>NC_089491.1:113624395-116024395 GCF_036850765.1 Saccopteryx bilineata
CTTAACATTTATTAGGTTTTGTTGTGAGTCTAAAAGGAGTGCTTGTCTTAAATGAAGATGGTTTGGAAACTATAGGAAACTATAAAGGAAGAAATAGCTGCTGTGTAGGTAATATTAATATTGAGCATTTGGTGTTCATTTATAGGAGAGCCAAATGATTCAAAGGCTTGTCATCGTGTATTATTAAAAGAATCATATCGCATTTAAAGTTAGTATTTATTTTGTTCACTGTTAAAAGCCACTGAAATGTTATTAGAGTTTACTGGTTTAGGAATGAACTAGAACTAATCATAATCTGTTATATTTTGAAGATTTTGAAAATTCACATAAATTAAATGTTAGACATTTTGAAAAATTTTTAAATTTCATTTGACCTTGTGAGTAGCAGCTGAATCCAAACCACATAGAAACATCAAAATCTTAATTTTACTTTCCTTTTATTAATCCACAGGAAATACACATTAAACTTACATTTCATCATTGGAAGGAAAGTGTTTTGACAGAACTGCTAGTCTTTATCTGCTGTCAGTAAGCATATTTAGTGTATGTGACTATGTCGATTCCTTTTCAAGATCGATGTCCTTCAAGCTGAAGTAGCTGCACTGAAGACACTTGTATTGTCCAGTTCTCCGACGTCACCTACACAGGAACCTCTGCCAGGTGGAAAAACACCTTTTAAAAAGGGGCATGCACGAAATAAAAGTACAAGCAGTGCTATGAGTGGCAGTCATCAGGACCTCAGTGTGATACAGCCAATTGTAAAAGACTGCAAAGAGGTAACTCTTCAAGGACCGTCCCTTCTGACTCTGATACTTATTTATTCTCATCACTGAGGTGTCAGTTATGACTTTTGTCAGCTAAATCTTTAGTACAAAATACATGGTAGTAAGATGGGGGAGGCTGACTCTAGAGCTGGCTGCTCTCAGGGATTCTTCGGTTCCGTTCTCTGCCTGGCTGACCGTGGAGTGCCTGCTGGACTCGGTAAGTTTCCTAACCTCGGGGCTCCCCTTAGGGAGCACATCTTCCTGTTTTGCATAAAGGAGAGTGGATGGCCTGAGTGATCTGACTAGTTAAAATTTATGCTAGGGCCTTCCAGCAAAATCTGAATGTAAGGAATATCTGAAAAGAAAGTAATTTCTTGAAGAACAGTGTTGCTTTTACTTAAATTCGGGGAAAATTAGAGTTAAAGGAGTAGGAGCAAAGGGAGTTCTAGAGTTAATTCAGATAATTAAACAACAAAAATAGAACTACTGGAAGTCATATTTTAAAAAATATAAAGATAACAAATAATGTAGATAATTTTGAACTGTGTTGAGTAAAAATTGTGTAACTATAAAATATTTTTTACTTAATTACTGCATGTGAGGAGAATGTATTTCCAAGGGGATTGATCAATAATTTATAGAGCAGCCCTCCCCTGTTTTTTCTTAAAAGCTGTATTTTGCATTGCCAAGTTCAAGTCCATTAATCTTTAAGAAGCGGTTTCTGCTTGTTTGGTTGAATTTTTATGTGAAGCCTGACCTGTGGTGGTGCAGTGGATAAAGCGTTGACCTGAAACGCTGAGGTTGCCAGTTCAAAGACCCAGCCTTGCCCAGTCCTTGCACATGCGAGAGGTGGCTATGAGCTGATTCTTTCTGCTCCCCCCCTCCTCCCATATTTCTCCCCCCTCCTCTCTAAAATAGATAAATTAAAATCCTAAAAAAATATATTTTTTACATGGAAGGCAAGACTATTAAACTGAATAACCAAGGTTATGTATTTTAATTTAATTATATTTTGTTTAATTATCAAAAGATGCTATGAGAGAGAACTTTAATACTTGATCAAATCTGAATATTACATAATATAAAATTCACATTGGTTTCTTTTAAATATTTAAGAAAGTTTTTTTTTTTAAGTGAGAGGAGGGGAGATAGACTCCTGCATACCCCCCTCCCCCCCAGGATCCACCCGGCAACCCCAGGTGCTCCAATCAACCAAGCTGTTTTTAGCTCCTGAAGCTGATCAGCCAAGCCATCCTCGGCACCTGGGGCCAGGCTCAAACCAGTTGAGCCACTCAGCTGTGAGAGGGGAAGAGGGAGAGAAGGGAGAGAAGGAGGGGCCACGCTAAAATCAATTGAGCCACTGGCTGTGGGAGGAGAAGAGGGAGAGAAGGGAGAGAGGGAGGGGGAGAGAAGCAGATGGTCACTTACTTCTCTTGTGTGCCCTGACCAGAAATCGAACCTGGGACATCCCATAAGCTGCGCTAACACTTTATCCACTGAGACAACTGGCCAGGGATAAGAAAGTTTTTTTAGTTTTAATTTTAATTTATTTGAATTTAAATAGCATTTTTAGGCCCTGGCCGGTTGGCCCAGTGGTACAGCGTCGGCCTGGCATGCAGGAGTCCCGGGGTCGATTCCCAGCCAGGGCACACAAGAGAAGCACCCATCTGCTTCTCCACCCCTCCCCCTCTCCTTTCTCTCTGTCTCTCTCTTCCCCTCCCACAGCCAAGGCTCCATTGGAGCAACGTTTGCTCGGGCGCTGAGGATGGCTCTGGGGCTTCTGCCTCAGGCGCTAGAGTGGCTCTGATTGTGGCAGAGCAACGCCCCAGATGGGCAGAGCATCGCTCCCTGGTGGGCGTGCCAGGTGGATCCTGATCGGGCACATGCGGGAGTCTGTCTGACTGCCTCCCCGTTTCCAGCTTCAGAGAAATGCAAAAAAGAAAAAAAAATAGCACTTTTAATTGCTTTATACAACTTGTATTTTTGCTGTGGTTTCTTCTAATATATAATTATTACCTTCTTTCCTGTTTACACTACCAAAATCGAAGTGTTTCTCATGGAACATTTTAAAATTTTGTTTTTAGTTTATGAAATCCTTTAAAATAGGAATAGGCAGCATATAACTTCAAAATAATAACTTTTTCCTTTCCAGCTATATTCTATATCCTAATGTTTTGTGAAAATTGTGTCAAAAAGTTTTATTAGACAAAGGAAATGCATAAATTTGACCTGTGTAAGTTTTAATAATAAAAGTTATAACAATCCAAAAACAAATGAAACATATTCATGTTTCTGTCGAAAATATGGTGAGGGCATTTAGTCATGACATTTGCAATATTTAAAACATGAGTGAGTTCATGTACACATGAATTATGCAAGGTTTTGAGATCAAGGCACTTAGATATGAATTTGAACTTTTACTAGTTTTTTGCTCCATAACTTTGGGCAACTTACTTTATCTCTGTAAACCCTAGTTTCTTTTTCTATAAAATGAAAATATCAGTCTTATATAGCTGTGAGAATTAAATGTTTATGCCAGTGAGTCAGTTTCTAATAAATAGTTTAAATTACTACCTTTAAATTAGAAGCTTTCCTTAAAACACTGCTTATCTGTTCTGGGGTTTTCCATTAAAAGTTATTAAATTTTACAAAGAAAAGTAATTAGAAAATATAAGCGTTACTTATCTGCTAATGTTTTTATCCTTTTACCTTTCACTTTGATTCAAGGAGTTTATGAATTGGGGTGAACAGATTTCACAGGAGATTGCCATTATAAACTTTAAAGGAAAGTTTGTAGGGAAGGTTGGATCTACTCAGCCTACTGTCATCCTGCCCATCTGATTAAGATGTCCTAAGGTCATAGCTGTTGTCAGCGCTTCATTTATAGTGTATCCAGTGCTTCTGCCCAAGAGCGCCTTAGAGCTGCAGGATGGTGAGGGACATCACTCTCTGTGGGTGGCTGGGGCAGGAACAGCTTTGTATGTTGACAAGACGGTATTGAGCTGGGTTGGTGAATCTGTAGGGAAGAGTACTTGGAAAAAACTAACTAAAGGGAGTAGGGGAAAGAGAAAGCTAGAAGAGTGAATATGAATGGCAAGGCTAGTGCCAGCCTGCATGACTGTTGATAGTTCAGTGGGTGGTTACTGAATGTTCCTATGCCAAAAAATAGCTAAGTAAGTATTATATTTTAAGTTAGTCCATTCAGCAGGCTTATATGTGTGCTTCTTTTAGTCTTTCTACTTATACAATAAACATTTTGGAAATGCCTTCAGATAATATAGTAGTAGAACAATTATATCATTTTTAACCCCAAACTTTTGGTTTTATAATTTAATCTCAGTTTATTCAGACACTTTATTTAATTAACTTGGGTCCAAATTTTTTATTATTTTCAGAAAAGACTTGTTATCTTTTTTTTTTAATATTCAGAATAATACACATGTGTCTTACAAGAAGGTTCACATTAATTATGGGAGGGAAAATGGTAGCATCGTTAAATACCATAGTGCAGGGGTAGTCAACCTTCTTATACCTACACCCACTTTTGTATCTCTGTTAGTAGTAAAATTTTCTAACCGCCCACTGGTTCCACAGTAATGGTGATTTATAAAGTAGGGAAGTAACTATTTTATAAAATTTATAAAGCAGAGTTATAGCAAGTTAAAGCATATAATAATTATTACTTACCAAGTACTTTATGTCGAATTTTTGCTAAGTTTGGCTGAATAAATCTTTATAACACAACTTACTATAGTTAAATCTATCTTTTTTTTTTTTTTTTTTTTTTTTTTTTTTTTTTTTCATTTTTCTGAAGCTGGAAACAGGGAGAGACAGTCAGACAGACTCCCGCATGCGCCCGACCGGGATCCACCCGGCACGCCCACCAGGGGCGACGCTCTGCCCACCAGGGGGCGATGCTCTGCCCATCCTGGGCGTCGCCATGTTGCGACCAGAGCCACTCTAGCGCCTGAGGCAGAGGCCACAGAGCCATCCCCAGCGCCCGGGCCATCTTTGCTCCAATGGAGCCTTGGCTGCGGGAGGGGAAGAGAGAGACAGAGAGGAAAGCGCGGCGGAGGGGTGGAGAAGCAAATGTGCGCTTCTCCTGTGTGCCCTGGCCGGGAATCGAATAAATCTATCTTTTTATTTATACTTTGGTTGCTTTGCTACCGCCCACCATGAAAGCTGGAACGCCCACTAGTGGGCTGTAGGGACCAGGTTGACTATCACTGCCCTAGTGGGTATTTCAAAAAGGGCCAGTGAGTCAGTCCTATGGGAGTTTGGTTTTTTTTAAAAAGAAAATACTGCTATTATAAAGGTATTATAACTCTTTAAGAATGGTTCAATTCTTTATTTTAAATGAAGAGTATTTCTTTTTCAGTAATGTTTTAATAGGTTTTGGTTTTATAAAGTAATTTTATATCTGTACTTTTAAAAAGGTTATTTTGTGTTTTCTTTTGGTTTATCAGGCTGACCTATCTCTGTATAATGAATTCAGATCTTGGAAGGATGAGCCCACAATGGACAGAACGTGTCCTTTCTTAGACAAAATTTATCAGGAAGATATCTTTCCATGTTTAACATTCTCAAAAAGTGAGGTAATTTAAAAAAAATTTAAATAGGAATGCATTAGTGTTGTTCCTATACCTTTTACTAAGTCATGTTAAATATTTTAATATCTCTTATATAATAAGTTATAAAATATCATGTTTTACCATTCTTATTGCATATTAGGATCATAATTTCTTGGCATTTGGGTACTGAACATTTTTGCATTGAAGTAAAGTATTAAATATGTAGTGGGGGTAGGGCTTAGTCTTGATTCTCAGTCCCGGGCTCAGTGTAAGGGAAGTTATTTATGCTAAATGTTTGTTGGTTTATCTGTACATGATAAAAAATATTTAGTTTCTTCATCTGTAAAAAGGGGGGAAAATGCCTTCCTTGCCTATGTCATGAGATTGGTAAGCTGATAAAATGAGGTGAATTAAGTAGATAAACATAAACTTTTAAAATATAAGGTCCTATACAAATATAAGGTCATAATTTTAATTTGTTCTTACATATGGAAGGTCTATCTATAAATATCTTGCCAATCAATGTCTAAGATAGTTAATCCTAAAAATCTTATGTTAAGTCTTTAGAGGATTTAACAGTAACATTACTTGGAGGGAGTAGTTAAGACAAGCAATGAAAGTTTTGGTATGTAGATACGTGGTATTCCACGTATTCATTGTGGTGCCGAGCCTGGTTTAGGGAGGCTGTTCAGTATTAGTGATTTTGTCAGTCTGAACTGGTTTGCCCGTTTCATGTAATTAGTTGCTACGTTCTCTGTCTGGGCATTTAATATTTGATAATTCTGTTAATTCTTTTGTAGACTTACTCTTATATACATAAATTTAAGTTCAGAAAATATATACCATATTTTTTGCTTCATAAGACACACCTGACCATAAGACGCACTTAGGGTTTTATGGAGGAAAATAAGAAAAAAAATATTCTGAACAAAATGGTGTGTTAAAATATTTAATGAAATATACCACAATAATATTGCAACAATGTCAACTCAACAGCAATATTAACAACCATTAACACTGTTATTAACAAATGAGAAGAGACTTTAATGTTCAAATACTCTTTTAATTGTCCGGGAACCCGCTGCAGCTAAAATAAAAGAACATTCACTCCATAAGACACATGGGCATTTATTTCCCCTCCACTTTTGGGGGGAAAAGTGCATCTTATGGAGCGAAAAATATGGTAGCTATAATTAGTATATATTGCTGTGTTGTGAATGATCAGTATTAAAAACATTGCATATATTTAGCAAAATAAAGCATTAGGATATTCTTTTTGATGTTGCATTGACAGCAGATATTAATTGTGGGTAAGGTTCAAAAGAAATTGAAATGAATGTCTTTAATCCCTTTCCAGAGAATGAGAAAAGTTACTTAGCTGTAATTGGCTTGCCTTTCATAACAATGCTTGAATTATAAAAGAATTCAAACCAAGATTACATGGTTTATTTTCATTGGCTAAAGCCAAGCTGGTGGGACTTGGGGAAAGAATTTTAAAAATCAGGTTACTGTAGAATACAAATTTGATATTTCGCTGCTAGTGTAGTGTCTAATACTTTTTATTTTTTTTAAGTTGGCTTCAGCTGTCTTGGAGGCTGTGGAAAACAATACTCTAAGCATTGAGCCAGTGGGATTACAACCTATTCGATTTGTGAAAGCTTCTGCAGTCGAATGCGGAGGACCAAAGTATGTTTCAAAACTGGGGAAGATTCTGAATTTTTAAATTTTATGTGTGGTAGTTAATTTAGTTTTTGTAGTTTTAAATGTGGTTAAATTTCTGTCAGTTTTCTTCTTAGAGTCTCTGCAGCTTAAGCACAAATCTCCAGACAGTGTGGGATAAAGCATTTCAAATGAGAATCAAAGACAAGCCCTTTAAATTACATAAATATGGCCTGACCAGGCGGTGGCGCAGTGGATAGAGCGTCAGACTGGGATGCGGAGGACCCAGGTTCGAGACCCTGAGGTCTCCAGCTGGAGCGTGGGCTCATCTGATTTGAGCAAAAAGCTCACCAGCTTGGATCCAAGGTCTCTGGCTAGAGCAAGGGGTTACTTGATCTGCTGAAGGCCCGCGGTCAAGGCACATATGAGAAAGCAATCAATGAGCAACTAAGGTGTCGCAATGCGCAACGGAAAACTAATGATTGATGCTTCTCATCTCTCCGTTCCTGTCTGTCTGTCCCTGTCTATCCCTCTCTCTGTCTCTGTAAAAAAAAATAATAAATTATGTAATTTATTTTATAAATATGCATATATGTTAGGGATCTAGGGAGACCAGGTGTTAGAAAGTGTTTATTTTTTAAACCACTTGTCATGACCATTAGTCGATCGTGAAGTCACTGAGTGTGGATAAGCAGAATTTTTGTTGTGTGTGTGTCTGTGTATGTATATGTGTGTATATATACAGTGTGTCCATAAAATCATGGTGCACTTTTTTTTTTTTTTTTTTTGTATTTTTCCGAAGCTGGAAATGGGGAGAGACAGTCAGACAGACTCCCGCATGCGCCTGACCGGGATCCACCCGGCACACCCACCAGGGGGCAACGCTCTGCCCACCAGGGGGTGATGCTCTGCCCCTCCGGGGTGTCGCTCTGTTATGACCAGAGCCACTCTAGCACCTGGGGCAGAGGCCAAGGAGCCATCCCCAGTGCCCAGGCCATCTTTGCTCCAAATGAGCCTCGGCTGTGGGAGGGGAAGAGAGAGACAGAGAGGAAGGAGAGGGGGAGGGGTGGAGAAGCAGATGGGCGCTTCTCCTGTGTGCCCTGGCCAGGAATCGAACCCGGGACCCCTTGCACGCCAGGGCGACGCTCTACCACTGAGCCAACCGGCCAGGGCCATGGTGCACTTTTGACCGGTCACAGGAAAGCAACAAAAGATGATAGAAATGTGAAATCTGCACCAAATAAAAGGAAAACTCTCCCAGTTCCATACCTATTCAGTGCAGTTCAATGTGGGCTCATGCACAGATTTTTTTAGGGCTCCTTAGGTAGCTATCCCGTATAGCCTCTACAGACTCATCACTGACTGATGGCCTACCAGAACAAGGTTTCTCCAACAAACTGCCCGTTTCCTTCAACTGCTTATCCCACCGAGTAATGTTATTCCTATGTGGTGGCGCTTCGTTATAAACACACCGATATTCATGTTGCACTTTGGTCACGGATTCGAATTTAGCGAGCCACAGAACACACTGAACTTTCCTCTGTACTGTCCACATCTCGACTGGCATGGCCGAGGGCTGCTCCGCTGTATACACGGTGTTACGTCATCATCTGCGCATACGCACATGCTGCCACATCATCCTACAGAAACTGGGAGGGATTTCCTTTTATTTGGTGCAGATTTCACATTTCTATCGTCTTTTGTTGCTTTCCTGTGACCGGTCAAAAGTGCACCATGACTTTATGGACACACTGTATATGTGTGTATAGTTATAGTTGTGTGTCCTCAGGGGTTACCATCAAAATTAGTTTGGGAAGACAGTGACTTAGACCAGGTCTTACCAAGTGTGAAAACAGGTACCAGAAAAACTTGGGTGCCACCTGACTTAATTAGCCCTCTGCTTTCATACTATCATGACAAAGGATTCTCACTTTGGTAACTAATCTGTTTTGTCTTCCATATGTAAGAGGTATTTGACAATAATAAATCTTTAGAGGTAAGACTTCCACATTTCATAGCAGGGCAGGCTATTTCCGATCTGATCCGAGGAAGAAGAAAGACTGAAGTCAACAGTACCTAAAATCTTGGGCACAGCTATTTATAAAGTGACTTGGGAAGTTTGTGAGGAAGCTGCTTAGTTGGTAGTTTAGAACTAGATTAATGTGGGGGACTGGAAATCCCAGGAGAGCTCATAGATGGCAGTAAATAACTCTTGTCTGGGTTATTTTGAAGGCAGAAGAGGAAAAGCCTGGCTGAGATTCACTGTAGGTCTGTGTTACAGCCTGTTGTGGGAGTTGTGTGATTCTTCCTGTTTCCTGTTAATGCAAATTACATTCTCGCATAGTGTTGGTGTTTGGGTAATCATTTGTGGAGGGACTTAGTCCTCCATTTGCTCTGTGAGCCACAAACCCACCTAGACTTGTGTCCTGTTCTGCACTTCCCTATGCCACACCTGTGGCACAGTGGCCTCAGAATTTGGGGAAGGTATTTACATTCTTAAATTATACTCCACAGACACCCAAATATTTTTATTCTGATCATTAATTCTAGCAGTTTTCATGCTTTTTAGGTATGTGTTGTACCTTATTTTATATATAGCATATAGTAGTTCTTGAAAAATTTTAAATTTATGGTTGCATAATAATAGTACATCACACATTCATGTGCAGATATGATGACAAGTGAAGATATCAGTTAAAGTGGAGTCACATGGTATTTTAGTAAAATAACTGTATAGATTAGGGCCAGGGAACAGCTTACATCATTTAAGGCTATTGTGCTTATGGGAATATGGCCAGAAGCCCATTTTTTGTTTTAGTGCATATTGTGTGGAAAAACACTTTAAGGAAGATATTGTCCTCTTTTTTGAAATGTAAAGTGTGGCTCTGGCCAAGGCTGTCGTGTGCTAGGTTATGAAGATAATTCCTAAGTGAATGGCAGGTGCTGTGGGACTTCCGAGGAAGACAGTTCAGTGGTGGTGATCCGGACTGTTCTCGGAGGAACGGGGTAGATTTGATCGGGGTCTTGAAGCATGGGTGGAATTAGGATAGAAAAATAACAGTGCGTGTGACTGAAATTCTAGAAACATGGAAACGGTGCGTTCACAAGGTGGCTGGTGTAGAGAGAGGAAAGGTGACAGATCTGAAGAAAGAAAATGTTAGGACATGATTAGATTTGGGTGGGAGGATGGTTAAAGACAAAGGGTTTGAGATGACTGACTAGACGAATGATGTGACATTTTGGAAATTAGTAGGAAGCGCTCTGCCTCTGGGGAGGTAATAGGTCTGGATTTAACATGTTGACATCCCAAGCGAATATTCTGAGCAAGAATTTGAAATCCTGGGAATAGACCTGTTAACAGAGACTGAGGTTGCATGTTAACCTTGGAGTTGGAGATCAGAAGACTTAGCATTGAATCCTAGCTGAGATAAATATATATATTGGCTGTGATGGTATACCATGGCTTTAAAAATGAGATAAGTTAAACACTTGTTTTGTTATTTAAAAAATTGATACTAAAAATCACTTAGCAGAGCCTTTCAAAACTGGACAAAATAGTAGACAAATAGGCATAGTCTGTTTCCAAAAGGATTGTGTATAAATTTATTTTTATCAGTTTGATGATACTTTTTTCTCTTGTGTAAATTACGCTTTTGGAAGTTCCAAAGATTTTCAACACTTGTGTCTTAATTTTTTTCATCTTCTATCTTCCCCAAGCTAGTAATTTGTGTTTTTAAAATATAGTTACAGATCATTAAAGGAATTTGCTGATAAAGGAATGACAATGCAATATTTCTTTGAAAGGATAAAAATTATTTTGATTAGAATGGCCACCTCCAAAATGATCTTGTTAGTTACATACACATCCTCCCTGAAGTTCCTTAATATGGAGGCACATCAGTGTCACATTTCTTACAAGAGTAGCTGAAGCTTAATGTTCATTTAATACATTTTTCTTGACTCTTTAATTTGAAATGTTATATAAAATGCTATTGGCCACTTTATTTTACTTAGAGCTACACTAATTTTGCATTGATAGGGAGTGGTAGTTGTATTCAGCCAAGCTCCTCACTTACACGGGGTCAGCTGGGCCGCTGTAAGTCCAGCCTGCCTGACAAGCCAGCTTCATCCTGAGCAGTAGAGAGTGACAGGTGGTCCCTCACTTAACCAACAGCCAGGAACATGGTTGGTGCCAGGCGTTTAAAGATACAGTCCCTGCCTGGCCCTGGCCTGTTGGCTCAGCGGTAGAGTGTTGGCTTGGCATGCAGGAGTCCCGGGTTCAATTCCCAGCCAGAGCACACAGGAGAAACACCCATCTGCTTCTCCTCTCCTCCCTCTCTGTCTCTCTCTTCCCCTCCAGCAGCCGAGGCTCCATTGGAGCAAAGTTGGCCCGGGTGCTGAGGATGGCTCCATGACCTCTGCCTCAGGCGCTAGAATGGCTCTGGATGCAACAGAGCAACGCCCCAGATGGGCAGAGCATCGCCCCCTGGTGGGCATGCCGGGTGGATCCCGGTCGGGCACATGCGGGAGTCTATCTGACTGCTTCCCCATTTCCAACTTCAGAAAAGAAAAATCTTTAAAAATAAGTTTTTTAAAGATACAGTCCCTGCCCTCAAAAGGCTTGCAGTCTAATTTCAACCAGAAGGCCCTTATACTAAATTTAGGTTTTATAGTATGTAAATAGAAAGGTTGGTATGTCTAAATATAATATACCTTTTAAATAATTGTTAAGATTCAGCATTTTTTGTAAGGTGGCTTTTATTCCTTTTTAATTCTCAGGCCTAGGTACCACATTAAATGTATGTAAACCAACCAAACACACTGAAGTACCTTATCTGGAAGCTTCTATCCTGAAAACTATTAGTCACATGTTTTGAGACTTGAATAATCATCATTAGGTTTTTTCCAACTCAGAAAGAAGTTGAAGTCATGATGGAAAGCTGAGAGGTTCCCTGTACCAGGATTACTCATTTGTAAATTTGCTTCTGGAAAGGACAGATATCCAAAAATATAGTTTCTGTTTCTAGAACCACGGTTAATGTTATGCTATTATGCTTATACTAGAATGTCAGTCCTGAATAGGAGGGAGCTTGTCTTTTTCATCATGGCAGCCCAGCGACTAGAGCAGTGTCTGGTGGGTAGTAGGGTCTCAAATATGTGTTGTCGTCAGCTTGTACAGAAGGTAGGGCAGAAGGCCTAAATCTAAAATTTATCATTATTTTACAGAAAATGTGCTCTCACTGGCCAGAGTAAGTCCTGTAAACACAGAATTAAATTAGGAGACTCAAGCAACTATTATTATATTTCTCCATTTTGTAGATACAGGGTAAGTAACTTAAGAATTTTAATAAAGCTCACTGTTACTGGAGACATTTGATTATTTATGACATTTCTTTCCTTTTGGCCTAGATCACTTCTGTATGTAACTTTTTTACGTACATTCGCTATATCCAGCAGGGACTTGTGAAACAGCAGGATGGTGAGTGTTCTTCATTCATTAGAAAACATTTATATAAAAGGGCAGTAAAAGGTACAGGTCGTAGTAGTAATGCTCAAATAAACTTTATTATTGGTATATTTATACTGAGTCTCTTTTTTTTTTTCTTTTAAATCATTTTTATTTTTGAAATTCTATTAAGCAACTAAGTATGTTCATGTTACTATTCATTAATAAGAACTAAGTCTTAGATCAATTTAGGTAATATATAACCTTTTCTTTTTAATCCAGGTTATTTTGACATTTAATTATGTTGCATACCCATCACCTAAAGTCAAATTGTCTTCCGTCACCTTCTATCTGGTTTTCTTTGTACCCCTCCCCTCCCCCCACTCCCTCCCTCTCCTCCCCACCCCCTGGTAACCACCACACTCTTGTCCATGGCTCTTAGTCTCATTTTTATGTCTCACCTGTGTATGGAATCATACAGTTCTTAGTTTTTTCTGATTTACTTATTTCACTCTATACTGAGTCTCTTTTGTAGTTCTAATAAAATATTTGGAGATTTGGGAACAAATGTGTCTTATAAAAACATATTTAATCCTTTAATTTGCCTCATTTTATCTAATTTTGAGTTTAAGCAGAATCAGTTTTAACTCTTAAGAGGCATGTGATAAACTAGGTAAGTGTGAGGGGAGGACTGAACTCACTGAATTTACTCCGTAGGAGATGAGCACGAGCAGGCTTTAGATACTGTCAGATTTCTTTTCATTGGTGAAAACCATGAGAAGCTAACAGTTTTTTTCTGTGTTTTCTACTTTTACATGTGAATTAATAAAGCAGTTATGAGGATAATGAATAAAGATTACTATATTCTAAATCAACAAAAACATGCAGGTGATATATCCAGGAGAGCCAACCTCATGCAAGTGTTTTAATATTTTTAAATGTAGTCTTTCATGGTTAGTGATGGTTTTATAGCCTAATGTCTTAAGTACCAGGCATAACACAAATGTGGCTGGACAGGTCCAAAGCCGCTCTTCTTGTATATACATGATTGTTTTGGAACAAAAATAACAGATACTGGGCTAGGGACAAATTCATGCCAGTTTGGTATTTGGAGTTGTGGGAAATTTTTCTGTTTATAATTTTTAGACACTGAAAATATTCTTATATTTAAAAATTAACTGATGCCTTCTATCTTTGTTTTTTTTAAAATATTTATTTGTTGATTTATTTTTAAGAGAAGAAGGGAGAGAGAGAAAAAAATCTTCGATTTGTTGTTTCACTTAGTTACGCATTTATTGGTTGCTTCTTGTATGTGCCCTTACCGGGGATCAAACCCACAACCTTAGTATATGAGGTTGAAACTCTAACCAACTGAGCTATCTGACCAAAGTGCCTTCTATCTTATGGTTAGGTAAACCAGTGAATCTTAATGCAATGGAAAAATTAGTGATGCCCATAATAACTTAGTTTAGCATTTCTAAAGCTCTGGTACATTGAATTTATTTAGTATCCCATATAATTAGATTTTAATGCCTTCAAGAATAAAGGTAAAAATTGTCTCTAATGTTGAATTTCAAAACGCTGTTTAGCCCTGGCCAGGTGCTCAATTGGTTAGAGCGTTGTCCTGGTAACACCAGGATTGTGGGTTCTGTCTCTGGTCAGGACACACACAAGAATCCGCCATTGAATGCATAAAGAAGTGGAACAACAAACTGATATTCCTCCCTCTCGCTCTCTCTCTCTCTCATTATTCTATCTCTCTCCCTCCCTCTCTTTCTAAAATCAATAAAAAAATTTTTGTAAGTTAAAAAAGAGTCTTAAAAAAATCTGTGTAGTATATAAAAAAGTCTTTAAGTTACAGAATACTTTTTATTACTTTAATAAAATTGAAGACTTTTTAATCCTGTTGGTGGATAATGATTTAAGCTGGAGAACAGATGATTTATGTTACATTAAATTGTCAAGCACATTTTTTTCCATGTTAAAATGATAGGTTTTTGTAGGGAGGGCTGAAAAATAATTTACTTCTACATAAATAGAAAGAAAGTATCATGAGTGATGGTGGAATGATGGTGATAAAAGCAGTTTCTTTTCTGGTTTACATAACTCTTCCACTTGATAGTGTTTGATCTACATCATATATTGTATGTGGCTTGAAGAAAATAATTATTAGTATGAAAATCTTTATTATCTGTGCCTGTGCCAAAAAGAATTTAGGGCAGCTAAATTGAAAGCAATGTTTCTCAACCTTTGCATGTACAAAGGTTGAGATGGATAATTTCTTGTTGTGAGGGACTATCTTGTACATTGTAGGATGTGGAACAGTATCCCTGGGCTTTACTCACTAGATGCCAGCAATGAAAATGTGTCTACACATTGCCAGATGAACCCTTGGGGACAAAATCTTCCCTGGTTGAGAAGCACTGATCTAAATCAGTCTAATCTGATCATATGTCAAGTGAAGACCTTCTATTGTCTGAAATACAGAGCTATTTTTTTTCTATTTATAGAAGAGTCTCCAAAAGAAGAGATAGTAAAAATTTATAGATCATCTTCCACAGTTATTTTATTTCTAATTTGAGTCATACATAAAACTTTCCCTGTTAGGCACAGTATTACTGAGTTCTTTGGACTGTCTCTTGTTTTCCATTTCACTCCCTTTTAGTATTAATGAAAAGTGAAATGGCCAAGATGTAGCAAACTCGAACAAGAAGATCTAGAAGTTAGATAATAACTCACATTATTGAGCATTGAGTGTGAAGGCAACAGCATTGCCATTGACTCAGGACTAAAGCAGCGATTTTCAACCTCTGTGCCACAAGTTTCTAAATTTGCAATATCGTCAGGGCACTAACCTCTTTCTCTAAGATTGTCAAAACAATGACTATGGCAAACACAACAATAGCTGCTCAGTGTGAATCAATCAAAATTATACCTATTTTTTTGTCATATCAGCAAAAATATATTTTTTGGTGTTGCACAGGATTTTAGTAGTTAGAGATGTGTGTCATGAGATGAAAAAGGTTGAAAATCGCTGGGCTCAAGTGATAGTCACTGATGTATCTAACAAGTAGTCAAACTGGTGAATACTGCTTATAACTTGATAAAACTGGAATGCTCACAAGTATATATATGAAAACACTTGTGTGAAATAGCAATAGGATATTTACCATTAGGATCGTCATTAGGAAATCCAAGTGGCATTTCAGTTAATCCTAAATTTTCATTGAAATATTTTAAAAAAACTAATAGTATTTTATGATTTACGTGTCTCTCCTTTCTGTTTGTATAGTTGATCACATGTTTTGGGAAGTTATGCAGTTGAGAAAAGAGATGTCACTGGCAAAGTTGGGCTATTTCAAAGAGGAACTCTGATCCTCTGCCTGGGACCATGCATGGACCTCTCTGAATACCTGGAAAGTGGCTGAATATTTTATCGTTACTTGATATTTATCTCCAAGGTGTGGGCCCAAGACTTTTTTCCTCTTTTGCAAATGACACCAAGAAGTACTGTGATTTCTTTTAAACTGACCGATGCTGTGTTTGCTTATTCTTTAGTTGAACACTCTACAAAGAATTACAGGTATACTAGTGATTGTAATTTATAGTTGCAAAAAACCCCAAAATAAATAAATGTTAGATCGACTGTGTTTTGCTGTCTCTTCTAGCTCTGACAGAGCAAATGGGGTCAGCTGAATGCATGGAATTGTAGTCTCCACACTGCACAGGAGGCAAAGAGGAAGGCTAAGTGGGCCGGCTCAGCTTCTGTCTCTCCGCCAAAGAGACTCTTGTCTGTTTTATATGTTGGGATTCAAACAGAGACTATTTAAAGAGACTTCTGCTTCTAAAAAAGTTAGAAAGTTACTGTTTTAATCATTCTGTTCTTTGTAATTTAAAAATCCCTTTATTCTGGTGATTAAATATAATAGAGGACAATCACATTTTCTTAAACATCTTGATGTAATACATTATACTTTATATGTGTTGAGCACTGCAATAGGCCCTGAAAGGATGTAAGGATAAATAAGGAATTTTATGTTTTCCCAAATAACTTTAAATGTGGGGTGAGGGTTTAAAGAACGGTACATGCAGAGGGTCAATGATCACAGAATCACTTGATCTGTGAATTCGAAATTGTAAAACTGACATCATGCGAAGACACTTTATTAAAGTTATTTATAAAAGGAAAGTTTTGTGGTAGAAATATAGTGAGTACAGAAAAGCAAAAAGAAGAAATGACAAATTAATCTCTCCATCTAGAGAAAGCTTCTGTTAATATTTTTGAATAATAGCCTTTCAGCTTTCAGATATTTCCTACCTATATATACATAGTTCTGAAACTAAAATTAGACTTTCTTACTTTAAAGTTTTAAGCATTTTTCTACACTTCTTAATTATGCTAAGGTTTTGATTTTAGGATGTTAATATAATTGTATTTAGTTAATAGGTTGTTTAAATTCTTTTTTCATATCATAGTGTTGTGATGAGTATACTTATGTATACTTCTTTGAACATTGTTGGGTCATTTCCTTCATGCAGATGCCTAGAAGTAAAAATGTTAGGTCAACAAAACACTATTTCAAAAGAATATACACACCCCTATGTTCACTGCAGCGTTATTCACAGTAGCTGAGATCTGGAAGCAGCCCAAGTGCCCATCAGTAGATGATTGAATAAAAAAGTTTTGTATTCCACATTTACACAATGGAATACTACTCAGCTCTAAGAAACAAAAAGAAATCTTACCTTTTATGACAGCATGGTTTGACCTGGAGAACATTATGCTAAGTAAAATAAGCCAGTCAGAGTAAATACCAAATGATCTCTTATATGTGGAACCTAATGACCACAATAAACTGATGAACAAAGTGGAAACAGAGGTAGGGTCACAGGGAACAGACTGACCGCTCTCAGAGGGGGAGGGGGTTGGGAGGCTGGATGAAGGAAGGTTAAAGGGATTATACAAAAAAGAATAATATATATAATTTATATAATATATATAAATATATTATAATAATAATTATATATAAAAACACATAGACACAGACAAGAGTGTGGTGATAGCCAGAGGGAAAGGGAGGTAGCGGGTAGGTGGAGGTGGCAAAGGGGAGGGAAATAGGGACAGAAAGAGACTTGGGTTAGGGTGGTGGGCACACAATACACTGTGAAGATGATTGTACACTTGAAACTTGTAAGATTTTATGAACCAGTGTCACCCTAATAAATTCAATTAAAAAAGTGTTGGGTAAGCAAGGTATATGTATATTTAAATTTTTTTATCTCTATTGCTCAGTTGATCTCTAGAAAAGTTGAACCAGTTTATATGCACAGCAGCAGTGTATGAGACAGCTGGTTTTCTGAAGATGGCATCACTTACTCCTGTCTCAGAGGCTTGGTCAGCCTTATCTGAAGGGGCTCAGTCATTAGACAAAAGGACATCTGAGAATGATATGATAGAAACAATGGTTCACCATGCCCTGCTTAAGAATCTGAAATTGAACATGAAAGGAATTTTGAACCTAGAGTTTGCCTGACCTGTGGTGCGCAGTGGACAAAGCATCGACCTGAAATGCTGAGGTCGCCAGTTCAAAACCCTGGTCTTGCTTGGTCAAGGCACATATGGGAGTTGATGCTTCTTGCTCTTCCCCCACTTCTCTCTCCCTTCTCTCTCTCTAAAAATGAATTAAAAAATTAAAATATAAAAACCCCCCAAAACCTAGAGTTTCATGTTCTGATAAATAGTATTCTAATGTGAGGGCATAATAAAAATGTTCTCAGACTTTCAAACCTTCAGAAGATTTTCCACACAAAAGTGGAAATTGAAAACACTTTGGAGAAAGCACTTAACCATAAAGAGAATCAAGTTCAGGAGATGCTACAAGACATCTGGGAAGAAAAGTAATCAGAGACTTCGGGAAAGTTTGTTGATAACTTTAAAAAGAAATAAAATGTAGGACCAAGGAAAAGACAGTATGTCAGTAACATTCTAGAACTAAAATTCATTATTTCAACACATGTGAGTGGGAAGAGAGCAGAGAGTGTGAAGGTAAAGTTCTTGTTAAAAGGAAGACAAAGTTACCAATAAAAAAGAAAAAGGAAAAACTGATTTGGAAATAAAAAGATGGTTTATTTAACCACCGAATCGTATATGGCTTGTGAATTATATCTCAAAGCTGTTTAAAAACACTTTTTTAAAAAGATGCTTTAAGTCTTGGCCTGTTTGCTCAGTGGAAAGAGCCTCAGCCCAGCGTGCAGACATCCCGGGTTTGATCCCTGGTCAGGGCACACATGAGAAGCGAACATCTGCTTCTCTTCTCCCCTCTTCCTCCCCTTCTCTCTCTCTTCCCCTCTCATAGCCAGGGGCTTGGTTGTTCTGAGTATTAGCCCTGGGTACTGAAGATAGCTTGATGGCCCCAAATGGGGTTGCCAGGTGGATCCTGGTTGGGGCGCATGCAGAGAAGTCGATCTATCTTCCCTTCTCTCAAAAAAAAAAAAAAAAAATCAAACAATTGCAAAAATAATTCTAAGGTACATGGTAACAAATCTGACCAAATATGTGACATCTGTATACAGAAAGTTATAAAACTACTAAATGGCATTAAAGAGGACTGGAGTGTTTCTATGCTCATAAGTAGAAAGACAGTATCCAAAAAAATGTCAGTTCTCTCCTAAATTGATACATAGATTTAATGCATCTTTACTAAATCATAAAATTTCTCCTGGAATTGGCAAATTGATTTGAAATTAAAAAAAAATTTTTTATTGATTTTAATTATGTTTACATAGATTCTAGTGTTGCCCCAAATGCATCCTCCCTCCTCCATATTCCCCTCAACATCTCCTTTGCCCCCCTCCCGATAGCGCCCTCCCCCCTTCCCTTCAGGTTTATCCCATCCTATCATCCCCTTTCCCTCTGTCCTCTTTTCCTCTAGTCCCTTTGATCTCTCCTGTCTCAATTCCACTTATATGTTCTCATTGTTCATTGGATTCCTCAAATGAGTGAGGTCATGTGCTATTTTTCATTTTCTGCCTGGCTTATTTCATTTAACATATTTTCCAGGTCCCTCCATGTTGTCGCAAAAGGTAAGATTTCCTTCTTTTTCATGGCCCATAGTATTCCATTGTATATAAATGCAAATTAAAACCACAATGAGATATCACCTCACACCAGTCAGAATGGTGCTCATCAATAAAACAACACAGAATAAGTGCTGGCGAGGATGTGGAGAAAAGGGAACTCTCCTGCACTGCTGGTGGGAATGCAGACTGGTGCAGCCACTGTGGAAAACAGTATGGAGATTCCTCAAAAAATTAGAAATCGAACTGCCTTTTGACTCAGCCATCCCACTTTTAGGAATATACCCCAAGAACACCATAGCACTGTTTCAAAAGGAGAAATGCACCCCCATGTTTATGGCAGCATTGTTCACAATAGCAAAGATCTGGAAACAGCCCAAGTGTCCGTCAGTGGACTAGTGGATTAAAAATTGTGGTACATATATACACAATGAATTGAAATGTTTATGTGTCAGAATCAAGGATGAAGAATGACCAGGGCACTTCTGAAGAAAAGGGAGAGAGAACTTATCTTTCCAGAAGGCTTTTATGATAGTGTGACAGTGAAGAAATTGACAAAATTGCCAATGGAGAAGAATAGCCCCAAGGCAGACCCACCAACACATTCATTTACATCAGTAGTAAATCAGTGGTCTGGTAGATTCATGGTGTGATCAGTGATTAAACTTAATTAAATACATCTGACAAAAAAAAGGGAAAATACAAAATTAGATTTCTCCACACCATACACACAAAAGCAACTGTTTAAATGACCTGGAACTTCAGAATTTTTGATGTAGTAAATATAGTTAAAAATATAAGTATCTTTCTAATCCTGCTTACTTTAAGAACAACTTTTTAAACTGGAAATAAAAGAAACCATAAATGATGATCATAAAATTGTTTTATATAGGCCCTGGCTGGTTGGCTCAGTGGTAGAGCAGTAACCCAGTGTATGGAAGTCCTAGGTTTGATTCCCTGTCAGGACACACAGAAAAAGTGACCATCTTCTCCGCCCTTCCTTCTCTCTCTCTCTCCCCAGACTCTGACAATGGATCCATGGGTTTGCCTCAGGCACTAAAATAGCTCGGTTGCCGAGCAATGGAGCTGCGGCTCAGAGCGTCACCTGGTAGAGAGCTTGCCAGTTGGATCCTGGTTGGGGTGCATATGGGAGTCTGTCTCTGCCTCCCCGCCTCTCACTTAATAAAATAAATGAGTGAATGAATGAATGAATAAAAACTGTGTTGCATTATAAACTAAATTTAGAACTTCTGTTCATTAAAAAACATACCAAAGCCAAACTACAAACTATAAGAAGATATTTGCAAAATTTACAGCCAGTAATTAATTTCAAGAGTATATACAGAAATTCTAGAAATCAACAAACAAAAACACAACAAAAGACAGACAACCTAACTGGAAAACGGGGAAATGACTGAAACAAGCCTTCACAGGATTGGAAATGCATATGGGCCCATGAACTTACTGAGATTTTAACTTTTTTTTTTTTAATTATAATTTTATTTTTTTATTGGGGCGACATCAATAAATCAGGTTACATATATTCAAAGATCAACAAGTCCAGGTTATCTTGTCTTTCAATTATGTTGCATACCCATCACCCAAAGTCAGATTGTCCTCTGTCACCTTCTATCTAGTTTTCTTTGTGCCCCTCCCCCTCCCCCTTTCCCTCTCCCTTTCCCCCCTCCCCCCATAACCACCACACTCTTATCAATGTCTCTTAGTTTCACTTTTATGTCCCATCTACGTATGGAATAATGCAGTTCCTGGTTTTTTCTGATTTACTTATTTCACTTCGTATAATGTTATCAAGATCCCACCATTTTGCTGTAAATGATACGATGTCATCATTTCTTATGGCTGAGTAGTAGTCCATAGTGTATTATGTGCCACATCTTCTTTATCCAATCGTCTATTGACGGGCTTTTTGGTTGTTTCCATGTCCTGGCCACTGTGAACAATGCTGCAATGAACATGGGGCTGCATGTGTCTTTACGTATCAATGTTTCTGAGTTTTTTGGGTATATACCCAGTAGAGGGATTGCTGGGTCATAAGGTAGTTCTATTTTCAGTTTTTTGAGGAACCACCATACTTTCTTCCATAATGGTTGTACTACTTTACATTCCCACCAACAGTGTATGAGGGTTCCTTTTTCCAACATTTGCTATTACCTGTCTTGTTAATAAAAGCTAATCTAACAGGTGTGAGGTGGTATCCCATTGCAGTTTTGATTTGCATTTCTCTAATAACTAAAGAAGATGAGCATCTTTTCATATATGTGTTGGCCATTTGTATTTCTTCCTGGGAGAAGTGTCTGTTCATGTCCTCTTCCCATTTTGTTATTGGATTGTTTGTTTGTTTGTTGTTGAGTTTTATGAGTTCTTTGTATATTTTGGATATTAGGCCCTTATCTGAGCTGTTGTTTGAAAATATCATTTCCCATTTAGTTGGCTTTCTGTTTATTTTGTTATCAGTTTCTCTTGCTAAGCAAAAACTTCTTAGTCTGATGTAGTCCCATTCATTAATTTTTGCCTTCACTTCTCTTGCCATTGGAGTCAAATTCATAAAATGCTCTTTAAAACCCAGGTCCATGAGTTTAGTACCTATGTCTTCTTCTATGTACTTTATTGTTTCAGGTCTTATGTTTAGATCTTTGATCCATTTTGAGTTAATTTTAGTACAGGGGGAGAGACTGTAGTCCAGTTTCATTCTTTTGCATGTGGCTTTCCAGTTTTCCCAGCACCATTTATTGAAGAGGCTTTCTTTTCTCCATTGTATGTTCTTGGCCCCTTTATCAAAAATTATTTGACTATATATATGTGGTTTTATTTCTGGACTTTCTATTCTGTTCCATTGGTCTGAGTGTCTATTTTTCTGCCAATACTATGCTGTTTTGATTGTCGTGGCCCTATAATAGAGTTTGAAGTCAGGTATTGTAATGCCCCCAGCTTCATTCTTTTTCTTTAGGATTGCTTTGGCTATTCGGGATTTTTTATAGTTCCATATAAATCTGATGATTTTTTGCTCTATTTCTTTAAAAAATGTCATTGGAATTTTGATGGGAATTGCATTAAATTTGTATATTGCTTTGGGTAATATAGCCATCTTGATTATATTTATTCTTCCTAACCAAGAACAAGGAATATTCTTCCATCTCATTATATCTTTCTCAATTTCTCTTAACAATGGTTTATAGTTTTCATTATATAAGTCCTTTACATTCTTTGTTATATTTATTCCTAAGTATTTTATTTTTTCTGTTGCAATTGTGAAGGGGATTATTCTTTTGAGTTCATTCTCAATTGTTTCATTGTTGGCATATAGAAAGGCTATTGACTTGTGTATGTTAATTTTGTATCCTGCGACCTTACTGTATTGGCTTATTGTTTCTAGTAGTCTTTTTGTGGATTCTTTGGGGTTTTCGATGTATAGGATCATATCATCTGCAAAAAGTGATACCTTTACTTCTTCTTTTCCGATATGGATGCCTTTTATTTCTTTGTCTTGTCTGATTGCTCTGGCTAGAACCTCTAGTACCACATTAAATAACAGTGGAGAGAGTGGACAAACCTGCCTTGTTCCTGATTTAAGGGGGAAAGCCTTCAGTTTTGTGCCATTTAATATGATGTTAGCTGATGGTTTATCATATATGGCCTTTATCATGTTGAGATATTTTCCTTGTATACCCATTTTGTTGAGAGTCTTAAACATAAAATTGTGTTGTATTTTATCGAAAGCCTTTTCTGCGTCTATTGATAAGATCATGTGGTTTTTGTTCTTTGTTTTGTTGATATGGTGTATTATGTTAACCGTTTTACGTATGTTGAACCATCCTTGAGATTCTGGGATGAATCCCACTTGATCGTGATGTATTATTTTTTTAATATGTTGTTGTATTCGATTTGCTAGTATTTTGTTTAGTATTTTAGCATCTGTATTCATTAGAGATATTGGTCTGTAGTTTTCTTTTTTTGTGCCATCCTTGCCTGGTTTTGGTATGAGGGTTATGTTGGCCTCATAAAATGTGTTTGGAAGTATTGCTTCTTCTTCAATTTTTTGGAAGACTTTCAGTAGAATAGGAACCAAGTCTTCTTTGAATGTTTGATAAAATTCGCTGGTATAGCCGTCAGGTCCTGGACTTTTATTTTTGGGGAGGTTTTTAATGTTTTTTTCTATTTCTTCTCTACTAATAGGTCTGTTTAGGCTTTCTGCTTCTTCTTGATTCAGTCTAGGAAGGTTGTATTGTTCTAGGAATTTATCCATTTCTTCTAGATTATTGAATTCAGTGGCATAAAGTTTTTCATAGTATTCTACAATAATTCTTTGTATATCTACGGTGTCCGTGGTGATTTCTCCTCTTTCATTTTGGATTTTGTTTATATGAATTCTTTCTCTTTTTTCCTTGGTAAGTCTTGCCAAGGGTTTGTCAATTTTGTTGATCTTTTCAAAGAACCAGCTCCTTGTTCTATTAATTTTTTCTATAGTTTTTCTGTTCTCTAATTCATTTATTTCTGCTCTGATTTTTATTATCTCCTTTCTTCGGCTGGTTTTGGGTTGTCTTTGTTCTTCTTTTTCTAGTTCCTTAAGGTGGGAAGTTAAGTGGTTCACTTGGGCTCTCTCTTGTTTGTTCATATATGCCTGAAGTGATATGAACTTCCCTCTTATCACTGCTTTTGCTGCATCCCATAGATTCTGATATGTCGTATTGTCATTTTCATTAGTCTGTATATATCTTTTGATCTCTGCACTTATTTCTTCTTTGATCCATTCATTTTTTAAAAGTATGTTGTTTAGTTTCCACATTTTTGTGGGATTTTTTTCCTCCTTTTTGCAGTTGAATTCTAGTTTCAAGGCTTTATGATCAGAAAATATGCTTGGTACAACTTCGATTTTTTTGAATTTGCTGATGTTGTTTTTGTGGCCCAGCATATGGTCAATTCTTGAGAATGATCCATGTACACTGGAGAAAAATGTATACTCAGTCACTTTGGGATGAAATGTCCTGTAGATGTCTATCATATCCAGGTGCTCTAGTGTTTTGTTTAAGGCCACTATATCTTTGTTGATTCTCTGTTTGGATGACCGATCTAGAGCCGTCAGCGGTGTATTGAGGTCTCCAAGTATGATTGTATTTTTGTCAGTTTTTGTTTTAAGATCAATAAGTAGCTGTCTTATATATTTTGGTGCTCCTTGGTTTGGTGCATATATATTAAGAATTGTTATGTCTTCTTGATTCAGTGTCCTCTTAGCCATTATGAAATGGCCATTTTTGTCTCTGAGTACTTTTGTTGTCTTGTAGTCAGCATTATCAGATATGAGTATTGCTACGCCTGCTTTTTTTTGGATGTTATTTGCTTGGAGTATTGTTTTCCAGCCTTTCACTTTGAGTTTGTTTTTATCCTTGTTACTTAGATGAGTTTCCTGTAGGCAGCATACAGTTGGATTTTCTTTTTTAATCCATTCTGCTACTCTGTGTCTTTTTATTGGTGAGTTTAATCCGTTTACATTTAGTGTAATTATTGACACTTGAGAGTTCCCTATTGCCATTTTATAGATTGCTTTCTGTTAGTTTTGTGTCTTGTTTGATCCTTCTCTTTCGTTTTTTTATCTTTTGTTTTTATTTGGTTGTATTCCATACATCTTTCCACTGTTGCTATCTTTTTTATCTCATGTGCTTCTGTGGTGGTTTTTTCAATGGTGGTTACCTTTAGGTAATGAAAAGGGTTCCTACCCTGTTCATTGTAGTGCACTATTTTGTGAGTACTTTTGCACTCCATTGTCCTTTGCTACTGTTAATCTCCATCCTCTCCCCCCTTTCTTTTTGTTGTTGTCACAGTTTAAATTTGGTTTTATTGTGTTCTTCTTGGAGCTTTTACTTGTGGCTTTATTTTTTTTTGTTCTTTGTATCTGATTGGAGAACCCCCTTTAGTAATTCCTGGAGTGGGGGTTTTCTGATGATAAATTCCCTCATCTTTTCTGTATCTGTGAATGTTTTTATTTCTCCTTCATATTTTTTTTTTCATTTTTCTGAAGTTGGAAACAGGGAGAGACAGTCAGACAGACTCCCGCATGCGCCCGACCGGGATCCACCCAGCACGCCCACCAGGGGGCGAAGCTCTGCCCACCAGGGGGCGATGCTCTGCCCATCCTGGGCATCGCCATATTGCGACCAGAGCCACTCTAGCGCCTGAGGCAGAGGCCACAGAGCCATCCCCAGCGCCCGGGCCATCTTTGCTCCAATGGAGCCTTGGCTGCAGGAGGGGAAGAGAGAGACAGAGAGGAAAGCGCGGCGGAGGGGTGGAGAAGCAAATGGGCGCTTCTCCTGTGTGCCCTGGCCGGGAATCAAACCCGGGTCCTCCGAACGCTAGGCCGACGCTCTACCGCTGAGCCAACCGGCCAGGGCTCTCCTTCATATTTGAAGGATAGCTTTGATGGGTATAGTATTCGTGGCTAAAAGTTCCTCTCTTTCAGGACTTTAAATATTGGGGTCCACTCTCTTCTAGCTTGTAGAGTTTCTGCTGAGAAATCTGATGATAATCTAATGGGCCTTCCTTTATATGTTGTATTCTTTTCCCTGGCTGCCTTGAGAATTTTTTCTTTGCCATTGGTTTGTGCCAATTTCATTATGATGTGCCTTGGAGTAGGTTTGTTGGGGTTAAGAAAACTCAGAGTTCTGTTTGCTTCATGAATTTGAGGCTTTAGTTCTTTCCACAGGCTTGGGAAGTTCTCATCTATTATTTGTTTGAGTATGTTCTCCATTCCATTTTCTCTCTCTTCTCCCTCTGATATACCTACTATTCTTATGTTATTCTTTCTGATGGAGTCAGATAATTCCTGTAGGGCTATCTCATTTTTTTTAATTTTTGAGTCTCTTTCTTCCTCTCTCTGTTGTGCCTCAAGTTGCTTGTCTTCTATTTCACTAATCCTCTCTTCTATCTGGCCTGTTCTATTAGCCAAGCTTGTTACCTCATTTTTCAGCTCGTGAATTGAGTTTTTCATCTCTGTCTGATTTGTTTTTATAGTTTCAATTTCCTTGGACATATATTCTTTGTGTTCATTGAGTTGTTTTCTGAGCTCCCTAAATTGCCTTTCTGTGTTTTCTTGTATATCTCTGAGTATTTTTAGGATTTCTATCTTGAATTCTCTGTCATTTAACTCCAAGGTTTCCAATATATTAAATTTTTTCTCCATAGATTTTTCCTCTTCTATCTGTGTTACCTTTCTTTTGTATCCATGATATTCGATTTTCTCTTCCTTAATGGCATCTGAGGGTGGTTTTGTTGATAGTATTAATGAGATTTAATAAAGAATAAAAAGTTAAAAAAATAAAAAATTGAAAAAAGTTTTTTTAAAAAAAAATTAATAATGAAATAAAGAAAAATAAAATAAAATAAAAATTTAAAAAAAGGAAATTATTTCCCCCCTCCTTTTTTTCTCTCCTCTCCTCTCCCCTCTTTCTTGAGAAAATCTTGTGGTGAACTGTGAATTATATTGTATTAAATAGAACAAACAATGCCTGTAATGGAGGGCCTGAATTGGGGAAAAGTAATAAAGGGGCAAGGAAACAATAAATAAATAAAAAAAGGGGTGGGGGTATGGACCCACAAAAAGCAAATAATGAAAAAATTTGGATCAAGAATAAAATGATTTGCGTTTAGGTGTTGGTTGACTAAGAGTTATGATGAGAGGAGTAAGAGGGAAACAGGAAAATGGGGGGACAAATTAAAAAATTACTATTGTATTTAGTGGAACAAGAGCTTGATAAAATGGAGAGCCAGGGATGAGAGCACTGCTAGTGAGTTAAAAAGGTGAAGTAAAAACCCCCCAAAATGCCACAAACATAAGTTTGAGTTCCAGATAAAATAATTTGTTTGTTATTGAGGTTTGAATGAGAGGAGATGTAAAGGAAAAAGGAAGAAACTAATATAGAGGGAGAAAAGAAGAGAGAGAAAAAAAAGAGGGAACCACTAAAAGAAAAAAGAAAAGAGAGAGAGAGAGAGAAGGGTTTTGGAGTGCAACCCTCATAGAGAGAAAGGAAGAGGAAAGAAAAGATAATGGGAGATGTAACACTTAAGTGTAGTGTAGTTCAAGGAGAGGAGAGAGTAAGACCAGTAGGGAGTTAAACGACCAAATTGGAGGAGGAAAAAAAAAAAGAAAAAAGAATAGAAAATCAAGGATGAAGAGAAACAAACGAACAAATATAATAAAATGGGATAGGTTATAAAGTCTGCGGATTATTCTGATTTTGAGAGGTTATCTTCTTGCTTTTTCTTTTCTCTCCCTCTTCCTGGTCGGCAACTCTGTACCGCGGGTTCTGCCCCTTTGGCACGCTTAGGTAGAGGTTTGCAGTTGATAAGTCTCTATGGCGATGTCATGTATTGTGCTTCAGTCTCGTTGGCAGTCGAGGCTCATTAGTGTTTATAGGCTCCGACAGTGAGAGAGTCCGTGTTCCTGGAGCCTTTCTCCTAGTCTTTCCTTCCTCAACCAGCAGCCTGAGAATCCAGCTATGGGGTTGCTGCTGCCTCTGCCTGGATAGTAAGAGGCTCAAAGAGCAGGCAACTCCCCACTCTTATTTCCACTCAGCACAGGGCTCTGGGTAAGGCTCAGTCAGTCAGAGCTGCTAGCATAATCAGCCGGGGCTTTCGCCTACTCAAAGACCTCTGGCTCTGTCACTCTGTAAGGTAACACGGGCGGGTCTGCGCACGCAGACCAGGATGTTAGACCGGAAGTCTCGCCCTCTGAGTGAAACCCCCCCGCCCGCACTGAAAAGTTCCAATGTTGGAATTGGGTCTCGCTCGTCCCCATGTGCCGCTCTTTCAAGGCGCTGGGGCAGCCTGTGACTCCGCCCTTGGCCCACACAAAGGCCCCCGACTCTGCCCCTCTGTGGGACAACACGGGCTCCCACTCCGGAGGTGCTGGGAGGAGACTCCTTCCCACTCTCCGTGCACGCAGACCAGGATGTGAGGCCAGAGTCTTGCCCTCTGAGTGAAACCTCCCACCCGCACTGAAAAGTTCCAGTGTTGGAATTAGCTCTCACTTCCTCCCCGTGTGCAGCTCTCCCTGGGTGCTGGGGCAGCCCAGAGGCTTTCGGCCCACACAAAGGCCTCTGACTCTGCCTCTCTGTGGAGTAACACGGGCGCACCCTCCAGGGGCTTTGGAAGGAATCTCTTGCCCACTATGCGCCTACCAGGGGATCAGGTAAAATGGCTGCCCCGCTTGTCTTTCTTTGTCTGGGTTTGGCGCGAGTGTTAGCTGTATTGCCCAGGTTGTCACAGGAACAGTTTTTCCTTGGCTTGGATCTCCGTGCCACAGCCTGGTTCGGCCGTTTGTGCCGCGGCCTGGATCTATTCACCCCCTTTGCTCGCCTTAGTTTCTATTTCTCAGTTTCCAGTGAAAATCGCCCTGTTTAGGTTAGTGAGGAAGGCGGAGCATTTCTTACTCCCTATTTCCTTCGGGGTTTGGTTATATATTTAGCCAATTTTTCGCTCGATCATACCTTTGGGTGTATTGCGAAACATCTGGAGGCTCCAAGGATAGGTTTTTCTGTTTCTGGTTGAAGATCTTGTTGAGGTTTGGGGGAGATTTATCGGTATCGCTTCCTACTCCGCCATTACTCTCGAGATTTTAACTTCTGTTAGTGAAATGCAAATCAAGACTACAGTGTATGTTTAAATGGATTCAACTGGCAAAAGTCAAGTCCACCAAAATCAAGTTTTGGAGAGAATTTTAATAGGATTACTCATTGCAGATGGGTGTGTCAATTGCTATATTACTGTGAAATACCATTCCTATGAAAGTTGCATATTTATATACCTACGATCCAGCAATTCCACTTTTTGGCATATTCTCAAGAGAAATACTTGCACAGAGTGCCCCAGAATACATATGTTGTGAAAAATCCAAATACCCGTCTATAAGAGGGCAAAGTGTTGAATGCTAACGTCATGGACTGCCACAGGTCAGGCAAAGTGAATGCACACTGGTTACATGCAAGATAATGTAGACTGAAAGGGCAAACTCAGAAGACTACATGTGACATAATATTTTTCTCATAAATTACAAAAACCACTAAAACAACAAAATTATTTTTTTAAAAAGGTAGTGATAAATCAGAGTTCAGGATAGGATTACAATCCTCTGGGTGTGGGGGAGGAAAGGGGAGAACTGGGAGGAACAAATATATGAGTAAATCATTGTAAAGGTTCTCTTCTCCCTCACTTGGATGATGGATTCATTTGTCATTAAATGTAAATACATGGCCCTGGCCAGTTGCTCAGTGGTAGAGAGTTGACCTGGCGTGTGGACATTCGGGGTTCAATTTCTGGTCAGGGCACACAGGAGATGTGACCATTTCCTTCTCCACCCCTCCCCCTTCTTTCTCTCTCCCTTTCCTGCAGCCATGGCTCAAATGGTTTGAGTAAGTGGCCTTGGGTGCTGAGGACGGCTCTATGGGCTCGCCTCAGGTACTCAAATAGCTCAGTTGCCTGAGCAATGGAACAGTGGCCCCAGATGGGCAGAACACTGCCCTGTAGGTTGCTTGCCAGGTGGATCCTGGTTGGAGCACATGCAGGAGTCTGTCTGCCTGCCTCCCCGCCTCTCAATAATAAAAAGAAAGTAAATACACGAACAAATGAATTAAGAATCACAAACAAACCGTTGGTGGGTATGTTATGAACCAAGGATTAGCCTTCATCAATGATACACACCTGTGTACTAAAAGAGTAAAGGCGATGACAGGATTTGTTGCTGACATGGATTTGGGAGAGAGGAAAGGTAAGAAATCAGGTCCAAATCCTGGGCTTTTGGCCTGAGTTATTGCTGGAGTTTACTGAGATGGAGAGATCTGGGATGGGGCAAATGACGTATGTGTGGAATAGAGACAAGAATTCAGTGTTTCACATACTGTTTGAGATACCCATTAAGTACCAAAGTGGAGATGTTAAGTAGCTATGGGATATACAAGTCTAAATTTAATGACAAAATCAGGTTATGAGATAAATTTGGGATCGGAGGGAGTTTTGGGGATACTGAGGAGTCAGAGTGTAGAGCCCTGAGCCCTGAGTGACTGACAGGGAGAGGAAAGGGCTGAGAGCAGGGCTGATGCAGGGAGGAGCAGGAATGGCAAGGCAAAGGAGAAGGGAGCATGAGAATGTTGACAAATCTAGGGTCAGCATGGCATTTCCAGACAAGTTCATTACCCAGGTTACCAATTCTAAAAAGGAGAAAAAGACTTTGATAAGTTCCGATAAATATTTTAGAGGTGAGGAGAGAGTCTGGTCTCACGGAGAGAAGCTGGATTAGGGGTCACTCAGGAGACCTACATTTCTCCAGACCTGGCTGCCCCCAAGCTGGGAGGTGAGGCAGGTCACGATGTCTCTCTGGCCTCCTGGCAAAGGCCAAACCAGGTGTTCCTGTGCTCTCCCCCAGCTCTCAGACAACCCACAGCTGTTGACTAAGCATCTACACTGAAAGAACAAAGAACTTGGTTTCTGAACGTGGATCTCAGTCCTTTAAAGAACTTGCACCTGCCTGACCTGTGGTGATGCACTGGACAGAACGTCGACCTGGAATGCTGAAGTCACCTGTTTGAAACCCTGGGCTTGCCTGGTCAAGGCACATACGACAAGCAACAGCAAGCAATGAACAACTAAACTGAAGCAACTATGAGTTGATAATTCTTGCTCCCACCTCTCTCTCTGTAAAATCAACATGTAAATCTTTAAAAGAAAGAAAGACCATGCACAGCCACACAGACATTTATGACCAGCACCACGTGAATCCTGCGTGTTTCATTTTGTGCTTCTAGAGCCGCAAGTAGGTCTGCGTTTATTCAGAAACTTATTTTTAAAGGTCTTTTTTTGTTGTGTTTTTTTCTAAGTAAATATTTTTTTTTGTATAAGAAACAGTGTTTAAAATAACAAATGTTCAAAGCAGTATGAATTTGCATTTGACTTTTATGCTAGAAAATTGTTCATTTTCCCCCCATGGTATGTGGTGCAATTACCATCTCAACAGACAACTAAATTTCCTGTTTTTTGATTTGTAGACAAATAAAGACCCAGTAACTCCTGTAATTTCTGTGTACAACGTCTAGAAACAGAGAATTCTTCCTCATTCATTCCTGGGGAGATGAGCAGTGAGCAGGGCAGCCGGGACCTGCTCTCACGGAGCGCTCAGTCTGTGGGATGTGGACAAAGAGACCGATGTTAATGGGCAAGTGCTCTATGGATACTTATTTGAAGGAACAGGTTAGAGAGGGAGTGAATGAATGACTACTTCAGATTGGGTGGCCCAGAAAGGACACATTTAGGTGACATTTTTTAAACTGGACTCTGATCAGACGCAGCCTTACAAGGGGAGGAGAGCAGGTATAAAGCGCCAAGGAAGAAATGAACTTGGCATATTTGAAAAATGACAAAAAGACCTAATGTAAAGTTGGTGGTAAGAGGAAACTGGAGAGGCAGGCAGGAGTCAGAGCATGTAGGTCTTGGTAAGTTATGGTTGGGAATTTGGAGTGTTCTGCGACAGCTCTGGTCACAAGTCTAGCTGTCTCTTGCTCAGTTTTTAAATACTCAGAGTTTTGTCCTGGGCTGCCTTCTTCTCTGTATTTGAACATTTTTTAGATCCTCTCATCTAGGTCCCTGGCTTTAAAAACTATTTGTTCATTGCTCATAACTCTACCTCTCCAACCCTGATATTGTCCCTTCCCTAGCTCCAGACTCATGTATCCATTTGCCTTCCATGGATTTCTAACAGGCACCTCAAACTTAATATGGTTGAACACTTGCCCAGTTGCTTAAGCAACAATCTAGGGTTTATTCTTGGTTTCTCCTTTTCTGTCATCACCACCCCCAACCCAGCCCATCAGCAAGTCCCATAAACTTACTGCAGAACGTACCTAAACCAGTCCACGTCCCTCCCCACAACTCGGCCCAGGCGGGCACCTTCATTCTCCTGGACTCCTGCAGGAATCTCTTACCTGTCCTTGCTTCCACCCCGTCCTTCCATAATCACTGACACAGTAGCCATAGCGATCTCTTTAAAAACATACAGCATCTAATGTACTTGCCAGCTGAAAGTTTTCTTGTGGCTTCCCATTACACTTGGGGGAAAAAAATCCAAACTCAACAGGAAATCTCATCAAGTTTTCATAGTGGTAGTTGTTAACAGAGAAGTAATAAAAGTCAGCTTTGAAAACAATGCATGAATCTTTTTTAAACTAAAAAAATAAAAAGAATTTAACAATAGCACAGAAGAGGAGCAAATTTGATGAAATATAGAGGAGAATAGAAACCCTTCCTAAGGGCAGGTCTCAAGGAAATACAAGTTCACATACAAACTGCGGTATGTAGACTAGAATCCTGGAGCTGTAGGCTCAGGGACATCCCCAGCTTCAATCATGTCTCCAAGTTTAACCATATCAGCTCAGCATTTATCCATTAATCTACTGGAATCCTCTAGGAAACATCAGTACCAAAGCAGATCCAGACCTCAGCTACATTTAATAGTTAAGAATGTACATTAGATAGTCAACTATTCAAGAGAATGGATTGCCACTGCATCTGTGTAAAGTAAGGATGTCCAGTAGAATTAGAAAATGTCCGAGATGTAGACCATCATCTAGGACATAAGGGCAGTGTTTGTTATTCTCCGAGAGGGAGGAACCTCCACTTAGATCCCAGATGCCACCGGCTGGGTGGTTCTCGCTGTGTGTTCCAGATTCATTAATACAGGTTTGTTTTGCCCACCTACCAACTACTTTCCTGTAAAGTCGTTTTACTTTCCCCTAACCCTGTTGGTTATTATAATCCAGCCTCCAACCCAGATGTCATAACTTGAAAGCCTGCAGGCTGAGTTGTGTTTTCACACGTGTGCTCTTTGTCTTTGAAAAAGGGGTTTGGTTTATTTTTGTTTTGTTTTTGTTGTTGTGCCTTTAAACAAATTAGCTGCAACATTTTAAAAAATTAAAATTAAAAATTGCATTTCCAGCTTCTCTTTAACAATTGGCCATTTTGACAACACTAAGCCCATATTATTTTCTTTCTTTTTTAACATTGATTTTAGAGAGATAAAGGCGGGGGGGGGGAACATCAATTTGTTGTTTCACTTATTTATGCATCCATTGGTTAATTTCTTACATGTGCCCTGACTGGGGATCAAACCTGCAACCTTGGTCTATCAGGTCAAGGCTCTTACCAACTGAGCTATCTGGCCAAGGCCTGAGCTCACATTTTTTGAAGGAAGTTGAGTGACTCCCTCTGCTGGGCAACTCCACCCTTCATCAGGGCAGTACTCTCTGGTTAGCTCTGTGCCCCACCACCCCTGACTGTCTCCCTGACACCAAGACTAAGGGTCAGTTGTCAGTTATCAATATGCTTGCACTGTTGGTTTTCTCTTATTTTGATCCATTTTGCTCACTTATCTGCCTTTCCTTTTAGCTATTTGAGCTCGGGATCCCAATTCTAACCTTTGCTTCTCAGCCCATTTACTGGAATCTAATTTCTTTCTGTATGATGTTTCTTAGCACTCATCACTGCTACTGAGAATATGAAGTGTCTAGGTGAACTGTTGAGTGGGATCTGAAACTGTCATTTGGCAGAAGATACAGCATGATGACTTAATTCCACCGAACTCCAGAAAACGTGGCTGGGAGCTTCTGAGTCTGGATTTAGCCATAGGCTACATGTTTTAGGCTTATATATTCATACTGCAGGAAAAGGCTTATAAATCCTTTTAAAAATCACATTTGACTTCTTCCTGGATCCCCATATCCAATCATTAACCAATCCTTCCTGGTTCTATAATATAGAATCTATGTCATCTTCAGGTTTTATTACTACTTACCTGGATTCTTGCAGTAGCTTTATTGCCCTAACCAACACAATTGAACACCGGTATCTTTCTGAACAAGCATTATTTTTAAATTTATTAATTTTTAGAGAAAGAGGGAGAGAGAGAGAGAGAGAGAGAGCAAGCAGCATCGATTTATGCTGTCATTGGTTGACTTTATATGTGTCCTGACTGGGGATTGAACCAACTGAGCTAACTACCTGGCCAGGGTCCACAGCTATCTTTCGGCGTTAGATTTAGTTCTATCATGCACTATAACTACCCAAATAGAAATCATCAATAGATGTACTTATAATGAATATGCATAGAATCAAATTCAGATTTAGCGTAACCTTCAATACCTACCCAAATCCTTCTTCAGCCCATCTTTTCTCTCATTGTACCAAGAACACCATAAAACCAGACTCTATACTGTGCTCTCCTCCAAGTCGTTGCTCAGGTTTGTAAAGACCTAGCCATTGTTTGTCTCCTCTATTTCCGGTTCCCTGTGACACCTCTCCAGATCTTCCCAGATTAATCTTCCCTTCTTCTGCTCTCTTGGGATGCTCTCCTCAGCCCTTGTCAGAGTCTGCCTTGAGCTATAGTTACTTGTATTTTTCTCATGTCCTAGATTTGAGCCTATGTTGGGCAGGGACCATTCTTTGCTCATCTTTTTATTTCCTGCACCCAGCAGAGAGTTTAGTTCAAGTTGAATTGAAGAAAGTAGAAAATGTATTTCTTTAAGTAACTTGATGATTTGTCCTTAAAGATCTGGGGTTCAATGTGACCTTAAAAATCATATTCTAAACCTCTTTCTTTACCTCACACCCAAGATAAGATTGTTTTCAAGAAACAGTTTATATGTGTGAAGTTCTAAAAAATATTTATTAAGAAGTATACTTTAAAATTTTTTTTCTTTATTTCTTATTTCTTTAAATTACCGATATGAATTCTAATAATAATAAAAAAATCAAATTTAGAATATGGATCATTCTATAAGCTGATGGGCTTGGACTGTTGAAAAATGCCAGTGTTATTCTAAAAAGCTAACCAACCAACCAAAATGACAAGTAGTGTTCTATCTTTTTAAAAATACATGATGGTGCTGGCTGGTTCGCCCAGTGGATCAAGTGTCAGCCTTGCATATGCACATCCTGGGTTTGATTCCCAATAAGGGCACACATGAGAAGCAACCATCTGCTTTCCTCCCCTCCCTCTCCCCCTCTTTCCCTCTTCCCCTCCCAATCAGTGACTCTATTGGTTTGAGTTTGGACCCCGAGCACTGAGGAGAGCTTGGTAGGTTTGAGCACATCAGATTCAGGTGCTAAAAATAGCTTGGTTGATTGGAACACTGGCCCCAGAGGAGGGTAGCCTGGTGGATCCTGGTGGGAGTGCGTGCAGGAGTCCGTCTCACTATCTCCCCTCCTCTCATTTAAAAACAAAACAAAACAAAAATACATGGCCATTCATTGGACCCTTGATCAGAAAACTAAAAATCATAAAAGATAACTTAGGGACAGTGGTGGAAATTATATATGAGCTGTTAGTATTAAATTAATGTTGCATGTCTTGGGTATAACAGTAATAATATGTGGGAGCATGTTCTTATTTGTGAGGAGACATATACAGAATTATTTCTGAGTAAAATGTCAAGAGGTCAGCAACTTATTTTCAAGGTTTAGGCAAAAAAGTATATTTCTATATCAAGACAGGAAGAACAGCCTGACCAGGTGGTGGCGCAGTGGATAGAGCGTCGGACTGGGATGCAGAAGGACCCAGGTTCGAGACCCCGAGGTCTCCAGCTTGAGCGCGGGCTCATCTGGCTTGAGCAAAGAGCTCACCAGCTTGGACCCAAGGTCGCTGTCTCCAGCAGGGGGTTACTCGGTCTGCTGAAGGCCCACGGTCAAGGCACATGTGAGAAAGCAATCAATGAACAACTAAGAAGTCGCAACACGCAACGAGAAACTGATGATTGATGCTTCTCATCTCTCTCCGTTCCTGTCTGTCTGTCCCTGTCTATCTCTGCCTCTGTAAAAAATAAAAAAAATAAAATAAGAAAACAACAACAACAACAACAAAAAAACAGCTGTTATTTAAAAAAAAAAAAGAAAAAAAAATTGTTTAAAAAAAAAAGACAGGAAGAACAAAAGTGGGAAGATGTTAGTAATTAGTAAGTCTAGATGAAAGTATATAGGTATTTCATGTACTATCCGTTTAGTTTTCTATAGGTTAAAATAGTTTTCAAAATAAAAAGTTGGAAAAAAAAGAAAAGAAAGGTGCTGAAAGAACTGATTTAATTTTCTAATTGTATTTTTTTAGGTTATTAAATAAATTAATAGCTAAGCAGTGAAAAGTAAACATTTTTGGAATATGACTTTAAACACTGCTCACAAAAATTAGGGGATCAAGGAACATGCAGACACTCCAGTACTTTCAGCCTTTTGTACAGTGCATTTTCACCAATGAAATAAAACTTGGTTTTGCATCTCATTTGCATAATCCAACTTCTTTTGTCATTTGCTTTTCTGATGTTCTTGTTTAATAAAAAAAAAAAATCAAATGCTTCTTTTCTTATCATTTTGAAATATCCCCTATACTTTGTGAGCAGTCTATCTGGGAGTGAAACAAGGTGGTAGGGACACAAAGTCAGCTGTTAGAATTATTAAATCAGAAATGCAGTTTTACTGCTCGTTAGGGGAACTCCTTTCACTTCAGGGTTTATACTGTTCAGAGAAAATAAACTCCGAAGGACAAAGTGTATCAAGGACTATAAGTTTTTACTGTGAGTAAATTTGAAAGTATTTAACAAATTCTAATTTTTTGCTTGACCTGTGGTGGCACAGTGGATAAAGCATCGACCTGGAATGCTGAGGTCACCAGTTCAAAATCCTGGGCTAGTCTGGTCAAGGCACATGTTCTGGGAGTCGATGCTTCCTGCTCCTTCCCCGCTTATCTCTCTCTCTTTCTCTCCTCTATAAAATGAATAGTCTTTAAAAAAAAAAAGAGTAAACAAATCCTAATTTTTCATTATCACAGGTTAATTTAAATTATCTGTTGTTCTAGGTATCTTTTAAAGTGATTATATTGATTTACCCCTTTCTCTAGGAGGAAAATAAACCAAGCCTGTATCTTTGGTTGGTTGTGACTAAATCGATCTTGTTGATAGAGGGAAAGATATAAATATGTTGTTGTAAAAGGACAAATAGGCGATAAGACTATGTATTTATTGCCCCTTTATGTAATTACATGTGTCACTAAGTACAAAGGTCCTTAAACACAGAGACGAAAGGCAGAGTAGAGACACTTCCCTACAGTCACACAGAAGGATTTGCTACCACTTCCCTCTTCATGAAATTTTTTTTCCCTGCATGATTGTATATCCTTCTGGTTTTATCATCGTTCTGAGAACCTAATTAACTTTCTCGGCACAATTCGATGGCTGAAGATACACTTCACTTCAACAAAAAGAAAATGAAGATTTTTCAAGAGCACTCGTAGGCTTCAAGTCGCGGGGACAGTGCGGACTCCCTGCAGTCTGATAACGGGCTCCGCGAGGACACTGCTGGGGTCGCGGCGCCATGGACGTGGTGGGCGAGAACGAGGCCGTGCAGCAGTTTTTCGAAGGTAAGTGGCAGATTTCCAACCCCGATTTCTGCTGAGCCTTGGCACTGCACACTGTCACTGACTCACTCGCAGTCCACTTTAACTTGGCCTTGGAAGAAACGCTATGGTATTAACTGTCTTAAAATTGAAGTGAAAGTTTATTTGCTGCACTTGTAGCAAAGATATCAATGGAATAAGTAATGATTTTTAAAAATACAGGATCTCCATTTTATAGGGTGGTTAAAAAAATCAAGGGTCAGCATATCTTTTACTAGTATTTGTCCCTGTCCTATGCTAGAACCATTCCTGTGAGTTCCTTCAAAAATGACAGAGTTGTCTTATCTCTAAACTGATTGACTATAGCATAGAAAAATGTAAGCATTTACTTAAGACAGTTTTTCTCTTAGTATAATTATATGTAACACAGCTTAAAAGAGCAAAGGAACACCTCTTCCCATCTTTGTTTTTCACAACAATTTAAAAATATCTAACTGAATAATGGCTTGGTTTTGAATTTAAAAATCTTTTTTCCCCAAGAAAGAGGCATACTGTAAGATGTGGCTAGACAGATTTTATTCCTTCTAAAACCCTAAAAAGGCAGGCGAGCTTCTCACAGTTAGTTGCGTTGATACTCTAATGGTGGGTCTGTTGAAAATGGCAGCAAGGACTTGTCATTTTGTGGCACCTTTCAGGTGTGCCATTGGGTGACTCCACGTCAGTGTGGCTTTTGTTTCTTATCAGTCAGCCATGCTTAGACTTCCTGTGAAGGGGATTGTGGCCACATCTCTTACACATTTCAAGGTCTTTCTCAGGAGGAAGTGGGAGAAGTACTGAGGGCACACCTGCTCACTCACTGAATCCAGAGGGCAGTTCGCAGCATATTGGGAGAGTGCTTTTGGAGTTCCTTGTGATTAGTAAAGTGTCTGACAAGTGCGAGATGTTTCACGGTTGAACGGAATTGACCCAAGGCCAGACACTGATGAACAACAAAGAGTAGTCATACCAAAGAAATAGTGAGATTCGAGGCCATTATCAGAAGGAATAGACACAATACAACAGTTTCTTGGTAGTGACTTGGGTTTTACCAGAGTGGCAAGAAGAAATATAAGACTCAGCGATTATTGTATTATCTCAGCCCTGTGATCCATCCCAACAAGTGTTCTATCTATGACAGTATCCAAGTCAGTGTGTCCACCTGCGTCATGCTTGGCACACAGTAGGCACACTAGTGTTGCTGGATTATTATTGTACGATTTTATAGCTCATGTAATTTTTATTGCAGCACTGGAGAGCAAGCTCCAAGCTATAGCTGCATCATTTTTATTTTAGAGAAACCACAAATTCATTTTATAAATGTAAAAAAGTCGACTTGGTTTATTTTCTGATCTGAGGAAGACCTGAAAAATTCATCTGGTCTACCTTCCTTTTTATGCAAGTCCTTTTATACCTAGGATCTTATACTGTCCTCGTTTGTACCATTTGCAGAAGTTTCTAGGATATAATTTCCAAAAGTTCCCTGTGTAGCCTGATTATAATAGTATCTTTCTTAGCCCAAACCAAAGTCTTGTTCCATGAAGCCTTTTTCATGGGGGAAGGGGGGGTCATTTCTCCATGGAAAAAGAATAAAATTCTCGGTGTTTTTCTTATATTATCTTTAAATGAATAGGTGGAAAAAATGGTAGATTCAGGGATAAAAATGGAGGCCCTAGCTTATATGATACCCCAACCATCTGAAAATCACACAACTAGTTGTCAATTTTTTTATTACCTATACTAATCAGCAGATATTGATCACCTACTGTATGCCAAGTCCAGCAATCACCTCTTTGAAGCTTTTTTTCTTAGATTATAATGATTTCCTTTTCCAAATATTTCTTAGAACAAGGACAGCAAAACTAGATATGATATTTTGATGAGGAGGGCCAGTTTGCACATCATGTTCCTATTGATATGTCAGCTTCTAATTAAATGCACTCTTGTGTAAAGAATCAAGATTTGAAAATCGAGTAAAATTTTGGCAATTTGTTACCCACTTGAAAGCTGTTTTTCTTCATTTTCTCTGACTCTTCATTATAAGCCCTAAATAATATATATTTTTTCTTATGAATACTTTTGTTTAGTATGAGAATTGACAATATCATTTTGAACTCAGTGGTCTTAAGTGTCAAAGCCATTGAGATCTTAGTATTTATTTTGAAGCTTTAAGTATGAGCTTACATTCTTAATTTGCTTACCTATGGGTATTTCTTTTGGACTACTTTGGTATCAGAGGACTCATCTTTTATTCCCAAGCTTTATAGACTAGTTTAAAAACTGATTTGAGAAGAATCTTTTGTTATTCATTATATTTAATCTTGAAAGAGGAGATTTTCTGAATTGGTGAAAAGCTGCTAGCTTATTCTCTTTGTCATCTCCTGAAGTAGGTTCTCAAATGCTTTTGACTGATCCTGAAAGCAAAAAAGGAGATTCCTGCCCCATCTGAGCAGAATGGGGAAAAACCACCTGCTAAGAGCAGATCACAAGGGAAAGCACAGGGGGAGTCGGGCCGACTGAAACTGCCACTCACCTGTTGAGGTTGGGGTGGGGGTGAGGAGCTCCTAGGCCCAGAAGCTGTGGACGGGCAGGAATAGTCCAGCAGCTCTGGAGATCTAAAGAGGAAGAAAGTTCATTCAGGAAACTGCTGTCGAACAAGCTTCAAACATTGGGTGCCTGTCTCTCTGCTTAAAATTTAAATTTCTAGGTAGCTATTATTTTAAAAGGGTGGTAGGGATGCAGGGTAGGCAAAACATCCATTGCCCACGAGCTGTACAGGAATACCATGGAGGGGCCAGTGTGTAGAAAACTGGGGAAATGCTGAAGTCTCTGGAACGGAAAAGCACTGACTGGCATGCCAGCCTGGGTGGGATGGATCTAGAAAGTCTTCCAGGAAAGGGAAGCAGAATTGTTAAGTATGGATCTAGAAAGTCTTCCAGGAAAGGAAGCAGAATTGTTAAGTAGAAGAGAGACGTAGCTTGGGAAAGTGTCTATGTGGTGACTGTGTATAGTAGACACTCAATAATACTAGAATAAATGAATGAAAGAACTGTGCAAGAGACTACTCTGTGCAACCAACAGTTATAAACTTGAACTCTAGCTTCAGAGAACCCATCAAGTGCACATGTAGGAAGAAGAAAAACTTGTGCAGTAGCAGGAAGGTCCAGTGAATAGAACAGAAAAAGGCAGTTGAGACAAAGTTTTGCCAGTTGGTGGAAAGTCTCAGAATCCATTATTACCAGAGATAAAATAGCACATGTCCTAAGTGGGCCCTGTATGTGAATTTCCTGAGAGTGAAACCCACCCTGATTGGTTGATGTTTCTGAATTCCCATGAGAGGAATCAGAAGCTCTGCACAGGGAAATGGGCTCAGCACTGGCCATGGGCAAGCGATCTTTGGCCTTAGACCAGTCTCTTTTATGTCTGTGTCTTTCCTTCCCTTTGGGACTAGCTCTTGCTCACTCTCTGAGACAACCAGCACCTTTACACTGTCTTCCTTCTGTCCCAGGAAAACCTGAGCTTGCACAGAAGGTACCCATAGTAAATCACCCCCCACCTTACATCTCTATGCAATCTTGTATTCACATGATTTTGTTGAATACAAAGTTGTTTCGATCACGTGACTCGAGAAAGGTTTCCTCTAAGGTTTGGTTGATCTCTGATGGTGGAATTTATTTTTATATTTTTTAATAAATAATAGTTTATTTAACATTATGTGTGGGCCCAAATTGGCCAAGACAAAGCCAGATGACTTAAAGAGACAAACACAAGAAATGGACAGTACTATCTAGGTAACTCTTGGGCCCTGAGGTTGATCATGCCAGTGTCTATCCTATTAATGCCCATTATCTTCATATGTCATGCTGAACGTAACCTGGTGGTGGAATTGTAGACGTCATGTTGCATCCTACCATCTCTGAAAGGACCTCACAGGGGCAGGAGCTTCTTGTTTATTAGTGAGGCTGCCTCTGCTTCTGTGTGGAGACAGCATGGCCTTCTCCAGGAGACCGAGGACAAGAACATACCGTGGCATACTGAGCCCAAGAAGAACCTGTCAGATCATGCAAGTGGTTTAGGATTATCTCAACAGGTCTATCTGGAGTTGGCAAGGGGTTAGAACAGGGGTCCCCAAACTTTTTTACACAGGGGGCCAGTTCACTGTCCCTCAGACCATTGGAGGGCCGGACTATAAAAAAAAATTATAAACAAATCCCTATGCACACTGCACATATCTTATTTTAAAGTAAAAAAACAAAACGGGAGCAAATATAACATTTAAAATAAAGAACAAGTAAATTTAAATCAACAAACTGACCAGTACTGCAATGGGAACTATGCTCCTCTCACTGACCACCAATGAAAGAGGTGTCCCTTCCAGAAGTGCGGTGGGGGCCGGATGAATGGCCTTAGGGGGCCGCATGTGGCCCGCGGGCTGTAGTTTGGGGACCTCTGGGTTAGAAACTATGTTGCCATGGCATGTAGTGTCTACCACAAGGGACTGCGGAGATGCAACCCCTGTTCTCTCATGCTGGGATCCCCATGATGAAGGCGATTTAATTAGAATTTAAAATGTGCCATAAAGTAGGTCAAAGCTAACCTCCATCGCCTGCAAATACTCTGCATTTGAGACCCACCAGGGTTATCACTATCTCTAGGCAATCCTGGAACAAAATCACCCAAGCAGACCCTCCTGAGAGGAGGCTCTACTACCTTCTTTGAGGTTATTGAAGTTGTCATCTTTTCAATTTTTGAGTTAAAGCTAGGTTTCTGGAAGACTTCATAAGGTCTTGGGAGGAAAACTTTCAATATATGGACAATTTTGGAAATATCGAGAGCTATCTTTTTAAAACAAGAAGATAGTTTTCGGCTGACAAGGCGTTGGCACAGTGGATAGAGCTTCGGTCTGGGATGCTGAGGTCCCAGGTTGGAAACCCTGAGGTCAGTGGCTTGAGCTCGGGCTCACCAGCTTGAGTGCAGGATCGTAGACATGACCCAAGGTTGCTGGCCTGAGCAAGGGGTCACTGGCTTGGCTGGAGCCCCCCAGTCAAGGCACATATGAAAAAGCAATCAGTGAACAACTAAGGTGCTACAGTGAAGAATTGATGCTTCTACAAAGAAATAAAAGGCATCCATATCGGAAAAGAAGAAGTAAAGGTATCACTTTCTGCAGATGATATGATCCTATACATCGAAAACCCCAAAGAATCCACAAAAAGACTACTAGAAACAATAAGCCAATACAGTAAGGTCGCAGGATACAAAATTAACATACACAAGTCAATAGCCTTTCTATATGCCAACAATGAAACAACTGAGAAGGAACTCAAAAGAATAATCCCCTTCACGATTGCAACAAAAAAAATAAAATACTTAGGAATAAACATAACAAAAAATGTAAAGGACTTATATAATGAAAACTATACACCATTGTTAAGGGAAATCAAAAAAGATATAATGAGATGGAAGAATATACCTTGTTCTTGGCTAGGAAGAATAAATATAATCAAGATGGCTATATTACCCAAAGCAATATACAAATTTAATGCAATTCCCATCAAAATTCCAATGACATTTTTTAAAGAAATAGAGCAAAAAATCATCAGATTTATATGGAACTATAAAAAAACCCGAATAGCCAAAGCAATCCTAAAGAAAAAGAATGAAGCTGGGGGCATAACAATACCTGACTTCAAACTCTATTATAGGGCCACGACAATCAAAACAGCATGGTATTGGCAGAAAAATAGACACTCAGACCAATGGAACAGAATAGAAAGTCCAGAAATAAAACCACATATATATAGTCAAATAATTTTTGATAAAGGGGCCAACAACACACAATGGAGAAAAGAAAGCCTCTTCAATAAATGGTGCTGGGAAAACTGGAAAGCCACATGCAAAAGAATGAAACTGGACTACAGTCTCTCCCCCTGTACAAAAATTAACTCAAAATGGATCAAAGATCTAAACATAAGACCTGAAACAATTAAGTACATAGAAGAAGACATAGGTACTCAACTCATGGACCTGGGTTTTAAAGAGCATTTTATGAATTTGACTCCAATGGCAAGAGAAGTGAAGGCAAAAATTAATGAATGGGACTACATCAGACTAAGAAGTTTTTGCTCAGCAAGGGAAACTGATAACAAAATAAACAGAAAGCCAACTAAATGGGAAATGATATTTTCAAACAACAGCTCAGATAAGGGCCTAATATCCAAAATATACAAAGAACTCATAAAACTCAACAACAAACAAACAAACAATCCAATAAAAAAATGGGAAGAGGATATGAATAGACACTTCTCCCAGGAAGAAATACAAATGGCCAACAGATATATGAAAAGATGCTCATCTTCTTTAGCTATTAGAGAAATGCAAATCAAAACGGCAATGAGATACCACCTCACACCTGTTCGATTAGCTGTTATTAGCAAGTCAGGTAATAGCAAATGTTGGAGAGGCTGTGGAGAAAAAGGAACCCTCATCCACTGTTGGTGGGAATGTAAAGTAGTACAACCATTATGGAAGAAAGTATGGTGGTTCCTCAAAAAACTGAAAATAGAACTACCTTATGACCCAGCAATCCCTCTACTGGGTATATATCCCCAAAACTCAGAAACATTGATACGTAAAGACACATGCAGCCCCATGTTTATTGCAGCATTGTTCACAGTGGCCAGGACATGGAAACAACCAAAAAGCCCATCAATAGATGACTGGATAAAGAAGATGTGGCACATATACACTATGGAATACTACTCAGCCATAAGAAATGATGACATCGGAACATTTACAGCAAAATGGTGGGATCTTGATAACATGATACGAAGCGAAATAAGTAAATCAGAAAAAAACAGGAACTGTATTATTCCATACGTAGGTGGGACATAATAGTGAAACTAAGAGACATTGATAAGAGTGTGGTGGTTACGGGGGGGAGGGGGGAATGGGAGAGGGATAGGGGGTGGGGAGGGGCACAAAGAAAACAAGATAGAAGGTGACAGAGGACAATCTGACTTTGGGTGGTGGGTATGCAACATAATTGAACAACAAGATAACCTGGACTTGTTATCTTTGAATATATGTATCCTGATTTATTGATGTCACCCCATTAAAAAAATAAAATTATAAAAAAAAAAAAAAAAAGAATTGATGCTTCTCATCTCTCTCCCTTCCTGTCTGTCTGTCCCTGTCTATTCCTCTCTCTCCCACTAAAGAAAAGAAGATAGTTTTCACTGTAATCTCACCATCAAGTGATAACAGGTGTTTGCAGTTTGGTGTCGATTGTGTGTGTGTGTGTGTGTGTGTGTGTGTAAAATGAGAGTATACTATACTTTAATAGTAAACTTTTTCATGGACTATAGAATGAGTGTCTCTTCATATCATTATTTATTCATCTACAAGAATCTGCAAGCCAAAGTGAAATCTGGCCTGCAGCCTGATTTATTTATTTATTTATTTATTTATTTTCCGAAATGAGAAGCAGGGAGCAGCAGACAGACAGACATCTGCATGCACCCAACCGGGATCCACCTGGCATGCCCTCCAGGGGAGGATGCTCAGCTCCTCTGAGGCAGTGCTCTGCTGTAACCAGAGCCATTCTAGCGCCTGAAGCAGAGGCCATGGAGCCATCCCCAGTGCCCTGGCCAACTTTGCTCCAATGGAGCCTCTGCTGCGGGAGGGGAAGAGAGAGATAGAGAGAAAGGAGAGGGGAAAGGGTGAAGAAGCAGATGGGCGCTTCTTCTGTGTGCCCTGGCCTGGAATCGAACCTGGGACTTCCATACGCCGGGCCGATACTCTACTGCTGAGCCAACCAGCCAGGGCCTGCAGCCTGATTTTGTAAAGAAAGTTTTATTGTAATACACCCATTTATTTACAGATTATCTATGGCTGCTTTGATGCTATGATGGCAGAGTTGAGTGGTGGCAATCAAGACCATATGACCCTCAAAATCTGAAATATTTGTTATCTGGCTTGTTATAGAAAATATTTGCTAGTCCTGGATCTACAACCTAATTAGTAACAATTTTTATTTATTGAACATTTACTATGTGCTAGGCATAGAAGCATGGTCATCCTGGGTGTGAGTCCTGACTCTGCCTTTCACTACCTCTGAGATCAGGGGTCCCCAAACTTTTTACACAGGGGGCCAGTTCACTGTCCCTCAGACCATTGGAGGGCTGGACTATAAAAAAAAACTATGAACAAATCCCTATGCACACTGCACATATCTTATTTTAAAGAAAAAAAAAACAAAACGGGAATAAATATAACATTTAAAATAAAGAACAAGTAAATTTAAATCAACAAACTGACCAGTATTTCAATGGGAACTATGCTCCTCTCACTGACCACCAATGAAAGAAGTGCCCCTTCCGGAAGTGCGGTGGGGGCCGGATAAATGGCCTCAGGGGGCCGCATGTGGCCCGCGGGCCGTAGTTTGGGGACCTCTGTCTGAGATGATGGATAAGCAAACCTCTGCAGGTCTTAGTTTTTTCTTGTTTATAAAATGGAGATAATCGCATTATCACACCGTGTGGTTGTAAAGTGCTCTGCCTGGCATGGAGAGCTCAATAAATGTTAGCTATTATTATTCTCATTGTTCCTTTATTATCATTGTCTTTGTTTAGCAGCAAAGCAGCCCTGTGAGGGATTTTCATCCTCCCAAGAGAAACAGGAGACCAACAGGGGTTAAGTAACTTGATTAAGGGTCGTCCGGGTAGTAAGTGCCTGCAAGGTCATCATTTATTCCTTATCTTCGCTTATTCCATCGGCCAGTTCAAATGAGCCAGACGCTGCCCTAATGACTAGGGATTCAGTGGTGACCAAGCAGAGTCCTTGTCACAAAGTGGCTCCTTTTCTAGCTGAAGGGAGAAGACAACAAAGAAGCAAATAAATAAGATAATTTTAGATAGTCATTAATTATGAAGAAAATAAAACCAGATAATGGTAGAAAAACTGGTGAAGAGGGGAAGAGTGGGTTACTTAAGCTAAGGCAATTAGGAAAGGCTTCTGAGAAGGGAACATTTGAACAGAGGCCTGAATAATGACTGGGAGCCAGTTACCCATCAGTCATCATTCAGGGGTAGTCAACCCTTTTATACCTACCGCCCACTTTTGTGTCTCTGTTAGTAGTAAAATTTCCTAACCACCCACCAGTTCCACAGTAATGGTGGTGTATAAAGTAGGGAAGTAACTTTACTTCATAAAATTTATAAAGCAGAGTTACTGCAAGTTAAAGCATATAATAATAATGACTTGCCAAGTACTTTATGTCGGATTTTTGCTAAGTTTGGCAGAATAAATCTTTTTTTTTTCTGAAGTTGGAAACAGGGAGGCAGTCAGACAGACTCTCGCATGTGCCTGACCGGGATCCACCCGGCATGCCCACCAGGGGACGATGCGCTGCCCATCTGGGACATCGCTCTGTTGCAACCAGAGCCATTCTAGCACCTGAGGCAGAGGCCACAGAGCCATCCTCAGTGCCCATGCCAACTTTGCTCCAATGGAGCCTTGGCTGCAGGAGGGGAAGAGAGAGACAGAGAAGAAGGAGAGGGGGAGGGGTGGAGAAGCAGATGGGCGTTTCTCCTGTGTGCCCTGGCCGGGAATCGAACCTGGGACTCCTCCACACCAGGCCGACGCTCTACCACTGAGCCAACCGGCCAGGGCCAGAATAAATCTTTATAAAACAACTTACTATAGTTAAATCTATCTTTTTATTTATATATACTTTGGTTGCTCTGCTACCGCCCAGCATGAAATCTGGAACAACCACTAATGGGCGGTAGGGACCAGGTTGACTACCACTGGTCATCATCCGTCACCATCAGAGGAGCATTCCAGGCTAAGGGAACATCAATGTGAAGTTCTTGAGCTTGGAGTGGTTGTGGTGGGGAGGGAGTGGAGTTAGGGTGCAGTGACAGGAGCAGGAAATAGTGTTGAGTGACAATAGGGAAGGTGGTAGGAGATGATGTCAGAGTTTGGATTTTTTTATCCAGTGTGATAAGAAACCAGTAGAGAGCTTTGAGCAGAACAGGCAAGATTTGCAAATGGATGGGAGTGAGGAAGGCTGAGGAACTAAAGACGATGCCTGCATAGGTGTTGGTGTCAATACTGGTGAATGTTGGTTCAATGTAATCTGGCTTCTGCTCCAACTTACTCCTCTGAAATTTTTCCGAATGGCTTTATTACATTAAAAGTCTTCAGCCCCTTGCCTGACCTGTGGGGGCGCAGTGGGTAAAGCTTCAACCTGGAATGCTGAGCTCACTGGTTCAAAACCCTGGGCTTGCCCAGTCAAGGCACATACTTTGTCTCTGTCTCTCCCCCCTTTCTCTAAAAATTAATAAAATCTAAAAAAATTTTAAAAAAGAAAGGTCTTCAGCCCCTCACCCTCCTGGCGTTGTTAGATTTTGTCACCATCCCCTCTTGCTTACTCATGAAAAACTCTTATTTGACTTCATGACATCCTCTTTCCTGGGTCTCATCCAGCTTCTCTGGGATCTCTCAGGCTCTTTCAGTAGCTCACCTTCCTCCTTGTCTACCCAAGAGTTCTATTTTGGAAACTCTTATATCTGAGCACCAAAGCTTACCCTGAATGGTTTCGTTTGATCCCGTGGAACGGCATATCCCAAACTCTATTGCCAAGTTCCAGACCTGCATTTATAGCTGTGTAATGTATCTATGTATGTGTATGGGTGTCTCTTGGTTTCCCCAAATCAGTACATTCAAAGACGAACTCATATTCTTCTCCTTCTTTGTTTCAATCTTCACTTCCTTTTGTGTTCCTTTCAAACTCTCCAACAAACCTTCAGAACTGGAAATGGGGGTGTCACCTTTGACAACTCCTTCTATACTCTTATAGCTAATCATTACTGAAGTCTGTTGCTGCAACCTCAGAAACATCTTTCAGCTGCACCCCCTTTTGTTTGGAAGGTCACTCTTGCAGAAGCCTCTTCTAATTTCTAACTTCTGTCCTTGTGCTGACCACCGCCCATTTTACTATGGGCTCATTAGGATGTCATTGTTTAAACATTTCTGTTGGATCTCCATTGACTGAGCTTAGCATAATGGCCCCAGTTAGCATAATATTCCAGGCATTCTTATCTCTGGGTACTCCTTCATACTCACATCTGTTATAGCCATTTTTTTTGTGTGTGTGTGTGTGAGAGAGAGAGAGAGAGAAACAGAGAGAGTCACAGAGAGAGACAGAGTCACAGAGAGGGACAGACAGGAAGCAAGAGAGATGAGAAGCATCAGTCCCTTGCTGCAGCACCTTAGTTATTCATTGATTGCTTTCTCATATGTGCCTTGACTGGGGGAGGGGGGACTGCAACAGACTGAGTGATCCTCTGCTCAAGCCAGTGACCCTGGGCTTAAGCTGGTGAGCCTTGCTCAAACCAGATGAACCTGCGCTCAATCTGGCAACCTTGGGGTCTCAAACCTGGGTCCTCCGCGTCCCAGCTCTATCCACTGTGCCACTGCCTGGTCGGGCCGTTAGAGCCAGTTTGATGTAACTGGTTCACAGCATGTTTCAGGGCCAGAGTTCTAATCTTGACTCTGTCTCTTGCTAGTTGTGTGATCTTGGGCAAGTTACTTACTCTCTCTTTACCTTGGTTCTGTATCTATCAAATTGGGTTAATACTGATACCTATCTAATTAGGTTACAGTGAAGGTTAAATGATTCAATTTGCATAAGGTTCAGAACAGCACCTCAATTACTACATCTCTCTTATTAGCGTTAGTATTACAATCATCATCAATATTGCTATTATTGTTATCTATGCCCCAGCTACACTGAGCTTTTTATGGATCCTTGAATATACCCTCCCATTTCACAGCACCAGGTCTCTGACTGCGCCTTCAGCCCAGAATGCACTTTCCTGCTTTGTCTAACAAACTTCCCTGGCAAAGTTAGAAGCAAAATTCTCCATGCTCCTCTAAGACTTGGTCCATACCCTTGCTGTGCACCCCTCACAGTGAAGTTCAGTTGATGGGTTACACGTTTGTCTCTCACAGAACACAGTGACTATCACAAGAGGACTTGGTCCCTTGTCCCTCTCATCATCTATTCAGGCTTAAGGTCTTGAATGCAGTTACAAAAAAAAAAATTATTGAATACATGTTAAATGAATGAGATTTTTAAACCAAAAACAGGGGCCTTGATTGCATTATAGAAAGGTTTGGGCTCCTTCTCTTAGATATATTTTAGTATTGCAATCAACTTGGGACCATGTTAGCTCCCTATCAATGTTTTTTTATGTAGATTGTTCTTGGATCTGTGGCTGATTGTAGTAATCTTTCCCTCAGTAGATAACTCTGTTTCCCCTAAAACAAAACAAAACAAAATAAAAACTCTCCCTGTTAACAGGAAAGGAACCGAGATGGTGTGGTGCTCAGCAGGAAACATGGCAGAGATGCTAACTGAGAAAGGAGAGAATCCAAAACCAAAGTCTATTGCTGAGAGTTCAGGCTGTGACTCAAGCCAGGTCATGACCTGGGAATCCGAATCAATAGTTAAGAGCCACTAGAAGATATTACGAGTCCATCAGAGGAGTGGAAGCTCTAGTCCTGCATGAAAGTAGAGGTCCAGGCACCCGGGCACCAGTCAAGGTCATAAGAACGATCATGGAGCTTGATCACAGTGTCTTTCCCACTGAGGCTGTTTCCCAGGCCACCCTCATCAGCTCTGGAAATTGGGCACCATTACAAATCATGCATTTTACACCTGCGCTCCTGACTCCAGCCTGCATGGGTGGTGATGACTAAGGTAGTAGTTAGACCACAGACTCTGTTAGAGCACTGCTTAATGCAAAACAAAAATCTACGAAGGGAATTTAGGCAGCTGGGATTGCTCAGAAGTGTAGTAGAAAATATTAATTCTCAAGAGTAGTCAGGGCACAGATTACCTTGGGTTTAAATCCTACCTGTACTGAGGATTTAAGATGCTGCTTTAGTAAATGACTTGCCTCTCTGAGACTGTTTCTTCATCTATGATATTAAATCAGTGGTAGTCAACCTGGTCCCTACTGCCCACTGGTGGGCATTCCAGCTTTCATGGTGGGTGGTAGCAGAGCAACCAAAGTATAAATAAAAAGATGATTTAACTATAGTAAGTTGTTTTATAAAGATTTATTCTGCCAAACTTAGCAAAAATCCGACATAAATTACTTGGTAAGTAATTATTATTATATGCTTTAACTTGCTGTAGCTTGGTTATATAAATTTTATAAAGTAAAGTTACTTCCCTACTTTATAAATCACCATTACTGTGGAACCGGTGGGCAGTCAGAAAATTTTACTACTAACAGAGATACAAAAGTGGGCGATAGGTATGAAAAGGTTGACTACCCCTGTATTAAATGAAGTAGACGTACTTAATAGGAGAAGACTGAGAATTAAGAGGATGTATGTGAAATACTTTGCATATGGCCTGATATACAGTTATTGTCCAATGAAGTATTATTGTCAGTACTGTATTCTGTAATTAAGAAACATGTTTATTCTTTAAAGGCACTCCCTAAAGCTGCCTATGATCAGTAAGAAAACCACTACCAGTTAATGAATGCTTGATTTGATGTTAGAAAGTGTACTAAGACCTCTAGTTGTATTAATTCTTTATTTTCAGAACAAAATGAACAGGCAGATAATGCTATCACTATTTTAGAGATGAGGAAATAGAAATTCAGAGAAGGTTTGTACCTTGCCCAAGGTAACACAGCTATTATGCTTCAGAGCTTGGAGTTGGACAAAAGTCTTCCTTTCTCTGTGCTCCTAGCCACCACGGTGTCTTGTAAACAGGTGGCAAGGGAACATCTGTAGAATTAATTGTGGAACTCATGGCTCCTGTCAAAATAACCAGGGCTGTGTGTGTGGCAATTTGCATGTAATTCCATTCTGTAAATGAAATTATTCTGGAGTGCTAACAGTTGGAACCGTCTGGCATTTTTTTGGCAAAGCCCAGCTCTGGCTCCACAAGATGAGGTGTTAGTGGTAAAGCGACAATGGTTTATTTATGTTCACAGGGCAGGCAGCAACAGAAACTCAAAAGATAAGGCTACTAATAAGAATGCAAACATAAGAACAGCAGCACTGGTGCATAACAAAACTCTAGAGCGGGAATTTAGGCGGCTGGTTTGCTTGGAAGTAAAGTAGAAAATAACTCTCAGTCTTCTCCTTTTTGGTAACCAGACTCAGGACACAAAGTCCAGCAATATGGTACCCAATATTTGACTAGCAATAGGAGAAACAATTGTCATGTGTAGAAATGGAAAGTAATATGTTTTAAGGAAAACATCTTATGACCTGACAATTGGAAATAGTGTCACTTCTGTAGGATTAAAGTGATCAATATCCTCAAGTATTAGGAGCCGAGAAATATGCTTCCTAGGAATCTGTATGGCGTGTGTTTGATGGCATAGAGGCCTTGGTTCAGGCAGACCTGGGTTTGAATCTTGGTGTTGGGCAGATAAAATATATTATGCTCACTTTGTTAAAGATGGCGCTGCTCACGTGGAAGCCCGTTGCCCAGGTGATTGCTTGGGATGGGCGTGATTATATTAATGTGTGTTGGGGGCGGGCTGTGGGCAGGCCGGATCCTTGTATTCTGGGGCTTGGTTTTAGGACTAAGCCTTTCCCACCCTTTTTGATGTAGGGTGGTGCACTCTCATGAAGAATCCCATTATGCCTCAGATACGTGACTTTGTATCAGAGACTTCCTTGTTTGTATATTGGATTAAAGGTTTTGAATCTACGCTATAAAGTGGGGCAGATCAGGAGCTTGCTCTCTCTCGGTTCCTGAGATTAGCGTTAGAGGAGAGAGCTGAGGAAGGACAGCAGAGTAAGGCCATGTGGAAGAGAGGAGAGGCAGCCAAGATGAAGGAGTGCTGAAGAAGCCAGTTTGTGCAGAGAGAAGGAGATGGGGAACAGAGGTGAATAAGGCTAGAGAGCTAGAAACCTTTGATTCTAGGAAAACTTGGATAAGTCAGTGGCTTTGGGAGCCCTGAATGGAAAGGAAAGTGTTTTCCCACTGTGTATTTCTTGCCCGCCAGGTGCAAGCTAGGATTAAAGGTAATGGCCCACCAGTTCTTGGCTCCATTGTTTCATTACCGTCTGTCTGAATCTAATGTGAACCTGCATGTGAACGGCCACGATGGCGGCTCCTGGCTTTACACTTGGCTTCTCTGTTTCTTTATTTAGAGACATTGGACCGATTACAAAAGTTTCAGTTTTCTTCATCATTAAAATGGGGATAATAATACAATATATACCTATTAGGGTTGTGAAAATTAATGATAAAATGCAGAATTGATGAAGTAAACGCTAGTTATTGATCTTTATTATAACATTTAATTCTTTTTTATAATGTTTAGTCAGCTTTATTTAAAAACTAGAAACATCCCAAATTTTCATTAACAGGAGAATGAATAAAAAAATTACATACATTCATACAATAAAATACTTTACAATAACTTCACATCACAAGTATGAAGGAACCAAATTGCTTTCTTTATTTATTCTGAAAGAAGAGTAGGTACAAACCACATATATATATATCTACATATTTCTTTCTCAAAGAAACACTTCTGCCTCCAGGGAGTTATTACAACTTTTACATGTTCACATTAATTCCAGAGCCTTTATAATCATAAAATCCATTTATAGCCTTTAGTTGCCGAGCAACAAAGGACAAAGTACTGAGTATTTCCTTTTATTGCAAAAACCCCAGCTTTTCCATGTTGGTCCTGAAATCAACATTTTTCAGAGAAGACAGCACAGTGAAACCTAATACCATGTTTCCAAGGTTTAGTGGTGTTCTTTGTTTGGGGATAGGATCAAAGCTGAAAGGAAAACATTGTTATTATTTTCTTGTTCTTGAATAGCCTAAAGCATTTTGTGCTAATTTCATAGTAAGAAGTTATAAAGTTGGGAGACTGCAGATTCATTTTTAAAAGAGAACTTGTTGGCCTTGACCTGTTGGTTCAGGGATCGAGCATTGGCAAACCTTCCCCTTTCACTTCTCTCTTTTTCCCCAACATGGCTCAATTGGAGTGAGTTGGCCCTCGGTGCTGAGGATGGCTCCATGGCCTCCACCTAAGGTGCTAAGAAGAGCTCATTGTTGAGCAACAGAGCAATGCCCCAGATGGGCAAAGCATTGCCCCCCTAGTGGGCTTGCTGGGTGGATCCTGGTTAGGGTGCACGCAGGAGTCTGTTTCTGCCTCCTCTCCTCTCACTGAGTAAAAAGAGAGAGAGAGAGAGAACTTGTTTCATTTTACTTATGTTTGGTGGTGCTCTCACTGTGAGAGGACTAGTCTTTTGATCTGTTAGGTCTTTTGGGAAAAGCTAGGGTGATGTAAAATACATGTAATAAATGTTATATGAGAACCTTGATAACCACTGACCTCAAACAGGTTCAACCACGAACTGGCAGGGTTTGGGGAAGTTGACTTTGTGATATATAACTAAACTAAATTCTCCACTTTTTTGAAAGGTATGTTGACATAACATCCAAACCTGTAGGGAATTTTTATGAGTTTGTTTGAGCCAAACTGACGACATATGCCAGTGAGCAGTATTTCAGTTGCTCTGGAGAATAACAGTTTTGCAGCTTCTTTTATGCATTTGAATTTAAGTAGGGAAGTAAGGAAGATTACTTGGACTGGTTGAAAGCAGGGAGTGATTGGATTACAGGATAGTTCACAAGATTATGTGCTCTCCTGAGTGTGGTTATGGTTTATTTCAAAGATGTGTTAACATAGATGCACAGAAACTATGGGTAGGTCTTGCTTAAGGCAAAGATAACCCTTTTAATAAAGAAGTTGTGTGCCTGGGGCATGACTATCTATCTACCAAGACCTGCCCAGTTAGGAATTTCTGATTAAATCGCCCTAAGTAGTTACTTTCAGTAGAGCACCCTTTTTCTGCCACAGGTATCAAAGCCTTTAATTACTTCTGTTGTTTTTGTCTGTGGATAATCAGTAAGTAAATGGTAAAAATAAAAAAAGAATTGAAAGAATACATTACTATTTAACATGCTATGAAGTATGATACTACAATATAGCTTATATTTTTAAATTGACTCTTTTTTTAAAATTTTTTTATTTTATTCATTTTAGAGAGGAGAGAGAGAGAGAGGAGAGAGAGACAGAGAGAGAGAGAGAGAAGGGGGGGAGGAGCTGGAAGCATCAACTCCCATATGTGCCTTGACCAGGCAAGCCCAGGGTTTCGAACTGGCGACCTCAGCATTTCCAGGTCGACGCTCTATCCACTGCGCCAGCACAGGTCAGGCCTAGCTTATATTTTTAAAAGTTCTTGAAAACAAGTATGGAAACAAGTTTTTATTTGCATAGCTATTTCTCTTTTCTGTATTTTAAAACAGTGCAAAAGCAGATTATCTTTTTTTAATGTTTAGTCAGCTTTATTAAAAAACTGGAAACAACCCAAATTTTCACTAACAGGAGAATGAATAAACAAATTACATATATTCATACAATAAAATACTTAATAAAAAATAAACTGCTGATTGGTAACATAACATTATGAATAAATTAAAATTTTTTACGTTCACAATTTTACAAGGGTGTACTGAAATATACTAAAAAGTGTCTATTTACAATTGATTCTATTTATGTTGGACTGAAGGACAGGTAAGACCAAGCTATGACAACAGAAATCAGAACAGTAGTTCCAGGGGCAACTTCCTAGGGGAAAAATAATCTTTTTTTCTTCCCTGTTGGGTTAGGGAAGTTTGTTGCTTTGAAAAATATCTACTATGTCACATAAGATATTTTATGTGCAAGAAGAGGCAGAAAGGACACCTAAACATTTTTAAAATTTTTAAAAATTTATTTATTGATTTTAGAGAGGGGGGGAGAGATCGATTTGTTGTTTCATGTATATACACATTTATTGATTGATTCTTGTATGTGTCCTGACCTCGGATTGAACCTGCCACCTTGAGGTATCAGGGCAATACTTTAACCAATTGAACTACTTGGCCAGGGCTTACAAATTATTTTTTATAAATTCTAAAAGGTAACAGTTAGTCAAGGCTCTTTTGCTGAGAATAAATGTCCTTTGAGACAATTTTTGTGTGTGAATTGAATATAAAAGAGTAAAATCTAACTATTAGCATTACTAGGCTAATTCCAATTGATCAGAAGAGAGGCACTTTAAATCTATTATTTATACATCTCAAGAAGTGTGCTAAAGCATTTGGAGAACTACAGTATTCTTTCTTTCTCTCTCTATTATTATTTTTTTTTTCTGAAGTGAGAGCAGGGAGGCATAGAGACAGATTCCCACATGCGCCCGACCGGGATCCACCCAACATGCCCACCAGGGGGCAATGCATTGCCCATCTGGGACATTGCTCTGTTGTAACTGGAGCCATTCTAGCGCCTGAGGCAGAGGCCATGGAGCCATCCTCAGCACCCAGGGCCAACTTTGCTCCAGTGGAGCCTTGGCTGCGGGAGGGGAAGAGAGAGATGGGGGGCAGGTGAAGAAGCATATGGGTGCTTCTCCTATGTGCCCTGGCCGGGAATCCAACCCGGGACTTTCACATGCCGGGCTGATGCTCTACCACTCAGCCAACCAGCCAGGGCCTCTTTCTCTCTTTTTTAAAGGTTTTATTCATTGATTTTTAGAGAGAAGATAGGGAGAAAGAAAGGCAGGGGGAGGAGCAGGAAGCATCAACTCATAGTAGTTGCTTCTCATATTTGCTTTGACCGAGCCAGCTGGGGTTTCGAACCAAGGACCTCACCTTTCCAGGTTGATGCTTTATCCACTGTGCCACCACAGGTCAGACCACTATTCTCTTTTTATCTTTATGAATTGAAGACAAAGACAAAAATCTTCTCCCTACACGCCACTTCCCCAGGAGAAGCAGGCCTCTGTGTGAAAACGTGACTTGACCTTTCACAGTGGTGAGGACCTCACCGTTGTAAACCATGCTCAGGACTTGGTCCACACTCCCATTGCTAGCTGTTTATGAAAATGTTGTGGGGAAAGCCCCCCAAATTTATACACAGCCACCGATTTTTACATTTTCTTATTTTGTCACTTTATTCCTAACCCATCTTCAAAGTTTCCTCTCTGCTCTTCCATTTGTATTATGCTTGTTTACAGAGTTTGCTATTTTTCAAACTCTTCCATTTCCATCAGCTCGTCGGTCCCTCACAGGACCCCGAGAGCAAGGCATTTTACAGATGAAAGAAGTGGAGCCTGAAAGAACTTGACAGATGTGTCTAAAATCACGTTGGTAAGTGCCAGGGCTGATGGCAAAACCCTCGTCTTCTCATTCCAAGTCCGACGCTCTTTCCATCCACATCCCAGTTCGCCTTCTGAAGGAAGAAGTGGGCAAGCACATGTATTGGCTTATTGGCATCCATGTTCTAGGGCTAGATGCCAAAAAAGTACTTAAGTAAACATGGGTGGCCTTTAGGAAAAGCTCCTCCCTTTTATCCTCCTCTCCCTCACTTACGGTAACTCATCACCACGAAATCTCCCACAAACTGGCGGCTGGCTTCCCAACCCCGCTCCTCTGCAGAGCAGAGCCGTCAAGTTCTATGCCCCACCGTCCCCTCTGCCTGCTTTGATGAAACTGAACTGCCCAAGTTCAGCAATTGGCTTATTGTTCTGAGTCCTGTGTTTAGGGGGTGGAGGTGAGGAGCAGAGAAGGGATAAAAGGGAATAGATGTTTATTATAAGCCAAGCACGTAGTATTAAAAAAAAAAAATTCAATGCCACTGTTGAAGCATGGTAAGGAGAACTTTATTCAGAGAAGAGACCGTAACAGTAGGTATAATGAGCACTGTGGTGGAATTCTGCAGCAGGGAAGAGAGGTTGGGCTCGACTCTGACTACAGCCTAGGTGAGGGGACATTTTTAGCAGGGTAAGAGGGATTCTGGATAAACTGACCTAACAACCTAACAAGATTATTGCTGCACGCAGGCTAAGGTAATCAGATGTCACCTGGGGGACAGCGGACGGTGGAATCTGATTAGGATATTGAGGGTGAACAGATATGAGGATTGAGGGATGCTGATTAAACTGATTTATTAGAATTCCTGTTAAAACTAAAAAATGCCAAGAGAAACATGGAAATAGGAAAAGTTCAGGTGAGTTGGAGTACAGTTTGGTCAAGGAGAAAATCTGTCTGTAGTGGAATCATGTTATCACATCTAGTCTGCAAGCAACACTCTAAGGCGGTGAAACCAATTTCCTTTTTCAAGATAATGAAACAGGCCCAGAGAGGGTCTTCTAGAGAACTGTAATTTATTCCAGGTCTGCCAGCCTTGCAGTTTCCCAAATTCTCCTGCTTTTCCTGCCTCCGTGTCACATGGGGCTCCCTCCTTAGGGAACACTTTCCGGCCCTATTCACCTGGCTAACTGCCATTCACCCTCAATGTGTAGGCTTTGGCATCTTTCCTTTTTGGTCCCATAAACTTTGTAGCACTTTGCCCTTCATCTTTCAAGGGACATATGGCCTTCCTCTGTGTCTGTCTCCTCTGGACATCTGGAAGGAGGAACTGTGTCTCATTCATTCCTGCAGCCTCAGCAGCTAAGAATTGGCACCTAGTGGGCACTCAGACAAATCAGTCGAATTAATAAATATAGAACTCTAAGCCTGGTTTCTTTCTAGGGTTCCAAGTCCTCTGGAGTTCCCTCCTTTATTTGCTGCATCTAAGAGGACGAGAGTCTTTGTCCTACACCTGGCTGAAGACTCAGCCCTCAGCGGGTGCTCCGCTGGGCTGGCCCCGCCCTATCTGTCTGGCTGCACAGGACAGGAAGGCATTTCTGAGGCAGGAGAGGCACCTCTGAAGGCCACAAGGCGGGCAACTTTCTTGTTACATTTTTTCTGAATTTGTGCCATGCAGGGTCTGCCCCTGGGAGCCTTGATTTAATATTCAACACTGTATGATCCCGATGAGCCCGACCCCTGTAAAACCAGTGGGTGGGCATCTCCGCTCTGGCTGCCCTTCCTTTGGGAGGATCTTCCTCTTCCTCCTCCTTTTCCTTCTCTTTCTCCTTTTTATCTTCCTTTTTGGTCTTTGGAAAAATTAGTCTTTCTAATAGACCAAACCAGAACGATAATTCTTCAAAATCTTAGACATAAAATCAGTGAGATGCCTGGATGTGTTCCTATACCATTTAAAAATTTTTTTGTCAGCGTCTGTTTTGCAAATTTACCTTCTATGTTTAATATGCGTTTATGTTTTCTTTCTCTTCTAGTGCTTTATTGTTTTCTGGTTTTTATTAACATTAGTACATGCTATTGAGGAGAAAATGGACTTACTGTATTCAGGGCGAGGAGGAGGGCCTCTGAGCCCAGGAAGGGTGGCTCTAATGTAACTGACTTAAGCCAGTTATTAATCTCAATTTCCTCCTCCCTCTTTCCCTTACAATTCAGCAGCTGTAATGCTTCTTTGCAACCCCTCTAACATCCTTTTTATAAACTAAATTTTTATATTTTCTGAAGTACTTAACAATATTAATAATAATTTGATGAATCTTTTACACTTCTATTAGGAATGTTATTGTTTTTATTAGTTTTTAAGCGGTTTGCCCAGACCGTTCCTTCATTACTTTGCATGATTTTGCAGAAAGCAAGGTTGCTCAGTAACACGTTTGTTATGTTATAGTAGAAAACACCTGAGCCCCTGCAATAACAACTGTGTTACTGAAATCAGAGCAGGTATTTAAGCTCACTGGGACTGTTTGCTCTCCTGAAAAATGCGGATAATAATTGTTCCTATCTAATAGGATAAAAGTATTGTGAGAAGTCAATGAGAAAGTGACTGTAAAATTCTTAGCACAGTATCAGTATATAAAGAGCGCCCAACAAATTTACCAATTATTATTATTATTATTATTATTATTCATTAGCTATCTCTTGTATGACTTGACTGTGATTCTTTTGCAGTGTTCGTTCTCTTCTGGACACCCTGCTATTTGTCATTATTTTCTTCAGGGGTGGGGTCCAGGTCATCTAGATTGGGCCCGTGTGTAGAGGACTAGGGACCTCCACATCCTAGTTCTGTACTCGATGATTTGATGATTATAACCCTCCATTAGTTTCTTTTCTTCCCCATACTTCCTCATGATGATGCAGCTAAAAGACCTATGTGTCTTTATCACCTATTCACTGATAAGCCAAGTTTCCTTATCTCATATTTTGTAATTTTAAAAAGTCAACATAAAGCTGAATGCTTAACCTAGTAAATTCATCTTGTCAATTAACCATCATCTAGTGCACCCAGATGAGGCCTGACTCTTTCATCCTATATATTGTACCTCGCCCACCTGCTTCAGGCCATCTGCACACTTGCCCAGTTTGCTTTCTCTAGACTTATCCAAATCGCAGATAACGTTATTGGGAAGGATGAGAGCAGAGTCATTGTATACTGAATCTTCAGATTTTTCTCCAGGTTGACATTTGGGGTACTGTTGTACCCCAGGTTTAAGTTCACCTAATACTAATATAATTTCCTCCACCTTTCCCTATTTTAGCTACAAATCCAGCCCGCCTTGACTGCCAGCCACCCCTAAATAGGATTGGCAGGCCCCTTAGCTTATCACATCATGTTGGCTGTTTCCTCTCTGTGTCCCTCCCCCACCTCGAGGGTGAGATTGAGTGTTGCTTACTGTTGTATCCCCCGTCCCTAGCATGCACACTTCATCAGATATTTATTGTTTGTTGAGTGAATGAACAATTTTGTTGAGTATCTAGCTGAAGTGAAGGTACGCATTTCCATGGACAGTGTCCTCATCTGGCAGTCGGGCAGCTGGGCAGCAAGTGAAGTCCACCCACGTGACCAGTTCTTGGTGGACACGTGCAGGCTCCCCAGTGTCTTCTGATATTTGAAGAGTCCAGCAGTCAGGTTTTTAGCAATCTTTTCCAGAATTTTGCATCTGTGACAGTTATAGAAAACCCATGTGGGTGTTGCCATTTTGTTACACAATGTGCTTGAACTATTTATTTACTCGAGTTGAATAAAGGTTAATTTTCATTTTATCTTCTGATTATTGGGCACATGAATTTCAGGTGATTCATATCACCTTAAAGTCCAGAGACAGTCTTTTCATTTAGCCACTATTTCCAACAATGAATCATGTGAACTCTGCTTGAAAGAACTGATTAGATTCTTCCTGGACTGATGTAGGACACCCTGTCCAAGGAGGGCTGGGAGACTCCCCGGTTCCAGGTCCTGAGGTGGAGTTTGTCTGGAGGGCAGTGCCCTGCTGCTCTCTTCTGTCTCCAAGAGTACAAAAGCAAGATCGAGAGGACAGGAGCCTGGGCAGATGAACTCCTCCTGCTCCTTCCTAGGCTCCTTGCCCAACCATCTGATATTTCCTATCTCAAGGCACCAGCAAGACCCAGCCACCAATACAGAGGTGAACAGTAGCTTAGATTCCTTCTAATCAATCACAAAGTCCAGTGGGGCTCTCCTCTCAAATGCTACTCACATCCAGTGGTGTGCTGGTAAATGTTTAACAACCAATCCTGAGGGGAGAAATGTCTCCAATTTGCAGTGTTTGCCAACTTCCGTGGTGTAAATCCTCCCAGTATGGCTAATTTCAAGCTATCAATGTGGAGTGGGGAACAGGCTGTGCACCAGCGCATGCAGGCTGACTCCAGCGCAGCCCTGCACATTCTTTCACTTTCCTGTCTCACCTCCACTGCCCCAGATCAGTTCCATGGCTCTCAAAGGCCCAGAATCTGCTCCTGCTGATGGTTCCAGCCTCATGAAGCCCTGTTCCTGGAAGCTTTTCCTGGCTTGGTTTTGCTCCTGCTTAGTCATTTAGGTGTCCCATAATGTCCTGTGTACAGCACTGTTTTCACATAGAATTGCTATGGTATGTTTTCATGTCAGTTTTTCTCACTGGTCTATGAATTTCTTGAGCACAGCACTGATGGTATTGACAAAAAAAAGGTAGTATTTATTGATCTGGGACAAATGCTAAGCACCTTTTAGGTGTTATCTCAATTGTTACAACAACTCTGTGAGATAGATGTTCTTATCATCTTCATTTTATAGGTAAGGAAACTGAAACACAGAGAGGCTAAGCAATTTGCCCAAGGTTGCACAGCTGGGCAGTGTCTCAGCCAGTTTTGACCCAGGCCCGGTCGCAGAACCAGGACCCTTAACTACTAAGGCTCTTTGCCTTTGTGTCTCTGGCACTGTGCCTCGTCCATAGCAGGTGCCCTTCGATAGTGTGTTGAGGGATTTAATGAGAGAAGGTCGATGCTGGCAGTGATCTTGACAAATCTCTTTGCTCCAGTTTGCCCAGCCTCACTCCTAACAGCGGCAGAATGGCATTTCAAAAAATAGAAACCTGATCATGTCACCTTTCTGATGGAAAATTTCTATGTTTCTGTAAATTGTAAGACAAATTCCTTACCTTGATACCTATGAACCTTCGTGATCTGTTGTCTCCACCATTCACAATCGCATTCATTCATTTAAGTCGCATAACTCATCCAACAAATCCAATATTTATTGAATCAGCAAGTTCCAGACTTTGTTCTAGGTGCTTAGGATCTGTACAAAAAGGGCAGTTTCTACCCGCGAGGGGCTTAGAGCTCAGTAGAGAGGGACAGACACACGGCACATAGTTGCTACCTGGTTGAACGGAAGGGAGGCGGCTGCAGGGGACCTGCGGCTGCTGTCTGGGTGCCACACTCCGCACCCGCCCTCCAGCTCTGGCCAAACTCCCGGCACATTGCCACGGGAGACCTGCTGCTGACTGTTTCACGTCATTTGCTCATGTTTCTTTCTGTTCCCAGAATTTTTTTTTTTACCCCCTCTACTTATCCTTAAAAATTCCTCTCAAGCGTCACCCACAGGAAATCCTTGGTCCACCCCCGCCAGCCGAGCTGGTGTCCATGTCTGTATCCATCCTAGCACTGAACTCCCTGTTCTGCTGGCTCGTGTCCCTGTTCCTCTCTCTGGCCTGTGAGCTCATCCCTGATTTTTATCTCTGGACACAGAGACGCTAAGTAAATGTTAAATAAACGAATAAATACAACTACTGATTGTAAATGTCTCTGGGGAAATGTCATCTTCAGACATCTAACTCCGAACCGCTGTGGCTCTAAGCACCAACACTAGATTCTCTCCTCTGTGTCCTCTGCTTTCACATCTCCTTCTTGGTAACATCCATTAACATTTCTGCTCCAATTACTTATCAACACTGGCATATCAGAAGGAAACTATCTTTATGTTTGAATTCAACCATAAATGAGGGTGATCCTCACGGTTGCTTTTTAGAATCTTTTCAAAACCTAGAGTTGTCATAACAGATAAATTTTGTCCACTTGCCCATTGTCTGAATGCTCTGGGCAGCGTTGTTGTGGGACAACGGGTGTGAGCAGATAAAGAAGGAACGGGGCGTCTGGGTTGAGGACAGTGATGTGGGAAGGGAGCTTATCAGATGGAAACATGAAAGGTCTCCACATAGGACTGACAGGTGTGGGTGGGTAGGTGGGGGGGGGGCAGTGAAAGGCTGTAGACATCCCACACATTCTTTCGGAGAAGCACTGTTTTCCCAAAGGCATATGTGTGTCTAGTAGTAGATCTCTTAAATGCAACTTGGATTTGTTGGTGGCACTCCCTGGTGGGTTGATTCTCATAACTGTGTGCTTTTTTCTTCTCTGCCCAAGGCCAAGGGCAGAAGGGCAGGTTACCATCCTGCACCTGTCACTGTGCCTGGAAGGGGAGGCAGAGCACCAGGGTGAAGAAGGGCTTTGTTTTATGAGAACAATAAAGGGGCAGTTCTTTGATATTCCCAGGAGGCCTCGGAAGCCTCTCCTTTTGTGAGCAGGACTCTGACAGCCCTTTCCAGGCACAAAGATAAATGTAGAAAAGGGAACAATCGAGGTTTGAAGCAGAGTCCCCCCCCCCCCCACAGAGTAGGATGCCCAATGACGCCCTCTTTGCAGGGTTGAGTGCTATAAACTAGTGCTTAAGACATTTAGAGCAAAGTGATTATTTTTAAAAGCATGAGATTTATTTTAAGAGCCATTAGAGAATGGCCCTGTGTGTGTAAAGGCCTTCTGGAGACAATTGCATCTGACGTTATAGATTTATCTTGTTGAGTAATTTCCTTTGGGTCTGGAAGGCACAGATGTGATGTTGGAGTCCCAGAGAAAGTTGGCTACTGCAGGGATCATTTCTCCTTGTTCATTAAGGGGTTTGGACGAGCCACATGGGGCAGGTCCTGGGAGCTGTGGACCAACTCCTGTTTGTAACTGGGGATGGGGGTGGAGATGGTGGGTGATGTGAAGCAAATGGCACATTGGTCAGGTCTTAGCACCTCTGGGCCACCTCCTATTTGTTTCTGGGAAATTGTGTGTGTGTGTTGGGGAAGGAGTGCTGTACAAAGCAGAGGGTATACCAGCAGGAATTTCAGTAGGAAACTAAACAGAGCCTTCCCTCCATCTGCTCCTTTTCGCAATCAGCTTGACCAGAGCCCAGTGAAGTACTAGAAGCAGCTGCAAGTCCGGGGCAGTGGTGAGAGCAGGCTCAGGAATGAAGGCGGGCTCAGGAACGAAGGCAGGCCGGTCGGCTTCCCTGCATGTCATTTACTAGCTGAGTGACCCTGGCAAGCCACCTTCTCTGTAAACTAGGAATAATATTAACGTCCACCTCCTAGGGCTGTTAGGAGGGTTAATGAGAAAATGCAGGTGAAACTCCTCCCTTTGCTTGGCTCAGAGTAAACTCATAACTACTTCTGAATGTCCCTGGACAATGGCAATTGTGTTTGACCTGATCTCCCTTCTTCTGTTCCTGTCCCCTTGATAGCCCTTTCCCACAAAGCAACCAGCGTGACCTTTTAAAAATGTAAAGCACATCCTGTCAGCTTCCAAAGGTTTTCCATTGCTCTGACCGCCTCTGCAACCCATTTCCCTGTGATCAAGGGCTCTGGCTGCACCAGAACGATCTGCTCCTGAAACGGGCCTAGCGCTCCAGCCCCGGGCTCTTGCCCTTGCGGTTCCCTCTGCCTGGCATGCTCCGCCCTCCTAATTTACATGGCCGGCTCTTCCTGAGCAAGATCTCCACATTGAAGAGAGCTCTTCACCTGCACTCCAGCATACCACTCCTCTTTATATTTATAACTATCCAAAATTATCGTGTTTATTTCTTGTTTCTCAGAATCATGTATGTCCTCAGCCCCCAGTCCTCACTGTTGCCACCTTTCCCTCCCTTAGAATCCAAGCCCTCCAAGGGAACTTGTCCTTTTTCCCCCTTTTTTCACTGCTGTGTCCTCAGAATCTTGCACAGTGCTTGACACATGGAAAGTGTCTAATAAATGTTGGTTGAATCAATGAAAGAATGAATGAGTCTTGTCCTGCTCATCTCCATCCTATCCTTTCCTCAAAGTTTAGTTCAAGACTAAACTTCACCATGAGGTCATTTCTGACCATCTCAAGTTTTATGGCAGGGGCCGGGAATCTTTTTGGCTGAGAGAGCCATGAACTCCATATATATTTTTTTTTTTTCTTTTTTTCTTTTTTTTTTATAATTTTATTTTTTTAATGGGGTGACATCAATAAATCAGGATACATATATTCAAAGATAACAAGTCCAGGTTATCTTGTCATTCAATTATGTTGCATACCCACCACCCAAAGTCAGATTGTCCTCTGTCACCTTCTATCTTGTTTTCTTTGTGCCCCTCCCACCCCCTATCCCTCTCCCATTCCCCCCTCCCCCCCGTAACCACCACACTCTTATCAATGTCTCTTAGTTTCACTATTATGTCCCACCTACGTATGGAATAATACAGTTCCTGTTTTTTTCTGATTTACTTATTTCGCTTCGTATCATGTTATCAAGATCCCACCATTTTGCTGTATATGTTCCGATGTCATCATTTCTTATGGCTGAGTAGTATTCCATAGTGTATATGTGCCACATCTTCTTTATCCAGTCATCTATTGATGGGCTTTTTGGTTGTTTCCATGTCCTGGCCACTGTGAACAATGCTGCAATAAACATGGGGCTGCATGTGTCTTTACGTATCAATGTTTCTGAGTTTTGGGGATATATACCCAGTAGAGGGATTGCTGGGTCATAAGGTAGTTCTATTTTCAGTTTTTTGAGGAACCACCATACTTTCTTCCATAATGGTTGTACTACTTTACATTCCCACCAACAGTGTATGAGGGTTCCTTTTTCTCCACAGCCTCTCCAACATTTGCTATTACCTGACTTGCTAATAACAGCTAATCGAACAGGTGTGAGGTGGTATCTCATTGCCGTTTTGATTTGCATTTCTCTAATAGCTAAAGAAGATGAGCATCTTTTCATATATCTGTTGGCCATTTGTATTTCTTCCTGGGAGAAGTGTCTATTCATATCCTCTTCCCATTTTTTTATTGGATTGTTTGTTTGTTCGTTGTTGATTTTTATGAGTTCTTTGTATATTTTGGATATTAGGCCCTTATCTGAGCTGTTGTTTGAAAATATCATTTCCCATTTAGTTGGCTTTCTGTTTATTTTGTTATCAGTTTCTCTTGCTGAGCAAAAACTTTTTAGTCTGATGTAGTCCCATTCATTAATTTTTGCCTTCACTTCTCTTGCCATTGGAGTCAAATTCATAAAATGCTCTTTAAAACCCAGGTCCATGAGTTGAGTACCTATGTCTTCTTCTATGTACTTAATTGTTTCAGGTCTTATGTTTAGATCTTTGATCCATTCTGAGTTAATTTTTGTACAGGGGGAGAGACTGTAGTCCAGTTTCATTCTTTTGCATGTGGCTTTCCAGTTTTCCCAGCACCATTTATTGAAGAGGCTTTCTTTTCTCCATTGTGTGTTGTTGGCCCCTTTATCAAAAATTATTTGACTATATATATGTGGTTTTATTTCTGGACTTTCTATTCTGTTCCATTGGTCTGAGTGTCTATTTTTCTGCCAATACCATGCTGTTTTGATTGTTGTGGCCCTATAATAGAGTTTGAAGTCAGGTATTGTAATGCCCCCAGCTTCATTCTTTTTCTTTAGGATTGCTTTGGCTATTCGGGGTTTTTTATAGTTCCATATAAATCTGATGATTTTTTGCTCTATTTCTTTAAAAAATGTCATTGGAAGTTTGATGGGAATTGCATTAAATTTGTATATTGCTTTGGGTAATATAGCCATCTTGATTATATTTATTCTTCCTAGCCAAGAACAAGGTATATTCTTCCATCTCATTATCTCTTTTTCGATTTCCCTTAACAATGGTTTATAGTTTTCATTATATAAGTCCTTTACATTCTTTGTTATGTTTATTCCTAAGTATTTTATTTTTTTTGTTGCAATCGTGAAGGGGATTATTCTTTTGAGTTCCTTCTCAGTTGTTTCATTGTTGGCATATAGAAAGGCTATTGACTTGTGTATGTTAATTTTGTATCCTGCGACCTTACTGTATTGGCTTATTGTTTCTAGTAGTCTTTTTGTGGATTCTTTGGGGTTTTTGATGTATAGGATCATATCATCTGCAAAAAGTGATACCTTTACTTCTTCTTTTCCGATATGGATGCCTTTTATTTCTTTGTCTTGTCTGATTGCTCTGGCTAGAACCTCTAGTACCACATTAAATAAGAGTGGAGAGAGTGGACAACCCTGTCTTGTTCCTGATTTAAGGGGGAAAGCCTTCAGTTTAGTGCCATTTAATATGATGTTAGCTGATGGTTTATCATATATGGCCTTTATCATGTTGAGATATTTTCCTTGTATACCCATTTTGTTGAGAGTCTTAAACATAAAATTGTGTTGTATTTTATCAAAAGCCTTTTCTGCGTCTATTGATAAGATCATGTGGTTTTTGTTCTTTGTTTTGTTGATATGGTGTATTATGTTAACCGTTTTACGTATGTTGAACCATCCTTGAGATTCTGGGATGAATCCCACTTGATCATGATGTATTATTTTTTTAATATGTTGTTGTATTCGATTTGCTAGTATTTTGTTTAGTATTTTAGCATCTGTATTCATTAGAGATATTGGTCTGTAGTTTTCTTTTTTTGTGCCATCCTTGCCTGGTTTTGGTATGAGGGTTATGTTGGCCTCATAAAATGTGTTTGGAAGTATTGCTTCTTCTTCAATTTTTTGGAAGACTTTCAGTAGAATAGGAACCAAGTCTTCTTTGAATGTTTGATAAAATTCGCTGGTATAGCCGTCAGGTCCTGGACTTTTATTTTTGGGGAGGTTTTTAATGGTTTTTTCTATTTCTTCTCTACTGATAGGTCTGTTTAGGCTTTCTGCTTCTTCTTGACTCAGTCTAGGAAGGTTGTATTTTTCTAGGAATTTATCCATTTCTTCTAGGTTGTTGAATTTAGTGGCATAAAGTTTTTCATAGTATTCTACAATAATTCTTTGTATATCTACGGTGTCCGTGGTGATTTCTCCTCTTTCATTTTGGATTTTGTTTATATGAGTTCTTTCTCTTTTTTCCTTGGTAAGTCTTGCCAAGGGTTTGTCAATTTTGTTGATCTTTTCAAAGAACCAGCTCCTTGTTCTATTAATTTTTTCTATAGTTTTTCTGTTCTCTAATTCATTTATTTCTGCTCTGATTTTTATTATCGCCTTTCTTCGGCTGGTTTTGGGTTGTCTTTGTTCTTCTTTTTCTAGTTCCTTAATGTGGGAAGTTAAGTGGTTCACTTGGGCTCTCTCTTGTTTGTTCATATATGCCTGAAGTGATATGAACTTCCCTCTTATCACTGCTTTTGCTGCATCCCATAGATTCTGATATGTGGTATTGTCATTTTCATTAGTCTGTATATATCTTTTGATCTCTGCACTTATTTCTTCTTTGATCCATTCATTTTTTAAAAGTATGTTGTTTAGTTTCCACATTTTTGTGGGATTTTTTTCCTCCTTTTTGCAGTTGAATTCTAGTTTCAAGGCTTTATGATCAGAAAATATGCTTGGTACAACTTCGATTTTTTTGAATTTGCTGATGTTGTTTTTGTGGCCCAGCATATGGTCAATTCTTGAGAATGATCCATGTACACTGGAGAAAAATGTATACTCAGTCACTTTGGGATGAAATGTCCTGTAGATGTCTATCATATCCAGGTGCTCTAGTGTTTTGTTTAAGGCCACTATGTCTTTGTTGATTCTCTGTTTGGATGACCGATCTAGAGCCGTCAGCGGTGTATTGAGGTCTCCAAGTATGATTGTATTTTTGTCAGTTTTTGTTTTAAGATCAATAAGTAGCTGTATTATATATTTTGGTGCTCCTTGGTATGGTGCATATATATTAAGAATTGTTATGTCTTCTTGATTCAGTGTCCCCTTAGCCATTATGAAATGGCCATTTTTGTCTCTGAGTACTTTTCCTGTCTTGTAGTCAGCATTATCCGATATGAGTATTGCTACACCTGCTTTTTTTTGGATGTTATTTGCTTGGAGTATTGTTTTCCAGCCTTTCACTTTGAATTTGTTTTTATCCTTGTTACTTAGATGAGTTTCCTGTAGGCAGCATACAGTTGGATTTTCTTTTTTAATCCATTCTGCTACTCTGTGCCTTTTTATTGGTGAGTTTAATCCGTTTACATTTAGTGTAATTATTGATACTTGTGAGTTCCCTATTGCCATTTTATATCTTGCTTTCTGTTAGTTTTGTGTCTTGTTGGATCCTTCTCTTTCGTTTTTCTATCTTTTGTTTTTATTTGGTTGTATTCCATACATCTTTCCACTGTTGCTATCTTTTTTATCTCATGTGCTTCTGTGGTGGTTTTTTCAATGGTGGTTACCTTTGAGTAATGAAAAGGGTCCCTACCCTGTTCATTGTAGCGAACTATTTTGTGAGTACTTTTGCACTCCATCGTCCTTTGCTACTGTTAATCTCCATCTTCTCCCCCTCTTTCTTTTTGTTGTTGTCACAGTTTAAATTTGGTTTTATTGTGTTCTTCTTGGAGCTTTTACTTGTGGCTCTGTTTTTTTTTTTTTTGTTCTTTGTATCTGATTGGAGAACCTCCTTTAGTAATTCCTGGAGTGGGGGTTTTCTGATGATAATTTCCCTCATCTTTTCTGTATCTGTGAATGTTTTTATTTCTCCTTCGTATTTGAAGGATAGCTTTGATGGGTATAGTATTCGTGGCTGAAAGTTCCTCTCTTTCAGGACTTTAAATATTGGGGTCCACTCTCTTCTAGCTTGTAGAGTTTCTGCTGAGAAATCTGATGATAATCTAATGGGCCTTCCTTTATATGTTGTATTCTTCTTTTCCCTGGCTGCCTTGAGAATTTTTTCTTTGCTGTTGGTTTGTGTCAATTTCATTATGATATGCCTTGGAGTAGGTTTGTTGGGGTTAAGAAAACTTGGAGTTCTGTTTGCTTCTTGAACTTGAGGCTTTAGTTCTTTCCACAGGCTTGGGAAGTTCTCATCAATTATTTGTTTAAGTATGTTCTCCATTCCATTTTCTCTCTCTTCTCCCTCTGATATACCTATTATTCTTATGTTATTCTTTTTGATGGAGTCAGATAATTCTTGTAGGGCTATCTCATTTTTTTTAATTTTTGAGTCTCTTTCTTCTTCTCTCTGTTGTGCCTCAAGTTGCTTGTCTTCTATTTCACTAATCCTCTCTTCTATCTGACCTGTTCTATTAGCTAAGCTTGTTACTTCGTTTTTCAGCTCGTGAATTGAGTTTTTCATCTCTGTTTGATTTGTTTTTATAGTTTCAATTTCCTTGGACATATATTCTTTGTGTTCATGGAGTTGTTTTCTGAGCTCCCTAAATTGCCTTTCTGTGTTTTCTTGTATATCTCGGAGGATTTTTAGGATTTCTATCTTGAATTCTCTGTCATTTAACTCCAAGGTTTCCAATATATTAAATTTTTTCTCCATAGATTTTTCCTCATCTAGCTGTGTTACCTCTCTTTCTTTTGTATCCATGATATTCGATTTTCTCTTCCTTAATGGCATCTGAAGGTGGTTTTGTTGATAGTATTAATGAGATTTAATAAAGAATAAAAAGTTTAAAAAAAAAATCAAAAAGAGTTGTTTTTTTTTTTAAAAAATTAATAATGAAATAAAGAAAAATAAAATAAAATAAAAATTTTTAAAAAAAGGAAATTATTCCCCCCCTCCTTTTTTCCTCTCCTCTCCTCTTTCCTCTTTCTTGAGAAAATCTTGTGGTGGACTGTGAATTATAACAAACAATGCCTGTGATGGAGGGCCTGAATTGGGGAAAAGTAATAAAGGGGGGGGGGAAAGAAAGAAAAAAAAAAAAGGAAAAAAAAAAAAGAGCGTATGGACCCACAAAAAGCAAATAAGGAAAAAATTTGGGTCAAGAATAAAATGATTTGCTTTTAGGTGTAGGTTGTCTAAGAGTTATGATGAGAGGAATAAGAGGAAAACGAAAAAATGGGGGGACAAATTAAAAAATTACTATTGTATTTAGTGGAACAAGAACTAGATAATATGGAGAGCCAGGGATGGGAGCACTGCTAGTGAGTTAAAAAGGTGAAGTAAAAACCCCCCAAAATGCCACAAACATAGGTTTGAGTCCCAGATAAGATAATTTGTTTGTTATTGAGGTGTGAATGAGAGGAGATGTAAAGGAGAAAGGAAGAAACTAATATAGAGGGAGAAAAGAAAGAGAGAGAGAGAAAAAAAGAGGGAACCACTAAAAGAAGAAAAAAGAAAGGAGAGAGAGAGAGAGAGAGTTAAGGGTTTTGGAGTGCAACCCTCATAGAGAGAAAGGAAGAGAAGAGAAAAGATAATGGGAGATGTAACACTTATGGGTAGTGTAGTTCAAGGAGAGGAGAGAGTAAGACCGGCCAAATTGGAGGAGGAAAAAAAGTATCAAGAATGAAGATAAGAGAAACAAACGAACAAATATAATAAAATGGGATAGGTTATACAGTCTGCAGATTATTCTTGATTTTGAGAGGTTATCTTCTTGCTTTTTCTTTTCTCTCCCTCTTCCTGGTCGGTGACTCTGTACCCCGGGTTCTGCCCCTTTGGCACGCTCAGGTAGAGGTTTGCAGTTGATAAGTCTCTATGGCAATGTCATGTATTGTGCTTTAGTCTCGTTGGCAGTCGACGCTCATTAGCATTTATAGGCTCCGACAGTGAGAGAGTCCGTGTTCCTGGAGCCTTTCTCCTAGTCTTTCCTTCCTCAATTAGTAGCCTGATAATCCAGCTATGGGGTTGCTGCTGCCTCTGCCTGGATAGTAAGAGGCTCAAAGAGCTAGCAACTCCCCACTCTATTTCCACTCAGCACAGGGCTCTGGGTAAGGCTCAGTCAGTCAGAGCTGCTAGCATAATCAGGCGGGCTTTCCACCCACTCAAAGACCTCTGGCTCTGCCACTCTGTCTGGTAACACAAGCGGGCACCCACTTCCGGGGCGCTTGGAGGAAACTCTCACTCACTGTCTGCGACCAGGATATCCGGCCAGCAGTCTCACGCTCTGAGTGAAACCCCCAACCGCAGGGAAAAGTTGTAGCGTTGGAATTGAGTCTCGCTCCGTCCCCGTGCGCGGCTTTTGCAAGGCGCTGGGGCGGCTCGAGATTCCACTTTGGCCCACACAAAGGCCCCTGACTCTGCCCCTCTGTGCGATAACACGGGCGCGCACTGCCGAGGCACTCGGAGGAATTGCTCACTCCTTATCTGCGCGCGCAAACCAGGATATGAGGCCGGCCGCATTTCCCTCTGAGTGAAACCGTCACCAGCACGGAAAATCTCCACCGTTGGAATTAGTTCTCACTCCCTCCCGTGCGTGGCTTTCCCAGGGCGCTGGGGCTGCCCAGAGACTCTGCCCTCGGCCCACAGAAAGGCCTCTGACCCTGCCTCTCCGTGGGGCAACACGGGCACCACTCTCGGGGCCTAGGAAGAAATTCTCGCCCACTAACTGCGCACCGACCAGGAGACCGGGTAAAATGGCCGCTCTGCTTGTCTTTCTTTGTTTGGGTTTGGCGCGAGTGTTAGCTTGTATTGCCCGGGTTGCCACAGGATCAGATTTTCCTCGGCTTGGATCTCTGAGCCACAGCCTGGTTCGGCCGTTTGTGCTGCGGCGGCCTGGATCTATTCACCCCCTTTGCCCGCCTCAGTTTCTATATTCACAGTTACCAGAGAAAGCCTCCCTGTTTAGGTTAGTGAGGAAGGCGGAGCATTTCTTACTCCCTATTTGCTTTGGGGTTTGGTTATATATTTAGCCAATTTTTCACTCAATCATACCTTTGGGTGTATTGCGAAGCATCTGGAAGCTCCAAGTATAGGTTTTTCTGTTTCTGGTTGAAGATCTTGTTGAGTTTTGGGGGAGATTTATCGGTATTGCTTCCTAGTCCGCCATTACTCTGACGTCATCCTATTTTTTTTTTATTATTAAAGATTTGTCTGCGAGCCAGCTGCAGCCATCAAAAGAGCCACATCTGGCTCACAAGCCATAGGTTCCCGACCCCTGTTTTAGGGATATCTTCTATTTCCTTCTTAGTTCATGCCCTGAATGGAGTTGGTGATTTCTCTTCTCTTTTTCTTCCCTCCTCTTTCTTCCTCCCTTCCTTCTTCCTGTCTCTTGTACCCATATATTTTTCCCATTTGTGAGGTGCTCAAGATTTTTAAAATTTTATTTTAATGACTTTGGATGAAATAGCAAGCCAAAATCTAAACATAAAATGGCCCTCCTATAACTAGTGCAGTGACATGAATACAAAGGTACCATGTCCCTGGAAACACAAGGCTCTGGATTACATGAGGAATTTTGGTGTGGGAAATTGAGAATTGAAATATTACATGTTTAAATTGCACCTGGGAAAACCTCCACCAAGTTAATAATTGGAAAATATGCATGAAGGGTGTAAGTCCCTTGTGACTTCTCTTGAGGTTAAAATTATTTTAAAATTAAAATGTTAAAAATTCTTTCCCCCCTCAAAAAATGTATAAAAGTAGAATTTATCTCTCTCTCTTTCTTATAGTTTTTATTTTCATGCCATGCTTAGAAAGGCTTCTTTATCTTAAGGTCATAAGAATATTCACTCATGTTTTCTTTCTATGGTCTCCTTTATTTATATTGAAATATTGGATCTATCTGGAATTTGGTGTTGAAGCAGGAAAATAATCCAGGTTTATTTTCTCCCACATGTCTTCTAACCAATTTTCTGCACAACTTTTATTGAATAATCAATCTTTCCTTATTGGTATGAAAGGATATGTTTATCATGTGCTAAGTCATGTATTTAGACTCTATATATTCCATATATGTAATATCTGTTGATATGCCCTGGACTTATTTGTTTTCCTTTGATGTGTCCATTTGTTTCTTTCTTGGTTCTCACCCCACCCCCCTCCCATAATTTTTCTAGAGATTTTGGGTATTTATTTTTCCAGAAGAATTTCAGAACACTATCACTTGAGGGTTATTTGATTTCAGGTAACATAACAACCGATTTGAAAGAGTTTATTGGGTATATGAAGAGCTTGTCATGCAATGAAAGGAGAAGTGGAAGAACCAGGCTCAGTAAGGGTTAAAAGATCAAGAAGGACCTGGGTGCACGTGACAGAAATGTTTAGGCTCTCACTCTGGTCCTCTGCCTTAGCTATTACATGACTTAATCCCAACCACTAGCTTGAAGCCTATTGTTCAAATTCTTGGGAAAAATAATTGAATTGGCCACTAGCCAACCAACAGATTGATTCTATCTGATTCAGGTGCCTGTAGTGGTTGCGTGTTACAAGTATAAGGGGAAAGTTCTCAGAAAACAGCTATTCGGGTTTGGCAGACATCCTAAATAATATATAGTAAAAGTTTTGCAGGTATTGAGTCTTTTAGTCTAAGAACAATGTGGGTCTTCCCATTTGTCCAAATCTCTTTTGATCCTTCACAGAGATATTACTTCTATAAATCTTTTCTTAAACTTTTTTTAGAAAAGTCTCAAAGTATATATTTAAGTATTTTATGCTTTTTATTATTTTGAATAAAATTTTATTTTTTATTATGTTTTTAGAAATGGTTGATGGCTTGTTTTTTGTATATAGGAAAGTAATTAGTTTTTATATTTAATTTTAACTACCTACTCTATTAAATTTTCTGATTATTTCTAATTACTTGAGTTTGCTAGGTAGAGAATCATGTTATCTGCAAATAAAGACTATTTTATCTGCTTTATAATATATTCTTATATTTTATATTCTTTTTAAATTATAACATTTTTATTACAAATGAAATGAAACCAATACGTTTATTTCCATTTTTTAAACCAAGAGAAAGGACAGAAATATTTTGTTACATTTTGAGAAGTGTAACAAAATGTGAAGGAAGATACTGAACTTCTTGTTGAACTTAACTGGAAAAATCTGTCCAGTCAATCATCCATTCATCAATCCACCCCATAAAAGTTTATTGTTGGCCCTGGCCGGTTGGCTCAGTGGTAGAGCATCAGCCTGGCATGCAGAAGTCCTGGGTTCGATTCCCGGCCAGGGCACACAGGAGAAGCGCCCATCTGCTTCTCCACCCCTCCCCCTCTCCTTCCTCTCTGTCTCTCTCCTCCCCTCCCCCAGCCGAGGCTCCATTGGAGCAAAGATGGCCCGGGCGCTGGGGATGGCTTCTTGGCCTCTGCCCCAGGCGCTAGAGTGGCTCTGGTCTCAACAGAGTGATGCCCCGGAGGGGCAGAGCATCGCCCCCTGGTGGGCAGAGCGTCGCCCCTGGTGGGCGTGCCAGGTGGATCCCTGTCGGGCGCATGCGGGAGTCTGTCTGACTGTCTCTTCCAGTTTCCAGCTTCAGAAAAATACAAAAAAAAAAAAAGTTGATTGTTGCCCTTTTTTATACTATAGATTCTTGCCGCTACAATAAAACAGATACAGTCCTGATCCTTAAAGATGTTAGAAAAGAAACAAACACAAAAGCAAACAATCATAATAGTGTATATGGCAAAGCGTATGGCTTTAAAGAAAACACATCAAATGGGTCTCTAAGCCAGCCTCGGACAGTCAGGAAGGCTCTTGGAGGAAGGTGACATCTGAGGACATTGCTGAAGAAAATAATTGAATGGAAAATAAATGCATTATGCCATTTAGTTGCTTTGAAATTCTTGGGTGTGAACATGTCAATGTTTTTAGCCATTAGCCATTGTGAAATCTTCATAAATCTCAAAAATTTCAATTTGCTTTTGCAGCTCAGGCGACCAATGGCACTCTGGGAAACCTGGCCCTGGATACCAGTCTGCTGGAGGAGTTCTTGGGCAATGACTTCGATTTGGGGGCCTTGTAAGTAATGAGAGCACTGTTCTCCATTTGCTGTTCTTAAAATTATGAAATAATTAAATGGTCTGGTATGTGTTCCTGCCACTTGTATTTTCTAGAAGAGCTTATGTAGAGTTGGTATTGTTACTTCTATAAATCTTTGGCAGGTTTCACCAGTGAAGCCAGCTAGGCCTGAAGTTTCTTTTTAGAGGAAGGCTCTCCCCTTCCAATTTAATACCTTTAATAGGTATGGGGCTATTCAGGTTATCTATGGGTAGTCATCAACATAGCAATTCATCTTTCAGTGAATCTGTCCATTTCTTCTAAGTTGTCAAATTTACTGGCCTAATGTTGTTCATTATATTTCCTGGTTGTACTTTCAATGTCAGTCCAATCAATAGTGATGATCCCTTTGATATCAGTAATTTGTATCTTTTTTTTTTCTTGATTGATCTGGCAACTTTTTGAAGAACCAGCTTTTGGTTAAATTTATATATATAGTATATATATATATAAAATATATATATATATTTTTTACAGGGACACAGAGAGAGTCAGAGAGAGGGATAGATAGGGACAGACAGACAGGAATGGAGAGAGATGAAAAGCATCAATCAGTTATTTTGTTGCGACACCTTAGTTGTTCATTGATTGCTTTCTCATATGTGCCTTGACCACGGGCCTTCAGCAGACCGATTAACCCCTTGCTCGAGCCAGCGACCTTGGGTCCAAGCTGGTGAGCTTTTCACTCAAGCCAGGTGAGCCTGCGCTCAAGCTGGCAACCTCAGGGTCTCGAATCTGGGTCCTTCTGCATCCTAGTCCGAAGCTCTATCCACTGCGCCACCGCCTGGTCAGGCAAATTTATATTCTTTTTTTTTTTTTTTTTAATAAATTTTTATTAATGGTAATGGGATGACATTAATAAATCAGGGTACATATATTCAAAGAAAACATGTCTAGGTTATTTTGTCATCAAATTATGTTGCAAACCCCTCGCCCAAAGTCAGATTGTCCTCCGTCACCCTCTATCTAGTTCTCTGTGCCCCTCCCCCTCCCCCTAACTCTCTCCCTCCCTCCCTCCCATGTCCTCCCTCCCCCCCCCACCCTTGGTAACCACCACACTCTTGTCCATGTCTCTTAGTCTCATTTTTATGTTCCACCAATGTATGGAATCATGTAGTTCTTGTTTTTTTCTGATTTGCTTATTTCACTCCTTATAATGTTATCAAGATCCCACCATTTTGCTGTAAATGATCTGATGTCATCATTTCTTATGGCTGAGTAGTATTCCATAGTGTATATGTGCCACATCTTCTTTATCCAGTCTTCTATTGAAGGGCTTTTTGGTTGTTTCCATGTCTTGGCCACTGTGAACAGTGCTGCAATGAACATGGGGCTACATGTGTCTTCACGTATCAATGTTTCTGAGGTTTTGGGGTATATACCCAGTAGAGGGATTGCTGGGTCATAAGGTAGTTCTATTTTCAGTTTTTTGAGGAACCACCATACTTTCCTCCATAATGGTTGTACTACTTTACAGTCCCACCAACAGTGAATGAGGGTTCCTTTTTCTCCACAGCCTCTCCAACATTTGCTATTACCCGTCTTGTTGATAATAGCTAATCTAACAGGGGTGAGGTGGTATCTCATTGTAGTTTTGATTTGCATTTCTCTAATAACTAATGAAGCTGAGCATCTTTTCATATATCTGTTGGCCATTTGTATCTCTTCCTGGGAGAAGTGTCTGTTTATGTCCTCTTCCCATTTTTTTATTGGATTGCTTGTTTGTTTGTTGTTGAGTTTTATGAGTTCTTTGTAAATTTTGGATATTAGGCCCTTATCTGAGCTGTCGTTTGAAACAAATTTATATTCTTAACTGTTTTTTTGTTTGTTTGTTTTCTTTTTCATTGATTTCTGTTCTTATTTTCTGATATTAATGTGGCCACTCCAGCTTTCTTTTTTCATTTTTTAGAGTAAAATTCAAATTTTTTCTCGTATATTTTGTGAGTTATATTTTGTTAGTTATAACTCTGTTTTATGAGTTTCAACACATTGACAGAGTAGTGTAATTACTACCGTGATCAGCACACACAGCATCCTCACCTGGAACATTTCCCTTGTGCTTCCCCTCTGTGGTCAAACCTCCACCCACCCTGAGCCCCTGGTGACCACAGATAATTTCTCTGTCTTTAGAGTTTAGCTTCTCTTGAACTATCACATAAACGAAACCATATTGTACTTAACATTTTGAATGTGGCTTCTTTCACTAAGCACAGAAAGTCTTTGATCACTAATTCATTTCTTTTTGTCTTATCCAGTCACCCATTCAAGGACATTTGGATTATTTCCAATTTTTGACAATTATGAATAGTTTGTATAAATATTCATGCACAGGTTCTTGTGTGATCAAGTGTTTTAATTTCTCTAGGGTAATACTTAGGGTAAAGACTGCTGACTCATACTGAAAGTGTAAACTTAACTTTATAAAAATTGCCAGATTTTCTAGAGTGGCCACCCATTTTGCATTACTACCAGCAATGTGTGAAACGTCCAATTGCTTCTCTTTATCACCAGTTCTTGGTATTATCAGTTTTAAAAAATTTTATTATAGCCATTCTACTATGTTTATTGTGGTATCTCATTGTGGTTTAATTTGTATTTTCCCAATGATTAATGATATTGAGTATCATTTCATGTGCTTATTTGCCATCCATATATCTTCTTTGATAAACTACCTCTTCAAATATTTTTCTCATTTAAAAAAATTAAGGTTGTTGTTTTGTCTTTTGAGTTTAGAGAACACTTTAAATGTTCTGGATATAAGAACTTTGTTGGCTATGTGATTTGTGGATATTTTCTCCCAGTTCGTAGCTTATAGCTTCTGTTTTCATTCTCTTCATGGTGTATTTCCCAGAGCAAAAGTTTTAAATTTTGATGATGTCCTATTTGTTATATTTTTCTTAAATAGTTTGTGCTATATTTCTAAGAAATATAGATATTGCCTAATCTAAGTTCCCAAAGATTTTCTACTGTATTTCCTTATATGACATTTTACTGGCTTTAGGATCTGGGTAAATATAAACTCTTAAAATTAGTTGGTTCCTCTTAAATTCTCTGGGTGAGATTATGTGGCATTGGCTTTATTTCTTACTGAAATATTTGATAGAATTAACCAGTGAAATAATCTATGCCTGTAGTTTGCTCTGTTGGAAGATTTTACCCACAGATTAAATTTATTCCATACATTCATGTTATCTTTTTCTCCCTAAGGGAGTTTTGGTAGCTTTTTCCCCACCCAGGAACCAGTCCATTTCAAATTTATGGGCATTGAGTTGTTCATACCATAGTATTTCTTATTAGCCTTTTGCAGACTCTGAGAAATCTGTAGTGAGTATATTCCCTCTTCTGTTCCTCAGGTAGGTAATTTGTATATTTTCTCTTTTCTGATCAATCTCATTAATATTCATCAATTTTATTGATCTTTTCAAATAAGCCTCTTTTAGTTTCATGGATTTTCTTCATTTTGCTTGTTTTCAATTCCACTGATTTTTTTCTCTTTTATTATTTTCTTCTGATGCTTGCTTTGGGTTTGGTTTGCTCATCTTTTTTAGTTTCTTAAGCAATTTGATTTCTTTTTTTTTTTTTAATCTTTTTTTTTCCTACAGAGACAGAGAGAGAGTCAGAGAGAGGGATAGACAGGGAGAGACAGACAGGAATGGAGAGATGAGAAGCATCAATCATTAGTTTTTTGTTGTGCATTGCAACACCTTAGTTGTTCATTGATTGCTTTCTCATATGTGCCTTGACTGTGGGCCTTCAGCAGACTGAGTAACCCCTTGCTCGAGCCAGCAACCTTGGGCTCAAGCTGGTGAGCTTTGCTCAAACCAGATGAACTCGCACTCAAGCTGGTGACCTCGGGGTCTCGAACCTGGGTCTTCCGCATCCCAGTCCGACGCTCTATCCACTGCGCCACTGCCCAGTCAGGCTTGATTTGAGTTCTTAGTTGGAGACAATGCTTTGTTTCTGAGTTTAAATGTGCAGTGTTACACACTTCCCTTAGCTGTCTTCTTCAGTTTTGATATGCTATGTTTAATTTTCTTTCAACTCAAGAGATTGTCTAGTTTTCCTTGAGACGTTCTCTTTGACTCATGGGTTGCTGGAATTCTATTGTTTAATTTCCAAATATTTGGGAGTTTTCATATGTTTTTCTGTTACTGATTTCTAGTTTAATTCCATTATGGACAGACATACTTTGTATGATTCTACTTCTTTTAAATTTGCTAAGGTTTATTTTATGACCCAGGATATGATCTATTTTGATGACTGTTCAATGTGCACTTTTAAAGAATGTGCATTCAACTGTTAGCATTTTATAAATGCTAATTAGGTCAAATTGGTTGACCTTATTTTTCAGGTCTTCTATATCCTTGCTGATTTTTGTCTACTTCTTTTATCTGTCACTGTTAGAGGAATAGTAAAGTTGTTTAGAATGATTGTGGATTCAGAAATTTTGGTTCTAAGTACTTTTTTTCCCCAGCACTTGAAAAATTTTGACTTACTGTAGTCTGACCTCCATGATTCTGATGAGAAACACTTATTTGAATCATTGTTCCCTTTCATGTAATATGTCATTTTCCCCCAGCTGCAAGATATTTTCTTTGTCTCTAGTTTCTAGGAGTTTTTATTATGATAAGTTTTATTATGATATAACTGGGTATGGACATGGATTTTTGGAGAGTATATTGATTGGGATTTGTTCAAATTTTTGAATCTGTAAATTTATGTTTTTTTATTACATCTGGATAGTTTTCAGCTATTATTTCTTCATATTAATTTTTATCTACTGACATCTTTCTTTCTTCTTCCTAGAACTGCAACAATACAAATGTTAGACCTTTGATGCTGTACACAGGTCCCTGAATCTCATTTAATTTTTTCCTTGATCATTCTCCTCTCTGTTTTTTATATTGGGTAATTTCTATTGATCTGCCTTCAAATTTACTGACTTCTGACATCATCTTCATTCTGTTATTAAGCCCCCTGTAAAGGCCCTCATTTTCCTCTCCCATGAGAGACAGAGAGTGAAACCAGACCTGAATTTCCATAGTAATGGGAAAACCTGTTTGAGGATATTTCTGAAACCTGGATCTTGTTGCTCTTTGCCAACAAAACCATCCTTAGCAAATGACCATGGGAAGAAGGGAAGCTCAATGTTTTGCAAGCTAGTTACAGACACACACACACACACACACACACACGTGCACATACACACACACTACTGGTAAGTTACCAGATGTCTGAGCCCACACTCTGAGCCTGCTGTTGTGTTCCAGGCACTGCGTGGGCTGACCCCAGATGCTAGTCGCCCTGTGCCTCCCCTCACATTCCTCTTACTCCATCCAAGCAGCCAGGCAGCGGGCATGAATTCTTGTGGGGAAGATGGGCAGTGGCTAGATCCTTACCATCTCTGGCCTGGAAACAACCTCCAGTTTTCTAGTCTCTCTCTCTCTTACATGATTTCTCCTTACGAGAAGGTGCAGCTGATTCCACCAGGTTCTATTAATTCGTCGGAATCACTTTTATAACCAGAGAAAGAACGTTAACTATTTGGGGGGCAAATTGAACCAAAGTCTTATTTGAAGATCTGTCTTCTTATCTGGGAGTTCTGAAACCTGCTTTATAATATTAGTCCCCATGATAATAATGGTCCCTCCTGCAGGACCAGCGATTTCTCCCTATAGGTTATTGCTATTGGGAGAAATGATCAGATTCATTCTCTATCTTTGGGGTGGGTGGGGTGTGCATAGAGGTAAAGAGGGAAGCTAATAGTATTAAGCACTTACAAAGTGTTGGGCAGTGTTTTTGTACCTTATTTTCTTCTGTTTCCAAGTAAGAGAAGGGGAGATAGAGAGACAGACTTCTGCATGCACCCCCATCTGGGGCAGATGATCTGCCCACCTGGGGCCATGCTTTCAAGTGAGCTATTTTTAGCACTTGAGGTGGAGCATCTCCATGGAGCCATTCTCAGTGCCCAGGCTGTGGGAGGGGAAGAGAGGAGAGAGAGAGTAGGGGGAGAAGGAGGGAGAGAGAAGCAGATGGTCACTCCTCCTGTGTGCCCTGACCAAGAATTGAACCCAGGACATCCACACTCTGGTCCAACGCTTTACCACTGAGCAAATTGGCCAGGCCTTTTGCAGTTTACTTATTTGCTTATTTAATTACATGTTTGATTTTACACAGTTCACTCTTTTAACAAACTCTGCCCAATAGGCACACTATCGTTCATATTTTACAGATGAGAAGGCTGAGGTTCAAAGAGGTTAAGTAACTTCATAGGTAAATAAGTGGCAAAGCTGGAATCAAGTTGTCTCGCTCTAGAATACACGCTCGTCCTTCTACAGGCAGCTTTTAGATTAATTGATATCTTAAAGGATATTTTGGAGGATTGTGAACCTTAGGGAAATAATCTAAATGAGTGTAAAGTCATCTGCTAGAACGTGTGACTCAGGATGGATCTGAGCCGTACATAGTTTGCAAAGATTGTCAGAGTTCACATCCACTCAAGAATAGCCCTATGATCAGTTTGATAAAAACTGCTTGATAAAAACTGCTCAGGTACATGCAGTTAAGTGGGGCTGCAATAAAAATCCAAGAGAGAACAAGTGGAAACAGGTCTGGTTTATGACCACAGGGTTGTTGGGCTGGTTCAATGATCGTTACATCTGCACAACCTACTCAAATACGCCAAGTGCGGAGTATTTTTAAACATCAGGCTCTTTTCGCAGGTTAGTTGCATTCCTCCCAATGTAGGTTTTCTTGCTGAGGTTCACAGTTAGTAAGTAGCAGAGCTGGGGTTCACCCCTGAGTTTCCTACAAATCCTGATTACTTCTCCTCTAGTATATCGCCTATAAATTGTTCTTTTAAAAATGATCTGTGGCAACTCTTTATCTAAGTGATCTAAGAGACCACTCCACTGCAAATGTACTGAGAGCCAGTTTGAATCTCCTAGGCAGACCGTCAAATCTCAAACATACAGTATTAAAAAATGGAACTATTGGCTCTGCAAAATAGATGCCCCTAAATTCTCTGTGGAAAACTGGTCCCATAAAATGCAGTAAGAAACAAAAGTTTCATGATCAATAAATAAGTTTATGAGTCACTTGCTTAAAATTAAATGACCTTCTTTACTGCAGCCCTTTTCAGAACCTTTGCTGTGCTAATGTGCAACTAGGGAAGGCGAATGAGGTGTTCTTCACACTTATGTGGCCCGGAACCCCTTTGGGGAGGCAGGTGCCATGGTTGAGCATTGGGCTATGCTGCTCAGAGCTTTCTCGTGTTTCTGTGTGAATCTGATTGGTATGTTGGGCTGGGGCAGTCTTGCTGGCATGTGGCGGTTTATTTATATATATATATATATTTTTTTTTTCTTTTTCTTTTTTTTAATTAAAAATTTTAATTTATTGTGTTAACATGGTTTCAAGTGTCCTACTCAATATAACATCCTCACCATCCCCCCAGTAACACCCCCATTTCATCACCTTTGTCCCCTCCCCCCTCCCCCTTCCCCCTTCCCTCCTTTCCCCCTTTTCCTCTGGGACTTGCTGCCCTGTTATCTGTATGTTATTTATATGTAATTTGGCTAATCCCTTCACCTTCCTTGATCCTGTCCCCTCAACTCCCTTTCCTCTGACAGCTGTCCTTTTGTTCTTTTTTTTTGTACTTTTCTGAAGCTGGAAACGGGGAGAGACAGTCAGACAGACTCCCGCATGCGCGCGACCGGGATCCACCCGGCAAGCCCACCAGGGGCGATGCTCTGCCCACCAGGGGGGATGCTCTGCCCCTCCGGGGCGTTGCTCTGCCGCGACCAGAGCCACTCTAGCACCTGGGGCAGAGGCCAAGGAGCCATCCCCAGCACCTGGGCCATCTTTGCTCCAATGGAGCCTTGGCTGCGGGAGGGGAAGAGAGAGACAGAGAGGAAGGAGGGGGTGGGGGTGGAGAAGCAAATGGGCGCTTCTCCTATGTGCCCTGGCCGGGAATCAAACCCGGGTCCCCCGCACGCCAGGCCGACACTCTACCACTGAGCCAACGGCCAGGGCCTGTCCTTCTGTTCTTAATGGCCCTGCTTCTGTTTCTATTTTGTTCCTCAGTCCATTGTGTTTATTAGATTCCACATGTAAGTGAGATCATATATTTGTCTTTCTCTGCCTGGCTTATTTCATTTAGCATAATACTCTCTGGGTACACCCATACTGTCACAAAAAGTAAGATTTCCTTCTTTTCACTAGCCACCTAGTACTCCATTGTGTATATGTACCACAGCTTTTTTATCCACTCATCCATTGACGGACACTTGGGCTGTTTCTAGATCTTGGCTATTGTGAACAATGCTGCCATAAACATGGGGGTGCATATCTTCTTTTGTATCAGTGATATGGTATTCTTAGGATAAATTCCTAAAAATGGAATAGCTGGGTCATAAAGAAATTTGATTTTTAATTTCTTGATGAATCTCCATACTGTTTTCCACAGTGGCTGCACCAGTCTGCATTCCCACCAGCAGTGCAGGAGGGTTCCCTTTTCTCCACATCCTTGCCAGCACTTATTCTGTGTTGTTTTGTTGATGTGCACCCTTCTGACAGGTGTGAGGTGGTATCTCATTGTGGCTTTAATTTACATCTCTCTGATGGTTAGTGACATTGAACATTGAAAGTTTACTGGAAACTGCCCTTAATCCTGTATTTCCTGTGTGGCAGAGCGCAGGGCAGCTGTCTGCCCAGGAGGAGCAGACTGAAATCCTCTCTGTGCTTCAGGCCAATGCTGTAACCATTCAGTTATCCCACCACAGCTCTGAAGTTTTCTCTGACTCTCTGGGCTAGCCAGCCAGTTACCTACTAGAAACAAGGTGGACCATTGTAGTTGGACACAGTGTGACATGCCCATGTGTAGAGAGCTGCTTGGACGGAAGGAAGCTAGATATTTAGGGGATAGCATAAAACTTGGGAGGATCTAGTGAAAAAGGAAATGAAGTGTGTGTGTGTAGACGCGGGAAGACTCTGGAAAATAGACAAGTGCATCTTCAAAACAGACTTTGTTTCCTTCAAAAACATGCAAGGTGACATCTATTCACTGTGACTTCATAAGAGGGGAACTTAGACACATATGAAGTCCTAAGGAAGAATCAACTCCAGGCTTCATTTAGCTTCATTCTGACGGGTGAGCTTTAGTGTCTAATATTCTGAGGTTCCCTTAGGATTTGGCTTATTGGGACTGGATGGCAAAATGAGTTAGGAGTCAATGACCAGCTGCATGTGTAATTCTGCCGCAAGTAGAATGGGGCTGATAAGCTCTGGACTGTGATGTTGCAAAAGGCAGTGAAGTAATATGCACAGTTTTATGAGAAGAGCTGTGAAAAGCTATTTGAGTTCATTGACCAGTTTGTCTTCTGGATTCAAACTGATTCAGTAGGACCTTTAAAGACCAAACAGAATCTTGGGCTAAACCATTACTGGTGATTTCTTGATTCTAAAGATATTTGTGGAGAATGAAACTTATAGTTTTAAATTTGATTAGGATAGTCTCTATTGAAAACACCATGTTCTTGACATGAACTCTGGTGGTGGACCATTTGGCTCCAGTTTGATAGTGGCCAGATGAATATCCTCATCAAGGCTCAGTTTCATTGCCTGTAGAATAGGCGCAATAATAGTACCTTTCAAAGGGTGGTGGTAGAGATGAGGTGAGTCAACACGTGCAGAGGGCCAGCTCAGTGCCTGGCCCAGAGTGGGCTCTGCATAAAGGTTTTCTGTTTGTAAAGCCACAGAGGGGGTGGTGGTGACGGTCCTTGCCCTTTGCTAACATGGGGCTAGAGAGGACAAGTGGCATCATGCTTCTCTTGCTTCTTGCTGCCCTGTCATAAAATGATTTTCTTGGACACTTTGATGGTGCTTCTGCTAAGGCCCTTTCCTACCTCAAGTTCTGGGTGATGGGTACAAACCCTAACTAAGCTTGGCCCAGTATTTGTTGAGTGTCTACCACAGGCATACAACTGTACACTATGCAGGACACACACACAATATAAAGTCATGCTCTTTATGTGGATATCCCTATAGGAGGATAAACCTTACACATGAAAATCGAAGAAAACACTCCCAATAACAATTTTTATAGTTGGGTAATGAGCTACAACAGTGAACAGAACAGATGAAAGCCTTGCTAAGGGCAGTGTGGTGGGAGGCCATCAGCCCTGGCAGGGCACCCGGGCATTTCTTTGAGTTGGTGGCACATGGTGACGAAAAATAGAAGTCGGCTGACTTCTTGGTGGTTTAAGGATTGCTGTTCAAGTCTCTACAGACAATGCATTTTCTCACTCCCCATCCTGCGGGAGCTGTCCCCACTCCCTCACTGTTGGCAGCCCGCTGCTCTGTGCCACTCTGAGAGGAAGAGAAAGGCAATGGCATGTGGCATAAAGTCATTCAGTAAGGTAAGAAAAAATAAGCATAAGATAAGGGGGTTGAAAGTGAGAGGTGTGGGAAGGTTACTATTTTAGATTGCGTGGTCAGGAAAGCCCTCTCTTGATATAAGAATGTATATATCTATTAACATGTATATGACTATGTATTAAAAAAAAGCAGTAATTCGTATTTATTAAGGACCAGGCACTATGCTGAGTTGGGCTCACTGTGTAATAATACTTTAGAGAGGAGGCAGCAGGTGGGTGAAGGCACGGGGGGGGGGAGGGTCACTGAGGAAACCCAGGGACTGGACTGTTGGATTGCAAGTAGCCCCAGCTCAGTGTTCACAAAAGGCCCATGTCTTCATACGATGTGTCCCACATGGTGCCCAGTGAAGTTCATAAGCACATACTAGACAGTCAGTAAATACTTGCTCAAGACTGGTTGCAATCTGAAAGAAACACTGGCTGCTCTGGGGGCAGCGTGCTGATGTCATGGGTGTCCCTGCATCCTCAGCCAGCTGGAGGGCAGTGTGTTCTGCAGCCTTGCTTTTGGTGTGTATGGCATTCAGCCTCCAAAAGGCTGAGCGTTTCTCCATTCATCCTTCTAAACTCAAAACAAGCTGTGTGTCTGAGACAAAAGGGTCTAGAAGACAAGTTATTCTATTTTTTTATTGGCAGTTAATTTTTTTTTTATATATAACTATCGCCTACAGAAGCTAGAGCTAGAGCTAGTCCTTCATGGTGTCTGTTGCTTCCTAGGCCCACTTTATAAAAAGCCCTTTGGCTTAATAGGCTAATTTAGAGCAGGAAGTCCAAAAACAGTCTCAGGTGCATTCCTGGATTCCTGACATGGTGCTGTGATTGGGGAAGAGTTAGCAGCTTGGAAACAGTCCCAATAACAGTGTTTTTCTTGAAGTTAATCATTGCCCTTGTATTAACAATTTGCTTAGTTATTTTAAATAATTTGCTTAGTTTTGAAAGTACCTATCATTAATTCTTCCCTCAAATTCTCTGCAAAGAACTGCAAAATTTCTCTCAATATATTAAAATGCACCAAGCATGGAATGAATGCAATGATATGAAGGAGTGGCTGTGATGAGTTCTGGAAGGGACACTAAATTTTAAGGAATGCATTTAAAATTTTAATATTTTCATTTTAAAGCCACCCACACTCATTGCTGCCACTCAACACAGGGACCTTCAGTTCTCCACAAAGGAGTGGAGCATACATTCCCATTTCTGATAATGCAGCGCCACATTTCTCGGTTAAATTGATAATTTACTTATGATCTTTCCGTTTTTATTCACATTATTGAATTCAGTGGTACTGCTAATGTAAAGGTAGCTTAACTAAGGTCTAGAATCTTGAATGTGACATTGTGAGATCACAGAGTCATTCACCAAATTAAATTTTTAGATAGAGTGATACACATGCAGAATTTGAGAACTCAAACGGCGCCGTATAGATAGATGGTTAATAAGGAAAACCAGCCGTGCTCTGCCCTGCTGCCATGGCCCTGAACTTGGCTCTCCCAGAAGCACATAGTTTCTAACCCTTTTAGATAGTTCTATCACCTTTCATCTAAGTGATGTTTTTTTATATGGCTGTTTTTGCTTTATACCTTTTAAGAATTTAATATTATCTACAGAAAATGTAGAACCTTTGCCCTGGCCTGATAGCTTGGTTGGATAGAGTATCATCCCGGTCCACAGGGGTTGCCAGTTCAATCCCCAGTCAGGGCACATACAGAAATAGATTGATGTTTCTCTCTTTCTAAAATCAATAAAAAAATTTTAAAAAAAATATAGAACATTTAATTGTATAATTTCATTTACCCCATCCCCACCCTTTATGCTGTAGTTGTCCTAAGTATTATATCTAACACATAAATCAACAAGATAATGCCATAATTTTTGCTTTCTACACTCCTATATATTTTAAAGAAATTAAGAGAAAAAGTAATTTGCATTTAGATAAATACCATTTTTTCTTCTCTGCATTTCTTCCTAAAGTTTCAAGTTTATATATATATATTATTTCCCTTTAGTCTGAATAATGTACTTAACATTTCTTATTGCTCATATCTGTTCAAGGATTCACTTAAAATTTTCTTTCATCTGAAAATGTCTATTTTGCTTTCATTCTTGAAGGGTATCTTCATTGGATATAAAGTTCTAGATCGTCTGGTTTGATTTTCTTTAGCACTTTAAAGATATTGTTGGACTGTCTTATTGCCTCTGGAGATGTGGATGAGAAGTCACTGATCATTTGAATCATTTATGTAACATGTTGTTTTTCTCTGGCTACTTTGAGAATTTCTCTTTAGTTTTGGTTTGCAGCTGTGTGACTCTGGTGACCTAGGTGTAGTTTTCTTTCTATCTTCCTTGCTTAAGATGTACTGAGCTTCTCAAACCTGTTCTCTGTTTCCTTAGGCCAGAAAGATTGGAGGTTTCTTTCTTTCTTTCTTTCTTTCTTTCTTTCTTTCTTTCTTTCTTTCTTTCTTTCTTTCTTTCTTTCTTTCTTTCTTTCTTTCTTTCAGGGGCAGGGAGGCAGACAGACAGATTCCTGCATGCGCCCTGACCAGGATCCACTAGGCAAGCCCCCTACTGGGAGATGATCTGTCCATCTGAGGCCGCTGCTCTGTTGCTTAGCAACCAAGCCATCTGAGCACCTGAAGCGAGGTCATGGAGCCATCCTCAGTGCCTGGGGCCAACTTGCTCAAATCATTTGAGCCAGGGCTGCAGAAGGGGAAAAGAGAGAGAGAGAGAGAAAGAGAGAGAGAGAGAGAAAGAGAGAGGAAGAAGGAAGAGGGGGAAGGGTGGAGAAGTAGGTGGTTACTTCTGTGTGCCCTGACCAAACCTGGGACTTTCACATGCCAGGGTGACACTCTACCCCAGAGCCAAATGGCCAGGGCTGATTGTAGGTTTCTATCAGCATTTTAGCTGTTTTTTTGGTTCCGACTTCTCCTGCCTTGAGGCTAAATTTCAGTGCCCCTCCAGAACCTTCTTACTTTGTCCCCTTCCATTGTTATGAGGCAGATTAAAAATATTTTCCAGAGTTCATAGTTTTTGTCTGTGGGAGGGTCATGTCTGGTAGGAACTATCAGTCATATCAGAAGCAAAAGAACTTTATGTGATTTTTTTTGCAGTCCTTATTTAGTTTTTTGTTCTCTGTCATTAAAGGCTTTCTGAAAATGTCTCTTCCTTCATTGTTTAAGATATTCGGTGTGCAAGCCATTCTTCTAAAAAAATAAGCTTCATTGTCGAGTGATCAGTTAGGGTCTGGCCATTTCCTTGAGTTACTTCAAAATATTACTTTTCAGTTCTGACCAGTTAGCTCAGTTGGTTAGAGTGTTATCCTGAAACACCAGGATTGGGTTCGATCTCCAGTCACACATACGGGAAGAGACCAGTGAATGCACAACTAAGTGGAACGGCAAATGAATGCTTCTTTCTTTCTCTCTCTCTCTCTCTCTCTCTCTCTCTCACACACACACACACACACACACACATGCACACACTTTCTCTATCTCCTAAAATCAATCAATAAAAAAATGTATATATTTCCCCTCCTGAGGACATCCAATTTTTCTAGGGCACAACCTTTCAAATTTCTTATTGTGGGAAATCTACTTGGATGCCTGCCTGCAAAGTCAAGTTGAAGAAAGGTCTAGCCATTCAGCATTTAGACTTCTATTTAATTTTTCAGATTTCAGCCCAGGAGCTCCAGTCTCCTTGGATACATTCCTCCAGAGAGTAAGCTTTCTCAGCTTCTGTCGGGGTGATGGAGGAAGTTGCCTGGCTGTACAGGTTGGGGAAGCTGTTTGAAGGGTCCAGCTGTTCCTTCATCTAACTTACAGTCAATCCTTTTAGTTTTGGCCTCACTTTATCCCTGAATTCAGAGGCTTCTGGTAACGCCAGTGTCTTGGGATTTTCTGGGGTTGTATTTGAATTAGACAACTTCCTGTTGGCTCCCGTGTTCCCTCTGCCACCCCCAAGAAGTGTTGCTTTTGCTTTTCCCATCCTAATGATTACCCTCCACACTACTTCTGTCCACACCAGGAGCTTTGAACTATGGTCTGGTGTGGGCTCTGCCCTTCTGTGTTGATGCCTCTTCACTCCTTTACTTTCATTTGGGTGGGGATTTTGGAGCACTGTAAAGGTATGTTAGAGAATGCTACACTTCCCTTATTAGTAGTAAGTGAATAAATTATAAAGCGCCAATTTGAGAAGAAAACAGTTTTCCCAGTAAATAATAAAAGCAGACTTTTCTCTGTATTGTACAAGATTGAAATCTTAATCAACCATGGAAAGCATAATCGCGTACTGTCCAGCAAGAGCATCCGGTGGAGGGGATGGTGCTTATATATGACTTAGAATCCCAGAGTTTCTGAGCCATAAGGGACGTGTGGGTTTTGGGGAACGGAAGTTTTTGCACTTTGTTACTAGTGGTACTCACTTTGAAAATGACAATTTCTTGCACTTAAATATATAAAACATAAAAATATTATGATTTCCCTTACCCCAGGCATTAAAAAAATTCTTTTATAAAACTCCTGAGCTCCTTCCAAGACCATTGGGATCTCCCAGAGCACAGAAAAATCCTTGCTTTAGTGGTGATATTTCACATTGTTTTAGCCCAAATAATGTGTACAACCACTGCTCTGGTGTAAGTGCTTTGAGAATGTTAAAAAGCCATAGAAGGTAATTAAAGTTTACTGAGCACTCTCTATGTTTTTAGGCATTGTGTTATAGGTTTATACACAGTGTCTCATTTAATTCTCACTACGAGGAACCAAGGCCTGGAAAGGCCAGTGCTTGTTTACGGACACACAGCTAAGAAGTGGAAGAGCTAGGACTCACACCCAGGTCTGCCAGACTCAAAGCCATTCATTTAACCCAGGACTGGGCATGGTCTGATGGGCTTTGGCTCCCGGAGCCCCTGGGACCATTCCTGGGGTGCTGTACCCTGAGGGCTGCCTCCTGTTACTGACCAAAATATAATGATAGGATAGGTTGTGGCAAAAAGCAATGCGTGTCTCTAATCCACAGGCAACGCCAGCTCCCCGATACTCCACCCTACTCAGCATCAGACTCCTGCTCTCCTCCACAGCTCAAAGGTGAGTGCCCTCCGCCTCCCGCACAGCGTGCACCTTCTTCAACTTCGGGTGGTGAGGGAGAGAGGCACTCCTCACCTGTGTGTCCCCCAGGTGCATGGTGCCGGACTCCGAGGACTCCGGCTCCTTTTCTCCTCTCTGCTGCTGCACCGGGGACACTGCCTGTGCATCCTGCTCAGAGCTCATCGGAAATGAGCGACGCCGGCCTTATCCACAGCGGCTTTCGCAACTGCTACCCAAACACCGGTCGTCCTGCGACCGCCCAGGACCAATCCGTGTCCTCTCATCTGGGGTAAGTTGTTCTTAGTATCAGCAGCCTCTGTGCCACAGCCCTGGGTAAAGAGCAAGATGTTTGGTTATGGGAGACCTCAGATCAGTCAGCCCCCCACAGTGCCAGTAGAGTGAACAGTGGCGTCCTGTCCAGGAGATGGCAGTGTTGAGACATATATCAGACAAGGCCAGGCCCAATGCTCTTGGCTTTAGATCATCTTTTAATTAAATACAACCCCACTGAACCCAAGGTCCTCCTCCTTCAATGAGAAGCTAAAGTGTCAGAAATATACAGGGTGATTCTGGGTGATGGAGAAAGCCCTGTATGCACGGGCAGCCTCAGCTAGAGCACTCAAGGGAATTTGTGAATGAGCTCTCAGAAAAATACCTGTCAATTAAGATTCATAGTAGTCTTTTCTTCTCTTTTCCTTCCTCTTCCCTTTCATTCTTCATGTTTGACCTAGAAGATGACAAAAAGAACGAAGCCTATCAAAAACTGTGGTAAAATTCCATGTGAAAAAAAAATTTCAGGCATAAAAGGCATACCTGTATTTTAAGTCTTTACCTTCTTTGTCTCAGTGAGTTCTCTGCCTTCATCAGTTTTTCTCTTCTTCAAGTAGGTGAGTCCCAGGTCCACTGGGGAGAGGAAAATGAAGTCTGAGGCCAGTAAGGCTCATGGAACAGGGGTTTGCTTCGTCCACTCTATGCATGGGCCTGGTTTTGCAGACCAATCGGGTGCAAGGAACCCCAACTCATTAGAATTAGACTTAGGAAGGCAGAGAACAGAGCCCTGGGACATTAAATTTTACTTACTGTAACATGGAAAGCTATAAAGGCCCCTAACTTTCATTTTGGTTTCTTGACTTTAGAGCCTCATTGCCACCAATGAAGAAGAGAAAATGCACACAGGCGCTGGAGGACTCTGGGGACTGTCGGATGTGGGCCCATGACTCCACACCAAGTAAGCCAACCCAGGGCTTGCCACTGCATTGCCCATTTAATCAGGGGTTTATTTTTTTAATTAAAAAAATCCCCATTGATGAGAGAGAGAGAGAGAGAGAGAGGAAGAGGGGGAGGAGGAGGGAGAGAGAGTAGAACCAACTTGTTCTGCTTAGTTGTCTCATTTAGTTGTGCACTCATTGGTTGCTCTTTATATGTGCCCTGACTGGGGATTGAACCCACGACTTCCACATGCTCCATCCACTGAGCCACCCAGCCAAGGTCAAGGATGATGATGATGATGATCATGATCATGATGATTTACTCGCCTTGAAGCAGCCCTACAAAATTGTTTTCTCTCTCATAGGAAGGCAATGATAGGCCTGGGAGCTTGTTTCCTCCCTCTTGACATACTGTTCCATGCAGTCTTAAGTGGGTCGTGTGGGAGCTCCCAGGAAGAGATGCCATTCGCTCTGTCTGCTGGAGGTGAAACACCCGTCCTTTCTATGTCAGGGACAAAGTGCCTCCGAGGACCCAGACTCCGGGCCTGGGAAAGCTAGGCAACTGGCCGCACCTTCAAGAGCCTGCTGGTGTGCTCATGGCTCTGTTCAGTACATACTCTGATTCAGTAAGCTTGAGGTGGGGTCTGCGGTCCCGCCATTCTAACAAGCTCCCAGGTGATGGATGCACTGGCTCACCGGACGTACTCTGAGGAGCAAGACTTTAGAGGATTTCTCCAGTGGAGCAGGAAGGTAGATAGTTGAGCTTCCTTAGCACTCACTTCAAGCCGGTTCCCAGTAGATCTTTGAAATTTTGTCACATCATTTTAGAAGTCTTTTAGCACAATCATCTGATGCCCAAGTGGTCAGCCTACTTTGTTCTTTGTCTTATATAACATATGACACATTATGTTTTGAGCTTAGAGATCTGATCAAGTTGAGAAAACTTGGATTTTTTGAGTCTGGAGCCTTGAACTTCAGAATTTTCAGAGTAAATGCTATAGCACTTACTAGGGCAAAGGATAATACTACACACCAATTTTACTGGCCACTGAAAATAATCAAATGTAGGCGGTGTGAACAGCGCCCCAAATTCAGGGTACCAAGTCACATTTCTTCTATTCTCACGCATCAGGTTGGCAAGGTGTCTGCAGCTTCCTTCTTGGGGGTCCCCCTCCCGTTCCTGTCCCCAAACTCTGGAGGTTTATCCTACCCTGAAAGGAGATGCATGTGGCTTTCTCACCTGCTTACCCTGCTGCATCAGCCTTTGAAGTTACATAAGAGCTGGTCCTTCCAAGGACATCTGGCCTCAGCTCCAGCAGGGGCTCTGGGGGTCCTTCAGTGGATGATGACCTCCCCCTTGCACCATCTCCTGGGAGTGCTGTGACAGAACTGTGCTGGACAGCCAGCCCTTGAATAAACCAAGCCTCTTATTGTCTTCTTTTCTTTTACATAGATCCACCATGGCTAGCTAGCAGAGGCTTGACTTTTCTTATTCAACCTTCAAAACACAAAATGCAAACGAAAGGTCCCTTTCCAGATAAGATAGAACTCTCCATCTACCTTCCTATGAAAGGTTACTCTAATTTCTGCAGGGATCCTTGCCTCCAGCCTGCAGCTTCAATGTGATTCTCAAACTCAAAAGGCTGAGTAGAGTCCCAGCCAGACGAGAGAACCATCTGTTCGCCCTCCCACAGATGCACCAGCGGAGCAAGGCACCCAAACCTTCCAAGCATTTCCTCATCTAACCAGATTGCTGTTCAAATCGTTCCAGTCATTTCAGAGTTAAGCTTCATCCTGTAAGGATTTTCTGCTGCCTGTCCCTGGGAAGGGCACGGGTTTTTCACCATCTCCAGAGAACAGCCGTGGAAGACTAACGGAAATATCCCAACAGATAGCAAACATCGAATCCCTTGTTTAACATTTATTCAAAGGCCAATAAAAAGCTAGCTAAAGATCATTTCGACCATTTAGAATCCAGATAATGTTTCTAGAAATAATATGCAGATGGGGGGGAGAAAAATTCAGTTAATCCAATTGCCAAGTTTTCATTATAGTTTATATTTTCAGCAAAAGTTTTGTAGTGGAGAGCTCAGGTTTGATGTTGCAGTGGCCAAGGGTTTTTCCAAAGGATCCAGGGAAATGGCACATGGGTGATGGAAGGAGGAGCTTCTGCCGGTCTTACAGGCAGGATTTTTGACGAAAGATGATGTTCTAAATCATCAATCAATAAGGCTTTTCTGGTGACCTTCTTCCAAGGAGTTCCACTTGGGTAAGGGTTCCAAGATCTCCATGTTTAAGTCTCACAGTGGAAAATAGCTGGGTTGCTGTGAGCAGGTGTCAACCCTTGCCCTGAGGGAAAGCCACTGGTGGGCAGGCTCCTATTAGCTGGTTCTGATCCGCCATGGTTTGGATCCCAAGCATGAGAAGGTCTTTGGCCCCATGTAATCTGAACCTCAAATATAAAAGGGTTCATGGTCTCATATGGTTTGCTCCTCATATATAAAAGGGTTATCAGCTCCAGAGTTGTGACCTTTGGCCCCCAGGGAGAGGTGCAGTGGCTGAATTTGCACTGTAGAATCAGAAGAATCGGTCTCATCTCTCCAGCAACTGGGAACTCTCAAAGCCTCACCTTTCTGGATTATCAAATGAGAGTCATAAGTTCTACTTCACCCACTTCCAAGATTTTTTAAAAAGGAATGCATGAGAAAATATTTTGAAAGACATTCTAATGCAAGCTCTGAATTTTCTCCAAAAGGTTGGGGCTTGGGCAGTTTGCTGCCTTCACATATCTGCTTCTCTCTTCTGTGACATTTTCTCAAGAAATCCTCAGTGTAGCATGAATCTCTTCTCTTCCACTCAACAGCTGTGACGCTAGGCAATTTGTTTCAGTTCTTTGAACTTGTTTCCACATTTGTTGAATGAGATGAAGACTCCTTTCCTCAGAACCACTTTCTGCATCTATATGACCCCGTGATTCCACTCCTAGGAATATCCTAACAGAATTTTGTTCATATGCCAACAAAAAGACATGCACAAAAATATTCACAGCCACATTACTTATAATAACCACAAACTGAAAATAACCCAAATGCCCGTCAAGGGCAGGATAAGCTGTGGTAGAGTCATATAATGGAGTACTCTGCAGCAGCGAAGATGAACAAACAACTGCCGTTTGCAATAATGATAAGTGAATCTCATAAACATAATGTTGGGAAAAACAACAACACATAAGAGTACCTATCATATTATTCCAGCTCTATAAACTTCTCTCTGGTGTTAGATTTCAGAGTAGTGAGTTTTCTTGGGCAGAAGAAAGTAGTAATGGGAAGAGAACAGGATGATGTCTTCCAGAGTGATAGAATGTCCCGTTTCTTTTTTTCTTTTTCTTTTTTTTAAGTGAGAGGAGGGGAGATAGAGAGACAGACTCCTGCATGTGCCCTGACCGGGATCTACCCGGCAACCCCTGTTTGGAGCCAAAACTTGGACCAGCTGAGCTATCCTCAGTGCTTGTGGCTGATGCTCAGACTAACTGAGCTATCTTCAGCACCTGGGACCAACGCTCGAACCAGTCAGCCACTGGCTGTGAGAGGGAAAGAGGGAGAGAAGGGGGAGAAAGAAGTGGAGAGAAGCAGATAGTTGCTTCTCATGTGTGCCCTGACTGGGGATTGAACTCAGGATGTCCATATGCCAGGCCGATGCTCTATCCACAGAGCCAACTGGTCAGGGCCATAATGTCTTATTTCTTGATGGTGGTAGTTACCTGGTATATCAGTTTATTAAAAAGTATCAAGTTGTGTACTAGTGATCATGTGATCTTCATTGTATATATTATACTTCAAAAAAGAAACTTTTTAATAAAATCCTTAGTAAGTTGATGAGAAACTATGTCAAGTGTCTGGGACAGTGCCTGTGGTGCAGAAAACACACAAGAGTAGTAGATATTATTGTTAGTCTTAATAAGTCCCTGAATAGGCTCAGGCTTGTGCCTGGAATTTCAGTGTGAGCTTGTGGCCTCAGGTTCCCACCTCCAGGGTTCACCAGCTGAGAGCCAGTTCCCAGAGAAACCACAATTATGTCAGTCTTTTTAGAGTGGCTGCCCCCAAACCCTTGCTGCTATGATGAGACAGGGTGGAAAATGTCGTCATCTTCAAGGACAGTGCCCCTGCTGACTGCCCACTGTCCCTACCAGCACCTGAAGGAGTGGAGCTGGCCTTTGGCTGCTTCCCCTGGCACCTCGCCCTTGCCACCATGCTTGAGTGCGAAAGGGCCTGAATTAGCTGGTATTCACTCACATCTGATAGCGTTACCATGGAGGCCAAGAGCAGAAGCATTTGTTAAGGCTTCTTGGGAATAACTGAGTCACTTGAGCTGAAACAAGTACGTGGAATAATGACACCATTGTTTGAACTCTCACTGGTGATAGACACTGGGCTAAGTTCTTACAGGCATCATTCATTGAATCCCTTCAGCAACCCTGGCAGGTATCTTATGGTTATTCACATTTTGCAGATGAAGAAACTGAAGCCCAGAGTGCTAAAACCATTTCCCTAAGATTGCTTAGCCATTAAGCGTAGAGTTGTGATTGGAACTAATTTCTAAACTTTAAGCTCTTGAAATTCCTTTATTCTCTCTTCATTAGAGGGGAGAGGAAGGAAGGATGAAAGAACTAGTTTCTCCCTTTTTCTGAATTTGGTATGAGCAGGAGGAATGTTAGGTTTGTTGTTGCTTTGAATATATTGAAGGCCAGGTAACTTTGGGAAGAGTGAGGACACGGAGAGAGCCCTTTGCATTGCCGGCCTCCTTATGCATAGCTGGGAACACGTGTCTCAGGATTTCGAGAAATTATTCCCAAATCCATATTTACGAAAAAGAAAGAAAGAAAGAAAGAAAGAAAGAAAGAAAGAAAGAAAGAAAGAAAGATGTGTTGCTTAAGTGACATGTAATAGTGATACCCCAAGAAAAACACATTTTCTGTGGCAATTAGGATCAAAAGCAAACTGGAGCAGCCCTGTTATTTATTTTAGGAAGTCCTCAATAAAAGTATAAAGCAAGAAAGTTAGATGTGTGAGAGAACACTCAGCCTCTCCTTCTGTGTCTTCCCAACTGTGGCTCAGTGCACGCTCTGTGGGAGCCAATGTCATAGTTCTGCATTGTTCTTGCAACGGGCACCTGGTCTCACGAGTAACCACTATTTCCCTTCAACTCCTGATGTCAGGCATGAGTAATGTGGGGGAGTTAAAAGGAAAAGGAAACAGCGAACGAACCTACCGATCTAATTTACATAAAAACTATCTGCGGTTGAATCATGCAGTTTGAAGACATACTCAAATTAAGACAACTTGCAACGATTATGCAAAAATAGTAGCTTGCACATGTAAAATTGCTGTTATTTGACCGTTTTGATATACAGAGTAGCAGTTTCATATAGTTAGTACTACAGACAAACAAGATATTTTCTGCCATTTTATCTCGGTATCAGCTTCTGAAAGTGCTGTCACAATCATTTTCTCTGCTTGTGTAATGTTGCAAGTTGGGCAGGACACCTGCTTTAATACCCGTTTTGCAGTTGAAGGAAGTAAGACACTAAGTGAATAAATAACTCACCTAAGTTGGAAAACTAGTTGAACCACAGAATCTTGATGCCACAAGGGGCTGGTAACAAATTAGAATGTATTGATAGCAATTAACAAAAACAAAGGGAAACCAAGACACGACCCAAAATCTCAAACTGCCTTCAGCAAAATAAACAAGTAAATAAATAAATAAGCAAGTAAAAACAAAACCAGAGAATTTATTGACTTCTGTAAAACAAGAGTTTAGGATTGAAACCTAGCACTCAAATCATGCCATCAGGACTTTGTGCCCTGCGTTCTCAACCGTGCCTCATGTCATGCTGGCTTCATCCTGGGCAGGCTTTTTCCTGACATCCCTAAATGGTGCCAGCAGCTGTTAGTGATGTATCTCACAGGTTCAAATCTCACAGAAAAGATTCAGCATTTTTGAACCCACATTCCTAGTAGTGTTGAGATCCACTCTGCCTGGATTAGATTAGGCCAAGGTGTCTCCCTGATGCAATTCACTGGGGAACAATTTTTTTTTTCATTTTCTGTTGCATGAAGTTTTAGAACTGTTTCTATATATAAATATAAATATTTCTGCATTGCTGATTCCAAATCTGAAATCTGGTTTTTGGTGCAGGCTCTAGTTTTTATGCAATTTTAATTTCTTTTTGTTACAGTTAATGGCATGCATTGGTTTTTAAATTGGAGTTAAAGGGCAACGACTCTTGGATTGAACATAACCACAAGGCAATTAATGTTTTACAAACATCACTTTTACATAATTGTAGTTGTTTTTAAATGTAAAAAATTATCTGATAAAAACATCCTCTTCTTCTGATGCCAAGCAGTCATGAACCCCTCAGCAGTTTAGCCAACCTGAATTGAATGACTTAGTAAGAGATTTGGGCTTATCAAAGAAAGCAGCTGAGTTATTAGCCTCCAGGCTTCAAGAAAAGAATCTACTTCACCAGTCAGCTAAAGTATCCCATTTCAGGAAGCATGAACAAATTTCTGTGGACTTTTTTCCGAAGACAAACACTTTGTTTACTGTCATGTTATCAGTAGGCTTCTCAGCCAGCTAGGTGTTACCACTTATACTCCAACAGAATGGAGGCTATTTCTTGACAGCACTAAACGGAGTCTGAAATGTGTTCTCCTACACAACGGTAATGTGGTAATGTTTATGCAGCGGTTCCAATTGGTTATTCACCTCATCTATAAGAAGATTATAATGACATAAAAATTGTCCTCGATGTCTGACCTGTGGTGGCGCAGTGGATAAGGCATCGACCTGGAATGCTGAGGTCGCTGGTTCAAAACCCTGGGCTTGCCTGGTCCAGTCACATACAGGAAGCATCTACTATGAGTTGATGCTTTAAAAAAAAAAAATTGTCCTCGACTTTCTGAAGTATGAGGAGCATAACTGGATCATTTGTGTGGATCTTTAAATGGTAAATTTCCTCCTAGGACAACAGAGAGGTTTCACGAAGTATCCTTGCTTTCTGTGTTTGTGGAACAGCCGAGCTCAGGAGAAACACTGGACATAGAAGGAGTGGCCGAAACGTGAAACTCTGGAAGTAGGGATGCAAAATATTGTGAATGAACCTGTAGTTAATCGAGACAGGATCGTTTTTCCCCCACTTCACATCAGACTTGGCTTAATGAAGCAGTTTGTTCAGGCTTTAAATAGAGAAAGTGAATGCTTTCAACATATTATTTCTGCTTTTCCTGCCTTGTCTTTCGAGAAGATAAAAGCAGGTGTATTCGATGGACCTCAAATTCAAACCCTCATACGTGACAAAGAATTTGCCAGGAAGACGAATAAGGAGGAGAAAGCAGCATGGCAGTCTTTTGTGGCAGTTACAAAGAACTTCCTTGGCAACAAAAAAGCAGAAAACTATGAACTTCTGGTTCAAAGGATGCTTTTGGCTTTCCATGACATTGGATGTAACATGAGCATTAAGATTCACTTCCTGAACAGTCACCTTGATAAGTTTCCCCAAAATCTTGAAGCTGTTAGTGATGAGCAGACTACTGCTGGAGCATCAAACGAGATTGTCCTCAACAAGTACACAAACACAAGAGTTACAAGTGCAAATTTTTTATTGTGTGTGTATTTTTCTGAAGTTGGAAACAGGGAGGCAGTCAGACAGATTCCCGCATGCGCCCGACTGGGATCCACCCGGCACGCCCACCAGGGGGCGATGCTCCGCCCATCTGGGGCGTTGCTCTGTTGCAATCAGAGCCATTCTAGCACCTGAGGCGGAGGCCATGGAGCCATCCTCAGCGCCTGGGCCCACTTTGCTCCAATGGAGCCTTGGCTGCAGGAGGGGAAAAGAGAGACAGAGAGGAAGGAGAGGGGGAGGGGTGGAGAAGCAGATGGGCGCTTTTCCTGTGTGCCCTGGCCGGGAATCAAACCTGGGACTCCTGCACGCCAGGTCAATGCTCTACCACTGAGCCAACCAACCAGGGCCCAAGTGCAAATTTTTGCCTGCATAGAATTAAAATAAGTTTTGCTCAAATTCTATGATTAAAATAAGTATTTTAATATGTTCTCTTTCAAAATTATAGACAAATTTGATGCAACCGTATCTTTTAGTGTGTTAGTGTATTTAATGCATTATATAAATTATTATATTTTCACAAAGATGATGCCCAAGAAGACATTCTACTTCATTATGTTAAACTAAATGTTGAAAATTTTACAATAAGATGAAAACCTAAAATCTTGAATTGCAAAGAAACTGTAGCTTACAGAGAAAAACTAATGTCAGATTTGAGATTAGCACACTCAAATTAGGTAAGAACAAGTGCTTTTGTGGATGCAACAAAAATTTTGTTCCCCAGTGTATTGGTGCAAATAGTGAATACTGTATTTAAAGTGTTCAAACCTAGCTGGGTCCCCTACCCTCCTCAAGCTGAAAGTGGACTTCATGGGAACCACACAGAATGGAAGGGAGAAGATGCTGTGCAGGAAGTAGGGTAGATGGATAGCAGGGCACCTTCGATATCACTGACCTCAAGCTGCTCTTTCTATAGATGAGGAAACAAGACTAGCCACACGCCTCCTGCCTCCCAACCCTTGTCACTTCCCACACGGCCACTCTGCCTTCTACATAGCCTATTCATTAGCTCCATGCAACTGTTTGTGAGTCTAGGAAAAACAACATTGGGGGAAAGATCTAACACACCTATGTCTTTGCAGTGACAAGTAAGAGTCACAGCAGCGAAGTGCAAGACCATGACAGTGAGGAACAGAACATGATGCCTGCTGACCAGTGCTCTCCTGCTCTGAAGTGGCAGCCGTACCAAAGTGTTCTTTGGAATAGTTTATTAAACGCTCATTATGAAAAACTGTAAGTAGCCTTAGGAACCCTTTGTGGTGGGTTGGAGAGCGAGGAGAAAAAGGCAGGGTTAATTCTCAAGACTAAACCCAAGTCTTTGGGCTTTTGATGCCATCCCTGATCAAATGCAATGGGCCATGAGAAAGTGTGATTTACTCCTTATGTTTTTGCATTCTAACTAATGAATTTCTAGAACATGGGTTTCTGGCCTTCAGGAATCCAGACTTTTAATTATTACTATTGTTTAAGCTGAAAACACAGGGTATATAGAATGTGGAACATCTAGAGGGGAAAATAGAAACAATCTTGTGGCATACTAGAGTAAAAGGGAGAAGCCCATTGGGTACAGAATGTGTGGGACCTTTGTCACTAGAAAGGAACCAGGCCCAGAGCCGGTCTGCCTTGGGATGACTGGTGGTGTGTGGGTTCTTGATTTTGTTCAAGAAAGATTTCACAACATGAGTTCAGGTGATTCTGAGAATATGTTTACTAAAGCTGGAGATAGTAAAATCTTCTTCTTACAGTAGAAGAAGCAACAGAAGAGAGCCTATGTGGTGCTCTGCTTTGGCTCCCTAGAAACATTATAGAAAAGAAGTGAGCCACACTAGGCTGCATGGACTCACTGAGAAGTAAGTCATAGTGACAGAAGTGAGCCAAGGCGAAGCTGCTTTTAGCTCACTGAAAAGTCTAGGATAGAAGAAGCAACAGGAGAGAGCCTAGGTGGGGCTTCTTTGGTTCTCTAGAAACATAGGAAAGAAGTGGCCTATGGTCGGGCTGCTGTTAGTTCACTAAAAAATCAGAGAGAAAGGGGTCTTGGACACAGGTTTGGGGGTTAGCTGGGGATGAGCTGCTGCTGCCCATTGCTCCCCTGGTTGTAGATCTCATGGGGATCCAACCTTATAGTTGAGGAGAGAAAAGTAAAGATGCATGCCTGAGACAAAGGAAGAAAGGCATGGGTATGTTCCAGAGAGTGCCTGTCTAGACTTGAAATTCTAACTCATGATAATGTACCCAGTAAACAATGGAGAGAGAGGGGATCTTTATTAGATCACATATTCAGTTTAAATTAAAATATGGAAAATGAAGATTTTCTGAATTACTAACATTTTATCCTGCAGCTAATTTAAAATACCAGAGAATACATTCTGGGGGCCATGATAAATTTTAGTTAGTGACACCTTCTTTTTCCAACATCTATACTGCCAATCAGTATTGTCAGGTTCATTTTTAATAATCCCTGCAGCAATTATAGCCATTGGTGGCTTTCTATTTGGAGACTAAAATTAAACCATGAAAAATGTTTTTAAATTGGAAAAGTTTCATCTTATTCTTATAACATTATAGTTTCAAGAAACATGTGGATATATCCATTATTGCTTTTAAACATTCTTTTAAACTTTTCTTTATTTGTTAAGATATAATTTACCCACCTAAGTCTTCTAGAATTTTTATTGATTCTAAATGCCTTCGTGGAACACTAGACAATATTAGTGGTTAATAAAATTTCCAAGTAATAATATGAAATGAGAAATGTTGGCTTACAAACTTGAGGGCCTTTATGATACTTTTAAAATTCAAATTGAACTTCTTTAAGAGCAAAACTTATTGCTAGGACTTTTATACAAGATGAATTAGGAGAAAGAAGGCATTTCCTTGAAACAAAATCTAAGGACTTAAATAGACTTGAGAGTTGGTGTGTTTAATAGGAGTCAGAAAGAAGCAAATTGCTAGTTGCATTATTGAAATGTCACAACTTTGTGTCTTTGCCACTGCATGCACTTACAAAAATAAAGGAAGAGTCCACAGGTCTTGGTTTTGAGCCTTAACCTTCATTTGATTATCTTCTGGGGGAGTGTTCCATATTCTATCTTCAATATGAGGACCGTGGTATGAAATCGTCAGACACACACACAACATTTTAATTGACACCTTCAATGCATCCTAGTCTTTATGCATATGAGTTAATCAAGTTTTCTAGGTAACTATTATCTCTCTTCTTACTTGAATAGATTATTATTTTTTAAGTTTATTTGAACAGCCAATCTATACTCTACTAATCTAGAAGAAATGGAGACCACAAATGGTATCAACTCAAAGATGTGAAGGAAGATTTACACTGCTCACAAAAATTAGAGGATATTTCAAAATGATAATGAAGCGATAAAAAAAGAAGCATCTGATTTTTTTTTATCAAACAAGAACATCAGAAAAGCAAATGACAAGTCAAAGAAAGTTGTTCAATTATGCAAATGAGGTGCAAAATCAATATTTATTTCATTGGTGAAAATGCACTGTACAAAAGGCTGAAAGTACTGAAGTGTTTGCACATTCCCTGATCCCCTAATTTTTGTGAGCAGTATATTTTGAAGCCATAATTTGCTTTTCTTAAGCAAAAAGAAAGGCAATATTCATCTGGATTAGAGTTTGGGCTTTCTTCATTTCACTCATTTGTGTCTTCTTAGATTATTATGTCTAATTTGTTACAAAAATATTGTTACTTAGTTAATATTTGGGGATTGAAAATTTATCATATTTCTTTTTTTTCCTGAATCATATATAAAACCTGTGTTAAAAGAGATCTTAAAAAGCCAGTTTGGTTGACTTTATAATTAACTTTTAATGTCAAAAACTGAATTGCTATACTTAGGTTCATAGATTTATTTTATTTTATTTATTTTATTTTTAGTGAGAGAAAGGAAGGGAGGCAGAGACAGACTCCTGCATGTGCCCTAACCAAGATCCACCTGGCAAGTCCACTAAGGGGTGATACTTTGCCCATCTAAAGGCCCTTGCTCCACTGCAACTGGAGCCATTTTTTTTAGTGCCTAAGGCAGAGGCCATGGAGCCATCCTCAGTTCCCTAGGGGCCAACCCACTCCATTCGAGCCATGGCTACAGGATCAGAGGAGAAGAGAGAGAGAGAAGTGAGAGGGGGAGGAGTGGAGAAGCATATGGGCACTTCTCCAGTATGCCCTGACCAGGAATTGAAGCCAGAACATCCATACACCAGGTTGACACTCTACCACTGAGCCAACCAGCCAGGGCCCATAGATTTCTTTAACCAAGGCCGCCGTTAAGCGTCTACGGCCATACTACCCTGAACGCGCCCGATCTCGTCTCGTCTGATTTCTTTAACCAGAGATTGGTGTTTAAGATTCAGCATAATCTTTGACAGTATAATTGTTGTTGGTTGATTCAGTTTCTGTTACAGCTTTCCTTAAATTTCAGGCTAATACTCATATCTGTGCTGCAAACCTTATCTGCTTCCTTCAGAGTTTTGACAGTGAAACATGGAAGATCACAAAAAAAGATATTTTCTTTTATCTCAACCAAGACAGTTCTTATTACCCTCTGTAGTAAAATCTATATAGTTCAATCCATCTCGCCTTTAGATGAACAAACTAGCAGATTAGTTCTAGAAACTTGAGTCAATATAAAGTTCCCAGATGGCATTAGACATGTGGTCTTTATCAAATTCTTCATTCAATGGATTTCTTGTTGCTGCTGGTGGGCACCGTGATTGTGGAGCCTTTGACTCATCAGCTGCTTGAGGCCAATCAAGGACTCAGTGCACTTGATTCATCATGAAGGTGCTTTACTTGCAAAGAACACAAACACTATTTGCCCAAGAGACCCATTAGTATTTTCCGTCTCTGGAATTAGAGGACAATTTAGAAACTCTATGTTGTCTATTATAGTGGCAACCTTCCATGCTGAGATCCCAGGATGCAAAGCTCCACGCAGAAGCAGAGAATTAGCACAGCAGTAAAGACTGCCCTCTCTCACCTCTGGTCCTGGGAAGGGGCTTTTTTCCTGAGGAAAAAACCCACATTTAAAAATTTGGATGAAGTAAGTCACATTCTGTATTTATAATATAAAAAAAAAACTCACTAAAGGAGTTTTCAATTTTTATAGTCTCTTCCCTACTTGAAAATGTTTCACATTTAGCATGTCTTATTTTTATGAACATTTAAAAGTATTTAAATATGTAAAAATTATTAATTAATTCAGCATTTAATTAAAGAGGTAACATTCTATTGAAAATTATTTGATAAGACAAGCAAAGCAGGAATCTGATTTTTAAGCCACTTCACCACTGTTGTATTTCTTTCTGCAGAAATAACCAACACAGCAGGTTTTCAGTGCTATTACCAGACTGGATGGATAAAAAAAGAAATGACCGCACTGTAGAGAAAACTAGTTTTCAATCAGTAGTGTGTCTGACTCTGGGTAATCTGTTGTCAAGCTATTCCTTATATTTCTGACCTGTTTGCTTTATTTGTATGATCACCAGTAGGCTGAATATTCATTCCTCTGAGTAACTTTTAGAGTATGGTATTGCTAATTTACAGACTTTAAAAAAATACTTTATTTATTCATTATAGAGAGGGGGGAGAGATGGAGAGAAGGGGGGAGGAGCAGGAAGCATCAACTCCCATATGTGCCTTGACCAGGCAAGCCCAGGGTTTTGAACTGGCAACCTCAGCATTCCAGGTTGACACTTTATCCACTGTGCCACCACAGGTCCAGACTTTTTTTTTTTTAAAGGAAGAAAGAGATAGATTCTGTCCCAGATATTTCACAAGCCTGAGTAATGCGGTGACTCCCCGATGTCTAACCTAAGTCTTTCTGTTGTATAGAGTGAAGTTAGATGTCTAGAAAGGGAAAGTCAGGCTAAGGAAACATGCTGTTTGCAGAAACCGTGCCCCTTCCTTGTGAGAAGATAAAAAGCTATGAGAGAACCAGCTGTGTTTATAATGTCACTTTCATTGTCTCAGTAAAAATTCACAAAATTGATTAAATATAGCAAATGGAGCTTTCTGCAATATATTTCTTAAAATGTTTATATAATTAATATGTTTAATGAAAGAAAATGTGTAGAAAATATTTGTAAAACTGCTTTCTTGATTCCTCTTCTCATAGACCCAGTATAGGCTATCGAGTTGTCACAGACAAAGGATTTAATTTTTCACCAGCAGATGAAGCTTTTGTTTGCCAAAAGAAGAACCATTTTCAGATAACCATCCACATCCAAGTTTGGGGAAGTCCAAAATTTGTCAAAACCCAAATGGGCGTAAAGCCAATAGAAATGTTTTACTTGAAAGCTTTTGGGGTTAAGGTAAGTCTTTTATTTGGTTCTGTTTAATTCAGCCACCATTATTATGTGTCTCAGTTGTCTATTGCTGCATAATGAACTGCCCCAAAACTCAGCAACTTAATATACTAACAATCATTTATTTGAGTCACAAATTTGCAAGTTGGTTAGGACTTTGCTCCGATAATTCATCTCTGTTCAGGAGCCTTCTGCTGGGGCAGCTCCACTGGACCTGGATCCACTTTACAAGATGGGTCACTTACCATGTCTGTCAATTTGTGTTGGCCATCAGCCAGGAGCTTAAAGGGGCCATTGCTGGGAGGCTGTGGCTCTTCTCCATGTGATCTCTCCTTAAGGTTGCTTGTGCTTCCTCACAGCATGGTGGATGGGTTCTTAAAATAAATACTACAGGGCATAGGGAGTGGAAGCTGCTAATTTCTTAAACCTGGACTCAGAAACTGGCACAGTACCACTTCAAACTGAAATTTTGCAGTTTTCAGTGTATGCATTGTACACTTCGTCTACTGAATATATTTTTAGTTATTTTATGCTTTTTGATGCTGCTTAATTTTCATACAGAGTAGATTCAAAGTTTTGACCAAATTCTCAAAGAAGTCTTTGACTTGAAAAACCAAGTAACCACTAGTCTAGGCAATGGCCCCTCTTTTCCAGTTTAACTGAGAGGGGAGACTGAGGCCTAGTATGTTACACAATTCATCCAAGATAATAAAAAGTAGAGCTGGATTTAGAATGCAGGTAAGATGAGGTCAATTAGTTGACAAGTATCTATTAAATTATTACCTCAGATCCAGCACCTTGGGGTGAGGAGTAGCTATTGTCCACATATTTTATTCTGATCATTACTCTGGGCTGTGCCTCCCCAGATAGGGCTAGACTACCAAATACATCAGCTGCTCTTCCTCCAAACACAGCTCTTAAACCAAACCAAACCAGGACAAAATAAAAGCAAATACAAACAAACAGCAACAAAAACCCATATATTTTTTATTTGGAAAGTAATAATTTCATTGTGAAAACTTTGGAATACAATAGAAAAATATGAAGAAGAAAGAAAATTCATGGGATCCGTGATTTGGTAGCTTAATTTTTCTTTATTTTCTTTTCTGTCAGTAAAATTACTGTCAGATTAATATTTTATAAAAAAAACCCCACTAGCCCTGGCCGGTTGGCTCAGCGGTAGAGCGTCGGCCTAGCGTGCGGAGGACCTGGGTTCGATTCCCGGCCAGGGCACACAGGAGAAGCGCCCATTTGCTTCTCCACCCCTCCGCCGTGCTTTCCTCTCTGTCTCTCTCTTCCCCTCCCGCAGCCAAGGCTCCATTGGAGCAAAGATGGCCCGGGCGCTGGGGATGGCTCTGTGGCCTCTGCCTCAGGCGCTAGAGTGGCTCTGGTCGCAACATGGCGACGCCCAGGATGGGCAGAGCATCGTCCCCTGGTGGGCAGAGCATCGCCCCATGGTGGGCGTGCCGGGTGGATCCCGGTCGGGCGCATGCGGGAGTCTGTCTGACTGTCTCTCCCTGTTTCCAGCTTCAGAAAAAAAATGCAAAAAAAAACCAAAAAACAAAAAACCCACTAGATGATATTAAAGATTCTATTAACTATTATTTACAAGGATGATGTGATTTTTATTGTATAGGTATAACATGTGACTTTCTATATTGTTGTAAACTTTATTTTCAATTTTTTGTTCTTTCTAATAGAACTGCAGTAAACATCTACATATACCCATCTTTGCATGAAGATAAATTCCAGCAGAGGAATTTACAAATCAAAAATGCAAACATTATTAAGACTGTTGATGTAGGTTGCCCAGTGTCTTTTCAGAAAGATTGTTATTGTGTAAATACCCGTAAGCCATAGATGACAGGGGAAATCTCACCACACTGTTGTCACTAGTCACTAATAATAATGTTTTTTTGTTGTTGTTGTTGCTTTTTATTTTTTTTATTTTTCTGAAGTTGGAAATGGGGAGGCAATCAGACAGACTCCCACATGCGCCCGACTGGGATCCACCTGGCATACCCACCAGGGGGCGATAATCAGCCCATCTGGGGTGTCGCTCTGTTGCAACCAGAGCCATTCTAGCACCTGAGGCAGAGGCCATAGAGCCATCCTCAGTGCCTGGGCCAACTTTGCTCCAATGAAGCCTTGGCTACAGGTGGGGAAGAGAGAGATAGGGAGGAATGAGAGGGGGAGGGGTGGAGAAGCAGATGGGCCTATCTCCTGTGTGCCCTGGCCGGGAATCAAACCCAGGACTCCTGCACACCAGGCCGATGCTCTACCACTGAGCCAACCAGCCAGAGCTAATAATAAGAGTTTTTAACAAGTACTGAATAAATGTCATTTTCTGTATTTTACTTATTTTTCTTTTTTTTTTTAATTGGAATGTAAACTCTGCAAGGGCAAGGACTTTTGTTAATTTGGTCAACTTTTCATCACTAATGCCTTGAGCAATGCCTGGTGCATAGCAGGTGTTCAACAAGTGTTTATAGAATGAGTGAATGAATGAATGCATCCTTTGAGCTGGGTTGCTCCTTGTTTTGCAACTGATGTTTCTGCTAGCCCATTCTGTACTCACTGTTTCCCTGAAATAGTCTGTGGTCTTGTGTTTTCACTGTGTAGTTGTACAGGTATTTGTTTCTTTTATCACCAATAGCACACTGCTTTAAGGCCAGAACCATTTTCTTACATGTCTTTTCAGTGGCTTGCCCCTCCTGCCCAGTGCCTAAGCTAATACCTTGGAAAACTTTTAAAGTAATTGAACAATATTTACTAATGAAATTTTTTATTAACCAATTAATTTACTAAGTAATTAATCTATGTTGTTCTACATAGGTAGAAGCCACCAATCAAGTAATTGCTATTGAACAGTCTCAAGCTGATAGAAGCAAAAAGATTTTCAATCCTGTGAAGTAAGAACTTCTTTTCTGAATTCCTTTGTGAATGTTTTTGGAAGAAGACCTATTGCCCAACCTATGTTGTGTTTTTTAAAATGAATCTTACTGTAGAAACTAAACAATAATATATTGTTTCTAGTCTAAACAATAATGTTACGGACACATGCTATCAACAAAAATAAAGTAGGTAAAATACATTGAAATAACTGCAAAAATTCTTTATAAAATGCTCTGTTTTTAAGTCATTATTATTTTTATAATCATTTACTACTGACAGTCTTGCTAACAAACTTGGTTCTGTGGGATAGATTATGGTTAGATCTTTTCATTTTTCATATAAATCTGCATGATGCTGATAGAATTAATTTCAAGGCTCTGGATCTATCCTGTACTTACAATTCATTTTTTTCTTATTTTTTAAAGCTATGTCAGTAGATAGGTTCCAAAAGAGAAAGCATAGAGGACTGGAATTATCCAAAGCAATATGGCATTCCAGAGAGAGAGATTCCCCTGTAGAATCACTTTGGAGTGGGATTTGCTTTCTAACTGATTTGGGTGGGATGTAGTTGACACAGCTCAGTATTTAGACCTCACGTCAATGCCATGTGGGCTGGGAAGAAGAAGGTCCCTTAGCTGGGACAGTCCAGGCAGGAGCTCAACCTGATGCTGGAGCAGCAGCCTTGTGTACAAACACAGCTCTTAACTTGTCTGGTTTATCTGGTTCTCTCTTGTGTGGGAAAGGCTGTGTGTGGTCTTTCCTAGGAGCAAGCAGCCCCTCACAACTAGGCAAGGAGGGACAAATATATGGAGGAGATGTGTAGGAATTCACGAGGAACCTGGAGAAACTGCTCCAGTCCACAGTGAGTGCTGTAGAAGCAGAGGAACAGATAAAACATGTTGTTTCTCCTCATTGTGGAGGTAAAGAACCCATGTCTGGTATAGGGAGCAAATAGCCCTCATGAGTCAGGAACTCTGGACTTCAGTTCCTGTGGAATGAGCATTTCCATTCAAGTTATTCCGTGGACTTCCCTGGCACCCACTCCTGGCCGTGCTATAGACAGTTTATAAAAATCAGTGCCTGGAATAAATGGTCCTCCACAGTGTGACGGGAACTGGGGACTGAACATACTTGAGAATCTCAGAATGGGTTACATCCGCTATAGACTCTATGTTCTTTTACAGTCTCTTGGTATTTCTGCTGTTTGTTTTAGAGTTGACCTACTGGCCAACCAAGTCACCAAAGTAACGTTGGGCCGACTACACTTCAGTGAAACCACAGCAAATAACATGAGAAAGAAGGGGAGACCAAATCCTGACCAGAGGTACCAGCATCACTGTGTCTGTCCCGGGGTGGCCGGCGCTTTGTATGACTGGGCAGTGCTCTCCAGAGGCTCCTCTGCCCCGCTAAGCCCTCCGGGCCTGCAAACTGGCCTCCCTCAGCCATTCCCCTCCCCTCTCTGACTCAGTTTATTGGAACATCTCATTTACCCTTAGACATCTTTTTTCTTCCAGCCTCACCCCGGAATGCCTACCCTCCTGCCGAGCCCCAAAGCTGCTCTCCTTGGTTCCCACCATGATTCTCTGGACTGACCAATATATTTATGTCTCATTGCTGTCTCAGGGCTGAGGACTGCCTGCACTTTTCACTTTTTCTTTTTTTTTTTTATTGATTTGAAAAAGAGAGTGGAGGGGAGAGGGAGAGAAACATCAATTTGTTATTCCACTTAGTTGTGCATTTATTGGCTGCTTCTTGTATGTGTCCTATCTGGGAATTGAGCCTGCAATGTTGGCCTCTCAGAACCAAGCTCTAACCTATTGAGTTACCCAGCCAGGGCTTGACTGCATTGCTTAAATCTGTGTGCTGGTCACTAATATGCCCTGAATTCTGCAGCTTTGCTATAACATTTTTTGAGTAAAATGAAAATAAATTTGCATTAATATTGTAATTTAGACTTATGTTCTCAGAGTGTGGTCCCAGCACTACCACAGGTAGAATAACCTGAACTCTTACTAGAAATACAAGTTCTCAGACCTCATCAGAGACCGACTGAATCAAAAACTCTGGGGGTGTTGCTCAGCAATTTGTAGTTTAACAAGCACTCCAGGTGACTCTAGTGCATGCTCGAGCTTGAGAGCCACTGGTTTTAGAATATAGGCTTTAGAGTTGGACAAAGTATGTTTGAATATATCATACTGCCATTTACTAGCGGGGTGACCTTTAGTATCTAACTTAACTCTCTGAGACTCTTTTTCCTATTTTGTAAAATGGGGACAATAACCTGTATTCTACTCAAATAGAGTTGTTTTGGGGGAACTAAGTGAAATAATGTATATAAACTGCTTAGCCCAATTCATGACATACAGAGCACCCAGTAGATGGTAGCCAATAATTATAACAACAACTATCAATACTATTATTGATTTATTTAGATACAGAGAAGAAATTCTGTAGGAATTGGAGAATTTGTTGAGTGTCACGGAGTAAGTTGATTTAGTATTTTTATGCAGTTATTAAAGCAAAAGCTTCTCTGATAGGGATAAATTTTATTTTGACTTTTGAGAAATGGTTTGATCTTGAAAATGTCTCCTTAGTGGTACACACGAAGAAGCAAATGAAATAACTGGTGAAAGTTGCCATTGGGAGTGAGTGGAGGGGCGGGTCCTGGTCTTGGACCCCACTCATGACTAGAGGTTTTGGAAGGTCCTGGTACCCAACCAGAAACAGTTTGAGAGGGAAGGGGCCAGTGTGTCTAAACAAATCCTGTTAAGGCCCAGAACAGGTGGCGTGGGTGACTCGGGACAAAAGGACCCCTAAAGTGACTTCCTGTTGTGTGTGTTTGTGAGCAGTGCAGTGCTGAGGGACCAGCGCAGCAGCCTGAGTCACGACTGCACAGGCAGTCTGAGCCCAGGCCCCTCCTGGGCGGTCAAACCAGTGAAGCCTCCACGGCTCACCGACTCCTCAACTGGGCAAAGTGTGGACCCAGAATAATAGCAAGTGAATCAAGTGCTCTCACATTTCACAGGAGGGGCAACTTAAAGCAGAGAGCGACGTCTTTAAATAAACAGTTTTTAAATGCAATAGGTGAATTCACTATTGGTTAACTGTGGGATGGTATTTGATTGCACAGATTGTGTCTCTATTCCCTGATGTATTGGCATTGGTCTGCTGTTTCTGAATTAGATACTTCATGTTGGTGGTCGGACTGTACGCTGCTAACCAAGACCAGCTCTATCTGTTGTCTGCCCACATCTCCGAAAGGATCATTGTAAGGGTAAGCTCAGTTCTTTGACTTTTCTGGATCCCAAATGCTTTTCTTGAGGATGGTAATAGCAGATACTATTATTTTAGTTTTTACACAGTGGTTCTCAAATAAGAAAACTTCTATCCCCCCCAAGAGTCATTTGGCAATATCTGTAAACATTTCTGGTTGTGGAGAGTGCTGTCCTCTGATGTGTACAGGTCAGGGGTGCTGCTCAACACCTTGCAAGGCACAGGACAACTCCCACGGCAAAGAATTATTCTCCTGAAAGGTTAATAGTACTGCGGTCAAGAAACCCTGGTTTTTACACTGTGTTCTAGGCACTGGGCTAAATTATCTGTATATGACATCATTTTATATTGTTTCACATTTGTATACCCAAAGACAGGGAGATTCAAGAGGGTAAGACACTTATCTGTGATCACACAGCTTATCACCGATGGAATCCAGTTATAACCCAGTGCTCTCTGATCCTGAAGCCCATAGGGTGAGGAGAGGGGCAGGAAGGCCTTCCTTGCCCTAACATGATGTTACTGTAGTAGGGTAACCCCAGGGGCAGCTGGGCCCCTGCCTAGCACAGGCTAACGACCCTGCACGTTTTGCTGAATGACTGATTGGTCACAGCTGTGAACAGAGTCTTGGCAGCCATGGGAACGTAAAATTGGTGGCAGCTGTGCCTGCAGCTGTGTGAGGCCAGGCTGGCCACTGCTGAGAATGCCAGGGGCATGAGGAAACAGGTAACCACAGGCCTGGCAGCCCTGGGAGGGGGGCTGTCACGCTCTCTGAAGTGACACGGGGTGGACATGGGAACTCCACCGGGCAAAGCGTTCACTACAGACATGCCCACGTAGGCGGCTGTTAACCTTAGCTCTGAGGACAAGATCTGCCCATTCGGGGAAGTGAGTCTTCCTTGCTTGCCTTGAGCTATTCTGAAACAAAGGGCCTTCTGTGTAATTCTTTTAGTCAATTAAAAATAATAAGCCACCTATTAGTGGAAACCCTTAAACTGCGTCTCACAGTTTTAATGGAGGTGAGCTAATGATGGAGATGAGGTAAAGCTCTGATTTGTTCAGAAGTCCCGGGGTGAAGGCAGAGCTATGTGCCTGCCAGCAGCATGCCCCCACCCCCATTGCTGCGCTTTGTGGGGCTGGTCTAACCTGTGGCAAGTGAGGTTCCCACCCCCCAACCTCCTACCCCCACCTGGGCAAAGGCGGGGAGGCCTTCTCCCATTGGTCATGAACCAAGGACAGAGGTTCCTGTCCCTCCTTCAGCATGGCTCAGGGGGGTCTTCCACATCTCACCTGATGTAATCTGGGATTGCTTTGCTGCAATGACAAATCAGATTTGCAATAAAGTCTGGAAATGTAGGTTGTTTATTGTTTCTGATTTTTCATAGGAAGGAATAAATTGAGAGGGAGCAGAGATTAGATATCACAGAAGTGCTGCTCTGAGCTGTAGAGCTCCTGCCTGAGTCTAGCAGGCTGCTCGCCACCTGCACACTTTGAGTAATTTACCTGGTGGTGGGGTTCCTCCGTGTCCTGCTCGCAACTCCTGTACAGCTGTCTTCCAGCTGCCGTGCAGATCCTCGTGGCAGCAATCCGAGAGAGAACCCTCTGTCTGGCGTGCTGTTACCCTGACTCTGTTCCTGGTGCCTCCTCGTAGCCAAAGCAATATGATAATTTAACTCATAGTGATGACTTTGAGAAGCTGAACATTTTCTGCACTTTGTATTTAGTATAAATCCTAAAAAAGCATTAAATATGTACTCGGCATAGTTTGAATGTTATGTCATTACTGAGATTTTGGTTTTAAAAATGATTGTACTTTCCTCCCCCTCAAAATAATGATTGCACTCCAGATATGATTGCTTTCTTCTAGCCATAATTTTTGGTTATAGAAAATGCCCTGTTCTACAAATGTGCTGGGTAACACAAGGGTTACCCTAACAAAAATGAGAAGAATAGTAATAATAGAAAATCTCCCCCCAAACTAGAATTGATATTTTATTCTAACTCCAAAATGCAGAAGTTTAAATAAATGCAGACTTCTGAATCTATTTGTGTAATGTTTAAACCGACCAAGAGAAAAACAATTTCAGAAATGGCAGTATTGTTTAAATCAATGAGTTTTAGAAATGTGCACAGAACACATTCCCTGCCTGAGAGTCTACCAGTCTCCATGCAGGTGTATGCATCACAGGTTGGGCAGAAGGCAGACCAGCCTACATTCTGCAAAAAAGCCAGATATGACCTGTTAGGCCGTGGCCTGGCTCTGTTAGTTTGAGCTCCAGAATGTAGGAAGAAAAATTTGACAATTAAATATATTACAAGGCCCTGGCTGGTAGCTCAGTGGATAGAGCATCAGCCCAGTGTATTGACATCCCAGGTTTGATTCCTGGCTAGGGCACACAGGAGAAGTGACCATCTGCTTCTCTCCTTCTCCTTCCCCCTTCTCTCCCTCTTCTCCTCCTGTAGCCAGTGACTTGATTGGTTTGAGTGTGGCCCTGGGCACTGAGAATAGCTTGGCTGGTCCGTGCATGTGCACATTTCTAAAACTCATTGATTTAAACAATACCACCATTTCTGAAATTGTTTTTCTCTTGGTTGGTTTAAACATTACACAAATAGATTCAGAAGTCTGCATTTATTTTAACTTCTGCATTTTGGAGTTAGAATGAAATATCAATTCTAGTTTGGGGGGAGGTTTTCTGTTATTACTATTCTTCTCATTTTTGTTAGGGTAACCCTTGTGATACCCAGCACATTTGCACTAAAAATACCTCGTTTGATTTGAGCATTGGCCCCAGATGGGGTTGCTGGGTGGATCCCAGTGGGGGCGCATGTGGGAGTCTGTCTCACTATCTCCCCACCTCTCACTAAAAACAAACAAACAAACAAACAAACAAACAAACAACTGAGCACATTAAACTGCAAATTGCATTAAGCAAATTCAGATCCATTTTGAGGCCTAAGAATCATTTCTCTCAATAGCAGAGATGCATGTAAGGGTGGTTGGATGAGGTCTGGAATTAGATGAGTCAGGCCTCCAGGAGGGCTTCAGGAAACCAAGCTTGTCAGAATTCTCCTTGGAGAGAGAATGGTGAGCAGAACCCAGTAATTGCTCTTCTTGGTTGTCAATCAAAACAGCTTCAGAACTATACTATGGCCCCATAGTGTAAATTGACCAATTTAATGGAAATCAAGGTTTGCTTCAAAGAATCGATTTATTTCCCAGATGTGTGTTTTGGGAGCATTCCCCAGCAGAGTTCCTTCAGATTCTCCTTGTTAATGACTAAACTTTCCTTCGGTTTCCTGTTGCTTCTAAAACACATCATTTAACCTGCTGTGTTGCAGGCTGGAGAGATGATCACCTCTGTCTGTCTTCCCAAGATGTCCCACCTCCACAGTTTTTGATTCAGGAGGCTGGAGATGCCCAAGAATATGCCTTCTCACACACTTCCAGGAGATGTACTCCTGCTGGCCTGCGGACCACACTTTGAGTAGCATGAGTAGAGAGCATTTTGAGACCCCTTTTCCACAGCCCTTTTAATAGGTACAAAAATTGATTTCTTATGAGTTGCCTTCTTCAGCTCAAGCTCTCCTTTTATGCTCATTAGCTATTATTGCTTTAGAAGCCCAAACAATGGAAAAGCAGAGAAATTCCAGCTTTCCATTCCAAACTCAGAGCAAGCCTCAAATTTGTATTAACTGGTGTTTCCTGTGCCAAGCATCTGCAGGGGGTGCCATTTACATTGCATTCTTTGTGCATGGACTTTCCCTCCCTCCTCCCCCCACCCCAATGATACAATTGTGCAGGTGTGTGGCTGAGTTCAGCAGATTAATCAATTATAGGTTGGAGAGTGGTAGCTGTGCATGGGAGAGAGTGTTGAGAATCAATTTGAGACTATGCATCCCTATTTTTTGCAGTGTTTATGTATACATGATTTCAATAAATTCCTACAACGCTGTGAGATAGGTAAAAAAGACATTATTATCTTTCTTCCTCAGAGGAGAAAACTGGTACAGAGAGGTCAACTGACTGCCCCAAGGTCACACAGCGAGTCTGTGTCACACATAGACTAAAATGTTCAGGTCTTCCCTAACGATATGAAGCTGTGGGATAAATAAGAGCAGTACTTTAGAAAATTTAATTCATTTTGGTATTTGATATCAATCATCTATTATTGGGCCACATGTGAATACAACTTCATAATTCCAGAAAGTTTTTCTGTGATTCCACTACAGTTTGTTTTGACACATTAAGATTCTGGATACCAGAGAAAGAAAACAATTTCACAGATTTTATAACATTTTCCATTAGGGATGAGAACCCCTCCTTGGGGTTACACATTTAGAAAACTTTTATCTCTGGCCCTTCCCAAAATGATTTGAATATAGTTTAGGGATTTGAGTTTTCAGCCGATGAAAGCCAAGTGAGATTGCTGTAGTAGTTCCAAAAAATTAAATCTACTTATATCAACTGTTCCAGTAACAGTTACCAACATGATGATAATTATCCCAAAGCTCATTAAGAAAAAAAAAATTCATCACCATCCTATTTTGTTTCCTTGAAGTGGCTGGCTCATTATGTTCAGAGTGGAGCAAAATACATCAACATTTTAGATGGCATACCTTTGGATTTAGTTGATTGCTTGTATAAAAGGATTTGAGTCAAAGCCAATATGCCATTCACAGCCAAGAGGGCTCTAGGGATTGTGCAGAAAAGCTCTTTGTTCAAGTGAATTCACACAAAATAATGTTCAACGTGGTTACTTTATATTCTTTCATTGCTGTTGTCTATCAGGTGTTGATGGTTGAGTTATTCAAGCAGCTCAGGGTTCAGACGGTGGGAATGAAACAGGAAGTTGAAGACATCTAAAAGTTCTTTAACTGAACCCACACTAAGAAGTACACCTTGTGGTTTCTTTTATTATTTTAAAATTGGTAACACATACAGATGGTAAAAACATTTAAATCATACTGAGAGTACAGAGGGAACAGTAAACCTCCCTTCCACTCCAGTCTCTACCTCTCCCAGTCCCCATCCTTGAGAAAATCGTTGTTGCTGGTTTACTGAGTGTTCTTCAGAGATACAGTCTGCGCATGTGCAGGTGCTAAGAATGCAGCATCTCGCATATACCACCAGAAAGGCAAAAACTTTGCATTTGTGCTGACTTTTTAGATGATCAGGATCCCTGCTGTTTTGTCTGAGTTTCTGACAACCTGCCTTACACATACAAAAATCAGATTTAGAAAGATAGGTCATAATTCTTTATTTTTTAAAATAAATTGTACAACATTATGTACCGTTAAAACGTGTTTGAAAAAAAATTTTTTTTAAATGGGGAACATGTCCACAGTATGAATCTGATAAAAACAGAGTGAAGAATTATATAAGATGGAGCAAAAGTCGGTTTACAGTTGCTTGAATGGGAAAATAATAATTAATAAAGGATAATATAAGAAGAAACTTTTTTACTTCTTCCATAAATCTTTCTCTCTCTGTTTTATTGTGCTCAGTCCCCCCACCCCCATCAGCCAGTCGCCACTCCCGACAGCTGTCAGCCTGCTCTCCAAGAGTCTGTCTCTGTTTTGCTTGTTAGCTCATTGTGTTCATTAGATTCCACATATGAGTGAAATCATATGGTACTTGTCTTTCTCTGACAGGCTTATTTAACTTAGCATAATAATTTTAAAAGCAAATTAATTTTTTATGGAGATTTTGATGGATTTAGAGATCCTTAAAAGTGTTTGGAAATAGATATATTCAGCCGCTATAGGAAACTAGGGAATAGGGAAGGCAATATAGTGGAAATTTCTTCAGCAAAAAATTTCATTTTTTAGGCCCTGGCCGGTTGGCTCAGTGGTAGAGCGTCGGCCTGGCGTGCAGAAGTCCCGGGTTCGATTCCCGGCCAGGGCACACAGGAGAGGCGCTCATCTGCTTCTCCACCCCTCCCCCTCTCCTTCCTCTCTGTCTCTCTCTTCCCCTCCCGCAGCGAGGTTCCATTGGAGCAAAGATGGCCCGGGCGCTGGGATGGCTCCTTGGCCTCTGCCCCAGGCGCTGGAGTGGCTCTGGTCGTGGCAGAGAGACGCCCAGGAGGGGCAGAGCATCGCCCCCTGGTGGGCAGAGCATCGCCCCTGGTGGGCGTGCCGGGTGGATCCCGGTCGGGCGCATGCGGGAGTCTGACTGTCTCTCCCTGTTTCCAGCTTCAGAAAAATACAAAAAAAAAAAATTTCATTTTTTAGAGACTTATTTATTGATTTTTTAGAAAAAAGAGGAGAAAGAGAGAGAGAGAGAGAGAGAGCGCACGAGCAAAATATCGATTTGTTGTTCCACTCATTTATGCCCTCATTGGTTGATTCCTGTGTGTGCCCTGCCTGGGAGACCTGCCTCATAACCTTGGTTTATCAGGACAGTGCTGAGTCCACTGAGCTACCTGGCCAGGGCAACAAAGAATTTTATTGAAGAGTGAAATCTCCACAGCTTTGTCGAAAGTTTCACTTGGGTTTTCTTTGAAGACCACATTCAACCTGGGCTACTTCTAGACAACAGCAGAAAAAGGCAGAGTTAATATCATTATTTAATAATCAAAGGAAGTATAATTCCCACTTCAGAACTTATTTGTTTTGTAGCTTTGGGAAATTTATCATTTCAGAGTCTCAGTATCAATAAAATGACGATAATAGTACATCTCTTATAGAATTAAGGTGTGGATGTGCACACACACAAATGTAGCCACTATTACTCTTCCTTTGGTGTATCTGTATTTAGGGAATAGTTGAGGTGTATTAAATATATTTGTATTGTCATTTGCTAGTCAGTTGCGTATAAAAGCATAAATATGGAAGTGTTTTGAAACTATAAAAAAGCTAAAATGCCTGCATTTTTTATTTACCTGAGCTTTAATAAACTTGCAATATTTTCTGATTTTATGTCTGGTTTTAAAATCATTGTTATTATCCCTGAAAAGACAATCATTGTAAGTATTCTCTTTCATCTTTCTCCCGGTACCATGGACACATGATCAATCCCAGATACATGCAATAGGGACTGGATGTTCCAAACCACGGCAACCCGAGCTCCAGCTGCTGGGGGACAGAGCCGTTAGGGAGCCCCCTGGCTCTCCTGGGGCCACAGTTATATGGATACATCAGAATATCCCATCTAACATGATTCTCAGGGGAAAGACTTAGATACAATGTTTTTCTTTCCTATGAGAAATAAAGCCATCATCTCTTCCTGCTACTGTAACTTTAATTGTAATATATTTATGTATTTTTTCCAGGCTTCTAACCCTGGGCAATTTGAAAATGACAGTGATGCATTATGGCAGCGAGGACAAGTTCCCGAATCTGTCGTCTGTCATGGTCGAGTGGGAATAAACACAGATGCGCCGGACGAAGCCCTGGTTGTCTGTGGCAACGTGAAAGTGATGGGGACAGTTATGCATCCCTCTGACAGCCGGGTAAAACAGAATATCGAGGAGGTGAGCACGGGGCAGGCCTTGGATGCCTCGTCTGACACCTGAGCCAGGTGTGCTGGGCGCTCCGGCCTCTGACACATCTCACATGAGGCGTTGCTACAGGTTGCCTGTGGTGTGAGACTGCTTAAGAGTTAGGAGTGTTGAAGCTGTTAGGCATCTCTGCTGGAACTGTAAAGCAGCTCCTACCCAGCAGCATGGACTCACCTGACAGGAGCAGTGGGCAGTGACATGTAGCGCTGGCTTCCCAAGCAGCAGGTCTCTGGGTTACTTTCCACAGGCGATGGCCCTTCCTTCCATGCATGGCCAGCTGCCGGAGATGGCCTTTTCCTTCCCACCTCCACGTGTCCATCTCCCTATTCATCTTCTGAACACTGTCTCAGCCTGGTTCCTGCCCGGACCTCTCCTGGACCTCTCCAGCCGCTTCCACCCAGAGTCCGGGCACCGACCACTGTCTGCCACACTCATCGTCTTTCTCCAAGGAGCAGTCACAGAAGCTCCTCCTGTTCAGCCCTCACTTGATCAATCCCGTCACCCGAGGTGCTGAGTCAAGACTCTCTCCCTTTGTGGAGAAGCAGCCACCTTGTGGAAATCAGAAATCAGGCCTGGAATTCAGAAGGCTGCTCCTCCACTCTGGGCTCAGCCTGGCAACATGACCCTAGAGGGCGCTTAGCCTTGCTGACACTCAGTATCTTCACCTGTAGGACGGGAACGGTGCCTCTCTGCCTGACCCCACTGAGTCCTCTATACTTTTCCCCCCGTTGAAATAAGTACTGAATCAGTGGAAAGTCACAAGTGCTATGGTTAGGATTAAGGTGCCAGGTTACTCCCGGTTCCAGCTCTTCCACTGTTTAATCTGTTTCCTATTCCCTGCTTCCATCACTTGCCCACCCTCTCACTTGCGCTGCTTCCTGGAAGCATGTTTAAAGCTGTGGCAAAATGGTGTTTTTAAGCCTCCTGTCCATATTCTTTTTTGGTTCACAGGAGACGTAATCTGTAAATCATTGGCCGTTCTTCCAGGCTGCATTCCTTCCCCAGCGCAGATCTGCACTGGTTTTGCTAAACCAGCCAAGGAATGTCCTCCTTTGCCGAGAGGATTCCAAAGGAGGCTGTAATTGTAGACTCCCATGCCGATTGTGGAGCTGCGGCTCATGTTAGAAGAGCTGTGACCGACGAGCGATGGGAACGCGCAGGGCCAGAGAGTTCTCACATACATTTTCAGATCCCAGCCCTAGATACTGTGCCTTTGCCTTTTAGAGAAAGAGAGAGGAACTATGTTTCAGGTCACACTAACTCAAACTTATCCTTGCAATTGGCTATACAGTTCCCTCCCAGGTCTTATCTACATGCAAATGAAACGTGACAAGCGGGGCAAGTCCTCCATCACCCCTCCTGCTACCCCCAGGCTGTCCCCAGAACTTTATTTACTAACGTATCCCAATGCTGCTCCTAGGTTTGAAGAGCATATACTGTCCCGAAACAGCAAACTTCCCAAGAGCTTCTCAAATCCCTTCTCGGAAGCCTTTTCCATGAAGTGAGATGTCACTCTAATCTGGACTGTAACTGTGGAATGCCTGCAGCCCGGTCCTGGGTGCAGCAGCGTGGGGTGAGGAGAAGCAAATGTATTTCCGATGGCTTTAGGCGACTCCTGTGTTTTGGTCGTTTGACCCCCGCCGGGGTCACGACCCACAGGTTGAGAACCAACTGCTGCTCTAGAGGAAGGCTGGAGTTTTTTGTCCTCATTCTGGCAACCACTGGCCCAGCAAATGGGGCCCAGAGACATTCTATGTCTCTGTTTATTCTTCTGTGAACAGGGAATGCTTATATTCATTTTTCCCATGGGCTCTTTCTAATCATGTGAAGCAATTTTTTAGCTGTACAAGGCTAAAATAGATACCATTATTATTTACTTGTAAATGATGCAAATTATGTCATTCATTTATTAAATTATTTCATATTAATATAGTTGTTCTTAATAGGTCTATCCACACTTACAAAATATCCATTTCTAAGAAATCTTGTCTGTCCTACTGGCCATTTCTTATAGATGAGAGAAGGGACGGTAATGTTGACGATGGTGCTGGCAGACATGTGGACTTCATCTTCTCCTCTCCCTTGGTTTTTCCAACTTGTGAAAAGAGAGCCATTCTTCCAAATGCCCTGGGAAGGGATGTGTGGTTGATCTGATCACATGCATAGGACTGGAGGCGTGCATCCTTTATTCTTTAAGGTTGCACGGTAACCAGAGCGGGCTCCTGGATGAGCTATTGTTGCAAAACACAGGGGCCAAACATGTTACCGAATACTGTGGCAGAGAAAATGAGTATCAGTTGCTGCCTTGCCTTGGCTCCGTGTCTCCTCGCTCAAGGCAATGCAGGGCGCTCTGCAGATATTAAGCGCACAAGCACTCTGGGTAGAGAGTCCTGGTGGAGGAGATCTCTGGGGCTCATCTGGATGCATATCCAAAACACAGAGAGGATAACGCAGATAGGCTTGCAACCTGTGCAATGGAAGCACTGGAAAAATGAGACCACCTATGAAGAGCAGCTTAATTCACCCAGGGGCATTGTGCTCTCTGGTGTGACTTTAGACTGGAGAAGGAAATGCAGCTCTTACAATGGAAACTGAACAGAGTGAGGGTGGAAAGGGTAGGCTGAAAGCCTAAAGGGCATGAAGAATATCAATGTCAATACAGAAAAAAGAAGAGGAAGTCAAAAGTTGAATGCATCTGTGGAATTCTACAGTGAAGGCAGGAAACAGGCAGCAAAAGACCCAAAAATAAAAGCCAGGAAAAAATCAATTAAGATAAAATGCTCAAAATATTTTTCTCCCAACCACACCAGCAGTGAGCTAGTTAAAGACAAAAGTGTGAAGAGCTGGAGAAAGTCAAACATGCTGTCTCCCCCCAGGGCCTCAAGCCAAATGCAGAAGTTCCTCAGCTCTGGGTGAGCAGTCTGAGGTGAGGCTGATGTCCTGGCTGTGGGCTGCAGCCAGACGACCTGTAATGAGACCTCTTTCCCTGAGCTAACTGGACTCCCATGGACTAGAATGTCTTCTCTGTGGTGCAATTCTTGAGTTAATGATATAGAAACCTTGGGCATGAGGCAGCATGACAGTGATGGCCATTTGCACTCATGGTCAAAAGTTTCCAAAACTGCTGTGGGCGAGATAGAATCAGACACTATAATTCAGTTTGTAGCTTCTTGCTCAGCACACAGGATGAGGAAGGCGTGGCATTAAGTGCTGGGCTGTGTACAGTTTCTGGAGGAGGATTCCAACAAGGCACAGCCCTTGCCTCGAGGGTTTTCTCTAGACAAGTGTACACCTGGGGAACAGGCAACACAGGCAGTTTATATTTAGCTTTGGAAAGTCTACAAGCCGGAAATCAGAAGAGAATTTTTCTTAGAGAAACATTGTTATAGGTCTGTAGATCCCCAACCCTATCCTCAAATTTTCTTTGGGCAAAATCCTGTCTGATATACAATGGTAACAGTACTAGAGACCCTAATTACTACGTCTAGCAATATGTCTTTGGGAAGAAATGTATTCAAGGACCCAATTTAGACACCAGGGGTCATTTTTCCTCTATGTAGCCTGGACAGCCTGAGTGAGGGCACATCTTTTTTTGCTTTCCATCTGCAACAAAGAAACGGACACTGCCTCAACTTTGGTTTCCAATGGGGACTCATGCACAAACCACAGCGATAATGAATAGTAGGCACAGCAAGCACAGGGCGCCCAAGGGTGCGGGGAGGGGGAACTGGGTGGGGCCTGCCTAACACAAGGCCAGTCCAGGCTGGCTCTTGTCTCAATTCTGTTAGTGTCAGGAATTGTTCTGCCACCTCACCACCTCCATTCTTTCATTCCTTCTCTTCTGCAGTGAAGTTCTGGGTACCTGTTACATCAGACACTTTGCTAGGTGCCATCAGTTCCTGAAATGAACTGGGCCTTGTTCTAAGGAATAGAACTTTTATTAAAATTTGAACTCTGGGCCCTGGCCAGTTGGCTCAGTGGTAGAGTGTTGGCCTGGCATGTGGATTTCCTGGGTTATATTCTTGGTCAGGCACACAGGAGAAGCAACCATCTGCTTCTCCACTTCTCCTCTTGCTTTCTCTCTCTCTCTCTCTTTCCCCCTCCTGCAGCCATGGCTCAATTGGAGTGAGTTGGCCCTGGGTGCTGAGAATGGCTCCATGGCCTCCACTTCAGGCACTAAGAAGAGTTTGGTTGCTGAGCAATGGAGCAAGGGCCCCAGATGGGCAGAGCACCACCCCCTAGTGGGCTTGCCAGGTGGATCCTAATCGGGGTGCATGCAGGAGTCTGTCTCTGCCTCCCCTCCTCTTGCTAAATAAATTTTTTAAAATATTTGAACTCCAGATAAGAAACACCCATTTAATCTCCAGTGTCCAATGAGTAGTTACATAGTAACTACTCATTGAATATTTGTTGAATGAATGAAGGAGCTCACAGGGTTAGATGTATGAGATTATGACTGTTCTTTCCCAGTATGGCCTGCGAGGCCGTCCTGCTCTGGCCTTACCTTTACAATCTAGTCATGCCCAGCTCTGCCTCTGCTGTGCCGCTGTCACTGCCGGGCATCTGCTGCCTTGGGAGCTGGCTCACCCCTATCTTAGTGTTGCTCTTTCTGGCTTCCCCTGCTCCCCCATCTTTCCACAACTAACTCCTATCTTAACGTTATTAATTTGTTTAATGAATGTTAGTTGGGCACCTCCTACCTGGAAGGAATTGTACTAGAAACTGGTGATTTGGTGATGAACAGAAAAGTATGGCCTCATATGTCCTCAGGGAGTGTAGCCTATAGGGAAGAAAGATAATAAGGGTGACACAAACAACTGTCTGGTGACAACTTGACTAGGGCTATGAAAAAAAGAACAGTTGCCATTAGCACATAAGCGAAGGGACCTTTCCTAGCCTTGGAGGTCAAGCATGGCTCCTCCGGTGAAGGGATGTTTAAATTGGGGGGGGGATTGCTTTTGAGGCAGGGAAAATGCTATGACCAAAGGTCTTGAAGTAAAAGAGGGAGAACATGTTTGGAAACTGAAATAAGCTGAGGAAGCTTCACTAACTCAAGGAAGCCCTCTTTATGCTCCCCTAAGAATATTTCAGATACTTGCTTGGAGCAGCCATGACCTTCTGTTCATAAATCCAGCATCACCCCACATATCACATGGTCATATAATTCATAGCTGATGAGTGTGCCTTCTTGTGTAGATCATAAACTTTGTAAAGGCAATCATTTATAAAATGTTATCTCTCAATTACAATTTACATTCAATATTATTTTGTATTACAGTAGTTTCGGGTGAAAAGGCAGTCATTTTCAAAATCCCAACACTTTGTGTAGTGCGCGGTATGTTGAAGGTGGTTTTAGTTGACTAACTAAACAATGAATGAACGCATTGAACCAAGCTTTTGGTCAGAGCAGTTATTTAAACAACAGTGAGCTCAAAGCTATACTCCCTGATAAATACCTGAGGTAAAGCTTGTCTGTTTAGCCAGTTGAGTGCCAAGCCACAACCTTTTACAATCCAAATGAGGGAAGGGCAAGAGCCTTTAAGGACATTGGAACAACTTTTCTGCTCACCTGACAGAGTGGGTTAAGAGGAGCTGAGGGTCATGATGGGAGTTTTCTTAATCCAGTTATGTTCTAAAAGAAAATTTAAGGGAACCCACATAAGACTGCCAACTTTTTACTTCTTGAATATGGTCATTAAAAAAAATCAAATTGTGCAGAGGACCCGGGTTTGATTCCCGGCCAGGGCACACAGGAGAAGCGCCCATTTGCTTCTCCACCCCTCCGCCGCGCTTTCCTCTCTGTCTCTCTCTTCCCCTCCCGCAGCCAAGGCTCCATTGGAGCAAAGATGGCCCGGGCGCTGGGGATGGCTCTGTGGCCTCTACCTCAGGCGCTGGAGTGGCTCTGGTCGCGACATGGCGACGCCCAGGATGGGCAGAGCATCGCCCCCTGGTGGGCAGAGCTTCGCCCCTGGTGGGCGTGCCGGGTGGATCCCGGTCGGGCGCATGCGGGAGTCTGTCTGACTGTCTCTCCCCGTTTCCAGCTTCAGAAAAATGAAAAAAAAAAAAAAATCAAATTGTTATACCATCAATTCATTAACAAAACTCAAAGGAAAGGGGAATGTTTTGAATCAAACACATTTAGCTTTAGGAAAAATTCACTCTATAGTTTTTATTGATATCGTTTTGCTGGGACCCTGAGAAATTTTTTTGAGGAATTTGCAGTGACAATTGGAAATGCCTTTAACAGCCATCACTGGCAGGGTGACCTGGGGGAGAAGTGACCCCATGAGGGGAAAGTCGGTGTCTCGAGGGTCCAGCAGGCGAGCAGCCTAGACTTGCATTCGCCCCTTAAGGACATTTTCTTCAGCAGAATAGTCAAAGCAAATCAGTGATGTAAGACAGATCCACACCTCAGAGTTTGTGCCTGAACTAAACTCTGCATTACCAACTTATAAATACAAGGTTGACTTGGGTTGGTTTGGGGTTTGTACTGTGTGTTCCTTTGAAAATGATTCTTCTCAATCCTTCAGCGGTTGGTTCAGTCCGCAGTGAGCAACCCCAGTTCGCAGGAGGAGGGTTTGTCTCTCAGAGGGAAGGAAGGTAACAGCAATGAATGAGCGAGCTTTTGTCCTGGAATTTAGACAGGAAAACTGGCTCATTTTACAAATCAGTGGCTAGAAGGCACAAACATGGAAGTTGAAATTTTGGCTTCTCTAAGGAGAAAAGTATAAATTTCCCTTAAAATCGTTTAAGCAACGAGCAAAGACTCCCGTTTTCAACATGCCTAATCTCTCAGGTTCACTCTGGGCATTGATCTGAGTAGCAGATATGGAAGCAAGTGAAATCTGCTCTTCTTCAATTAGGTGGACACGAATGAACAGCTGAGGAGAATAGCCCAGATGAGGATTGTTGAATATGACTACAAGCCTGAGTTTGCGTCTGCGATGGGAATAAACACAGCCCATCAAACAGGTATGCGCAGAAGTTCCCCTTTAAATGTTCTATCGTCACCTATTAAAATTATAATTTCAAAATTTTAATCTGGAGGTTGTGTGCTATGGTGTTAGAGTGAGACAACATCTTGTTGGTCTAACTCATCCTCCATGAAACCCATAATCACTAGAACAGAAGAGCTTAAAGAAATTTGTCATCTTTACTCAACACACTACCGCATTCCTGCACCCTAAGATACTGGTGTGGTGCTTTGGATATATTGTTTCTTTTCATTGGTGTCCTCTTGCTCATGGAATCAGGGTCAAGAGGCAGATGGTAGCTCAAGCTGTGTGAGGGGCAGTGTTGGGCCATCCTGGGTTGGAGAGAGCAAATGGTGGGGTAGGCAGGTCTAGGTCAGAGAAGGGCAAAGTGAAGTTTATACTCCAATCCGGGAATCTTTTTTTAAAAAGTGAGAGTAGAGGAGATAGAGAGACTCCCACATGTGCCTTAAGTGGGATCTACCCTGCAAGCCAGTCTGGGGCCAATGCTTAAATAACCGAGCTATCTTCAGTGCCTGAGGCAGATGCTCAGACCAACCGAGATATCCTCAGCACCCGGGACCACACTTGAACCAATCAAGCCACTGGCTGCAGGAGGGAAAGAGGGAGAGAAAGGGGAGAGGGAGGAGAGGATAAGCAGATGGTTGCTTCTCATGGGTGCTCTGCCTGGGGATCAAACCCAGATGTCCACATGCTGGGCCGATCCACTGAGCCAACTGGCCAGGGCCAATCTGGGAATCCTAAAGAACAACCAATGAGGGGGCAAGGTTTTTCTGCAGGAAAAAAAAAATGAATCTAAGCTAATGCCCCATCCTTGCTTCTCTGTGCAGAAATTTTAAGGCACCCTTTCCCCATTTGGCCCAAAATCTCAAGGAGAAGTAAAGAAAATGGCACTCCCACTTTAATTGTATAGAGGTTCATGGCTCAAAATTCCTTCTTTGCTTCAAATGCATGTAGATCAAAGCAAAAGCTGAGGCGGGATAAGCATCTATTTGCAAAGGCTTCCCGTGTGGCCTGTGGCTGTCACTGTTCCATTCTGATGAAGGCCTGGGAGATTTCCTCCAGAAGGATCTTTTCCTGACTCAACCTGTTGGAATGTTTTGTGTCTAGGAATGATTGCTCAGGAGGTGCAAGAAATCCTGCCCGGAGCTGTAAGAGAGGTTGGCGATGTCACTTGTGAAAATGGAGAGACTCTAGAGAACTTCCTCATGGTCGATAAGGTAACCACTGAATAGATACCTGCCTGAGGAGCTATAACCCCACAGGGAACCCCCCTCTGTGACATCACAATGTGCTGAAACATCCAACCAGAAAACAGGACGGGATGAAGTATTCTTTAGCTAGCTGGGGAATAAGTTGGTGGCAATCATGGGCACCAGAAAAGAAGTCCTATAGGGGTAAAAAAAATAAATGCAACAGTAAACATTCGAGGTCAGCAGGTCTTACTATTAGAGGAAAACCAGCCCTGGGAAAGACCACTTTAGTAAAAGAGCACTCAAACAAGGACCAAACATCAGGGGGAATATTGACAACATGCTGCAATTAGGCTTTGTCTTGAAAAATAGAATGAACACTTATGGAAGTAAGTTATCTTACATAATAGCATTTAAGTCATCATTAAAACAAGGTGCTCCTCCTGAGAATGATGGGAGACTGAAGTGTTGATTTTTTTTTCAGTGTGGTTTTTCAACAAAATTGTATGTTTGCCTTTCACAGAACAGTCATAAAGTGGGTTATTTTTACAAATATTCATGAGTCTCATCATTTTTCCCAAGAGTGTGTCTTCATTCTTTGACATTCAAATCATTCTCTGTTGAAGGAATGTCCCCCTCCTTGTGGACCAGCTCCTCATCACTTGTTAAGGCGTCTAAGGCTGCCGTTTCCTCCCTGGCTGATGCCGTGTGTGTATGATTTGAGTAGTTCTTCAAGATCATGTTTGTTAATTCGGTGAAATCCTGCATCTTTTACGAGCTTTGCAAATTCACTCTGCTTCTGATTTGCTTTGCATTGCATTATTACATTTGATGCTGGTGTGGGGGGGGAGACTGATTAACATGGGGATTTTATAGTAATCGGGAGAAATGTTTGAGCAAGACGATTCTGTAATTTGTCAGTTCAGTTTCAAATTATATAAGAATCTGTGGAGGTCTTATTAAAATACATATTCTGATTCACTGAAGTCCTGCATTTCTTTTTTTTATTATTTTTCTTCTATTTTTTAGTGAGAGAGAGAGAGAGGCAGGAAGAGAGAGAAAATGAGAAGCATCAACTTGTCGCATCACTTTAGTTGTTCATTGATTGCTTCTCATACATGCCTTGACCGGGCGCATATGAGAAGCAATCCCATGCTCAAGCCAGTGGCACTGCACTCGAGCTGGCGAGCCCTCACTGAAGCTGGTGACCTCTAAGGTTCTGCATTTCTAACCAGTCTCCAGGGGGTGCCAATTTTACCAATGCAGTGGTGAGCCAGCCACGATTGGCATTGCAGAGTAGGAGGTGCATTTTCATTGTAGGCCCTTCCATAGTCTTCCAACAGCTTCTTGGACAACAAAAACTTAGATAGATAATGGATCAGGATGCCTGCTTAGCCCTGGGCTGCCAGAGCCGAGAGACAGAGGTTGGGTTATTTCCTTCTGTTTCCCAGGATCACATCTTTAATGAAAGAAAATTTTTGTTCTCTCTCTATTTCTCAAACCTGGGCTATCCATTCACTTGAAAAATATATCATGAGAAATTTATCTTGAATAATAAAGTATTGAAGTTTTCAAATAATTTACTTAGATACCTTATATTTACCTAAAATGTAAACTATATTTAGAAATATTTGTAGAATAAAGTCCCACTCACTCTCTTACATTTTCACAGGCTTCCTGGGGTGAGAGACTAGAGTGTGGGCACAGTTGTCAGTCCCAGGACACAGCCCCAGGAGTGTGTCACTAGGCCGCCAAGGTGGAGGCTCTTGGGGTTATTTGCCCGGCAGCAGCTACATCACTCTGGCTGTGGGCCCTCTTCTAAAACACGTGGAAAGATGTTTCTGTGCTTCCACTGAAGGTAACGCCTGCCCAGGGTCTTATGACTCTCACTGTTCGGAAAAATAATTCGTTCTCCCCTGGGCCAGTATCTTCCCATTCCCAGTTGAGTTGAATGGGGACAGTTGAGATTATTAGCAACAGGAGTTTTAAAGGCCACCCTCCTTTCCCCCAGAAGAGGCTACAACTCATGTTCATTCCTAGGAAGACAAGTACAGAGGCCTGGGGAAGTAGGGGTGGCATTCTTGTTGCAGATAGCCAGGTTCATTTGTCACCTGAGGAGCAAACCATGCCAAGGCAGCATTCAGTGTATGAATAAGTAAAACCTACTACAGGAGTGCAGAGTGGAAAAGTTGCGATTCTCTTTGTAACAGGACCTTATAGTGATATGATCTACGGAGACGTCACTAAGGCCACACTCATTTACAGAATCTGTAACACCAGGAGCAGATGAGCATCTCCATACTCTGAAGCCTGACTTCCTTTTTAGGCTGGCTTCTGAGGATGGCCTTCAATTGCTAGTTTAATCCTCAAATTTGTGGAATGCCCCTCCTCTACATTATAAGTACTTTATAGAATATCATGTATATTCATTCTCATTAAGAACAAAGGGAACATGGCTCTTGTCCCATGCATTTTGGTAATTGTTAAATGGGCAAGATGTACCAAGAATCTCTTGCTTTCCTAGCCTCCCACCCATTCACACGGGCAGTGTGATGTCTTTGATTGCTACATCCAAGGGTACCAGTATTTAGGAGCTTCACTAGGACTTCCTGGGCTTCATATGCCATTGTAACTGGTGGAGATCAGATAAGATACGGTCTCTCTAAATTCTTTACTTCATTTCACTTTCATCAGAAATCCCTTTTTTTATACACATTTTTTCACTGAAGCTAAAATGCCAACTAGAAATGCACATAAAAATGTTGAGCTCTTGTGCTCTGTGATCACTCTATCATTTCCACATGTACTTTTGCAACTTTATGCCAGAACAGGAAAAAGAATGGCTGGATCTTTACAGACTGTCCATGTAACCAACCAAAATTGGAGATCAGTCATGTCAGTCAATGTTGACACAAACAGCTTTCCTTTCTCTTCTTAATAGGAGAGATGACCTTGCAAGATAAACTTATCTGAAGTAATCTCCTTCTTCTCCACAGAACCTCAGCATCAGGAAGGCAGAGAGTAAGGGCTCAGGGCTGATTCTGGGTCAAGGGGGCCACAAGGAGGTCGATGCCATTGTCTAACCCAGCACGAGACCATGGGAGGCATTCTGGCTTGTTCATCTGTCTCTTTACCTGACCACTCTATTTGTTTCTGTGATTGTTTGGGAGCAGGTGGTTGCATTTCTTGAGCTTTATTATTAGGTGTTCTTGGTATAAGAAAAATGTACACATGCTTGATCAGGTGGTGGTGCAGCAAATAGAGCATTGACCTGGGGCACTGAGGGCCCAGGTTCGAAACCCCAAGGTCGCCGGTTTCACTGCAGGCTCATCAGCTTGAGTGCGGGGTCACTGGTTGAGCATGGGATCATAGACATGACCCCATGGTCGCTGCTTGAGCCCAAAAGTTGCTGGCTTAAAGCCTAAGGTTGCTAGCTTGAGCAAGGGGTCACTGGCTTGGCTGGAGTTCCCTACACAAGGGACATCTGAGAAAGCAATCAATAAACAACTATAGTGCCCCAACTAAGAGTTGATGCTTCTCATCTCTCTCCCTTCCTGTTTGTCTCTCTCACTAAAAACAAAAACAAAAAAAACCTTACTAAAATATAAGAACTTTCTGAAACAAATTCATAAGTGAGATTATATAAAGATGAAGTTCATCTTATGAATATTTATTCATTGAAAAATTTGTGTTTGTGTGTGTTTTAAGATTGCATGTTATACACCACCTTCCTATAACTTAGTGTGTAGCTACTTTTTACTCATTGATTCTATTTTTCTTCAACCACAATGTGGCAGGAGTTGTCATTTGAGTCATGCAGGGATAAATAACACTTGGACCCTGCTTTTAAGTACCTTATAGATAAGACAGGTACACAAGAGATACAGCTCTGTGCTACAACGTGAGGGGTAGTGTGGGTGCGTAAATGAAGCGCCGCATCAGTTCAGAGGAAGGAGAGGGCACCTGGGCACTAGGAGTTCAGGGTGGAACGGAGGTGGGGAGACAGTGTCATAAGACACGGTCGGACCTTGGGCTCTGAAGGCATGACCCAGGGAGGGAGGGCATCACAGGTGGCCTCTCCAACCTTCCTTTAACTCATCCACATTATCAAAGTAGATGCCAAGTCCTGTTCTTACTTTGGCAGTATCCTTCTGTATCATCTTCCCTCTTTATTCTCTTTATCCTTTCCATTTTCTCCCTGTTATAACGGCCTAACTGACCTGCTCGCCACCAATAGGATTATCTTTCTTCGAAACAAAACAAATCTCTGCTCATACAATCTTCCTTTCCCACTTCTGGCTCTTCATTGGCTAGAAGCCTCCACAATCTGGAAGGAATCTTGTATTTCTAACTCATTTTCTAACACTCACACACCCACCCTGCAACCCCACGATACCTTCCAAATAAGCTGAGACCCTTCAGAATACGATGTATTTGTGATGTATTTTGCACACGTGCGTCAGGCTTGTTTGCTAGCCCCCTCCCCCGTCAGCCTTTTGTTCTGTTTCTCACACTCCCCAGTTGGTTTCTGCCTCAGAGTTGCTCCAGTATGAGATCTCGGTCCTGAAGACTCATCAGCTGTATCCTCTCTCTCAGCACCGAGACTGTTTCTGGCCATCTTATCTAAACAGTTTCCACATTAGTTGGTTTCACTTTGTAAGATTCAGGGCAACTGTGAGTGCACATAGTGTCCTTTTAGTGATGAGAAAAAGTGGCTCCTTCTGGCGGGGGCAGACCCCCTCCACCCCCTGGGCCGTGCCTCTGTGCAGGGAATACAGTGCTAACTTATTCACTGCAGCCTGGAAACTTTTGTCCCTAAGTGAAATTATCTTGTTTGTTTGCCTCCTTGTTTTTTGCTACTATCCTCAGTTAGCTGTGTGAGAGCAAAAATCTTCTATGCCTTTGCAAACCGTGTCTTCAGCACTTAATGCGTGGCTTGAACTCCAAGGTTTAGACTATGGCAGGAATTCATTGAATATTGGTTGGATGAATGAATGAATTCTGTGATGTGTGGATTGATTCTGTCTCTACACTGTCTTAGGCCTCTCAGTGTACATCTCCTAGAGTATTTATCACATTGTGTTGCTGTTCTCTTTCTGTTGTGTCTCCTCCGGTAGACTGTGAGCTTCTGGAGGTCAGTGCCCCGTCAATCCTGTGTTGTTTAGTACAGAATCTGACATTTCATGGTTTTCAACGAGAATGTGTTGATATTAATGCCATAGTTTTTGAATGTCTATGAGAGGAAGAGAAGGGGTTCTATTAACATGGAGAAGTCTGAAGGAGAAGTAGTTTTCTAAGGAAAACGAGCTCAATTTTGAGTTTGAGATGTCAGCTGAACAGTCGGAGGAAAATGTCCAGAGGTGACGACTGGGAGTGTGAAAACTGAGACAGCCGGTCAGATATCTTTATGTGGATAAAGATATTAATTAAGAAGGGGACGGTTGGTGGAATGCCCTCATGTACCTCCATCTTCTGGATTTGGGCTTTCTCAATACTTTTTTTGCTCCAAACTCTGATCTATTGAATATTGGCCTTTCTTCTGAAGCCTTGGGCACATAAACCTTGTACCTGTAACAAATGGTGAGCCCCAGCCAGGAGCTGGTGTCCATGGTAGCTCTGCCCCGGCTGGGCAGCCTGGCCCTGGTCTGTGAGTTCTGAGAAACTACTGGACTGTTTTGCCTTGAGGATCCGGAGGGCGATCTTGGCCAGCCCTGCTCATCTCCGGCACATCTCGCAGTCGGAATAAGGAAATGATTTTGGACTTTGTCAGCTGTCTGTAGGTTCCTGAGCCCTAGGTGGAACGACCCTTGCCTACTTTCCCAGGGAAAGAACCTCAGAGCTGTCTTCAAGACCTGAAGAAATGCTTCTTTACCCTTACCTCATCTCTGACCACTCAGCTCCCAGCATGACCCTGAACACCTAACGCAGGGTGTCTTGTAAGTTTGCCCTATATGACCCTAACCTGAGCATCATTGGGGAGTTCAGGCTTTTGAGCATTAGCTTCCCATTGTCCTGGATGGCGCCATTCATAATAAAATAGCCAATATTTCTCCACTGCAAACAAAACAAAACAAAACTGTCAAGGCAAGAAGGGAAAGGTTATGGATGCAGGTCATAGATCGGAAACCTAAGGCCAAGTCTGGCCTGCAGACTTCCCCTTCCTTCCTGACTCACAGTCTCTTTAAAACTTTCAAAGTTGTTGCCCACCTTCAAAAATTAGGAGATCCTCCCACGAATTTCTGATTCTGATTCCTTGGAAATATCAGAGCTGGTGACGCGGTGCTGAGCGGTGGCTCCCCCACAGGGGCTCCATAGGCCCTCACGTTACCTGCCCGGCCCTGCAGACCTGCCAAGTCCACACAGAATGGGTAGCAGAGAGACGGAGAGCAGCAGAGCACTTCTGGGGAGGGCCGGGAGGAAGGCAGGGCTGTGGAGCTTGAGCGGATGGGGCAGAAGCAGGAGGAGCATGTGGGGCAGGTACAGTGCCCCAGAGTCCAGTGAGCGGAGAGGATCAGCAAGGAAACAGGGAGGCAATGGATGAGATGGGAGGAAAGAGAACATAAATAAAAAATGATTAATTTTGTTGATCAAAAAATTACTGATAGTCTATGGTATATAGTGTTTAAGAGTGTGAATTTCAACATCAGATAAAACTTTGTGCAAAACTCTTGGGGGATTATAGAGTCACTTTTATAGCCATACAAAAACAAAACAAAACAAAACAATTCCTTATGGGACATTTAAATTCTACCTTAATCACTTTGTCCCCCATTGAAACAATTATTTTTATAAATGATTTTTGTTAATGCAAGTTTTCTTTCTTTCTTTCTTTTTTTTTTTTTACAGAGACAGAGAGAGAGTCAGAGAGAGGGACAGACAGACAGGAATGGAGAGAGATAAGAAGCATCAATCATCAGTTTTTCGTCGCGACACCTTAGTTGTTCATTGATTGCTTTCTCATATGTGCCTTGACCGCGGACCTTCAGCAGACCGAGTAACCCCTTGCTCGAGCCAGCAACCTTCGGTCCAAGCTGGTGAGCTTTGCTCAAACCAGATGAGCCTGCGCTTGAGCTGGCAACCTCGGGGTCTTGAACCTGGGTCCTCCGCATCCCAGTCTGACCACTGAGCCACCGCCTGGTCAGGCAATGCAAGTTTTCTTAGGACAACAACTTTCAGGTCTACAACATAGCAGAACCTAATAAATGGTTAACTTAAAATTTTCTAGATGCCACTCAGAGATGCCACCACTTCACATCTTTCAGAAATGATTTATGCTCTTTTTTTATAGAGTAGTGTGTTTTTCATATTTAAATAGAGAAACACTGTTATAAAAAATTATATTCGTTTATGTTCAAATAGACACCCCAAATCTAAATGGGGCTTTTAAATGTTCTACTCAGAAGCTGGTTTAGAAATCCATTCTTTTCTCAAGAGAGGAAGGGCTCATTTATTGGTTGTGATAAGTTTACTGTAGGGGCCAGGAGGTTATTATCTTCTGCTGCATTCATTTGATTGATTTGATTCCAAGCTAAATGAGTTCTTTAGAGTTCATAAGTTATTACAACCAACCTGGATATTTTTAACAATTGATCCCTGTTTTAAGATCATATTCTCTCCTAGAAACTTTTTACACTGGAATCAGGGAGGAAATTGACTTGTTTTCTGGTGAAAATTTTAGAGAGAAATGGGCCATTTATTGTTTTCATGGAAATTTTCTTTTTATGGTTATGTCTTCTTTTAAAAAGTTATTGCTCATTTAAAAAATGCATTTAAGGAAGACCAATGAATGAATGGAGAGATGGAGAAACATGATGGGAAAAATGAATAAATCAGCATACTATCCGGGGAGTTTAGGTGGTGGGAATATGAATACTTACAATTTTTTAAACTTTTCTGTGTGCTTGAAAATTTTTGTAATAAAATGCTGGGAACAAGAAATCTTAGTTCCAGACACCTAAAACTGCAATTTAAATATTTCACCAGCAGGTGGTGGCAATGCTTTGACAATCAGATAGGCCTGTGCTATAGGACCTGTAATTTTGTACTTTATTTACCAAAGTGAAACTTAGTTGAAATAGCTGAATTTATGCCCAAGTTTTCAAAAAGAATATTTTCGAGTAATTTTTAAAGTGAAGTCTTTAAGAATAATTAGTTCCTTTCTGATCAGTGCTAACTCATCTTTATCTGTGAAGTCGGACACCGAGGTCAGAGTCACTTCCTCCCAGTAAGTAGACACAGCTTGCGTGGACTTCACGGGCGAAGTGCCCGAGCACCTGATCTCTGTTTCCGCTGTTCAGTCCGCCATCACGCCTTCAAGCTACTTAAACTGAGCAGACAGCTCAAGAGTCAAGAAGGAGTGGTGTATCTCAGTCGTCCCCCCAGAGGATTTGTCTTTATTATTGGAACTTTAATTTTTTTTTTTTTTTTTTTTTTGCATTTTTCTGAAGCTGGAAACAGGGAGAGACAGTCAGACAGACTCCCGCATGTGCTGGACCGGGATCCACCCGGCACGCCCACCATGGGGCGACGCTCTGCCCACCAGGGGGCGATGCTCTGCCCATCCTGGGCATCGCCATGTTGCAACCAGAGCCACTCTAGCGCCTGGGGCAGAGGCCACAGAGCCATCCCCAGCGCCCGGGCCATCTTTGCTCCAATGGAGCCTCAGCTGCGGGAGGGGAAGAGAGAGACAGAGAGGAAGGCGTGGCGGAGGGGTGGAGAAGCAAATGGGCACTTCTCCTGTGTGCCCTGGCCGGGAATCGAACTACTGTTGGAACTTTAGACGTGACATGCTTCCATCCTCCTTCTCCTGCTCCTTAACTTGACTGCATTCCTCCCTCTTCGTCCTCATCTCCTCTTCCTTCTAATGTCTTTCGTAAATATCTTTGGATGGTCAGGCTTTCCACAATATTATTAGTGTTGTTGTTTTAACGTGTTTTAAATTTCTTTAATTATGAACATCTGCTCATAGTCTGATGCATGGAATTCCTTGGCCTGGGTCTTTACCTGCTCCTTCTCAAGTGTGGGTCCCCCAACTCGGCTGACCACACACCGCGCAGTGAGCGCTCTCACACGGGCCCCCTTGTGAATCTGTGAGAGGTTTTCACTGGGACATACTCTAGGAGTCGGGTACAGGATACACATAGCCTGAATTTTGTGAAATACTGACAGATGGTCAGTCATTTCCAACTCATAACAGCAGTGCACGAGTCTTTCTGTTTTCTCTGTCTACTCAACATCACTGGACTTTGTAAAGTTTGCATCTAATTGGGGTAAAGTGAAATCTTATTGTTTTAATTTACCTTTCTCTGACTATACAACTGTGCATTTCTTTCTTAGCTTAGCTATTTAGATTCCTCCTTCGGTGTATTGTTTGGCCCAGTTTGACGCTGGACAATCTTTCTTTTTCAGAATGAGACTATAACTTTCCACTTGAGGCTACTTTATTCTTTGCCAGTGCTCTCAAAAATAAGGCGAACAGACCAAAGCTTATAGCAATGGCTTAAGATAGTGACAATTATTTTCTAGTTCAATGCTTTGGCTTCCTTCCTAGTGCTAATTACACCTAAAAACTGTAGTATTTACTTGTGGTTTACTTGTTGACCAGTTTCCCCCACTAGAAAATATACTCCATGAGGGCAGAGACCCCCTTCTACCTTATTTAATTGTCTTATTCATGCACCTAGCAAAGTGGTTAGTACGTCATAGGTGCCTGATAAAGAACTATAGATTCTGTTCCTTAGGTGCCAGGTAGTTAGCTGGCACAGTCACTGCCCTGAAAAGAAGCTCATCCCTCACCCAAAGAAGATAAGAAATCAAAACAACACTGCATTTGCCTGACCTGTGGTGGCGCAGTGGGATATAGCGTCGATTTGGAATGCTGAGGTCGCGGGTTCGAAACAACGGGCTTGCCTTGTCAAGGCACATGTGGGAGTTGATGCTTCCTGTTCCTCCCCCCTTCTCTCTCTCTCCTTTCTCTAAAATGAATAATAATAATAATAAAACTCAAAACATTGCAACAAACTATAACAGGTTCAGGTGGAAGCCTGTCTCAATTAAAGGACTCTAGCCCTTCCATAGATGATTCTACTTAAACAGAGATAACTGGTGTTAAGCAAGGATTCTAAAGCAAATGAGAGGCAACAATAACATGTAATTTTGAACTGTTTTATAAAGTTGTGCTCTTCCCATATAAGGCAGAGAGGTCCAAACACAACATCCAGGAAAATGAGCCCAAGAGGTGTCCTCTTTGCAAGAGAAATATGCAGGGGCAGCAAACCTCTCCTCCAGGGAGCTGTTAGACTCAGCCAGAGGCTGAGCTTTCATTTCATCTCAGCAGCTTGCTTTTCTGGTTTGAGGATTCTATTTTTTTTTTAAGCCATGTCAGAGTCTGGAGAACTACCCATAAAATAAACTTCTGGACAAAGATCTAAAGCTGAGTTTATCCAAAGCCAGACACGCCCACTGGCTGAAGACAGTTTTTCTCCCTTTGGCAATCATGTTCATTATGCTCAATTACAGGCTGTCTTATTCCCATGATCTGATTATAAAATGTCAGCCCATGCAACATTAGATGACACGAGGGGAAATTTCCAATCTGTGACTCTCATTAGGAAAGAAATAAGAGCCTATTTCAACTTCTCCCAGTGTTCTTCGCCACCAGCCTTAGTGACCCTTACTCGGTGTTGTTGATAGAGGGCAAGTTGTAGTTCCCAAAGAGAGGAGAAATCAACTCCACTCCTTGGTTCTCCCTACTGTTGTGGTCTCGTTTATTGTCAGAACTGCAAGGGACCCAAGAGCTTGCAGATTGCATTCTGTAGAGTCACAGGGTTTCCTAGGGTATGAGTGGGACTGAGAGGACATTCGTTCCTTTCCTGAGCCAGTCTCCTCCCAAAGGCGAAAGGACCCAACCAGAGTGGAAACTCTCCCATTGCACTGAGAACATTAAACACTAGTGTCTCTTTTCTTAATTCACCTGTATTTCTCTGGGCATTTCCTAACATGGAGATTGGACTTGTTTTGTTTTTTATGTTTTTGGGTTTTTTTATCTGAGAGAAACCTCAGATAAAAAATAAACTGTAGCCCTGGCCGGTTGGCTCGGTGGTAGAACGTCGGCCTGGCGTGCAGAAGTCCCGGGTTCGATTCCCGGTGAGGGCACACAGGAGAAGCGCCCATCTGCTTCTCCACCCCTCCCCCTCTCCTTCCTCTCTGTCTCTCTCTTCCCCTCCCGCAGCTGAGGCTCCATTGGAGCAAAGATGGCCCGGGCGCTGGGGATGGCTCCTTGGCCTCTGCCCCAGGCACTAGAGTGGCTCTGGTTGCAACAGAGCGACACCCCAGAGGGGCAGAGCATCGCCCCCTGGTGGGCAGAGCGTCGCCCCTGGTGGGCGAGCTGGGTGGATCCCGGTCGGGCGCATGCGGGAGTCTGTCTGACTGTCTCTCCCCGTTTCCAGCTTCAGAAAAATACAAAATAAATAATAAATAAATAAATAAATAAATAAACTGTAAATTCTGCCAATCTCTGCAATCTCACTAGAGAACAATGCCTCTGAATGCCTCATAGTATGAACTGCCACTGTAAGACTATATTATTCCTTTATAGATGGACTGAGTTTAGAAAGAGAGGTATGGCGAGAGAGAGAGAAACATTGACCTGTTGTTCCACTTATTTATGCATCCATTGGTCTATTCGTGTGTGTACCTTCACCAGGGATCGAACTGCCAGCTCGGCAGATCGGGACAACACACTAACCAACTGAGCTCCCTGGCCATGGCTATCTTCATTCACTTAGTCATCAGCCATGTGCCGAGTCATTTCTCTGTGCTGCAGAATTGGCTGTGGACTTGATGGGGGCCCAGTCACTAGGAGTTTCTAACATAGGTAAATATGACACAAAGTGTAAGGAAGGTGAAAGGAGGTGCGGACAGGTGGTTCTGGTCAAGGGAAAAGCCTGTGCTAGTTCTAGAGACTCGTGAGAGCAGGACATGCTCAGTGAAGGCCGGATGGGTCAGCACGAGTAGAGCACAGAGTGTGAAGAGGGCTATGAGGAAAGATGAAGCTTAACGAGGGGACGCATGCTAGGCAGGGTAAGAGCTCTGATTTCACAGATGCCTCCTTGTGGTTCCCACTGCACATGTCCCTGCCAAACGGCCCTACGTGTCCTTTGAGGAGATACGCTCATGCTGTTCGTGTGTACACTCACCCCAAACCAAGTCTTAAACAGCGGGCAGAAGATTCCGGTGTGATTAGAAGCAGTTGCCAATCCCACCCCTGTACCCCCACCACCTCCTTCAAGTCTCATGAGCAGTTTTGCTGACATGCTAGGTTAATCATTTTTGCATCGTAACTGTGAAGTTACATTTCTGCTGAGGTCGTGAGTTCCATTTGAAACGGTCAATAATAATGAGACAGTTGAGTAATTAAATTAGGTTCAATTACAAAACAGTTTGTAAACAACGGTAGACATCAGATGGGGAAACTTTTCCAAATGTCCCTCTCAGCCTTAATGAACACAAACAGGCTTCTCCACAAGCCCTGGGGGTGTATATTTAGGAAAAGTCCCTCAGGCATCTAGGTGCACATGTGTAGTTAAAATGAACTCATAAAAACCATCTGCTTGCACAGAAAAGGACATTTCCAGAAAATTCTAGATTCACTTTTGAACTTAACGCATAGCATGGGCTTTACCATGATGATAGAGGAGAGAAGTCAGAGTCAATCCCCATGACCTATTTTATTTTTTGATTATTTATTTTTTGATTATTTCCTACCAGATCCGTCAAGTTGGGCCCTTAATTATAATTAGGATAGAACTAGTAAACCTCTTCTTCACCTTTATTTCTTCTTACATAGGAGAGCGCATGAATTATGCGCTGTTGGGTCTGCCTGGAAGATGGATGGAGCTGGGAAATTTGAGCTAAGGAATCAGAGCTGGCCTTTTGTCATTACTGACAAGTGACTGGACAGTGCCACCCTTTCTCCTCTCTTGTGAGGCACACTGAACGCCCTGGAGGAGAGAGGCTGAAGAAAGTACCGTATTCCCCATGTATAAGACGCATCTTTTTCCAAAAAATTTGGGGTCTAAAAAGTGGGTGCATCTTCTACAGCGGTTGTAGATTTTTTACTAGCATTTCCCGCTCTTCTGCGCAGATGAGGAGTTGTATGAATTTTATGATGAATAAAACTTGAGTTCAATAACTTTATGTGATACATTTTTTTTTTCAAAGTTCAGGCCCCCAAATTAAAGTGTGTCTTATACGTGGGGAAATATGTCATGTGCTGTGCTGTAGAGGAGGTGTCAGCATCATTCTTCATGATCTGCTTTGGCTGGGGCTACATCACAAATTAATGTAGCAAGGAAACTTTTTCTTTAGGACCCAATAGTTGCCAATATATAATATATATAGAAGGTATGGGAGTGCCAGGGAGGACGCAGAGAAGTGGGTAGCTTCAGGAGATTTAGGCTGTTGAACTGACATCACAGCCTGGTGGGCTGCCTGTGGGGGAGCCGGTGGGGAGGGAATTAGAGATGATGCTGTAACCTGAAGTGGACTGCTGGCTGGACCAAATAATACAGCTATAATAATTACAGTATGAAGCTTCCTACACTGTAAACAGTCAATAGTCAAATGACATTTACTATGATTTAGAACCATAGAATATTATTATCTTCATGAGTTCTGCCTTATATTCACTGAAAACAAATTTCAAAGTAAAAGAACATCTGTACCAAAGTTAGAACTTTCAGAAGAGAATCATTCAGATTTTTTTTGGTTTGTTTGTGTTTTGTGACTTATTTATTTTTAACACTTTTAATGAAAAATTTTAAGCATACAAAAGAGAGAGAATAGTGATGAAATTCATATATACAGTATGTCCGTAAAGTCATGGTGCACTTTTGACTGGTCACAGGAAAGCAACAAAAGACGATAGAAGTGTGAAATCTGCACCAAATAAAAGAAAAACCCTCCCAGTTTCTGTAGGATGATGTGGCAGCATGTGCGCATGCGCAGATGATGACAGACCACCATGTATACAGCGAGCAGCCCATGGCCATGCCAGTAGAGATGTGGACAGTACAGAGGAAAGTTCAGTGTGTTCTGTGGCTCGCTAAATTAGAATCCGTGACCAAAGTGCAACGTGAATATCACTTCGTTTATAACAAAGTGCCACCACATAGGAATAACATTACTTGATGGAATAAGCAGTTGAAGGAAACCGGCAGTTTGGTGGAGAAACCCCGTTCTGGTAGGCCATCAGTCAGTGACGAGTCTGTAGAGGCTATACGGGATAGCTACCTAAGGAGCCCTAAAAAATTTGTGCGTGAGCCCACATCGAACTGCACTGAATAGGTATGAAACTGGGAGAGTTTTCCTTTTATGTGGTGATTTCACATTTCTATTGTCTTTTGTTGCTTTCCTGTGACCAGTCAAATGTGCACCATGACTTTACGGACACATTGTATACTTCATTGAGATTCTATAGTTATCAATTCATGTCCAATATTATTTTATTTAAATAAAATATCCTTCCTCACTACTAAATTGAGAAATAGTTGACATATAATACTGTTTAAGGCACTGGTTTTCAACCTTTTTTACACTTGGGGACCAGTGAAAATCAGAGAATTATTTCTGGGACCTCCAAGTCAGAAATCACACTGAGAGTAAGCAAATCAAAGAAGATCATTGGGTCTATAATCTTCATGCAGCATCAGGATGGTTAACTCTTTCGTGGACCAACATGAAATTCCTGGCAGAATGGTCTGGGACCAGAGGTTGAAAAACACTGGTTTAAGGTATAGGACATGATTACTTGATACACATATATATTGCAAAATGATTACTCCAGTAAGGTTAGTTAAACACATCCACTGCCTCACATAATTAACCTTTTCTGTGTGTGCAGTGTTGAGGAGGAAAATTTTCTCCTCTATCCCTGTAGATTCTTACATCTGATTTAAGAATTAAATTGACATGGGACAGATAACAGGAGAAAAACCCAAGAGTAATTCTTTCTGTACATGTGGGGGCTCTTTAGAATCTGAGGGCCCAGAGGACAGCCAGGTGCTGAGGCTGTCTGCCACCCAGAGCTGAGGAGAAGGGGGAGGAGTCTGGAACTTCAAAGGGGAGGAAGCAACTTACATGAAGATGAAACAAAACAAATGTTTGATAAGCAAATGTTTGCTGTGCGAGTGGAGACATCATGAGGCAGAGAGAGGACTTGGAGCAAGCAGGCCTTGCCGAGTCCCCCCCCCCCCCACCATTCCCTCTTCTCTCACTCCCCACCCCGCCCCCAGGTGCCCACATCTGGGCCATCTTCCAGTAATAATCTCTGGTGATAGCTGGTCCTCTAAAAACCGGCCCTCTATCTAAATTATTTTAGGCAGTTAAGGAAGAGGGTTGTAATGCTGGTGGCTGAGGCCAGGCAGGTCCACATTGGATTTGGGCAGACGGTAGAGAAACTGCGGAGCCGGAAAAAGTTGGGCCATTCTGTTTAATCAAGTCTCACAAGGGCAGATGAGCACACAGGCAGGGGAAACCGCCTCTCAGGCAACAAACAGTAAGAATGTCCCCTCATAGTGACGGGCAGGAAACCCGCCATCTACAATCCCCCTGAGAGCAAGCTCCCATAACCTTATGTAGGCCATACACACATGGTGCTGCCACGTGCTCACGCACTAATCAGGCAAAGTGCTTGCAGCCAGTAAACCAGTGAGCAAGCCTAACACAGCTGCCCCACAGGACTTACTAATGCCTGAGCTTTTTAAAAATTTTATGTTTCTTAAAAATAATCAGCCTAAAATAATCCTCATGCCAATAAGACATTTTGGGCTGGCAAAACCCTGCTCTCCTACAACTAACTCTCTTAGCAATCATCAAGTGCATAATAAAGCACTTTTGAATTTAGTCACCATGCTGTCTTTAGGCCTCTAGAATTTATTCATCTCAATCTGAGTTTAGGTGCATATATATTTACAATTGTCATATCCTCTTGATGAATTTTGGTTTCCATGAGAATCTTACTCTGTCCCGTCGCTTTGAATTTATGTCTGTCCTTAAAGCTGACATGAGTCTCCTGTAGGCAGCATGTAGTTGGGTTCTGTTTTCCGGGTTTGTTTTTTTTAAATCCATCCAGATACTTTGTGCCTTTTGATAGGAAAACTTAATGCATTTTTGTTTAAGGTGATTAGTGATGAGTAAGGACTTACTAATGCCAACGTAGTGTGTTCCGGCTGTTCTATATTTCCATTATTCTCTTTGTCCTCTTTTTTGAATTGGTGATTTTCTATAGTGGTATGCTTTGATTCTCTTTATCTTTTTTGTATCTACTGTAACTTTTTGCTTTGTGGTGACCATCAAGCTCACGTGAAATATACCTTATAGGATAACAACCTATTTTTGGCAGCTAGCAACTTAACTTCGATCGCATGCAAAAACTCTACTCATTTACTCCCCTTTCACATTTTACATTTTGGATATTATATATAATTTACCCCTTTTGCATGTACCATTATATTGTACAAATTATATTGTAGCTGTAGTTATTATTTTTTTTGTAGTTTTTTTTTTGGGGGGGGGGGCAGAGAACCTGCAGCGCTGGGCCTGCCCGGAACAAACATCATCCCAGAGGGCCTCTGACTGCACAGCTTTTTTTTTTTTAATAGTTATTTTTAATGCCTTCATCCTTTAACCTTCTACTAGAGTGAAGTGATTTACATGCTGTCATACTGCAGCTGTAGAGTATTCTGATGTTGACCTTATACTTACCTTTACCAGTCTGTTCCATAGCAGTGCACGTGTCTTTAAACTGCATGAACTAAGCCTGAAATCCATCACGTTCAGCTTTTGAATTCCTTCTGAGTGGGTTGCTTTACAGCTTTTGAAATCCTGAAAACTTAGCTTTGCATGATGGAAATCTCACAGACACACACCTTTTTTAGTTTGGTCCCCCAACTGTTATCGGTGAAGTGACGAAACCTCTATTTCTTGTCTTACTTGAGAGAAAGAATTCAATTAAGAGAGAAAGTATAGCAAGCAAAGCAAGGGTGTGTTGGTCATGTGGGAATACACTCAGGAAGGCCTGAGCGGGCAGCTCAGAATCGGAGTGCCCCGATTAGTTACAGAATTTAGGTATTTATGGGTTTTACTTAGTGGATTTTCCCATTACCATTTTTTCCCCCTTTCCAGCTTCTTCTCGTTTATCTGTCTTCATTGTGTTGCTATACGGCTGATACCACATCAGGGAACCGGAGACCGTCTGTCTGGGTGTGGTGAGGTCTGTTCTGGCTTAAAGATTTACTGAGATCCTGCATAACAGCAATGCATGGGGCAATTCATCCCTCCCCCTCCTTTGCTTGTCCTGGCTCATGTCTCACTCGCTGCCTAACCTAACACAACCACAAATTGGTCTTTCTTGTTCCACCTCTAGCTCATTACTTTACAATAGTGGACCAGCTGCTCTGAGCTCCAAAGAGTGCTGGGGATTCTGAACTTGTAAACAGAGTGGGGAAGGAGGAGGGGTCATGGGATCACGTATGAGTTGATGAGCTTCCCAGGGTGTTTGTTGTGGCTGAGAGACAGACACACATCCTAGGACAACTGAAGTGTGTGGGTGGGGAAGGGAAGGCTTGCACACTCTTATTTGGTTGGTTTCCCCTTTCTTGCTCTTTGTGATGGGCCAGTGACTTTCTCTGAACCGAAAGTATATATTAACTTTGCTGTTGTTTTAAATTATGTTTGGGAGTTAGGCTGAAATATACATGATAGCTCAACGGATATTAGGGAAGAGTAATGAACACCTCACGAACTTTCCTCTGCTTTACAGATGAAGAAACTGAAGCTCAGAGAGGTGGTTGTGTTTTTTTCTGAGTCTCACACCTAGCAAGTGGCAGAACTCAGAGAAAAACCCAGGTTTTTATTCCTCTTTCCTTCACCTAAGTAATTTGACGCAGATTTTACCAGGAAGAGCTGGAGTCATTTCTTATGAGGATTTCATGATGCATGCACAAATCAACATTCAGAAGCCTGCTCTTTGCTTTTATGAGTTTTAAATAGAGCATGATGGCCATTGAAAATAACTCTTTAGATTCCAAACTTGACTGTCCTTCAGCTTCTCTCTCTATCTCTCTCTCTCTCAGGTTACCAGGACATATTTCCCTTTTATTACAAATTGAACACAAGCACTGTTACTATGCAGCCAGCAGTTTAGCAAGACCACTTTTAAATTGTGAACATCTCCAGATTTATCTTGAATGAGACTGTGTATAACCATTTTCAATAGTGTGTACCGTCTTTGAATGGACAATGGATGGTTTCCTAGTGGCCTCGATTTTATAAATTATGTATGCACTCTATGTTATTTTCATTTGTAGGACCAGATCTTTATGGAAAATGTAGGTGCAGTAAAGCAGCTCTGCAAGCTAACCAACAACCTTGAAGAGAGAATAGAGGAGTTAGAGATATGGAACCGGAAGCTGGCCCGGCTAAAGCGGCTCAGTAGTTGGAAGTCCTCAGCCAGTGGCACAAGCTCCATCAGGTACATCCAGGATTGCCACAGGAATCTGGAGAAAGGAGCGGAGTCTTTCCATAATTAGATCAAGCAGAAACCATTCATTTCTGATAATTAAGTCCCTATTCTTCTTTTAGAATGTTTTGAAACACAATTGCCTTATAGGATTATTTTCTTACTTTTTCTGTTGTAGCTTTAAAAAGGAGACAAAACATCATGCATCTGTTTGAGAGCAGTTGTTACAGGAAGTGTTACATTTTAGTAAAAAGGTAGCTTCTCCTTTAACTAGGAGAGGTGGCCATTTCTAAATTTAGAAAACTATGTTTAGTCCTCAGGGGAAAAAAAACTTTTATTTTTTATTACTTAAGGAGGCAAATGCACATATCCTGGGGTATAATTTTAAGAAAAAGAGAAATGTAACGTTTAATGCATTCATTTGTGCTTACTAAGGTTCTTTTTCACAGAAGGAACTCTCAATTACTTTGACTTTCCCTCTTTTAAATTACCACTGTATTATAAAAATGTCATACCTGCTGTGTTAGTGACAGCCTGAGCCTTTGTCATATAACTCCTGGAGTAGCATTTGAATAGTAATTAATTCTCTCTCTTTCTTTTTAAAGCAAATTTAGCAGAGCTGTTAGTACTTCTCCAAGAAGGACCATTCCCAAGAAAACCAACAAGGTAAATAAACTTATATTTATCATGAACAGATAATGTCTCTATACAAAAACAAACAAACAAACAAAAAAGGTCTTTAGAAAAATTGATCAAGATTTTTTTTCTTTCTTTATTTGTTGATGAATTCCCTAGTTTGCATCCTTATGCATTCAGGTATTTAAATACTAACCCTTTAATAGATACTACCTGGTTTTTCAAAGAGAGGTTTAGAGAAATGAGTGCAGAACATGTTCATTCCAGAAATATTATTCCGCCAGTTTTTATTTCTGGTGAAACTCGCGAGTCTCCACATGCATATGGCCCTGGGCTGTAAGAGCTGTGCGGATGCTTTCGCTCCACATAGTTCATTATCTTTGACTTCAGAAGATCCCAAAGGGATGTCAGTTAATCCTCAAATCCTTCTTTTCCCTTTGATATTTAGTACTATATATGCAAATGGAGAATAGGTATTCACTTGCTTGCGGAGGTTAAAATGTGATAGCTTTATTAATGAACAGAGAACTTTCATCCAGTAGGATAGCATTTACAGTCGAAAATGAAGGTTAATCATTTATTAACTTAAAGGACACCCTCTCTGTTGCAGAGAAGTGTCAGTGAGGGCGATGCTGCAATATTCCCTTTCTAGCTGCAGTTCATGGATAGCTGGGCAGCTCAGCTTGCTCCCTCTGATCCAGCACTGCTCCAAAGGTGGTCCTTCCCAGAGGAAGATACTCATGATCTTATCCTGCTGAGATACGACCTGATGTTAGGGCCATCGCCTTAGTTTTCACTGTACTCCTCATGTTAGACTACATTGAAGTATTCTAAAAGGATTAAAAAACGTTTGATATTCTACTACAAACTGCTATAATGTTATGTTGCTGACAAGCTTCTTATTGTACCAATAAACATAAATACATGGATAAATATATATAGTATGTAGAAGTATACTTGGGCAAGGTACTTAATTGCATTGGGAAATAGAGATAATAATAGTATGACACCTTACCAAGATTGTTGATAGGATTAAACGAGCTAAAGCCCTTAGTGCGGTGCCCAGCACATAGCAGGCTGCTCAGTAGACACAAACATAAAAATATTGTGTAGGGAAGGTGCCCTTTGTACCAACCAGTTTGCAATGGGACAGAGGGGATGGTATCTACATCTACTGCAACTCTAATAGGTGCAGTCTGGTCACGTGCAACCTCTATAGTTCGCATCTTGCACCCAAAGAATCTCTTCAGCTTACAGTTAGTTCAGAATATTAACTAAGATATAGGGTCCATGCAAGCAGGCCCTGTGTCTGCCTTTTTCATGCTGTGTCCCAGGGTCTGGCACATAGTAGGTACTGAAGAAATCCTTGTCAAGTGAATGCATGAGTGGAGAGCTTGCTCTGAAAATATTCCTTGAAGTCTCAGAATCTAAATTAAAAACATTAAATGGCTCAGGTCTTGGGTGTGTGAGTGGGGTGGAGGGTTGGGATGTGGACACAGAGTCAGGAAGTAGTATAGGCATTAAAGAGCACATATTCAACTTGGGGACCTCTTGCAGTCAATGTCCTAGGCCCGTGGAAGGCAGATAAAGGTGAGATGTGGCCTCTTGAACTGAAGAATTTCAAGGTAGCCAGAGAAGATCAGAAGAAAAGGCAAAAAACAGTTGAACCTGGGTGTGGGTCAATATTGCAGGAGCTCAGAGTCCTTTAGGAATATTATGGGAGCTGGGTCTTCAAGGAACAGTAAGCACTGGCTAGACTACCAGGGGCTAGAGGAGAGGTTTCAGATGGAATGGAATGAGCAAAGATCTAGGAGCTGGCATTGGCTTCACTGGAGGATTAGGTGGGAGTTGGTTAGGGAGGAGAGTAGAATATAAGGCTGAAAACTTAGGTTAGGCTCAGGGTCTGGATGACCAAGTTAAGAAGTTCATTTGGTAAGCCATGAGGACCTTCTGAATAATAACAATTAATGTCTAAAGTTGTAAGATACTTCCTTCTTTCACAGATTAGAAAAGGGAGGCAGCAAAACATTGTGGTTAAGAGCACAGATTCTAGAGCCAAATTTTTTGGTGCATACCCTGGCTTTGTGACTTCCTGGCTTGGGATCTCAGGTGAGGCACCTAGCCTTCCTGGGCCTCATTTTCCTCATCACCAAGATGCAGATAACAGTACCTGCCTCATAGGGTTGTTGGGGATTATTGTGAAGGTTAAAAAGAACAGTATGTGGGAAGCACTCAGAAAAGTTTATGGCACATAACAAGGGCTATATATGTCACCACTATTAGTATTTAAGAAATTCAAATGACCAATTTTAAGCTATTTCTTGACTACCACCATCCTTCATTTTCCTTTTGATCAAAAGCATAATTCTACCCTGTATCCCCAGGATGAAGGAAACATGATACAGCACATTGCATTAGCAGGAAAACTCATGTTTAAGGAGTATCTTATATAAGGGAGCAGAAAAGCCTCTCCTATCTATTCAGCCAGATTTCCCAGCAGTTGTACAGATGTCTGTCCTGCAGGTCTCAGTCCATTCCCCATATATATGCCAATATGTATCAGAGACTATAATTTACTTATTTTCAGATCTCCTGTAGTGTTGTTCTTATTAGTGCTTTATGGATATTTGTTGAATGGATGAATAAGACACAAGTCCAGAACTGTCCTCAAAAACAGGTGGTGGAATTAGATGCAGATGTGCGAGATTTAGGGCACACTTAGTGCTGTTTCAGGCCACAGAAACCTTTTTCACCGTTTGTCATAATGCCTGCAGTTCTTCCCATGGGATTTTGAAAAGTATCCTATTAAAAGAGGTGGAGATTTGGGTTCTGACAGTATCTTGTGTGGAGGATCTTCTTCTTTCATAAAACTTCAAGGATAAATGTTAAATGAATCGCACAGACGATCATCCTCGGATAGACAATGTCCGAGAAGCTAGAGATGACCGTAGCCTGGAGTGTCGAGAAAAGGGGGGGAGGATAGGAGTGAGGTGGGTTGTGGGAGAGCTTTGCTTTCAGGGAGCAGAGAGGAGGCGGGAGAGGTAGGTTGGAGGGAGCAGCGAAGATCCTCACCTGGAGTGAATCTTCAGCCGTCCTTCTCCTGCTCAGGGCTGCCGATTTCTCACTGCTCATTACTGAATCTTTTTATAGGTTTATTTTTCAGGACAAAAACAGTGGTGTCCTAACTGGGTTTTCCAGACCTTGGTTATAACTCTCATTGCTGTGATGACATTTTGGTAAGAAGAACTTCAATGTTATTCTATGTGAAGCTCCTTTTCTTCCCACCATCCTTTTCTCACGAATGAACTGAGGCCTGACCTTTTCTTTACTTTGAAGACAAGGAGCCCATTAAACTGGGCATTGACCTTTGATGCTGCTTGGAGGTGAGGGAGCCCTTTATAAACTTATGCTTGGAGGACAAGAAGCACAGGCTCTCTGTACTTAAATGTATGATGAAGGATGCTGGTATTTTTTAACGGTTTATTGTGGTGTGTGTGTGTGTGTGTGTGTGTGTGTGTGTTTTAGTCTTGCAAGTAACTTTCTCAAATTGTTTGGTCTGCGTGGGAGAAAAGAGTGAGTAAGCAATCAGGTTCAATCCACTCTCCTTCAGACATTTATATTTATTAGGATTCTTTTAGATTCTTCAGTGGAGATTTGACACCAAAGGGACTGTGAGATTACCCCAAGGTATACAATATAATGAAATTGTAGCCAAATTTCCTAGTAAAGCAAACAAACGCAGTAAGGACAAAAGTATTTGCTATGGAAGTATTGGGTCCCTTTTAACTGCCATCCCTCCTCCGCAGGGACGTGGGGTCCCCCCGTACTGGGATGCAAGAGTCTTTCCCGGCCTCTGGTCCTTAGGCTCATGCTGCTTCTGTGATGGCCCCTCAGCCTGTGAGCTTTGGTCATCTTGCCTGTGTCCTCCCGGGCTTCTTGTTTTTAGTCTGATCATTCTCATGGTGAAAGGGGTATTTATCTGTCCCTTAAAAAAATGCTTTGTCGGTATGGGAAAGGGCTGGCTTCCGGGCTGGTCTGACGGAAGACAGGGTGTCAGAGGGAAAGGAAGGGGTGGTCCAGGGTGCTTCCACTGCCTTCGTCTAATGTGCTTCCTGCTCTGGAAGACAGTGTGGGTCCCTGTCTGCTGTCTCCCCTTTCCATTTCAACCTCTCACTTACTACTGCCCCTGGTGGGAGGCCTGCCCCAGTGTTTGACACAGAATTCCCACACGAGAAATTGATGCCCTTTTCTCATTCTCCTACGTGGGTTTGTCTTCGGCTGGGATTCCTGCTCATCAGAGTGGGATTACCACCTCTGCAGACACACCTCACATTCTCTGGTCATGTATTCCCATGAAAACCCAGGAAGTCTATATCTGATGCAAAGAGGCTGCTTTGGAAACGTGCTTATTAGATTTTACATATTCTAATATTGTTGACCACTAAGACCATAGATGGGAGGAATTAGGCCAATAGTCCTGTTTCTGACCTGTGGTTTACCTGAGAAAGGTCAAAACCAGAGTTTGCGCCCAAGGAAAGGAGCAAATGGCCATGTTATTCTATGATTCTAGAAGGTCTCTGGATTGTACATTGAGATGCCAGAGACAATTCAGAAAGAGTATTGAAGGATTAGTAACAGGGAGCCTGACCAGGCGGTGGCGCAGCGGATGGAGCTTCAGATTGGGATGCAGAGGACCCAGGTTTGAATCCCTGAAGTTGAGGGCTTGAACATGGGCTCATCTGGCTTCAGCAGTGGCTCAACATTTTGAGCACGGTGTCGCTGGCTTGAGCGTGGGATTATAGACATGACCTGATGGTCGCTGCCTTGATCCCAAATGTCACTGGCTTGTAGCCCAAGGTTGCTTGCTTGAGTACAGGGCCATTGGCTTTGCTGTAGCCTCCCAGTCAAGGCACATATGAGAACGCAATCAATGAACAACTAAGGTGCTGCTACGAAGAATTGATGCTTTTCATAGTTCTCCCTTCCTGCCTTTTTGTCCCTATCTGTCTCTCCGTCTCTCTTGCTAAAAAAAAGGGGGGGGTTAGTAAGAGGGTGATAGGAAATGGGCTGTGAAAGACAGTGTAGGGAGCTTTGGCTGCAGCAAGCAGTTGCCAGCACGACTCACCAAGTTCCACCGGAAGCTGCCTCTTGGGCCCAGTGCCACACCTCCCAGCCAGGGCTGTGCCTGCCGGGCAGTGACCAGCTGCTGCTGAGAACACTCTGGGAACCCTTCCTTACAGTGGACTCCAAACATGGGCACACAACTTTGTATATATTTAATGATGCAAATCCACCACCTTTGATGGGGAACAAAATGACGAGGAGTTGAGTCTACAGAATCAGGTGTGAAGTCAAACTGGCAAGAAATCAGGTTTGGTCACCCTGTGCCAGGCCTAGCACACAGTGGGACAGTAAAGTCACCAAGCAGACTTTCTTGTGTGGCTTGTGAGAGAGGTCTAGACTCCCCCATAGAGCAGAATACTGTGTGTGGATGCCTGAGCATTGTTGCGAATAGCTTCCCAAAGCTCCGAGCCTTTCAGAAAAGCCTCCGTTTGGTTATATAAGTTCTGGTTATCAAGGGAAAAGATAAAGTTTATTATTTTGAAGCCACCTAGTGTGTGGAAATGGATGCTTTATTGCATTTCTTTCTTTCCTCTGTCCAGTTTGATTTATTGTGCTCTAAAAAGACAGGCGGCTGGAAGATGTCGGCAGTGTCCAAAGGGTCTGGCATCCACAACTGACTGAACCTGTGCCTCCTCACATCCCCCAGCGCCAGTGTGGACGCCCTCCACCAGTGGGCAGTGAACTTGGCTCTGACTTTTTCCTGCAAGGAGCAGAGGGCTGCCTCTAGCCATGTATACGCTTCCTCTTGTAATCTTCCACTAGTGACAGGTGCTGCTGAGACAGCCTGCCAGGGCTAGGGGCTGCTCTGTGGAAAAACCCATCAGCATGGACTACCCCAGGAGCCTCCATGCTCCAGGAGGATGAGGGCTTTGCTCACCGGAGCAGAGAAGCAGAACTGTGCTGGTTTCCATGGTGCATCTGTCAACCGTGGCCGCCCCTCCCATTGGTGGGGCCTGTGAGAGTACATCTCTGGCCAGCTGGTGGTGTGAGTTATATTTGGAATCAAATCTGCCACATAATACTTTCTTCTTATTTTTTAAACAGCGCCTTGACGATAGTCTCCCTATACATACTTAGCTTAAAAGATCAAGACCGACGTGCCCCAAATCTCCCTCCGAGGTGAGAGTTCCAGTCTTGCTTTCCTTTGGAGAATAGGATCCTTGCAGGTCTCTTTCATGAGTCATTTTATTATCCCTTTTCAGCAATATCACAAGCTCTCAGGAGCCAGCCCTACCTCCTACAACCTCCACCTCCTCCGGTAAGATCTTCCCATTGCTCATCCTCAGACCCAGCCTGTGTGTTTCATGTGAATTGTCAGTAGAAGACCTAGCCTGCCAGGTTAACTTGTCGCTTCTTTCCCTTCTGCCCGACGCTGTGCAGCACCTTATACATCTCTGGCAACCACACACTCCTCCTTCCAAATACCAGAAATCACTTTCTGTGAGATCCTACCGTGTCAGGAGATTTACTGCTGCCCCATCTGGGGAACAAGAAGAATCTTCTCAAGTCCTGTGCAAAGGCAGTTCAAGGAAATGAAACCTCATCAGAGGTCATGGGCAGGTAAAGGATGTTCAAAGAGAAACAACAAGAGCCTTGAACCTGAGGGCTTTGTTTTCCCCTTGTCAATATTTGCTTGAATTGTCTCTTAATAGTTCCAGATAATGGTTCCACTCTTCTATTTGGGGTAGTAAGATCTTTAAAAACACAAAGAAGCAAACTTGCAATCATTTATGATAAAGTCATATGCTGCCTAATGATGCTCTGGTCAACAAGCTACAGCATATAAATGGTAGTCCCCTCGGATTATATTGGAGCTGAAAAATTCCTATTGTCCAGTAGTGTCATAGGGCAACTCAGTACTCACATGTTTGTGGTGTCACGGGCGTAAGCAAACCTGTGCTGTTTGTAGTCTAAAACTTAACACTCACCTTTGTGTGCGGCACATAATGCTATATAATGATAAGTGACTGCTACTAGTTTATGTATTTACTATTCTATATTTTTTATTATTATTTTAGGGTATGCTATCTCTACTTATAAAAGAAATGTCTTCTGGAAAGCAGTATGCCATTTATGCCAGAACAGCCTCATACATCTTGTGTCTATTGCATCTCTTTATTGCATCATTTTCTCTGGTGCTTCTATACAGTAACGTGCCCTCCAGGCTTATAGCCTAGGAGCAATAGTCTATGTGCCACACATATAGCCTTAGGTGTGTGGTAGACATACTATCTGGTTTTCTGTAAGTGTACTCTGCGATGTTCACATGACAATGAAATCACACAAGGATGCATTTCTTAGGGCATATCCCTATCATTAAGCAGTGCTGGAATATATTAAATTCTTTGCGCAGGGATGAAATTTTGGTTAATTCAAGTGAAAGGGTCTCATTTGTCTGTTGCCAATGATGATAATAATAGTTGCATAACTGAAGTAATTATATGTGGATGGGTAGACTTTTTGGCTCACTTAGAACTTAAAAAATAATGTAGTATCTGGGCTCTCTGCCCAAACCAATGTAAAAAGGCTTTAGAAACACCAGTGAGTTCAGGGTAAGCTTTAAGTCAATGAAAGACACAATATTAGCATTCCAGTTTCAAACATCTTATTTTTCCTAAACATATATGCACACACACAGATGTTTTCTAAGTAACAGAATTTTATGTTAAAAATATAGAAACTTTAAGGCTAAAAGTGTAATTATCTCTGTAAAATCAAACATAATATACATTTAAATGTATGCTAATTTATCAATTTTTTTGGAAATCTTATAAGCACACATATGAAGTGTCTAAAATAATAATGATAATAATGCAAATAATAGTAATACTAATTAGTGTAGTTTATTGGGATGCAGTGTAACAAGTGATATTGGTCATGCCTAATTTTGAAACAGTTGGGGAAGTGCAAACCTAACATGCATCTGGAAGAAGATGAACCAAAATATTTTTGAGCAGCCCTCATAACTGACACATAGACTATGTCAGTGGTTGAAGTTTTGGAGTGGCAAAGTACTTTCTTTTTCCTTTGATATTATTTCTTAAAAATTTTTTATTGATTGATTTGAGAGAGAGAGAAATATCAATTTATTGTTGTTCCACTTATTCATATATTCATTGATTGATTCTTTTTTTTTTTTTTTCTGTATTTTTCTGAAGCCGGAAACGGGGAGAGACAGTCAGACAGCGCCCGACCAGGATCCACCCGGCACGCCCACCAGGGGGCGACGCTCTGCCAACTAGGGGGCGATGCTCTGCCCATCCAGGGCGTCGCTCTGTTGCGACCAGAGCCACTCTAGCGCCTGGGGCAGAGGCCGAGGAGCAATCCCCAGTGCCCGGGCCATCCTTGCTCCAGTGGAGCCTCGGCTGCGGGAGGGGAAGAGAGAGACAGAGAGGAAGGAGAGGGGGAGGGGTGGAGAAGCAGATGGGCGCTTCTCCTGTGTGCCCTGGCCGGGAATCGAACCCGGGACTTCTGCACGCCAGGCCGACGCTCTACCACTGAGCCAACCAGCCAGGGCCCATTGATTGATTCTTGTATGTGCCCTGACTAGAGATCAAAACCTTGGTGTACTTTTTTTTTTTTTTTTTGCAAGAGAGAAACAGAGAGAGAGAGAGATGAGAAGCATCAATTTGTAATTGTGTCACTTTAGTTGTTGTTTGATTGCTTTCTCATGCATGCCTTGACTGAGGACTCCAGCTGAGCCAGTGACCCCTTGCTCAAGCCAATGACCTTGGGCTTCAAGCCAGAGACCATAGGGTCTTGTCTATAATTCCGCACTCAAGCCAGCGACCTTGGAATTTCGGACCTGGATCTTCAGCGTCCCAGGTTGATGCTCTATCCACTGCACCACTGCCTGGTCAGGCAAAACCTTGGCTAATTGGGACAATACTCTAACCAACTGAGCAACCAGGCCATGGCTCTTTTGACATTATTTCATATCTTAGTCTTGAATAAATAACTTTTACAAGTCATCATCATCTTCACATAATGAAGTATTACTGTATGCCAGGCATTGTCATAAGTAGTCAACATAAATAAATCATTTATTCCCTGCAAGCCTAAAGGATAAGCTCTGTGATTATCCCTATTTTTCCATTGAGGAAGCTGAGGGACAGAGAATTTCCCCCACATCTATAGGAGGCAATGCTTACACAACTGTTTTTCTCATGAAAACCGTTTCTGATTGAACTTGGAAACATGCATCACTACAGGGTGAGGATAAAAGTTCCATTTAATTTAAGTCATCATGTTTTTAATAATTTTAAATATGCGTAGATCTAACATTGCTGCAATTGTTACCCCCCCCCCCCCAAGCCTTCACCCCTTATGAAAAGCACATGAAACCTTGTGGCTGCTGAATCCTTGCCTTACCTTGAGAGTCTACCTTGGGGACACTTGGTGTCTGTTTCTGAGAGCAGTCTGTAGAAGAGACCATCTCACCTAGGAGATAAGTACTGAAAACACAGGATTCTGCACAGGAAGAGGTCAGGGACTAATCCAATTCTCATTTTAAAAGTTTCTTGACCTTCGAGCAAATTCAATGCTGTTAACAACTAGCTCTTGATCTGAAGGGTTGTTGCTCTCTTCTCTGAGACAGTGAGTGTCTGCTCATCTTACATTTCCTTAACTTTGGGAGACACTTTCAGAAACACATACACGAGGAGTAAAACTACTAGCAGAAGAAGTGAATAAAAATCAACATTTTTATGATGTGCTGAACTCAAACCATGGTTCTTCTTCTGGGCCTAAGTTGATGTGTACATACATGTCTTTCAGAAAGGCTATCCTCTCTTTCCTCATTTAATAAAAGGTTTGGGTACAATTACCCAGGAAGTGGAAAGTGGGTGTTTTGGATATCTACTTTGATAAACCAACTGAATTTTATGGACTAGATATTATTCTATGGAACTAATAAAGATTTAAATAGACAACAGAGTAGATGTTAAAAAATAAAGAGCCTGTTTGTGTGTAGGGGGGAGGGAATTTATGGAATGCTACAGATTTGTAAAGATTTGGTAAAGATTTTTTTAAAAACCTCATAAAGCAAAACAGCATCTGGAATTTATGCTTATTTTGTTTGGGATACCAGAACTCGAAGAAGAGCAAATGGCCAGAAGGAAATGGTTCCCTGTATTAAAGGACTCAGTCCTTGATTGGTTGGGCTCATTATGAGGCTGGTTCAGTCAGGAAAGAAAGAGGTACCCAACATGCTGTATTGAATGAAGCTCAGCCGTCAGTGCAGTTTTATAAGTAGTACAACACACACATTCCACCACAACAGGATATGCTTTGGTTGGACGCCATCTTAAATCTCTCCTCTCCAGAGTGTCTAATTTAGCTTATTGAGAGATCTTATCCGCTGATTTGAAAACCCCTTGGGAATGTCTGCTAACTTTATAGTGAGTATTGTTGGAAGGCATTTGCAAAGGGAGAGCCACCCCTGTATGACGAGAGGAAAATTTATGGTTTTTCAATAACCAGCCTTTCAGAATTGAAGAGTCTTGCCTCAGAGATGTGACACATTGCAGGTGTTTTATAGGAGATGTAATATTTGATATTTCAAATCCTGCTTTTCAAAAGCCATTTTGGTAATTCTAAATTGGCAAGATAATCTCACTTCAACTTTACTTTTCTGTTACTGTTAAAAAACTGTTATCAGCTACTAAATCCTATCACTGGGTTCTAGTCTTCAGGAACCTGAAAACTCCCTTCTGTGGCAGTGAGCCAACTCTGTATTACTATTTATAGGATTAAAAATGAGCCCCTTTCCTGCAAATTCAGCAGGAAAGCAGAACAAAGGTAGGGGAAGAGAGCAGAGGAATAGAGCAGGTCTGGTTTTGTCTTTCCTTTACGCCTCATTTGCTTTGTAAATTCACAGCCATCTTTGGAAACAATCACAAGCAAAACTCATAGCTAGCGGGAGACGTGTGCTTGAAAATTATGATTGGAATAGCTGGAATCCAAGCAATCTGGAGGCCTTTTTAGATAGCACATATATTTATATCTAAAGAGAAATAACTTTTCAATTTTCTAGAACGTCCTTATATATTAAGATCATTTGTTTTTCATGGAAAGCATCATGTTGGGGAGGAGACTTGCCTTGCCTCTAAGTTCTGTCTCACTCCCATTTATTCATAAGGTGAAGGAGCTCAGCTTCCCACATCCACTTCCAACATCCCTCTGCACCCATCCACCGGGAATTTCCCCTGTGAGTGTGCAAGAGGAAACATTTTTCTAGAGGGTATTTGATCGGCCTTCCCTCATCTCCCCCCACCCCTCCATCTCTCTTCCTTCCATCTCTCCACAAATGCTTCTTGAGCACCAACAGCTGAGCCTGGCCTTCCCTTCTGTCAGGATACAACAGTGAGCAAGAGGCAGTCTTCCAGCCTGTCTGGCCTGCAGCCCCCGTCCTCCCACCACCATGGAGTACCTCTCCGCATCCAGGGCCCCAACTATGTCCTTGTCGCCTTCAACCGGGTGGCCACTAGTAATATTGTCCAGATGAAGGAAGATTGTGACATGATGTTTAAAATGAGTGGAAAAAATCTTACTCGATGTGTTGGAGAGACTGGAGACATTATACAGTTTGCAGAATGTATTTTTAAAAATGTACAACTTTTATAAGATGTGAAATGGCTCTGAACTGCCTCCCACAGCAGCAGCTGATTTCATGCACTGGAACCTGGCACACTTGCCTGCAGAGTGAGACCCCATATATCAGTCTCCTTCTGGTTGGCCGAGATAAGCGTGGGAACTACTAACCAGGACAGAGACTTACGAGTGATTGTCCCCAAGTAATGCCCACTGTCACTTTTGCTTTATATCCTGAAATTTCACACAGAAACTTGTAGATTGTGCCTCTTTTTTCTTCCCACAAAAGCAGCACATATTGTGTCACCTGGTGTCGCTTGCTCAATGAGGTTAATGTCTTTGGATTTTGTCCAAGAGCATATTGAAAAATATAAAATTATATTGTTTAATGCAAATAAAGGAATGCATTAAAGAGTAAAAATACTTAGAAAAAATCTGCACATTAAAAAAAATGCTGCCTGACCAGGCGGTGGCGCAGTGGATAGAGCGTCAGACTGGGATGCAGAGGACCCAGGTTCAAAACCTCAAGGTCGCCAGCTTGAGCGCGGGCTCATCTGGTTTAAGGAAAAGCCCACCAGCTTGAACCCAAGGTCGCTGGCTTGAGCAAGGGGTTACTCGGTCTGCTGAAGGCCCACGGTCAAGGCACATATGAGAAAGCAATCAATGAACAACTAAGGTGTTGCAATGAGCAATGAAAACTAATGATTGATGCTTCTCATCTCTCTCTGTTCCTGTCTGTCTGTCCCTGTCTATCCCTCTCTCTGACTCACTCTCTGTCTCTGTAAATAAATAAATAAATAAATAAATAAAAATTTAAAAAAATGCTGGAGAAAATTTTAAATTCTTTTGTTAGGTTTGTTTAACAACCCACTAAATGATTGCTTTCACTATCGACTTTTAAAATATACAATTTTTCATAACCTTCACAATAATCATCTGTATGTTTATGAATTATCCATTTAGAATTGCATTTAAAATGACTTTTTGGCTCTGGCCTGATAGCTTAACTAGTGAGAGCATTGTCCCAAAGCACAGAGGTTGCTGGTTCGATCCCCAGTTAGGGCACATACAGTAACAGATCGAAGTTCCTATCTCTCTCTCCCCCTTTTACTTTCTCTCTAAAATTAATAAAATAAACATTAAAAAAGTAATAAAATGACTTTTTGGCTCTAATGCATCATAAGCACTTCTCCACCTTCCTTTTCCATGGCAAGTTCTAGCTCCGCACCAGTGATCTGATTTCTTTCAGTTGACTACGACTCAGTCCTTACCTTAAGCTCAATTTATTCCTGTATGGATCATGTTATGTAGGAGAGAGAGGTTCCCTGCTGTGGAAAAATTCAAGAAAGGGAAAAATTGCACAGATATATGCCTGACTGGTGGTGGCGCAGTGGATAGAGTTTACCTGGGATGCAGAGGTGCTAGGTTTGAAACCCTTGTGTGCAGGCTCATTTGACTAGAGTGCAGGCTTGTTGGCTGGTGTGAGGGATTCCTGGTTTGAGCACCGATCATCAACAGGACCTCAAGGTTGCTGGCTGGAAGTCCAGAGTCACTGGTTTGAGCCCAAAGTCTCTGGCTTGAGCAAGGGGTCACTGGCGTGGCTTGAGCTCCCCAGTCAAAGCATGTATGGGAAGCAATCAATGAACAACTAAAGTAAAGCCAATTACAAGTTGATGCTTCTCATCTCTCTCCTCTCTCTCTCTCAAAAAAAAATTTAATCAATAATAGAGATAACATGCCCTTTGGTATAGTGATAGAAATATCACTGATTGATCACCACTTAGAAGATTCAGTAATAAATGCCATGGCATTAGAAAGGAGGGAGCTACAAGCTTCCCTGATCTAATCTGAGATGTTGTCTTAGTCTTTTAGGACTCTCATAACAAAATACCATGACTAGGTGACTTAAATAACAAAAATATATTTTCTCATAGTTCTGGAGGCTAGCAGTCCAAGATCAAGGTGTTAGCAGGTCTGATTTCTTCTGAGGCCTCTCTCCTTGGCTCACAGGTGGCCACTTCTTGTGTCCATACAGTTTTTCATTTATATACATACCCTCATTTGTCCTAATCCAGGGGTTGGGAACCTTTTTGGCTGAGAGAGCCATGAACGCCACATATTTTAAAATGTAATTCCATGAGAGCCATACAAGGACCCAGGTATGTTTCGCATTATCCAATAAAAATTTGGTGTTGTCCCGGAGGACAGCTGTGATTGGCTCCAGCCACCCGCAACCATGAACATGAGCGGTAGGAAATGAATGGATTGTAATACATGAGAATGTTTTATATTTTTAACATTATTATTTTTTTTATTAAAGATTTGTCTGTGAGCCAGATGCAGCCATCAAAAGAGCCACATCTGGCTCGTGAGCCATAGGTTCCCGACCCCTGTCCTAATCTCTCCTTTTCTTATGAAGAATAGCAGTCAAATTGGATTAGGGCTCACCCTAACAGCCTCATTTAGTTTAATTACATCTTTAAAGGCCCTACCTACAAATACAATCACATTCTGACTACTAAAGGTTAGGATTTTTATACATGAAAATTTAGGGGACAGAATTTAGCCCAAAGCAGATAACTTCTTGGAGAAAGATGGGAATCTACTGTAATAAATGTGACAGGAATGCAATGCTTTGAGAGGTGAGAGAAAGGATGGGGAAACAGTCAAGGACAGAGACAAATGAGGGCATACACTGGGTTTCTTCTCATCCTAACATAAGCCTTAAAGACTGACAGCCATTTTTCCTCTTCAGAAGACAGAAGCACATCGTTCTTGGCAGGAGATGTGCTAACCAGCCCTGACTGGGGGAGTGACTGTAAGTACAAATTTGAATGACTCTATCCTTTGACTTGTGGAACCAGGCATGGTAACTACAAGCTGTAATGACCAGAGTGAGGACCAGGGACAAAGGCAGGACCCTGCCACAAACACCCATGGCATTACGCTTTTATGATGAAAGGGTACGTTAGAGATGGCCGCTCGTCACTAGGCAAGTTGTGGTTGATCTCCATGGATTTTAATAATTGATCTGAACTTCCTTCTCTTCTGTTGTTTTTTCTTTTCTGACTACATTTTTAGTTTGTTTTCTGTTTTCTCATGTTTTAAAGCATTTTCAATGAATTTCAATTTAGTAGGACTTTAAGGGTCCATAAATTCTTTAGGACATTATGAAGCTATCTATTGGAACCTGGGTCTTTTTTTTCCTTTTTGTTTTCTTGAAGTTTTCTATAACAACAACAAATGTGCCTTCTCTCCTTCCTTCTCCTCCTTCTTTTCCCATTTGAATGCAAATGAAATCCATTTATCTAGAAAACTCTTATTTTACATTCCAAAATTTGGACACTGTCCTGCCGTGCAAGACTTTTCCGCAGCAGAAGGGTTTACTTTCTTTTATTTCTTCTCCATCCAGGGATTGACACAACCATCAGTTCTATACAGATTATGGAAATCCAGCAAATAATCGATCGTCGGTATTGCAGTAGAAGCCTCCAGTGCGGGTGGGTAAGCCTCGCCATTACACCCCAATTGTTTCTGGCATTTACTCAGGGCTCTGGGTTTTTGAGACTGGAATAAAACCTAAAGCTGCACAGTGAAATCAATGCGTGCTTACACTGCTCCTTAAGTGGAAACACATTTGCTACATGGTGGAAGAGGGAATCATAAAACCGTTGGTATTAGCAAATGTCAATAAACCACATCTCCCATGATCCCAGCCTCCTGGTTTAATGGGAACGACCCAAGCAGAAAGCTTAGGGGCAGCTCTGTGGCTGACTCTGTGAAGGAACAAACCAGAGGTGCAGAGCTGCTAGTTAGTTACTTTTACAGACAAGAAGGACGTTGTTACCAATGGCTTCAAGTTTTGCATGAGCTGACGTTTGTATATTTAAATAACAAGAGATATCATTATTTTAATGACTGAAAAAATAGCTTATCTTAGCTTTTTCGACTAGGAGGGAGAAAGTCCATGTGCTGCAAAAGTTACCAGCAGCGTCTGTCTCCAGGGGAGGCAAGGGTGGGTCTGGAAGCATAGAGTACAAATGACCTCAGCAGGCACCAAATGCAAGTTGTAGGCATTAAGAATGGGAGTTACTTTTCTTTCTTTGATAAATATTTACTGGGTAACTGCTCGGTTAGAGGCAAAACCCTACATTTTAAAAGTATTGTCACAAATTCTATGGATTCTCAGCCTTATTCCTTTTCAGCCTGATATAACTTAGGCTTCAAGTTGATGACCCTGAGTTTTAAAAATAGACTGCATGGTGCCTTATGATCTGTTTATGACCTCTACATTTACTATGTCATTGAGTTCTCACAAAATCCCTGTGGGTTGATATTATTCATTCCTGTTTTGTCATAAAGGAGCCGGAGGTACAGTAAACTTGAAAAAGCTGGAGACCAACGCTAATTAGTGTGGTAGGGCCACGTAGAGGAGAACAGCAAGATGATTCAGATGTAAATATCAGCACTTTGATGGGATCTTATTCTCCCTGCCCTCCCCGTTCTCATCCACTGAGCCGGGTTGCCGGGAAGCATACAGATGTTGGGAGGCATGGAGTAGGAAATGAATTCCATTTACCTAAGCTTCCTCCAGCTGAACAGAGCTTTCCTGATGCCAATGCAGTTCTATTTCTTTTGTTTTTGTATTCTCATTTTTTAACAACTGACTTTAGTATCCATTAAAGAGAATTTAAAAGGACTGGCTATTTTCCTCATTTACCTGGTTTTAAGTTGTTTCTACGTATAACTTAAAAGATGGCCTTACAGACGATATTCCTTTTTGCAGGAGTCTGCATTTCAGTATGAAATCAGAGGCATTCCCGCACTTCCCCAGGTTTCTCTCTTAAAGGGGAGGAGGCAGGAATCTCTGCATACGCATTTCTGTCTTGCAATTATCTCCATTACTAAGCGGTAATTAGGACTATAATAATTTGGTTGGTTTAAGTTCTGAAAGTTCATAATATTTTCTGCTAATGTTTACTAAAAGAGAGTGATTTGCGGTAGAAAAGCTGGCGTTTATTATTTCCAGTCTTCCTTTCCAGAGGGATTGTTAGTTTGAGGCCTGCGCCCGCGTTGCATCTGTCTCCTAACGTCTGTATCTCCTTAGGGGAACTGAAGTCATTTCCCGTGTGTTTAATTTTGCGCATTTGGCCTGGGATTTGACTTTCCATCCCCTTGTTTGTGGGCTCTAACAAACTGTAAATCTTTGTGGTCTATTTTATCTATCAAGACTTGCAAGAAATCACTTTGCAATTTGACAGGTATGTCTCTGAAAAACATGAAACTCTACCATGTTAAACTCGGTTTTATGTCTTTATTAAAGAATATTTTACTTTATAGAGTATATAATGAGTAGCAAAAAGCCTTTTGAAACATTGCCTGCCTATTTTGATTTGTGGTTTTATTTTATTTTTTTTATGATTAGGTCTGGAAATTACAATTATAATATTCCCGTTAATAAGCACACACCCACCAATGTCAAATTCTCTCTGGAAATCAAGTAAGTGCATAGCTGTGAAAAACAATTCCATTGTTATTTGAAGAGCCAGTCTGAATTTCTTTTACAATTTGATCAGGAAGTCAGGAGATGGAAAATTATCAGTCTCTGTTAACCAGTGACAGTGGGGTTAAAAGGTGGACCAGCTTGGGAAAGGGGTTTTATAAATGAAGGCTGGGATCTTCCATTCTCCCTCCTCCCACTGGGCTGGACAGGCTCTAGGCTGTGCGCTCACAGCTGCAAAGTGGAAGTGACCTTGGATTTGATGCTTGCTCACAAGCTGCAGACTGCCCCTGGCTGTGTCTCTTTTAAGTGGGGTGGGAGCAAGAGTGACCTGCCCTGGATGGAAAAACTGAACATTTTTGTGAGCTCCTGGTAGCAGTGCTAATGCAGACACTACTTCCGTTCCCCGGGGGAGTGAACAAAAGGAGTCAGCATTTGGAACTGGGCAGACCAGGGTTCAAACTTGTTTTTGTCGCTTACTAATTTTGCAGCCTTGGAGAAACAATTTATCCTCTCTGAACTACTATTTATTCATCTATAAAATGAGTTTGACATTATATCATAACAAGTAGAGTTGCTGTGGGAATCACTGTTAATAATAAATTCGTGACTCCCATTTTCTGAGTTTAGACTATAAGCGAGACACTCTGTACTCTAGTACTGGGTCATATGATCCTCAGCAACACACGGTTGGCATTGTTTTTTCTAGTTTATATTTTTCAGATGGAAACACAGGTTTCAAGTGGTCAAAAAATCCATCACGAAACTCAGAGCTTGTAAGAGGTAGAGCTGAGCTTCAAACTCAGCCAGTTTTTTTAACCACACTTGCCTGCCTTCACAATGAGATGAGATAGATAAAGGAACCGTTGCCCTTTCCCGGCACAGAGTAGGCACTCAATAAATGATAGCTTTATTATGACTACCTTTCCTCCAAAATCATGAAATTCTAATCTGTTCACATTAATTTTAATTAATTATGGAGCTTTAAGACTTTTTTTGTGTGTGTGACAGAGACACGGAGAGAGACAGAGAGAGGGACAGATAGGGACAGACAGGCAGGAAGGGAGAGAGATGAGGAGCATCAATTCTTCTTTGTTGTGGCTCCTTGGTCTCCTTAGTTGTTCATTGATTTCTTTCTCATATGTGCCTTGGCTGGGGGGCAAGGGAGGGCGGTACAGCAGAACGAGTGACCTTTTGCTTAAGCCAGTGACCTTGGGCTCAAGCCAGCAACCATGGGGTCATGTTTATGATCCCACGCTCAAGACAATGACCCTGCACTCAAGCCAGATGAGCCCTTGCTCAAGCCGGCGACCTCGGGGTTTCGAACCTGGGTCCTCCACGTCCTAGTCCGATGCTCTATCCTCCGTACCACTGCCTGGTCAGGCAGTACTTTAAGACTTTTGGCCCACTTCACTCAAAAAATATGCAATGAGCTACCTTTTACCATGAAGACAGATGATTTTCATTTTGTGTTTCTTGATTTTAGTCTCTTTCTACTTCCTCCACATTTTGTCTCCTCTCCCCTTCCTTTTCTCTCTTTCCTTTTCCTCTGTCCTCTCTCTCCCTCCACCTCCCTGTTCTGTTGCTCTTCCTCATCATCACCTCCCCCGCCCCATCTCTTCCTCTGCTTCCCTCAGGCTTCCTACACCTTTTCTCATCAACTCTGCTCCTACAATGAGCTAATGACTCTCAACCCAGCTGCTCCCCTTGAAAAGGTCTGTTTCCAGCAGCTAATATTTCATAACTCAGAGCCCACCATAATTCAAGGCAGAGCAAAAGCTAAATGTAACTGTTCTTAAAAGTTAAACGTACTACTCTTCTCCCACACTGCCTGAGTAACCTGAAACAGTATGCCTAGTTTCAACAGAGGGAAATAAGCTTAAGTGGTATATTTCCTGAAGTGGCAGAAGATCCATCTTGAGCCACTACATTGGCCATTTTTCTAATATGGCTGATTTTAAAATGACACGGATCCTCAGCTGAGATTATAGGCCGTTTGTCCCACTTGTGAAAAAAGATTATTTCCAAACACAGATAATGCTCATCCTCCTGGTGATGATTACTGGGCCAACCTCCAGAGAAGAACCATTCATTCTGGAGATAGCTTTAAAGGCTAGTTATCTCCAGTGGGTCTCACCTCCACATCCCTACCTGTGTTTGTTAGCCTTGCTGCTTCAAACAAAATTTACCCAGTCCAGGATTTTGTAGAATCTGAAATCCTGGAAACTTCAGATAGATGCAAATTTAGCTGCAGCGCAAAGGGAAGGAATATAGTCCAAAATTATTTTAAAATCTATGGAGAAGAGAAGTTCTGATGTTGAGGTAATTTAAATCATGAGATTATATTTTAGAAACTGTCTTATGCTATCTCAGTAATCAGTAATTGTTTTAGTCAGTTCGGGCTGCTGTAACAAAAATACCATAGACTGGGTGGCTTGAACAACAATTTCTTTTTCACAGTTCTGGAAGTTGGGCAGTCCACATCAAGGCACCAGCAGATTTGGTTTCTAGTGAGGGTCTGCTTTCTGGTTTATTAATAGTCATCTTATTATGTGTTTACATAGTAGAAGGGGTGACAGTGCTCTCTCTGGGGTCTTTTTTTTTTTTTTTTTTTTGAGTACAAATTTCACTAACGAAGGCTCCACCCTATGATCTAATCACCAAAGGCTCTACCTCCTAACACCATCACACTGGAGGTTAGGATTTCAATGTATGAATTTTGGAGGACACAAACATTCAGTCCATAGCAGTGGACCTGAGGTTGAGTTTCTTTCTGTAATAATGAGATGTGAGCTAGCATACTGGCATCAGTGACCTATCTGTAATAAAGTGCTTATTTGGAACTTTGAATGTATTTCCAAATTATGTTCCCATTATGCTTCCTCTTCTTATGAACGCATAACCTGATAGGAGGTAGTAACTGCTTTTCCATTTGCCCTTTCTTTCATTTGTCTTTGAAGCACCACAGAGCCATTGATAGTCTTCCAGTGCAAATTCACCCTTGGAAATATATGTTTCCAGAGGAAGAAGGAAGCCAAAGGGATGCAGAACCGCCGAGAGGTCTCCACAGAGATGACCCAGGTAATGCCTTCCAGCTCCTTGGCATGAGGCCCCTGTTCCAGGAGAGGTGTGTGTGGAACTGTGGCGCAGCCTCTGCTCCCTGCTAGCAGAATGATGCCTGAGCCACAGGCCAGGGTTTCCCCTTGCTACCTGACCCCAGTCCCCGGGCTCCGCTCGCCGTCCTCCATGCTGTGTCCTTCAGAAGCTGCAGGCTATTCCAGCCGTCCTTATCCAAAGCTGCTGTCGCAGGTGCCGCTCCTACAGCTGTCAAGGAAGCATATTCTCAGCTTATGCTCATTCTATCTACGTGTAAAATATGGTTACGAGATGGACCTCTCTTTCATTCGTTATTTAGGGACACCAGCACATTTGGAGCCTCCCTGTAGCCCCGTTCTTTGATAGCGCGTACCACTTCCGTGTAGCTGCACCAGTAAGCTTTTCTTTTTAAAATTTTCAGTAAAAAAATCAATCAATAAATATACTTTTAAAACAGTCAATTCTTACATTAACTATTCTCTTTTTTCTCTTCTTCTGACAGGATTTAGCTGACTGTTCAACGGATCCTTATTTTGCTGGGATATTTTTTACAGATTACTTCTTTTACTTCTATCGACACTGTGTCTAATTTATTCAAGTTCAGTTGGGGACTGTAGTGAGGAAAAACACTCAGAAATACAGTTAACAGAAACTTATGTCCTTACATCCAACCTCTTGCTTCTTTTTGTAGAACACCCACATTTCTTGCCAAAGGACTTGATCAGGCTTTGGGTTCCGACAGTTTTGAGACATCAACGAGGAGAATAAAGTGTTCGCTGAAACTGGAGATAATGTGGTGTTTGCTTTTGCCACTACTCTGAAGAAAACATTTCCTGGAGTAAACAGCACTCTTGGATTTGAAAATCCTGCTCCTGGTATTAAGGAAGCTATGAGGTCAAAATAGGCAGGTCTAGCTTTATTTTGTCTTAATGTATTTCAAAGCTTTGGAGAAAAACAAAAAGGCCCATTCAGCCACATCAACTTAGACCCACTAAAGGAAGACTCTTGAGAATGTGTGACATGGAGTGTGTTGACGAGAGAGGTGGGTGGTATCTGATGCTGAGCTCACTTTTAGGCAAACTATTGCTCTGTGTGTGTGTGCGTGTGTGCGTGTACTACATTATAGAATGCAGCTTGCCAATGAAATGGATTATGAAGAGGAATAGTTGCAACTCTATTCTGTAATGTTTGATGGACATAAAACTTTCCCTGGGGTGGGGTTCACCCTCTTGTAAAGAGGGACGCACTAGCTTGTGACAAGTCTTTAAAGGCTCCCTAGACATCTAGGCCCAGAGAGTTCCATTTGCTATTCCAGTACTCATTACCTTTTTTCTTTTTCTTTTTTCTTGTTCCTCTACATATGAGGGTTTCTCTCTCTTTTTTTTTTTTTAAGAGGGGTTCTCTTATAGGGCATTATGACCCATCTTAGTGCTTTATAGCTGGATTTGCTTTGGGTATGTCTATCTGGCTTATGGGTAGATTTTTTTACCTTTCCAAAGTTAGAATGGCTAGAGGCCTCTAGCTGGAGTATACTAACTATGTCTTTTTCTTTCTGTATTCTTTTTTTTATGTACATTCTTTATTTAATAGTTATCATATACTACTTAAAAACAGAAATATCGCTTTATAAATTGCCTTTGCGTCCCTTGGACAATTTTCCACAGAGCCCTACATATTGTAGAGGTTCATTATATACATATTTGTTGATTGATTATATAATTTCTTCATGTCCAGCAGCCAAAAGTCCACTCAACTGACAGAGAGAGAAAAGAGCAGCGAGGTCAGCAGGGAGCTGGGCAGCCGTGTATCTACCCCCCCTCCCCCCATTTTCCCAGAGTGCTCTGTTATCAGGGAAGGTAGATTATTCATCTGCAGAGCAACCACCCGGGAGCACAAACCTCTGCAGGAGCCTGTGGGGAGGAAGGGAAATCAAACTGTATTTTTTTTACAGGGACAGAGAGAGAGTTAGAGAGAGGGATAGACAGGGACAGACAGACAGGAACAGAGAGAGATGAGAAGCATCAATCATCAGTTTTTCGTTGCGACACTTTAGTTGTTCATTGATTGCTTTCTCATATGTGCCTTGACAGCGGGCCTTCAGCAGACCGAGTAACACCTTGCTGGAGCCAGCGACCTTGGGTGGGCTTTTTGCTCAAGCCAGATGAGCCCTTGCTCAAGCTGGCGACCTCGGGGTCTTGAACCTGGGTCCTCCGCATCCCAGTCCGATGCTTTATCCACTGCGCCACCGCCTGGTCAGGCTAGAGGGAAATCAAACTGTAATTGATAAATTGCTGAAGGCTCAGGGCAGACAAGTAATGGATATCAGAGAAAAACACGTTATGCTTCTCACTTTCTGTATTCTGATGTTTTGACATCTTAGGGTCCTGCTGCTCCTGGAGGGACTACACCTCGCAAGGGTCACCAATTCTTAGAGACAGTAAAGAGCTTGCCTACCTGTGCTTTTCTAATATAAACCAACGAGTCCAGAGCCCACACCCAGCTACCTTCTTTTATCAGGCTGTCACATTCCACCTGCCCGCCTCAGCCCAGCCCGGGTACCTGCCATCCCCGCACAGCCTCTATGTCCGGAACCTTGGGAAAGTATTCAGACTAGCCAGTCTTAAGCCTGTTTACCCTGCTCACTCATTCCTTCCTGTGGAAACCATAAGGACTCTTGCCCACAGTTCTTCCCTATCCCTCTGCCTGCTGACCAACCTTGGTGCTGCCCAGTGTGGCCACCAAGGTGTGGCACGTCTCCTCTTGGGAACCATGAATAACAAATTATCCTTTCAATGCTGATCATCACCTGATCTGTTGGTCTTTTCTATGCCTCAAATTTCTTATTAACATACTATATTTTATAACATGGAGAATCAAGCCACTCGTGGTCCGGCTCCAGGTAATAGGATAGCTGAATGGCTGACCTTCCCTTATCCTATTGTTGGCCTTCAAGTCAACTAGGATGAGACAAATTTTTTTTTTTACCTTGACAGTGGTAATCAGTAATAATATATCCTCCTCTTTCTTATTTTTAAATATTATTATTCATGTGCCATGTGGGTAGAAGTTACCATATTTCCCCACCTATATGACACTGCTATGTATAAGATGCACCTTAATTTTGGGGCCCGAAATTTGAAATAAAAATGTATTACATAAAGTTACTGAACTCAACTTTTACTCTTCATAAAATTCATACAACTCCCATCACTGTCAAAACTCCCATCCATTAGCTTGTCCTTGTCTGTGTCTGATGACGAATCACTGTCTTCATATATTGTCTCGTCCTCAGTTCCATCTATGGCATTTGAAATGCCACACTTCTACAACCACTATATAAGATGCAACCAGTTTTTAGACCCCCAAATTTTTTGAAAAAGGTGCATCTAATACATGGAGAAATATGGTTATTGTGAGGACCCAACAATAAAGAAGAGGGACAGGATCCCTGCTCTCACAAATGGCATTTTGAAATAGATTATTGATATAAAGGTAGTTCAACCCCATAGAAGCTGAGACGATGGAGCCCAAAAGTACTTGTTTTGAATTCAAATTGTGGCTTTATCTGTGCATTCCTAGGCAAGTTATATAACTTCTGTAAGCCTCAATTTTCTCGTTTATGAAAGAGGACAGTGAGTATCTACAACAGATAGGAATAAATGAGATAAAAGATATAAACAGTGGTAGGCTTTAAGTAAATATGAGCTATTATTATGTTTGCACAGAACAGAATCATTATAAAGATTACCATGGGATTATAAAGCAAATAAATAACTACACACTCACAGACATTAAAGTGTTTTCATCTGCTGTAAAAACAAACAAAAGAAACCAGACAGAACATATATAATGTGTATCATATAATGTTTATGCTTTTTCTATATTTGGAAAATTGTTTTTCCTTTTACTAACCAGCATAATCTTTGTGGGAAATAAAATAAGGTAGTTAATTTTTGACAGGGGTATTTCAGGGTTCTTCCAGTTTCTTAGACTCAAATTTGAAGTTGGTTCTCCTGAGTTGTAGTATTAGCCTGTCCAGATAATGTAGCTGCAACTCCATTTTTTAATAGCAACCAGGTGCTTGTTGTCAGAGAAACTCCATTAATTTTACTCTTCTACTGGTAAAAAAAATAAAAATAAAAAAAAATCCTTGTCAGCAGCAGAGTATGGGAGTTCTCTTCAGCATGGAAAACCCACATGCTTATTCATAGTATGAAGGTTTCAGGTGTCTAATGCAATTTGGTAAGTTGCTTATAAGGTGATTTCTGAAAAAATACTGTTTTCTTATTAAATTTCATTAAAAAAACGAAGTCTTTTTAAAAATATCAATATAATTAATTCTTAATTATTTTTTCTTTTTATTGAATTTATTGGGGTGACACTGGTTAAAAAACTCATACAGGTTTCAAGTGCATAATTCTACAACACCTCATCTGTACACTGTGTTGTGTGTTCACCCCCCCCAAGTCAAGTCTCCATCCATCACCATTAATCGCCCCTGTAGCCTCTCCCACTTCCCCCACTCTCTTCTTCTCCCCCCTCCCGCAACACCACACTGTTGTCTGTGTCCATCAATTTCCTCTCTCCTTTTTTCCTTTTTGCTCAATCCCTCCACCCCCTCAGCCAGCCCCACTCCCAACAGCTGTCAGCCTGCCTTCTATCTGTGAGCCTGTCTCTATTTCGCTTGTTCAACACTGGAAATCCTTTTCCCACAGAAAACCTGGTCTAGAAGATTGTGTTGAAAGTCTTCAAGAAGAAAGGACTGAAGATAGTGGACAGACCTGTGGCATCCTGGGATTATTAAACCTATGAGGAGAACAATAGACTCTGCTGAGTCTTTTGTATTTGCAGCACTTCCCCGTGAGCTGTCCACTGGGGACCATGCTGCTTCAGGCCAACAATTCTCCTTATGTCAGAGAATTATCTGACTCTTCACTGGAAGAGCCCCAAATTCAAGTAATTAAAATGTCTCTATGAGTCTTTCTCCCAACATCCCATAACCCCAGTCTAATCATGAGAAAGATATCAGACAAATCCCACATGACGGATGTTCTACAAAGTACCTGGTGTGTGCTCCTCGAATAGTTAAGGTTATCAAAAACGGGAAGTCTGAGAAATAGTCACAGTCAAGAGGAGCTCACACAGACCTGATGACTCAATGCGATATGGTATCCTGGAACTGAAGAAGGGAATTAGGTAAAAACTAAAGAAATCTAAATCAAGTATGAGCATTAGTTAGTGGTAAGGTACCAATATTGGCTTATTTATTGTGACAGATAGACCATGCTAAGGTTAAGATGTTAATAACAGGGCAAACTAGGTGTGAGGTTTGTTGACACTCTGTGTCCTAGCTTTGCCAGTTTTCTATAAATCTAAATCTGCTCCAAAATAAGACACTTAAAAAAAAAAAGTCAGAAATAAGTTCATGTGAGCTGGGTTGAAAGATCACATGCTGCTACCAGGTGCCATTTGTTATAATATAGGGTAAGTTCAAGCCTGAAAAATAAGTATTTTTAACTTCAGGGGAAAGTACTTTGGTTCTCTACTTTGCCAATTATTGGTCAGACCCTTTATATCAATTTAATTAGCTCCCAAATATCATATAAAATACTATGGAATATAAAATAAAAATATATAAATGCTATAAAATATAAAATAATCATAATATAAACAAATAGAATTAGAATTTTTTATGAGTTCTAACAAAGGAACTCAAACAATTTTTGAAAGCTGCCAGATTTTTTTAAACAACCAAACCTTAAAATTGACTTAAAACGGCCTGACCTGTGGTGGCGCAGTGGGATAAAGCGTCGACCTGGAACACTGAGGTCGCCGGTTCGAAACCTTGGGCTTGCCTGGTCAAGGCACATATGGGAGTTGATGCTTCCTGCTCCTCCCCCTTCTCTCTCTCTCTCTCACTCCTCTCTCTCTAAAAAATCAATAAATAAAATATTAAAAAAAAATTGACTTAAAACAATTTACATGTGTGTGTTTAACCCCACAGCATTTTAAAACAAACTCATGTTGTAGTGCTCTTCACCTAATTCTTTCTTTCTTTCTATACAATTTTTGGATTTCATTTCTGTGGAAGGTTCCCAACATCGCATTATTTGAATCATGAAACTAAACATCTTAAGGGAAAAAGCAAAATTGCCATTCTTTTGTCAGTTTGCAAAGCACTTTCATAGAGCTGGCCTCACTGGAGCCTCACAGCAACGCTGTGAGATTGGGAGCGGGGGAGGTCTTCATAGCTCCCCATTCTGCCGATAAGGACATGGAGGACAGAGAGGTTAAGGAAGGAAAAGTGGAAAGCCAGGTTTTCTGGTGCTAAATCTCATCCCTTTCCACTCTGCAACATATCTTATTTAGTGTGGGCTGCCATAAAAATATTTAAGAATTGATGGCTTAAACAACAGGAAATTATTTCTCACAGTTCTGGAGACTGGGAAGGTCAAGATCAAGGTGTCAGCAGGCTCAGTGTCTGGAAAGGGTTGTATCCTTGAGCTGCAGATAGCAGCCTTCTTGCTACGACCTCACATGGCCTCCTTTCAGTGTAGACATGTGGAGAAAAAGAGACAGATGGGGGAATCAAGTTCTTTGGGGTCCTTTCTTATAAGGGCACTAATTGCATCATGAGAACCCCTTCTTCATGACCCCATCTAAACCTAATTACTTCCCAAAGGCCCCATTTCCAAATGCACTGAGGACAAGGGCTTCCACATATGAATTTGAGAGAAAGACAATTCAGACCATAGCATTACATCACTTAGCCTTTGGAAATTTTTTTCTTTCTTCACAACTCTTTGTAGTTTTCAAGAGACCATCAACTCAGATATTGACCCACCCAAACGGCACTGACATGTTAATGGGTCTGGTAAAGTGATATTTATACTTAGGAGGCCTTGTAAACTGATAGGATGTGTTAAGAGGCCATTTAGTCATAATACAGAATGGAGAGAGGGTAGAGGGACAGAGATGAATGAGATCTCTGGTCGCCAGCCACTAAGTTACATGTATTTATATTGCACCAGGGCTTAACAGTTCACTTAAGAATGCTAAATATCAACCTCACTCTGAGGAACACTTCTGCAAAATCTTCCATTGGCAAAGCTAAAAGTGTTTTGGCTTTTATTTCTTCAAGGACATGTGTCATTGATTTTTGCATCTGATGCTAAAGAGTCAATTGAGCTCTTAAGAAGCATCCAAGGATTCCAAATCTAGTGCATTTTTGATGAGTGGTTGTTTAAAGCCTGTAGAAGCACAGCTTTGGAGACCTCCAATTTACCAACAGTGTTTGGCATACAAATTCATCTTTTCTTGGCTGTATTCTGTGAATGGGAAAGCTTTGTTAGTTCTTAAGACACATAATTTGTGGAAGAGATGGGTGCCAAACATCACAGTCACAATCCTTCTATGTCTTAAAGGCTCCACACAAATATAAAATGAGATCATATTTTAGAAAGACTCCTGCTAACATGTCTTTGCCAGAGCTGAGTTCCCAAGCCATTTTTAGCTGCACCAGCGTGACCTCCTTTTTAAATGCAGATCAATGGAAAAAGGAACCAGACTCAGAGCCAGGAAGTTTGGTCCTGGTCCTGGCTCAGTAACTCACCGCTGGTGTCAGCTTGTATACTTCACTTTCCTGGTTGCAAAATTGGATCCATAACAGTCCTGCATACATGAAATATTTATGTAAAATATTGGTGCTTCATGAATACAGATCTTTAAGAATGATCCCAGGGAAGGCATTATTTTGAACAAATAAATACATTGGATATTTTCCTCTCTTTTAATGAGTTTCAGTCCATTATGCTTAGAGTAAGTTACTTACATTACTACCACTACCTTCACCTGGAAGACACGTTGCCCAGCACACAATAGATGCTCAATCAACATGTCCGAAGTAAAAGGTGGGTGAACAGAAACATTTCCTCTGTTTGCCAGGGACTATGTCAAGATGGCATATTAAAACAGATTTGAGTTCTTACTCTTTCACCGTGAATTTTTTAAATTGGTATTATTTGGAATATTGCTATTATTATCCTGTTCTCTAAGCACATTGAAAGTACCTTTAAAGGACTGCAGTATAAACTAGAAAATTCAATGGCCTATTGTCTATTGGAGGTTTCCAGACCTGATGTTCATTTACAGCTATTATTCGTTGTTGATATTTATACTGCTGAATTTTATACAGCACAACTGCATAAACATCTAACTTAATTGCAGATTAATTATAAAGAACTTAATGAATGTTGCATAACATATCCAAGCCTTATATGCCTTATGACAGTAATTAGGCTGCTGTAGTTTTCCCCTGAAGTGAATTGTAAGACTTCAGGCTTGTCATCCTATACAATTGCTGAAAAATGTGTTTTTGTTTTTAGTGTGGCTGTTCTAGGCTCTCAGGAGCAGTCTTTGGAATCACCTGCAACTAGAGAAGCTACTCAAGATGATGTTAAGAAGAAAAAGCCTTTTAGTTCCTTAACAGAGGGCCCTTTACCTCTAAGGAAACGCTCCAGTATGGATGATGTTTCACACATTCAGCCGCCGAACTCTATACCACTGCTCATTTTCACTCACTCACTCTCTCTTGCACGTAAACACTAGTGGAGTGCATCTATATGCCAGATCTGTAGACGATGCTAGGGAAGCCAGGCTTCATTCCTGAGCTTGTTTAGGCTTCTGCCATCTGGGGGACTAGACTCACAAACCCCCAGTTAGCCGCCACACAGCAGGGAACCGTGGCACTGACTCTGTGTTTTGCAAGTACGGGACAGGCATACCAGGCCCCGCCTCTCAGGTGAATGAGACAGAGAATGGAATGGAGGAAGGGGGGAGGTTTCCAGCCACAAGGGACATCTGAGATATTTGGATCTAAAAGGTTGATAAGTGTTTTTGCCTTGGTATATGTGTGTGTGTTTAAATAAAAAAATTTAAAAAGGTAGAAGTGATACATGAATCCATTTTTTATAAGGAAGAATCTAATTTTAAGTGCCTCAGGAACTGCAAAGTGTATAATTACACACACACACACACACACACACACACACCCATTGAGCCAGCTCTTCTGCGAGCTTTGCTGACAGGAGAGGGCTCCTATTTCTGGAAAACACCTCTTTTTACCCTCCAATCCAAGAGCAGCCATTTGTCTCAAGGGATTCATGGAGACTGTGGGAAAAGCAAATCATGTTGGGTGGGGCATGGGATGATTCAGGAGACTGGCAATGAGTTTATGGGTGGGGAGGCCAAGCCTCAAGACGGTGGCTGACTCATCAACAGGTACCTGTCTGTCTCTCTGCAGTAGGTGCTTCATAAATATTTGTACAGTAGGGGAGGGCTGGCTCTATGTAGCCTATACCTATACTCTGTTCATTTTAAAATAAAGAGGTCTTCCTTTCTAAGGAAGGTTGACTTCTTATTTTTCAGTCTCAGGTGTTTATGATGGGAAGAGCTGGGAGAGTCTCTGAGTACTCTCAGCATGCCTGCACTGTTCGTTTGGTAACAGCACCCCTGGGTTTTCTTGGCAAGCAATCTTGCCCCAGGTCTCAGTCTCCATAAATCGAGTGAGGCCAACACTCCCTCACTCCAGAGAAGAACACGTGACCCAGGCCTCAGCAAAGAAAGTATTGCATGCCCCTGGCAACAGTAGCTGGTTTAGGGGTAAGCATCTGATCAAAATCGGGCCAATCAGAACCATCCCTGGGAGTGGACTGTGGGAGTTTCTAATGGTAGGAGTGAGTCTGGGGCTGCCGTCTCACCAGCCTGCTGTGAATGAAGCTAACACAAGGGAATCAGAGACATGAAGACAGATTTCTAACCCAGATATGCTCCTCTCCCTTCCATAGGCGGTTAAATGAGCTAATGCGTTTTCATTTTAATTTAGCTGGATTAAATTTGAATTCTGCCTCACAGCCAAAAGAATTCAGATGAATACCAGCCTCAATAAGAAAATTCAACCGTTTTCCACACAGGATGCTCAACTGGCTGACTCCAGAGGCTGGTACCTGATTTATGAGAATACTGGTCACTATTCAGGGTTTGGAAGGTGGCGCCTGGAGCTGCTCTTGCCCCCTTCCCCTAGGGGCTGCTACATCCCAAGTGACAAAAGACAAAGCTAATTCCACACTTGCATGGTGCTTTCCATTTTACGGTCTTACAATTATTTCTCTTCTATTTTTTTTTTTTAACAAGGAACAAAAAGTAACTAAAGAATGATAGATTTATTATATTAGAATACAGGCCTGACCAGGTTATCGTGCAGTAGATAGAGTGTTGGCCTGGGAAAATGAGGACCCAGGTATGAAACCCCAAGGTCGCCAGCTTGAGTGTGGGCTCATCCGGTTTGAGCGTGGGCTCACCAGCTTGAGCGCGGCATTGCTGGCTTGAACCCAAGGTCACTGGCTTGAGCACTGACTCAGCTGGAACTCCCCAGTCAAGGCACGTCTGAAAAAGTAATCAATGAACAACAAAAGCAACACAACTATGAGTTGATGTTTCTCATCTTTCTCCCTTCTTGTCTATCTGCCCCCCCCCTTTGCTAAAAAAAAAAAATACAGAAGAATTACACACCAATTGCAGGAACTACCATCTGAGCTGAGCTTCATGGGACTATGTAGACAGTTACTGAAGGCTTCTTCCACCATCTCACTTTCTCTTTTGGATCTCACACGGTGTATTGCCTGATTCTCTCTGCAAGGCTGCTTAATTCTTCTTCCTTCTATTGACCAGAAGGTCTGTTTCTCTGTTTACTCATTTGCTTGCACCCATCGTGGCCATCCCAAAATGTAGCCTCGGACCCCAAGTCTCCATCAACTTCCAACTTGGTTCTCCAGGGCAACATGGTTCTATCTCTCGTTTCAAATTCCAATGAAAAAGAATCTGACTGGTCCAGCCTGGCTCAGTTGTCCACCTGCGATTTTATCAGCTGTTGTCAGGTAGGAGGGTTGTGCGTTTTGAGGGTGCCCTTTGGAGACTGGGGTTAGTGGTGGATCGATTCTTTAAGAAGGGAATGTGGGAAGGAAGAAAATGGTAAATAGCTTCAATATAGCCTCCTGATCTCATTTGATCTCTATATTTCTGAGACAGAAATGATTATTGTCTCCATTGCACATACCTATGGATCTTGAACAATGTGCTGCTTATCCATGATGAAGAAGTGAAAGGGAGTAAGAATTCCGTGAGGAAAAGTTCAGAGGAATACGCAGTTGGAGAATGGGGGACCCCGTGTGTGGGGCACGGAAACGGCTCGTCAGTAGCAGCAGAAGTTTGGGCAGCAGCTCAGTGTTTGATATCACACTGTCTTTTTCTACTATTGATTTTATTTCAATTTTAAACTTTTAAACATTTATTTACTTATTTATTTAAATTGAGGTATAATTGACATGTCACATTATACCTCAGGTAAGCAGTGTGATGATGTTTGGAGGGGAAAAGAGAATTAAAATAAAATTCAACCACAAAATACATATACATAAGTTTATTAGTTTAACTATTAAATGGTGCCAAATAGTGGTGTCTAGTTATAAGATGCCCCGCCCTGGCCTTCCATAAGCGCCGTGGATGTCTGAATCTCCAGAGTACAGGTCATGCTTCCACAGACTGAGACTCCTCTGTTCTATCCTTTTCTTCCCATATCCCACTGGGCTTGGGAGGGGGGCGGAAATCAAGAGTTCGTTAATACAACGGCAAACCAATATCTAATTATTCTGATGTAACCAGCTATGCAGGATTGACCACCCCACTCCCATCCCACCCCTCCCAAATTCTACCTGAAATACTTCTCAGTGCTCCTAAGCGTCGCCATTTGTGCCCAGCTACCGCCCTTAGTTGTGATGTGATTATTGCCATTCTCTTCTTCTCTTTTGTGGCTCCTTGGGGAGTTATCTCTGGTCACTAGCACTGCCAAGTTTAGCAGCCACCCAGGGGTACCTGCCAAAGATGCTACCAACAGCTGTGTTTGCATGTTGTCAGTTTCTGCCAAGCCAGTATCCAGGGCTCTGCCAGCCCCGCTGCGACCAGGCGTGCTGGGTCTGACGCTAGAGCGCGCCCCGCACGGAGCCTGCACTGTGGTGGCTTTCTCAGCAGCCTACCTACCAAGGAGTTGGCTTTGTTTGAGGTCAGGCCTCTTGGATCAGGGGATGACTTGAAAGTTGGACTTGGTTTTATTAGAAACATCTTCCAGGAGGCTGCCCTTTGTCTTAGAGACCTGTACTTGCTTCCTCAAGGATGAGCCCCTTGGTCTCATTTTAAAGACCCTGGGGACTTATGCAAGGCAGGCTTGAATCCTGGAGAAATGGGGATGTGAAAACAAAATGTATCCAGGTAGATACAAATGCATGGGCACTTCTGACAGACTTTCCACTGTTATCAGGGTGCTTTACATAATCCTGCCTGTAAGGAAGATTTAAACCAACTCATACCACACCTTTTTGCAAATGCAGTGGTATCCCAGCACACACAGCTGTACTTCAGCCTCTGTGGTCTGGGGGACCGAGGACCCAGATGATTGAGTCCTCTCAGGCAACTGTTTGTGCCTTGCAGCAGGTGGTTGGTGCTTGGCATCTCACTTCCTGAGGAAAGGATGCTTTTGGCCTCTGCAAAATGATGCCATCCTTTTTCTTTGTGGCAAGAGCAAAACCAAACAGACAAAAAACTTAGAAGAGCACCACTCCTGAGGAGCACAGAAACCCACCTGGGAGATTCTCCCACTGAGACGCTCCCCACCCGGCTGCTCTTTCTACCCCCTGACCCACTTCTGCACAGCACGGGTCTCTGACCTTTGAAGTTTTGAACAATGCAGTTATTTAAGTCCATGCACTACACTAGTATTTCTTCAGTGTGTTTTAGTTTTTCCTTCAACTGTTAGTCATAGACTTTCTGGAACAGATTGTGTCTTTTTTTTTTTTTTTTTTTTTTTACTTTATTGTGGTGATGTAGGTTAATAGAATTATGCTGGTTTCAGGTATATAATTCCATAATGTATTATCTGAATATTGCACTGAGTGTCCACCACCCGAGTCAAGCCTCCTTCCATCCCTATTTATCCTCCCTTTCCGTTCTTCTACTTCCTTCCACGCCTATCTTCTTGGCAGTCACCATACTGTTGTCTGTGTTTATGAGTTGTTTTTTTTCTTTGCTTTTCATCCAGCCCCACAACCTCCATCCCCTCTGACAGCCGTCAAGGAACAGATTGTTTCTTAAACAAACCAAATGGAAGGCATCTGTTTAAAACACTTTTGAAATGCAAAGAATTTTATTTCTGTAAATAATATTTACAAATGGAATCATTGCATTTCCATTGGCATTTTGACAGATTATCAATTAATTTTTGGCCAGGGGAATGCAAGATGGAGGAAGTGATAAGGAACTTGGTCTCTGTGTGTCTGTGCACGCAGGGAGGAAATGTTTCCCTTGACCTCAGGGTCCCTGGCTGGGTTTGAAAGTGAAACTGACCAAGACATCGATGGTAGAAAAGCAGACAAATTTATTGAGCATAAATGTTATATGACAGGGGAGCCTTCCTAAGAAAATGAAGACATCCCCCCCAAAAAAAGTGAACCCAGAGTATTTTTATGTTTGGTTAGATGAAGAGTGGACAGTTGTGTAGAAAAATGACAGGCCAAAAAGGGCATGAGGTAAGTGCAGCCAACTGAGCGAAAGTCAGAGGGGCCTGTTTGTTCAGTGTCTTCTCAGTGCTGTCCCTCTGTCTTCAGAGATAAGGGTACTTGTCCTTTTCTCCGGGTACGGGTCGGGCACCTTTCACGCAGGGGTTCTGTGACTTGTTTCAGATGAGGAGGGCTGTTGCGGGAAAGAGGTTCTCTTTTGCTGTTTTCTCAAACTCAGCTTCAAATATTCAAGGTACCATATTCGGGGTAGCATGACTTGAACCCTGTCACTTGCCAAATGTCAAGGGTCCTTCCATACTATCTATCAAACCTCTGGTGTCCTAACAGGTTCACAGTTGTATTAAAAGCCTTTTAACAGCCTGGCCTGTGGTGGTGCACTATCAACCTGGAATGCTGAGGTCGCCGGTTCAAATCCCTGGGCTTGCCCGGTCAAAACACATACAGGAAGCAACTACTAAAGTAGATGCTTCTTGTTATTCTCCCTCTCTTTCTTTTCCTCTCACTCTCTTCCCCCCTCTCCAAAAATCAATTAATAAAATCTAATAATAATAATAATAAATACATAAAAACCTTTTATCAGTTAGGAAGTGATAGAATATTCAATGCATTGTAACAGGTGTTTGTGAAGCACCTGTTAACGTCTCTCATCCACGGCAGGCTCTAACACAAGATGCATTTCTGACGAGGAGCCCTCCAACTCTGAGCTGCTTCCTTTAGCTGTTGCTCTCAGGAACTTTGAACAGAAATGATCACAATCTACTTCAACTTCATCTCGGTGGCTACTTACTTTCAGCTTCTTATTTACCAGTCTTTCCCAAGGCTGAGATGGATTTGTATGCATGAGTTTGCATTTTATTGGTTCTCCTAGCACAAAAATGGCCAAGGTCTTTAGAAGGCTCTGCCTCTCTCAAGTGGTTCTTCCCTGAGCAAAGGGAACTACCCTCCAGAGCTAAGCTGCTCAGCTACACCTGGTTTACACCAGGACCCAGGGAAGAAAGATACAAAAGTCTTTCAGAAGGTCAGTTCTTTCAGTTTGGCTGTGTTCATTGTCAGTACAGGGGGTCCTCGGGTTACAACACAGTTCCGTTCCTACAACAGTGACAGAACCTGAATTTTGGTGTAGGTCGAAACACACCCTAGCCTAAGTCATTTACCTATCCTAACACAGTTGAAAAATCATAATCTAAAACATAAAAACACAAACACACTGTGTTACTGCGTATTCTTCCCTCATGACAAGCCTGTGGGACACTTGCCACACCCCTAGTTTGCAGAAGTGGAGAGAGGCTCCGGGAGGTAGACAGACTTGCCTAGGGCTGTGTGAACGGTGAATCCAAGCCCCTTGCTTTTCCCCCCATGTGGCTGAGGCTGCTGCGCATCGGCCCTTGGACCATGATGTTACTCAGGGAAACCCTCAGCAGGGATTTCCACCTCAGAGCTGACTGAGCGGCGCACTGCTGCATGTAGGTCTGGTCTTAGATCTCCTTAGAGCTGCTCCTTAGGTTGCTTGTGGCATTTTTTGGTTGGTGATTCTGCCATCTGACTTAATTGCCATTCCTTAAGTGCCACTTCATACTCTGTCCACATGTAGGTGTTAAATTCCTGGTTTCTCATATTTGAATGTTAAATATAGGCTTTTCAATGATGGTTGGGGCTCAAGTATTGATGGACACTTGGAGGACCAGTCTATGAGAAGTAAAACAGGCAGCACATAGAGAATTGGAATAAGAGAGTGAATATATTTCCATGGATAATAACAATGATCAAAGTGAGAAAAATGATAATACAAGCTAGAATTTGACAGAGCAGAGTAGGTAAACATAGGGACTCGGGAGTTTCGAATCCTGGTTCTGCCTCTTACCAAATGAGTAACTTTGGGTCAGTTTCTTAACCTCTCTGTGCTTTGATTTCTTTGTATGTTAAAAGGATATAATATGGTTTCTGTGACAACCAAAAGATTTCATTTAATTCACAACAGTACCCAGCATGTAGCAAGTGCTCAATAAATATTAGGAAGCATCATTATTACCAATCATAACAACTTTCTAATTATTAATATAGAGCCATAGAGGCCCAAAAAAGCTTAAGTGATTTAAACATTCATTAAAAAACAATTATAGAGCTCTTGCTATGTAGCAGGCATTGACTAGTTGAGTATTAGACAAATGTTATGAGATGGAAAGTAGTGGAGCTCATAACTGAACACAGACCCTCTGATTTCTGTTCTATTATGGTGGGTACAAGTGCATGTTCAACCCACTTGCTGCCACTCTGGGTCTAATAGTTCTTTGCTATTTTAAGCAGTTCCATGGGCAGCATTGACTGCAGTAGCCACCCAACGGTATCTTCTTTCCCCACTGTCTTCTTGGCCTAGAGGAGCCTGGGAGAGTAGACTGAAGGGTAAGGAGCCCTGAGCTGGGCCACAAGTGCTGCAGAACTGGCTGAGGGGTTGCCTGGCACTCAGCTCAGGAGAGCTCTCAGAACCTAGGGCTTTGGTGGTACTCTCTGCAGGCATAAGTTCCCAGCCCTGCCCAGAGAATCGGCATAGCTTACCTGGCTGAAGTTAGTGTGCCCTTGGCATCTCTCTCCCAAGGACGATAAGGAATCTGGTTCCTCTGGGCTGGGAGTGGGGTGTGGTTTGTGCCTGACCCTTCTGCCACAGTCTGCAGTTCTCTGTTTCAATTGGATTTAAAAGCCTTTGTCTCCGGGGAGCTCTCTGGCTCTGAGCTTTGGTACTTTTGTTTGGAGCAGCCTCTCCCCAGTGTTCAAGTTTCAGGTAAGCCATCTGGCATGTAACTAAGGGATAAGCACAAAGAGAATTAAAAATCTTTTATTATGTCTGTGAAGCCAGGTATATGTGGATAAACAATGAAGTGCAAATAAACCCAAAAGCGGAATTGTATCAATTCCCAAGGGGCTCTTACCCATCTTTACACACCAGGAGTTGCTCAACATTTCACTGTTTTGTTCAACATCTCACTACTTTGTTTCCCTCTCCATTTAGAATGCAAACTTATGATCATTGGTTGCAATTTAAGGGGTACATTCCCTTAAAAACTAAGTTTCTTATTGCAAGTGTTTGTCTTTTATTGCAAATTATTTCAATGTTATCCAATCATTCTTCCTTCAACGACACCCAATAACATCTCCTGTATGTGAAGTCTGTGTTGCAGAAAACCCAGAAACATTGAAAACAGACTTTTACAGTCACTCTAGCCCAGGGGAATTCACTGCCCCAGTTACACTGTTTTCAGATTGCACAGGACAAAGGGCTCCAGATTGTGGAGAGGGCAAGACGGGAGATGTTGGGATCTTCTGTCTTTACATAGGGCATGCAAAGTGAGTAATACTGAGTTCCCAATGCATGGCACCATGGAATTTAACAAAGTTCAATTTCTAAAAATGTTGTTTTATCAAAATAATATATGCATGTGATTTCAGAAGTTGAATGGATCCTGGCCAGTTGGGTCAGTGGATAGAGCCTCAGCCTAGCACATGGACACCCTGGGTTTGATTCCTGGTCAGAGCACACAAGAGAAGTGACCATCTGCTTTTCTTTTCCTACCTCCTCCCCTTCTCTCCGTCTTCCTCTCGCATAGCCAGTGGCTTGATTAGTTCAAGTGTTGGCCTCAGGTGCTGAGGATAGGTTGGCTGATCTGAGCATTGGCCTCAGACAGAGCTGACAAATGGATTCCAACTAGGGTACATGAGGGAGTCTGTCTCTTTCTCTCCCCTCCTCTCAAAAAAAAAATTGAACGGGTCTAGTAAGCTTATGACTGAAGCTATAGATCTCTCCTGCACACCCATTTTACTCTCCAAAGGCAAATATTTTCTCCTTTGTTGGCTCTTTATTCTTGAACAGGATCCATATTTCTAAATAATATGCATATGCTGCTACTGCTCATCAATATTAGACATTAAAGTACATGAGAATTTTAGATCTCTTGCCTTCTATCCTATCCTGCAATATATTTATATCGAAATTTTCTAACAGTTTATATTTTGTTTTCTGTATTCTCTTTTTCCTTTTTTTTCTTTTTAAGGGGAAGGCAGAGGTGGAGACAGTGTTAACTTCATGAAACTGGATGAGGGGGTTGGGGAAATTCCCATTGAAGAAAAGAACTGAGGTAAAAAAGTTGTTTTTCCTTCAGTTACATATTTCTGATTAATGTATTTTTGGTATATATGTTGTACTTCAAATAAAGCTTTTTTTTTTTTGAAAAAAAGCAGTATTGCAAAGACAAGATGGCGATGGAGTAGGCAGATATACCAACTTCCACCTCCCAGAACCAAAGTGGATTACAAACTAATTTTAAGAACCATCATCTGAAAAAATCAACTTTGGACTAAACTAAGAGGACTCTTTAACTAAGGAACACTGAAGAAGCCACACCGAGACAGGTAGGAAAAGCAGAAACGTGGAGAGGGCTGCCCAGCTTCCCGGAGCAAACGGCAGCCGGGAGAGACTCGAGTGGTGGGAAGTAAGTTTAGCAGAAAGGGGAGGGTCCTGAGTCCCAGAAACAAAGTTCCAGCCTGGAGCCCCAGAGCCTAGAAGAGGCGTATAGACAGTATTTAGCTGGAAACAAGAAAGAATATTGTTTGTGAGAAAGAGACTGATTTCTCAGACCCAGGATTCTTCTTAAAGGGACCGCGCAGAACACCTCTCTCACAACCACTAACCCAGGGCTCCAGGGAACAGGGAGAGAGGAGAGGACCGAAGTAGCAGGAAGAGAGTGTAATCTCTTACACATTGGAGGCACAGGGAGAAACATTTTGAGAGACAGCCACCCTAACCTCTGGGACGAGTCACTCCCCAAATCTGAAGTGAATATTTCCCCTGGAAACAGCAATACCAGCTAAGGGAAGTAAGACAGCAGCCAAACAAGCTCTCCCGCAGCATTCAGAGCAGAGTCACTTAGAAGGAGGGAGCTTCTGGGACTACAGCAGTGAGTGTTAGGGTCTGAGCTGCAGAGCCCCCACCCACACGACTGAGGGCTTGCCCGAGGGCGGGCGGTGGTGGAACATGGAAGCACGGTTTTGTCAGCAAGGGCGGAAGCTGGCTGGCCACCACTGAGGCCCAGGTGTGAGCTCAGTTCTGCTCGGCTAGGGAGGAGAGGACATGCAAAAGTGGTCAAGCCCAGCTATGGGCTGCCTGCAATCCAGCCTCCCGGGGGGAAGGGAGGGAACCCAGGAAGGGGCGGAGACCTGCCCTTGAGCAAGGGCACAGGAGAACAGCCCTGCCCCACCTGCAGAACCGAGGCTTGTGGCCTGACTTGGGAGCTGGCTTCTCCCACGGGGGTGGAGCCAAAAGCCCAGAACAGGCGGAGTACTGCTAATGAGCATGGGCATGCAGTCCCACCCAGCCTGTGGAGCCAAGGCTTGCAGCCGTCCCACAAGTGGGCTCCTCCTGCAAGGGCGGGGCAAAGGCCCGGAATCAGGCAGAGACCGGCAGCTGAGCAAAGGTGCTCACCCCTGCCCTCAGGGCCAAGCATAACGCCACCCGTGGGGGCGGGGCAAAGGCCAAGGCCACCAAGACTTGTACACCTGAGCACATGATCACAGTCACTCCTGTGAAGGAGAGGCAAAACCACAGCAACAGCCCCAGTGGGCAGGCACCAGCAACGCCCATACCCGAATGCCCTAGGCAGCAGCAGCACAGGGGATGGTGTGCCTGCAGACAGACCACACCTAGGGAACACAGAGGCCACACCCAGTGGACTCCAGTGGCCAAAACCTTCTTTTACACAGACAAAATGAGAAGGCAGAGAAAAGAAACACAAATGAATCAAGAGAAATCTCCAGAAAAGGACCTGAATGAGTCAGATATAACCAAATTACCAGATGCAGAGTTTAAAATAATGATTGTTAGGATGCTCAAAGATATTAGAACAACAATAGATGGTCATTACGAACACCTAAATAAAGAGATAGCAAATATAAAAAAGGACATTGAAATAATAAAAAAGAATCAGTCAGAAATGACAAATACAATATCAGAAATGAAGAACACAATGGAAGGAATTAAAAGCAGAATGGATGAAGCTGAGAATCGAATCAGCAAGTTAGAGGACATGATAAATAAAGGCACAGAAGAAGAGCAGAAAAAAAAAAGAGACTCAAAAAATCCAAGGAAACTCTAAGAGAGCTCTATGACAACATGAAGAGAAATAACATCCAAATCATAGCGGTTCCTGAAGAAGAAGAGAAAGAACAAGGGATAGAGACTTTGTTCAAGCATATCATAACTGAAAACTTCCCTCAATTAAGGCAGGAAAACATCTCACAAGTTCAACAAGCACAGAGAACTCCATTAAAGAGAAACCCAAAGAAATCAACACCAAGACACATCATAATTAAAATACCAAAGCTAAGCGATAAAGAGAAAATATTAAAAGCTGCGAGAGAAAAAAAAGTTATCACCTACAAAGGAACCCCCATTAGGATGACTTCTGACTTCTCAACAGAAACACTTGCGGCCAGAAGGGAATGGCAAGAAATATTCAAAGTAATGTAGAACAAGAGCCTACATCCAAGACTACTTTATCCAGCAAGGCTATCGTTTAAAATTGAAGGAGAAATAAAAAGCTTTCCAGACAAAAAAAAACTCAAAGAATCCACTACAACCAAACCAAGGCTGCAAGAAATGCTAAGGGACCTGTTGTAAACAGATCAAAGAAGAAAAAGAATATAGCAAAAGAGGAATCTAGTTTTAAAGAATAAAATGGCAATAAACAATTACATATCAATAATAACCTTAAATGTAAATGGATTAAATGATTTGATCAAAAGACATAGGGTAGCAGCATGGATAAGAAAACAGGACCCATACATATGCTGTGTACAATAGACACACTATAAAACATAAGATGCACATAGACTGAAGATAAAAGGATGGAAAAAAATATTTCATGCAAATGGAAATGAAAAAAAAGCTGGGGTAGCAATACTTATATCAGACAAAATGGACTTTAAAACAAAGATTATAGTAAGAGATAAAGAAAGTCACTACATAATGATAAAGGGAGCAATCCAACAGGAAGATATAACCATTATAAATATCTACGTACCTAATATATGAGCACTTAAATATATAAACCAGACTTTGATGGATTCAAAGGGTGAGACCAACAGCAATACTATAATAGTAGGGGATTTCAATACCCCACTAACATCACTAGATAGATCCTCAAGAAAGAAAATTAACAAAGAAACAGCAGACTTAAAGGACATACTAGATCAACTCAATTTAATAGATATCTTCAGAAACTTTCACCCTAAAGCAGCAGAATATACATTATTTTCAAATGCTCATGGTACATTCTCTAGGATAGACCACATGTTAGGGCACAAAAGCAGCCTCAACAAATTTAAGAAGTTTGAAATTATATCAAGCACTTTCTCTGATCACAATGGCATGAAACTAAAAATCAACCACAACAGAAAAACTGAAAAATACTCAAACACTTGGAAACTAAATAGCATGTTATTAAATAATGAATGGGTTAACAATGATATCAAAAAAGAAATTTAAAAACTCCTAGAAACTAATGATAACGAGTATACATCAACTCAAAATTTATGGGACATAGCAAAAGCAGTCCTGAGAGGGAAGTTCATAGCATTACAGGCATACCTAAAGAAGCTAGAAAAAGCTCAAATAAACAACTTGACCTAGCATCTAAAAGAACTAGAAAATGAACAACAAGTAAAGCCCAGAGGTAGTAGAAGGAAGGAAACAATAAATATCAAAGCAGAAATACGTGACATAGAGGCTAAAGAAACAATACAGAGAATCAATGAAACCAGGAGCTGGTTCTTTGAAAAGGTAAACAAGATCAATGAACCTTTAACCAAACTCACCAAGAAAAAAAGAGAGAGGACTCAAATAAATAAAATTAGAAATGAGAGTGGAGAAATAACAACTTACACAACAGAAATACAAAATATTGTAAGAAAATACTGTGAAGAACTGTACGCCAAAAAACTAGACAACTTAGATGAAATAAACAAATTCCTTGAAGCATATAATCTTCCAAAAATTAATCTGGAAGAATCAGAAAACCTAAACAGACCAATTACAACAAATGAGATTGAAACAGTTATCAAAAAACTTCCTAAAAAGAAAAGTCCTGGACCTGATGGCTTCACAAGCGAATTCTACCAAATATTCAAAGAAGAACTAACTCCTACCCTTCTCAAACTATTTCAAAAAATTCAAGATCAAGGAAGGCTTCCAAGCTCCTTTTATGAGGCGAGTATAATTCTGATTCCAAAACCAGGCAAAGACAACACAAAGAAAGAAAATTATAGGCCAATATCCCTGATGAATTTAGATGCTAAAATCCTCAACAAAATATTAACAAACCAGATCCAGCAATATATGAAAAAAATCATACACCATGATCAAGTGGGATTTATTCTTGGGAGGCAAGGCTGGTACAATATTTGCAAATCAATCAATGTGATTCATCACATAAACAAAAGGAAGGAGAAAAACCACATGATAATTTCAGTAGATGCAGAAAAAGCATTTGATAAAATCCAGCACCCATTCATGATCAAAACTCTCAGCAAAGTGGGAATACAGGGAACATATCTCAACATGATAAAGGCCATCTATGACAAACCCACAGCCAACATCATACTCAATGGGCAAAAATTAAAAGCAATCCCCTTAAGATCAGGAACAAGGCAGGGGTGCCCCCCTTTTACCACTCTTATTCAACATAGCTTTGGAAGTCCTAGCCACAGCAAACAGAAGAAGTAAAACTATCATTATTTGCAGATGGTATGATATTGTATATAGAAAACCCTAAAGTCTCAGTCAAAAAACTACTAGACATAATAAATGAATTCAGCGAGGTGGCAGGATATAAAATTAATACTCAGAAATGAGAAGCATTTTTATACACCAACAATGAACTATCAAAACAGAAATTAAGGAAGCAATCCCCTTTACCATTGTAACCAAAACAATAAAGTACCTAGGAATAAATTTAACCAGGGAGATTAAATACTTGTACTCAGAAAATGATAAAACATTGATAAAAGAAATCAGGGAAGATACAAACAAGTGGAAGCATATACCGAGCTCATGGTTAGGAAGAATAAACATCATTAAAATGTCTATATTAGCCAAAGCAATTTATAAATTCAATGCAATACCGATTAAAATACCAATAACTTACTTCAAAGATAAAGAACACATATTCCAAAAGTTTATATGGAACCAAAATAGAACATGAATAGCCTCAGCAATCATGAAAAGGAAAAATAAAGTGGGAGGTATCACACTTCCGGATATCAAGTTATACTACAAGGCCATTGTACTCAAAACAGCCTGGTACTGGCATAAGAACAGGCATATAGATCAATGGAACAATACTGAGAACCCAGAAATAAACCCACACTTTTCTGGACAACTGATATTTGACAAAGGAGGTAAGAGCATACATTGGAATAAAGACAGCCTCTTCAACAAATGGTGTTGGGAAAATTGGACAGCTACCTGCAAAAAAATGAAACTAGACCACCAACTTACACCATTCACAAAAATAAACTCAAAATGGATAAAAGACTTTATTAAATGTAACTCATAAAACCATAAGCATCTTAGAAGAAAACATAGGCAGTAAGCTCTCTGTCATCTCTCGCTGCAATATATTTGCCGATTTATCTCCATGGGCAAATGTAATAAAAGACAGGATAAACAAATGGGACTATATTAAACTAAAAAGCTTCTGCACAGCTAAAGACAATAAGAACAGAATAAAAAGACAAACTACACAATGGGAGAATATATTTGACAATACATCTGATAAGGGGTTAATAACCAAAATTTATAAAGAACTTGTAAAACTCTATACCAGGAAGACAAACAATCCAATCAAAAAATGGGCAAAAGAAATGAATAGACACTTCTCCAAAGAGGACATACAGATGGCCAATAGGCATATGAAAAAAATGCTCAACAGCACTAATCATTAGAGAAATGAAAATTAAAACCACAATGAGATATCACCTCACACCAGTCAGAATGGTGCTCATCAACAAAACAACACAGAATAAGTGCTGGCGAGGATGTGGAGAAAAGGGAACCCTCCTGCACTTCTGGTAGGAATGCAGACTGGTGCAGCCACTGTGGAAAACAGTATGGAGATTCCTCAAGAAATTAAAAATCGAACTGCCTTTTGACCCAGCTACACCACTGTTAGGAATATATCCCAAGAACACCGTAGCACTGTTTGAAAAGAAGAAATGCACTCCCATGTTTATGGCAGCATTGTTCACAATAGCAAAGATCTGGAAACAGCCCAAGTGTCTGTCAGTGGACGAGTAGATTAAAAAGCTTTTGTACATATATACTATGGAATACTACTCAGCCATAAGAAATGATGACATCGAATCATTTACAACAACATGGATGGACCTTGATAACATTATACTGAGCAAAATAAGTAAATCAGAAAAAAACTAAGAACTATATGATTCCATACATAGGTGGGACATAAAAATGAGACTCAGAGACATGGACAATAGTGTGGGGGTTACGGGTGAGGAGGAAGGAGAAGGAGGGGTTTGGGGGAGGGGAGGGGCACAGAGAGAACCAGTTAGAAGGTGGCGGAGGACAATTGGACTTTGGGTGATGGGAATGCAGCATGATTGGGTGTCAAAATAACCTGGAGATGTTTTCTCTGAACATGTGTACCCTGATTTATTAATGTCACCCCATTAAAATTAAAAACAAACAAAAAAGCCCAAAGAAACAACAAAAAAAGCACTATTGCTATTTTATTTTTTTGTGACAGAGACAGAAATTCAGAGAGAGGGACAGATAGGGACAGACAGGAACAGTGAGAGATGAGAAACATCAATTCTTTGTTGCAACACCTTCGTTGTTCATTGATTGCTTTCTCATATGTGCCTTGACGGGGGGGCTTCAGCAGACTGAGTAACCCCTTGCTCAAGCCAGTGACCTTGGGCTGAAGCTGGTGAGCTTTGCTCAAACCATATGAGCCTGTGCCCAAGCTGGCGACCTTGGGGTCTCAAACCCGGGTCCTCTGCATCCCAGTCTGACACTCTAATCACTGCACCACCACCTGGTCAGGCATGTTTTCTGTATTCTCAATGCAAATATCATTTACTGATGAGCCTAGAGTATGATTCTATTTTCTGTAAATGTTTGTTATTGTTTTCTGGGCTCTGTTTCCTGCAGCTTTTGGGACATTTTCCCTTGGCCTCATGTTCTCTTTACTTTATGAGGCTGCGGATCAGAATTTGTTGGCCTTGTGGTCGATAGGTGTCTCCATGAGCAGCACCTCTTCTGGTAGCACATTTATCTAGATTGATTCCTTCTGGCTTCTGCCCAAGCTCACTGAGCAGCAAAATGTGAGATCCACCATGGCCTGTGAGTCATGAGTAGAACTTACAGATAGCAAGGGGAGAGGACAATCTAAATAAAGGCAGAGGCAATCTGGAGCATGGAATTGTCTGGAAAGAGTTTTCTGAGATCTTTAGATGTTGGGTGCTATAAAATTTTACCACGTGTGGATGTGGCCAATGAGTCAGGAGTCACAGTGGGGGATTCTGTTCTCTTTATAAACATGTTGTGCACATTTAAAGAGCCTAAATATTGAATTATTCAGAAACATATTATCTGGCTCACAAAACTTGGACTCACTGACCACACATTTAACCACTGGGTCCCCTATGATTGTGTCTTCCTACTACTCCTTTTCTTGTCACTAGTTGAGAAAAGACAAGCATCTGCCTGCAATTCCCACCTAGCCTCTGTCACAGATCCCCAGAGTGCCAAGCACAAAGGGAATCAAAGTGCGTTCATGCATGTGCACACATGTGCTTACACACTCACACATAGACATGGATCTTCTCTGCATTTTTATTTAATCCTCCCTGATTCTTTTAAGACACTGAATACACATATCAGAACACATTTTTATACATTGAGATGGGAATGTGTGAGGAAACATCACATGATAAATATTATTTGCCAGACTTTATTTTTATTCCTGCCTTTGAGGATGAGAGCCGCTCCAGAATGCCTCTTCTTCTGTTTCTTTGTGGCTAAAGACATGGAAAGGGTCATAATGGATGGAGGAATTGGCAGGGAAGGAATAATGAGAAGCTTGAAGACCATGCCTGTATTTTTGCTTTCAAGACCAGGATATAGAAAAACGTCATTTACCATAATCAGTGCAAGTTTTTCCAGATCATAAACCAAGAACATAAAATAAAAATGCTGGTAAGTAATTTTAATAAGAACTGAAAATCTTTCTGTTTTAGTTTTCCTGATCCATGTCCCTGCTAGGGATGAGAATAGTTCTCAAAAGATTTATAAAACTGTTGGTCTTCTCATGATCAATACAGCATCAACTGGGATTTTTACTTTAAAAGACATGAATTCCAAAGAGGAAAAACAAAGCTTAGAGTGCATTTAAATCTTATCTAAAAGGAAAAAAAAATGTTTGACTAATTATTGAAATTAATATATGTAAAGATAGAATTGTGATTCATAAACCAAATGAGGGTGGTCTACAGAAGATCAAAAGATTAAAAAATTGTCAGTGAGTGTTCAGCGTTATTTTTGGAAGAAGCTACTGCTATGCTGGCATTGTAAGCACTAGGTCCACATAGCAGGTGCGTCCCCAAACCTGGAGACGGGTATCTGAGGATATCAGCTGGAAGCATGGGCCTTGCTCTGATCTCCCCTTCCTCTGACTCCATATTTGCTAAGAACACATCTGATTATAATCTGGCTTTCCACATAGAGTCTCCTTTAGGGAACAAATATTTGATCAACTGGCATGAACATCCCAGTTCGCCTGGCAGCTTAGTGCTCATTGCATATGAACTGGCCTTCTGTTTGTATGCCACTTGCTTGAGATGTGGGTTTGCATGAACCTGACCACCAGATATCTAGTAGGGTATACTGCATTAATAAAATCAATTTAATTAACCTGCAATTTTGAGGTGATCCAACTAACTCACTCCCATTTCCCCCTGCAGGCTGGTTCCTGTCATTTGCAGTGCCCACAGCAAAAGCACAAATGGAGGACTCTAGCCTGTGTATTACTCCTGCCTTTCTGTCCAGGTAGCTTCACATAGGGGCCACGTTAGCATCTGCAAGGATACCGCATGGATCCACGGTCTGTCCCAGTTCCTGCCTCCCCAATAGCCACTCCTTGGTCCTTTCTCAAGCTCAACTATATATATAGGGAAATGATTATCTTTGGGAAAACAGACTCAAGGAAGAGAGACCCAACCAAGACCTGTAACATTTGCTACAGGCCAACTGGTAAAGCTGGTCTGGGGCTAAGGGGCTGACCTCAGGGCAGATACATCTGCTTAGCTTCACAGATGCCTCACTGTATAAAGGGCAGTTTGCCAAATGAAGGCTAGAGTGGGACCCAGGGCAAGCACCTAGCTGCCCAGTTCTCAGGGTGTTATTTTCCACACAACCAATCTTTCCCCTCTATAGGGACATTCAAGAGTGACTATATCACTTCCTGAAATAGCCTCTCTATCTCAGCTCTTTAAAACTGCAATACTTCCTGACAGAATGTAATTTTCCAAATTTTGGTCTAAGGGGGATCTGATCTAAGCCATAAGCAAAGCCTATCTTATTTGAAATTTCTCTCCAGAGAACTAGAAGCAACTTCGGGATCCTGTATTAACATGTATAGAGGTTCCTCAGGCAATCAGACTAAATTCTGACCTGTGTACAAATGTAGTCCAGGGTCACAGACTCGTCTGTCTTAATTACAGTGTCAAGGACAGAGAGGACTTTAATTAACTGCTAATGGAAGTCCTTAATCTGAATGAACCTGAACCATTTAGCTCAGGAAATGAGAATTTGAAAGGAACAACGTGGCACTTACTTGCTTGTAAGTGTGCTTTAGGGCAGAACGGTTGCAAAAGTGATCACATTTCGTTCCAAGAGATTTCACTGCTGTTTCCCAAATACTCCATCCGGTCTTGCTTATAGAACAAGAGCCACAGAATTGCACTAACAGGGAAGCAGAGGAGGATTTTAATCTACTCAGCCAGCTGGTCTATTGTCTAGATTATACAGGGGGAGGAAAAGAAAAAATGTAAAACATAATGTCACACACATTTCATGTCATTATCTGATAGAAGATGCCTTAAAGAAAAATGAATGAGAAATCAATATTTACAAAGTTCTGGCTAGACTCAACAGTTGGCCCTTTCTGATATGATTGAAATGGCTAAAAGAGTTGTGTCCGGAAGAATGAATGGCCTTCATCGCTGTTCGTTTAATTTTATTTCATGTCAGCCATTCATTCAGCAAATATCTATGCACCAGCCAAATGAAAAGCATTGTTCAACAAGAAACCACTTTTGTAGATTCTTTTTCTTCAGGTCCTTTCTTGTCTATTCTCTGTCTTGAACTCCATCACCAGGGAGGTAGTATAACAATAAGTAGCCATACAGGCCACACCACTTTAAGGAAATAATTTCACATCTCTAAGTCTTGGTTTTCTGTCTATAAAATGGGAATAGTGATAGTGCTTATCTTACACTGGTTAGTCAGCACACATTAGACTCTCAGTAAAGGTTAAATATGAATAATATTGTGAAAAAAAAATCTGCTCTCTAGGCTGCTGAGGTAACTTAGAAGACATCTTTAGGAAAAGGTTATCATTAGGCAAAAAATGAATCAAAGATAATGTTTGTAACTTCCAGTGTTTTGTATTTCTTGGGCACAAAGAAACCACTAACATTTATTAAGCATGTACCATGCTAGGATATAAGCAAAACTTTTTGAATATGTGGTATTTGTTGTGGAAAAAAGTCTTTCCCCCCACCCTCTTGAGTGTCTGAGACCTTGAAAAATAAACTAATAAGAGACAGATTACTGAGAGAAAAAGTTTTATTTCCTATGAATATTGGAGGTCTCACAGAAATGAAGTAAAACCTTCAAAGATGAGGTCATATCCGGAGGCTTTTACACCATTTTAACAAAGAGTGATAAATGTGGATTCATGAAAAGACAGAGGGAAAAGGATTTGAGCTCCTTAGCGAATTGTGGGAAGGTAAACATGTGGGAGAAGCTAATGGAAGATAAGGATTGTTCATTTCCATAAAGTTCATAATGCAGACTCCTCTCAATGCCATCTCTGGGTTTAGGAGAGTCTAGAGAGTGGACTCCAGTGATTAAGAGTCATTCTGCTCTTCCTGGTGTGAAAGTGTGCAGCAGAGGGGATGCCTTCACAAAGGGAAATGTATGCCCTGCGAGGCCAATAGGGCAGAGGCAGAGAAATTTGTTCTGCATCTGCTGTTTCTCAGTTGCCTTCAGTTCAAAATAATTCTTATGCCAAAATGGCATATTTTGGGTGGAATATTCTTATCCCCTTCACACTGTTTAACAGCCCTTACTCAATACCCTCTAATTTAGGTACTATTTTTATCTCCATTTTATATTTGGGTAGACTGAAGTTAAGAGAGGTAAGACACTTGCCATGTTTGTACAGCTGGTAAATCATGGAACTGGAAATAAAATCCAGGTCTCATGAGTCCAGAACCAGCACCCTTGGCTATTACCTTCCCTAAAACTCTCTGTAGACACACTGGAGACACAACAGGGGCAGAGATCATGAAACAGCCAGAATTACAAATAGATTCTAGTTCTAACTGTCAGATGAGGGAGGAAACCGTTTGCCCAGGAGTTGGTTATTATTTAAAGGAATTCATCACACAGTGCCAGATGAAAGAGTCTTATTTATTACACTAAGAAGGGAGGCATGCTCTGAAATTCTGAACTGAGCCTCTCAAGTTCCACAGTGACCAGTTCGTCTTCCCTCCTTGGTTTACCCCTGTTGGAAATCAGGGATGGTGTCTTTGGCCCTGGGCAGAGTCCTTGGGCATTTAAGTGACTCTGTGGAATGAGAAAATTTTAGTAGATTCGTACTCCTTTCTGTGGATAAGACAAAACTACTATGCAACCGGAGAAGAATATTTAGGGCCATTAAAAATCTTTAAGGAGGAGGCCCTGGCCGGTTGGCTCAGTGGTAGAGTGTCGGCCTGGCGTGCAGGAGTCCCGGGTTCAATTCCTGGCCAGGGCACACAGGAGAAGCGCCCATCTGCTTCTCCACTCTCCTTCCTCTCTGTCTCTCTCTTCCCCTCCCGCAGCTGAGGCTCCATTGGAGCAAAGATGGCCCAGGCGCTGAGGATGGCTCCTTGGCCTCTGCCCCAGGTGCTAGAGTGGCTCTGGTCGCAACAGAGCGATGCCTTGGAGGGGCAGAGCGTCGCCCCATGGTGGGCGTGCCGGGTGGATCCCGGTCGGGCACATGCAGGAGTCTGTCTGACTGTCTCTCCCCGTTTCTAGCTTCAGAAAAATACAAAAAAAAAAAAAAATCTTTAAGGAGCAGTAATCTGGCTTTATTAGGTTACCAGAGTGTACAAAAGGAACAAATAGAAACTAGCTACAGAATCCTGTTGTGTACAGTTATTTTTTTTTAACTCAATAAATCTAAATTTTCAAAGCCTAACTTCAACTCATCAAATTCAATTCTCAAGCAGTTGACTCTGTTTTGCCCACAAATTTATCACAAGTCTTGATTACTTGGTTTGCCTTGCTATGAGACGACCTCCAGAATTCAATGATGGGTCCTTTGGTTTCCCATGAAATGGCTCTAAATGTGTTTCTCCGGGGGATAGGATTCTGGAATCATTTTGGGTTGGTGAACCATTTGTAGAGGGCTGCCTGGTCAAATAGGTGCCATCCCACATTCCCAGACACCCATCTGGCCAGTAGCTGAAGGCCAGAGAAAATATAAAGGTCAAGTCTGACTACTAAGTACAGGCATTCTAATATTGGGGTACAGAAACATACATGCAACTGATTTATTATTTCCACACAAAAATATATCTCCTCGGAATAAAGCCTAAGCTCCTCTACACAGAATGACCTCTGGCGCAGCGGGTAAGAATGCGGTCTGGACAGTCCGCATTCTTCTAGCCTTTGGACTGCGACAGCCACCTTGCTGCTTGAAGAGGACTTGCCTGCGGGCGGGGCCCACCCGGAAGAAAGCAGAGTGAGAAACCGGGACCTGAATATGCTGTGGGGATCTAAATATGACGCTCCAGAATATGCCATTGTGGCCTGAGAATTAGTTTGAGCTGGAGGAAAATGAGAGTCAGCATAAAATGAGAGTCAGCATATGCAGACAGAAGCCTTCTTGGAGCTTTTTTTACTTGACGCATGGCAGGAACTGCTGAGACATGAGGGCTGCCCTCAATTCCCCGTCCCAGGAAGCTGTATGGCCATGAGGAAGGTGGAAGTTGGTGTCCAGATGGACCTGTACAAGCAAACCTTCCTCTATCAGTTTTCCCGTATATTTATTTACCTTCCCACACTTTGTAGCCCGTGGAAGGCTGAAACCTTTCCTTTGTCTTGTCACTTCTCTACGAATTTATTGCTCTTTGTTAAGATGCTATTATAAACCCCAAGTTCTAACTTTTGAATTACTCATCACTGAGGTTCTCCTGTGTATATAAATGCTATAAGTGTTTATAAGTTCTGTTTGTTTTTCTCTTGTTAATGTATATATTTTTATCAGCTAATTCGTAAGGCTCTGCCTGGAGTACTGAGAAGGGCAGAGAGAAGGGTTCTCTCTTCCTCCCCTGTGCTGGTAGAGAGTCCTAATCAAGTGGAGCTCAAAGCCAGGACTATCCCTAGACTTTTCAGACATGGAAGCCAAAACGTTTTCATTGTGCCTAAACCATTTTAGGTGGGGTTTTTCTATCATTCACATTCTATTCTCTATCTATCCAAAAATTTCCCTAATATCCAAGTCCAGTTTAATCCCTATGAAGACTTCCTTATTCTCTGAAGCTTTCCTTATTCCCTTCAGACAGAATAATATCTGCCTGCCTCTGCTCCCATGGAGTACCCAGTTGGCACTTCTAGTAGTACCCTCAGCAATTATGCCTTAGACTTGGACCACTAAGTGCCTGAGGACACTGAAACTAGTTTGCCTAGGTTGGAATCCTATAATACCTACTAACTGTGTCATGACTTCCCTAAGAGAACATAAGGGGCTCGAGACAGAGATATTGGCTTGAGTAATTCTCCTGTTGCGCTACCTATCTTGTGGTCCCATCCTCTATGAACAGGGACTGTTTGTAGACCTACTTTTGGATTCATGCCTTGCCCAACTGCACCCCCTCTCATCAGAAGATTGGTATTCCCTTGGCCTTCTTAGTATGCTCAGACTCCAGGTCTTTGCCTGGCCCTGCAAATATGTTGGAATCCGGACTTCATAAATCTCCATTCTGTTGATGCCTGATCAGGATTATGACATAAACATATGATCTCAGTGAATGATTCTTCTTTCTGGATTCTGGAAACCACTGGTGCTTAGAGACAGATAAAGTTTTCTCCGATGGTGTAACTTGACTGCAAATGATTTATTCTGCAGAAATAAAACTAACTTCTGTTGACTGACTACAAAAAATATCAGTTTCAAATCTGTACTGTCTTGTTTTTACTGTCCTGAGAGGCAGTCCTAAGGGTTAACTGTTGACAAAACCCTTCCAATGAACTGACTCTGAAGAGTTTGTGGAAAGAATATTAAATCCAGATGTTCTACTAAGATGTTGTCCTTGAGTTAATCGGAAAATAAAAACAACATAATTTAATAGAGTCAAAATGCATATAAACAGAGGATAGAAAAGATTAAAGGCTTTTAGATAATGGCCTGGGTTATGGACCCATTTCTGCCATGTAATAAATATATGACCGTGACCAAATTACATAAGGAATCAGTGTTTCCTTTTGCATAATGAGATTAATAACAAGTTATTCCATCTCTATTACATTGAATTGCTATGATCAAATTGTATGGTGCATAGTTGCTTTGCTACATACATAAGGTATTGTTGCTGCTATTACTATTTAGCTCCTTTTATTTTTATTATTACTATTACCAGTGGTCCAAGGTGTGGATTCTCATTTCTTAGTGAGGCTTTTACAAAGCAACATTTGGTAATCATGGAAATCCAACATCCTGGGGAAACTCAAGTTTAATTCTTTATGAAATCACCACATTTATTTTGTCTGAATTTCTGACATTGCTTTTTTGTACTGCTGCTATTTTCATGTTTGGAACTGACAACTATAATTGGATTAAGTAATAATAATGTAATATAGCTACATAATTATGATTCTTATGAAATACAACTGAAAAGCAAGTAGGAGTATTGAAATGAAGAGTCCACGTTTGGTTGTTGGGTTAAGGTTCTTTAAATTTGCTGTTGTAGGTTGGTTGTGTGCTTACACCTTCCTAATCAGCATCTGATTTCCCTGCTTTAACATTTCCCTGCTTATATTCACACTCTTCAGCATATATGAAATTTAGATTCTTAGGTGCTGTGGAACTTGTCTCCCTAAAGTACCCCTTAGCAATATTGAGGGAACTGATGAGGTTGGCTGGTAGATCATCAAGTGTTGACATTTGCACTGATGTTGCAAAAGCAGTTTCGGTAAACCTGGCAGTTCCTTACAACTAATCCAGGGATTAACACCATACTTTACCAACTGACATTGATTATAGTACTCACCATTAGTGACTCCCAACTTTGACTCCCTGTACACCTGCATATAGACAAGAAGTTACATGGGTATAGATAGGTCATTTGTTTGGGAGGCTGAATCACTGAGACACTGAGTACAAAGATGCCCTAAGCATGGGCATGACAGGGGAGCCAAGAAAATTGGGACTTTGGTTTAAGTAACAAGGAAGTCAGAAGGAGCTGTGACACCAAGAGATTAGAGGACCGCCTCCCAGTTCTGGGTCCCAAGAATTCTCCTACTTTCTGGTTTTATCTCAGGAACAGATTTAGGCTCCATAAGCTCTAAAATGAAACTTTGTACCAGACAGGTGGGATGGAAGCTTAGAGAAAAAATAAAGTTAAATTAAAGAAAATGAGCAAATGCAAAGAGGGTAATTCTGGCATACTTGAGTTTGTGGACTGAGATGAATACATGCTACTACAATAATGGGCACTGTATCTGCTATTCTTCCATTTAGGGAACTGCTCATTTTATGGAAAGTATGTCAGTGGAGTGTACATCTGTTTGGCATTTCATTTGTCCTAAAGCCAAGCTGAAGTTTATTATTCTCTGCTGATCCACTAATGTCTTTCAGGGCAGAAGTGTTTTTAAGGCAATCGATGACACCACAAAAAAGAGCAGAATCAGAATTTACAAAACCTTTGGCACATTCTTTAGGAGAATGGAAAAATATAAGCAGAAAAGAATCTAATAGGGAAATAAGTAATTTACTAAAACAGGAAAAGTAAATTGGGTAGAGAAGATTGATTTGCATACAACATTGTTACCTAAGACACTGGGTCAGAGGACAAACACAAATCAATTAATTCCATTTGACTCCTTGACTTCTCATTTTATCTAAATAACACTCCTCTCATTTTAAATCTACCCACATCAGAACTTTCCACTTGCTCCTGGAATCCACCTCATTCTAATGAACCCACCTCATTTATTTTCTTCCTTCAGAAATATTTATTGAATACTTCTTAGGTGCCAGCCATTGTATATACAACACTAATACCATATGATCTTTATTGCAATAATAATAAAAAAAATCTTTGTGTAATAATAATAATAAAAAAAATCTTTGTGTAGTACCAAAGCCTATTTTTTTTCCTTTCTAGTCACACAGCTAGATGGAAATTGGTTAAGAAAAGGTTAACCAAGTTGCCCAAGGTATATCACCAGTACAGGCGCAGAGCAGGGTTTAACCCTTTGAGCAGTACAAACATTCATGTACGTCCTCGTGCCTCCTGACCATCCAGAGTACAACTGTACAAAAATTTTTATTTTAAAAATGTGTAAGGCAACATTAAAAAAAGGCAAATGTATGTTCTTCTTGTTTCCATAAATTGATTATCAAACAAACATGATTTTAAGTTAATAAAACTGTAACTGTAACTGATTTCATTTTTTGAAAAAAAGACAAAAACAAAAAAACCCTCACTCCCGGGGTCGGCAAGCATGAAAAAAACTCACTACTCAAAGGGTTAAACTAGAGCAGAGTGAAGTTCAAATGTAGATGATAGGCTCAAAAACAGACCATTAGCTGACCATTCCCTGTATTGAAATCACACACCTATTTGAATTTTAGGAAAGTCCTCACTAAAAAGAATACAGTTCATTAGGGCTGGCAACCTTCCCTGTAGTTAAGTAGTGCCATGTAACCGAGTTTAGGTCAATAGGATGTGGGTGGAAATGATACATGTCGTTTCAGGCCCAACTTCTGAACACCTCTCTCACAATCACCCATTGGCTCTATTTCCCCTCCTCTGCCAGCCAAATGCTGATGAACTAGTCGAAGATTCTGAGGACCTCCTAGTAAATGATGAAATCACAGAATGGAAGAAACTCGGAGTCTGAATGTGTAGTTAATCACCCTCAGCTAACTCCCATTAAATCACACATGAGCTCTTCCCACATATGATGCTTAAAGAAGTAGAATACACAAGTATTTCAGGGGCCAGACTTCACACAGGTAAGTGTGAGAATATGTGAAAAGCAATCAAATGTGAGACAATAGGGAGTCATGAGAAGTAGGTCTAAACCGGAAAATGGCATGCCCTTACCAAAAAATAATCATATTGACTCTTAAAAACTTCACTGGCTCAATACTAAATGCCTATAAGTGAATTTGTTCATCAGAGCCATAGTTCTCATGGGAGAGATTTCATCTATGTGTCCATTGGTGACTCATTCGAGCTCTGATTGTCAAGAAGTTCTTGGGTGTATAATATTTTTAAAATTTTTCCTTTGGGAATATCACTTTAAGGATAACCTTCCAGTCCAAGATGCTACAGTTTCTGGATCTTAGTGCTTTATTACTTTGGGACCTGAAAGTTTTGACCTCCAGGAGTCCAAATTACTAGCTTAAGACATAAGTGTTGACAAGACCAGTTACCTAATTTGTGGGGTCTTTTGCAAAATGAAAATGTAAGGTTACCATTCAAAAAGCAGGAAAAAGGTGCAGTTAGGAGTACTGAAATATTAAACTTTTCTCTTTCTTGTATAGTTTCTCTCTTGATCTGCCAAGATGTTGTTTATTTAATGTTTATTTAATTATGCTCATTTAATTGTATTAATCTCATGTCGCTATTTAATGTCATGCTCCTTAAGGTACAGGGGTGTTCCTGGGGAACACAGATCTTCACATGACATCCTGCGTAGCACTGTGCCTGACATGACTGGCCCTGGCTGGGGGCACGTAAGTCCTCCAAGGCACAGTCACCTGCACAGCAGGATGCTCTTGTCACCTGGAGCAGGTGTGGACGAGACACATGCTGCTGTGGAGATGCCCACTAAGGGCCTGGTGGAGCTGCCGTCCATGGTGAGACAGCGGCTGTCCCGCCCCTGCAGGAGATGCTGCCGACCCAGCCTCACCCCTTCGGCACCCACGCCTAGACCCAAGCCACAGTGAGTCCCACAGAATTTAGTTGCCACCCAGGGCACGGTGAGGGAGGAGTGGGCAGCCAGGAAGCCAGGGAGGCAGAAGTACAGAGGTGGTAGAACAGGGGACCCACATGTGAGCCAAGGCTCCAACTACCCTGCCACGCTCCATTATCCCATCAGACTTATCTATGAAACACAAATTCAAAGATAAAATTATTGAGGATTTTAAGATGACAATTACAGAGCATTAACCCCAAATGTGGGCCATAGAGACCCCATAGAGACCATCTACTTTCTGCTAAGCTCCAGGGTTACAGTTATGATAAAGCAGGCCAAGTCCTTACCCGGATGGAGTTTACATTTTAATAAAGTCCTTATTCAAGTCCAGATCTAGGTGTGGGAGCGGCATATGTCAATGAACAGTTTAATTATAGGGAAGGGCAAGCAAATGGTCAGCTTTTGAACCTATTGTAAAGATCTGAACTTTGCACAGCCCTAGGTTCGGACTCTGCTCTTCCACTTTTATTAGTAACATGATGTTGGGCAATTTATTTAACACTTCCTAAGACTATTTTCTCATTTGGAAAATGGAAATTATAATAATACCCATAGACAGGCACACGCACATGTTCACTATTATTATTATTGATCTGCAAGAGAGACAGACAGACAGAAAGTGAGAGAGAAAAAAGAGGGAAGAGAAAGATGAGAAGCATCAACTTGTAGTTCTTCACTTTCATTGTTCATTGAGGCTTCTCATGTGCCTTGACTGGGGGGCTCAAACTGAGCCAGTGACCCCTTGCTCAAGCCAGCAGCCTTGGACAAAAGCCAGTGACCTTGGGATCATGTCAGTGATCCTGAGCTCAAGCTGGCAACCCCTGAGTTTTGAACCATGGACCTCAGCATCCCTAGTGGATGCTCTATCCATTGTGCCACCAATGGTCAGGCCATTATAATGATTTTTTTAGTAGTAGTATTGATAGTACTAATATCCATTAACTTTAGCTTTTTTTAAATTTTTTTATTTTTCTGAAGCTAGAAACAGGGAGAGACAGTCAGACAGACTCCCGCATGCGCCCGACCGGGATCCACCCAGCACGCCCACCAGGGGGCGACACTCTGCCCACCAGGGGGCGATGCTCTGCCCATCCAGGGCATCTCTCTGTTGCGACCAGAGCCACTCTAGTGCCTGGGGCAGAGGCCAAGGAGCCATCCCCAGCGCCCGGGCCATCTTTGCTCCAATGGAGCCTTGGCTGCGGGAGGGGAAGAGAGAGACAGAGAGGAAGGAGAGGGGGAGGGGTGGAGAAGCAGATGGGCGCTTCTCCTGTGTGCCATGGCCGGGAATCGAACCCGGGACTTCTGCACGCCAGGCTGATGCTCTACCACTGAGCCAACCGGCCAGGGCCAATTTTAGCTTGAACAAACAAATAAAACGCATGGAATTGGAGAAATGACCCTTGGGGAATGAAGGAGCTATTCAGGTGGAGGAAGCACTTTCCTTAACTGGCTGCCGCTCACTGACCAGACTTTAGGATATTTGTACTTACACAGTGCCTGCTGAATTCGATTGGCTTTCTTTTCCTCTCTGAATTGACTGATCTGGTGCTGCGTTAAAAAAGAACCTAATAGAATAGCTTTGTTGTATTATTGTAAAGAAAAGTTTTAAGGTTAAGTGAAACACAAATTAATTCTGATTTCTAGAGGCAAAGAAATGATCACATGTAATGAACTTCTTACTGAACTATGTGTCATGAAATTCTATGTTTATGTTCATGCTCACCAGGGACCTGTTAAGTGCATTCTCTCTTATCTCTGGAGAATTGTAGTGGTAACACTTGCCACATTTCCTACTGAAGTATTTTGAGGATTAGGTCAAATTCTTAAAATACTAGTGATTTAATAACAAGCACTTATTCAAAGAGGAGAAAAAGCAATGTAATACAGGAGCTCTGTTTCCTGATTGTAAAAAGAATCCAGAAAGTGTTTGAAATACAATTGGATCTCTACAGATCTTGATTATGACCTTCTAGACAGGCATTCATAAGTCTGGAATTTCCCAGGATGCTTTGCCAGGAATTAGTGTTGAATTACCAGAAAATCAATATGACACTTAGTACACATTTATCTAGAGAGTAATTCAACACACACACATCCACACACACATACACCTTTCATTGTTCTAGGAGCTCCAATTCAGGAGAAAAGGGAGTGGACTAACCAGATTCATTTTACAAGTAGTTCTAAATAATCATCCACAGCTGGAAATATACCTTTATTCATGATAAAACACAAACTCTTTAGTATGCCTACTTTAAAAAATAGATTCTGTATTTGCTTTCTGATTATTTTATTTTGGCTTTATTTTAATAACTTGTCATGCAATTCCCTCAAGTCCTGCATAGTATCTTACTAATATGAACTGCACCTGATCTAAACTATGTCCATTTTTTCCCTCCATTGTGTGTGTGTGTGTGTGTGTGTGTGATTTTTAGCAGTTTCCCCTGAGCATCAGTCTTTGTCAGAGTTTCAATCCCTAGCTTTTTCTGAGGGTGTGGGTGAAGTCTCCATGCATCTGGTCAGGAATCACTCCAGACTGTGGGTGAGGATTTCTTTTTCTTCCCTGGGTCTGCACATTCCTTCCTTGTCAGAAGTCCTTTCTCTGCCTACCTGAAAGCCCAAGATATTTAGACTCTCTTGTAAAATAAATCTTTCCTGTCTCTGGTTAGTCCACTCCCTGAAAACCCGTGTGCTGGGAAGGGATCATAGGGTTAAAAACTCAAAGAACTGGAGAAGGGGGAGAGAAAGAGAAAAGGAGCCTGGGAAAATGGACAGAAAATGTTTGGCTCTTCATCTGGACTGAGTTACTTAATCACTGTACCTTCAACCAGATCCCGAAGAGACCCCAAGAGAATTCCTGGACTCTCTCAGGGAACAGATTACTCCATCTGAGTGAAATCTTCCTTGGAAAATAAATTGCAGAAAGAGAAAAAAAGAACGTTTTAGGCTCCCATATGTCTATTTCAAATGATTTATCCTCTCTCCAGAGAACTTGAGCTTCTTCATGCCTTAGGTTTATTTGGTTTAAAATAAAATTCCAGTGACTACCCAGAATTTAGCAACCTAGATTCTGTCTAATTTTGGATTCCTTTAGAAATTAAATTCATAGCAGTTGTCAGACACCACAATAGAAAATTTCTATTATGACTCAGTATCTTCTAATCTAAATTACCTCCAGTTTTAAACAAGGTTTAAGAAATCTGTGCCTGTTTGTCATAAAGGTTCAGAGTGCCCAGAAATAGCCGGGCACATTGTGCTGTGTCTGTTTACAATACTTATGGCCTGCCTTCCACATTTGACAGAAATATCTATAGGTGTGTGTGTGTGTGTGTGTGTGTGTGTGTGTGTAGAGGAACACTTGGATGCTCTGTACCATCATTGACAGTCCTGTCCACACTCGAAGGCCTATGTGGAGCTCCTCAATGCTCAATGTTCCTTGAGGAGGGAGGGGGGAGGATGGAGACAGCTAGGAGGAGAGGCTAACGTGTACTTTGTTCGGCATGTCCCTCGGCATAAAGTTGGGTGGCTGAGCTTGTGTTTGATCCTGGATCTGTCACTTGTTAGACATCTGATTGTGGTTATTTAACCTCTCTAAGCCCCACTTCCCTCATCTGTAAAATGGGAGTACTTATGTGATAGTCTTTAACACTTTCTGAGTACTTTCTGTGCCAGGTACTGTTCTGAAAAACGCACATGTGCACACAGAACCCGATGAGGTAGGTACTAGGGATGAAAGACAGAATTTAAGTAAAGTGCTTAGCAGTAATAGCTATTAGCATTATAATAATACAGGGTGGGACAAAGCTAAGTTTATAGTTGTGAGTCCATGAAACACAGAGTTTATTCTTGTATTTTTATTTATTAATGATTCTATTATTTTCCACACAAACAATTATACAGCTACATCCTGTATATCTTATATATCTTATAGGTTTATGTTTCATTCAATTTTTTTTTTCCTGAAGCTGGAAACGGGGAGAGACAGTCAGACAGACTCCCGCATGCACCTGACCAGGATCCACCCGGCACACCCACCAGGGGCGACGCTCTGCCCACCAGGGGACGATGTTCTGCCCCTCCGGGGCGTTGCTCTGCCGTGACCAGAGCCACTCTAGCGCCTGAGGCAGAGGCCAAGGAGCCATCCCCAGTGCCCAGGCCATCTTTGCTCCAATGGAGCCTTGGCTGTGGGAGGGGAAGAGAGAGACAGAGAGGAAGGAGGGAGGGGGTAGAGAAGCAAATGGGTGCTTCTCCTATGTGCCCTGGCCGGGAATCGAACCCGGGTCCCCCGCACGCCAGGCCGACGCTCTACCGCTGAGCCAACCGACCAGGGCCTGTTTCATTCAATTTTCTCAAAAGTCCTATACAGTTTGTATCATCATCCCTATTTTCTACTACCAAGAAAACTGAGGGAGGTTAGGCAAATTGTACATAGTTGCTTAGCTGCTAAGAGACAGAGCAGGGAATTCAAATTCAGGTCTTTCTGATTCCAAACTTGTTCTCTTTTGACTATGTTGCGAATCTTTAAAAATCAATTTATGATACAGAAACACTGATTTCTGCTCTGTGGCTGCAGTCTATGACCCTCCTTTACAACTCTGAACTCAGTCCCAGCAACTTTGTTGAATATAGGCATCCCGGCACATGTGTGTCTAAGGTGACATGTGGGAGTGTTTCACAGACAGGTTTAGTTGTTTCTGTCATTACACACCAATCCCCAACTCCTACCTTAGGGTGGGGCGCCTGGTACCACCAGCATCAGCACCACCAGCACCACCAGCACCACCAGCACCACCAGCACTACCATCACGCCCTGACTAACCCTTGCTTATCTTTCAAGACTCTGTGCAAATATGATGCTCTCATGGAGACCTTTTCAGAGCTCTGACCTTCTATTATTTTAGTCATTCATTCAGCAACTATATAAAATTGGCTAAGTGTGCATCAGGCACTCTTCCGGAAGCTGGAGCACATTATTGAAAACTCTTGCCATGTCCCTGGCCAGTTTGCTCAGTGGTAGAGCCTCGGCCTGGCATGTGGAAGTCCCGGGTTTGATTCCCGGCCAGAGCACACAGGAGAAGTGCCCATCTGCTTCTCCACCCCTCCCCTGTCTCCTCTCTCTTTCTCTCTCTCTCTCTTCCCCTCCTGCAGCCAAGGCTCCATTGGAGCAAAGTTGGCCCCGGTGCTGAGGATGGCTCCATGGCCTCTGCCTCAGGCGCTAGAATGGCTCCTGTTGCAATGGAGCAACACTCCAGATGGGCAGAGCATCACCCCCTAGTGGGCATGCCAGGTGGATCCTGGTCAGCTGCATGTGGGAGTCTGTTTCTCTGCCTCCCCACTTCTCGCTTCGGAAGGCCCCCCCACAAAAACTCTTGCCTTTGTGGTGCTTTCATTCTTGTTTAAGGTTCCCATGACGTCCTGAAGTGCTCATTCACACCCTTGCATGCATGTGGTTATTTACCTGTAAGAATTTGAATTAACGTCATTCTTCTCCTCTAATTTCTAAATACAAAAAAGGCACAGACCACATGAGGTTTTCTCCATTAGCACAGAGACGTACACTTAGTAGGCACTCATATATTTGTAGAATGACTGTAGAATAAAAGTGGGACACATTAATTCATCTTTTCTAGGGAGCGCTAGCTATGGGCATTCTCAGTACCACCTCCCAGGAGTTCCTCAGGTGCTGTGATCTCAGGCATCCAGACTGGGTACAAGACACAAAAGGTCTACAGCTTGAAAGGGAGGAGCTCCATATGGTGGCATGCCTCTTATAAGTGGTTTCTGCCATGAGGATGTGGAGACACGAATTTTTACATTGCGTCAATGCACGTATAGGTTGGAGCAACCATTCTGGTAATGAGTCCTGAAGACTCTAGTCAAATTAAGTATATCCACATTCAGTGTTCCAGCAATAGCTTCTGGATATATCCCAGGATATTCTCATACAGGTCCACAAGAGGACATACACAGTAACACTAACTGCAGTGTTATTTGTGAGAGCCTGTCCTTCATTGAGAAGACAGGTGGGTAAAATGTTGTAGAGGCACATGAACGGGCATTATGCAGCAGTTAAGAACAATGGGTTTGATACATGTCTAACAAAATGGAATCTAGCAACATCTAGCCATGCTAATGTTTAGCGGAAAAGGTAGAAAACAGCATGAGGTGTGTAATATAACTATTTATGTATGTAAGTTAAAAGTCAGTGAACACAAAACATTCTGTGTTTTGCAAAAACACATGCAAATAAAAATTTTCACACTGAACACATCAAAATGATTGCCTATACTGGAAGGAGCATGGGGGAAGGTAAAAATAGAAAGTAATTTATGGAATAATTATGTGATAATGTAATTTACTACATAAATAATTTATAAGTAAAATAACGGAGAGGCCTTTCATGGACTACTGATGCCCGTGAACAGGAGGTTCAAAAGCAAATAAACATAAAATGTTTTCCACTGCATCTGCCCTGTTTGTGGCACCACTTGCCAGACTTGTCTGTCTGTCATGCCCATTCCTGATGCCCCTGTAAGGTCATGACTTGCAGAGTTGCTTTGCAGTGTCTTATATTTGTTATTTCTTCCATGATGGTTACCCTTGTTCAGCAGTTTTCCCCATGGTAGTTCTTGGGGACTCTGAGTTCCCAGAGTCTGCCCCTGTCTAGCTAACAGGGAAGCTCAGCACACAAAGAGCATCACTGCACTTGGCTCAGCTGGTTCTGCTCCAGAAAACCACTGTCGATGATCCATCTCTGTCTTGCCGAGAAGGATGATGCCTAACATGCTCAATCATTCACATGTGGGTTCCGGGCAGGGCCTGGTCTCCCAGCCAGGTGGAAATATTGACATGACTCCTGCTTTTAGTTTGATGATTGATGCCACACTGGTGCAGCTGCAGTCTGGGCTGCATCTGGAGTTCCCTGAACATAGGCAGGTGGGTAATAATCCTTGATCCACCCCTAGCACTGCGGTTCCCCATCATCGACACTCCTGTCCTGCCGTAGCTCCTAAGTCCTTGTTTCTAGAACTTTGATTCTCCAGGCAACAGAGAAACCACAGCACCGTATATGGTGTTCGGCCCTTGCTGTATCCTGTAACAGGACATATTTTTCGTACAAGGGTCAACAGACTCTCCAATGTAAAAGCCATTGGGTTGATATAGCTTGAGAAGCCCCTCAGATATATTTTGGCAGGACTCAGAGTTAGTCGAGGAAAGCTAGAGTGAAGGCACAGTGGGGCTGGACAGAGTGAAGTGTGCAGTTGTACTGCACTGGCCCAGCACGGGACAGAGGCAGAGCCTGCTGCAGGAATGCCAGGAGGCTCACACACTCCAGGCATATGTTCCAAAGGGCCTCAAGTTTTTGTATTTTTGTTGTTGGTGGTGACAAAGATAGAGAGAGAGAGAGAGACAGACAGACAGACAGACAGGTACAGACAGACTGGGAGGGAGAGAGATGAGAAGCATCAATTCTTTGTGGCAGCACCTTAGTGGCTCACTGATTGCTTTCTCATATGTGCCTTGATGGGGGGCTGGGGGACTACCGCAGGGCGAGTGACCTCTTGCTCAAGGCAACGACCTTGGACTTCAAGCCAGTGACCTTGGAGTTCAAACCAGTGACCTTTGGCCTCAGTCAAGCCAGTGACCATGAGATCATGTCTATGATCCCACACTCAGGCCAGTGACCCCTTGCTCAAGCTGGTGAGCCTGTGCTGAAGCCAGTGACCTCAGGGCTTTGAACCTGGGTCCTCCGTGTCTCAGTCCAACGCTCTATCCACTGCACCACCACCTGGTCAGGTGGCCTCAAATTTTGATGGATATTTTGATTCCCAATATTTTCTCCAAAGGACTGTACAGATGAGCCTAGATACTCTGACAGGGCTGGAAGAGGAACTTCCTCATACCACTTTGAAATTATGGCCCACTGTAGGACTGCAGGATCTATAGTACATAGTAAATGATATCATCCCTCTGAATCCTATGTGTTATATAGAATTATATAGAATGTTTTCCCTGATGATAAAAGCATTATCATGCTATGGTAGAGGACCAGCTAGCAGATATCATAAAGAAAAAAGCTGTATTAGAACTAATTAGGGTTAAAACAAAAGAAAGAGGACAACTAGATATCACTAGCTAGTTTTTGGTGAGTTTTAATTTATGTAAATTATTTCTAAATTATTCAACCAAATTCCTATTGATAAATATTCGGGTCATTTCAAATTTATCAGTCCCATAAACTCTACCATAATTAACATTCTGTTTATTCATCTTCACACAGTTATCTAACTATTTAGTTTGGGTAAATTTTTAGGGGATGGACTCCTACGTCAAAGACTTTTAAAGAGGGCTTTCATATGGTGCATGTCACCATGTTTTCCTCCAGGAAGGTCGCGTTCATATATACTCCCACTAAAAGCACATGCCTGTCTCCTCAAACTCTCATCAGCCTCCTTGATCATTCCCACTTTGGCATCCAGTTCATCTATGAAAGCCTGGGCTACATCACCAGTAGCTTGACCTTTCTCAAGGTTAAGCAAGCATGGCACTTTGTTCATTAAAGAACTAGCTTCCCGAGGGGGCAAATCAGCTTTCTTTATAAACCAGGGAATGTTTATTCTGATCTTCAAGGTTGAACTAAACTTTCTTTTAGATGTGTACCCTGATTTTTGAGTTTTACTGGCAAGGACAAATTGAGCTTATTTCAAAGCTGAGTAAAATTAATGGCCAAGTGAAGGGCTCATTTGTGGCGATGGCTGACCTAGACTGGAAAATCATTGTCGGAACACCGCTGAGCTGCAGCCGGGTCTCCGCCCTCGCCACCCCTCTGATTTATCTTAGAATTCAAGCTAAACAAAGTGATTTATGTTCTTCTTAAAATCTGTCTTTTGTTAGTCATACTATTTGTTTGGGACATTTAAACAATTTTGCTAATAAAGAAACACCTCCCTTAGATGAAACAGCATAGTATTAACAGTTTGTATTTGTTTCATAGGGTTGTTTTTCCCTAAAGTAGTGAGATAATTACAAAAATCATGACACTTTATCTCCTAGAATAATTTAACCTTATAATTTATGGTTTTTTCCATTTATTAATATTCTGAATATCATTCCATACATAGACACACACACAGAGACACAAACAAATACTCTCCAAATAAAATATTTTCCTCCTAGGAGTCATTGTCCTCTCAATAATTAACTTCCTTGCCTTATGTTTTTAAATGATATGAAGCAGAACTCCTAGCTTTGTCCACCAGCTCCCGAGGTGGAGAAGAGTTTTGTGAGCTTGGACTCACCTTTGTGTCAGTCAAAGGCAAAGTGTAGCCCTGGGACTCATGTGACCCAGGTGCCTCTCTCTGGCTGATTTTTGAAAATCTACTGCAAGTGCTACTCAACCTACTTCCATATTTTATAGAGTTCTTTAATAAGGATAAACTTGCAAATGTGACTTTGACCATCTTATTATTGTTCTGGGGTAAGTTTGCTGGCTGGCTCCTAGGGCCGCTGTGAGTGGGGAGGAAGCAGGCAGAGCGGGCTAGCTGCCGCCATGGGTGGAGGAGGGTAAACGCAACAGCTGGCGGCAAATGCTCACACTCATTTCCTGCACACAAATCCAGTATATCAAACCGGGGTGGCATATATTAGTGTAAAAACTTTCAAAGGAGGCAAAATGAGTGTAAACCCTGGCCAGCTCTGCCATGTTCCCACTGTGTGACCTTGGCTATGCTATTTTTCTTCTCTGAGCTTCAATAATAGTATTTATTTTGGATTATTTTAAGGATTAAATAAGCGAATGTATATAAAGCTCTTGGGATAACACTTGGTGCATAAACTACTCAATAATGAGACTTATTGCCCTGGCCGGTTGGCTCAGCGGTAGAGTGTCGGCCTGGCATGCGGGGGACCCAGGTTCGATTCCCGTCCAGGGCACATAGGAGAAGCGCCCATTTGCTTCTCCACCCCCCCCCTTTCCTCTCTGTCTCTCTCTTCCCCTCCCGCAGCCAAGGCTCCATTGGAGCAAAGATGGCCCGGGCGCTGGGGATGGCTCCTTGGCCTCTGCCCCAGGCGCTAGAGTGGCTCTGGTCGTGGCAGAGCGATGCCCTGGAGGGGCAGAGCATCGCCCCCTGGTGGGCAGAGCTTCGCCCCTGGTGGGCGTGCCGGATGGATCCTGGTCGGGCGCATGCGGGAGTCTGTCTGACTGTCTCTCCCCATTTCCAGCTTCAGAAAAATACAAAAAAAAATAAATAATGAGACTTATTATTAATATTCACTGAGACATGGGGACCATCTTTCCCAGCTTTGACATCACTCAATATATAGTATTATATTCCAAGATAGTGTTAAGCAAACAATGGCCCATGGGCCAAATTCAGCCCACTGCCTGATTGTGGATAGCAGTGAGCTAAGAATGGTTATTACATTTATAAGTGGTTGAAAGAAAATCAAAAGAAGAATAATACTTTGTGTCATGTAAAAATGGTAAGAAATTCAAATTTCAGTGTTCATAAATAAAATTCTGTTGGAACACAGCCACAGTCGATGTTTACATAGTCTATGGTTGGTTTTGTGCTACAAAGCAGAGTTTAATAGTAGCAACAGTGACCAGATGGCCTGCAAAGCTGCAAACACTGGCTGGCCCTGTACAGCTTTGGGGAGCATGGAGCAGATGAGGACTTTCATTCTTGCTCAGGGTCAAGGAGGGCGCTGCTTTCTGCCCCCGCCACACGCTTTGTCTCATTTTTGCTAAAGGAGCCATTTTGTCAAAGCTGTTCTCTGCATCCAGAAGGACCATCCTTGGCAATGATGTGCTAGTAAATGCTTAACAACTAGCTCTATAGAAAGAAGAGAAGCCCTGATAGGTGTGTCCCATTGGCTGATTTCTATGGTTTGAATACTCACACCATGGCTGATTTTTTTTTCAAGCTACCAACATGCCATCAACTGGCCTGCAAAATTCTTAACACTTTAAGCATTGGTTCTCCTGAGCCATGCCAACCAGCATTGCTCTTGACCTCCACTGAGAGACTCACCACTGCTTTGTATCCTGGAGCTGCAGAGGCCATGTCTTTACTGCACGGGGGGATTGTGATTGGTTATTGGTTACCAAGTAGGGGCTCAACTTACATTTCTATGAGGGGCTTTTCTCAGAATACATGTTATTCAGAAATACGGATCCCCTGTGAGAGATTTAGCACAGAGGAAAGCTGACACACATATGGAGAGGGAAAGTGCTGTGAATGAAGTAGTCGGTGAGTAATATGGTAAAAAGCTTTGGAACATTTAGTCTTTGACTGGAGGGTCACAGTGATGCACAAACACTGCAGATTCCTCCGTCTTCCCCTTGTCTCCCTGATGCTGGCCTTCTCCTGAGCATGCCGGGGGAGTGAGCCACGCAGATATCTCAGGAGAGACATTTCAACCAGGGAGAGGAGCAAGTGCAAAGGTCCTGGGTTGATGGCCTCTTGAGTCATTTCCTCCTCTGTTATTCCTGTGGGCCCTGACCTTTCAACTCTGCTTTTATTTGGGGGAAGTTAATTCGGAGAGTTGATTATTAACACGTTAAGCAGACCGTGAGCACTTAGAGACTAAAAGTCTCTTATTTGTCTTTGCATCCTCAGTGCTTAGCACAATGCTAGTCACATAGTAAGTGTGCAATAGACAGGACATATCCTATCAACACCTGATTAATCTAACTCTCTCTCCATACCCTCTCTCTATGATCTTTCCAGCAATTTGTTAGGGCTGCTGAGAGTGTCTGATTTCCACTAAGTAAGCACCTCGAGTGTCCCACTAAGTCCCTTACATTCTAATTTTTTTAAAGATTTTATTTATTCATTTGAGAGAGGAGAGAGAGAGAGAGAGAGAAGGGAGACACAAGGGGGAGGAGCAGGAAGCATCAACTCCCATATGTGCTGACCAGGTAGGCCCAGGGCTTTGAACCTGCGACCTTAGCTTTCCAGGTTGACGCTTTATCCACTGTGCCTCCACAGGTCAGGCACGCTCCTTCTTATGCATCCCAGACCTTCCCTTTTCCAATATTCTTACATGTGAGGGCTGAATTGTCCTTTTCACACCTTCCAGGCATGACTTAGAAAGTGAACACAGAGAGACACAGCAAGGGCTTTTAGGCAAGTGTTGCCAGCAGAGTGCACAGAGCTTTAGAAGAGGCGTGAAGCTCTACTGTGATTTCCTGCCTTCAGATCAAGTCAGAGGATGGAGGGGCGGGGGAAGAGAAGAGAAGGACTGCAGCTCCCCTATTTGACCACTGTGTAAAATTAGAGAAAACCAACCCTGGTCAATGAAAACTGTCTCAAGAGTTTTTATTTAGTCTTCTTCTCTTCACATTAATTGCCAATCAGCCTCACACTCATCCTCTCTTGCCCTCTCACCCTTGACAGGCGATCTTGAATCTGCACAATGTGGGATCAATTCCCGGCTGTTTTCCCAGTATGATCAGGGCTGTGCAAGGCCAGCCCTAGTAGGCTTATGTGGGGCAGGAACTACATTGACTCATAAGGTATTATTTTTGCATTGCTTGTTTTTCTGATTTCAACCACACTCCAGAAACATACTTGGATTGAAGCTTAAGCATGACGCATAGAAGCCCACAGAGTGTTCCGAATACAGGATAATTTTAGTTCAGACTACTGGTCATGCGAACAAGCAAGGACACTTCCCACTTTAGGTTTTCATTCCCTCTAAGTTGGATCAGAAAGAAAAGTCCTGATTTGCCTGTGGTTTGGGTGCTAGATTATTAAACTGGAAGGTTTTGTGGGGTGAGGGAAGTAAGGAAGCCCTTGGTTCAAACAGGCCAACTAGAACAAATGAAAGATTTATTTAGTTAGGGTCAATTTCCAATTGTTGACTTCCTCAGGGACTTTCTAATAAGGATCCATAGAGGGCCAGGAAAGCTGTTCTTCACCATTCCCGTATGGTGCGTGCGTGTGTGTGTGTGTGTGTGTGTGTGTGTGTGTATGTGTAACATTGGTACCAGAGAGAAGGGATAAAGAATGACCACAGATCTATGCAAAGGGTACCTAAAATTCACCATGGTCCAATGTAATTAGCATATTTCACCAAGTCTGAGGCATACATTTATTTTCACATTTTAATATTTTTTAAATTTTATTTGAAACATTACATTTAAAAGGGTGACATTGATCAATAAGAATATATAGGTTTCAGGTAACATTGCTATAGCATTAGCACTATTGATTATGTTGGGTACCCACCACCCAAAGTCGAATCATTTTCTGTCACCATATATCTGTCATTAATATTTCTAATATCAGAATGAGCCTCACAATCTGTACCTATACCACAGTTTAGTTGGTTGGGATTTGTATTTTCTTAGTGACAATTAGCACTGTTTCAGAGGTGATGATGTGATATCTGACTTGGAGACTCTGACTTGTTTGTAGCTTAAGGGCAGAGCACACTTGTCAGAGTCACAAAGTCAAGGTGCTACTCCCTGAAAGTCATCAGTGTCATCTCCAGCAGTGCTGTCTAGATCTCTGCTGTGTCTCTACATAATATATGGCTCAGAGTTATCAAGTTCTTACTATAGTCAGGCAATATTCTCAGCTCTTTACGCACTTAGTCTCACGATCCATGAAGTCCCTTCTCAGTTCAGGTCTAGGCAGGAAACAGAAGCCATTATTTAAACTAATGCCATTATTTTAACTAATTATTTTAAAAGAGACAATTGAATAGAAAGAATTGTTAAGCAGGTTCAAGGCTGATAACTAGCAACTAAACAGGTAAAAAGGGGGTTCTAAGGCATCAAGAAGGCAACAACTAGGGCCATGAGAACAAAGGGAAGAGGATGGAATGATTAACAGTTAGATATAGAGAGGAGGGGAGGCCCAGCCCCTAGCTCGGCCTCGCTGCTGCTGGGTCTCTGAGGGCGGACCAGGGAAGCTGGCTCTGCAGGTGGCGGAAAAGCTGCACCGTGGGTTCCGTGGCTGCTATGGAAAAGAGCTGCTGCTGCTTTGGGAGAATGATGTGCTCAGGAGCAAGAAGCAGGGGGATGGGACAAGGCTCTTCATCCTTCTCAACCATTTGGCAAAGCTGAAAGGTGGTCTGCAGAGTTGCAGCCTCAGCATCCCAAAGGAGAGTGTGGATGGGTGGTTAGGAGAAAAGAGAAAAAGAGCTAGATAACTACAACATTGCTTTACTTTTACATATGAAGAAACAGACACAAAAACGTCAAAAGTAATGAGTGCATTACCGCAAGTCACACAAATCTGAAGATACAAAGTCAAGAACTGGTCCCAGAGCCTCCTGAGTCCACACTATATATACTTAATGAGTACACAGACTTCTATCTGTTGCCTTCTATGGCTTTGTCTTGCTTTTTCATTTGTTCAGCCAACAGCTATTCCTTGAGTGTCTATTCTATGTCAGGCACTGAGCTTGGCTCTGGGGAAAGCAGCAAACAAAACAGGCATGGTGCTTATCCTCAGGGAACTGCCAATCTAGCTTTGTCTATTTCTTTCTTTCTTTTTCTTTTCTTTTCTTTTCTTTTTTTTTTTTTTTTTTTTTTTTTTTGGTATTTTTCTGAAGTGAGAAGCGGGGAGGCAGAGATACAGATTCCCACATGCACCCAGCTGGGATCCACCCTGCATGCTCACCAGGGGGCGATGCTCTGCCCATCTAGGGCATTGCTCCATTGCAACCGGAGCCATTCTAGTGCCTGAGGTGGAGGCCATGGAGCCATCCTCAGCACCCGGGCCAACTTTGCTCCAATGGAGCTTTGGCTGTGGGAGGGGAAGAGAGAGATGGAGAGAGAGGAGACAGGGGAGGGGGTGGAGAAACAGATGGGAGCTTCTCCTGCATGCCCTGGCTGGGAATTGAACCCGGGACTTCCACAGGCCTGGCCAACACTCTACTGCTGAGCCAATCAGCTAGGGTGCTTTGTCTATTTCTGAGGATAGTTTCTTCTCTCCCACCCCCACTCCCCCACCCACCCCCTGACTTCCTCTTTTGTCTGCATGTCTAGTCTGTAGGTGTATATTGCTTTCTTTTTTAATTATTTAATGTCTGCCTTCTCTGCCTTGCTGTCTCAATCTCTTTGATATCTTTGTAATCTGTCCTGGTCCCTTTCCCTTCTTATGTTACCTTCTTTGCCCTTCCTCATATTTCTCTTCATATTAATGGCCAAAACATCGACCCAAGTGTAGGTTTTATGTACATTTTCTCTTTTGACAAGTTTCATAAACTTTGTTTTTAAAAATGTTTAAATGAATGAGCTAAACAGTTTATAGTTCTCTATCTTAAAACACAGGAAAATAAATCTAATTCAGTAGGCTTTTGCTTATTGGCCTTTCATTTTCTTCTGTAGCTAGCTCCTCCGAGGTAATCAGTCATGGAGAGACTAAAGCAATAGATCAAAGAAAGCACAACATATATAATAGTTTTTATAAGCAGGCCTCCCAACACACCAGTTATGAAAGCAAAACCTTTCCTGTTTAAGGAGTGACTGTGTACATAGTCGTTAAGGTTGGGGAACCAGACTACCTGGAGTTTGAACCCCAAGTCTTCTACTTCCTAGCTGTGTAGCATCAGGAAAAGTTATTCAACCTTTCTATGCCTTGATTTTCCTCATCTGCAAAATGGGGGCAAAGACATGAACACCTACTTCATTGGGTTTGGGGAAGGATTACATGAATGAATACATAAAGGCACTCAAAAGAATACCATGCTTGTAATAGATGTAATTAGTTTTCATTATTATTCATAACACAAATTTTATCCTGGAAACAGTGCCCCCACTCTCACAATCCTTTATTCCAGTTGTCTCCAGACCACTGTTCTCCAGTATTTTTGAGCTGTGAGCTCTCTTTCCTGTGGTTCTGCTCACACACAGTACTAAGGAAATACATAATGTCAAAGCTACTGAGGTTGTCAGTTCATTCTGGTTGTATGTGACAGAAAATCAGCTCAATTCAATTTAACCAAAAGGCTTACACCCTGGGAAGTCCAGTCTGGCAGCCACAAATAAATTCAGGGTCTTCAATCAGGGGCCTCACCCCGTGTTAATCTCTCTCCTCGGTTTCCACTAGCTTCATGGCTTCCTACCGCTGGCAGAGCTTCCCAGGTGGTGACAACAACGTCCTCTGGCAATCCAAGCTTTTCATCTTTCCAGTTGCCCAGTAGTGTCACCCTCAAGAGTACTACTCTAGTGAGAGTCTGCGAATATCCCAATGGACTCCCTGTCCTCCTAGTTAACTCACTGTCCCTAGGGGTTGGGGCAGTCTTGGTCTCTTGTTTATCTTTATCTGGAATGTTAACCGATAGCAAATGTCCCTTTCACCATTTTTGTCAAATGGCCATGGGTTTCAGCATACATAGAGAACTCTTTCTTGAGCAAACAAGTGTGTTAGGCTTGTTTGCTTTTACTTTGCCTGATTGTTCCATGAGCAAGGGGCAGCACCACGTGTGTGTAATCTATGTAAGCCTGCAGGTGCTTGCCCTCAGGGCAGCAGATTGTAGACTGCAGATTGCCCATCTGCCGTCATTGGGAGGGGCCATCTCCACAGTTCTTTTACCATCTGCTGGCATTCAGTGCATATCTGCAAAGCCACAACCACCAGCATTATATCTTGGTGGCTGGTTATGATAATCCAGTATTCCCTAGGTTAGCTGATACAATCTCCCACCCACACAACACGGATGCTACACCTGCCTAATGACTGACTGCATTTTGAAGGTGGCTCCATGTGGCAGCACTGGACAGGAAAGCAGTGCAGGGAGGTAAGAAATTAGTGGGCACTGGGAAATTCTTTGCCAATTCCAATTGTAGCATCAGCAAATATACTATAGTATCCCATTCTTTCCTCTTCTCATATCTCATATCTGGTATTCTGCCTTTTTTTTTTATGAACTTTTTTCAGTTAAATATGGACCTTTGTTGAACATATTTTCCAAAAGACCTAGTCTAATCTTTGAACTCCTTAAGTCACTGAGTTAAGCAATATGTAAAATTATATTAAATGCCCTAGATGTCTATAAGTTCATGGAAATTTGTGACATGCTTAAGTGGTGTCAATTGTTTATTTTAAAAAGTAGTTATTAAAGGGCAAGGGTTTTAAAATCTAAGTACCTAGTCACACACTTCTTAGTTTTCAAAAACATCAAAGAAGTTAATGAACAGGGCACTTCTGTGTGTCTAATCCTAAGGGGCTGCTTGGATTTTGGGGGCGTCTTCCTTGGGTGGGGTTCCATGACAATTTTCTGTTCTCTGTTCTCACGGTCTTTGTCGACACAGCCTGATCCCACGGCTGACAAACAGTCCAACAGAGTACACAGGTCTCTGGGAAAGGGGAGAGAGTGGGTTTGCTGTGAAGGCTGAGGCTGGACTCCTCAGAGTGGAGCCAAGCCCTGAGAATCTGGGTGGAACCCACGGAGTTTGCCAGCCCCTCCCCTCATGCCCAATTTCCCTGATGGGGCTCCAGGAGCGGAGGTGGAGGCAGTGAGCCAGCCAGCAGGAGCGGCGAGGCTGGGGACAACAGCATCTAATCCTTGAAAGGCTGGGAGCCTTGGACACCAGAGGCAAGGAATTCTGTACAAGGCCTCTGGCCAAAGGAATTAGGAGCTGGGTGGCCAGGCCAGCTGTTTCTGAGCTCTGGAAAGTTAAGTGTGGCCAAGGCAATCACAGTGTGCTGTGTTGGAAATGCAGGAGGGCTTCCCACTGCGGCCTTCGGAGAAGCTGTTTGGATGAACTGCTCCTTGGCCACATCTTGGTGCTTCTGTGTCGGTTACCCCAGTGATTCTGGGCATTTATTTCCTGTGATGGCGGAGACTGACAAAGGCTGCTTGTCCCCAAAATGTCACCCTTCGGGAGGCTGGGAGGCTGGGAGCTCTCAGGGAAGATGAGGACTGAAGAGGAGAAAGCCCTGTTTCCTGACCTGCCCTTGCCACGCGGGCTGCCCCATGTTTACACACCGGTTCTGTGGGAGCAGGGGGGACAGCACCTGTCTCTCCAGTCCCTTCTCAGGGAGGCTGCAGAGGTGCCTGAGGAAAGTCATGTTTCATTGCTGACAAAACTTGGCTGACAGCCACAAAAGTAATTCATTTTTGGTGGGATTTTATTTTTATTTTTTGGAAGGGAGAAATACAAACTGTTCTAATTCATCTGCTTCAAAATTAAAAGCAGGGATAGACCATCTGAGTGTTCAATAAAAACAACAATTAATAAAAGACATATACAGCAGTTCCCTAGCTATTAAACTTTGGACAGGGATGATATATCCAAAAAAAGAAAACAAACCTTTTTTTAATGTTGTATAACCTTTTTTTTTATCTTTTAAAAAACCAGAGTATGTGGAGTGCAATCTAATCACATTTTAGTGAATCAGCATTGCTTTCAGAGACATCAATTACAGCAAGTCTCTCCGGACTCTTACACTTTCCCTAATTTTCTTTCCCTTGGCTCTGTTAGACTTTTACTTACGGTGACTGTAAAGTTCTCTTTTAAAGGCAGTCTCCATTCCTTCTTTTTGGGTTCCAATTTTTTGTTTTTAGTAGGCAGGAAACCAAATGAGCTTATTAGAAGTCTAAATAAAAGAAAAGGGTGAGCAAGGTGGCCTGTGGAGTCCTCAGACCCAGACTTCTAGCTTCAGGTAAAGAGACACACATACATGCACAGTGACATGCTTACATTCATTCATTCTTGCTTGCTTGCACTTCTTTTTCCCCAAAGAAATTTAGATTAGTTCATAAAATATTTATGGAATGCCTTCTGCATGCCAGACACTAAATTGGACACTAGAGGTCAAAGGAAATAAGTCTCAGCATTTTTCCTTGAGACACATATAGTTTATGGGGAAGACAGACACCTATGTGGCCCCTGACAAGATAAATGCCAAGTTTAAGTGCCAAAGAAATGCTACTGGACTACCAACGAAGGCCCTTAGCCTGATCTCAGCATTAAAACTCACAGACATGTCCTCCTCAGGTGAGTCTCAAAAGATTATATGTACAGGACATGCAGGCCTTTCTTTCCTTCCCTCCTCTGCCACAGCAATTTTATTTGAAATTTTATAATGGAATTTTCTCCCTTTTACCCCTAAATAGTTGAAGGCTGTAGGCTTTAAATTCAAAGAAAACACCTGACCAGGCGGTGGCGCCGTGGATAGAAAGCATCAGACTGGGATGTGGAGGACCAGGTTCGAGACCCTGAGGTTGCCAGTTTGAGCACGGACTCATCTGGTTTGAGCAAAGCTCACCAGCTTGGAGCCAAGGTCGATGGCTCGAGCAAGGGGTTACTCGGTCTGCTGAAGGCCCATGGTCAAGGCACATATGAGAAAGCAATCAATGAACAACTAAGGTGTCACAACGAAAAACTAATGATTGATGCTTCTCATCTCTCTCTGTTCCCGTCTGTCTGTCCCTATCTATCCCTCTCTCTAACTCTCTCTCTGTTTCTGTAAAAAAAAAAAAAAAAATTCAAAGAAAGCTAAAGCATTTTTAATATAACTTGCGATTTGAATTTAGGTGCAAAGGCCATGTTTAAAAACTGAGTATAATTGGCATTGAATGAGGTGAATGCAATTATGGCCCTTATAGAGAAGTTAATGATTAAAGGACCAGAGTGCTCAGATTGAAGAAACCCCCAAAATTCTTTCAAATGGAATTGTTACATAATGGCTCCCTTTTCCTCCAGCCTGGTTATTTCCATTCTTTCCTCGATTCCAAGATCTACTTAAAAATGTGCAGTAAAGTCCATTAAAAAATTAAAGTCATCTTAGTTCTATGATAAGATAACAATAGGATATTCATAAAATAATTACAAATACTCAATGGGTATGTTAGAAATAATCAGTATTACTAATAATGAAAGAAATATACATATTTCTCCTAAGAGCACGGATGATGTTCCTTCATAATCATAAGTATGGTTAATTCAGAAAATTTAATATTGATATGGTACTATTACCCAAAATATATTCTGTGCTGATGCAATGGGCAGATGATGTTTTAGAAAGATGTGAACACACAACACAGTGTACAGATGATGTGTTGTAGAACTGTGCACCTGAAATCTGTATAATTTTGTTAACTAGCAACACCCCAGTAAATTCAATAAAAAGGAAAAAATAATAAAATAAAATGCAGTCTGGGCTTAATTTACCTATTGTCTCTGTGATTTTTTTTTTTTTTTTTGTATTTTTCTGAAGCTGGAAACGGGGAGAGACAGTCAGACAGACTCCCGCATGCGCCCGACCGGGATCCACCCGGCACGCCCACCAGGGGCGACGCTCTGCCCACCAGGGGGCGATGCTCTGCCCCTCCGGGGCATTGCTCTGCTGCGACCAGAGCCACTCTAGCGCCTGGGGCAGAGGCCAAGGAGCCATCCCCAGCGCCCGGGCCATCTTTGCTCCAATGGAGCCTTGGCTGTGGGAGGGGAAGAGAGAGACAGAGAGGAAGGAGGGGTGGGGGTGGAGAAGCAAATGGGCGCTTCTCCTGTGTGCCCTGGCCGGGAATCGAACCCCAGTCCCCCGCATGCCAGGCCGATGCTCTACCACTGAGCCAACCGGCCAGGGCCACTGTGACTTTTTTATAGCATTCTCATCCCCTCCCCCAATGCAGAGTAGTGCATTACATTTAGTTGTCATGTGTACTTAGCCTCTTTTTATCTGGAACATTCCCTCAGCATCTGTCTTTCACGACATTGATAGTTTTGAAGTTTCAGTTGTTTTGAAGATGTCCCTCAATTTGGTTCATGTTCTCTTGATGAGATTTAAACTTTCATTTTTGTCAGGAATGGGTTTTACATATTTTTTGGAAGGTGAAAACCTGCATCATCTCTCTTTATGTAACAGTGTGGGCTCTGGAGCCCTGTGGGGAGGTTTGAAATCTTACCTCTGTCATGTCGTGGCTGTGTCATCTTGGGCAGGTGACTCGCCCCAGCCCAGCATCCATATCCTCACCTATGAAATGAGGGTAAATAACATAAAAAAACTATAGTAAGATTGTGAGACTTACTGCATCTAAAGTACTGAAACAATACCTGACCTCTAAAAAGTGCTTCACCATTTTTATTTTAAAGATCAGATGAATATAAAATAGACTATTATTGCAAAAATTGAGTGGTTTTGAAGAATTGTTTTGATCAATGGTACCATTTTGGGGTAGTTGTGTAGCCTCTCCCCCAAGTGTGTTTTGGGATGTATAATTTCTGAATTTTGAAATTTATGTTAAGAAACATAAATCATAGATACAGTTTTGTCAATATGGGAGACTAGTCCTGACACCACTAGATAATCCCTTTCTGGGGCTTCCTTATATTTCTTACCGGAAAGGTCCCTTGGACTCCACAATACACAATTTCAAGCCTGTATAACAAAGCCCCAGTGAAGGTGCTGATAGATTCCAGAGAGATAGAGACAGGCTAAAGGAGATGATCCTATCATGAAAGGAATGAAGGGAAATATTTTGATGTAGTACTTGAATAGATGATGTAAATTTGCTTTTCATTGATGATGCATGATGCTTTGGTGAAATCTTTTAAAATAATAAGAATAACAAGAATTTAAATAGTTAGCCTGACCAGGCGGCGGCACAGTGGATAGAGCGTAGGCCTGGGATGCTGCAGACCCAGGTTTGAAACCCCGACAAAACCAGCTTGACCGTGGGTTGCCGGCTTGAATATGGGGTCATAGACATGACCTCATGGTTGTTGGCTTGAGTCCAAAGGTCACTGGCTTGAAACCCAAGGTCTTGGCTTGAGACTAAGATCGCTGGCTTGAGCAAGAGGTCACTGGCTCAGCTGGAGCCCCCTGGTCAAGGCACATATGAAAAAGCAATCAATGAACAACTAAGGTGCTGCAACTGAGTTGATGCTTCTCATCTCTCTCCTTCCCTGTCTCTCTCCCTCTCTCTCTCTCAAAAAAAGAAAGAATTTAAATAGTTATAAAGAACAGAAAGCTGTTGTTAAGAAAAATATCATTAGCCAACCATTTTAACTGGGGATGCCTATGCCCTATGTGTCAGCTAGTTCACAACTTGCAGACATAGAAGAAATCAAAACTAAGCCAAATGTTTACTGATGAAGGGATGGATGAGAAAGTTGAGATCTCATCAACAGATAATGTCATAAAGCAGTTAAAATGTTGACAAAAAAATAAACTTTTTTCAAAAAATACCCACAATATGAATGCATTCATGTAAATTATAAAAACACATCACCAATACTCTATATAATTTTTGGAGCACAGTAATGGAACAAAAAAAATTAAAACTATAAACAGGAAGGAGACACAACTGTAGATGAATAGTGATATCTGGGGATGGATATCATAGTGGAACAGAACTAGCAAGAGGTTTAGAAAGGCCTATCATTCTACCTGTAGCTTTTATTTCCTTATTGTAAAAAAAAGAAATGAAGTAAATATGCCAAAATGTTTAACAATCATTGAATCTAGTTGGTGTCAATAAAAATATTTTCTATACTATTTGTACTAATATCTTCACTATTCAAAATACTTCATAATTTAAAAAAAAACAAAGAGAAAGAAACACCTTTCTATTTGGATATAAGACTATTCTTGCAATACCAGGGAGCTGGACCCTGGCTATGTATTTCCCTCAGCTGAGCTGTAGCTACGATGTGGGAAGCACTGCTGTCTATACCTGGCCTTGCAGTGGCTTTATATTTGCCTAGATCATCGCTTCTCTCCCATTGAATGGGAATCCTTCAAAAGCAGGAAGCAGAACTATTTTATACACAGTGGACTGGCTCCTTCGGAATAAATTCCCTTTTTGTTTTTAGAACTAACAATATCCTACTCACAGTTTGAGTTCAATGAAATTTGTTAAATCAGATAGTTCAAGTTGAATTTTGCTGAATCCTACTACTGCAGCCCACTGCTGAGCTCACACACTAGAATGGCAGTAGACACAGGCATGGAGCTGGATTGGACAAGAGGATGACCTAGAATAGCAGGTGCATAGCCCAGGTGATCAATTCTGACCAGGATGCCTGGGGGAGGGCATACTGTGATGAAATTTCTTACATATTGATGTCCCTGTTTGGGCTAAGAGAATGCTTACCCAGAAGACTTGGTTAAAATATTATTACCTGGAGGGAGTACTTCATCAAGTCATCATCCTTCATCATCACCTTGACAGGTTAATTTTATCTGGTTGGCTGGCCCCAAGACTGAGCAAGACTGACATAAGTAAGACTAATGGTACCAAAGATTGGCATCCAAGACAATGGAGAAGTGTGGATGTTTGAATAGAAGCTGGGAATAACTGGTTGGGGGGCAGGCACTGGGAGGTCCTGACCACTGAAAGGCACCATGAAGGCACCATGTAGGAACTGTGAGAGAAAAGAGTGAGAAAGAAAGTAGACAACATCAAGAAGATCAGACAGGGCCCCACTTTTGGGAAGTGGGGTGGGAAGACAAGCACTGGCTGGTTTACTCATCAGAGCTTACACAGCCAGATCCTGTGATCTTTATACAAAGACCTGCATAGTTTACAACACAGTAAACTCCTAGTCAATGCCCACACACTGCCCAGAAAAGCTGCTGGTGGAAGCGCGGACAGTGCTGCCCCGGGATGCCTCTGTTTCTGCATTCCTCCCTGGTGGAGACGCTGTCCCTGAGTTGGCTTGGGACCTGCTTGTGCCACCTGAGGCTGCTTTAGCTTAGAATGAATGCTCTGGTGGTGCCTCTAGTCATTCCAGCGCCTCATCCATGCGGTGGGTGAAAACAGCTTTGTTGAGGATGAGATAGAGGGGGAATGCAATCCTGCTTACACTTTGTAGAACCTCCTGAATACACTTTCAATCCTGCCTTCCCTTCTCTTACTCTTCAAGACTTGGAGATTCATGCCACCTTCCCAAGGAAATCTATGCCGTATGCTTTCGTGCTTCCTGGACTGGGTTAGGAGGAGCCCTCTCAAAGCGCCCCACAAATGCTCTTTGCATTGCTCTCCTGCCACTCACAACACTATAGAGTGTTTATCCACTTGTGTGTCTGCTTGTCCGGCCGCTGAGAGCAGAGGGCTCTCTCCCCTACTCACCTTCGTCTCCGCTGTGCTCACTGCCCCACTCAATGCTTCTGCTATCAGCTCACAGGACTTAGGTGGCACAGAGCTGGATCCGTTTGATGCTCTGACCCACTGACTTCCTTTCTTCTGCTTGTTTTCTTTTGCTGTGTTGAGGACCTACACAATACTTGAAAGCATTTCTTCTTGTAAAAATTCAAGAAAATAGTATATGGAGTAAAAGGGACAAGTCTACGTGTATTTCTCCCACTCTCCTCCTTAGGCACACCCCCAAGAGGCTGCCGCTATTACCACTTGGGCTGGTAAGTCTCTCTCAAAAGTTATCTATGCATTTACAAAAATGCTGCTCACAAAAATTAGGGGATATTTCAAAATGAATTTGAAACCATTTTGTGATGCTGCATTTTGTTTTCACCACCTAACAATGTTTTGGGCATTTCCTGTCAGTGTACACAACCTTTCCAATTCTTTTTTAACCGCTACAGAGCAATTCACAGAGACTAAGTAAGGGACTAATATTGCTTAAAGAAGAAAGAAGCATATTAAAGGATATTAGCCAGTTCACAGAATTTGTGGGAGGGCAAGGGATCTAGATCTTGAAGTCACATGACCAGGAATGCCCAACCACACTGTTATGAGTATTTGGGAAGAGGGGGTTCTGCAGTGAAGACCCACTGCCTCCACTTCCCAGGCCCAGTGGAGCTCAGGGCTGCACACCCAGAATTCCTGCAATGCCACACAGAAGGACCCAGGCACCTCTATCCCACACTTACTAGAAAATAACCTTCCCACCTAACCTTCTCCTCTGTCACCACCAGGGCTGCCTCTCCATTTTCCAGGGATCTAGCAATAGATTTCTTAGAGTGATCTCTAAGAGAAGATCAAATACTGGGTTGCTAAAATGAACCATAAAAATGCAGTGGTATAGCAATAACCAGCTCACCATTAAATAGAAAAACAGGTCTCATGCACAATAACAAGAAAAACTGTGAAATGTGGGGAACAAACCAAGCAATTTAATTAGAATCTTGGCGTTTGGTACCCAGGTGTCACATAGAGCAGAGGGGATGGAGTCAGGGACTGCAGTTTGTCCTTTCCTGTTAACATGCCAGGAAAGGTGAAATATAATTCCACTTCAGCACCTCTTATAAGCACTGAAATTTATTGACAGAATCATAATTAAAATGACAGGTATGCTCTGGAATTAATTAAGTGCTCACTTTTATGGAAGATAGACTATAACACAGAGCTTATTTTACTGTCTAACAACCCATGCTGGGTATCTCTTTACTAACCCCCCACCCCATTTAAACACAGAGAAATTAAGAGAGAGAGTAGAGAGAAGTTGACATTGGGCTCTTCCAAATGTGACAACATGAATAAAAGTTCAGTTGTAAGAGGCGTTTTTGCCGACTTCTTTATTATCGTATTATATTTACAGTCATCTATTTTCTGAACACTAACTCAAACGTATGGTTTGAGTAAATCATTTCATGAACTTCCCTCTTGATTTCATTGGTCCTCCTCTTTTATAGTTCAATAATTCGGTCAGGATTATTTGTACTGTGTGCATTTTGCTCTGATAGAGATAACTTTATGTCCTGTTCACTTAAGAAAACATCTGTTCCAGGTTGGGTGTGGACCTCGGGCAAGTCCTTTGAAATTTCCTAGTCTCTTGGAAACTAAGAAATTACACATACCTGGCAAAAATGAGAGAATTGAGTGAGGTAATAGATAAAGAGAACATTTTGAAGGAAACCGACCTAAATCGTCTAAATGCAAATGAAATCTCTTTAGGCTGAGCTCCTGGAGGTCTGGAGGACTGTTCTGTTATTACTGCGCCTGTTGGTCTCCCCCACTGCGTAGCCCAGTACCTGGTGCAGAGCCAAAGCACAACAGCATCCACAGACACCGAGCCAAAGCTTTTATATGCGGCACGGGGGTTCAATATATGCACTACTTCATTTTAAACCTCAAAAATTCTTCTGTGTAGATTTTATTACAATCTGCACTTTATAGATAAGAAAATGGTGATTTATTTATTAAACTGAAACTCTAAACACACTAGAGAATCTCTTGCAAATCCTTCCAAAGACAGTCTCTGTTTCTACTTATGCCAAAAAAAGTGGAACAATTAGAAATTGCTTTGTTTGGCATGAAGCTTTGTTGGTTTTGAAGATGCAAATGCTTTAGGAGGGGGATGTCACTGCGCCTCCTTAGTGCAAGCCCTTTTATCAGGTCTTCTGGGAGCCAGTTCGATAAGAAGAAGGACAGAAACAGTAAGAGGAATTGTGGGGGTTGATGGATAAAGAAATGATTTTTTTTCTCAGAACTCCTTAATCAAATAACCAAGCCCACAAGCTGTTGAAAGACGGAAGAGCAGGAAGGGGGCTGAAAAGCAGGCCTAGCGAGGCAGAGGCCAGACACTGAGATCCCCTGTGATAGGGACAAGAAGCCAAAGGCACGGCACAGACAGGGCACAAACACAGGTGCCGTGCTAGCCAATACACACACTGCTGCACACAGCTGCACAGCCATTTCTGAGGCATGGGCCCAGCAAGAGCAACCGGTTAGTTTATAAGTCAGAGGCCTCATTCCCTCAACTCACTAGGGATCTAGTGAGAAAGTATTTTCCTCTCCTCCCATTCCTACTATTTTCCCATCACCTGTCCCATAGCCAGCCTGAAAACAGGTTTGAGGTGACGGACTGGGTCCCACAAAGGAGCGTTACTTACGCCTGCACAGGCTGCCCATAGGCCACTGAGCTGCCTGCTTAATGAGGGAAGCGCAGTTAAAACAAGTTCCCACATGAACGTCAGAGAGGAGCAGGCTCACAGGGCTCAACACATTACTTACCAGGCCAGCTGGATGGAAGGGGTTCCTCTCTGGCCCAAGCTTCCCATTTCCTAGGAAGGGTGCATATTCGGGGCAAAGGCTCCACTGCAGGTCTGGAGGAACAGCACCCTTGTCATGCACTACAGGCTGAGAAGACATCATGTGCGTGGATTTAAAAAAAATTAAATGTGAAAATTTCCCCTGAAGAACACAACCATACTACTCCTTTTTAGACATTATAGCACAAAGTTGTTAAATGTAGATAATCACAATATGCTATACTATTAAAACTCTCGTTTGGGGATTTTTTTTTCATTGTTTTATTCAAAGCCTCTCTGCGATGACCAGCACATACTTTGGCTAACATCACTGTTTACTTTAACATTAAGAGAGCAAGGAGATTGTTTGTGTATTTCTTTACTACTCTTAATTTTTTTTTTTTTTTGTATTTTTCTGAAGCTGGAAATGGGGAGAGACAGTCAGACAGACTCCCGCATGCGCCCGACCGGGATCCACCCAGTACGCCCACCAGGGGGCAACGCTCTGCTCACCAGGGGGCGATGCTCTGCCCCTCGGGGCGTCGCTCTGTTGCAACCAGAGCCACTCTAGCGCCTGGGGCAGAGGCCAAGGAGCCATCCCCAGCACCCGGGCCATCTTTGCTCCAATGGAGCCTTGGCTGCGGGAGGGGAAGAGGGAGACAGAGAGGAAGGAGAGGGGGAGGGGTGGAGAAGCAGATGGGCACTTCTCCTGTGTGCCCTGGCCGGGAACTGAACCCGGGACTTTTGCACGCCAGGCTGATGCTCTACCACTGAGCCAACCGGCCAGGGCCTACTACTCTTAATTTTTAACATTCTTTTTTCAAGGTCTATAATTATTTTAATGTTTTTCCTTTTTTTAACTTTGAATAACTTTTTATTTTTCAAATCCAATTGAAATACAATATTACATTAGTGTCAGGTGTACAATTCATTAATTAGACATTATGTAACTTACTAAGTTATCATCTCAATAAATCTAGCACCCATCTGACACCATACATAGTTATTACAATATTACTGACTACATTTCCTATGCTGTACTTTATACCCCTGGGATTATTCTGTAACAACCAATTTGTACTTCTTAATTCCTTTACCTTTTCCACTCAACCCCTGAAAACCCTCTAATCTGGCAACTATCAAAATTTTCTCCATATCTATGAGTCTGTTTCTGTTCTGCTTTGTTTTTCAGATTCAATTATTGATAGATATGTATGTATTGCCATTTAATTATTTATATTTTTTATCCTTTTTTTTCTGACAGAGATAGGGAACAGATAGGGACAGAAATACAGGAAGAGAGTGATGAGAAGTATCAATTCTTAGTTGCGACTCCTTAGTTTTTCATTGATTGCTTTCTCATATGTGCCTTGACTGGGTGTCTACAGCAGAGCGAGTGACTCCTTGCTCAAGCCACTGACTTTGGGTTCAAGTCAGCAAACTGGGGCTTCAATCAGCAACCTTTGGGCTCAAGTAAGCGACTATGGGGTCATGTCTATGATCCCACACTCAAGCCAGTGACATCACACTCAAGCCAGATGAGCCTGCATTCAAGCTGGCAACCTTGGGGTTTTGAACCTGGGTCCTCCGTGTCCCAGTCCAATGCTCCATCCACTGTACCACCACTTGGTCAGGCCCTTCATCTTCTTCTTCCTATTCTTCTTCTTCTTCTTCTTCTTCTTATTCCTCTTCCTCCTCCTCCTCCTCCTCCTCTTCTTCCTCCTCCTCCTCCTCCTCTTCTTCCTCCTCCTCCTCCTCCTTCTTCTTCTTCTTCTTCTTCTTCTTCTTCCTCTTCTTCTTCCTCTTCCTCTTCCTCTCCCTCTCCTCCTTCTCCTCCTTTTCTTCCTCCTCCTCCTCCTCCTCCTCCTTCTTCTTCTTCTTCCTCCTCCTCTTCCTCCTCCTCCTCCTCTTCCTCCTCCTCCTCCTCCTCTTCCTCCTCCTCCTCCTCTTCCTCTTCTCCTTCTTTACCCTTTAACATTTCTTGCAATTTCTTGATTTGGTGGTGATGAACTCCTTTAGCTTTTTCATATCTAGGAAGCTCTTTATATTTACTTCCACACTAAATGATAGCTTTGCTGGGTAGAGTAATCTTAGATGTAGATCCTTGCTTTTCATCACTTTGAATATTTCATGCCAATCCCTTCTAGCCTGAAATGTTCTTGTTCAGAAATCAACTGACAGTCATATGTGAATTCTTTTGTAAGTAATTAACTGCTTTTCTCTTACTGCTTTCAAGATTCTCTCTTTGTCTTTAACCTTTTGCATTTTAATTATGATATGTCTTGGTGTGAGCCTCTTTGAGTTCATCTTGTTTGCGACTCTATGCCTCTTGCACTTGTATGTCTCCTTTCTTCTCCAAGTTAGGAAAGTTTTCTATTATTATTTTTTTACATAGGCTTTCAATTCCTTGTTCTCTATCTTGTCCTTCTGGCACCCCAATGATGTGAATGTTGGTGCACCTGACATTATCCCAGATACTCCTTATACTATCCTCATATTTTTTGGATTATTTTTTCATTTTGCTGTTCTGATTGGGTATTTTCTGTTTCCTTATCTTCCAAATCTTTGATATGATCCTCTGCTTCATCCACTCCTCTGTTGATTCCTTGTAATGTATTCTTCATTTCAGTCAATGTTGTTTCTATTTCTGACTAGTTCTGTTTTCAGTTTGCTAGTTCTATCTTTGTTTCCAATCTCTTTCTTGAAGTTCTAAGTTTATCTATTCTTCCCCTAAGTTCATTGAGCCTCCTTATAACCAGTGTTTTGAACTCTGCATCTAGTGGATTGCTTGTCTCCATTTTGTTTTGTTCTTTTTCTGGAGTTTTGTTCTGTTTTTTCATCTGATGCATATTTCTTTGTCTCCTCATTTTGGAAGCTTCCCTCTGTTTATTTCTAGGTATTAAGTAGAGCTGTTACATCTCCCTGGCTTGGTATATTGGCCTTATGTGTTCTGTAGGGTCCAGTGAAAGAGCCTCCCCAACCACCCAAGCTGGGCACTCTAGCTTCACCCTCCCCCATGTGAATTGTATACTCCCTTTTGTTGTAGTTGAGCCTTAATTGCTGTTGGCAATTAGTGGGAGGGATTTAATCCCCTTCCCAGGATAATCTGTTGTGAGGACTGGCTATGACCACCATGGAGAATCAGCTGTGCAGGGCCCACCCCATGGGCAGGATTTACTTCAGCAAGGCTCTGATGCTCACTGAGTCTGGCTCTTGACATATTGTTTGTGGAGGTTGTTAGGTGGTACTTCTATGTGGTATGAAACTGTTTATCAGGTGCACTGGCTCTGGGGCCTCCTAGCAGTTGCAGGCCAAGGTCAGCCACTACCTGTGTTCTGCCTGGAGCCAGCCGGCATGAGCTACTAAGTGATCTGCCCATGGCTGTTACATGTGCTGAGCTTGGAAGTGCCCAGGGAAGACCAAGCTGGGAACCAGGGCCAGCTGCTGCTAGTGCCAGGCCTGGAGTCACTTAATGAGAGTTACAGGGCATGCTGAGGCCAGATGCTGCTTGAGAAGTTTTAGGAAAGTCTGAAGCATGAGCCAAGACAGAATGTTTCTAGAGACAAGCCACTAGAAACAGCATGGGTGGCCCTACCAGTTGGGCGGGGTGGAGGTCTCAGGGAATCACCAGGGCAGGACAAACAGTGTGAGCCAGATTGATGGAGACTCAGATATGGCACCAGCCTACCAGCTCTGAGGGTAAAGGGCTCAGAACAGTAAGACTGGTTTCTGCCAGCAATTTTGTGTGGCAAAAAGATGCCCCTCCAGCTCTCACTCTAACACCAGATAATTCACTTCCTCCCCATATATCCCTGGTGCTTTTTCAGCTGCTGCTCCAGTGCTAGCGCTCAGAGGGAGTGAGTCTGAGTAAGTGCATGCACGGGCCCTTTAAGAAGAATGCCTGGAGGTCCAGCAACCTCTGACTCTGTCTCCCTTAGCCTCAATTCCCACTGGGTGTTTTTTTTTAAATATTTTATTTATTGATTTTTTTAGAGAGAGAGGAGTGAGAGAGAGAGACAGAGAGAGAGAGAGAAGGGGGAGGAGCAGGAAGCATCAACTCCCATATGTGCCTTGACCAGGCAAGCCCAAGGTTAATCCCCACTAGTTTTTACAGCCAGATCTTATGGAGACTTCTCTTCCTGGCCCTGGAAACCTGGGCTGGGGAACCTGGTGCTGGGCTGGGACACCTCACTCCTCAGGGGGGACCTCCACAGCCAAGACATCCCTCCCAATTTTTATCTGCCACATGTGAGTATGGGGCCACCCATTCCACATCTCCATCCTTCCTACCAGTCTCACGGTGGCTTCTTGATGTCCTTAGTTGTAGGCTACCCATTCAGCTAGATTTCAGGTATTTCTGTATAACAATGATCTGTAGTTTAGTTGTAATTTTGATGTGGTTGTGCAAGTTCAGCATTTACCTACACAGCCATCTTGTCTCTCCCTCTTATTATTTTTATTTTTCCACCTATAGCTGTCCTAAGTCATTTTACATCCCACCAAGTCCAGCTTTGTTCTCAGTTGTTAACTAGAGTATATGTATTTAACTAACATCTTAATACTCACTGAAATCTTTTGGAAGTGTGGGGTTTCTCAGGGGTTTTGGGGCCTAATTCTGTATACAGTCAGGAGTCCTACTTCTCTCTCCCCCTCCCTCTTTGCATACAGCCCACTGGTGTTCCTCCTACCAAGCCTAAAGCCGAATGGTAGGAGAGAGAGTTATTTAACTCTGATTTTAGTGCTTGTCTTGACTTGCCAGTTGAATAATCTGACTATGCTCAAAAGCAGAAGTTCTGTCCAATATTTAGAAGCCATTACGTCACTCTCCTAGGAGGAGCAATCTACGTTAATTGGCAGCAGTTGTTGCTAAACGGAGTGTGAGTATAACCATCTCTCTGTAAAGCAGTTTGGGGTCTTAGAGGGGAAGGACAGTGGGGCTGAGGCGGAGGAATGAGTGGGAGAGGTAGTTAGAATCCCAGGCTGGTTTTGGAGTGAGGGCTTAGGGTGACACAGCCTAAAGGCTCTATAAGATTTCATATCTCAGAAAGATTTGCTAGAGTGTTAAACAGCTAAGTACCTACATCCTAATTAGCTGTGCAGGACATAGCTGGACAAGGTGGGACAGATAAAAACGGCCTGCGGCAGCCCTCTATAAAAAACTAAATAATAGAATATGGTACTTGTAGATCTTGAAAGAAGAGTTGTTAAAAGTTTAATAAGAGCAGTAAATAAACATATGGTAGCTCTTGCTTTTCTAATTATAAAGTGGATAGTGATGTTAGCCAGAGTGTGCGGGGCTTCTCAGAGAGGCTTTTTGTATAAAAAGTGAAATAAGACTGGCTAGGCAGTGGCACAGTGGATAGAGTGTCGGCCTGGGACATAGAGGACCCCGGTTGGAAACCCTGAGGTCTTCCACTTGAGTGCAGGGTCCTGGATTGAGCGTGGGATCATAGAAATGACCCCATGGTCACTGGCTTGAGCCTAAAGGTCACTGGCTTGAGCCCAAGTCTGCTGACTTGAGCAAGGGGTCACTGGCTCAGCTGTGCCCCCCGGGTCAAGGCACATATGAGAAAGCAATCAATGAACAACTAAGGTGCCGTGACAAAGAATTGATGCTTTTTGCCTCTCTTCCTTCCTTTCTGTCTGTCCCTATCTGTCCCTCTCACTAAAATAAAAAGTGAAATAATACCAAAACAGAATTTAACAAAGTGTCATGTAGTGTATTGTTTACATTTAACAAATATGAACCAAAACAGGATGTGGCTACCTGTACAAAAGAAAATGAGAAAAGAAACAGTGTCACAATATAATACCTAAAATGTCCAGGATATAACTGAAATTACTTGTCATTCAAAGAACCAGGAAAATCTCAACTTGAATTAAAAAAGACAACAAACACCAAAACAAGATGACACAGACTTGGGAGTTATTTGACAGAATTTTAAAACAACCATCTGAAAAGTATTTTAACAAGCAATTGTTAACATACCCGAAACAAATAAACAACAACAATAAAATAATAGAGATTCTCAGAATAAAACAGTACCTATAAGAAAAACTAAAATGGAAGCATTAGAACTGAAAAACACTATAATTGGTGTGTTTCTGTGCATGTTGTGTATTACAAATAAAACCAATATAGCAAGCCTATTTTCTTAACTGGGGACATAAAGAATTCATGAATATACAAAATACTAAGACATAATGGGGAAGTAAGATGTACTAAGGCAATTCAAAGAATTACAAGGGAATTGTAGTAGCTTTGACTAGTACAAAATTTAAATTAAATGGATTAGTTTCTAGGAAAATACAGTACAAACATTTTCTCTGAAAAAAAGAATTAGACAGATAACCTCAGAAAAAAATGGACAACTGTTTCAGATCCAAGAAAAAATTTCAGATGTCAAAAAAAATTAATAATCAGCTTCAGAATGTTTCTCAGGTGATTTTTTTGTTTGTTTGTTTTACCTTAAAGGAACAGACACCACTTTAAGTCCTACATTATTTTAACTATTCTAGAATATAAGAATGGTATAAATACTTCCAAACTGTTTTTTTATTGTGGTAAAATCTATATAACATAAAATTTATTATTTTTAAGTGTACAGTTCTAGGGCATTAAGTACATTCACACTGTTAGGCAGCCATTGCCATCATCTTCCTAGAAGTTGTTCATCCTCTCAAACTTAAACTCTGTACCCATTAAACTATGACTTCTTATTCTCCCTTCCTCCTAGCTTTGGGTAAGCACTATTCTACATTTTGTCCCTATGAATTTGACTACTCTAGGTATTTCATAGAAGTGGAATTACAAAATATCTATCTTTTTAAGTTTGGCTTATTTCACTTAACATAATGTCTTCAAAGTTCATCCTTATTATATTGTGTGTCAAATTTTATTTCTTCTTAATAATATTTCATTTTAGGTATAGACTACATTAATTTATCCACTCTTCCACCCATGGGCACTTGGATTATTTTCATCTTTTTGCTATTGTGAATAATGCTACTATGAACATCGATGTACAAATAAATGTCTGTTTGAGTCCTACTTTCAATTCTTTTGAGTATATATGCTCCAAGTTAGTTTTTAATATATTTTAAAGCCAATGTCATGGAAAATTCCTGGAGAATTCTTATTAAAGCTAGAGCAACAAAAGGGTGGCCATCATGAAAAAACAAAAACAAAAACAAAAAAACCAGAAGGAAGTGTAAATACCTGAAAAGGAAGAAAAATAATAATAAAAATAAAAGAATATGCTGAAATTGTCCGTAAGCATAGTATTTATTTGTATAACTGAAAACCCCAAAATTTATCCAGTTGAAATTATTTCAAAGCGAAAAGTAGATTTTTAGTATATGCAAATGATAATAAAATATATGATATAATGAGAGAATGTAAGCTGTGGACAATAATAATGAAAATATTAGGGGAAAAACCTGAAGTAAACTTAAGAAGGGAATCATTTACATGATAACAGGTGAAATTCTTGATTGAGTTGTATAACACCCATTTCAGTATCTTTGCTCATCTTGACTACTTGTGCTCTAACTGGTAAACTACCCTCAACCAGTGCCAACCCTTTTGGCATCGTGGCTATTGACATGTCTGGAACTCCATGGATAGGGATGGAGTCATGTTAGTATTTGAACCCTCTGAATCCAAGATCTCCAACTAATTAAAAGGCAAGACTTACTTAACAAATATGTTTTATTTGACCTGCACATTTTAAAAAATTTTTATTTGCTTATTTATTTAGCAAGAGAGAGAGAGAGAGAGAGAGAGAGAAACAATGAGTCAGGTACAGACAGACAGGAAGGTAGAGAGATAAGAAGCATCAACTCATGATTGTGGCAACTTAGTTGTTCATTGATTGCTTTCTCATCTGTGGCTTGACCAGGGGGCTATGTCAGTGACCACTTGCTCAAGCCAGCGACCTTGGGCTCAAGCCAGCAACTATGGGGTCATGTCTATGATCCCACACTCAAGGCAGTGACCCCAAGCTCAAGCTGGTGAGCCCACACTCAAGCTGGATGAGCCTGTGCTCAAGTTGGTGACCTCAGTGTTTCGAACCTGGGTCCTCAGCATCCCAGGTAGAAGCTCTAACCACTGTACCACCGCCTGGTCAAGCAACCTGCACATTTTCTTTAGTTTAAACTTTAATGTCTTTGGGTACAGTATGCACTCTGCATTTTACCATACTGTTCGTCACTCTATTGTTTTATGCCAACCTGATTCATCCATTTATTTTATCAACCTTATCTCGGTTGGAGTTTTATTTTTCTACCATTATAGAAATATAGTGCATTCTTTTATATTTAGGATATGGTAAGTGTTCAATAGCTTTTATATAAATAATTAATTAACCACTATTTTTGAGAAGAATGTCTCATAAACTAATTCTACTATTTAAATATGTAAATTAAATTTGGAGTTCTAAAAGAAATTGTTTCCAGATTAATTTATTTTTGCATTACCAAAAAAATAACTAACTTCACCTGACCAGGTGGTGGCGCAGTGGATAGAGCGTTGGACTGAGATGCAGAGGACCCAGGTTCAAAACCCCGAGGTCGCCAGCTTGAGCGTGGGCTCATCTGGTTTGAACAAAAAGCCCACCAGCTTGAACCCAAGGTCACTGGCTCCAGCAAGGGGTTACTTGGTCTGCTGAAGGCCCACGGTCAAGGCACATATGAGAAAGTAATCAATGAACAACTAAGGTGTTGCAACGCGCAATGAAAAACTAATGATTGATGCTTCTCATCTCTCTCCGTTCCTGTCTGTCTGTCCCTGTCTATCCCTCTCTCTGACTCACTCTCTGTCTCTGTAAAAAAAAAAAAACAAAAAAAACTAACTTCTACTTTTTTTGTGGTCTTTCCTAAGTCATATTTGTGGAAGCCAAACACCATACTAAATGGAATATAACATAGTCCTGTTCCTCTCTTTTTTTAGTAACTCCTTTTTTTACATTGTATTTATCATATTTAATATAATAAACTTTAACATGATCAAAGTCTCTATAAATCTTCATTAGTATATCTGTTATAGAGTTGCCCTTTAGTTAATATATAATTGATATGAAAAATTAATTGTGAGATTGTTAAGCTCAAGAGAATACAGCAATTTGTCTTTTTTGGAGATTTTTCCAGGCTCCTCTGGCCAAAGAAAATCAATGCCTTCTCTGAGTCCCAAAGCAATTTGTACCTATCTTATACAACTTATATTATACTATATTACTACAATTTTTTCTATGTCAATCTTCCCCTAAATGAGCTATTTTATCTTCTAGTATCTAGCATAGTGCTTGACACCTAATACACACACAATATCTGTTCAGTGAATAAATGAATTTATAAAATGGATGAGAAAAATGAATCTTTTTTAAGTATGAGAAAAAAATGTGATATTGTGTTTTTCCATTTTATGATCTGGTCGTGTAGTGTATTTGCAAGGGCTGGGATTATCTTATGTTTGTTATAGGGGAAGGTTTGTCAAACTGAAAAGTTAATGGGATTATAAACCCTTTTAACAAACATGAGATTTTAAAAGGCTGATAAATCTAGTCCTGTTTGGATTAATAGCAGCTTCTTGGCTATTATTTCAAAAAATATGTTACTGCCACACAAGTGCATTTAGGCAAATGTCTTCATTAAACTGAAGTCTCTGGAAATTCATCATAGCTAGCACAGCCTCAGATGTTCCCTATGTTATTCATGAAGAAGATTACTGTTAGTTTTGACAGGGCCCACTCAACAAGGCTATGAGAACATTCTGGCAAACATGAGGTTCGCTGTTCTCAGTTGTTGTTGGGAACAATAAATGGCAGTTTTACAAATGGTATGAGTATTGGGTTTCAAAGTCAGTGAGAAAGGGAAAACCAAGCAATATCAAAACTGATCTTGACTCCCTTAAACAACCCATGATTTGGGGTAAATAATTCTCTCTCTCTCTCTCTCTCTCTCTCTCTCTCTCTCTCTCTTTCCCTCTCTCCTGACTTTAGAGACAATTGAGAGCCACTTAGATGAAGATTAATCATTACCTATTATTAAACAGATACAGTATTTGAAAACAGAGAGTGTGATTTCAGTGGACTTCCTAATACATTTCATTAGCCAATGCACACACCTAGTCACAAACAAGGTAAAAAACTATAGGCTTCCGCACAGGGATAAGCCCTTAAATACAAAGCAGGCATAATTAATACATGCCTCCTGTGGTCAAGCTGGATGCAAATAAAAAGAGATGCCAGAGTGTACAGAACATGCTCTGTTCCTACAAATAAAATCCTCCAAATCCATAATCAATCTTCTTTCAAAGGGAGGAATAAGTAAGTAGTGAGAAGAGAGGCCAAGAATATCACTCCAGCTGACATTCTCTACATGGGAAAACTAGGCCAAGAGAGAGTTAATTAACTTACTTGTACAATATATAATTTCACAGATGGATTCTTTTAAAAAAGTAAGTAGTCAAAGCATTTGATATTTGAGCTACTTCAGGAAATTGGTTAATATTTTAACCTGCTAATTCTACCCATTTATAGGCATCACTGTTATTATTTATAGACAACTGATCAGTAATGTTTCTCTTTAGCATTCAATTAATACTTAAAAATGTCTTACTCAAACACATAATACAAAAACATTTCTCAGGACTGGAGGAACTTGAGTTTTCTGATTGGGAGAGCCAACTGCATGTCCAGTGCAAAGTCTAAAGAATGACACGCAGGAATGTGCATCCTTATGAAGAGGTATAGCTAGAGAAGCAGCAGACTGTCTTAACATTTCTGACTGAAAAATATTTCTAAGCTAAAATTCTATATTTAATCTGGTGTCAGGGTATAACACAATATTTTCCGACAGCAATGATCCAGTACTTATCTTTCATACATCAGTTTTTCAGGAGGCTGATCAGACCATGTGCTACAGCAAAAATAGGAAGGAATTAGAAAATGAAAAAACATGGTGGTCCAGGCTGAGTAGCTTAGTTGGTTGGATCATCATCCCGATATGCCAAGGTTATACGTTCTATCCCCAGTTAGGGCACATACAGAAATCAACCAGTGAATGCACAAACAAATGTAACAACAAATCGATGTTTCCCCTCTCCTCCTATCCTTTTCCCTGTCTCTAAACTAAATTAAAAAATTACAAAAGAAAACATAGTACCCAGGACACAGAAACCCCACAAGCAAGTGCACAGAGCCCATGATATTAGCTATACAGCAGACCTGGAGAGCAGGTAGTCCAGACTGGAGCAGAAGTGAGGGGAAACTGGTAGTGAGAGGCGAATGGAACAGATATTTTCTAGCATGTACAAGCATTTGAAGAAGTATATAGTCAAGTATGTAACAGATGTTTGAATGTGTGTAAAAAATAGAGGTCTAAAAATCTAAGCAAATAAATTTGTAAAACTTGTATTAACCATCAGAAAAATTAAATTACACAAAACTAATGTACTACTTGACTCAGAATCAAACCATACTTATATCATCATAAGGGAAACACTAAATGTTGATTAAATTTAAAAATATAATTATACTGTGAATATAAGAGGAGAAAAAGGAAGAAAATTAATCTTCATCTTCCATGGTAAGCCATTCGTAGACAATGTCTTATACCAGCAAATCCAAAATAGCAACAAACATAATATTTAGAAGGTTGGATATAAATATCAAGTTAAACAGCTGGAAGACTTCATTATGATTATTTTTTAAAATAAAGCACTTGGAAAAAATACAGTGAAGGGCAACAATGTGCAGGCAAAACAAAATGCACAAACAGAACCATTTAACCTGTGGTCTACGGTCTGTGACTCGACCCTCTTGAAACCTTCACACCAGGGCTTCCACCAGACCTTCAGGGGCATCCCAGACGAAGGAGCAGCGATGAGCACAGAGCAACCAGGCCTCTGACCCTATCCCAGCATCAACAGGAGCAACAACCCTTTTATCTCATTTATCTTTTGGGGTACCATGTAATATCATCTTTGAAATGAGTGTTATACTACCTTGACAAATAAATGTTTGAAAATTACTGACTCATGAATGTGGCACTGGAGAATGATTCCAAAGCAAAGATACAAGCCAATAAACCACCCATCTTTGACTGCTGCTTCTGGAATGGAGCTTTGAATTGGCTGGGACACCAGTGAGGAGAAAACACAGTCATCTGCAGAAGATGCTCCTGGTAGGTAGGCACTAACAGTGACAGGACATGGGGCTCTGGTGAAACAATATCCTGGTCTTCAGGGTTCTCACCTTCTATCAGTTTTGGACCTCTGACTTTAAAAACGTTGTTGGGCAGCAAAAGCCTCAGGCCCTGGAATGTGCATTTGAAAAATGGGATAAGGCCCTGACCGGATAGCTGGTTGGTTAGAGCATCATCCCAAAGCGCAGAGGTTGCTGGTACAATCCCCGGTCAGGGCACATGCAGAAACAGATGGATGTTCCTGTCTCTCTCCCTTCCTCTCTCTAAAATCAATAAAATAAACATTTTAAAAAATTGGGAAAGAATATGCAAAAAATAATCAAGCATCCACTGCATTCAGGTGAAAAGAACCATAAATATAAAGGAACTATGGGGGGAAAAAATGAGCTTTGGAATGCTATATCCAAGGACACTGGGAAATATTTATATTCATGGCAAAAAATGAAAAAAATTTAATGTAGTTAAAAGTATAAAAAGCCAATATATACATAGAGGTTAAGCCAGAAGGGAATTGAAAGCAAATTGAAACTTAAGTTAGAGGATTAGAAATTTTCTGAGATACTTGCAGTTTTATGTATGTAATATACTCTTTATAGCAGGTCTAGTTTGTTAAAAGTAACATGATTTAATTTTTATGCTTTTTATGAGACTTTTCATATAAATAAATTTACAAATTTGGGGAAATATTTTTATTAGACTAAGGGTTCGGATTTGAAGAAAATGTGCAACTTGAACATCTCTTGTGCATATGTAGGGTGAAATTTCATGAGGATGGGCAATAAAAAACAGACACCGGTAGGGTTGCCAGATTTAGCAAATAAAAACATAGGGCACTGAGTTAAATTTGAATTTCAGATCAACATCAATATGTTCCACAATTGTATTTTATCCGGTGGCCCTAATTACTGGAGGATAAGCCAAACAATTATCAGAGCTTGTATTTGGCTTGGAGACAGATGCTTACATTTCAACCGACCTGAGTGGAGAGGCACAGTGAATACTTGGAGAATCAGTCAAAACTCCAGAATATTCACTTCCTAAAGACTAAACTAGTCTTAGAGCCAAAGTCAATCCAAACCATCCTAACAAAGCTTACAGAGACTAGATGAGATCACGAAGGCAGTGAGCGTAGATAGAAAAGTGAAGGGGTCCAAAGACTGAGCCCTAGAGCCTCCACTGTTAAGAAGTCTGAGGGCCCTGGCCAGTTGGCTCAGCAGTAGAGCATCTGCCCAGCTTGTAGAAATGCGCGGTCCCATTCCCAGTCAGGGCACACAGGAGAAGTGCCCACCTGCTTCTCCACCCTTCCCTCTCTCCTTTCTCTGTATATCTCTCTTCCCCTTCCGCAGCCGAGGCTCCATTGGAGCAGAGTTGGCCCAGGCACTGAGGATGGCTCTATGGCCTCTGTCTCAGGTACTAGAATGGCTCCGATTGCAGCAGAGCAACACCCCAGATGAGCAGAGTATCGCCTCCTGATGGGCATGCTGGGTGGATCTTAATTGGTTGCATGCAGGAGTCTGTCTGCTGCCCCCCACTTCTCATTTCAGAAAAATACAACAACCAAGAAAAGAACTCTGAGAAGAAAGCTGGAATCAGTGGGGGATAATAGGAAGTGACCAGTGAAATGTGAAGAAAGCCAAGAACATGTGGTGTCCTGGAAGTCAAGTGAAGAAGATATACCAGGGAGAGAATGAGCATAACTGTCAAATGCTCTTGAGAAGAAACCACTGAATTTAATGTCAGTGTCACTGGTGAGGCTGATCGGAATAGTTCCAGGGCAGCATGGGGTCGAGAGCCTGACTGCAGTGGGTTGTTCAAGACAGAAGCGAACAAGAATAGACTATTTTGAGGAATTTTGCTGCTAAAAGTATCAGAAATGGGCCCAACCAGTGGTGGTGCAGTGGATAAAGTGTCAACCTGGAACCCTGAGGCCATTGGTTTGAACCCCTGGGCTTGCCCAGTCAAGGCACATGTGGAAAACAACAACTAGTTGATGCTTCCCACTCCTCCCCCAACACCTTTCTCTGTCTCTCTCCTCTCTAAAATATATAAATAGAATATTTTTTTAAAGCATCATAAATGGGACAGTAGCTGTGGGAAGAACTGGAACCAAGAGTGTGTTTGTTTTTAATGGAAGAAATAATATAATGTTTAGCAGTTTACAGAAATAATCCAGTGAGGAAGAAAAAGATAATGCTGCAGGAAGAGGAGAGGAAATTTCCAGGAAGAAATTGACTTCAGTGATTTTTAATACCAGCAATGATTTCAGACAGATTTGCATCTGTGTGAGAGGGCCTAGAGGTGCCGGCCTTTGATAGGTGCATGGATAGTTCATCTCTAGCGAGAGGCAGAAGGGCATTGTAGATGGGTGCAGGTGCTGCCATGGGGGGATGTGTAGCAGGGGTCTGAAGAATTACTCTTCTGAGTGCTTCAATTTCTTAGGGAAGGAGGAAGAAAAATCATTGTCTGAGGACAAGGATTAGGAGAAGGAGCAAGTTTGCTAAGGATTTGAAGAGAGAGGAGACACTGAAAAATGGCTGTGTAGGAAGGTTGAAGGGTTAATAGGCCAGGGTAATCTAGTGAGACTGCCAGGCAGCAGTAGGCCCATTTGATGTTTATAGTTATACATTTCAAGTGGGGCTAATCATAGGGTAGTGTGCCTTCCCTCAGCCAAATGCTGTGCAGAGCGGTTGTGTTTTTCTAAATTAATACAAGAGGGGGGGAGCAGAATTGTGGGTACATGCACAGAAATGATGATAGTGATCATCACAGTTTTTAAGGTGGGAAACAAGAGAAGTGAAAGAGGGCTGAGGGACAGGGAGAAGGTACTGGCATCAATAGATGAGAAGTCCTAATAAGGCAAAAGGGTGTTAAAGGTAGACTGGGAATAAACAGGATATAGACAAGAGGTGGTGGTGTGAAATTGAGATAACAAATGAGTGGCAGTCGTTGGTAATAAATAACAAAGCATACAATACGATTGTGGTCATAAGTAGACAAGATAGGATAAAAATCTAAATTCACTGGTGAGAAAGAGTTCAACAGAACTGAGAGATCAGGCCATTGGAAAAACTCACATATGCTTATAATGGAACCACCAAGAATTAAGATGGGAACAGTGGAGAAAATTACTCTGAGCCATGAAATGAAGGCTTTTGATTTGATCAATTTCTTTTGGTAGCTAGGATTACAAAATAAATAGTATAAGCCAAGCTACTTGATGTGTTGGCAAAGACCCAGCTAAACATATTCTGGCTAGGTGTTCACCATTCTAGCTGGTTCTCAGAGGGCTTCAGGCTTAGGCAGCAGTGAGAAGTAAAGGTTAATTCATCTGAGACTAACCCCTGGCAGGCCTCCCAGAGTGAGAGTTGGCTTCCTGCAGGGCTAGACCATTTGGCAAACATCCCAAGAGAATACTTAAGTGGAGGAACAGGGCTAGAGGCCAAGGTTCCACACGTCAGACACCTGAACCTGTAAGACTTGTACCTGAGCTCCTCCTGTTCGTGTCAGGTATGATTTGGTACTGTCCCAACCATGCATGCTGAGGTGGCAAAAAAGAAAAGTTCATCAAGACTTAGACCAAGGGCCTGACCTGTGGTGGTGCAGTGGATAAAGCGTCGACCTGGAAATGCTGAGGTTGCTGGTTCAAAACCCTGGGCTTGCCTGGTCAAGGCACATATGGGAGTTGATGCTTCCAGCTCCTCCCCCCTGTCTCTCTCTCTCTCCTCTCTAAAATGAAAAAAAAAGAAAAAGAAAAAAAAAAAAAAGAAAAAAGACTTAGACTAAGGCATTCATCACATCAGAATTGATTCTGGCGTGTCCCGAGGCATGCAGCTTATTAGTAGTGCACAGAGTTTGGACGGCAATCCTGCTAGGCCACATGGCACTGTCCCAAGAGCAACAGGCAAAGAACGGAGTGCATACCTGCTCCCCTTCCTGCTGCCATGCGTTGCTCTGAATCAATGCTGTTCCAGGTCTAGTGTATGTGGTATCAGATCATTCATCCTGTGTATAGTGCATCAACAAACACTACCAAACTCCTTGCTGTTGTTCTTCATAGCTTTATATCTCAAGAACAAATAGAAAGAAAAAAAAAATGTTTTTTTTCCCCTCCTAATCACATATCCAGTGTCCTGTATTATAATGACTTATTTTGTAAGGGTTTGAGGAACTGGCCTGGGAAGTCCCGTAGAAGAAGAAAACTCAAAGCATTAAAAAGTTTTTAGTTTCCAGCAATGGGTTGCTAAGGCAGAGATGACAAGTGTAAATTTCCCTGTGCAACCATCATGCTTCAATGTCATAGCAAATGTCAAGGCACTCTTTTCTGCTGGTTTACTCCAAAAAGAATTTTTGCCCAGTACTCCACAGAACCACTGCAGTTAGCACTTAACACCCTCAGAATAAATTGTTCATTATAAAGGGGGGGGGACAAAAGTAGGTTTACAGTTGTGAATACATAAAACAGTTTATTCTTGTATTATTATTTATTAATTATTGTATTATTTTCCACACGAACAACTGTAGACCTACTTTAACCCCACCCTGTACTCAAAGAGGATGGATCCTAGGTATCCAACTCTGACTGGCAGTTCAGTGCAACATGTCTGAAATTTTTATATAAAAACAACAACAAATTTTTGAAAATTTACTCACTTCCCCAATAAATGCATAAATGGCTAGGATCTAGTAGCTTCTTGCTTCTGCCTCATTGTCACCAGTCACATACCAATAATCTTGGTTCAATTACTGATTATATTTAAAGCCAAATATGATCCAAACCATAATTTTATAATCTATCATGACACTGAGCTGTTGTGAGATTGCTGAAAAAAGAGACGCTTTAGCATACAATAATATTGTGAATTTTAAAGTAACACAGATGTTAATTTGTGTCAAATTACCATCTCTTGGACCTATGTAAATTTTGTAGTATCCCCAAACCTCAGTTTCTTGTCTATGGAATGGAGACAATAATACTAACAACGTTGAGGGTAATTTTGTTTTACTTTTTTATTGAATTTATTGGGGTGACTTTGATTAATAAAATTTTAGGTTTCAGGTGTCTAATTCTATAATACATCATCTGTATATTGTTTTGTGTATTTGCCACCCCAAGTATCTTTACCCCATTTTATATTCTTGCCTCCTTTGTCAAATATTAATTGGCAATGAAGGCATGGGTTTATTTCTGGGCTCTTTATTCTCTTCCATGATCTATGTCTGCTTAAATGCCAGTACCATGATGTTTTGATTACTATGGACTTGTAGTATACTTTGATATTAGGTAGTATGACTCCTCCAATTTTGTTTTTTATACTCAAGATTGCTGTGACTATTTGGGTCTTTTGTGGTTCCCTATAAATTTTTGGAATATTTGTTTTACTTCTGTGAAATATGCCATTGATATCTTGATGGAAATTGCGTTAAATCTATAGATGGCTTTGGGTAGTATGGACATGTTAGTGATGTTAATTCTTCCTATCCATGAACACAGTATATGCTTTTACTTATTTGTATCTTCTTTAATTGCTTTCTTCAGTATCTTATAATTTTCTGAGTATGGGTCTTTTACATCCTTGGTTAAATTTATTCATAGTATTTTTTGATGCAATTGTAAGAGGGTAATTTTGACTTATCATGAAAATGCAATATATGTAAAGTATATAGTACAGAAGCTAGAACAGAATTAGTGCCCAATTAATAGCTATTACTATCAATATGTAAGCAACATACACTCAACTTACCATCAACTTTATGCAATTTTCCCATGTTAAGTGTAGACTTTTTCATTCATCATCATTAGCAGAAAACAAAAAATGCAGGCAACTGCTTCTAGGTGGATTTCTGATCATGTAAGTCACTGTTAAAACCTTGGCCTTCCTGACAAAAACTTTGATAGCTTTGCAAGCGGTTCCAGAAATGGGTAACAATATTTTTTTCTCTTTAAGTGGGAAAATAGAAGGATGAATCTTTTATGTATGAATTTGTTAGTCTCCCTGTTTCTTATAAATTTATGATCTTCTATAAAGAAGAAACTGGGACACTGGATAGAGCATCGGCCTAGGACACTGAGGACCCAGGTTCGAGACACTGAGGTCGCTGGCTTGAACATGGGCTCACCAGCTTGAATACAGGGTTGATGGCTTAAGTGTGGATCATAGACATGACCCCATGGTTCCTGACTTGAACCCAAAGGTTACTGGATTGAAACCCAAGATTGTTGGTTTGAGCCCAAAGTCACTGGCTTGAGCAAGAGGTTACTGGGTTGAGGCACATATGAGAAAATAATCAATGAACAACTAAAGTGCTGCAACTATGAGTTGATGCTTCTCATCTCTCTCCCTTCCTGTCTCTCTCTCTGTGTCTCTTTCTTTCTCTTTCTCTTGCTAAAATAGTAAAATAAAAATAGAAAAGAAGAAACTGAGTAGACTGTAACCACAACCACATTCCTCTGTATAGGAAGGTGCCATTAAACGATAAAGACTGTTGGCAGCCTACTACCCTAGTTCCAAAATGAAGGAAGGAATTATAATCATGTTTGCTCCAAAGCCAAAAAACTAAATCCACAGAGAAGATATTATCACTGTTGGAGAGGCTTTTCTAAGTCAGAAAAAAAGGGGATGGGGAGATATCCTGGCCTTTCTCTTTTGCCCACCTTCCAATCTCCTACCAGTCCCTCTGCTGACCAAGCATAGAAGAACCACCTGACAAGATAATCTGACACAACCTACAAGGGTGATATCAGTATATCAGGGCCAGAGGCAGGGCAGGAAGAAATCTAAAGATCAACAGGAAAACAACCATTAGGCAGCCATCTTTCAGCTCCTTAGAAAGGTCAAGCTCTTTCCAATGTCAAGATATTTACATATTCTGTGGCCTCTGCCTATACTTACCTAGCTGCTTCTTTCTCATCTTTCAGGTCAACTTAAATAGCACTTTCTCAAAGAGGTCTCCCCTGATTATCAATCTAGAGCAGGTTGCCCTATTATTCTTTAAAAAAACAAAAAACAAAAAATCTTATTTTTCTACTAACCTTATAATTATATACATGCCTGTGTGGTTATCTGTTTAATGTCAACTTATTCAGGGGCAATACATACCTGTTTTGCTTCCTACTGCACTGCTAGAATCTAGATGTAATGGTAGTCAACTTGGTCCCTACTGCCCACTAGTGGGTGTTCCAGCTTTCATGGTGGGCAGTAGCAGAGCAACCAAAGTATAAATAAAAAGATATATTTAACTATAGTAAGTTGTTTTATACAGATTTATTCTGCCAAACTTAGCAAAATCCAACATAAAGTACTTGGTAAGTAATTATTATTATATGTTTTAACTTGCTGTAACTCTGCTTTATAAATTTTATAAAGTAAAGTTACTTCCTTACTTTATAAATCACCATTACTGTGGAACCGGTGGGCAGTTAGAAAATTTTACTACTAATAGAGATACAAAAGTGGGCGCTAGGTATAAAAAGGTTGACTACCCCTGGTCTAGATGACACCTAGCATGTAGACACACTCAGTAAAAAGTAGTAGACATAATTGTTACCATCTTTCATTTTTAACAATAATTGAGTAATCAGAAGGAGATGTCAGCCCTTTTGGAGTATATGCTAATTTCTTTCTGATGCCACATTTTTTCTTCCTAATATTTAGTTAACACAAGTTGTATGTTCCAGTTCTGGAAAAACATTTTTTAAGCATTGTCTAGAATACCAAATTTATACATCTTGAGGCTTCAAAGGCCATAAGAGAAAAATTGATACATTCCTTCAACTGTCAAAACAAAAACTATGTTGGCAAACTTAGAATAAACAAATTCTTTTCATCAAATGATCTGTAACTGAAAAGAGAAGAATGTGCCCAGGAGAGCAATTTATCATCTGCAAAATCTGTTTATGTTTCATACATTCTGGTTGGGATCTTTCGATTTTTGTTCTTTAAAACTATTGAGCAATACATTTTTCTGACACTTCCCAGGAGATCTTTATCATTTTTCTTCTACAATTAATTTGTTCCTCAATAAAATTCAGCTCCCTTTTTCTTCTTAACATTTTGCTACACACGGAGTAGAGGAACGCCCTAGTCTCTGTAAATAATATAAATCTGAACTTTATGTAAGAAAGGGCTGTTTTGTCTTTAGAGACTCTGTCTCTAAGGTTCCCATGCTTGCTCTTTCTTTCTTTTTAAAAATTTTATTTATTCATTTTAGAGGAGAGAGAGAAAGAGAGAAGTGGGGGAGGAGCAGGAAGCATCAATTCCCATATGTGCCTTGACCAGCCAAGCCCAGGGTTTTGAACTGGTGACCTCAGTGTTCCAGGTCAATGCTTTATCCATCACAGCACCGTAGGTCAGGCTCCATGCTTTCTTAACTCTGAGCTATCAACTCCATGGGCCACAGTTTCCCCATGTTGTAATTTTCAGAGGAAACAACAGCAACAACCACAAACTCCTGCAAGTTCAGGGAGGGAGGAGTTAGGAAAGTCAACATGCTGGTTCTTTAGCCAGCAGGGAAAACTAATTTGACCACCTGGGCAATCAGCATATATGGAGTTAAAGAGTACACTTTCAGGTTCTTTCTACCACCATTCTAAGATTTACTCATCAGATATTTATCAATTTCCCATTATGTGTTAGACAGTATGCTAGGGCTAGAGATTCAATTATGAATAAGGTGTGGTTCTTGCTCTCAAGGAACACATTGTATAGTGTAGGGAGTCAGGGAATTAACAGATATTTATAATTCATTATGTCAAGTCCTCTAAGAAAGACAAAGACAAAGAACTATGGGGAGTATTGGAGTTGGCTCTCACTCCGTCCCCGTGCGCGGCTCCCTCAGGGTGCTGGGGCGGTCCGGAGATTCTGCTTTTGGCCCACACTGAGGCCTCTGACTCTGCCCCTCTGTGGGATAACACGGGCTCCCACTCCTGAGATGCTGGAAGGAGTCTCTTGCCCACTCTCCGTGAGCGCCGACCAGGATATCAGGCCAGGCGCCTCACCCTCTGAGTGAATCCCCCACCCGCACGGAAAAGTTCCAGCGTTGGAATTGGCTCTTGCTCCCTCCCCTTGTGCGGCTTTCCCAGGGCACTGGAGCGGCCGGAGATTCTGCTTTAGGCCCACACAAAGGCCTCTGACTCTGCCTCTCTGTGGGGTAACACGGGCGCCCACTCCCAGGGCTTTGGAAGGAATCTCTCGCCCACTATCTGCACGCGCCGACCCAGAGATCAGGGAAAATGGCTGCCCCGCTTGTTTTTCTTTGTCTGGGTTTGGCACGAATGTTAGCTTGTATTGCCCGGGTTGCCACAGCAACAGTTTTTCCTCTGCTTGGATCTCTATGCCACAGCCTGGTTTGGCCGTTTGTGCTGCGGCCTGGATCTATTCACCCCCTTTGCCTGCCTCAGTTTCTATATTCTCAGTTCCCAGTGAAAGCTGCCCTGTTTAGGTTAGTGAGGAAGGCGGAGCATTTCTTACTCCCTATTTCCTTCGGGGTTTGATTATATATTTAGCCAATTTTTCGCTTGACCATACCTTCAGGTGTATTGCGAAACATCTGGAGGCTCCAAGTATAGGTTTTTCTGTTTCTGGTTGAAGATCTTGTTGAGTTTTGGGGGAGATTTATCTGTATCGCTTCCTACCGCACCATTACTCTGACGTCATCTCCTTATTCCTCAGTTTTTTCTGATATACTTATTTCACTTTGTATAATGTTATCAAGATCCAACCATTTTGTTGTAAATGATCCAATGTCATCATTTCTTATAACTGAGTAGTATTCCATAGTGTATATTTGCCACATCTTCCTTATCCAGTCATCTATTGAAGGGCTTTTTTGTTGTTTCCATGTCTCGGCCACTGTGAACAATGCTGCAATGAACATGGGGCTGCATGTGTCTTTACGTATCAATGTCTCTGAGTTTTGGGGGTATATACCCAGTAGAGGGATTGCTGGGTCATAAGGTAGTTCTACTTTCAGTTTTTTTGAGGAACCACCATACTTTCTTTCATAATGGTTGTACTACTTTACATTCCCACCAACAGTGAATGAGGGTTCCTTTTTCTCCACAGCCTCTCCAGCATTTGCTATTACCTGTCTTATTGGTAATAGCCAACCTAACAGGTGTGAGGTGTTATCTCATTGTAGTTTTGATTTGCATTTCTCTAATAACTAATGAAGCTGAGCATCTTTTCATATATCTGTTGGCCATTTGTATTTCTTCCAGGGAGAGGTGTCTGTTCATGTCCTCTTCCCATTTTTTTTATTGGATTGTTTGTTTGTTTGTTTGTTGTTGAGTTTTGAGTTCTTTGTATATTTTGAATATTAAGCCCTTATCTGAGTTGTTGTTTGAAAATATCATTTCCCATTTAGTTGGCTATCTGTTTATTTTGTTGTCAGTTTTTCTTGCTGAGCAAAAACTTCTTAGTCTGATGTAGTCCCATTCATTTATCTTTGCCTTCACTTCTCTTGCCTTTGAAATCAAACTCATAAAATGCTCTTTAAAACCCAGGTCCATGAGTTTAGTACTTATGTCTTCTTCTATGTACTTTATTGTTTCAGGTCTTATATTTAGGTCTTTGATCCATTTTGAATTAATTTTTGTACAAGGGGACAAGCTGTAGTAGAGTTTCATTCTTTTGCATGTGGCTTTTCAGTTTTCCCAGCACCATTCGTTGAAGAGGCTTTCTTTTCTCCGTTGTGTGTTGTTGGCCCCTTTATCAAAATCTATTTGGCCATATATATGTGGTTTTATTTCTGGACTTTCTATCCTGTTCCATTGGTCTGAGTGTCTATTTTTCTGCCAATACCATGTTGTTTTGATTGTCGTGGCTCTATAATATAGTTTGAAGTCAAGTATTGTAGTGCCCCCAGCTTCATTTTTTTCCTTAGGATTGCTTTGGTATTCGGGGGTTTTTATAGTTCCATATAAATCTAATGATTTTTTGTTCCATTTCTTTGAAAATGTCATTGGAATTTTGATGGGAATTGCATTAAATTTGTATATTGCTTTGGGAAATATGTCCATTTTGATTATATTTATTCTTCCTATCCAAGAACAAGGAATATTTTTCCATTTCATTGTATCTTTTTCGATTTCTTTTAACAACGCTTTGTAGTTTTCGTTATATAGGTCCTTTACATTCTTTGTTATGTTTATTCCTAGGTATTTTTTTGTTGTTGTTGCAATCATGAAGGGAATTATGTTTTTGAGTTCGATTTCTAATGTTTCATTGTTGGCATATAGAAAGGCTATAGACTTTTGTATATTCATTTTGTATCCTGCAACCTTACTGTATTGGTTTATTGTTTCTAGTAATCTTTTTGTGGAGTCTTTGGGGTTTTTGATGTATAAGATCATATCATCTACAAAAAGTGATACCTTTACTTTTTTCTTTTCCGATATGGATGCCTTTTATTTCTTTATCTTGTCTGATTGCTCTGGCTAGAACTTCTAGCACCACGTTAAATAAGAGTGGAGACAGTGGACAACCCTGTCTTGTTCCTGATTTAAGGGGAAAAGTCCTCAGTTTTATGCCATTCAATATGATGTTAGCTGATGGTTTATCATATATGGCCTTTATCATGTTGAGATATTTTCCTTCTATACCCATTTTGTTGAGTGTCTTAAACATAAAATTGTGTTGTATTTTATCGAATGCTTTTTCTGCATCTATTGATAAGATCATGTGGTTTTTGTTCTTTGTTTTGTTGATATGGTGTATTACATTAACTTTTTATGTATGTTGAATCATCCTTGAGATTCTGGGGTGAATCCTACTTGATCATGATGTATTATTTTTTTAAATGTTGTTGTATTTGATTTGCTAGTATTTTGTTTAGTATTTTAGCATCTGTATTCATTAGAGATATTGGTCTGTAGTTTTCTTTTTTTGTGCCGTCCTTGCCAAGTTTCAGTATGAGGGTTATGTTGGCCTTATAAAATATGTTTGGAAGTATTGCTTATTCTTCAATTTTTTGGAAGACTTTGAGTAGAATAGGGACCAAGTCTTCTTTGATTGTATGATATAATTCACTAGTATAACCGTCTGGGCCTGGACTTTTATTATGGGGGAGGTTTTTAATAGTTTTTAATATTTCCTCCTTGCTAATTGGTCTGTTTAGGCTTTCTGCTTCTTCATGACTCAGTCTAGGAAGGTTGTATTCTTCTAGGAATTTATCCATTTCTTCTAGATTGTTGAATTTGGTGGCATATAGTTTTTCATAGTATTCTACAATAATTCTTTCTATATCTATGATGTCTGTGGTGATTTCTCCTCTTTCATTTTAGACTTTGTTTGTATGAGTCCTTTCTGTTTTTTACTTGGTAAGATTTGCCAAGGGTGTGTCAATTTTGTTGATCTTTTCAAAGAACAAGATCCTTGTTCTATTAATTTTTTCTATAGTTTTTCTGTTCTCTATTTCACTTATTTCTGCTCTGATTTTTATTATCTGCTTTCTTCGGCTGGTTTTGGGTTGTCTAAAAAAAGGAAAAAAAGAAAGAAAAAAAAGAACTATGGGAAGAACTATGGGAAAAGGTCCCTAAACCAATCTTTGGGGGGGGGGGGGAATGAGAGTAAGGATGCTACAGTAAAAGTTTCCTGGAGAAAGTGATGGTTGAGCTAAATGATGAGTAGGATTTGTCTGGACAAAGAGTAGAAGAAGGTCTTAAAAAAAGAAACATTATGGGCCCTGGCCGGTTGGCTCAGTGGTAGAGCGTCGGCCTGGCGTGCAGAAGTCCCGGGTTCAATTCCCGGCCAGGGCACACAGGAGAAGCGCCCATCTGCTTCTCCACCCCTCCCCCTCTCCTTCCTCTCTGTCTCTCCCTTCCCCTCCGGCAGCCGAGGCTCCATTGGAGCAAAGATGGCCTGGGCGCTGGGGATGGCTCCTTGGCCTCTGCCCCAAGCGCTAGAGTGGCTCTGGTCATGACAGAGTGACGCCCAGGAGGGGCAGAGCATCACCCCTGGTGGGCAGAGCCTCGCCCCTGGTGGCCGTGCTGGGTGGATCCCGGTCGGGCGCATGTGGGAGTCTGTCTCTCCCCGTTTCTAGCTTCAGAAAAATACAAAAAAAAAAAAAAAAAAAGAAACATTATGTGAAGAAGTTCATAGCAATATTTTATAAAGAAATTATTTGTAATTTAGGGCCAGATCCAGAACAGGGAAGGGAGCATAAGATTAACTAAAGAGGTAAGCACAACAATAGGGTGTTGCCAGGTTTTACATCAAATGAGAATCCATTCTTTATGATCAGGTCCTTCTAACTCAAGTTAAAAAGAATTCATGCTGTACAATGAAAGATGACAGACTTTTGGAGTCAGGCAACTTGGGTTTGAAACTTGGTTGGGCCACTAGTTTGTGACCTTGGACAAAATTATTTAGCTTTTCTAAGCCTTGGTTACTTCTTTATAAATGGATATCATAATATCTTCTCTAAAGGATTATCATTAGGATTAAATGATATAATATGTATAGTATCCAGTACATTGCATAATATAATGTTAAATCTCAACTATTTTAGAAGAAACCTCTATAATCAAGAGTATCTATGCAAAGCCTTGAGTCATATAGTTAAGTGAACGCAAACTAGTCCTGGTTTGTTTCTAGTAATCAGAGAGACACGTATCCTACCTAGACCTGTGTGTAGCCTTTGATTTGGGCTCTTTGTTTCTGTGCTTCTAGTGGTAACACATGTATTCCACAATTTGGTGCTATTTTATGGCCTGATAAATTAGTTCTTTGGAAGCGAATATTATATCCTCAGACTCATGCTCATTTCATTTCCTCCTATTACAGAATTTTTTGAGCTAAAATAGACCATAGGACTCACCTCTAGAAGCTGGGAACAGAGACCTGTGTTGAAATAGAAACATGACCTACCATCAAATTGAGTATCCTGGCTAAATAAACCTGTATCTCTATGCTGTGAAATACTATGCAGCAGCTTAAAAGAATGAGATAGCTTTCTATGTACTAACATAACCAGGTCTCCAAGACCCATAGCTAAAGAAAAAGCAAGCTTTATAAAGATATTTTCAGAGTTATACCATTATTCTTTGTGGAAAAACACACACACACACACACAATTAAACAGCTTACATGCTTTCTAAGGCTATATGCAAAGTGTATAAGTGCTTAGAAAAACTCTGGAAGATACATACTAGAATGACGAGCGGTTATATATGGTGATAAGAGAAGATTTGCTGGGGGTGGGGAAGAACAGTTGTCCAGGAGACATTAGCCTTCTCAGAAACACTTCCATTTTTTACAAGTAATAATCTTATTGTTTGTGTAATTCAAAATTTGTTTTTTCAAAAAAGAAACAAAGAAAGAACAAAGGCTTTGAGATTAGATGAAACTGGCTCAAATCCTGGCTCAGTAACTCCTTAATTCTGTAACTGTTGGGTAGACCAGACCCCTCTTCCTTGGTTTCTTCATCAGCAAAATCAAGATACCAATACCTGTCTTGTCTCATAAAGACTCAAAGTAAAGCTCTTCGTACGTGACCAGTAGTACTTCCACACACTTGTTTCTTTCCCCTAGCCTGATTCTAATGGCTCTTTTTAAATTTTTTAAATTGGAAAAACCAAATACAAAGTGATGAAGTTACAAAGTTACTTTTTCAAGGTCATACAGCTGGTTAATATGAGAGCAAGGATTATAACCTGGTTTTGTCTATCTTAATAAATCAACATTATACTGCATGGGAGAGTTGGATTACTATGTGTAATGTGGCTGCTTCTATGAGTGGTTCCAATGTTCAGATTTCATGTGGCAGGTTTGTTTGCAGATTTGTTTTTGTGACAGAGACAGAGAGAGAAAGAGAAAGGGACAGATAGGGACAGACAGACAAGAAGGGAGAGAGATGAGAAGCATCAATTCTTTGTTGCGGCTCCTTAGTCTCCTTTGTTTATTGATTGCTTTCTCACATGTGCCTTGAACAAGGGGCTACAGCACAGTAAGTGACCCCTTGCTCAAGCCAGCAACCTTGGGCTCCAGCCAGAGACCTTGGGCTTCAAGCCAGCAACCTTTGGGCTCAAGCCAGTGACCATAGCATCATGTCTATGATCCCACACTCAAGCCGGTGACCCAGAGCTCAAGCTGGTGAGCCCACACTCAAACCAGATGAGCCTGTGCTCAAGCTAGAGACCTTGGGGTTTTGAACCTGGGTCCTCCACCTCCTAGTCCGATGCTCTATACACTGCGCCACCACCTGGTCAGGCTGTTTGCAGGTTTGTAATGCCTAGATCATATTCTGGGCTTGGGCAGCTGTTGAACAAACCAAACCAAAGAAGGCCAGGCAAGAAGAGTTGGGTAGACCTGCAAGGTTACACCTGACATGACTGTTGTTTCGGCTTTCCTAGCTATCAAGGAAGTCTAGCAAGGACAATTAAACATCAAGGATATAGCTATATGGAAAACACTGGTACCAGGCAAAGAACCAGTTAACAGGAAAGGGAATGAGGACAAAAATGAACATTTGACAATCTCTTTGGCCACCTGGAATATGAACCCTCTTCCTACATTTGGGTAATTCTTCCAATCTGTGTGGCAGAGATCACTGTCTGCTCATCATTTTAGTTGAAACAACAGATTCTTTCCCCATTGCCCTAGCAGCAGGGCGCAGTCGGGTGAGTTAGGCTTTCGAAATCAGAAGTACCCTTCCTTATCCGGGCCCACCTTCCTTACAACTAGAGGAATTGCTTCCCGGCCTATGGAGCTTTCCCCACCTAGGACTCTTATTACTATTTTTAACTGAATCCCTGAATTTTTATTTTAACGAAAACTAGTTTTAATTGTCACAGACTCAAGGTGGGCTTGTGGCTGATGCTGATTGTTGGTAGTATCCTAAACAAAGGGGGTTTTGTTTTCTGAAGCCGCTCCACAGGAGCAAGACCTTCTATCGGATTCTAGGTCAGGTCACTATGCAATAGCCTCCTACACAGTTCAGCGGTCTTAACCCAGATGCCCCAGCCCAGAAGAAACCACGCCATAGTGGCACTTTCGATCCAGGAAAGAGAATGTACTTCTTGGAACCACCAGAGAATGACTGGACCCCGCTGGTTAGCATCCTTGGAGGATTTAATAACTATCTGGTTATTTTATATTCCTCTCCTGTTCTTTTGGCCCTTTTTATTCTTTGTAACTGCTGCTTGTCCAAGGTGCTTGAAATCTCTGCTTGCTAGACTAGGGCATGAGAATGCACTTCAGTGTCTACACAGAACTCCAAGCTAGTCATTAATAAGTATCCCAACCACATGTTACATTCTGGAACCGAGTTGGAAAGAGATTCATTCATGTGACACCTTTAGGGCAACACTTTGGATCCTCTCAGCCTCACTGTTTCTTGCTTCAATACCAGTAGTTCCTTACAGTTCCTCACCTCAAGCTGCACCATGTGCCTCCCGCCTTTCATTCTAGGGAGGTATTAATGCCAAGATACAGGAAGCCACAGGATTCTTCTTGTGACCTACATATGCACAACCCTGAAGTACTGAGAGTTAATACCCCATGAGGCAAGCTTGACAAAAGGAGACAACAAGTAGATAAATCCTTCCCCTTTCCTCTCTGTTTGGACTGTTTGAACTGTTTGGAGGTACAATTTATTTGACTTTCTGGAGGATGATTCTGTGGATTTGAACAATCAGTCTCCTTTAGCAGCTGCCAGCTGCTGCTCCTCCTCTCTGCTCCCACCTTCTTGTCTCTCATGACTGAAAATGCATTCCCTAATCCAGGAGAAGTACGGTGAGCTCTTTGCCTCAGGCTCTGCTTGCTGGGTAACACAAGCTAAGACAATACGGCAACATTCATAGACCAAATTATGTCCTTTTCACCATGACTGGTAGCTTTTCTTTACTTGGGATTCCCTTCTGGCCTCTCACTCAGTTCTACTTTAAATGTGTGACTTTAGGAAAGTTACTTAATCTCCCTGAGCCTCATATTCTTCAAGGCAATATGGGGGTAATAATAATGCTTATCTCATGGAGAGTAGGGGGAAATAAAATTAAATAATGATTGAAAATCACTTAATGTAGTTCTTGGCATGTACTGAATGATCAATAAATGTCCGCTTTTGTTATTATTATTATAAAAATCAGTCTTATTTGCAATACGATGGAGCTCTAGGGGAGATGAGAAAAGGAAAGGGGATTATTTTTACAGATACTTAGGGAGGTATATTCCCATACCTATAAGCACATGTGATACTATTACACAATAAGTCCTCTAAGTTCCATTCCATTATCCAAAGACTCAGAAATGTAGCTACAGCTTCTTCCAGAATTAGATATTTGTCGCCATGGTGCAAATAATCATTTTGAGCAGAGAGAAGTAAACCTGGTAAGTTTAAACTGAATTAGGGTCATAGTTGTCCCAGGTTTTGTTGGATTTTTTCATCTGTAGCTCAAGGGGCTAGCACAGCTCAGGTGGCCAGGCTTCTCTCATCTTTGGCGTTGACATTGATTTTAAGTTCTGCCTGGCGCTCCTGACAGTGGTAGGTGGCCTACCTTTCACATCATGCCATTCTTTTTCTTTCTTTTTTTTTTTTGTGACAGAGACAGAGAGAGAGACAGAGAGAGGGACAGATAGGGACAAATAGGAAAGAGAGAGAGATGAGAAGCATCAATTCTTTGTTGTGGCACCTTAGTTGTTCATTGATTGTTTTCTCATATGTACCTTGACTAGGGGCTACAGCAGACCGAGTGACCACTTACTCAAGCCAGCGACCTTGGGTTCAAGCTGGTGAGCTTTGCTCAAACCAGATGAGCCTGCACTCAAGCTGGCAACCTCGGGGTCTCGAACCTGGGTCCTCTGTGTCCCAGTCCAATGCTCTATCCACTGCACCACTACCTGGTCAGGCTTATCATACCATCTTTTAATTCCAGTGTTTCATTTGTGTTGTATTTTACTTTTACTTGCTGATAAATTTTCTTTAGTCTTTGGCTGCCAAAGATTTTAGGCTTGTCACATTCATAGGGAGCTAGATCAACTACAATTTTTTTCTGAGTGTAGGTTTTCACAGTACTGTGAAGTCAGAAGTGATTTGTAGTTCACTAAATCTTTAGCTTTGTTTAACATATAATTTTTATGGCCAGCGACAGTGAATAAGGTCCTAATATTTCAGAATGTCATATAAAAAGTAAGCCAGAATGAAAATTTACACTGTTCAGCAACTGAAGCTATTAATTGCATAATGTATCTTCTCAGAAAACAAAATCCTGAACCCTTTCTCCAATCTCATGTTTGTCCTCCAATTTGGAATTCCTGTTAAATGACCTTTTGGTGTTTGTTTTTCCCTCAAAATGTAGCAAGTGCAAAATGTCACCCATACCACATACAAATGTGCAAAGCAGTTATCTTTTTTCTTGACAACCACTTAACTGATATTATTTTCCTGATGATCCCTTAGCTTGCAAAGTAACACAAAATTAAAAACCAAGTTTGAATCTAAATGTGGAACCTCAGTCTTGTCCAATCATTTTAAATCTCTTCAGGTAATTTAGTCTACAGTCAGTTAATCACATGCATGCTAAATGCTCTAGGGTTCCCTTTGCTCCTTTCCAAGATGGCATCTGGGAGTGGGTAGTACACGTGTGGTGTAGGTGGTGAGACAGGGATCCCCAAATCTATGCTGGTCCCAGAATCCTCGTGGTCTCATACATAGTGCCTGGAAAGGGCTGCTCCCTCCAGTGGCAGCCTCTCTGTCCTAGCCTCAGGCTTGCATTGGACCATGACCCTCTCATTACTCAGAACCCACCTGTTTAAGGGTGGTAGGCACTTCAGAGCCCTTCAGTAAGGGAACTGGGGACTTTGCTTCCCACTCAGTGTGGTTGACACAAAGGACTTGCTCCTTCCACAGCTGAGAGAAGGTCAGCAAATAGTCTCCAGCTTTCTGCTCCTTCAGGATCTACTTCAGCAACAACAAGGCATTGTGCCCAAGGTCATGCCCTTCCCATGGCAACCCTCCCTGTGACTGGGTGAGGCTGAGTGTGAAGGCTTGGCCAACCCGGCAGATTACAATACAGCACTGATGGGAAATGTTCACTCCAGAGCTTCTCTTCAGGTTGGCCGAGGTTTTGTTCCGTGCCGTCAACTTCTCCCTCTGCCCAGTTCTGCTTCCTTCCCACTTCTTCACGGGTTTTGATCCCTAATAAACATCTTGCTCCCAAACTCTGTCTTTGTATAGGCTACAAAGAGTGCTTCTTAATAACAAGGATACATTCTGAGAAGTGCTTTGTTAGGCAATTTTGTTGTTGTGTGAACAATATAGGATGTACTTACACAAACCTAGATGGTATAGAATCTATATTCTTCATACAACATCAAGGTGGTTAACTCTTCCGTGGACCAGCATGAAATTTCTGTTGGACCGGTGGTTGAAAAGCACTGGTATAGCCTACTACACACCTAGGTTATATGGTATATAGCCTATTGCTCCTGGGCTACAAGCCTGTGCAGCATGTTCCTGTACAAAACAATGTGAGATTAAATCAAGCACAAGAAAAAGAGTCGTATACTTACACAGTCTACAGAAGATGTGTGAGGCTGTTGTTGGCATAACGTGGCACAATATTTTACAGCAGACATTATTTTTTACAAGTAGGAAGAGCACACTCTAATTTAATGATCGAAGGTGTAGTATGGTCAATATATAAACTAGTAATATAGTGGTTTAGTGTCATTTAGTGATTTGGATTGATTGCTCCCTGGCCTGTGGTCACTGAAGTGTAGCTGAGACTGTCTCAGTTTGTAAGGACACGTACCCACTCCCACCACTGGCATCTGTGCTTTCCATTACTTGTTTCTGAACACAATTGTATGTATTATACTTGTATACAATCGGCAGCATGGTAGGTTTGTTTACATCAGCATCACCACAAACATGTGAGCAATGTGTTGCGCTATGATGTTAAGACAATTCACCTTCACTATGCATTAGAAACTTTTCAGCTCCGTCATAATCTTACAGTACCACCATTATAATATGCAGTTTGTTGGTCCATTGCCGACCAAAATGCTGTTATGTGGTATATGACTATGCTTCCAAAGGACACAAGGCTGTCCCCGCAGTGCTCTTGGCCTTCTATGACTCTTGAAGCCTTGGCTTCTCATCTCCTTGATCTCTCTCTCTCTCTCTCTTTCTCTCTCTCATCTTCCCTATCTCATTATCCACAAAATTCCTCAGGTCAGAAGAAGTAAAATGTTGGCTTCTCTTTATCTCCTTTGTTCTCTCTATCTTGGACATGGATAAAGTTCTATAATCTGGTTCACCAATTTGTCTCTTGATATGATAAAGATAGGTGTTAAATTCAGAAACTTTTTATTTCTTGAAAAAAATCTGACTTTCAAATCTAGTATCTTGTTGCATATTCAAAAAGCCTGTTTTGAATGCCAGAAATGTACACTCTTTCTTTCTCTCTCTCTGAGTTTCTGGATGGCAAACTTAACCCCCCCCCCCTTTTGTTTCTCAGATGCTCATGGCCCTGCTCTCAAAACAACTTTTAATTCTGATTTTAGTTGGGACTGTAACCAGTCCGTGGTGTCAACATGCTAAACACTGATTTTTAAACACCCCACACAGGCCCTGACATGAGTCAAGATGTGCAAAGGAACTGGGCTTCATGATTTTCTGTATCTTACCTGCTGTACCCCAGGAGACCCAGCCCACCAGGTGGTGGAAGAAAATACATATTTGGGTACAACCCGGTAATGTCAGTCTGCCTGTGGCTTGACCTCTAGGATCTCTGCTTGGACATCTCAGGAAAACGCTGGTGTTCTGAGCTCTGCTCTTTTCCATGCTCCGCTGCAAGCTGCCCCTAAGAGTGAGAAGGAGGGGAGGGCTGCAGGCTAGCCTTCAGCTGTGCAGAGAGATGGTTGCCAGGTCCTTGCTGATCACCGCTGTGCAGTGGCTGATTGGGATTGCTCCCTGGCCTGGTGATCACTGAAGTGTAGCTGAGACTGTCTCAGTTTGTAAGGACACGTACCCACTCCCACCACTGGCATCTGTGCTTTCCATTACTTGTTTCTAGAGTGGGAGGCCTTGCTCTTCACTGCACCCTCAGCCTCTGCTGACCTCTGGCCTCCATAGTACCTCTGCTTACTGTCCTGCATGCATTCAGCCAACTCTGAGCTCCCGGGGACCAGGAGTACTGCTAGGGCTCATGGACTTGAATTTCTCTTCCCACCACTTCCTTGCCATGCGCATGTCGCCATTAGCCCAAAACGGGGCTTCTCCCAGAGGACTGCAGCTTCCCCAGAGAAGCTGGCCATCAGCCTTAATATTTTTTGTCTTTCCTACCTCTCTGGGTATTTCTGAAAGGGATTCCTTCTACCTGCTTTCTTTAGGTGCTTTCTGGTGCTCCTAGTCCTAAGGAGAAGGACTGGGACAAGGACTCTACTATCTGATTTCCCTGATCTTTTGCTCTGCTTCTGCCCATAATCCCTGCACCCTCCACATGAGGACTTCATTCCAGTCCAGACAGAAAGCCAGCTGAGAGCGACTTCATAGAAGTCTTCTCTACTCACAGAAAGAAATTTACATTTTAGATATTCAGGCTCAATTCTCTGCATGCTAATAAGAGATAAAAGAAATTTAAAAGTCATTACTTTCTCAACAGAACTTGGCTTTTGTCTTGTTGCAATCTCAGATAGATAATGATCTCCTTGTTTTAAAGGTGTCTATTCTTCTCCTGAAGCACTTGCACCCTCTTCTTTATACAGTGAGAAACTGCCTGTTAACAAGATTTATAAGGCATTTGAAAATGATCTGAATGTAATTCAAGAGAATATTACGCCTGATGTATAATAATTTTAATAGCTAATGCCTATGCGCCAATGACTATGATTTGCATGTATTATCTCATTTAATTTTCACAATAACTCTGTGGGGAAAGAATTATTATCTCAATTTTAAAAATTGATAAATTAGGCCCAAAAGGGCTAAACAACTTACCTAAGGTCATGTAACTAATAACGGTGAACCAGAATTAAAATTCAGGTCTGTCTGGCTCCAAACTCCTGGTTCTAACCACTATAATTTCTCCATTAGAAAAGAGTGGTCTCCAAAACATTATTATTATTATCATTTTGAAATTAAATTTAATGGGATGACATTGATCAATAAGAGTACATAGGTTTCCAGTGAACATCTCTAGCATTTGAACTGTTGATTGCATTCTGTGCCCATCACCCAAAGTCAAATCATTTTCTGTCAACATGTATTTGTCCCTCTTTACTTCCCCCACCTCCTCCAGATAACCATTTCACTTTTCTCTATCCACGAGTCTCAGTTTTATATCCCACCTATGTGTGAGATCATATCATATAAAAATCATATAGTTCTTAGCTTTTTCTGATTTACTTATTTCACCTAGGATAATGTTCCCAAGGACCATCCATGTTGTCATAAATGGCAATATGTCATCATTTCTTATGGCTGAGTACTATTCCATTGTGTGTCTTTATCCAATCCTCTATGGAGGGACACTTTAGTTTCCATGCCTTGGCCACCATGAATACTGCTGTGATGAACATGGGAGTGCACGTATCTTTGCATACCAATGCAAAACATTATTTTGATCGTACAACTCTCATTTGGTGGTTTACCTTTACTATTTAGTGAGAAGGATCTGGGCATAGTGTTTGAGAACTAGGATAGAAGTCGAGCTGTGCTCATCTGCTTCATGATCTGTAAAATGGAGATAGTGTTGCCCTTAACCCACAAGAATGTTGGGAAATTTAAATGAGTTAATACATGTCAAGCATTAGGCACAGTGCTTGGAACATAGGAGACTTCGATGACTGTTAGCTATTTATTGTCTTTATTGTTAGGCTGAAGATTTCATAATCAAATGTAAAAAAAAAAGAATTTTTGATTTTTGACATTTATCAATAACTAAATTGTGTTCTGTTACTCCCTCTTCCCTTCATCTCTTAGAAATTTGCCTTCATTCAGCTGTAGTAAGGAAAACCCTGCTGTGAATGTTTAGGGAGAATTAAAGCTTTGAGTGTATCCCCCTGTCAGAAATACCACTGTTTATTTTAATTTGTTTATTATTTTGACCTATGTTAGAAGAAGAAACTGCTTTAATAACACATTTCCATGAGCTGTTGTTGTTGTTATTATCATTATCATTAGCATTAATTAGTTTGCCTTTGCAGAGATGGAGGAAGAGAGGAGAAAATTGGCTGGGCTTTGCAGAGAGGCACATCCAAGTCTGAATCCAGTTTCTAACTATCCTTGGAAAGTAACTTAACTCTCATGAGTCTCAGCTTCTGCCTTTTGTGCCCATCTCCCTGATACAATGGACATCAGATTAAATGACCTAATATGCTTCAAATGCCTAAAAATTAACTGACAAATGCAAGAGTTCAGTAAAAGTTATTCTGCTTACTTTCTGTCCTTTCCAAATACCTTTCCTTTAAGAAGTAATAAGTGTATGTGGGAGGCATGGGGGGAGGGCAGATCATTTTTATTCTTGGAAGGCTGCTTATTATATAGTAAATGTTATGGGTTAAATTATATTCTCCCCCAAATTCCTGTGCGGATGTCCTGTACCTCAGAACGTGACCTTATTTGGAAACAAGGTTGTTGCAAAGGTAGTTAGGATGAATTCATCCTGGAGGAGGGTGGCTCCCTAATCCAACATGATTATAAAAGGGAAAATCTCAACACAGACATGCGCACAGGGAGAACGCCGTATGAAGATTAGTGCAGAAATTGAGGTTATGCTTCTACAAGCCAAGAAATGCCAACGATTGCCAGCAAATCACCAGAATTAAGCAAGAAACCACAGAACAGATGTTCTCTCGCAACCCTCGGAAGGAATCAATCCAGCCAACACCTTCGTTTGAACTTCTAGCCTCCAGAACTGTGAGACAAATTACTGTCTGTGTTACTTCTTTAAAACAGCTCTAGCAACCTAATACAGAAAACCATGAGAACAAGGGCCTTCTCTGACATGTTTAGTTTGAAGATTTAAAATTTTACACTTACTAAACTTTTCCTCATCGAAAATATTAAAATGTTCAATCAGAATTGAAGGAGAACAACTAAAGATTAAAAATATCAATTACAAGTAAATTTCTTATGGGACTTCATAGAACACCAATATTAAAAAAAATAACTGTAAAAATAGTTTAACATTTTTAAATGGCCTCTGATGTGATTTTACTAATTCCCCACTAAAATAATTGGGAACTACAGGGAAAAAAAATGCGGCAATCACAATAATGCTAAAATCCAAAACTGCCAATCAAACTTTTGCCAAAATCTAGCATTCACATACAACAATGGGATGGAAAGAAACTGTGCTTGGGGCGGAAGGTGCACGATGTGGTGTGCAGGTGTGTGATGTTGAGTGTACACTTGAAACCTGTACGGTTTTGCAAACCAATGTCATCCTAATAACTTTAAATTAAAAAAAAAAAAGTTGGTGGAACTAGATTGAGAATCTATTTTCAATGGTTTAAAATGTGTTTCTGATACCAAGGAAACTAGCGGCCTGAGTGAAGGTGAGAAAACAGTTCATTTCCCCCACGCTTGTCTTCAGGCTACGTTACTCCGTCTCTTTGCCCATTGGAAATGTGCACAGCCACGGGTTATGGGTTTTTTTTTTTGTTTTTTTTAGGATTTTGAGCTTTAGGGAGAATTTTTTTTTTTTCATTTTTCCAAAGCTGGAAACGGGGAGACAGACTCCCGCATGCGCCCGACCGGGATCCACCCGGCATGCCCACCAGGGGGCGATGCTCTGTTGCCTCCAGAGCCATTCTAGCTTCTGAAGTAGAGGCCACAGAGCCATCCCCAGCGCCGGGGCCATCTTTGCTCCAATGGAGCCTTGGCTGCAGGAGGAGAAGAGAGAGAGAGGAAGGAGAGGGGGAGGGGTGGAGAAGCAAATGGGTGCCTCTCCTGTGTGCCCTGGCCGGGAATCGAACCCGGGACTCCTGCATGCCTGGCCAACACTCTACCACTGAGCCAACGGGCCAGGGCCTGGTTATGGTTTTTGATATATAAGATTCTTACTCATCATTCTCCTTTCCCAATTACTGTCTAGCTTTCCACACCCATTCAGAAATTCATTTTCTTCAGTGTAGCGGGACAGAAATGAGGTGACAGGAATCGGTAGTGATACATTGCTTTCTCGGAGGCGGGCTTTTCACAAAGTGTTTTTGGGAAGACAGTTGACAGCTGTTCTAGTTTTTTATTCCTTCTAGGCACATGATAGGACTGCATTTCCCCGCCCTCTTTGGAGGGTAGCTTTCTTGGTCAAATGAAATGCAAGCCGAGGTGATGTGTGTCACTTCTGAGTGGAAGCTATCAAAGCCCGAGTCTGATTCAGCACATCTTTTTGTCTTTGCCATGGTGATCAAGAACATTCAGGTTGAGAGGGAGCCTTCATCCCTGAGTAAGTATGATAAGCAGAACACCCTGCAACCTGCGGTGGACACATAGAATGAGCAAGAAAACACAGCGACAAGAAGAAAGCTTTGTTGTGTTAAACCACTCAGGTTTTATGGCTGATTGTTACTGCAATATGACGTTGCCCGTGTTACAGGGGAAAGAAACGATGGGAAGAGCCCTGTAACAGTCACTGTGGGCACTGTGACTCTTCATGAGCTATATTGGTTCATAAAGGATAATAAAAAGATTCTCATTCTGTTTCCTCTTCCAAATTATATCTAGCCTTGCTGTACAGCATAGTCTAGTAGAGGTTTTGCAATGAGATTAGCCAATTCAAACATTCCAATAATAAAACACTGGCACAGAGGTGCCCAATGTCCCCATACATACCACCCTCCCAATGTAAAATTCCCCCAGAGAGACCTAAAGTCTAAAAATGAAAGTTCATTGCAGGTTAGAGTCCAAAGTCGTAACGACACACAGGATTTTAAGTCTGAAATCAGATTCCTTTGTTCTCATGAGTTCAAGTTCAAAGAAGTTAAAGTCTGCTCTTACTTTGCACTCTGCTCAGTCTGACACTTGCGATGCCCGGGACCCCTGATTTCCCCTCGGTTGCTGCAGCCTCGGCTGCCTCTCCAGGTTTGGGGGTGGCTCATATTTTATTTTTTAAAAATTTTCAATGACATTGTAATAGTAATGATAACTCAAAAGAAGAAAGATACAAAATTGTATGTTTATGACCTCTACATATATACATAGAGGACATTAGAAGGAAAAGTACCAAAATGTTACATGTTTACATCTGATTGATAGCATTATGGAGAATTTAAAAAACACTTTCAATATGCTTTTTATGTTTTTGTAATAAATATGTATTACTTAATAACCAGAAAAAAAGCCATCACATGGTCTTTATTATTTTTTAATTTATTTTTATAGCATAATACTTTTTATTTTACTCATTTACTTTTTTCATCATCCTTTAGCCACCATTACCCACTTCTACCTCCCCCACCCTCCTTTTCAGCACACGGTCTTTAAACAAACCAAAAACATTTTGGCCCTGCTGTATTTTGTTTTGTACTCTGAAAAAATGTCTTAGAAAATATGTATCTGGTTGAAGTAAAGAAAAAAGAATAAAGCCAATATACATTCCTCCCTCTTCTCCTTGTACATCTCTGCCTCTCCATATGTTTTTTCTCTCCCATTTTCCACTCCCCATGTCCTACATAACAATAAAATACATGCAGAAAATGAGCAAGAGTTCCACTGCATTATTTTATTGCTGCTAAAGCAACTTCGGGTTAATTCTTTCATAAAATACCACCGCAGGTTATGACAAGAACTCAAAGAGACCACAGTGCTAATGGGTCACGTAAAGCCTCTAGCACACAGAATACCCCTTTCTCCTTAGCTGACAGTCTGGAAACCAGCAACAGGGTAACCTATTACAAGGCTCTCTCTGTGTTATCCTGGAGGCTGTAAAATTCCAGGTCCTTCGTTTAGCAGTTGAGTGGTCAGAGGAGAATTATTGCTTCCTTTACTTTATAGCTTAGTGACATGCAGCTTGTCCCCAGGATGTGCAGTTGAAAAATCAATGTCAGATGGCTCAGTAGGCGACAAGTCTAATGGTTCTATGTTATTCTTAATCTCCCCTAGAGGAAAGCTATGCAGTGGGGTTACTCAGGATTTTTTATTTCTAGCAGTTAATACTAACATGTGTTGAGTTTTTGCAGCATGCTGAGGTCTACCTTAAGTTCATTGTCTCATGAAATCATCACAGCAACCTTGCAAAGTAAGCACTGTATTATATATAATACATATCATATGGATTATACATATCACAGGTGTGAATAAATAGCTCCCTACATTAGACAACCTGGAGGCAAAAGAATGAAAATCTGAATCCATGCCTGTTTGGCTCCAAAGTCAGTACTTTAAAAGCTATTCTGATGCCATTGGACAAAGTGCCAATACCAAGAAATAGCTTAACACATCTCAATATATTGGTGAAACCTCTGGCACATCCAGATAAGACAGGGCTGCCTTTGAAGACATTTTCCCACAGCCTTTCTCAATACAGGGTCCTTAAAAAAATTAAACTCTACCCCAAAATGATTTGAATATTATAGTTTCACTTCTTTTTTTTTAATTTAATTTTATTTTTTTATTTTTTATTTTTTTAAATAAATTTTTATTAATGTTAATGGGATGACATTAATAAATCAGAGTACATATATTCAAAGAAAACATGTCTAGGTTATCTTGTCATTAAATTATGTTGCATACCCCTCGCCCAGAGTCAGATTGTCCTCCGTCACCCTCTATCTAGTTTTCTCTGTGCCCCTCCCCCTTCCCCTAACTCTCTCCCTCCTTCCCTCCTGCGTCCTCCCTCCCCCCTCCCCTGGTAACCACCACACTCTTGTCCATGTCTCTTAGTCTCGTTTTTATGTTCCACCAATGTATGGAATCATGTAGTTCTTGTTTTTTTCTGATTTATTTATTTCACTCCGAATAATGTTATCAAGATCCCACTGTTTTGCTGTAAATGATCTGATGTCATTATTTCTTATGGCTGAGTAGTATTCCATAGTGTATATGTGTCACATCTTCTTTATCCAGTCTTCTATTGAAGGGCTTTTTGGTTGTTTCCATGTCTTGGTCACTGTGAACAGTGCTGCAATGAACATGGGGCTACATGTGTCTTTATGTATCAATGTTTCTGAGGTTTTGGGGTATATACCCAGTAGAGGGATTGCTGGGTCATAAGGTAGTTCTATTTGCAGTTTTTTAAGGAACCACCATACTTTCTTCCATAATGGTTGTACTACTTTACAGTCCCACCAACAGTGAATGAGGGTTCCCTTTTCTCCGCAGCCTCTCCAACATTTGCTATTACCTGTCTTGTTGATAATAGCTAATCTAACAGGGGTGAGGTGGTATCTCATTGTAGTTTTGATTTGCATTTCTCTCATAACTAATGAAGCTGAGCATCTTTTCATATATCTGTTGGCCATTTGTATTTCTTCCTGGGAGAAGTGTCTGTTCACTTCTTTAAGGGTAATGGTGTGTAACAATATTCTAGATGCAAAGGAAGGAAGTTAATTTATTACATACAACAGATGACTTAGGGCATTAAGGCTTATTTCTCTCTCTCTCTCTCTCTCTCTCTTTCTCTCTCTCTCTCTCGGTAATAATCCTACATGGCAATTATCAGCTGAATTCTCTCCAGTTTCATTAATAATGCCTGAAAGAAGAGTTTTATTCAGGGCTTTATAATGATGATAAAAGAGTGAATGCTATATTACTATATATTGTTACTCCACTCTCAGTCTAAGCAACCACTCACAACACAATAGATTACAAATAATATTTGGAATGCTCCTGGTATTTGCTCTAATCCTTCCTTGTTAAGGGATTGATTAATTCTGAGGAGGGGATCCAAAAGGAGAGTTTCTCCCCTCTCCTACCTAGAGCCTCTTTTTCATTTGCCTTATTCTTTCTTTGCTTGGTGACCCTCTTCAGAGCTTCCCAGTGCCTGCTGGAGTGGCATTTACACACTACCACTTATGTTAATGCAATTGCTCAGAGTGCAAACTTTAATTATAAAATCTTTATTTTATGCCTCTAACCACTGTTGCTTCTAATTTGCTATTCATGAAATGAAGGCACTTGAAGTAGTTTGTCTCACTGGAGTGTATTCTTTAGATGCCAAATAACCAGAATTTCCTTTTTTTCTTTCTCTCTTGTCTTCACTGTCCTACCAACTTGCCTTTTTCTTTCCCTCAAAAGAGATGAATGTTAAGATTAAGTATTAGCTGAGAAAAGTATTTTCCTTTGATATGGAAGTCCCCATAACTTAATGAGTCTCATAGTTTTTGGCTTAGATGTGACAATTTGGTTGCTTCATGCTGGCTCTTGTTTATGGAAAACTAGCATTGTTCACTATCAATGATTGCTTGATGTTCCAGAAAATATCCTCATGCTAGATAGTTCAATGCTAAAGAATATCTTTTTTCAGAGAAAAATGAAAGTTTTCAGTAATGTTTGTCTTCTTTGTGGAAAAGAAAAAAAAAGTATGACATCTTTTTTTAAATCAGATTTAGAAGTTTATTTTTTTTACATTTCTTATTATTATTTTATTAGTTTCAGATTAACAGCATAGTGGTTAGACAATTATATGCTTTACAAAGTGTCCCCCCTCTGATATTTCCAGTACCTGCCTCACACTATACATAGTTATTACAATATTATTGACTCTATTCATATGTTGTATTTTACATCTTTGTGACTATTCTTCAACTACCAATTTGTACTTCTTATAAGCATAACATTCCTGAAGTGTTCTCAATGAAGTTTGCCTGTAGACTGCAACTTGAATTGAGTGGTCTAAATACCAGCAACATTAGTGACAACATGAGAACATTCTCTTATTTTCCATTCTTGGATGCCTGATACAGTAGAATGATGTCTAAATTTCAAAACTCTTTCTTTGAGTTCTCCTCTCTTAACCCTCCAGTCACAGAGGAGTGGTCATTAAGAGTCTGAGAATTGGAGCCAGAAGTCTGACAAGCACAGCTCCTGCATTCCCAGGTCATAATATACTATCACAGGGTGGAGGGTGAGGAGAGGAAACAAGGGATGATTTAGCCCAGAAACAGAACAAAGGCATACAAATAATTGTTCTAATTATAATCATAATTGATGTTCTTTGAGTACTCACCAAGTACCAGATATTACACTAATAACTTCTACAGTTTGGATCATTTACTGCTCAGTGAGAGCAAAGGCAACCAGGGGTCAGCTCGTGTCCTTGCGGAGTCACCAAGGAGGCAGCCTTGCAGAACGCCTTCGTGCCAGCAGCCCGTGGTTGTAGTAGAGTCAGAGCCTGGGCTAACACTCTCAAAGTTTCATCAGCTCCTGTTTGACCTGAGGGAGATCCAGAAGTTTACCAGTGCGCTTAATGAAGAAGAGAGGAAGGATGTCACCTAGGGTAAAGAAATAGGAGGCTCTGGCCGGCTGGCTCAGTGGTAGAGCGTCGGCCTGGCGTGCAGGGGTCCCGGGTTCGATTCCCGGCCAGGGCACACAGGAGAAGTGCCCATCTGCTTCTCCACCCCTCCCCCTCTCCTTCCTCTCTGTCTCTCTCTTCCCCTCCCGCAGCCAAGGCTCCATTGGAGCAAAGATGGCCCGGGCGCTGGGGATGGCTCCTTGGCCTCTGCCCCAGGCGCTAGAGTGGCTCTGGATGCAACAGAGCGACGCCCCGGATGGGCAGAACATCGCCACCTGGTGGGCATGCGGGGTGGATCCCGGTCGGGAGCATGCGGGAGTCTGACTGCCTCCCGGTTTCTAGCTTCGGAAAAATGAAAAAAAAAAAAGGATGTGACTTCTTTGCACATGTGAGATGTAGAGTACAAATTGTCAACTCCAATCTATAGGGAATATTTGGTAATAATACTATTGTATACAATAACAAAATAGACAAACTTTTAGGTAGACTGATCAAAATTAAAAGTGACAAAAAAACAATATTAGAGATTGCATGTGCAATAATTTTTTAAGTAAGTAAGCATTGTAAGTAATTTTATGACAATAAATTTGAAATTTTCAAAGGAATAAGCAATTTCCTAGAGGAAAATTACCAAATTATTCTTCAAACATATCAGAAATGTTCCTACTTCAGGACTGTGTACCTTCTACCTTCTCTGCTTGGGGGTAGATGCAGAGCCAGGTCTCCTCCCTGTCTACAGGCCTTTCCTCAAATTTGCACTTCTGCAAAAACTTCCCTGGACGCAGAAAGTCCAACTCTTCTCACAGATTTCACATCCCTTTTCTCTCTTTGTTTTTTTTTTTAAATAGTAATCACTACCTAGCATACAATATATTTTATTGATCAATCCTGCCTCTGTTGGCAGCTTCCTTAAATATAATCTATGAGGACAAGGATTTTTTTAAATTTATTTTGCTCATTGTTACTACTTCTATTGCTTAAATGCCTGGCACAGAGGAAATACTACCCAGTGAATATTTGTTAAATGAATAATGTAATTAATCAATTTAAAAGTCCCAATATTGTCATGATGTGTGTGTGTGTGTATCATGACCAAATAAATTGAGACTATGATGGCAAGAATAATGTCACCTTAAGAAAGCTTATCAATATGAAACAACCTGAATGCCCACTGATGGGTGAATGCATAAATAAAATATGGTATATAATTATTCAGCCTTTAAACAGAAGGAAATTCTGTAATTTGCAACAACATGTATGAACCTGGAGGATATTATGCTAAATAAAATAAACCATCACAGAAAGATAAAAAAGTCCTATCAAATTAAATCACTACATTTACTGCATTAAGAGACTGACAGAGAAATGCCACATGTTCCTTTCAATAAAGTAGAAAACCACTCAAAACGTGTGAATAGAAGGCAAGTCTTCCTGCTTAGTTAAGTAAAAACCTATCAATAAACATTAGTCTGAATGGTGAAACTTTAGAAGCATTTCCGGTAAAATAAGAACTATATACAAGAATGCCTGTAGTCATTCAGGCATCCAGCATCTAAATGGAGCGCCTAACCAGATGAATAACACACACACACACAAAAAGTATAAAGATTGGAAAGAAAGAGGTAAAATTTTTATTTGTAGACTATATAATTGCCTTTCTAGAAAATTCAAAAGAGCCTTCAGATATCTTGTAAAATTAAAGAATTCAGAAGACTATTCAATCTAAGGTTGATAGACCAAAAAAAGCAAAAACCCAAGAAACAAGCAAAAAACACCATACTTACATACTAGCAATAATGATTAGAAAATCTAATGGCAAAATTTTTAATTGAGGAAGACATTTATTGAGAATATTACAAAACCAAGTTACAGAGTTAAAAAACATAAAATAAGTACAGTACAAGAATAAAGAGCAAATATATAGTTGGGATCCATACTCGAGATGATGGAACCCTTGGAAGGAGAGGAAATGGGCCTGGTGAAGAACACATAAATTTTACTGCTTTACTTAAAAAACAAAACCTGAAGCAAATAAAAGTTAGTATTTGTTCATCTTGGTGATGCATATTCATAATAGCTGTTTATTACATTTTCTACATTTTAAGTTCCCTCCTCCCAATATAAATAAATACAGAGATCCTCATTAATTTGTAAAAAGGATCTGAGGTAAAAATATTAAGGAAAAGTCTTCATTGTTTACTGAATCAATTGCAACTTGGTGTGCATGGCCATTTATAAATATTTTTAGAAATACTACAATACCCTCAAATACCCTTATCTTAGGCCTTCTAGGCATGGTTCACTTCCTGGGCTTCAAAAGTTTTAGAGACAACATTAACATAAACTGCTGTAATGATTCCTGGGCTTTATTCTAGTGGATTTGAAAAGTCTATTCTCAAGTGGGCTTTTTGCAGACTCTACACCCTGGTCTTTGAAGCTGCACATGGAGTTGAGTATTAAGTAGCTGAGCAAACTTGGCATGCCTGGATGTATAGAAAGAACTTTCATTTTCTGTCTTTTGTGGACCTGACTGGCAAGCAGTCTATGCCCAAATATTAAAGAATGCCTTTTATTGGAAATGAAACAAAATTCTAAGGCAGTCTTATGTGCTTTCAAAATCTTGAGTTCTTTCTTCATTTTGAATTATGGAAAATTTTAGTGTGTGGAGAGCAATTTTTTTAGCCTAGTTTTATCTAATTGTTCCAGAGTTTATGCACTGTTCAAAATATGCTTTATAAGTTAATTTATGTGTTAATAACAACCACCCAAAGGGCAAAATTGGTATATAAATTAGTTCAGTCTATCTGAATATTCTCTTTTGGGGGGGGGCAGTTACTTTTTCCAAATAATAACAGCTAATCAGACAACTATAATTACTTCATACTCTCTAATAGAGGTCTCGAAGAGAGCCAGCAGTCAAAGAAATACTTATCTGGGGCTACAAGGAAGACAGTCCTTTGCAATGTCTTTAGTCAAACGTTCCATTTAAACAATGAGAAAATTACAGGGTTTCTTCATTAGAGCGGTATAAATGTTTTGGTCTAAAATGCAAACAATTTGTTTTATTTCTTATTCACTGATCTACCGTACTTGGAAACAACTCTTAGCATGAAACTGCTTCTGTGATTGTGGAAAGTCAGGTAAACTCAGGTGTGACCACAAAGAAATCATTCAAAGTAGGCATCAAAGTAGGGAAGGGAATGTACTCAGAGTGTTTTTCTCTAACCCTTTACTGAAGGATTTACCTTTGAAACAGAGCCACTGTTTAGCAAAACTATGAGACAAACAAACAGATCTGAATTCAGGGCCCTTCTACCTTTTTTATGGGCCCCTCTTCTCTCTCCTTTTTCTTTATAATCCAAATTTTCATGGCATCCAGCACAGCCTGTCATAGTGTCTTATAGAGACGGGCAATGCCTGGGGCTTCAAAATGATACTTTCTATCTCTCTTCTCATCAAACTCCTGTCTCTGCAGTGCTGAGCTCTGAGGTGATAGCTCTGGGATAAAGCAGTTGCTCACTAAATTGCAATGGGTTAAGGACAGCTCTATACAGGCCTGCTTGCAGAAAGCACCTCTGAGAGCTGTCCAGATTTCCTCTTTGCTCTGTGGGCTCTGCTCATATACTGCCCTTTTCCTTGTAATGGGTCCGTGCAGGCACTTGAGCACCTGCAGAGTTACAAAGCAATTCAGGACCAAACACGGAGCTAAGAGCCAGTTCTATCAAACCTAGTGTGCTTACCCTGACTAATTCACCTAGGTATAGGAGCCCCAAGTTCTAGGAACTGGATACGTGTTTCTGTGAGAGTGCCGAAGGACCAACTAAATTATATATATTTTATCTTTGGTATCTCTCAAAGTGGAGCCTATGGGTGTATAGCATTATCCACCTCTCAGATCCCAAAGTTGTCTTTGCAGAACAAACAAAAAGTATCCAAGAACAAGCCACGAGTTTACTTTAATAGCTATTCTTAACTTGCGAAGAAAACAAATGCCTACTAGCAGACAGGTCTCACATAATTGAGAAGTACAGTGGACTTTAGCCATAACCAGACCTAGGGGCTTAAACACTGTCACTGGGACTCATAGATCTGTCTTTCCAACTCCTAGCTCTGCTTTTTTCTCTTTGTTGGTTTTGCCCCTAGGCAGACTTTCCATTTATGATACCCAGCTGGCCACCACCAGCTCCAAACTGACATTTTTATCAGCACAGCAATCCTAAAGGAAAACACAATTCTATTTTTCAATTGTCCCTATAAAACTCCAGGACTGAGTCTCATTAAATCATCATGAAACCATTGAATTTATCACAGATAAATTATAATATCAGAAAAATACTCCCTGTGGGTCCGGGCTCTGGGAGCACTGTGATGTCATGGCGATGCTATCATGTCTGTCAGACCTTCAGTGGGGATTCTCCTGGAGTTTGGGGGAGGGAGACACAGCATAGTCACTGACAACCCTAAGAAAGAAACCATTTTTTTTTTGCAAATAACATTAGATAAACCATTCCAATATTTTGTAAGCAGAGACAATCAGAAAGAATACAAATAAAAATTTTTTTTAAAGTAGATATTGGAGATGAGAAGGGATTGTTCCTGTTCAAATTTAAAGCATAGGGAGGAAGCGCCTTCCCAGAATTCAGAATAATGCCGGGATACCTTTTTTTTTTTTTTTTTTTTTTTAAAGCTTTAAAGACTTTTAAGTCTATCTCTGAGAACTAAATCTAAAGTTAATCCAGCAGGAGGATTATATGGTAAATACACAGATGTTTGAAATGAGGCATTTTTTTGTCCTTACAAGTACTTATGTACATAAAGAGGACTAACCAGGAAAAGAACATGGGTTTGACCTTACTATTAAAACTGTGGAATATTTTAGTTTCCTTCTGCACTGTGTGTGTGTGTGTGTGTTAAAACTAATATACTGTGAATGGGAGTTTTAAAGTGTCTAAGTGACTTTATTTCCCTCCATTAGAAAGTCATAGTCACTCCGTTCCCACAGTTAACTTTCATTTTGAGATGGAAGTAATAACTATATAACAAATCACCACTCAGGAACAATATTCTGTTTTCCACGGCTAATTTTGAAAAAAGACGATAAAGACTAAAAATATGAGATTTACGGTAGATGAGAGTTTCAACTTATCCCAGGGAAGTTTTTTAAATGAATAAACTATTGACCCATATTTCTTCCCTTATGAGTTTACTTTAATAGCTATTCTTAACTTGCGAAGAAAACAAATGCCTACTAGCAGACAGGTCTCACATAATTGAGAAGTACAGTGGACTTTAGCCATAACCAGACCTAGGGGCTTAAACACTGTCACTGGGACTCATAGATCTGTCTTTCCAACTCCTAGCTCTGCTTTTTTCTCTTTGTTGGTTTTGCCCCTAGGCAGACTTTCCATTTATGATACCCAGCTGGCCACCACCAGCTCCAAACTGACATTTCTATCAGCACAACAATCCTAAAGGAAAACACAATTCTATTTTTCAATTGTCCCTATAAAACTCCAGGACTGAGTCTCATTAAATCATCATGAAACCATTGAATTTATCACTATATTCATCAGGGAATTACCACAGTTACCGAGGGTATGATATACACTGAAGGGCTTTTTTTTTTTCTTTTTTTTACAGGGACAGAGAGAGAGTCAGAGAGAAAAATAGATAGGGACAGACAGACAGGAACAGAGAGAGATGAGAAGCATCAATCATCAGTTTTTTATTGCGACACCTTAATTACTCATTGATTGCTTTCTCATATGTGCCTCAACCATGGGCCTTCAGCAGACCGAGTAAACCCTTGCACAAGCCAGCGACCTTGGGTCCAAGCTGGTGAGCTTTGCTCAAACCAGATGAGCCCACGCTCAAGCTGGTGACCTCAGGGTCTCAAACCTGGTCCTTGGCATCTCAGTCTGACGCTCTATCCACTGAGCCACTGCCTGGTCAGGCTGAAGGGCTTTTTCATGCAACTAAAAAGTTAAGTGCTAGTCCTTATTATGTGAGCACACAGCTAGTTAATTGTCTGTTGAGTCTTGAGAGTCAGATAATATACAGGGGGTCCTTGGGTTACAACAGTCTTGACATACGACGTTTCAAGTTTATGATGCTCACTCCCATAAAAACTTTAAAAAAAAATGAGCCCTGGCCAGTTGGCTCAGTGGTAGAGCATCGGCCTGGCTTGCAGAAGTCCTGGGTTCAATTCCCGGTCAGGGCACACAGGAGAAGCGCCCATCTGCTTCTCCACCCCTCCCCCTCTCCTTCCTCTCTGTCTCTCTCTTCCCTTCCCGCAGCCGAGGCTCCATTGGAGCAAAAATGACCGGGGCGCTGGGGATGGCTCCATGGCCTCTGCCTCAGGCTCTAGAATTGCTCTGGTCGCAACAGAAGTGACGTCCCAGATGGGCAGAGCATCGCCCCCTGGTGGGCATGCCAGGTGGATCCCGGTCGGGTGCATGCGGGAGTCTGTCTGACTGTCTCCCCGTTTCCAGCTTCAGAAAAATACAAAAAAAAAAAAAAAAAAAAAAAAAAAAAAAAAACCTTAAAAAAATGAGATGTGAGTGGTTTGGCTAACACAGTTAACATTGAACTCACAGACTACATCGGTGAACTAGTTTGGTTGCACGCAGAGGAAGAACACGCAGTAATGCGGCATATGTGTGAGGGAGTTGGCGTCCCCCAGTGCGCTTATCTCCACCATTTTGGACTGTTAAAAGCACAAGTGTTCCATTTGTGTTGCTTTGTTTGGTGGCTTTTTGGCACTTATCATGGCTCCTAAACGAAAGTCAGAGTCTTCAGATGGTAGTGCTTCGAAGAAGAGGAAAGCCAGCATGATGGATGTCACAAAGCTACTGGCATCACGTGGAGAAGCGTTGTTTGCTGAGGACCTCATTCAGCTGGAGAAGCAGCTGATGGAAGAGGAAGAGATAGGAGCCCCAGAACTTGAGAGATTTACTACCAAGGGTTTTAGAAAAGGGTTTTTCTATAGTAGAGGATGGGTTGGCAAAATTTAAGGCTGAGGACCCCAGTGATGATAGATTCAGTAAGGTCTACAGAGCTGTTAGATGCCTTGCAATGTTATAGGCAAATTTTGGAAGAGAAGTCATCAACCTTTCAGACTAGCCTGGAACAATTCCTTAAGAAGGTAGAGAGGCCTGAAACAGATCCTGTACCCTCTACAGCAGCTGCCTCTCAAGAAAAAAACACCTGTAATACAGGTAGAATCATCTCCAGCGTCTCCTGCATGTTCCTTAGGTAATCCTGATTCACCTGACTCAGTACCTCCAGAATCTTCTGCAGGTTCACCTGCCTCTTTAGCTTCCTCCTCCCAATAGGTCACTCTCTCCCACCTTGTAATGCCCCTTCCAGTGTGCAAGCCAACCACAGTACCAAAAGTAAGGAATTTTTTTTAACACTCATTTTTTAGTCATTTTTTCTGTTACTATAGTACACTGTACAGAACATTTATGTTCTTTTCCTTTTTCTGTGGCTTGGTTGTGTGTTTTTTGTTTTTGTTTTGTAATAGAGACAGAGAGAGTCCAAGAGAGGGACAGATAGGGACAGACAGACAGGAAGGGAGAGAGATGAGAAGCATCAGTTCTTCATTGCAGCACCTTAGTTGTTTATTGATTGCTTTCTCACATGTGCCTTGATGGGGGGGGGGGCTACCGCAGACTGAGTGACCCCTTGCTCAAGTCAGCGACCTTTGGCTCAAGCTGCAGTAGAAACAAAAGGCAAATAGAACCCCCAGGAAAAACAAAACAAAATAAAAACACATGAACAACATGGTCTAACTATGAGACAAATTAAAAATGAAGCTACTGGTTAATAAAAGTGTAACAAAGAGTATACATTTAACCTTTAGGCCAATAACATTTTCCTTCTAATAGGCTAGGTGTTATTACTTTGAACCTATAAAGAAGGAAATATAATCTTGGCACAGTAAATTGGCCTAGCATTGAATAAAGTTTACTATCATAATACTACTGTATAAAGACTATGTATTGCTTTTCAATTTTTAGAGTTAACTTAAGGCAAAATACAGAAGACTTTGTTGTGTTTCTAAGACAAAATGCAAATTTTAACATCTTTGACAGTGGATATTAAAATTTAGTTGACAAGAGGTAGGATATGGAAACAGAATGAAAAATGAAAAAAAAAAATAACTGCATTTATTCCATCCTCTTCAAAAAAAATGGAAAGTTGAAAGATATTACTGAGAGTTGATGGAACAAGAAATAGTGGGTTATAAATATACATTAGAGTTATAAAGATGTACAGTAGAATACTAAAAAATAATATAAATGTCAAACATATGGAGGAGAGGGAAAAAAAGATGGGAATAATGTAAATGAGCTAAATTTTCATTTTTATTATCAAGTTATACCTCATTTTTAATTTATCAGTCTCAAGCAGTATCTATTTATTAACAAACACTGGTTAAACCAGGGGTAGTCAATCTTTTTTATACCTACTGCCCACTTTTGTATTTCTGTTAGTAGTATAATTTCTAACTGCCCACCAGTTCCACAGTAATGGTGATTTATAAAGTAGGGAAGTAACTTTACTTTATAAAATTTATAAAGCAGAGTTACAGCAAGTTAAAGCAAATAATAATAATTACTTACCAAGTACTTTATGTCAGATTTTTGCTAAGTTTGGCAGAATAAATCTTTATAAAACCACTTACTATAGTTAAACTATCATTTTATTTATATGTTGGTTGCTCTGCTACTGCCCACCATGAAAGCTGGAACACCCACTAGTGGGCAGTAGGGACCAGGTTAACTACCACTGGGTTAAACAGATAATATGCAAAAGAATTCAAGTCAGAGATAGTTAAAATAGTTCAATTGCGATAACAGGACAAAGGTAAGTTCAGAATTTACTAGTGAATTCTTTCCTGCATTTAAAGGAAGAGAAAGTGGCAATCCCACACAAACATAGAAAAGTAAATGACAAGAAAACACTTCACAACTCTTCTCATGAGGTCACCTTATCTTGATAACAAAATCGGATAGACATTACAAAAAGAAAGAGGTTAAAATTTTAAAATAAAATATGTATTATGAAATTAAATCTAGTAACATATAAAAATCCTGGAATTTGTTCTAGGAATGAAAGGTTGATATAACATTCAAAAATCAATCAATGTAATTCACCAAGTTAAAATGGAAAAAGCATATGATCATCATAATTGATGCAGAATAAGCATTTGACAAAATTCAAGAGCTGTCATGACAAAAAAATATATTATCAGTTGTATCTATGGAAAACCTAACATCATACTTAATTGTGAAAGACAATACTTTTCCTGGTAATTGAGAACAAAGCAAGGATGTTTACTCTCATGATCCACATTCAGTATAACAAGGCAAAATAGAACAAGAAAAAAAAACAATAGCATGCAGATTGGAAATGAAAACCTTTTTTCCTTATGTACATGATTGTTTACATAGAAATTCATGATAATTTACCAAAAAAGAGGCTATTAAATAACTGAGTTTAGCAAGGTCTTAGGATAATAGGTTAGAAAGGCATATGTTGTCCACTTTTATATCTCTGTTAGTAGTAAAATTTCCTAACCGCCCACTGGTTCCACAGTAATGGTGATTTATAAAGTAAGGAAGTAACTTTACTTTATAAAATTTATAAAGCAGAATTACAGCAAGTTAAAGTATATAATAATAATTACTTACCAAGTACTTTATGTCAATTTTTGCTAAGTTTGGCAAAATAAATCTTTATAAAACAACTTATTATAGTTAAATCTATCTTTTTATTTATACTTTGGTTGCTCCGCTACTGCCCACATGAAAGCTAGAACACCCACTAGTGGGCGATAGGGACCAGGGTGACTACCACTGCCCTAGACAAATGTTATAATCTTGTTAATGATTGTGTCATGCTCTCATGCCCCCCCAACCTGTATGTAGTCAAAGGATATATACCTCTGAGATGTATTTGGGGTGCACGATTTAGGTCTGCAAATGCCCTGTGTCAGCCATATGCGGCCAGCATATTTAATAAATCTCTTCCTTTAATAAAACCTTTCAAAATTAAAAAAAAAAAGAAAGGCATATGTTAAATAAGAATCATCAATAATGCCAAATGAGAAGTGTTGAAGTCACCTACTCTCAACCATAATGTCATAGGAGTGGAATCTGGGCTTCAGAGAGGTTGAGTGATTAAAGTCAAATCATATTCCTTGTCATTGGCAGGAATCTAAAGCCAGGTTTTCTCACTTCTATTTTTTAGGTAAGAAAGGGGAGAGAGTGAGGCAGACTCCAGTATGCACCCAAACAGGATCCACCTGGCAACCCTGTCTGGGGCCAATGCTTGAGTACCGGGTATTTTTAGCACCTGAGACTCACATGCTGCAAAAGAGCTATCCTCAGCACCCAGTGCCACGTTCAAACGAATCCAGCCACTGGATGTGGGGGGAGAAGAGAAAGAGAAAGGGGAGGGCGAGGGGGTAAAAGCAGATGGTCGCTTCTCTTATGTGCCCTGACAGGAATCACACTTGGGACATCCATATACCAGGCTGATGCTCTATCCACTGAGCCACTGGCCAGGGCCAGGTTTTCTCACTTCTAGTCCAATGTTGTTAATCGTGGTTGTTTTCCATTAAGTTATCAATAATCAGGCTAATCACATCTGTTATGGCTATCCTTATGATGGACATCAGTGACCAGTCTAATTGGTCAGTCATTGTTATTCAGGTGATCAAAATTATTAGGGAGGTTGACCTTCTGTTTTACTCACACTTGATAGATGGACTTCAACTTTTTCATAGCTGCACTGGCTTTTCTTTTTTTTTTTTTTTTGCCTTGCTTCTGTATGAATAAGTCCATCAACATTTCCAGTTTTCCATTTCAACCCTGAGGGTAAAGAATCAATAGATGTTAATGAGGGACTTCTAGTCAAGGTGGCAAATTAGGTAAATACTGCTTGCCTCCTCCCATGACCACATTAAAGTTACAACTAAACTACAGAACAACCATCATTAAGAACCACCTGAAGACTGGCTGAGCAGAAATCCTATAATTAAGAAAATACAGAAGCCACATTGAGACTGGTGGGAGGGACAGAGACATGGAACAAATGGATCCCGTACCCAGGTATGGTGGGTAAGAAATGGAAGAGATATCTTGGATGCAGAGGTCTCCCCCTTGGAGTGAGTAGTCCCAGGCCCACACAGGGCTCCCCAGTCCTGGGATAAAAAAGTCCCCATAACTTCTAGATGTCAAAATCAGTAGAGATTCTGTCCTGTGAGACAGAGGGATGCTGAAGTCTCAGGCCTCACACACAATTTACACACTACAGACTCACTCCTGTCAGCTTCCATACTGGGGAAGCAGCTGGAAAAGCAGGAGGGGCATACAAAGAAGAACCGAATTGCCTCGCTTCAGAGGGAAGGCTGGAGCGGCAGCTCTGTCCCAGCAGGTGCCATGGTTCCATTGCTGAGCCAACCGCCACCAAACCTGCAGGCAGGCATCAAGTCTGAGTACCCATCAACCTGTCTAATATCACTTGGCCCACCCTGGTGATTCCCTGAAGTCCTGCCCGACCCAAATTCAGGCCCACCCAAGTCACTTCCAGCAGCTTTTCTATACAAACAGCCTGTCTTAGCTCACACTTCATACTTTCCTAAAATCTCTGAAAGATCCACAAACCCCAAACAAGCAGCAGCTGGACTCAGCATCCCCTGTGCCTCTTGCTAAGCAGCTCCATTTTGGCACTAGTGGCAGTCAATTGTGGTTAACAGTTTAGCTTCTCCCAGGCACCTCCAAGTCCAACACAAGTGGCAACCATCTGTAGATCACTTTGTAGCTTATTCCAGGTGGCTCTGGACCAGACACAGGCAACAGCTGAACTTGGCCTGCACCAGAGTTCCTCCCAAGAGACTCCAGAACCAACACATCTGGTGGCCAGCTTCAGACCACACCAGAGCACCACCCAACCCCTCCATGAACAACACACCCAAAGGGTGGTTTGGCAGGCATGAGAACCCTGCTGAAGCAAATCCTGCTCAATAGCCCCCATCCTGCAAAACAGCTCTTTAACTATAGTTACAGCCATTTATAACAGTCAATCAACCTGAGGGTCAGTTCTTCACATTGATGTGCCAATAGCACTCAAGACTACTACAACAATCCACACAAGGACACACCTGGAGTACGTGCTTAGGTGACCAGGAAAACTGCATCCCTGGGCCCCAGAGGACACCTAATACATAATGCCACTCTGCCAAAAATGAGAGACATTGCCGATCCACCTAATACATAGACACAAACATAGGGAGTCAGACAAAATGAGGAGACAAAAAAACATGTCCCAAATGAAAGAATGGGACAAAACTCCAGAAAAAGAACTCAATAAAATGGAAACAAACAATTTACCAAAGAAGAGTTCAAAACACTGGTTAAAGAATGCTCATGCCTGACCAGGCAGTGGCACAGTGGATGGAACGTCGACCTGGGACGCTGAGGACCCAGGTTTGAAATCCTGAGATCACTGGCTTGAGCACAGGCTTCTCCAGCTTGAGTGTGGTTTCACCAATTTGAGTGCGGGGTCACTGGCTTGAGTTTTGGGATCATAGACATGACCCTATGGTCGCTGGCTTGAGCCCAAGGTCACTGGCTTGAGCAAGGGGTCACTGGCTCTGCTGGAACCCCCCAGTCAGGGTGCATATGAGAAAGCAATCAATGAGCAACTAAGATGCCACAACTATGATTTGATGCTTCTCATCTGTCTCCCTTCCTTTCTGTCTGTCCCTGCCTGTCCCTTTCTCATAAAAAAAAAAAAATTAAAAAAAAAAAGAATGCTCATGAACTTAGGGGAAAAGTAGATGAATTCAGTGAGAACTTTAATAAAGAGACAGGAAATGTAAAAATTGTGAGTCAGTCAGTAATGAGGAATATAATAACTGAAATGAAGAATACATTAGAGAAAATTGACAGTAAAGAAGATAAAGCAGAGGATCAAACTAGCAATTTGGAAGACAACGTAGTGAAAAACACCCAATCAAAGAAGCAAAAAGAATTTTTAAAAGTAAGGATAGTTTAAGGAATCTCTGGGACAACATCAAACATACCAACATTTACACCATAGGAGTTCCAGAAGAAGAAGAGAGGGAATAAGGATTTAAAAAACTATTTGAAATAATACAGTTGGTCCTTTTTTTTTCAGGCTGGCTGGCTCTAAGGTCAACCTTGATCTTGTGTATTACATACTGCAATGTCAGTCCTGTTGGGAGTATTTATTCTCCACAGTATCTGGTGCCTGGTAGACTCCACCTGTGGGTGTGCTGCTTGTGTAGGTAGCTGAGTCTACAGTTGGTGCTGTCCTGTCTGCCACCCACTACCAGTTGTGTTGGCTCTAGATCTTCTTGGGTTGGTATCAGCTGTTGTTTGTAACCTGCTGTGGGGCTACTTGTCTGCAGCTACTGCACTTTTTGCTATTTTTGTCTGCATTTTCTGTGCCTGGGTAATGAGGGAGGGGCCAACCTTTGTATAAAGATCAGCTTCCTCCTGCTTAGAGATGACAGCAGCTCTGTAAAAGCCCCAAGCTCTGTAAGATTTGTCCACACTTTTCAGCTGCTCCTCCTCTTGCAGCTGCCTTGTCTTCCTACAGTGTCTTCTGTAATAAGTGTGGGCTCAGACTGGCCTCACCCAACCAACCCCACTACAGGGCAGCTGAGGTTGTGAATACAATGTTAGTGGGACCTCCTACATCAGGGGTCTCTTGGTCAGGAGCTTAGTACGGGGAGTGTAGCTCCTACTCCAGAGCTTAATTTCTCAGCCACTGCTGGATACTCAAATTTTATTTCTCCCCAACAAAGTGAGCAGCAGGTTCAGACTGAGTGTGGCCAACAGTCCCCTCTGCAGAAGTTCTTTCAGCTGGTGAGACTGGTCTCAGGGAGGAAGACTGAGAGAGTCCTCTCCTGGGGTGGACTATGCCCCACCCAAAGGTGGTTAAGCCCCTTGACCAGATCCAGCAATTGACTCACAGGAACCCATACATTAAATGTCCATGTTCTAAGCCTCTCTCCCTTCCCCCTGTGGAATCTAGCCCTGCAGGGCAGGATATACAGTGCCCAGGCCAGCTGACTGTGAAGCTCCACCTTATCTAATGCACATGAGCCGCTGTGCAGGTGCTGGTCACAGAGAGTGGAACTCACCTCAGGTGGGCGAGGTGTAAGGAGACTTTCCTTAGGATACCACTCTAGCAAGGGTTGTTAGGTCCTGAACCAATGCTTTCCACAGCTGGCTTCTGGATGTGCCAGCCCTGGGCCTCCCTAGAAGGAACCCGGTGCAGACCAGTGAGAGACACTGCCTGTGACTGGCCCTCAGCAACCTTCTTGGAGCTACAGGCAATCCAGAATTTGTGGCTGCCTCTGCTGAGCCCAGGTATACATGGAAATACTAAACTGCACTCCTAGGCTGATTTTATCCACACGGCCTGGGGGGATGTTTGCTTAAAAGGCCAAGTTTCCCTGAGTCCTGCCTCCTGCAGCCTCTGTCTGCTGGCTGCTTGTTGGGTTCAGCCACTGAAAAAACCTCTCAAAAACTATTTGAAATAATAATGAAAAACTTCCCTAACGTGATGAAGGAAAAAGACATAAACATCCAGGAAGTAAGGGAGTTTCAAACAAGATGAATCCAAAGAGCCCACACCAAGACACATCATAATTAAAATACCAAAAGTTAAAAGACAAAGAGAGAATCATTTTTTTGAATTGTAAAGACTTATTAGAGTGATCACTTGATGTTATATAAATGTATAAATATTGTACACCTGAAATTAATATAATATTATATACCGTGATTAAAAAAATAATGTAAAAAATAATTAATAGATTTGTAAAGCATTTTGAAGTGGTTTCATATGTATCATAACTCTAGTAGATATTATTGCCACTTTGCAGAAAAGAGATAAGAACTGTTCAACTGTGTTTTAGAGCCAGACTAGAAATGAGTTCTTTCATCTTTAAATCCAATGCTCTTTGCATGTCTTACCTTTTGCAAATCACTTCAGAAATTATTTACTTTTCATCATAATGAAAACAATGAACTCATGTCCAGAAAGAAAATGAGTGAAAGCCAAAAATTTTTCTTATCTATTATTATTCTAATGCTTGGTAAAAGCCAAACCTGAGCAAGGAAGGTTTAAACATGTATAGTGAAATGTATTAATTTACAACAAACATACACTGAGCATTTACTATGCACCATAAGCTATCAGTTATGAAAGGCAAACCTGTTGCTGGGAGTAATTTGTAAACTGTAAACACTAATGTACAGTGTTATTATTTTAAGGAAAAAACTCACAAATTAGTGAAAGCCTATAAATCCCTGAATATCATTAGACAAAGATCCAAAGTAGACTAAAAAATGCTTACTTAAAAGGAATCTTTTTAATAACCGACTCCAATAACCACCTTTTCAAGATAAGAAAACCTAGGAGGAAGAGGATAACTGATTTGCCAAATATCACATCATTAGTTAGTATTGAAGCAAGGTACAGTAGTTGTTTTAGAAATGGCTAACGTTTCAGGACACAATGAGAGGTCTTGACACTTTTTTTTTGGAACTTTTGCATCTAGAAACTTAACAATGCTTTGACTTCAAGTTAAAATAAAGCACAAAGGTAGACCCTAGTTCTTTTTCAATAATATGACAAATCCTTGGTCTTCCACTCCATCTTAGCAATTGCAGAAAAATGACTAATGGGTTTATATAATTAGGCAAAATGAGAGCATTTCATTTTGAATAATTTTCTTTTTATGAAAGTGATAAATACTGATGGTGTTGATATGGCCCCTGGTAAAGCCCATGTTATCACTTCCAACAGTTGTTGAACAGGATACTCTGAGCTAGGAATTTAAAAAGGTATTTCCACAGCCCATTAGCATAACAAATATAAAATACCTTCAGTCAACAACCATGACATTATGTAGAATTAATGTAATGAGATGTGATCAGTAAGTATGTGCTTTGTGATCAGTCCACTTAAATCTTATCGAGTTTACTCATAAGTCAAAGAGATCTCACCTGTCATTAACTTCCAGTATAAAAAAATGGAGAAATCCACTAATGAGAACTAGTTGTCAAATGGGCATCTCTATTCTTTTAAATCAGTGGAGCACTGTAGGCATACAATACAAGCATACATGATGCTGCTAGCAGTTGGGTAGCTATTCACCTTACTAGATGGCAAATAATAAAGGCATGTAAACAGACATGAAGTGCTGGATGGCTCAACTACTCTTTTAAAAAACCTGTTTCAAAATACCCTGCAGGCTATATAAGAGGATAAAAGTAGACTGAGGCAAAGGAGGAAATTAAGTACAGAAGAATCTGTGATTATGTCAGCTCTATTTAGCTGTAGCACCAAATTGGCCTCTGCTTACTTATATGTCTCCTCTGGACATTAGGGTCCTGATTATAAATGTTTATTGGACCCATAAATTTTGCATACATCGCCAGTTAACATTTTTGAGGATTTGTTTGCAAAAGCACAATTTAAAAAAATAAAACCCCTTATGTGAAGGTTTAAATAATAGGCATGAAAATACATAGTAAATTATAAATCACAGTAAGGCTCGAGTTACAAATATCAGTACAACTCATACTTACGAACAGAGCACCATAAGAACTATTGGTAATCAACTGCAGTTGGACATCAGTGAAAACAATAACATAGATGTTAGGTTGCCAAAGGAGGAGCACACAAGGCCTGGTAAATTTTGTAAGAAGTTTATTTTTGTGTCTGCAAACAGATCGGCTGACCCCCTAGTGGTGGATGAAAAACCTTATCGTAAAGAGCAGAGTTTAGGTGTATTTCTCTTGCAGGGGGAAAATTTGTGTTACATGTGGCAGTTTAAACAATGGGGGAGGGACTAAGTAAAAAATGTTCAGATAAGTGAGGGGGGATGACTAACTATCAGGATGCCCCAGGGTCTGGTGGAGGTAACATATCAATCAGGGTTGCACAGGTGGAGAGCCACATGAGCTGCCCTGGCCCTGGGTCACCTAAAGTTCAACCTGACTGGTTGAAGCTATTGGTAAGGGGCTCTGCACCCAAACCTAACAATAGAATTGCTCAACTTTCATGGCACAGAACTAAGCAATGAAGACCTCATGGAACTAGAGCAGCAGATGATATAGCATTTAGAGAAGAAAACAAGGACCTAGAAACTCCAGAACCGAAAAACTTTTTAAAAAGAGTTAGCTGATGTATTCATCTTATTTATTTATTTATTTATTTATTTATTTATTTATTTATTTATTTATTTTTGTATTTTTCTGAAGTGAGAAGGGGGGAGGCAGTCAGACAGACTCTCACATGCACTCGACTGGGATCCACCCAGCATGCCCATTAGGGGGCAATGATCTGCCCATCTGGGGCGTTGCTCCAATGCGGCCGGAGCCATTCTAGTACCTGAGGCAAAGGCCATGGAGCCATCCTCAGCACTGGGGTCAACTTTGCTCCCATGGAGCCTTGGCTGAGGGAGGGGAAGAGAGAGACAGAGAGGAAGGAGAGGGGGAAGGGTGGAGAAGCAGATGGGCACTTTTTCTGTGTGCCCTGACTGGGAATCGAACCTGGGACTTCCACATGCTGAGCCAATGCTCTACTGCTGAGCCAACTGGCCAGGGTGATGTATTCGTCTTAGTGAAGCAGAAATGGCAAAGTTAGAGGACCAAGATCCTGATACAGAGAGGGTCATCAAATTTCACCATACTTCCTAAAGGCCTGGGATGCTGCATGGCCATTTATGATGAGAAAAAGAAAAGCTCTGTACAAACCTCCCTTGATGTCTACTTCGAGAAATGGACTCCAGCAGCAGAATCAAACCCTGACTCTCTACCACCAGTCCCATCCTCTCCAACAAGTCCATCATCTTCTGCATCATCCAAGATTGTTTGAGGTTGTATTTGAAAATGTTTAAGAATTTATATGTATGCACAGAAAGGTAAAAATAAACACTATGTTAAGACAAACATCTAAGTTGTATTTAATAGGTAAATGTATCTACAGTGTGTCTGTAAAATCACGGTGCACTTTTGACCGGTCACAGGAAAGCAACAAAAGATGATAGAAATGTGAAATCTGCACCAAATAAAAGGAAAACCCTCCTAGTTTCTGTAGGATGATGTGGCAGCATGTGCACATGTGCAGATGATGAGTAACACCATGTATACAGCAGAGCAGCCCACAGCCATGCCAGTCGAGATGTGGATGGTACAGAGCAGGGGTCCCCAAACTTTTTACACAGGGGGACAGTTCATTGTCCCTCAGACCGTTGGAGGGCCAGACTATAAAAAAAAAACTATGAACAAATCCCTATGCACACTGCACATATCTTATTTTAAAGTAAAATAACAAAACGGGAACAAATACAATATTTAAAATAAAGAACAAGTAAATTTAAGTCAATAAACTGACCAGTATTTCAATGGGAACTATGGGCCTGCTTTTGGCTAATGAGATGGTCAATGTGCTCCTCTCACTGACCACCAATGAAAGAGGTGCCCCTTCCGGAAGTGCCGCGGGGGCCGGATAATTGGCCTCAGGGGGCCGCATGCGGCCCACAGGCCATAGTTTGGGGACCCCTGGTACAGAGGAAAGTTCACTGTGTTCTGTGGCTCGCTAAATTTGAATTCGTGACCAAAGTGCAATGTGAATATCCGTGTGTTTATAACGAAGTGCTACCACATAGGAATAACATTACTTGGTGGGATAAACAGTTGAAGGAAACCGGTAATTTGGTGGAGAAACCCCGTTCTGGCAGGCCATCAGTCAGTGACCAGTCTGTAGAGGCTATACGGGATAGCTACCTAAGGAACCCTAAAAAATCTGTGCGTGAGCCCACATCGAACTGCACTGAATAGGTATGAAACTGGGAGAGTTTTCCTTTTATTTGGTGCAGATTTCACATTTCTATCATCTTTTGTTGCTTTCCTGTGACCGGTCAAAAGTGCACCATGACTTTACGGACACACTGTATTTCAACTTACATACAAATTCAACCTAAGAACAAACCTATAGAATCTATCCTGTTTACAACCTGGGGACAGCCTGTAATAGGAATAGTCATAGCCAATAATAAATAACAATCCCGTTTCACTGGATATCACTGAGTAATGAGGATAGATTCTTTAACCTGTACATGAAAGTATAATTCTCAAAAAAATAAAATTATGACTCTCAAGCAGATATAATATTAACACATGTAAAAGATTTTTATTTAACTCATGATTTAATTAGTTTATTAACTAATGAGAGAATCAGTAAGATGTCATGACAAGTTCAAAAAGTATTTAAGAGGTCCTGGCCAGCTGGTTCAGTGGTACAGTGTCAGCCTCACATGTGGAAGTCCCAGGTTTGATTCCCAGGCAGGGCACACAAGAGAAGCAAACATCTGCTTCCCCACTTCTCTCTCTCTCTCTGTCTCTCTCTCTCTCCTCGCTCCCTCCTACAGCCATGGCTTGAATGGTTTGAACAAATTGGCCTCAGGCACTGAGGGTGGCTCCATGGCATCACCTCACATGCTAAAATAGCTCAGTTGCTGAATAACAGAGCAGCAGCCCCAGATGGTGGTTGTGAGGTGGATCCCAGTTGAGGTGTATACAGGAGTCTGCCTCTCTGCTTCCCTGCCTCTCACTTTTAAAAAAAAAAGTATAATATTTAAGACCAATAGGCCACAAATCTGGAATTACCTGTTCTACCAGGCTCCACCACCATTTTGACTTGATGGAGTCTCTGAGTTACCAAACTTTGGTCCTTTGATCAATGGTAAATACTGCTATAAACTAAGTACATTTTCTACAAAATTTTTGACTGGCCTTTATCTGTTTTATATTGGAAGACATACTGCATAAATGTGTGTGCTCATGCACGTGTGCCTTATTTTCAAGTTTTGGAAACATTTTCTTGCATGTCCTTTCATTATTTAACCTCTATAAGACTGTAATCTAGGTGGGTCCTGAGTAAAACAGGATAGTAAACTAGAAGAATTCCTTGGCAAGTAGAATGGGGAAACTGAGACAGCTGAATAAACTGGCTGAGCAATTTTCAGCCAGATACTTCAGTCACTTCCCTAGAGATAACATCTAGGCCTCATTTGTATTTTAGCTTCAGGCCCAGGCGGGCAACTCCAGGACTAGCTACTATGACTAATGATTCCCTGCCTTGGCACTAGTCAATATGAATATTCTATTGAAACCCTCCCCTAAACTCCAAGTCTTTAAAAACCCTCAAAACAAAGGACACAAGGCTCTTTCTTCCCTTTCCCTATTTCTTCCACTTCCCCCTTCACCTCTTATTTCCTCTTTTTCCCCCACAAGCATGCATCTCCTAAACTCTAAGGGTCCCCAAGAGATTTGCAACCAGAGGAGCAGTGAACAGCAGCAGCTTGTCCCGGGCTAACCCCCTAATCCTGCCTCCAAGGCCCCCTTTTCTCCTTTCACTCCTTTCTCATAAGATTTCTAGAGAGGCAAAGCAGCCCCACTAAGTTCTCCTCTATTGCTTCTTCTCTCCGAGGTCCTTCCTTGTATCACTCTCTCCAGCTTTAATAAACTTACTCTCAAAATTACCTGGACCAATATTGTGAAATTTTTCCTGCACAAAGTCGAGAGTCCACACACTATCAGGTGGCCTGTAAAGCCAGTAGCCACAGCCACCATCTCAGCTGCCTGGCCCATGCAGGCTCGCATTTGATTTGGACAGATGGTAATGAAACAATGGAGCCAAGAAGTGGTGGGCCATTAGCTTTAATCCTAGCTTGTACCCAGCGGGCAAGTAAAAACATTCACTGGTTAATAATAGCTAATCTAATAGGTGTGAGGTGGTATCTCATTGCAGTTTTGATTTGCATTTCTCTAATAACTAATGAAGATGAACATCTTTTCATATATCTGTTGGCCATTTGTATTTCTTCCTGGGAAAAGTGTCTGTTCATATCCTCTTCCCATTTTTTTATTGGATTGTTTGTTTGTTGTTGAGTTTTATGAGTTCTTTATATATTTTGGATATTAGGCCCTTATCTGAGCTATTGTTTGAAAATATCATTTCCCATTTAGTTGGCTATCTGTTTATTTTGTTGTCAATGTCTCTTGCTGAGCAAAAACGTCTTAGTCTGATGTAGAACCATTCATTTATTTTTGCCTTCACTTCCCTTGCCTTTGGAGTCAAATTCATAAAATGCTCTTTAAAACCAAGGTCCATAAGTTTAGAACCTATGTCTTCTTCTATGTACTTTATTGTTTCAGGTCTTATATTTAGGTCTTTGATCCATTTTGAATTAATTTTAGTACAAGGAGACAAACTGTAGTCCAGTTTCATTCTTTTGCATGTAGCTTTCCAGTTTTACCAGCACCATTTGTTGAAGAGGCTTTCTTTTCTCCATTGTGTAATGACTGGATAAAGAAGATGTGGCACATATACACTATGGAATACTACTCAGCCATAAGAAATGATGACATCAGATCATTTACAACAAAATGTTGGGATCTTGATAACATTATACAGAGTGAAATAAGTAAATCAGAAAAAACCAAGAACTGCTTTATTCCATACGTAGGTGGGAAATAAAAACGAGACTAAGAGACATTGACAAGAGTGTGGTGGTTATGGGGGAGGGAGGGAGAAGGGAAGGGGAAGGGGGAGGGGGAGGGGCATAAAGAAAACTAGATAGAAGGTGATGGAGGACAATCTGACTTTGGGTGATGGGTATGCAACATAATTGATTGACAAGGTAACCTGGACATGTTTTCTTTGATCATATGTATCCTGATTTATTGATGTCACCCCATTAAAATTAATAAAAAAAACAAAAACAAAAAAACACAAACACACACGGGGCTCTAAAACCCACTCATTCAGTGCTCATAAAGATACTGACTTATCTGAGTTTCCTAGGATCAAAGTTTTCTAGCCTCACCAGTCTCATTCACCTCTGTTCCCCATCTCCTTCTCTCTGCACAAACTCGACACAAACTGGCTTCTCCTTCAGCACTCAACCATCTTGGCTGCCTCTCCTTGCCTCTTCGTGGCCTTTCTCTGCTTTCTCCTCTAATGCTAATCTCAGGAACTCAGAGAGAGCAAGCTCCCGGTCTGCCCCACTTTATAGTGTAGAAACCAAAACCTTTAATCCAATATACAAACAAGGAAGTCTCTGATACAAAGGCACTTATCTGAGGCATAATGGGATTCCTCATGAGAGTGCATCACCCTACATCAAAAAGGGTGGGAAAGGCTTAGTCCCAAAACCAAGCCCCAGGCTACAAGAATCCTGCCTGCCCACAGCTCACCCCTAACACACATTAATATAATCATGCCCATCCCAAGCAAGAAGGGCAACCAATACCATCACCTGGGCGACGGGTTTCCATGTGGGCAGCGCTATCTTTAACAAAGTGAGCATAATATATTTTATCTGCCCAACATGGCCCTAGGTAGACCTGAAGGGCCAGATCCTCTGTCTGGTAACACTGGAGAAAGGGTGAAGATAGGGAATATATAAAATTTTAACCAATCTGTTAAAACTAAGGTTGAGGCATGAAGAAAGACTACATTTTTGTTTTTACTAGCCTGGGAACTTAAACTGTGTTTATAACTTTTCAGTCTGACATCAATACCTGGATATACATCTAAACCTCCAGATAACCCTCTAATTACCTCCTGAAGGACTCACATCTCCAAACCACAGGACGTTACCACCCGATGTAACCAGACCTCCTGGCGCCCATCTTCTGGACCACTTGATGTCCAGCATCCAGGCTGCCTGACACCTGACTGATAACAATCCTGGACCAATCCTAGGGCTAAGAATATAAAACTAATAATTCTCAAGAAGGTTTTTGTTTTATTTTAATTATCAGAACTTTTAACTTTTACTTCTCCTTTAGAAAACTTCTGAATTTTTGCCTAGATTTGTTTCCTATTTGCAAACACTTAGACCCTTGACTAAATCTTCATTCAGTTGTAGCCAAAGCCTCCCAATTCTTTTTGAGTTCATTTGACAGTCCACAAACCAGTCCATGGATCAGGATGAGTATTCTAACTGACAAAAAGGTCTTACTCTCTCTCTCTCTGCTTGCTTTATTTAAAAGTATAACTTTCAAAAAAAAAGTATAACTTTCAAACCCAGATACATAGAATAGATTTTTTCAAATATATTTCTATTGCCCTAGATTTTCTGTTTCTATTTAATTTTGCACAAATCCATAGAATTAAGGACATGTTGAAAATGTGCCTGTTATTTTTTTTAAATATGCCTGTTATTTGTGAATACTCTTTGTTAAAGTTTCTTGAAAAATGTCTGAGAGTGCTTTCTGCAGTTTTGTTTGGAGTAACCCCCAGACCCCTCACTAACTGTTGGTAGTGGAGAGAAAACAGTATCTTTCAGGCTAACCTCCAACTGAAAGACTTCCTCCCATTACTCAAAACCTATCTCTTCTGTGGTTATATCTTGCCTTTTCACTTAATATGTTTCCTTCCTACTCTGTTTATTTGCCTTTTTCCAAGTACAACTTGATAAAATCTGGCCACTTTTCTAGAATTTTCATCTATTTTATAGCCTCTTACATATAAATAATTTTAAATGAAAGATAAAGAGTGTTATTAAATAAAACTATAACTCAATCTGAAATTCCTCTCAGTCCCCAAATCAAAGACTAGTAGAAATTTGAAATGCAGTGAGTTGAAAGAATCATTCTCATCTTGGTATTGTGAATTATGCTGCAATAAACATGGGGTGGTATTTATCTTTTTTTTTCAATTATAGTTGGCATTTAATATTTTATTAGTTTCAGGTGTACAAGTGGTTGGGCATTTATATAACTTATGAAGTTATCTTTATGATAAGTCTTGCACTCACCTGACATCCTCTATAGTTATTATAATATTACTGTCTATATTCCGTAAACTGTCATTTACATCCCCCCTGACTATTTTGTAACTGCCTATTTGTTCTTCTTAATCCCTTCACCTTTTTCACCCCCCACACCCCCTCCCATCTACATGCTAATTATTGCTACAACAGCAATTATATTAAAATATATTAATGTATCAAACTAACAAGTTGAACACCTTACATTTATACATTATATGTCAAATATATTTCAATTTTTAAAATATGCATATATCCATTTTTTATTACATACCTAACTGTAAATAAATTTGTTTAGCTTATGAACATTATTAAATGTGAGAGATTTATAGTCATTCCTTAATTATATAGTATGCTTTTCTTCCCAAAGTAATGACAGATTAGATTCCTAGATATATAAATTCTAGGCATTCATCACCCTTGCCTGTACTCAGCGTTTAGATATTCTTCTCTGCATTTCATTTAACACAACCCAAGCCTTTAGCATACTCTAAGAAAAAGTGTCAATGTAGAAAATCCATATGTACTTATTTGTAATGTGTATTATCATAAATGTCTTGGGTGTGTTGCTGGCAGAGCTTAGTTTTGCAAAACATGTACTTAGTCAAATAACATACACAAAATTACTTCTTAAGTCTACAAATCTGATAACATCTGCCCTCACTACTCTTACTCAGTCTTCTGGGAATTCCAGACCACCTTGTCAGAATAAAATTAAATGGACAGTCTGTTCTCATCATTTCTAGACTGATGAGAAATATTCTTGTTCTTTCTGCAGCCTAATTATTTTAAGTCAGTGGTCGGGAAACTTTTTGGCTGAGAGAGCCATAAATGCCACATATTTTAAAATGCAATTCCATGAAAGCCATACAACAACCCTTGTATATTACTCATTATCCAATAAAAATTTGGCGTTGTCCAAGGGGACAGCTGTGATTGGCTCCAGCCACCCGCAATCATGAACATGAGCGGCAGGAAATGAATGGATTGTAATACATGAGAATGTTCTATATTTTTAACATTATTATTTTTTTATTAAAGATTTATTTGCGAGCTAGATGCAGCCATCAAAAGAGCCACATCTGGCTAGTGAGCCATAGGTTCCCGACCCCTGTTTTAAGTAGTCAAACTCAGAGGCTCAAGATCAATCTTAAGGTCAAAACCAATGGGAAAGACAGATACCTTCAAAACTAAAGTAAGTGATTTAAATAATGGCTTTGAGTTCTAGATTGAAGAGAAACACTGAATTCATGATGGAAAAAATTCAAATGAACTCTTCTAAGGTAGGTATATTTGAAAGCAGGACATAGGAATTTAAACTGATATAAATGTATATGCATTGATTTATCCTTTAATTTTCTACCCTACTAATTCCATTAAACCCACATGAAAGAACTATATTTTATACTGATGTTTTATTTGGTTACTCTTTGTATTTGACACATTTTTTTCATTTTAAAAATTAAAATAAAAATCAAAATAGAGAAAAAGAATACACATTGCGACATGAAACCATTTCAGGCATAAATTCTGCTTTAAGTGGTTTCATATAAATTAAAACAACACATAAGACAGATGGTACAAAAAATTTCACATGAAGATTATTAAAATTAAGGATATGAATTGGTTGAACCTCATGTGATTCTGTTAGTAAAATATCAGAAAAACACAAAGCCTTGAGAGTATACATTAGTCACTGTGTGGCCTTGGTCTAAGAAAAAATGAACCTCGAGAAAAACTACCTGGCAGATGGAAAAGCACTACCTTCCAAAGTCCACTCAAAATCATTTTGTCTCATCAGATTTATTTACATTAGGAAACAAAGAGGCCTCAGTGTGACTTAAAAGCTCTAGATTCATAGAATCAAGAGTTTCCGGTTCTAAGCCATACACTATTGTGGCCAAGAAATTAAAACCTCACTTGTCCAGTTTTTTATCTGTAAATAGAAGGGATTAAATTAGATCCTACTTAATATAACTTTACAGGCCAGCTCTAATGTTCTAGAGGTTAATTTTCCCTATGAAGTCATAATGTTCAAACCATGTAACCCATCTTAACACAGAAAACCCTTAATCCATTCCCTTTTTCTCATCAAATATTGCTTTCACAAAGGGCTCCTACTGGCTGGGAATTGAGAACACTAAACACTGGCTTTTTTGTCTTTGCAATTTTGTTCAGGCTTCTTCTTTTTTTTTTTTTTTGCCTTTACATGCTATAGTGGCATACTCTATTCTATTGGCTTTGGGATCAGGTAGACCTGAGCTGGAATGTCAGCTTTGTCAGTAACTATTTTATGACTATCTTGAGTAAGTCACTAATTTCTCCAAGATTTCACATCAGTAACATCAGCATATCAGTAGTATCTTTATCATAAGGTTTTGTGAGGAGTAAATGAGATGAAATAAGGTAGGGCCTTTGGTGTCGTGCTTCCCACATGTGTTAAATTATTGGTTCCTGTTTTGACACGTGCTATGAATTTGTATGGTTGTGAGGGCTTTTGGCTTATACCATAAAGTGAGTAGAGATTGGTACAGTGAAGTAGTTAAAGGGAGAGAGGTTGAAGGGGTGGTGGGAAAACAACTGTGTTAGGCTTGCTCACTGGTTTACTGGCTGCAAGCACTTTGCACAATTAGTGCATGAGTACGTGGCAGAAAGCCATGTGTGTGTCTCTTTAAAAAGCCATGAGTATGTTCTCCCATTGTGTGGTTTGTCTTTTTATTCTGTTCATATTGTCTTTAGCTGTACAAAAGCTTTTTAGTTTGATGTAGTCAATACGTCTGATAAGGTGTTAATAACCAAAATTTATAAAAAAGTTATAAAACTCAACACCAGGAAGACAAACAATCCAATCAAAAAATGGGCAAAAGAAATCAATAGACACTTCTCCAAAGAGGACATACTGATGGCCAATAGACATGAAAAAATGTTCAACACCACTAACCATTAGAGAAATGCAAATTAAAACCACAATGAGATACCACCTCACACCAGTCAGATGGCACTCATTAACAAAACAACACATAAAAAATGCTGGTGAGGATGTAGAGAAAGGGGAACCCTCCTGCACTACTGGTGGGAATGCAGACTGGTGCAGCCACTGTGGAAAACAGTATGAAGATTCCTCAAAAAATTAAAAATGGAACTACCCTTTGACCCAACCATCCCACTTTTAGGAATATATCCCAAGAATACCATATCACTGATTCAAAAGGAGAAATGCACCCCCATGTTTATGGCAGCATTGTTTACAATAGCAAAGATCTGGAAACAGCCCAAGTGTCTATCAGTGAATGAGTAGATTAAAAAGCAGTGGTATATATATACAATGGAATACTATGAGGCCATGAAAATGAAGGAAATCTTATCTTTTGTGACAACATGGATGGACCTGGAAACTATTATGTTAAGTGAAATAAGCCAGGCAGAGAAAGAAAAATATAATATGAACTCACTCATTTGAGGAATCCAAGGAACAATGTGAACTAAGGAATGGAATTAAACCTGAAGGGAAGTGGGGAGGGAGCTTTTAGAAGGGGGGAAAGGGTTATGTTGAGGGAAACATGGGGGAGGGGGGATGCAATCAGGGTGACACTAGAATCTATATAAACAAAATAAATTAAATTAAAAAATAAAAAAGCTGTGAGTACTTTCCCTCAAAGGTGATTCTCCTAGATCGCTCTCCCACCACTGCAAGGTGTGGTTCCCTGATTCCCTCAACCACCACAGGGAGGGCTCCCTTGCTCTCCACTGTGAAATGCAGGTTCCCCTTTGTTTATTTGCTCTCCCGTCTCTGCGAGCCTCCAATAAATGGGATGGCCCGTCGCTTTCCAGCTCTGCAGTTCCTCTGCCATCTGCCAAAATCCATTGCAAACCTGCCTGGCAACAGCCACTAGCGTTACAGGTGACAAAGTTAAAACAACAAACTTAAGCATCTAAAAGAAAATCTGCAGAAAGAAAAAAACTTGTAAAGGTCTATTTGTAAAGTTAAATGAACATCTGCTAAGGAACTCTTTGTCTTGTTTCTACTTAGCAAACTGGAGACTAAATGCATATTCAGAATTAAAGAATTTCTAAACTAGATTTAGCAAATCCTAAATTTGGATTATTCCATTAAAAATATCTTCTGCAGAAGACAAGATGGCGCTGGAGTAGGCGGACGTACCAACATCCACCTCCCAGAACCAAAGTGGATTACAAACTAATTTTAAGAACTATAATCTGGGACGTCACGGAAATGGTGCGGTGAGAAGCGCGTCCGACAGCTCTCCCCTAAATCACAACAAATTTATCAACTAGAAACAGAAAAATTTATCCTCGGAGCATTCCGGAGTTCCACACAAACTGAAAGCAAAAGGACTGTTATCACTTGAATCTGAGAGACGAGGGTGTGGAGGAAGCTACCACAGCGACGCTCATTCAAGCCGCCAGGGAGTGCGCCTGTGGTGAGTCAGCCCATATACTTGGGAACCGCAAGCCGCCGCGAGCGGCCGACCGCGAGCTGCCGCGAACCCCCGCGAACCGCCACCACGAGCGGCCGCCACGAGCCGCAGCGCGCGCGCGCGCGCCCGATCCGGTTGAGCACCGCTGACGTTCCCAGCGGCCCGCACACTGCGAGTGGGGGTCGCCGGCCACCGGTGCCCGGAGCGCCACATTCGCGCGCGTGCCTTGGGCATTCCACGCGCCCAGGGCGCCCTGCTGGCCCGCACACCCAGGGGGCTCCATTATCCTGCGCTTGGTGCAGTCCAGCCGCCAGCGGCGGGGCGAGCGGGAGAGGCTTGGGAGATTCTCTCCATGGGCGGGGCACCTCACCCAGCCATTCAAGCTAACAATCAAGCGTTGGGGGGGGGGGGCGCGTGCAGGCAGCCTAAAACACCTTCAGAAACACAGCTGCGACCCAATCACTGAAATTAGCTTAACCCATAAAATCTGCGCACCCTCGGTTCTAATTGATAAGATCTCTCTCAGTTCAGCGATCCAAGACAAGAGGCGTGATATTTTTTAGTGCCTCTCGCTAAAGGGGCGGGGGCAACTTCTGATTGATAGAGCCTCCATATTCAGGGATAAATGCTAACAAGAAGGACTTGGCAGATAATAAGGTCTATACTACACTAGTCGTAAGCAGAGACTAGTGCCTCTTCTTCCCTGCAAAAACAGGCTACAAAGTGTGGAAAGCCTGGGTTGAGAGGTCCAACTAAATGATAGGTGCTGAACAGTCACCTTGACAACAATTGACTCCCACCCCCGCCTGATTACACTGGAGGCCCTGACTCTCAGAGCCTTTCCCAAAGCCTTGCACTGAGTGGGGATAGAGTGGGGATTTCCCAGCTCTTTGAGCCTCTTACTCCCCAGGCAGAAGCAGTTGCAGCCTTATAGCTGGATCACCAGGCTGCTAATTCAGAAAGGGGGGACTAGGAGAGAGAATCCAGGAAAGCAAACTCTCTCATCGTTGGACCCTGCAAACTCCAACAAGCCTTTACTTCCAGCAAGACTAAAGCCAATTATATGACATTGCCATAGAATCCCATCAACTGCAAATCCCTACCTAAGAGTGACACAGGGGCAGAGCCTGGGGTACAGAGTCACCGACTAGGAAGAGGGAGAGAAAAGAAAAAGGAAGAAGTTAACCTCTCAAAATCAAGAAAAACCCACAGACTTTACAACTTGATCCACTAATTATTTTTGTTGTTGTTGTTGTTGTTTGTTTCTTCTATCTTTTTGCCTTTATTTCCTCCACCTCGGTCCTTCTATTCTCTTCCCATCTTATGCTTCCCCTTTCTTGAACTACACTACCCATGAGTGTTGCATTTTATTTTTCTTCTTCATCCTCACCCTCCTTTAAGGTTATACTCCAAAACACTTAACTCTCACTCTCTCTTCTTTTGTTTTTTTTTTGTCTTGCTTTATTTTGTTTTTTTCTCCTCCTATTTTATTTCTTCCTTCGTTTTTCTCTTTTTCTTATTTTTTCCTTTCTATTCATTTTTTCTTTTCTCATTTTACTTTCCTCCCATATAATCCTCAATCACGAACAAATTAGTTATTTTGGGACTCAAGGCTTTTTTTGGCTTTATTTCTCTTTTTTGCTTTTGTTTTTATTTTTTTTTCTCTTGTTTGTTTATTTTTGTGGCATTTTGGGTCCTCCCAACCCAAGGTCTCCATTGTATTTAGTCTTCGCTCCACTTAATACAACAGATTTTTACTTATTATTTTTATTTTTCTTCTTTATTATTCTTTTTTGGTCCTTTTTTCTGATTCCCTCTTATCCCTCTCATTATATCTCTTAGTTGATCATCACTTACAAGCAAATCATCTTATGCTTGTCTAAGATTTTCTTCCTTTTTTTTTTTTTTTTTTTTTGCATTTAGTAGGTCCCTACTCCCTTTTTTTGCCCCTTGAACTCTTCACCCCAAATCAGGCCCTCCATTATAGGCATGATATTTCCCTGAGGAGGGGAGAGGAGGGAAAGAGAAGAGAGAAAAAAAGGGGGAAATAATAAATTATTACTGTTTTTTTTTGTGGGGTGTTTTACCCTTTTTTTTTTTTTCTTTTTACTCTTTATTAATTCTAATTAGTGCTAGCAATAAGACTACCCTCAGATGCCGATAAGAAAGAGGAAATCGAATATTTTGGATACAAAAGAAAGAGAGGTAACACAAATAGATGTGGAAAAATCTATGGAGAAAAGACTTAACATATTGGAAGCCTTGGAGCTAAATGACAGAGAATTTAAAATAGAAATGTTAAAAATACTCAGAGATATACAAGAAAACACAGAAAGGCAATATAGGGAGATCAGAAAACAACTCAATGAACACAAAGAATATATTACCAAGGAAATTGAAACTATAAAAACAAATCAAACAGAAATGAAAAACTCAATTCACGAGCTGAAAAATGAGGTAACAAGCTTAGCTAACAGAACAGCCCAGATTGAAGATAGGATTAGTGAAATAGAAGACAAACAACTTGAGGCACAACAGAGAGAAGAAGAAAGAGACTCAAAAATAATAAAAAATGAGAAAGCCCTACAGGAATTGTCTGACTCCATCAGAAAGAATAACATAAGAATAATAGGTATATCAGAGGGAGAAGAGAAAGAAAATGGAATGGAGAATATACTCAAACAAATAATAGACGAGAACTTCCCAAGCCTGTGGAAGGAACTAAAGCCTCAAATTCAAGAAGCAAACAGAACACCAAGTTTTCTTAACCCCAACAAACCCACTCCAAGGCACATCATAATAAAGATGACACAAACCAATGACAAAGAAAAAATTCTCAAGGCAGCCAGGGAAAAGAAGAGTACAACATATAAAGGAAGGCCTATTAGATTATCATCAGATTTCTCAGCAGAAACTCTACAAGCTAGAAGAGAGTGGACCCCAATATTTAAAGCCCTGAAAGAGAGAAACTTTCAGCCAAGAATACTATACCCATCAAAGCTATCCTTCAAGTATGAAGGAGATATAAAAACATTCACAAATACAGAAAAGATGAGAGAATTTATCAACAGAAAGCCCCCACTCCAGGAAATACTAAGGGGGGTTTTCCAACCAGATTCAAAGAACAAAAGAAAACAACACCACAAGTAACAGCTCCACCAAGAACACAATAAAACCAAACTTAAACTGTGACAACAAAGGAAAAAAAGGGGGGAGAGGATGGAGATTAACAGTAGCAAAGGATGATGAAGTGCAGAAATACTTATAAGATAGGGTACTACAATGAATATGGTAGGTACCCTTTTCATTACTTAATGGTAACCACCCTTAAAAAAACCACCACAAAAACACTTGACTTAAAAAAGGTAGCAACAGAGGAAAGAAGTATGGAACACAAACAAACAAAAACAAATGATAGAAAAACAAAAGAGAAGAATCAAACTAGATACAAAACTAACAGAAAGCAATTTATAAAATGGCAGTAGGGAACCCACAAGTATCAATAATTACACTAAATGTAAATGGATTAAACTTACCAATAAAAAGACAAAGAGTAGCAGAATGGATTAAAAAAGAAAATCCAACTATATGCTGCCTACAAGAAACACATCTAAGCAACAAGGATAAAAACAAATTCAAAGTGAAAGGCTGGAAAACAATACTCCAAGCAAACAACACCCAAAAAAAAGCAGGTGTAGCAATACTCATATCTAATAATGCTGACTACAAGACAGAAAAAGTACTCAGAGACAAAAATGGTCATTTCATAATGATTAAGGGGAAGTTGAATCAAGAAGACATAACAATCCTTAATATATATGCACCAAACCAAGGAGCACCAAAATATATAAGACAGCTACTTATTGACCTTAAAACAAAAACTAACAAAAATACAATCATACTTGGAGACCTCAATACACCTCTGACGGCTCTAGATCGGTCATCCAAACAGAGAATCAATAAAGATATAGTGGCCTTAAACGAAATACTAGAACACCTGGATATGATAGACATCTACAGGACACTTCATCCCAAAGCGACAGAGTATACATTTTTCTCTAGTGTACATGGAACATTCTCAAGAATTGACCATATGTTGGGCCACAAAGACAATATCAGCAAATTTAGAAAAATTGAAATTGTACCAAGCATATTTTCTGATCATAAAACCTTGAAACTAGAATTCAACTGCAAAAAAGAGGGGGAAAAACCCACAAAAATGTGGAAACTAAACAACATACTTCTAAAAAATGAATGGGTCAAAGAAGAAATAAGTGCAGAAATCAAAAGATATATACAGACAAATGAAAATGAAAATACGACATATCAGAATCTCTGGGATGCAGCAAAAGCAGTAATAAGAGGAAAGTTCATATCACTTCAGGCCTATATGAACAAACAAGAGAGAGCCGAAGAAAACCACTTAACTTCACACCTTAAGGAACTAGAAAAAGAAGAACAAAGACAACCCAAAACCAGCCGAAGAAAGGAGATAATAAAAATCAGAGCAGAAATAAATGAAATAGAGAACAGAAAAACTATAGAAAAAATCAATAAAACAAGGAGCTGGTTCTTTGAAAAGATCAACAAAATTGACAAACCCTTAGCAAGACTCACCAAGGAAAAAAGACACAGGACTCAAATAAATAAAATCCAAAATGAAAGAGGAGAGATCACCACAGACATCATAGAAATACAAAGAATTATTGTAGAATACTATGAAAAATTATATGCCACCAAATACAACAATCTAGAAGAAATGGATAAATTCCTAGAACAATACAACCTTCCTAGACTGAGTCATGAAGAAGCAGAAAGCCTAAACAGACCAATCAGCAGGGAGGAAATAGAAAAAAATATTAAAAATCTCCCCAATAATAAAAGTCCAGGCCCAGACGGTTATACTAGTGAATTCTATCAAACATTCAAAGAAGACTTGGTTCCTATTCTACTCAAAGTCTTCCAAAAAATTGAAGAAGAAGCAATACTTCCAAACACATTTTATGAGGCCAACATAACCCTCATACCAAAACCTGGCAAGGATGGCACAAAGAAAGAAAACTACAGACCAATATCTCTAATGAATACAGATGCTAAAATACTAAACAAAATACTGGCAAACCGAATACAACAACATATTAAAAAAATAATACATCATGATCAAGTGGGATTCATCCCAGAATCTCAAGGATGGTTCAACATACGCAAAACAGTTAATGTAATACACCATATCAACAAAACAAAGAACAAAAACCACATGATCTTATCAATAGATGCAGAAAAGTCTTTTGATAAAATACAACACAATTTTATGTTTAAGACTCTCAACAAAATGGGTAGAGAAGGAAAATATCTCAACATGATAAAGGCCATATATGATAAACCATCAGCCAACATCCTATTAAACGGCATAAAACTGAGGACTTTCTACCTTAAATCAGGAACAAGACAGGGTTGTCCACTCTCTCCACTCTTATTCAACGTGGTGCTAGAAGTTCTGGCCAGAGCAATCAGACAAGACAAAGAAATAAAAGGCATCCATATCGGAAAAGAAGAAGTAAAGCTATCACTTTTTGCTGATGATATGATCCTATACATCGAAAACCCGAAGGACTCCACAAAAAGATTATTAGAAACAATAAACCAATACAGTAAGGTCGCAGGATACAAAATTAACATACAAAAGTCCATAGCCTTTCTATATGCCAACAATGAAATATTAGAAAACGAACTCAAAAAAATAATCCCCTTCACGATTGCAACAAAAAAAATAAAATACCTAGGAATAAACATAACAAAGAACGTAAAGGACCTATATAATGAAAATTACAAAGCATTGTTAAGGGAAATCGAAAAAGATACAATGAGATGGAAAAATATTCCTTGTTCCTGGATAGGAAGAATAAATATAATCAAAATGGCCATATTACCCAAAGCAATATACAAATTTAATGCAATTCCCATTAAAATCCCTATGAGATTTTTTAAAGAAATGGAACAAAAAATCATCAGATTTATATGGAACTATAAAAAACCCCGAATAGCCAAAACAATCCTAAGGAAAAAGAATGAAGCTGGGGGCATTACAATACCTGACTTTAAACTATATTATAGGGCCACGATAATCAAAACAGCATGGTATTGGCAAAAAAATAGACACTCAGACCAATGGAACAGAATAGAAAGCCCAGAAATAAAACCACATATATATGGTCAAATAATCTTTGATAAAGGGGCCAACAACACACAATGGAGAAAAGAAAGCCTCTTCAACAAATGGTGTTGGGAAAACTGGAAAGCCACATGCAAAAGAATGAAACTCGACTACAGCCTGTCCCCGTGTACTAAAATTAATTCAAAATGGATCAAAGACCTAAATATAAGACCTGAAACAATAAAGTACATAGAAGAAGACATAGGTACTAAAATCATGGACCTGGGTTTTAAAGAACATTTTATGAACTTGACTCCAATGGCAAGAGAAGTGAAGGCAAAGATAAATGAATGGGACTACATCAGAATTAAAAGTTTTTGCTCAGCAAGAGAAACTGATATCAAAATAAACAGACAGCCAACTATATGGGAACTGATATTTTCAAACGACAGCTCAGATAAGGGCCTAATATCCAAAATTTACAAAGAACTCATAAAACTCAACAACAAACAAACAAACAATCCAATAAAAAAATGGGAAGAGGACATGAACAGACACTTCTCCCAGGAAGAGATACAAATGGCCAACAGATATATGAAAAGATGCTCAGCTTCATTAGTTATTAGAGAAATGCAAATTAAAACTACAATGAGATACCACCTCACTCCTGTTAGATTAGCTATTATCAACAAGACGGGTAATAGCAAATGTTGGAGAGGCTGTGGAGAAAAAGGAACCCTCATTCACTGTTGGTGGGACTGTAAAGTAGTACAACCATTATGGAGGAAAGTATGGTGGTTCCTCAAAAAACTGCAAATAGAACTACCTTATGACCCAGCAATCCCTCTACTGGGTATATACCCCAAAACCTCAGAAACATTGATACGTGAAGACACATGTAGCCCCATGTTCATTGCAGCACTGTTCACAGTGGCCAAGACATGGAAACAACCAAAAAGCCCTTCAATAGAAGACTGGATAAAGAAGATGTGGCACATATACACTATGGAATACTACTCAGCCATAAGAAATGATGACATCAGATCATTTACAGCAAAATGGTGGGATCTTGATAACATTATAAGGAGTGAAATAAGCAAATCAGAAAAAAACAAGAAATACATGATTCCATACATTGGTGGAACATAAAAATGAGACTAAGAGACATGGACAAGAGTGTGGTGGTTACCAAGGGTGGGGGGGGAGGGAGGACATGGGAGGGAGGGAGGGAGAGAATTAGGGGGAGGGGGAGGGGCACAGAGAACTAGATAGAGGGTGACGGAGGACAATCTGACTTTGGGCGAGGGGTTTGCAACATAATTTGATGACAAAATAACCTAGACATGTTTTCTTTGAATATATGTACCCTGATTTATTAATGTCATCCCATTACCATTAATAAAAATTTATTAAAAAAAAAACAAAAAAAACAAAAAACAAGAACTATAATCTGGAAAAACCAACTTTGGACTAAACTAAGAGGACTCTTCAACCAAGGAACACTGGAGAAGCCACACCGAGACTGGCAGGAAAAGCAGAAACGTGGAGAGGACTGCCCAGCTCCCTGGAGCAAATGGCAGCTGGAAGAGACTTGCGTGGCAGGAAGTGAGTTTAGCAGAGAGGGGAGGGTCCTGAATCCCAGGAACAAAGACCCAGCCTGCAGCCCCAGAGCCTAGAAGAGGCGTATGGACAGTATTTAGCTGGAAACAAGAAAGGATACTGTTTGTGAGAAAGAGACTGATTTCTCAGACCCAGGATTCTTCTTAAAGGGACCGCACAGAACACCTCTCTCACAACCACTCACCCCGGGCTCTGGGGGATGGGGAGAGAGGAGAGGACCAGAGTAGCAGGAAGAGAGTGTAATCTAGGAGGCACAGGGAGAAACATTTTGGGAGACAGCCACCCTAACCCCTGGGACGAGTCACTCCCCAAATCTGAAGTGAATATTTCCCCTGGAAACAGCAATACTAGCAAAGGGAAGCAGGACACCAGCCAAACAAGCTCTCCCGCAGCACTCAGAGCAGAGTCGCTTAGAAGGAGAGAGCTTTTGGGACTACAGTAGTGAGTCTTAGGGTCTGAGCTGCAGCGCCCGCACCCACAAGGCTGAGGGCTCGACGGAGGGTGGGCGGTGGTGGGACGTGTAAGCATGGTTCTGTTGGCAAGGGTAGAAGCCGGCTGGCCACCACTGGGCCCAGGTGTGAGCTCAGTCTTGCCTGGCTGGGGAGGAGGGGGCATGCAAAAGCAGTCAAGCCCAGATGCGAGCTGTGGGCAATCCAGCCTGTGGGGGAAGGGCAGGAATCCCAGAAGGGGTGGAGACCAGCCCTTGAGCAAGGGTGCAGGAGCACAGCCTTGCCTCGCCCACAGCACCAAGGTTTGTGGCCTGACTTGGAAGCTGGCTCCTCCCGTGGGGGTGGAGCCAAAAACCCAGGCAGAGTCCCGCTACTGAGCCTGGGCACGCAGTCCTCCCTGGTCTGCGGAGCCAAGGCTTGCAGCCATCTCATGAATGGGCTCCTCTTGCAAGGGCGGGGCGAAAGCCCGGAAACAGGCGGAGACCCACAGCTGAACAAAGGTGCTCGCCACTGCCCTCAGAGCCAAGCATAATGCCACTAGCGGGGGCAGGGCAAAGGCCAAGGCCACCAAGGCTTGTACACCCGAGCACATGATCACAGCCACTCCCGTGAAGGAGAGGCGGAAACCACAGCAACAGCCCCAGTAGGCAGGAATCAGCAACGCCCATAACCAAACGCCCTAGGCGGCAACAGCAGAGGGGGTGGTAGGCCTGCAGACAGACCATACCTAGGGAACAGAGGCCACACCTAGTGGCCAAAACCTTCCCTTACACAGAGAAAATAAGAAGGCAGAGAAATGCAACACAAATGAATCAAGAGATATCCCCAGAAAAGGACCTGAATGAATAAGATATAACCAAATTACCAGATGCAGAGTTTAAAATAACGACTGTTAGGATTCTCAAAGATATTAGAACAACAATAGATGCTTATTATGAACACCTAAATAAAGAGATAGCAAATATAAAAAAGGACATGGAAATAATAAAAAAGAATCAGTCAGAAATGACAAATACAATATCAGAAATGAAGAACACAATGGAAGGAATGAAAAGCAGAATGGATGAAGCTGAGAATCGAATCAGTGAGTTAGAGGACAAGAAAAATAAAGGCACAGAAGCAGAGCAGAAAAAAGAAAAGAGACTCAGAAAGTCTAAAAAACTCTAAGAGAGCACTGTGACAACATGAAAAGAAATTACATCCGCATCATAGGGGTTCCTGAAGAAGAAGAGAAAGAACAAGGGATAAAGACTTTGTTCAAGCATATCATAGCTGAAAACTTCCCTCAATTAAGGCAGGAAAACATTTCACATGTTCAAGAAGCACAGAGAACTCCATTAAAGAGAAACCCAAAGAAATCTACACCAAGAAACATCATAATTAAAATACCAAAGCTAAGTGATAAAGAGAAAATATTAAAAGCTGCGAGAGAGAAAAAAAGACTATCACCTACAAAGGAGCCCCCATAAGGATGACTTCTGACTTCTCAACAGAAACACTTGAGGCCAGAAGGGAATGGCAAGAAATATTCAAAGTAATGCAGAACAAGAACCTACAACCAAGACTACTTTATCCAGCAAGGCTATCATTTAAAATTGAAGGAGAAATTAAAAGCTTTCCAGACAAAAAAAACCTCAAGGAATTCACTACAACCAAACCAAGGCTGCAAGAAATGCTAAGGGGCCTGTTGTAAACAGATCAAAGGAGAAAAAGAATATAGCAAAAGAGAAATACAGTTTTCAAGAATAAAATGGCAATAAACAATTACATATCAATAATAACCTTAAATGTAAATGGATTAAATGATCCGATCAAAAGACATAGGGTAGCTGCGTAGATAAGAAAACAAGACCCATACATATGCTGTTTACAAGAGACACACCTTAAAACAAAAGATACACATAGACTGAAGATAAAAGGATGGAAAAAAATATTTCACGCAAATGGAAATGAAAAGAAAGCTGGGGTAGCAATACTTATATCAGACAAAATGGACTTTAAAACAAAGACTGTAGTTAGAGATAAAGAAGGTCACTACATAATGACAAAGGGAGCAATCCAACAGGAAGATATAACCGTTATAAATATCTACACACCTAATATAGGAGCACCTAAATATATAAACCAGACTTTGATGGATTCAAAGGGCAAGAACAACAGCAATACTATAATAGTAGGGGATTTCAATACCCCACTAACATCACTAGATAGATCCTCAAGAAAGAAAATTAACAAAGAAACAGCAGACTTAAAGGACATATTAGATCAACTCAATTTAATAGATATCTTCAGAACCTTTCACCCCAAAGCAGCAGAATATACATTCTTTTCAAGTGCTTATGGTACATTCTCTAGAATAGACCACATGTTAGGGCACAAAAACGGTCTCAACAAATTTTAAAAGATTGAAATCATATCGAGCACTTTCTCTGATCACAATGGCATGAAACTAGAAATCAACCACAACAGAAAAACTGAAAAATACTCAAACACTTGGAAAGTAAATAGCATGTTATTAAATAATGAATGGGTAAACAATGAGATCAAAGAAGAAATTTAAAAATTCCTGGAAACGAATGATTATGAGCATACATCAACTCAAAATGTATGGGACACGGCAAAAGCAGTCCTGAGAGGGAAATTCATAGCATTACAAGCATACTTCAAGAAGCTAGAAAAAACTCAAATAAACAACTTGACCCTACATCTAAAATAACTAGAAAAAGAAGAGCAAGTAAAGCCCAGAGCTAGTAGAAGAAAGGAAATAATAAAGATCAGAACAGAAATAAATGACATAGAGGCTAAAGAAACAATACAGAGTATCAATAAAACCAGGAGCTGGTTCTTTGAAAAGGTAAACAAGATCGATGAAGCTTTAACCAAACTCACCAAGAAAAAAAGAGGGAGGACTCAAATAAATAAAATCAGAAACAAGAGTGGAGAAATAACAACTGACACAACAGAAATACAAAATATTGTAAGAAAATACTATGAAGAACTGTATGCCAAAAAACTAGACAACCTAGATGAAATGGAAAAATTCCTTGAAACATATAATTTTCAAAAATTAATCTGGAAGAATCAGAAAACCTAAACAGACCAATTACAACCAATGAGATTGAAACAGTTATCAAAAAACTCCCAAAAAAGAAAAGTCCTGGGCCTGATGGCTTCACAAGTGAATTCTACCAACTATTCAAAGAAGAACTAACTCCTATCCTTCTCAAGCTATTTCAAAAAATTCAAGAGGAAGGAAGACTTCCAAGCTCCTTTTATGAGGAAAGCATAATTCTGATTCCAAAACCAGGCAAAGACAACACAAAGAAAGAAAATTATAGGCCAATATCCCTGATGAATTTAGACGCTAAATTCTTTAACAATCGAATCCAGCAATTTATGAAAAAATCATACACCACGATCAAGTGGGATTTATTCTTGGGAGGCAAGGCTGGTATAATATTCGCAAATCAATCAATGTGATTCAACACATAAACAAAAGGAAGGAGAAAAACCACATGATAATTTCAATAGATGCAGAAAAAGCATTTGATAAAATCCAGCACCCATTCATGATCAAAACTCTCAGCAAAGTGGGAATACAGGGAACATACCTCAACATGATAAAGGCCATCTATGACAAACCCACAGGCAACATCATTCTCAATGGGAAAAAATTAAAAACAATCCCCTTAAGATCAGACACAAGGCAGGGGTGCCCCCTTTCACCACTCTTTTTCAACATAGTTCTGGAAGTCCTACCCACAGCAATCAGACAAAAAAAAAAAAAGAAATAAAAGCATCCAGATTGGAAAAGAAGAAGTAAAACTATCATTATTTGCAGATGATATAATATTGTATATAGAAAACCCTAAAGTCGCAGTCAAAAAACTACTAGACCTGATAAATCAATTCAGCAAGGTGGCAGGGGTTAATAACCAAAATTTATAAAGAACTTGTAAAACTTAATACCAGGAAGATAAACAATCTAATTCAAAAATGGGCAAAAGAAATGAATAGACACTTTTCCAAAGAGGGCATACAGATGGCCAATAGGCATATGAGAAAATGCTCAACATCACTAATCATTAGAGAAATGCAAATTAAAACCACAATGAGATATCACATCACTCCGGTCAGAATAGTGCTCAACAACAAAACAACACAGAATAAGTGCTGGCGAGGATGTGGAGAAAAGGGAACCCTCCTGCACTACTGGTGGGAATGCAGACTGGTGCAGCCACTGTGGAAAACAGTATGGAGATTCTTCAAGAAATTAAAAATCAAACTGCCTTTTGACCTAGCTATACCACTGTTAGGAATATACCCCAAGAACATCATAACACTGTTTGAAAAGAAGAAATGCACCCCCATGTTTATGGCAGCATTGTTCACAATAGCAAAGATCTGGAAACAGCCTAAGTGTTCATCAGTGGATGAGTGGATTAAAAGCTTTGGTACATATATACTATGGAATACTACTCAGCCATAAGATATGAGGACATTGGATCATTTACAACAACATGGATGGACCTTGATAACATTATATTGAGTGAAATAAGTGAGTCAGAAAAAAACTAAGAACTATATGATTCTATACATAGGTGGGACATAAAAATAAGACTCAGAGATGTGGACAAGAGTGTGGGGGTTACAGGGTGGGGAGAGGAGATGAAAGGGGTGGGGGAGGGAAGGGGCACAAAGAAAACCAGTTAGAAGGTGACAGAAGACAATTGGACTTTGGGTGATGGGAATGCAGCATAATCAAATGTCAAAATAACCTAGAGATGTTTTCTCTGAACATATGTACCCTGATTTATCAATGTCACACCATTAAAATTAATCAAAAAACCCACACAAATAAATAAATAAATAAAAACTGAAAAAAAATCTTCTGCAAATGAAAGAAAATACACAAAAATATTAATAAGGGCCATCTCTGGGTGACAAGAATATAGGTAGTATTTATTTGCTATTTTATATATATTTCATTTATTTTCTAAATTATTGTTTTCTAAAATAAAGGTATTATTTTACATTCACAAAATTAATCATTATAGAATATGTAAGAACTGGAAAAAAAGCATGTGCATCTTTCATGGATCTGTTTTCAAAAGCTTTTAGATTCTCTAGCCACTATTTATTATTTGCATTTTTCTCCCTGTTAATAATGTAATTGTTTAACCCCCTTCTGAGTCTGTAGCATCTAAGTTGCTGCCTCAAAGAATGAAATTCTAAGATAATTTTAATACATCGGATACTCTCACTGGAACACAATAGAAAGAGTCAAGTTGGGAATGAGGAGGAAAAGCAAGCAGAAGAAATAAGAGTTTGTAGAAAATATTTACACATTTACTTTCTTACACAGACACATACATACTTACAAACATACACAGAAAAACATACCTACACAGGCCTACACATACATCCATACAGAACTGCTCTATTTCACTTCCTGTTGCTTTTTATACTGGATAAGATTTGATCATTGCTAATGATACCCAGCTGTGGCAGTTCCTAGGGTTCTTTACCCATGTTTTCTTTTCTCTCAAATGTAATTTCTCTTGTCATTTAAATAGTCTTTAAAAATGGGACCATTCTGACAGGACCTGATCTAGCATATGGTTGGCAAGCATCCAATGCGTTCAGGATGCTTAGCCTGATTATTCAGATACCACAGATGTGGTCTCTGCTTAAACTACCTTAAATGGGCTCCAGAGCCTAAAAGGCTGAAGGCACCCTAAGAGACCAAATTAGAAGTCACAGTTAACAGGAAAGTGCATTAGTCCCCAACCTATTCATCTAGGAATAAGCATATGCTCAGAATTATTAAGATTTCTAAGGAAATCTGGGCTTATAGATTTTCTTTTTTTAGAGTTAGAGGAGAAATTAGAAACCATGAAAATTAGAAACCACTTCCTTTTCACACATAAAAAAAGTAAAACCAGAGATGCTAAGTACTTCAGAGAGAGTCATCATGTATCCTGATACCTGGAGATGTGGATGGAGTCTTTGGCTATAAGCAACAGAAGCCTCTCTGGCTAACCTAAGCAAGAAGGAATGTGCTGGAAGGTAATGCAGTGCTCACAGAAGTAAAGCAAAGTGCCCAGATCCGAAAGGACAAAACCCAGGCAATGGTCTCAGGACTAAGGACAATTCAACTGTTTTGACAGAGAGCCTTCATAAAGCAAGAGGAGCCAGCTGATGTTTTCCCTCATCCCTGCAGTATTCCATTCAGAAGTCAAAGAACCAGGAAGAAGGAGTCAGATTAACCATTGGGTCATTTGCCCATTCCTTTTGTACTATTTCTCAAAAAAGGAGAATGAATGAAGAAACTTTTTATGCTCACTACACTTATTCAGAGCTCGTTGAATCTGCCTTATTTAGGTGGATAAAGCCTTGTGTTGGTTAAACACTTTCCTCATACTGCTTACAGATTCATTTATTTCTGAAATGACTATTTATATATTCCTCTGACTTCGTCCTGTGTCCCTTGTTGACAAGAAAATGCCCTTGAGGGAGGTAATACATTTATAAATGAGAGTTAATTTAACAGACTTGTCTCTAAAGGAGACAGTGGAAAGCGTTTGAGTGCCCTGTATACCCAAGACGATGGGAAAGGAGAGTAAACAGACAGGTCAGGAACACCAAAGAAAAACATCATTCTTTCACATTTTTGTGTCATCTTCACCCAGAAATTATCTGTAACTCTACCATCTAAAGGTCGATATCAAATTAGTTTAATATTCTTTATAAGCTTGTATCCTTTCAGTCCTTTTTCTATGCTTTTATACATAACTAAAATGAGATTATTTATATAAGCTATTTTATAATATGATTTTTAAATTATTATATATTACCAATATCTCCTTATCATATTAAAATCATTTTCAAGGATCATTGTATCCCATTATATAAATGTATTGCATTTATTTAATCAATATTTTAGAGTTAAAAGCTGATTTTTTTCCCCATATTTTTTTCTTATTATTATCGCTACAATGAACCTGTGCTACTAAATCAATGTGCGCATATAGGCTGACTTACCTGGAATAAATTCATGACGTAGAATTGCTGAGTCAATGCAGCAAACACTTATAAGATTCTTTTAAAGTCTTTTGATACCTATTGCCAAATAGTCTTTGTGATCATGCCCATTTCACCAAAATCTGACCAGTAATAACTGGAACAAATCGACCAATAAACAAATAAATAAATCAGTTAATAATTTTTGCCAGTTTGGTAAGTGAAGATGGTACCTCCTTTAAGTTGAATTTCATTGCTCTCTGATGAGGTTGAACAGTTCATGTATTGGTCAGTATATTTACTTCTTTTGCGAATTGCCTGCTCAAGTATTTTATCCATGGAGTTTCTGTGTTTTTATTATTAATTCATTAGGGAAATTTGAAAGTTAGTATGAATCTTTTGTCACATACAACTAATATATGTTATAGTCATCATGCTAAACATAGGAAATGAATAAATGCAATAGGAATGTTAGAGAGTGAAAGTACCAAAGTCCCAACACATTTATGTAATGAATGCTTTTATTCCAGAGAGCTTTATCAGCAATGTGAGATAAGACACTTAGTACACATGTGAGCCTTGGAGAAAGCTTCACAGAGGAGAAAACGTGGCTTGAGTGTCCATGTTAGTAGATAAGAGCTCCTGTCCTTGACTCTGAAAACTCTGGCTATAAATTTGAGCTCTGTTTGAGTAAATTACTTAACTTCTAAGAATCAGGCTATCTAGCCTGACCAGGAGGTGGCACAGTGGATAGAGGGTCGGACTAGAACGCAGGGGACTCAGGTTCAAAACCCTGACGTCACCAGCTTGAGCGCAGGTTCATCTGGTTTGAGCAAGGCTCAACAGCTTGAGCCCAAGGTTGCTGGCTTGAACAAGGGGTCACTTGGTCTGTTGTAGCCCGGTCAAGGCACATACGAGAAAGCAATTAATGAACAACTAAGGTGCCACAACGAAGAATTGATGCTTCTCTCTCCTTTCCTGTCCATCTGTCCCTATCTGTCCCTCTCTCTGTCTCTGTCTCTCTCTGTCTCTGTCACACACAAAAAAAGAATCAAGCTATTGTTCTATTCGGAGAATTAAATAATCCAATATATGTAAGCTGTCAAGAGTAGTAAGAACTCAATAAATAAAAGCAAAAATGTACAAAGGTGGGGGAGATGTGAATGGAAGCTTATTAAGCATTGAGAGAGAAAAGTTTGAATGCCAAGGTCCTGAGGCAAGAGCACATGATATCTTCAGAGAATAACATAAGTCTTGAGCAGAGATTCTATGGAGGAGAACAGTAGAAAGGAAGTTGATAAGTTAATACAAAGGATGTCATATTTAAAGTTTAGACTTTATCCTATAGTTTACAGGTGGCCTTGGAAAACTTCTGTCTGTAAAGGAATACTCTAATGGTAATGTGAAAGATTTATTTTATTTTCTCAGTGACGTATTCATAATGACATTTTCTTTTGAAATAGTTACTTTAAGAATCTGATGCCTTTCTTCTCTCTTTCTTTGTTTCTTTCTTTATTTCTTTCTTTGTTTCTTTCTTTCTTTTTTTCATTTCTTTTTTTTTTTTTGAAGCTGGAAACGGGATCCACCCTGCACGCCCACCAGGGGCGACACTCTGCCCACCAGGGGGCGATGCTCTGCCCCTCCGGGGCGTCGCTCTGCCGCGACCAGAGCCACTCTAGCGCCTGGGGTAGAGGCCAAGGAGCCATCCCCAGCGCCCGGGCCATCTTTGCTCCAATGGAGCCTTGGCTGCAGGAGGGGAAGAGAGAGACAGAGAGGAAGGGGGGTGGGGGTGGAGAAGCAAATGGGCGCTTCTCCTATGTGCCCTGGCCGGGAATCGAACCCGGGTCCCCCGCACACCAGGCCGATGCTCTACTGCTGAGCCAACCGGCCAGGGCCTTTTTTTCATTTCTTTTATCAAGAGAGAGAGAGAGAGAGAGAAGGACAGATAGGGACAGACAGGAAGGCGGAGAGATAAGAAATATCAATTATTCGTTGCAGCACCTTAGTTGTTCATTGATTGCTTTCTCATATGTGCCTTGACCAGGGGCCCCAACCAAGTCAGTGACCCCTTGCCCAAGCCAGCAACATTTGGCTCAAGCCAGCAACCTTGGGCTTCAAGCCAGTGACCTATGGGCTTAAGCCAGAGACCATGGGGTCATGTCTGTAAGGATCTGATGCTTTTCTAAGAGTGATTCTATTATTGATTGGAGCCAACATATTTTCTGTAGACACATCTGTCTGTTTGCTAATGAAAATAATGGGAAAAATTTAATTTAAAATCTTTACATAAAGCCCTTGAAAAAAACCACATCTATTCCTTATATATAATAGTTATTTGTTCTCCTGAGCAGTCAAGATCATTTGCTATGGATTCAGTGGTAATTGTCAACAGTTCAGTTTGTAACTCAAGCAATAGATTAATAGGAATAGAATTGAGAAATGGTAATTAAATGGATAATCTATACAAGTTATATTTTTAGGTAAAGTCTTACCTTAGTGATATTTTTGTCTACATGGGTTAAATTCAAATGTACAAAATAACTATTGCACAACATATTGAATGACTGACTACACAGTCAATCTAAATGCATGCTCTTCAATTAGTCTTGAAAATAACCAGTGTGAACACATAGGCCCACTTTAGTTCTCTATCTGCCCACTAATACAGCCATGGCACATGAGCAGTAGTGGCTTCCAAGCTTATTTAAGTTCATTGTCTTGATTACATACAATAATAACAGAAAATAATGCAATGCTAAATAACAATACCCTAGCCAAATTGGGGCACATTCTAGAAAATTACTTTAATGTTATACTTTCACTATTGGAAAATTATAAGATCCCCCAAATTATAGTATTCACAACTGTCAAACTATTATTTAATAATTGTCTGTGTTTCTGTATCTCTCTTTCTTTCTCTCTCTCTCTCTCTCTCTCTCTCTCTCTCACACACACACACACACACACACACACACACACACACACTTCTGCTAAGTACCCTTCTTCATGCTATCAGAGCACCTTGGGCATACTCTGTCCTCTTACAGACGCTAAATAGAGAAGTAGCTAGAACTGAACAAGAGAAAGTTGCTTTTGCTTGTGGCATTTAGTTCTCCTTAGGCTCTTCCTAGTGGACCTTAGTTTATTTCTACATTGTATTTAGCTTGAGGATTCTTTTTTTTTTTTTTTTTTTTTTACAGAGATAGAGAGAGAGAGTCAGAGAGAGGGGTAGAAAAGGACAGACAAACAGGAACGGAGAGATGAGAAGCATCAATCATTAGTTTTTCATTGCGCATTGTGACACCTTAGTTGTTCATTAATTGCTTTCTCATATGTGCCTTGACCGCGGACCTTCAGCAAACTGAGTAACCCCTTGCCCAAGCCAGTGACCTTGGGTCCAAGCTGGTGAGCTTTTGCCCAAACCAGATGAGCCTGAGCTCAAGCTGGTGACCTCAGGGTCTCGAACCTGGGTCCTCGGCATCCCAGTCTGATGCTCTATCCACTGCACCACTGCCTGGTCAGGCAAGCTTGAGGATTCCTAAAGATTCCTTCTAGTCCAATCATTATATGATGGCTTATTATTTGGTTTAATGAATTCAAAATCATTCAAGTAGCAGTAAGGAAACTAATAGAAGAAAAACATCAAGACAAAAGCAGACACAAACAAAACAATATCCATAACCGATTTTACCTACTGCCAGAAGAGCCACAACCTGGCCTGATTAATAAGACTTTTCCAAGCTCTAAGAATAAATGAGATGATTATTTATGTGCCTAGCCCAGAAGGATTGGCCAGGAGATGAAGAAGTGGAATAGAGGTTACATGAAAAACACAAAGAAGCCCCACTAAATAGGAGGAAAGACAGTAAGAAAGTAAAACTTAACAATACAAAAGTTATTATTGTACATTTTCACAGCACTATCTTTCAGAGCACTTTGAAATAAATTATGTGCCTTTGTTTTAACCATGATATATAGATATCTTTTAATTGATAATTTATTTAATTGCTGTATTTCCTAAAGGGTATTCTATTGACTTATTGTCAAAAGATAAGTAGATAGATAATATTTTATAAGGATGATTTATGTTATAGCATTAAGAATTAATTCTCAGGATGAGAGTTAGTAATAGAAATCCAAAGGAAATAGCAAGATGTTATTTTTTCTACTTTGCCAAAAACATAAAAATAGAACTATTTCTAAGCTTCAATTTAATCTTTCAATTAAAGTAAATATAAAGTAGAACAATTACAAATATAATTTGTTTATTGGTATTTATTTTCATAGTGATAAATTTTCTCATTTTCTTTTACCAAAATAGGCTTTCAGATGAAAAATTTTACATTATCTTTTCAGCTTTGAGGTTTTTAAAAATACATATTTGCAGCAAGCTTGAATATTTTATGTACATTAAAATGGAACGAATAAATTAATCCCATCATCAAATATACTGAAGTTGATAAACAGGTGGTAAAATCAGGAAAAACATAGTCTTTCAAAATAAAATTTAAAAAACTAAAATAAAAGATACTACATGTTAGTTTTACATAACTTTTGGTAGTAAAACTAGAGGTATAATTTTTTAGGTTTAAACTGTTCTCTTGTCCATTAGGTTTTATATAATGATATGATTAATTCATTTGCCCCTTATAGTCTTGAAACACAGTTTCTAGAAATTTTATTCAAGTACATGCATATTATATTAGAGGAAACAGCAAATTAATTGTATTTTTAGATGCAGTTTATGAATCAGTAGGACACTGAATAGTGAGAATGTCTTACTCTCCAAATCTAGCAGAGAGGTTAAACAGAGGCAAATACATTTACTTTCAGTGTTGAACATTATAATTCAATTTAAAATATTAAACTATAGTACAATAAGCTTTAAAAATTTTTATAGTTAAGATTTCACATTTTTTAAACTTCTGAATTCCCTAAACCACACAGTAATCTTACCCAAAGATACAGTAACCTTTTGTAAAATGCAAACATTCTGCATTTTCTCCCTCTTCTCATGAATTTACCTCAGAACGTCATGAAGATAGACTTCTGCTCCAGGTTGGGATGGGAGCACTGTGAGTCTGGATAGGAAATACCTGAGTGCCTCTGGGCTCACACTGACCATTGAGATGAGGCGTTCTTCTTCAGTAGACTCTGAGTTTTATGGAGCCACATTTTACTAGTGGATTGAGATGCCATGTTAAAGGTTAATGTTCATGTACGGCATGACCTCCTGGCTCCATTATCACTACTGTGTAAGAAAGCCAAGGCCTGGACCTTTCCTCACATGTGAAGGGAGGTTGGCCCTGCCCTCCCTGTTTTCTTTTTAATCACAGTAATGCAATATGTTTTAAAATCTTGTTTGTATCCCTAAATTTAACTTTTATTTCTTTATTTTATTTCCTAAATGAGGGAAGCTATTTATGATGAGAAAACAATTTAAAAACTATGAATTATAAAATGTTTATACATTTTGTTTTATCATATATAGAGAGTAAATTTCTGTGTAGTAATGGATCATTATAAAACTATCATTTATTATATTAGAGACACCTTACTATCTATCATTGCCTTAAAAGTCTACTGGATGAATGGCTGAACCATTCAGAAGCTTAGGGGTTAGATAAGTCAAGGTACGTGTATAATAACTGCAACGTAAGTGTCAATTAATTTAACAGGCATTTACTACTCACCTCTAGATGACAAATATGTGATGGAGATGAAGCTCACGGTGATGGATACAGACAGAATATTAAAGTAATAATACAATGCAGTAAGTACTAGATCAGTGCTAGGAAATAAAAAAGACCAGAAATGGCTTTACAAAACACATAGTCATTGATCTTTATCTGCTGAAGATGATCTTTAACGCTGAAAAACCTAACACACTGCATGAGGGAAAATCCACTAGATTGACAAAAGTGGTAAAAAACAAAAGAGGGGGGGATTCTAGGAAGATGAAACAGTACATACCAAGGTACAGAGATACAAAACTGTATGGTGTGGCCAAGTAACTGAAAGTAATTTAGTATGGACTAAATTTATAGCAAAAGAACACACTGAGTCATTTATTTTGATACTACAAAGTCACTTATCTCTTAGGGCTTAGTATATATATGTATTTCTACTTCCTGGATTACATAGGTTGACTTATTACATATCTTTTATTCCTGAACTTTATATTTTGAAAAGAATATTCTCTTGTGACCTATGTCTGGAAAAATAAAAATTACTTGACTTAATGTCTGGACTCCTACTGATATTAATATTAATTAATATCTTTTTTAATAAATAAATTTTTATTAATTTTAATAAGGTGACATCAATAAATCAGGGTACATATATTCAAAGAAAACATGTCCAGGTTATCTTGTCATTCAATTCTGTTGCATACCCATCACCCAAAGTCAGATTGTCCTCCGTCACCTTCTATCTAGTTTTCTTTGTGCCCCTCCCCTTCCCCCTCCCCCTCTCCCTCCTTCCCTCCCCCCACCCCCCCATAACCAACACTCTCTTGTCCATGTCTCTTAGTCTCGTTTTCATGTCCCACCAATGTATGGAATCCTGCAGTTCTTGTTTTTTTCTGATTTACTTATTTCACTCCGTATAATGTTATCAAGATCCCACCATTTTGTTGTAAGTGATCTGATGTCATCATTTCTTATGGCTGAATAGTATACCATGGTGTATATGTGCCACATCTTCTTTATCTAGTCTTCTATTTTTTTTTTACAGTGATTAAAGCCTTTAAGCAAACTCTTGGCCAATACAGCAAGAATCCATAAAAGAGTAGTGTCCTTAACATGTTCACCAAGTCCAAGTTGGCCCCAACACCATGCCAAATCTCTGAAAAATGCAACCCAACCCCAGTTCAGTCTATTAGGAGCTGTCACTAGGAGCAGGAGTCCAGGAAAAGTCCACCTCCAGGAAAAGTCCACATGGCACTGGATTGTTGTCACAATTCTATACTTTGCAGCTCACATCCAAGTCCCAATGACTGCTGCTTCTAGCGGGTACTGATTCAGGTAGACTGAAAAAGCCATCGGCAGCATGTGTGGAGATGGAGCTTCTGTTCTCCTCTGCCTGGAGAGATGAGACCAGGTTGCTTTTTCCTGGAGCTCTGTGACTGTGGCTTGGTAAAGAGAACCTTGAGATACACTAAGCTGGGTGGCAAAGGTAGATTCATAATAGAAGTTGGCAAAAGGGGGAAAGAGAGCTCTAAATTAGGAGTAGGTCCCAGCCTGAAATATGAGTGGGGCATTGAGGTAGGAGGAATAAAGGAAACACTATATATTAAACAAAGCAGCAGAAAATAGGAGTATCAACACCCACAACAGAGATCTTCGAAGAAGAACAAAAAACCTGACTATTCAGGCAAGACATAGTTAAGTGGTCCTTGTGCAAATGAGATCAGTTACCTGCTTCTTGGAAGAATTACCCTAGGCTCGTCCACAGTGTCATAGATGGGGCCGACGGCCCTGGGCACCTTCAGCCTTCCGTGGCACACCCCAGCATTCTAGGCAAGGTTAGGTCATAGGTGGCTGGAGCAGGGCTGGAAGAGACTGAACCCTCCCTTAGAGGAGCGAGAGGGAAGCCTACCTTCCAGTGTCCCTGTTTCCTCACAGCAGAGGCATGTAAGTCTGGCAGGCTTTAGCTCAATGACCTTCCTTTCCACTATTGAAGCAGGACCCAGAAGGCATTCTATGAGACCCCTTTGGGGCATTGGAGCCTTTAAGGGCTTATCCTAAAAGCTGGTAGTTACCCTGATCTCTATTGGGCTTTTTCTGCCTCTTGGTATCTTAAAAGCCATGCTCAGAAGATCTCACTGAGGGGTTTGAGGATCCCCATCCGCCTATATAAATCTTTTCCATATATCTGGAGCTATTTGGAAAAAGACAAAACAGTGTTATTAGGTGGATCAAATAAAGAAGGTAGTAGTTTGCAGGAGAAAAAGATTTGTTCATCAGCATTCAAAAGAAATTAAAAATTTTTTTAAGTAAAGGCATGATATGGTAGACCTGTAGGAGTTCCAGGATATGACTCCCCCCTTTTAAATTTTTTTAAATTGACCTTAAAATATTTGGTGGATACACTTTAATAATACCTTGACTATAAAGATTGTAAGAAATACATACAATTCGAAAGGTTTGACAAAATACAGTAAGTGCTTTTGCTCCATATGCAGGAGCATTGTCAGTTTAACCAGTTTAGGAAATCCAGTAATAGAACATTGCATACAGACAATGAGCTATAACATGCTTAGCAGCCTCTCCTGTTCTGACAGAGGTTACTATAAATCCAGAATATGTATCCACTGTAACGTGGACATAGGACTGTTTACCAAATGAAGGTATATGAGTAACATCCATTTGCCAAAGTTGTCCTAGTAGGGGTCCTTGAGGGTTAACTCCATATGAAGGGGCAGATTGTAGTATACGACCCCTTGGACAGGATTTCCCAATCTGCTGTGCTGCTTCCTGAGAAAGTTGAAACTGTTTACACAGGGCTGCAGCATTCTGGTGATGAATAGTATGAGACTGAATTGCTCGATCTGTCATGGTTGCTCCAAATAATTTTCTTTTGGGTAGCTTGATCAACAAGGGCATTCCTAGGCCCTGGCCAGTTGGCTCAATGGTAGAGCGTTGGCCTGGCGTGCAGGGGTCCTGGGTTCGATTCCCAGCTAGGGCACACTGGAGAAGCGCCTATCTGCTTCTCCACCCCTCCCCTTCTCCTTCCTCTCTGTCTCTCTCTTCCCCTCCCACAGCCAAGGCTCCATTGGAGTATAGTTGGCCCGGGCGCTGAGGATGGCTCTGTGGCCTCTGCCTCAGGCGCTAGAATGGCTCTGGTTGCAACAGAGCAACACACCAGATGGGCAGAGCATCCCCCTCTGGTAAGCATGCCGGGTGGATCCCAGTCGGGCGCATGTAATATCTTGCTTTTGTTAAAAGTAAAAAGCCTCAGTTAAAAACTTGGAACCAGAGGGATTCCAATTAGAATATTAGAAAGAAGCAGATAGTATTGTAGAATTAATCTCAGAGTTTATTATTTTCCTAAGATTTTATATTTTATTAGATCAACTCAAATTATAATTTTTTAGCATACAACCATAGAATATCAACCTGACAAGTGGTGGTGCAGTGAATAGCGAGTCACCCTGGAATACTGAGGACCCAGGTTCAAAACCCCAAGGTCACCAGTTTGAGTGCAGGCTCCTTTGGCTTGAGCGTGGAATTATCAACATGATCCCATGTTTGCTGGCTTGAGCCCAAGGTCACTGGCTTGCCTGGAGGTTCCCCACCCTTCCACGCCCATATGAGAAGCAATCAATGAACAATTAACATAATGCAACTATGAGTGGATGCTTCTCATCTCTCTCTTTTCCTGTTTTTTTTTCACACTAAAAAAGTGAAATAAAATAAAAATAAACAATAGAACATCAAATAATGCCTAACAATATAAAAACTGTGGCAATAAAAATAATAGTATGCACTAATTGTCAAACAATAGTACATTTAATCTCGACAACTCTATGATGTAGATACTTTTATTATTAGCATTTCATAAAGAAAAAAATAAACCTTAGAGAGGCTGAATAATTTTCACACAAACATCTAACAATTTGTAAAGTCAGACCTCAAATTAGGTCCATTTGATTTCAAATCTATTGATGACAATGCTATATTACTACTCAAATTCAGAAACTCAGTTGTGAGAAAGGATTTATTTGAAAGGGGTAGGGTAACAGAACTTGGTTTAAACTATAGGGCAAGAACTAAAAAAAAGTCACATTATTAGAAAAAATTTATTTTTCAATTTTTCAAGAGCACAATATATTGCATCATAGAGTACATAGGTTATATATATAAAATCAATAGCAAGGATATTTTATACAAGCTGTTTTACTTCCTGATACCCATGGAATTAATGATAGAGTTTAAATCCAGTTCCAGTTTAGAGAAATAAGTACATATTTAGGAAGAAATATTCTTTATTTTAAAATGTTTATGATTTTTTAAAGTAAGTAAACTGTGCTATGGTAAAAATTCTGCATTAAAATATAAATTCAACCATAATTTGAGTCATAATGTTAAAGGTGGAAAATGGATCTCAGAGACCAGTTTGTGGTGGTGGTAGTGGAAATTAGATTTTGAGATCCTGTAAAGCCAGCAGGCAAGGCCAAGGCCACCATCCGAGCAGCCAGGCCTATGCAGGTTCGCATTGGATTCGGACAGTCGGTAAAGAAACCATGGAGCCAAAAACTGGTGGGCCATAGCCTTTAATCCTACCTTGCACCCGGCGGGCAAGTAAAAATACACACTGGGCTCCAAAACCCCAGTCACATTCAGTGCTCACAAAGCTACTGATTTATCTGAGTTTCCTAGAATCAAAGGTTTCTAGCTCACCAGACTTATTCTCCTCAGTTCCCCATCTCCTTCCTTATCCCAGATACAAACTCTGTACAAACTGGCATCTCACTCAGCACTCCGCCATCTTGGCTGCTTTTCCTGGCCTTCTCCACGTGGCCTCCTCCCGCTGCTGGCTCTATTCTCTCTGCTCTCTCATGCTAACCTCAGGAACCAAGCGCCAAGTCCCGTTCTGCCTCCATTTTATAGTGTAGAAGTCCAAACCCTTAATCCAATATACATAATAGGGAAGTCTCTAATACAAAGTCACTTCTCTGAGGCATGATAGGATTGTACCACCTCACACCAAAAAAGGGTGGGACAGGCTTAATCCCAAAACCAAGCCTCAGGCTACAACAATTCTCAACACACATTAATATCACCTGGGCAATGGCCTCTTTAACAAAGTGAGCATAATACATTTTATCTGCCCAACAGATCCCAAAAGGTGAGTAAAATCTAGTTAAATCAGTCAGAAACATAGACTTGTCTTTAATCTCCAGATATAAAAAATAGGGAAAGAGCAGCTAAATTGTGTCTCCTACTACTAATGAGACAATTCAAAAATAGGAGACTGTTAAGGGGTAAAAATCTGCCTGTTAATAACCAATTAGTTAGGTAGTTGGATACACAATCAACTTACAAGATGAACAGCTTTTTTATATACTGTTGATAACATGTTTAAAAAATATTATAAAGAACCTATTCATAGTAGCAATAAGAACTATAAAATGAGTAAATAAAACAAGAAATGTACAAAACCCATGGGTAAAAAAAATAGAACTTTTACAAATATAAAAATACCCAGTTAAATGGAGATATGTTCTTGAATAGGAAAACTCAAAATATTATAAAGCAAAACAATTAAGATCCAAACCCCCTGTGAGGGAGGAATAAACTTTGCTCCACCCTCAAGGTTCTTTTGGCTGATTTAAAAGACAGGTTAGGAAGAGAAAATACCAAATTTAATACATGCATACGTATAGGAACCCCAAACACATGAAAGAGTCAGAGACTCCACATGTGTGAGAGGTTCAGAGACAGAAAGGGAACATGATATATAAGACATCTGGAACTAAGGATAAAGCAATGCACTTTGGGGACTTCAAAAGGTCAGTGTAGAATGATAAGAACACATTTAATAAGTAGTAGTTTTCCCTGCCATACAAATGGGTCAAAAAAAGTTATCTCTGGGCCCTGGCCGGTTGGCTCAGCGGTAGAGCATCGGCTTGGCGTGCAGGAGTCCCGGGTTCAATTCCCGGCCAGGGCACACAAGAGAAGCGCCCAATTGCTTCTTCACCCCTCCCCCTCTCCTTCCTCTCTGTCTCTCTCTTCCCCTCCCGCAGCCAAGGCTCCATTGGAGCAAAGATGGCCCGGGTGCTGGGGATGGCTCTGTGGCCTCTGCCTCAGGCGCTAGAATGGCTCTGGACACAACAGAGCAACGCCCCAGAGGGGCAGGGCATCACCCCCTGGTGGGCATGCCGGGTGGATCCCGGTCAGGCGCATGCGGGAGTCTGTCTGACTGCCTCCCCATTTCCAGCTTCAGAAAAAATGAAAGAAAAAAAAAAATTATCTCTGATAATCTTACTATGGTCAAGACCTCTAATTCAAGTTCTTCTATGTAGTTAAAGGCAGGGGCAGAAGTTTCTCTTGAGCTTGAGGGAAAAATTGCCTTTACCTCAAAGTAATCTGCATACTACTGATACACATGTTGGGGTGGCTCATTTGGAACCCTCCACATCTCTCAGAATTTCAAAAAAAAATGAATCTTGATTAGCTTATTCTAAAAATTACATGGCATATGCACAGCAAAGGAAACCATCAACTAAATATAAAGATGTTTCCTACCGAAAGGGAGAACCTATTCACTGATAAATCTGAGAAGGGTTAATATCCAGAATTTATAAAGAAGTTATACAACTCAACACCAATTTAATTTTAAAATGGGCCAAGAACTTGAATAAACACTTCTCCAAAGAGAACATACAGATGGCCAATAGAAATATGAAAAGAGGCTTGACGTCACTAATCATCAGAGAAATGCTAATTAAAACCACAGTGAGATATCACCTCACATCTATCAGAATGGCTATCATCAATAAATTACAAACAGTAAGTGCTAGTGAGGATGTGAAGAAAAGAGAACCCTCATGCACTGTTGGTGGGAATGCAGATTGGTGCAACCACTGTGGAAAGCAATATGGAATATCTCAAAAAATTAAAAATGGAACTGCCTTATGACCCAGTGATTCTACTTCTGGGACTTCATCCAAAGAAACCTGAAACACTAATTCAAAATAATATATGCACCCCCACATTTACTGCAGCATTGTTTACAATAGGCAAAATTTCGAAGCCCAAGTGTTCAACAGTTGGTGTGTGAATAAAAATACTATAGTACAGCCTGACCTGTGGTGGCGCAGTGAATAAAGCGTCGACCTGGAAATGCTGAGGTCGCCGGTTCGAAACCCTGGGCTTGCCTGGTCAAGGCACATATGGGAGTTGATGCTTCCAGCTCCTCCCCCTTCTCTCTCTCTGTCTCTCTCTCCTCTCTAAAAATGAATAAATAAAATTAAAAAAAAAATACTATAGTACATTTACACAATGGAATACTACTCAGCTGTAAAAAAGGAAAAAAAGGGAAGGAAGGAAGGAAGGAAGGAAGGAAGGAAGGAAGGAAGGAAGGAAGGAAGGAAGGAAGGAAGGGAGGGAGGAAACCTTCTTTGTGACAGTGTGGATAGACCTGGAGAGCATTATGCTAAGTGAAATAAGCCAATCAGAGAAAGACAAGTACCATATGATTTCACTTATATATGGAATCTAATGAACAAAATGAACTAACAAATAAAATAAAGACAGATTCATGGAGAGCAGGCTAACAGCTGTTGGGGGAAGTGGACGTTGGGGCTGGGTGAGGGGATAAAGGGATTGAGCAAAAAAGAAATTAAAAAGAGAAAAAAGCCATGGACACAGACAACAGTGTGGTGATTGTTGAAGGGAAGGAAGATGGAGGAGGGTATCTACCTGAACAGGGAAGATAAATGGTGATGAAAGGAGACTTGATTTGGGGTGGTAAACACACAATACAGTGTACAAATGATGAGTTGTAGAAATGTGCACCTGAAACATGTATAATTTTGTCAACCAATGTCACCCCATAAATTCAATAAAAAGGGAAAAAATTTACATGGTAGAAAAAAAATATAAATATTATTTGGTTTCCTAAAGAATAAAAATAGAGAAGGGAATTTATGCTATTATAAATCAAAACAAAAAATGAAAAGAAAAAAAAAAGGCCCTAGCTGGTTGGCTCAGCAGTAGAGCGTCAGTCTGGCGTGCAGAAGTTCTGGGTTCGATTCCCGGCCAGGGCACACAGGAGAGGCGCCAATCTGCTTCTCCACCTCTCCCCCTCTCCTTCCTCTCTGTCTCTCTCTTCCCCTCCCGCAGCCAAGGCTCCATTGAAGCAAAGATGGCCGGGGCGCTGGGGATGGCTCTGTGGCCTCTGCCTCAGGCGCTAGAATGGCTCTGGATCCAGCAGAGCGACGCCTCAGAGGGGCAGGGCATCACCCCCTGGTGGGCATGCCGGGTGGATCCCGGTCAGGCGCATGCGGGAGTCTGTCTGACTGCCTCCCCATTTCCAGCTTCGGAAAAATGAAAGAAAAAAAAAATCAAATCATACTACTTCACTAAAATAAAACAATAGGGTATTGATTAGTTAGGACTAAATGAATATATCAAGGAAAAGAAAAGTCTAGAGGGAAAATGCTGAAGCAATTTCTACAATTCTATGGGGTTCCACAGAGGTGCCCCAACAAAATTAAACCTCAGTTGTCTAGTAACCCGTTTATTAATATACCCTTTACTGGCTTTCTTCCCCTTTCCGTCTCACTTTCTTTGTTCCTTTACCTCCCAATTAAAATACCTGTTTTGTTATTATGATTAATTATAAGAAAAAATATATATATATAGTGTTCATCCTTATTCCTGAACAAAATCTTAAACCCTTAGAATTTCCTAAGTGATAAAAGAAATGAAGGTGTCGATGTTATACATGACAATTCCTTTTCAATTACACTTAAGATTATGTTAATGAGATTTTTAGAAACCTTCAAAATAACCATAGGATGGGGATTGATTGCCAAGGAAACCAAGTAAGTGATTAGGGTTAGAATTTTCAGCCTCACCCCTCCAACTCTGAAAAGAGGAGAGGGGCTGAAATTTGAAGCAATCACCTGTGACTGGTGATTTAACCAACCTTGCAGACCTAATGAAGCCTCCAGGAAAACCCTAAGGATGGGTTTAGAGAGCTTCTGGGTTGATAGGCATGTGGAGGTGGTTAGAGGGCTATGTTCCTTGAAGGGGCTGGAAGTTTGGAGCTCCTTCCCTCATAACTTGCTCTATCCATTTTCATCTGGCTGTTCCTGAGGTGTATCCTTTGTAATAAGCTGGTAATCTAGTAAGTAAACCATTTTCCCTAGTTCTGTTAGCCATTCTAGTGAATAATCAACCCTCAGGAAGGGGAAGCTCCCATGTTCAGCCAGTCATTCAGAAGTTCAGAGACAATCTGGATTTACAATTGGCATCTAAAGTGAGGTAACAATCGGAGCTTGTGGAATCTGATACTATCTCCAGGTAGAGAGTGTCAGAACTGAATTGAATTGTGGGACGCCCAGCTGGTGTCTGCGGAAATCTGGAGAATTGCTTAGTTTGGAAAAACTCCCACGCACTGGAGTACAAGGTATTTGGTGAATGGTAAGGAGAGAAGAAAAACAGGGAGTATCTCCAATTATGCCTATACTCAAGTCTCTCTCAGAATCTGCTTATGGGAGAACCCCAACTATGACAAGAGATATTTAAGCTTTTACTCTGCGTGCTTCTGTATAATATTGGTTTTTCACAATTACAACATGTAGAACTTGTGTCATTCAAAAAATATAATTAAAATTATTAGGCTGGCTAAATCAGACCTGTGAATTTAGACTTGTTTTTGGTGTTGTTTTTTTTAAGGATTTGGAAAAGCACTATTTTTTATTTTTTTATTTTATTTATTGACTTCAGAGAGAGAGAGAGAAATGGAGGGGGGGGGAGCATCAACTCATAGTAGTTGCTTCTTGTATGTGCCTTGACTAGGCAAGCCCAGGGTTTTGAACTGGTGATGTCAGCACTCCAGGTGTATGCTTTATCCTCTGTGCCACCACAGGTCAGGCTATTGTTTTGGGGGTTTTTGTTCTGTTTTTTGTTTTCTACTTTTCCAAGTTGAAAGGAGGAGAGATAGATAGACTCCGCATGCGCCCTGACCAGGATCTACCTGGCAACCCCTCTCTGGGGCTGATGCTCTGCCCATCTGGGGCCATGCTTACAATTGAGCTATTTTTAGCACCTGAGGTGGATGCTTCATGGAGCCATCCTCAGTGCCCAGGTCAATGTGCTCAAACCAATCGAGCCATGGTTGCAGAAGAAAAGAGAGAGAGAGACAGAGGGAGAGGGAGAGAAGGAGAGAAATAGAGATGGAATGGTGGAGATGCAGGTGGTCACTTCTCCTTTGTGCCCTGACTGGGAATCGAACCTGGGACATCCTCACTCCAGGCCAATGCTCTACCACTGAGTCAACCGGCCAGGGCCATTTTGGGTTTTATGTTTTGTTTTACTAAGGGTAGACCTTGTAAGCATTAACTAGTGTCTTTATACTCTACTAAATTTCTTGAAATTTAAATCCAGAGTCCTATCTTTCCAGCTTATTCTGCTCTTGGCCATTCACATTTAGAGACTGATAACATAGAATTAAAGAAAAAGATTCCTGAAAGGAGGTTTTACAGACTTGTAAATCTATAAAGACCTACCTTCTATAAATCAGCTGTCCCTCAAAAAAGAACATTCATGGAATTCATCTGTCCCTCATCTAACTATGTTTGAAGTCTCATGCACTATGATGCTGTAACTAAAGGACATTTAGAAACATTATCTCTTAAAAACATGTGAGTGTTAATCACCAAAAAGAATACGGGGAAGTGTGCAGAGCTGGATATGTGATTCAGGGAATGACAGCAGCATAGTCTCAACAATTGATGGAGCTCAGGAAATACCATTTATTTCTAGTCTAAACTGAGAACTGTTCTCAAACAGGAAGCAGGAAGTTGAGAGCACAGGCTTAACGGACATAAGTTTAGACACAGAAAGAGTGTGGTCTAAGATGGATATGGCACCAAGCAGAATAGCTGGAGTTAAAAATGAAACTGGCCAAAGTATTGCATGAGCAATAGAGACAATCATTAGAAAGACTAGTATCATTCACACACAAGTGCCATTGCAGGGATAAACCACAGAAACCCCAGTGAGTCAGCAAATGGATAACTTTCACCACAGTTGATGGGAAAGTAGCAAAGGAATATTGATTAAACAATACACAAAATTACCATAGAATGCTAGAAATTATCAGTAACAGGAAGAGTTTTCAGTAAATACTCATGTCAGAAACTGACTACTCATCAAACTCCATAGATCCTTATTAAAATACCAGAATAGCAAAAAAAAAAAAAAAAAAGGAAGGTGCCTAATAGGAGTTTTATTTAGTAGGCATCTTTCTACAAAACTGAAGAATTATTCAGCCTGGATCTGTTTAGTAGCAAAAAGGAATAAATGTAGCCAAAACAATAGAAAATCATAAAAGACATGGTAACCCTTTCAAATCTTAGCGGAGAGGAAGCAAAAATCAAGGCCAGGGCTACATGGTACATTAAACTATGTAAGATTCCTTTATTAATGTGGACTTCATTAGTCTCAGTTATATCTTTATAACATCCCTTTTTATAAATTAAAATTGCCCTTTGAATTACCCACGGTAGGTACCTCAAGCACCAGGAGTCAACAAGCAAATAGTAGTCAAGGTTCTGGTGTTCAGGGCACTGTATACTCATCCCTGGTGAGTAGTATGATATTTAAAAGGTTGCTACGCTGGGAATTCAGAGCATGTGCTCAAAGAAAGCAAAGGTTTGGAACAGTGAGAAAGGATCCAATCCATCTGTTCGAGTTTAACGGTATCCGCTGCTTGTTAGAAGCCTTTCTCTACTTTCTATCAGAAAGTGGAAATAATCTTTCAATTCTGCTGATAATTAGACTTAAATGGAGTAATCTGAAAAGTGGGTGAAAGCTTAGCATTATGCATTCTGGTACCATTCAGGAGACCTCTTGAAGTAATATTCAGTCAGCACCTTCAAGGTCAAAGCAAGATGACATAAAACCCGAAAGAAAGATCTTTGGAGTCTAGCTAGTTTCTTTATGACCTATTTCTGCATAACAAACTTAGTGGCTTAAAATGACAACTCTTTAATTTGCTGATAATTCTCTGGGTCAGAAATTTGAGCTGCATTCAATTGGGTGACTTTTCTGCTGATCTCACTCATTCTGTTGATAGTAGCTCATTACAGTGCTATCAACTAGAGAGCATTAGGGATGCATGCTCCAAGCTGGCCTCACTCAAAAATGTAGCGGTTGGTTGTGGCTTTGTCTGAGCCTCTGTCTCCACGTGGTGTCTCAACCTCAAGGAGACTGGCCGGGGCTTTTTCACATAGTGATGGCAGAGTTCCAAGAGGAAAAGAGCAGAAGATTCAATCGTTTCTTGGAGCCTACACTCACAAGTCCCACAGTGGTACTTTCGCTGTGTTGTATTGGTAAAGCAAGTCACAAGGCCAGTCCAGATTCAAGGGTTTGGAGAAAGAATTTGGCCTGTTAATGAGAAAAATAGCAAAGTCACAGTTGCAAAGGATCACTTGTACATAGATGAGAAGCATCATTGCAGACTGTAAAGCCAGAAGGCAGGGCCAGGGCTACCATCAGAGCAGCCCGGCCCTTGCAGGTTCGCATTGGATTCGGACAGTCGGTAAAGAAACCATGGAGCCAAAAACTGGTGGGCCATAGCCTTTAATCCTACCTTGCACCCGGCGGGCAAGTAAAAATACACACTGGGCTCCAAAAACCCAGTCACACTCAGTGCTCACAAAGCCACTGACTTATCCGAGTTTCCTAGAATCAAAGGTTTCTAGCTCACCAGCCTTATTCTCCTCAGTTCCCCATCTCCTTCCTTATCCCAGATACAAACTCTACACAAACTGGCATCTCACTCAGCACTCCGCCATCTTGGCTGCTTCTCCTGGCCTCCTCCACGTGGCCTCCTTCTGCTGCTGGCTCTACTTTCTCTGCTCTCTCATGCTAACCTCAGGAACCAAGAGAGCAAACTCTGGTTTTGCCCCCACTTTATACTGTAGCTTCACAACCTCTAATCCAATATACAAAGTAGGGAAGTCCCTAATACAAAGTCGCCTCTGAGGCATGATTGGATTGCACCACCCCACATCAAAAAGGGTGGGAAAGGCTTAATCCCAAAACCAAGCCCCAGGCTACAATTCTCAACACACATAATATCACCTGGGCAACGGCCTCTTTAACAAAGTGAGCATAATACATTTTATCTGCCCAACACAGACATCTTCATATTGTAAATGGTTATTACGGCTAGGGAAATGCCTGTCTCTTTTAGGATCTGGGAAAGAAGCTGAGAAGGCTTCAAGAAGCCTCCTAAGAGAGGCTACAGAGTACATTTATAGTAGAAATCTTAGAAGCAGTCTGGACCTCTGAATACTTAAATACTAAAAGAGCTGGGGGAAACACTCAACAAGACAAAATGTAGCTCCTATTATTCACAAAAATATTTCCAAATTTAAAGTCTAAGACATCCTTCTTTAACAATTAGATTTTTTTCTCAAATACTTACCTTGTTTATCTGAAATGTTTTTCTGCCAGATCTTCAGATGGCTGACTTCTTCACATTATTTAAGATCAAGCTTAATTTTTGCCTCCTCAGGGAAACCCTCCCTGACCACTTTAATTAAAGGAATTCCCCCATTTCACATCACATTTTCTCTGTAACAGTATCACTATCCAAAATAACTTTAATTTTTGTTTATTTGTTCATCATCTGTCCCTCATTAGAATATAAGTTCCATGTGATTTCAGGTTCTATTAATTTGTTTAGTATAGTAACATCAGCAAGTAATGAGTGCTTGGAAAGGTAGCAAAGTATGGACAAGGTTTTGATAATTACTTCTCCACTAATATGCCAAGTTTGGCCCAAATCTTAATCTCTGCTATAAAGTACAAAGCAGATAACATTATCTCATTATCCCTAGGATCAGAATTTACTAAGCTTTTTCTGTATAAATATGCCTGCTTGGAACTTTCTATTTATGTTAGAGATACTAGTCTTGGAATGCATCTAATTAACCTCAATTTCCTCCTTTTGTAAACCTGAAAAAATACTCATCTCCCTTATGTAAACTAAATAGGTTCCATTTGTAAAATGCATAGTACAATACCTTTAGAGAGTAAATACTCAATAAATGGTGGTTACTCTCCATGATTCAATTGTGACTCACTGGGCTTGTACATATCTCAAGCCCAATCTATATTCTACTGATTTTTTGTTTGTTTGTTTGTTTGTTTGTTCTTAATCAGGGGTAGTCAACCTTTTTATACCTACTGCCCACTTTTGTATCTCTGTTAGTAGTAAAATTTTCTAACTGCCCATCGGTTCCACACTAATGGTGATTTATAAATTAGGGAAGTAACTTTATAAAATTTATAAAGCAGAGTTACAGCAAGTTAAAGCATATAATAATAATTTCTTACCAAGTACTTAATGTCAGATTTTTGCTAAATTTGGCAGAATCAATCTTTATAAAACAACTTACCATAGTTAAATCTATCTTTTTATTTATACTTTGGTTGCTCCGCTACCGCCCACCATGAAAACTGGAACGCCCACTAGTGGGCGGTAGGGACCAGGTTGACGACCACTGTTTTATTTTTTTTAATTTTTTTTATTTTTATTTTTTTTGTATTTTTCCAAAGCTGGAAACGGGGAGAGACAGACAGACTCCCACATGCGCCTGAGCGGGATCCACCCGGCACGCCCACCAGGGGGTGACACTCTGCCCACCAGAGGGCGATGCTCTGCCCCTCTGGGGCGTCACTCTGTTGCGACCAGAGCCACTCTAGCACCTGGGGCAGAGGCCAAGGAGCCATCCCCAGCGCCCGGGCCATCTTTGCTCCAATGGAGCCTTGGCTGCAGGAGGGGAAGAGAGAGACAGAGAGAAAGGAGAGGGGGAGGGGTGGAGAAGCAGATGGGCGCTTCTCCTGTGTGCCCTGGCCAGGAATCGAACCCGAGACCCCTGCACGCCAGGCCAACACTCTACCACTGAGCCAACCGGCCAGGGCCGACTACCACTGTTTTAAATTACCAGTTCTAACAATCTATTTCCAAAGAATTTTCTGACGCCTCAGAAGGCCCTAGGAAAAGTCTGATGATTATTTTATTTATTTATTTATTTATTTATTTATTTATTTATTATTTATAATTTTAATTTGTGTTTACATAGATTCAAGTGTCCCACTGAATATATCTCCCCCACCCCCTATTTTCCCTTGGCACCCCCATGTCCCCATCCCCCAATGCCTTACCCCCTTCTCTCCAGGATTTGATGTCCTGTTCTCTATAATGCTGTGTTAATATATATATAATTTTATTAATCTCTTTCCCTTCTCTGATCCCATCTTCTCTTCTACTTTCCCTCTGACAGCTTTCCCTCTGGTCCCTTTGAGCCCGCCTCTGCCTCTGTTCTTTTGCTCAGTTCACATTGTTCATTGGATTCCTCAAATGAGTGAGGTCATATGGTATTTTTCTTTCTCTGCCTGGCTTATTTCACTTAGCATGCTAGTTTTCAAATCCATCCATGTTATCACAAACGGTAAGATTTCCTTCTTCCTCAGGCTGTGTATTGATAGTATTCCATTGTGTATATGTACCACTGCTTTTTTTTTTTTTCTTTTCTTTGCTTTTTTTTTCTAAAGCTGGAAATGGGGAGAGACAGTCAGACAGACTCCCGCATGCGCCCGACCAGGATCCACCCGGCACGCCCACCAGGGGCAACGCTCTGCCCACCAGGGGGCGATGGTCTGCCCCTCCGGGGTGTCGCTCTGCCGCGACCAGAGCCACTCTAGTGCCTGGGGTAGAGGCCAAGGAGCCATCCCCAGCTCCCGGGCCATCTTTGCTCCAATGGAGCCGTGGCTGTGGGAGGGGAAGAGAGAGACAGAGAAGAAGGAGGGGGTGGGGGTGGAGAAGCAAATGGGCGCTTCTCCTATGTGCCCTGGCCGGGAATCAAACCCGGGTCCCCCGCACGCCAGGCCAACGCTCTACCGCTGAGCCAACGGGCCAGGGCCTGTACCACTGCTTTTTAATCCACTCATCCTCTGGCGGACACATGGGCTATTTTCAGATCTTGGCTATTGTAAACAATGCTGCAATAAACATGGGAGTGCATTTCTTCTTTTGAATCAGTGATTTGGTATTCATAGGATGTATTCCTAAAAGTGGAATAACTGGGTCAAAGGGCAGTTCCATTTTTAATTTTTTGAGGAATCTCCATACTGTTTTCCATAGTGGCTGCACCAGTCTGCATTCCCACCAGCAGAGCAGGAGGGTTCCCTTTTCTCCGCACCCTCTCCAGCACTTATTATGTGTTGTTTTGTTAATAGTGCCATTCTGATTGATGTGAGGTAATATCTCATTGTGGTTTTAATTTGCATTTCTCTAATGATTAGTGATGTTGAGCATGTTTTCATATGCCTATTGGCCATCTGTATGTCCTCTTTGGACAAGTGTCTATTTCTTTTGCCTGGATTGTTTATCTTCCTGGTGTTGAGTTTTACAAGTTCTTTATAAATTTTGGTTATTAACCCTTTATCAGACGTATTGGAGAATATATTTTCCCATTATGTGGGTTTATTTTGTTAATGGTGTCTTTTGCTGTGCAAAAGCTTTTTAGTATCATATAGACCCATTTGTTCATCTTCTCCTTTATTTCTCTTGCCCGTAGAGATAAATCAGCAAAAATATTGCTACAAGAGATATCGGAGAGTTTACTACCTATGTTTTCTTCCAAGAAGTTTATGGTTCCACAACTCAACATTTAAGTCTTTTATCCATTTTAAGTCTTACACCATTACTTTTGTGAATGGTGTAAGTGGTGATCCAGTTTCATTTTTTTTGCAAGTATCTGTCCAATTTTCCCAACACCATTTGTTAAAGAGACTGTCTTTTCACCATTGCATGCTCTTACCTCCTTTGTCCATATAGGTATGGGTTTATTTCTGGGTTCTCTGATCTGTATGCCTGTTCTTATGCCAGTACCAGGTTGTTTTGAGTACGATGGCCTTGTAGTATAAATTGATATCAGGAAGTGTGATACCCCCCACTTTATTCTTCTTTTTCAGGATTGCTGAGGCTATTCGTGTTCTTTTTTGGTTCCATGTAAATTTTTGGAATATATGTTTTATATGTTTGAAGTATGTCATTGGTATTTTAATAGGAACTGCATTGAATTTATAAACTGTTGTGGATAATATAGACATTTTAATGGTATTTATTCTTCCTATCCATGAACAAAATATATGCTTCCACTTGTTTGTATCTTCTTTGATTTCCCTTAACAATGTTTTATAATTTTTTGAGTACAAATCTTGAAACTCTTTGGTTAAATTTACTCCTAGGTACTTTACTTTTTTGGTTGCAATAGTGAAGGGGATTGTTTTCTTAATTTCTCTTTTAGTCAGTTCATAGTCGGTGTATAAAAATGCCTCTGATTTCTGAATATTGATTTTATATCCTTCCACCTTGCTGAATTCATTTATCAGGTCCAGTAGTTTTTTGACTGCGACTTTACAGTTTTCTATGTACAGTATTATATCATCAGCAAATACTAATAGTTTTACTTCTTCTTTTCCAATTTGGATGCCTTTTATTTTTTCTTTTTGTCTGATTGCTGTGTCTAGGACTTCCAGGACTATATTGAATAAGAGTGGTGAAAGGGGGCACTCCTGCCTCGTTCCTGATCTTAAGGGGATTTCTTTTAATTTTTGCCCATTGATTATGATGTTGGCTTTGGGTTTGTCATAGATGGTCTTTATCATGTTAAGGTATGATCCCTGTATCCCCACTTTGCTGAGAGTTTTGATCATGAATGGGTGCTGGATTTTATCAAATGCTTTTTCTGCATCTATTGATATTATCATGTGATTTTTATTTTTTCTTTTATTTATGTGTTAAATCACATTGATTGATTTGCAAATATTGTACCAGCCTTGTCTCTTTAGAATAAATCCCACCTGATCATGATATATGATTTTTTTCATGTATTGCTGGATCCGGTTTGCTAATATTTTGTTGAGAATTTTAGCATCTAAGTTCATCAAGGATATTGGTCTATAGTTTTCTTTCTTTGTAGTGTCTTTGCCTGGTTTTGGAATCAGTATTATGCTTGCCTCATCAAAGGAGTTTGGAAGTCTTCCCTCTTCTTGAATTTTTTGAAATAGCTTGAGAAGGATAGGAGTTAGTTCTTCTTTGAATATTTTGTAAAATTTGTCAGTGAAGCCATCTGGCCCAGAACTTTGATTGTTGGGAGTTTTTTGATAACTGTTTCAATCTCATTTGATAAAATCGGTCTGTTTAGGTTTACTGATTCTTCTATATTAATTTTTGAAAGATTATATGTTTCGAGGAATTTGTCCATGTTGCCTAGGTTGTCTAATTTTATAGCATATAGTTCTTCATAGTAATTTCTTACAATCCTTTGTATTTCTGCTATGTCAGTTGTTACTTCTCCTCTCTCATTTCTAATTTTATTTATTTGAGTTCTCTCTCTTTTTTTCTTGGTCTGATTAAAGATTCATCAATTTTGCTTACCTTTTCAAAGAACCAGCCCTTGGTTTCATTGATCCTCTGTATTGTTTTTTTAGCCTCTATGTCATTTATTTCTGCTCTGATCTTTATTATTTCCTTCCTTCTACTTCTTCTAGGTTTTACTTTCTGTTCTTTTTCTAGTTCTTTTCGATGCAGGGTTAAATTGTTTATTTGAGCTTTTTCTAGCTTCTTAAGGTATGTCTGTAGTGCTATGAACTTTCCTCTCAGGATTGCTTTTGCTGTGTCCCATAAATTTTGAGTTGTTGTATGTTCATTTTTATTTGTTTCAAGGAAATTTTTTATTTCTTTCTTGATCTCATTGTTAACCCATTTATTATTTAATAATATGCTATTTAGTTTCCAAGTGTTTGAGTATTTTTCAGTTTTTCTATTGTAGTTGATTTCTAGTTTCATGCCACTGTGATCTGAGAAGACACTTGATATAATTTCAATCTTAAATTTGTTGAGAATCGTTTTGTGTCCTAGCATGTGGTCTATCCTAGAGAATGTACCATGTGCACTTGAAAAGAATGTATATTCTGCTGCTTTGGGGTGAAAGGTTCTGAAGATATCTATTAAATCCAGTTGATCTAGGTGTCCTTTAAGTCTGTTGTTTCTTTGTTAATTTTCTTTCTTGAGGATCTATCCAGGGATATTAGTGGGGTATTAAAATACCCTACTATTATAGTATTGCTGTTGATCTCACCCTTTATGCTCATCAAAATCTGCTTTATATATTTAGGTGCTCCTATATTAGGTGTATAGATATTTATAATGGTTATATCTTCCTGTTGAATTGCTCCCTTTATCATTATGTAGTGACCTTCTTTATCCCTTTGTTTTAAAGTCTATTTTGTCTGATATAAGTATTGCTACCCCAGCTTTTTTTTCATTTCCATTTGCATGAAATATTTTTTTCATCCCTTTACTTTCAGTGTATGTGTATATATATTTTGTTTTGAAGTGTGTCTCTTGTAGACAGCATATGTATGGGTCCTGTTTTCTTATCCATGCAGCTACCCTATGTCTTTTTTTTTTTTTTGTATTTTTCCAAAGTTGGAAATGGAGAGGCAGTCAGACAGACTCCCGCATGCGCCCAACTGGGATCCACCCGGCATGCCCAGCAGGGGGCGATGCTCTGCCCATCTGGGGTTTTGCTCTGCTGCAACCAGAGCCATTCTTGCGCCTGAGGCAGAGGCCACAGAGCCATCCTCAGCGCCCGAGCCAACTTTGCTCCACTGGAGCCTTGGCTGCAGGAGGGAAAGAGAGACAGAGAGGAAGGAGAGGGGGAGGGGTGGAGAAGCAGATGGGCACTTCTCCTATGTGCCCTGGCCGGGAATCAAACCCGGGACTCCTGCATGCCAGGCCGATGCTCTCCCACTGAGCCAACCAGCCAGGGCCTACCCTATGTGTTTTGATTGGAGCATTTAATCCATTTATATTTAAGGTTATTATTGATATGTACTTGTTTATTGCCGTATTATTCTTTAAATCTACATTCTTCTTTTACTAGATTTTCCCCCCTTTAATCTGTTTATAACAGGCCCCTTAACATTTCTTATAGCATTGATTTGCTTATAATGAATTCCTTGACTTTTTTTTTGTCTAGGAAGCTCTTTATTTCTCCTTCAACTTTAAATGATAACCTTGCTGGATAGAGAAGTCTTGGTTGTAGGCTCTTGTTTTGCATTACTTTGAATATTTCTTGCCATTCTCTTCTGGCCTCTAATGTTTCTGTTGAGAAGTCAGATGTCATCCTTATGGGGGCTCCTCTGTAGGTAATAGACTGCTTTTCTCTTACAGCTTTTAGTATTCTTTCTTTATCTCTTAATTTTTGTATTTTAATTATAATGTGTCTTGGTGTTGGCCTTTTTGGGTTCATCTTTAATGGAACTCCCTGTGTTTCTTGAATTTGTGTGACTTTTTTCTTCATCAAATTAGGGAAGTTTTCAGCTATGATTTCTTCAATCAGATTCTCTATCCCTTGTTCTTCCTCTTCTCCTTCAGGAACTTCTATGATGTGGATGTTATTTCTCTTCATGTTGTCACAGAGCTCTTGATGATTGATTATTACAATTTTACAATGTCCAAAACAGAAATACAAGACCATACAGTCAGAAAAACACATAGAGTACTACCTGAGATGTTCTTTCACACATGGCCATTGGTGTTCTTGCCTGCTGACCAGTCTTCACTTTCCTTAATATTCTGGTATTCCAACTACCCTTTCCCCTTTCTCCACAGAACCCAGGGGCTTTTTACCTGATCTTTTGTTGCTCATCTAGGTGGTGATGTCCCCACTTTCTCTACTCTTACTAATGACTTTTTTTTAGAGTATCAAGTCCTCAGACATTTTATCATTATTAATATTATTGTAATGATTTCTAGTCACATTTTATAGTCATAGTATAAAGTCCTTTTCTTTATTATGCTGAAATTACATTAATGTCATAGCTGAACTATCCTGAATCTGAAAAGCATGCTGTGTTTGTTTTAGGAGAGTGTTTTCCTTAAAAACAAGAACATTGGTTTGCTCAAATCACATGCTTTTTTCCATCCTGTTTATTCTTGTTAATATGTTAGGTGCAGTTCTACAGGTGAAGACAGTATATTATTATGTTATTGTCACCTTCTTCATCATTGATTGGTCCCTTCAGATTCCTAGAGCACTATCTTGAACTCATTGAGCCATTTCACTGCATTCATATCTTACAAGAAGGTTTTTATATACTGTTCTCAACTGTTACAAACAGTCTCTTTTCCTTTTTTATGCATCCCTATGAGAAGGCAATTAATGAACAATTAGGTTCAGTTTTATCACTTAGTTGACAAAAAGAGCTAGCGGCAGGTTTAATGATGTAAGTCTAGTCTTCTGTATTCCCCCACACAGGGCTCTTATAGGAGGACCTTGTTGGCTACATCAAAGAAAAGTAACTAATCTGTTAACCTAAGAAAAATGGGGTATAATGTTTACCAAAGTAAATTCTTATTTTTTTGCTTTTAAATTAACTTCTAATTTTTTAATCATAATAGTGTAACATGTTTGTGAACTATCTAATATATATATATATATATATATATGCAAAAGGGATATCATTTACTGAGTCTGCATAAAGCATATAGTAGGCAGATGGATTCACAGGTCTCTGAGGGTAGCCCCACAAGTCCCCTCCAGGGGCACAGTCTATAATGGATACCCTTCACCTGAAGCAGGGACTCTCATACCCTTCCTTAAGTCAAACTCAAGATCCTCTGCCCTATCTCAACTAGATCAGCTCTGCTTTGATCTCTTTTAAATCAAGCTTTCTCAAACAATTTCATTTGAAGAATAGGTTTCATAGCTCACAAAAAGAAAGAAAAATTTGGCAGTCATGGGCCTATGTCTTTAGACTCCAGAAAGCTGGCAATTGTATTTACCCCCATCTCCTATTGCATGACCATATTTTCAGCGGCCAAAAAATTAGGGCCAATATCTGCTTTCAGTCAAGGACATGAAAATATTGGAATTCCTGGAACATTTTGAGAGTATGAGGCTAACAGGAATGGTATCTTAGAAATAAGGACTTCCCTAGAGAATGTGGGTCCTGGTACATGCAATCATCACTTGTGTACTGTCTTTCTAAATAAGTCAATGTTCTCAGCTAGTAATTCCTTCCTCTGTTTCAGAATATTTACCTTTGGCACTGGATTTTTGACAAAATTTAGAGTTGTCTTTCTTTTTAAGTTAGCATTTTTACCTTTCTACTTTCTTTTTCCTTTCTCCCTAGATTGCTCAGCTACCTCTGAAGCTTGAATCTGAAATGCTTAAAAGTGGGAAGACCTTGTCTGTGGGGGAACAGCAGCTCTTGCACGTAGCAACCCTTGCTCCATCACTGCAAGGTAAGGCAATGTCGGGGTGCTGGGGAAGGGCAGTGGCAGGTAAGGACAGGATGGTGGAAGAGCAGCCTCTCCTTGTGACATGAGGTCATAAGACATTCCTGGCTCTCAACCCAGTGGCACTTTTTCAGAGAATGCCCAGAAGTGTTTCTGAATTGACCTTGACACAATCTGACAGTGCAATTCTTAGGAATATGTAACGATGGTGTACCATGATGGTCAATAAGAGATCCCTTTTAATGATACCACAGTTTAAATTAAAACACTGAAGAAACTGTGTGACTTTGGAGCCTTAATGAAAAACATGGTCTGCTTTAAAAACATGGGATGTTTTATATACTATGACAAGTCTACAAACAGGTTTTAAAAACCCAGGAGTATAAAAAAAGCTATGTGAACTGACCCTCATTGGAATTCATTCTGGAGTAAGTGATAATATCTAAGTTTCCTTTTAGTTTAGACATATGATTTTTTTACCTAATGATCAAATCTTTTTCAAGAAAATATATATTTTAATGATATGTCCAGAAAAATAAGAAAAAAATAAAATTGGCTAAAGACTTATATGAGAGATGCAAAAAAAATATTTCCAAAGAAGGCTCATTTGTACAATTGAGAACTTTACTGGCTTTGGATAGGGCAAGATATACCTCAAACTGAGTTTGGCAGTAGGGGACATAGCTAAATGACTCTACCATTAAAAAGTTGAAGAAATTGATGCTTTTCTCCTTAGAGGAGAAGACAGAAAAGTGAGAAGAGTAAGAAAAATACAGGAAGCTGACATCAAGTTGACTTGTTCTTTGTTACTGTGATATAAGAATCCCTGCCCTGCAGAGAACCATTTTCAGCAAAGTCTCTATACACACATATGGCCCTGTGAATGATTTCAATGGCCACTGGGGAAAAGACCCAAATCCACAACTGGGTTAACATAATATGAAACAAGCAACATGAGCAGGATGATGCATGATCTATAAACTAGACTAAGTTAAATGGAAGCAGGATCTCTGAGCCAAAAGCAGCTGTGGGATCACAAGACCTAAGGGAAAACACATAAATCTCAAGGAAAATTTTGGACTTCTACAATCTACAGGATGAGAGTGAATTAAGTCAATCTTATCCATGTCTTGGGTGACCCTACGGAACCAAGAAGTCATCTGAGTTACACAAGTTGTGTTTGACAATTTCCTTAAAGAAAAAAATATGTAAGTATTGCTTATAATCAGAAATACTACTCTTGAATTGAGTCCCGAAAATAGTAAGATCCACACACATAAGAAAGTGTTAATACAGTATAAACTCAACTTCTTTGTCTATCTCTGCAGTTAGATAACTGTTGTAAAATATTTAAAGAAAGAATGCCCATGAAAACTTTAAAATATTAGTGAAGTCAGAGAAATGGTGCCGTGAGGAGCGCGACCAACAAATCTCCCCAGAATTTCAACAAGTTCATCAACCAGAGACAGAAAAATCTATCCTTGGAGCATATGGGAGTTCCACACACTGAAAACGAAGGTAGGATCAAGCAAAAAATTCACTAAATATATAATCAACCCTGAAGGAAATAAGTCGGGCAAAGAAACACTCTGCCTTCCTCACTAACCTGAGCAAAGGCTGCTTTCACTTGGAACTGAGAAGGGGGGGCTAAGGGTGTGGAGGAAGCTAGGCTGCTGCTCAAGCTGAGGAAAGAGTGTGCCTGTGGTGAATCAGCCCACGCAAGCCAACACCCGTGCCGCGAGCAGCAGCTGCCAGCGTGTGCAGGGAGTGTACCAAAGTGAACTTCCCTACGCCCCTGGACAGGCGGGCTCCTTACCCAGCCATTCAAGCTAACAATCAAGCATCGAGGGAGGGGCACACGGGCAGCTTGCAGTCCTTTCTGAAGCAGAATGGCGATCTAATCGCTAAAATTAGCTTAAACCACAGTCTGCTCACCTCCCAACTGACCTATGCGGCTCTAATTGACAAGATCTCTCTCAGTTCAGTGATCTAAGGCAAGAGGCATGATATTTTTTAGTGCCTCTTGCTAAAGGAGTGGGGGCAACTTCTAACTGGCAGAGCTTTCATACTCAGGGATATATGCTAAAAAGAGGGACTTGGCAAATGTTAAGACATCCTGTACTGCAGGCAGCACTAGGGCATCTTCCCAGCCAAAACAAGTTACAAAGTGCGGAAAGCCTGGGGAGAGTGGTCCCACAGACTGATAGGCATGCTGAACAGGCCTGGAGGCTCATAGAAAGTCACCTTGAGAGCAATTGGCTCCCAGCCCCACCTGATTACGCTGGCAGCTCTGAATGCCAGAGCCTTATCCAGAGCCCTGTGTTGAGTGGGGATAGAGTGGGGATTTGCCAGCTCTTTGAGCCTCTTACTCCCCAGGCAGAGGCAGAGGCAGCAGCAGCCTCATAGCTGGATCATCAGGCTGCTAATTTAGGAAGGAAAGACTAGAAGAGAGGCTCCGGGAAAATGAACTCTCTCATTGTCGGAGCCTGCAAATGCTAACAAGCCTTGACTACCAACGTGACTGAAGCCTAATATATGACATCACCTTAGAGTCTCATCAACTGCAACTCTCTACCTAAGCATGCCACAGAGGCAGAGCCTGGGGTACAGAGTCACTGACTAGGAAGAGGGAGAGGAAAGAAAAAGGAAGAAGTTAACCTCTCAAAATCAAGAAAAATCCACAGACTTTATAACTTCTTCCACTATTTTTTTTGTTTCTTTCATCTTCTTGCCTTTATTATTATTATTTCTATTTCCTCCACCTTGGTCCTTTTATTCTTTGCCCATCTTATTCTTTCCTCTTCTTGAACTACATTACCCATAAGTGTTATATTTTATTTCTTTTCTTCTTCCTTACTCTCCATGAGGGTTACACTCCAAAACCCTTAACTCTCTCTCTCTTTTTGTTTTTTCTTCTTTCTTCTTTTCCTTTTTTCCTTTTTCTTATTTCTCCCTCTCTATTAGTTTCTTCTTTTCTCCTTTTACTTTTCCTCTCATTCAATCCTCAATCACAAACAAATTATTTAATTTGGGACTCAAGTTTTTTTGTGTGTGTGGCATTTTGGGTGCTTTTTACTTAGCTTTTTAACTCATTAGCATTCCTCCCAATCCAGGATCTTCATTCTATTTAGTTTTTGCTTCACTTAATACAATAGTTGTTTTTTTTTTCCTGTTCCTGTTTCTCTCTTATCCCTCTCATTGTATCTCTTAGTCGACCATCACTTACAACCAAATCATTTTATACTTGATCCAAATTTTTTCCTTTTTTGCATTTTGTGGGTCCCTACTTCCCTTTTTTGCCCCTTGAACACTTCCCCCCAACTCAGGCCCTCTGTTATAGGCAGTTTTTGTTCCATTTAGCATAATATAATTCACAGTTCATCACGATATTTTCCTAAGGAGGATGAGAGAGGAGAAGAGAAGAAAAAAAAGGGGGGGGGGAATAATAAATTATTTTTGTTTGTTTGTTTTTTCCAAATTTTTTTCCATTTTTTTACTTTTTATTCTTTATTAATTCTTATTAGTGCTATCAATAAGACCACCCTCAGATACCATTAAGAAAAAGGAAATCAAATATCATGGATACAAAAGATAGAGAAGTAGCACAGGTAGATGTGGAAAAATCTATGGAGAAAAAATTTAATATATTGGAAACCTTGGAGCTAAATGACAGAAAATTTTAAATAGAAATCGTAAAAATACTCAGAGATATACAACAAAACACAGAAAGGCAATTTAGGGAGCTCAGAAAACAACTCAACAAACACAAAGAATATATTACCAAGAAAATTTCCTTGGTAATATATATTAAAACTATAAAAACAAATCAAACAGAGATGAAAAACTCAATTCATGAATTGAAAAATGAGGTAACAAGCTTAGCTAATATAACAGGCCAGATAGAAGGTAGGATTAGTGACATAGAAGACAAGCAACTTCAGGCACAACAGAGAGAAGAAGAGAGAGACTCAAAAATTTAAAAAAATGAGACCCTACAGGAATCGTCTGACTCCATCAAAAAGAATAACATAATATATCAGATATAACATAATAACATAATATATCAAAAAGAATAATAAATATATCAGAGGGAGAAGAGAGAGAAAATGGAATGGAGAACATATTCAAACAAATAATAGACAAGAACTTCCCAAGCCTGTGGAAAGAATTAAAGCCGCAAATTCAAGAAGCAAACAGAACACCGAGTTTTCTTAACCACAACAAACCTACTCCAAGGCACATCATAATGAAATTGGCACAAACCAACGACAAAGAAAAAATTCTCAAGGCAGCCAGGGAAAAGAAGAATACAATATATAAAGGAAGGCCTATTAGATTATCATCAGATTTCTCAGCAGAAACTCTACAAGCTAGAAGAGAGTAGACCCCAATATTTAAAGCCCTGAAAGAAAGGAACTTTCAGCCAAGAATATTATAACCATCAAAGCTATCCTTCAAATACAAAGGAGAAATAAAAACATTCACAAATACAGAAAAGATGAGGGAATTTATCATGAGAAAACCCCACTCCAGGAAATAAATACTAAAGGGGGTTTTCCAACCAGATTCAAAGAACAAAACAAAACAAAACCACAAGTAAAAGCTCCACCAAGAACACAATAAAACCAAATTTAAAAATGTGACAACAAAAGCAAAAAAAGGGGGAGAGGACAGAGATTAACAGTAGCAAAGGATGATGAAGTGCAGAAACACTCATAAGATAGGGTACTACAATGAATATGGTAGGTACCCTTTTCAATACTTAATGCTAACCACCCTTGTAAAAACCACCACAGAAGCACATGACTTAAAAAGATAGCAACAGAGGAAAGAAGTATGGAATACAAACAAAAAAAAATGATAGAAAAACAAAAAAGAATCAAACAAGATACAAAACTAAAAGGAAGCAATTTATAAAATGGCAATAGGGAACCCACAAGTGTCAATAATTACACTAAACGTAAATGGATTAAATTCACCAATAAAAAAGTCACAGAATAGCAGAATGAATTAAAAAAGAAAATCCAACTATATGCTGCCTACAAGAAACTCATCTAAGCAACAAGGATAAAAACAAATTCAAAGTGAAAGGCTGGAAAACAATACTCCAAGCAAATAACATCCAAAAAAAGCAGGTGTAGCAATACTCATATATAAAAATGCTGACTACAAGACAGAAAAAGTACTCAGAGACAAAAATGGTCATTTCATAATGATTAAGGGGACACTGAATCAAGAAGACATAACAATCCTTAATATGTATGCACCAAACCAAGGAGCACCAAAATATATAAGACAGCTACTTATTGACCTAAAAACAAAAACTGACAAAAATACAATCATACTTGGAGACCTAAATACACTGCTGACGGCTCTAGATTGGTCATCCAAGCAGAGAATTAATAAAGATATATTGGTATTAAAGGAAACACTAGAGCACCTGCATATGATAGACATCTACAGGATACTTCATCCCAAAGCGACAGAGTATACATTTTTTTCCAGTGTACATGGAACATTCTCAAGAATTGACCATATGTTGGGACACAAAAATAACATCAGCAAATTCAGAAAAATTGAAATTGTACCAAGCATATTTTCTGATCATACAGCCTTGAAACTAGAATTCAACTGCAAAAAAGAAGGGAAAAAACCCACAAAATGTGGAAACTAAACAACATACTTTTAAAAAATGAATGGGTCAAAGAAGAAATAAGTGCAGAGATCAAAAGATATATACAGACAAATGAAAATGACAATACCACATATCAGAATCTCTGGGATGCAGCAAAAGCAGTGATAAGAGGGAAGTTTGTATCACTTCAGGCCTATATGAACAAACAAGAGAGAGCCCAAGTAAACCACTTAACTTCACACCTTAAGGAACTAGAAAAAGAAGAACAATGACAACCCAAAACCAGCCGAAGAAAGGAGATAATAAAAATCAGAGCAGAAATAAATAAAATAGAGAACAGAAAAACTATGAAAAAATTAATAGAACAAGGAGCTGGTTCTTTGAAAAGATCAACAAAATTGACAAACCCTTGGCAAGACTCACCAAAAAAAAAGAGAAAGGACTCATATAAATAAAATCCAAAATGAAAGAGGAGAACTCACCACAGACATCATAGATATAGAATTATTGTAGAATACTACGAAAAACTATATGCCACCAAATTCAACAATCTAGAAAAAATGGATAAATTCCTAGAACAATACATCCTTCCTAGACTGAGTCAAGAAGAAACAGAAAGCCTAAACAGACCAATTATCAGGGAGGAAATAGAAAAAACTATTAAAAACCTTCCCAAAAATAAAAGTCCAGGCCCAGACGGTTATACTAGTGAATTCTATCAAACATTCAAAGAAGACTTGGTTCCTATTCTACTCAAAGTCTTCCAAAAAATTGAAGAAGAAGCTATACTTCCAAACACATTTTATGAGGCCAACATAACCCTCATACTGAAACCTGGCAAGGACGGCACAAAAAAAGAAAATTACAGACCAATATCTCTAATGAATACAGATGCTAAAATACTAAACAAAATACTGGCAAATCAAATACAACAACATATTAAAAAAATACATCATGATCAAGTGGGATTCATCCCAGAATCTCAAGGATGGTTCAACATACGTAAAACGGTTTTTTATTTATTGAAGTTAGAGAGAGAGAAAAAGAAAGAGAGAGACATTGATTTGTTGTTTCACTTATTTATGTATTCATTGGTTAATTCTTGTATGTGCCCTCACCGGGGATCAAACCAAGCAACCTTTGGGCATCCAGATGATCCTCTAACCAACTGTACTAACAAGCCATGGCCTAAGGAGTATATTTTGATCCTTATGTTTCTGGATTTCTCTGCAGCATATGATAATATATTCAATCTCACTTTCTTGTAATTTGTGACAGCTCATTCCTCTTTTTGACATTTTTGATAATTTTTTCCTAGTAGAAAAGGCTGCCGAAAGGTTAAGTGAGAATTACTATGGGGCAAAATTCTTTTGCCTAATCTTTCCTTGGAAAAAACGTGGTAGGACCCAAATATATGTGCAATGTTTCAGGGACACAAGCTTAGACTCAACAGATACATCTCTGTATTTTAAGCTGTTTGAGAGTAGGTTCTTACATGTCTTAAATAAACTATTCCCAGCACTTAGAAGAGTTTCCATCACAGAATAAATATTTTTATAACAGTTTTGTTGATAAAGTTCATGAATACCATAAAACTCACTCTTTTAAAGTATAAATTTTATTTTAGTATATGTACAGAGTTGTGCAACCACCACCACTATATAATTTTATAATGTTTTATCATCTTAAGAAGAAATCTTTCACCCATTAATAATCACTCTCCATCCTCTTTCCTCCTCTCAGGCTCTGGAAGCCAGTAATCTATTTTCAGTCTCTATAGATTTGCTTATACAAGACATTTTACATACATGGAATTATATATTGTAACATGTGCCCTTTTCTTGCCTGTTTTGTTTTACTTAGCATAATATTTTTATGGTCCATCCATGTTGTAGCCTGTATCAGCACTTCCTTCCTTTTTATGGCTGAATAGAATACATTCATATACCCATTTTACGAATATGTTATATTCTGTTTATTGGTTCATAAGATGATGAACATTTGGGTTGTTTCCACTTTTGAGCTTTTATGAAAATGGTGCTATGAACAATCATGGATAGCAAGTTTTAGTTTGAACATATGTTCTCCATTCTCTTGCGTAGATGCCAAAGAGTAGATTTTCTGGGTCATATGGTAACTCTATGTTTAACATTTTGAGGAACTGCCAAACTGTTTTTACAAAGTGGCTGAACCATTTTACAATTCTACCAACAATGAATGAGAATTCCAATTTCTCCACATCCTCACTTATACTTAATACTTATTGTCTGTTTTTTTATGCTAGCTATCCTAGTAGTTGTGAACTGGTGTCTCATTGTGGTTTTAATTTGCATTGCTCTAACAGTTAATAATGTTAAGCATCTTCACATGTGCTTATTGGCCATTTGTATAGTCAATAAATAGTTTATGAATGAATATATACAATCATAGATGCTGAAGCAGGCTCTCAAGGATGCCATCTATAGCTATTCAGATAGTCACTATTTAATAGCAATGAATAAATAGCAAGAGTAAGGAATATATTATGAATCAAATAATAGCATACCCAACCACCTCACTTAGTTAATGTAGCTGATGTCTTTAACTGGTTTGCTTTTTTCAATACTGACATTTGATATTTATTTTATCAAAGATTAGCCTGATCAGTGGTGGCACAGTGGATATAGCATCGACCTGGGATGCTGAGGGCTCCCGTTTGAAATCTTGAGGTTGCCAACTTGAGCATGGGCTCATCTGGTTTGAGCACAAACTTGCCAGCTTGAGTGTAGGGTCACCAGCTTGAACACGGGATCATCAACATGATCACAAAGTCGCAGGCCTGAGCCAAGGATCACTGGCTCAGCTTGAGCCCCTCTCCCCCAGTCAAAGATCATATGAGAAGCAATCAATAAACAACTAAAGTGAAGCAACTACAAGTTGATGTTACTCATCTCTCTCTTCCCTGTCTCTCTTTCTCTCTCTCTCAACTAAAAATTTTTAAAAAGGATGGTTAGTGCTTCTCATTCTGATTTCAATTTTTTAAATTTTATTTTGAGAGTACATTTATTAAAGCTGGGAACAGTAAAACAACAAAGGGCTTAAGATACAAGAAGCAACAGGAGAGAGCCTGAGCAGGGCTGCTTTGGCTCACTGAGAACTCAAAGAAAAGGGGGCCTTGGAGACAGGATCAAGGAGTTAGCCTGGGAAGAGCTTCTGCTGCTCATTGCTCCCCTGGTTGCACTTTTCAGTGGGACCCCTTAGAATTTAGAAGATGCATGCCTGTGGGGGAAAGAAAAGGGAAAAGGAAAGGCATGTGTGTGCTCCTGGGAGGGAGAGTGCGCCCCCAATTATTTTCAAGCAAATGGAAAGAGAAGGAAAGGTCAGAAGGTGTGTAGAAAAAAATTGTCAGAGGGTATGATTGACTACATCATTTGGAGGACCAAGAGTCAGGAGTTATGGCTCTAAGGTGTCTTGACTTACTTGTTCAAAAGGTTAATAAGTAATATGAGTAATATGGATATGTAGTCATTTTTGAGGTAACTGGTTATTTATCCTGCTGTCAGACTATTTCAGATCTCAGGCAATAGTTTAAAAAACTATTCCAAAAAGCCCATATACATTTAGTAAACAAAAACATGTTTGATTTATAATTGGAAGGTATCATCATATTTATTCTTTTGAAATATTAATCTTTTGAAAGCCTTATATTTTATGCTTATAAATATTAGGTGTTCTTTTATTAGCTGCACATATTCTTGCTAGTACAATTATTTTTTTAAAATTTCTTAGTTTTCTAACTGACTAAATTTTAGAAACTTCTTCTTTTGAATGGTCTTGCCCCTATGAAAGGTTTGCTGCTTACAAGAATAGGATTAATATATATATAATCACATGAGGACTATCCCAAATATTTAAGAAAGTTGTATTGTAATAGAAAAGTAGTGGATTTAATCTACCTAGCATCCATTGCCCTATTCTGACATCAACTCTATTTCCTTTTGGTGAATAACTTCTAACCCTATGAACACAATCTGATAGAACCGTAATTTCCCTAACCAGCAGATATCCCTGTACTGCAAACTAGGCCAGTTGGAAACGTCTTCCCTGGACTGTTATTATTATTTTTTCTTTCAATTAGCCTTTTTGTTATAACATAAAGTACAGATATGAAAAACCACAAAAAATAAGTGTAGGTTTACTGAACTATTAAAAGCAAACACCTCTGTAACCACCACCCACAATAAAAAAAAAGAGACTTTTTTCAATTACTCCAGAAGTACTTTCTTTTTTTTTCTTTTTCCAAGCAGATTGCAGTCTCTTTATTTTTTTTTATTTTTTTTATTTTTAATGGGGTGACATCAGTAAATCAAGATACATATATTCAAGGATAACATGTCCAGGTTATCTTGTCGTTCAATTATGTTGCATACCCATCACCCAAAGTCAAATTGTCCTGTCACCCTCTATCTAGTTCTCTTTGTGCCCCTCCCCCTCCCCCTCCCCTCTCCCTCTCCCCCCTCCCCCCGTAACCACCACACTCTTATCAATGTCTCTTAGTTTCACTTTTATGTCCCATCTACGTATGGAATAATGCAGTTCCTGGTTTTTTCTGATTTACTTATTTCACTCCGTATAATGTTGTCAAGATCCCACCATTTTGCTATAAATGATCCGATGTCATCATTTCTTATGGCTGAGTAGTATTCCATAGTGTATATGTGCCACATCTTCTTTATCCAGTCATCTATTGATGGGCTTTTTGGTTGTTTCCATGTCCTGGCCACTGTGAACAATGCTGCAATGAACATGGGGCTGCATGTGTCTTTACGAGTCAATGTTTCTGAGTTTTTGGGGTATATACCCAGTAGAGGGATTGCTGGGTCATAAGGTAGTTCTATTTTCAGTTTTTTTGAGGAACCACCATACTTTCTTCCATAATGGTTGTACTACTTTACATTCCCACCAACAGTGGATGAGGGTTCCTTTTTCTCCACAACCTCTCCAACATTTGCTATTACCTGTCTTGTTAATAATAGCTAATCTAACAGGTGTGAGGTGGTATCTCATTGCAGTTTTGATTTGCATTTCTCTAATAACTAAAGAAGATGAGCATCTTTTCATATATCTGTTGGCCATTTGTATTTCTTCCTGGGAGAAGTGTCTGTTCATGTCCTCTTCCCATTTTTTTATTGGATTGTTTGTCTGTTTGTTGTTGAGTTTTATGAGTTCTTTGTATATTTTGAATATTAGGCCCTTATCTGAGCTGGTGTTTAAAAATATCATTTCCCAATTAGTTGGCTGTCTGTTTATCTTGTTATCAGTTTCTCTTGCTGAGCAAAAACAGAAGTACTTTCTTGTTGCTCATCCCAAAGGTTATTTCTTACTATAAAAAATAATCATTATCCTGGCTCTTATTGTGATCACTTCTTAAATTTCTTTATGATTCAATTATGCAAAAGAATGTCCCTGGATATTATAGTTTAGTCTTGCCCATTTAAAATAATCTGATATATCTTTTCAGTGTCTTTTAATCTCTAGTCTCCCTCTCCACCATTTCTCTTGCCTTAAGATACATTTGTTGAAAAACCTTAGTACCATTTGACCTACAGAGTACTTTAAAGTCTGGATTTTGCTGCTTTAACCACCCCTGGTACAGTTAAACATGTTCTTCTCTCCTATTTCCTATGAAGTGGCAGTGCAATTTGGAGACATAATTAAATTTGTGAGGAAACACATAATGTCTGGTTTTCTCTCTTTTTTTTTTTTTTCTTTTTTTTTTTTTTTGTATTTTTCTGAAGCTGGAAACAGGGAGAGACAATCAGACAGACTCCCACATGCGCCCAACCGGGATCCACCCGGCACACCCACCAAGGGCGACGCTCTGCCCACCAGGGGGTGATGCTCTGCCCCTCTGGGGCGTCGCTCTGTTGCGACCAGAGCCACTCTAGCACCTGGGGCAGAGGCCAAGGAGCCATCCCCAGCGCCCGGGCCATCTCTGCTCCAATGGAGCCTCGCTGCGGGAGGGGAAGAGAGAGACAGAGAGGAAGGAGAGGGGGAGGGGTGGAGAAGCAGATGGGCGCTTCTCCTGTGTGCCCTGGCTGGGAATCGAACCCGGGACTCCTGCACGCCAGGCCGATGCTCTACCACTGAGCCAACCAGCCAGGGCCTCTCTCTTTTTTGATGTTAGGTGCCACTGATGCTCAATGTCTAGATCTATTAATTCATTGAAAATTGCAAAAATGCTGGTATTTTAATTATATCATTTCATTTTCATTTATTAGCTGGAATAATTTTATATTATTTGGCTACTCAGTGATACCGTTTTCCCCCCTTCTTCCCTCAAGGCACGTTTTCTTTGTCTCTCTCTTTCTCCTAAGCTCCAAGTTCCTTTCTTTTGCCTCTGTAACTTGTTTCCTGAGCTCATGTCTTCTACGGCTCACTTTTTCTACCTCTGAGTCCTTCCAAATAAGCTTTCTCTTATAATTTGAGTCTTGGCTCTGAATTCTCCCCTTTGCCAGAACTGAAGTACCCAGATTGCTGACCCAAGGTGAACATCTGGTGCTGTTTTTCCACCCCTAACACTATCACCACCAATTATGAGCACAGAAAAGTTAAAAATGTGTGTGTTATGCATATTTTCTCCACAGTTTATGAATATACTACAGGGGCTCCTCGAGTTACAACAGTCTTGATATATGACGTTTCGAGTTTATGACACTCACTCCCATAAAACTTTAAAAATTTGAAACATGTTTCAGCTTACGCTGTTAGTGTTGTACTTACAGACCACATGGGCGAACTTGTTTGGTTGTGGAAGAATAAGCAGTACAGTGTGCAGTATAACATGTTTATGTCCTTTTCCTTTTTCTGTGGCTTAGTTGTGTTTTTATGTTCTAGATTATGATTTTACAACTGTGTTAGGATAGGTGAGTGACTTAGGCCATGGTGTGTTTCAACTTATACCAAAATTCGGGTTGCACCTCTTCCGTAGGAATGTAACTGTGTTGTAACCTGAGGAATCCCTGTATACCAACATTGTTGGACTGCATTGGCTTTAGATATTCTATCTTCTTTACCTGTCTTTAATATTTTTAACTGTAATTCTCTTACTCTTTTTTGTTTTTAAATTTTTTCCTTTTTCTGTTAAAGCATTATTTGTTATATTTATTCTTTTATTTATATAAGTTTAGTTTTTATTTTCAAAATTATATATATGTTTTGCTTTGAATTTTTTCTTCAGTCTGCCACCTCATTTCTGAGTTTCTATAATTTTATATTATTTTAAATGTCCTTTTGTTTGTTTTGAAAGAGAATATTACAGTTGTGATCTTATATTTGTCTATAAGGATTCAATCATTCATTTTATTGTCTATGGTCCTTATTCTTCTGTGTCTTATGATAACTTTGTAAGGTATTTGACTGATACTTTTTTGTTCATATTATATAAAGTTAGTGTTTCAAACTATAAGGAGAGTTTTGCAGATAGAGATACTTACTACATAGAGATACTTCTGTTGTTTTATCCCTTAGTGTTTAAAAACTTAGAAATTTATTTCTCAGATTTTCTGGCTGCCCCCCCATTACTTTCTGGATTGTCCCTCGTTTAAATCCCTACTGCCCCTACCCTCAATATGCATTTTACTCTAAGAAATCTCTCCTTTGCCTGACCAGGCATTTGTGCAGTACATAGAGCTTTGGCCTAGGACACTGAGAATCCAAGTTTGAAACCCCAACATCACCAGCTTGAGCTCAGGGTCGCTGGCTTGAGTGTGGTATCATAGACATGACCCCATGGTCACTGGCTTGAGCAAGGGGTTACTGGCTTGGTCAAGGCATATATGAGAAAGCAATCAGTGAACAACCAAGGTGCCGCAACTATGAGTTGATGCTTCTCATCTCGCTCATCTGTCTTTTGGTCCCTCTTTCTCTCAAAAAAAAAAGAAAAAAGAAATTTCTCCTTCACTGTGGGACCCAAGAGAACCCTTGTGGGTCATTGGGAACCAGGGATTGACTATTCCAGCACTTCTTATACCATGATCATCATCTACTGGGTTGTGCTGAAACTCTGCTTCAGCTGATATTCTCAAACTGGTCCAGTGCAATTTCCAGAGAATACCTGTTGGCTATTTGAGATTATTCTGTTCCTACATTTGTCATATATCCTGTAGCTTCCCCCAGGGTTCTTCCACCAGGCAGTAATAACACATAGGCCTGTAGGTGGAGGTGCTTTGGAGTTTTGAAAAACATCTTATTATATAATTTTCTCCAGATTGTTTTTCCATTTAGTTGCTTGTTCTACTTTTATGTAAGAATTTAGGAAAACTAAAAAAATCTACTGCCATTTCAAATATCTCTTTCCAAGAATTCCTGAAATTTGAATCTTGAGTAGAATGATAAAAGTACTGAAAATTGTTGAAATTATTCATTTCAGTGAAGATGTTCTAACTAAAATTTTGTTGATAGAATTTTTCTATCAACAAAGCTGCTTTGATTCTCATCCTTCTGACAAATTCCTTTTTACTTAAGTTATCTAGGGTTAGTCTCTTTTGTTTGAAAAAAAAGATTCCAAACCACAACAAAAATTCAAAAGTCAGAAATGAAACTTCTCATTCAGTTATGAATGTAAGGAGCATGGAAGTTGTCACTGCTGTTGACAAAAAAAGGGAAGTTCAATGGAAAGTAATCTCACAGGGCGATCTGATCATAAATTCCTAACTGGGCAGGTCATGGTGAGCAGTCATGCTCCAACCACATAACTTTTTTTAGTAAAAGGTTTATCTTTGCTTTAAGCAAGCCTTGTCCATTGTGTCTGTGCATCTAGGTTAATATACATACCTTTAAAGTAAGTGTAACTACCCTCAAGAAAACATATAATCTTGTTAACAATCCTATAATCCAATCCTCATCTTGCATTCTCTCACCCCTTTGTAATTTTCCTCACATTCCCTCCTCAGTTTCAAATGCATAAAAGAAACTCTTAAAATTTTCATTCCCCAGAGCATTTGAGATTTTGCTTCCTGGCAATTACTGTCAGTTTGACTCAAACAAATTCTTATAAAAATTCTCTACAGGTTTGGATGCTTTTATGTCAACAAACTATTAACTAAAAAAGGGACAGAAACACTTGTGTAGGTCACAGCCCCAAGGCACAGACCCACTAAAAGACTGAGACTCAAATAGAAGATTATGAAATGTTCTTACTCCCACACACTCTACTACGAAACCAACAAGTCTCTAGTTTAATAACAGTAAATTATAGCTGAAAGAGCTGCCAAGACACAGACTCATATCTCCTCAAGAGGGGGAGACAAAAAAAAAATTCAAGAATATTAGAGAAATTCTGTAGCCACAAACCTACAACAAACATTAAACAGCACATCTCCTTACCAAATTAACATACATCCTCTCTCTAAAAACCTATTTGCCTTAGTTACTAAGACCTGATACAGTATATCTGGCTTTTAGCATAAAACTACAAGGCATACTAAAGGGCAAGAACAAGAACAGCCTGAAAAGGTAAAGCAACCATCAGAATGAGACTCAGATATGTCACAGATGGTGGAATTATAAGATAGGTAATATAAAATATATGTTAAGGACTATAATGGAAAAAGTGAAAACATGCAGTAATACAAGCAGAAAGATGAAACCTTTCAGAAAGAATAAAATAAGTGGTATGAATAATAAAAATAAGTAACAGGTATGAAGAATGCTGTCAGTAGACTGACTAAACATGACAGAAAAGAATTAGCAAACTTGAAAGATAGGTCCATTCGAACAGTGGTCCCCAGCCTTTTTTGGGCCACGGACCGGCTTAATGGCAGAAAATATTTCCACAGACTGGCCTTTAGGGTGAGACAGATAAATGCACAAAATAAAATTATGCGAACGGCGTAAAAACTGTGGTATTTTTAAATATAATTGTCGAACTTACAAGACAAGTGTCAAGAGTGAGTCTTAGACGGATGTAACAGAGGGAATCTGGTCATTTTTTAAAAATAAAACATCGTTCAGACTTAAATATAAATAAAACATGAATAATGTAAGTTATTTATTCTTTCTCTGCGGACCGGTACCAAATGGCCCACAGACTAGTACCGGTCTGCAGCCCGGGGGTTGGGGACCACTGCATTAGAAACTTTCAAACTGAAATGAAAAAAGTAAAAAGAATGAAAGAAACAGAATAGAACTGTGGTAGTCAACCTGGTCCCTACCACCCACTAGTGGGTGTTCCAGCTTTCATGGTGGGTGGTAGTGGAGCAACCAAAGTATAAGTAAAAAGATAGATTTAACTACAGTAAGTTGTTTTATAAAGATTTATTCTGCCAAACTTAGTGAAAATCCTACATAAAGTACTTGGTAAGTAATTATTATTATATGCTTTAACTTGCTGTAACTCTGCTTTATAAATTTTATAAAGTAAAGTTACTTCCCTACTTTATAAATCACCATTACTGTGGAACCGGTGGGCAGTTTCAAAATTTTACTACTAACAGAGATACAAAAGTGGGCAGTAGGTATAAAAAGGTTGATTACTCCTGGAATAGAACATCCAAGGATTACAGGAAAACAGCAAAAGGTGAAAAGGTGTAACACCAAAAAGAGAAGAGAAAATAAAACAGAGCAGAAGAAATATTTGAAGTAATAATCAATAATCTTCCTAAATTAATGACAGACACTAAACCACATATCCAGGAAGCTCAGAAAACATCAAGCAGTATAAATACAATTTAAAATAAAAGCAAACAAACAAAAGCTGCCCCTAGGGATATCATATTTAAATTTCAGAAAAATCAAAGGCTAAGAGAAAATCCTGAAAGAATCTAAGGGTATATGGGGGTAAAAAACCTTACCTATAGAGGAACAGGAATTTCAGTAGTTTTCTCATTAGAAACTATGCAAGCAAGAAGAGAATGCAGTGAAATATTTAAAGTGTTATAAAGCCAATCTAGAGTTCTATAGTCAGTGAAATTATCCTTCAAAAGTGAAAGAGAAATAAAAATGTCAGTGGTATGACAATATGGTAGATTAGAGTTCTTAAAAACCTTCCTGCCACAGGATATCACAAAAGAAAACAAGCCACCAGAAACAAGAGTATATAATATACCAGATACCCAGACCCTGACAGCCCTTAGATATTAAAATTATCAGATAAAAATACAAAATAATTATGTTTAATATGTTTGCAGAAGTATAACAGAGATTAAAATACATGAGCAGTTAAAAAAGACAATAAGAACTTATCCAGAAGATCTGAAAACTAACCATACTGAAGTGCTAAAAATGAAAATGTAATAAGTGAAATTTAAAACCTAACCAAAGGATTAAAAACCAGGTTAGATACCAGTGACCAGAATGCATCAATGGATTATAGAACTGAAAGACATATTTAGATTGCAGCCCAGAGAGACAACTAGGTATAAAACATTAAAGATTGTTGGGAAGACAAAGTATAGAGTGAAAAGGCCTAATTAAAATTCCTGGAAGAGGCAATTCAAATGCGGAAAAGCAATATATGAAGAAATAATGGTTGAGAATTTTCTAAAATTGATAAAAGATACCAGTATCACATTTATGAAGCTCCTTAAATCCAAAACAGTACAAATGAGTAGAAATCTACACCTGGATACATGGAGTAAAACTGCAGAACAAAAAAAGAAGATCTTAAAAGCAACTAGAAAGAAAAGATAGATTACTCATAAGGGAGACATTACTGAGCTGGCAGCTAATTTCTTTTTTCTTTCTTTCTTTCTTTCTTTTTTTTTTTTTTGTATTTTTCAGAAGCTGGAAACAGGGAGGCAGTCAGACAGACTCCCGCATGCGCCCGACCAGGATCCACCCGGCATGCCCACCAGGGGGCGATGCTCTGCCCATCCGGGGTGTCGCTCTGTCACGACCAGAGCCACTCTAGCGCCTGGGGCAGAGGCCAAGGAACCATCCCCAGCGCCCGGGCCATCTTTTGCTCCAATGGAGCCTCGGCTGTGGGAGGGGAAGAGAGAGACAGAGAGGAAGGAGAAGGGGAGGGGTAGAGAAGCAGATGGGCACTTTTCCTGTGTGCCCTGGCCGGGAATCAAACCTGGGACTTCTGCACGCCAGGCCGATGCTCTACCGCTGAGTCAGCCGGCCAGGGCCTCTTTTTTTTTTTATAACAGAATCAGAGAGATAGACAGAGAGAGGGACAGACAGGAAGAGAGAGAGATGGGAAACATCAATTCTTCGTTGCGGCATCTTAGTTGTTCATCTATTGCTTTCTCATATGTGTCTTGACTGAGGGGCTACAGCAGAACGAGTGACTTTTGGCTCAAGCCAGCGACCATGGTGTCATGTCTATGATTCTACGCTCAAGCCAGCAACCCTGCAACCCCATGCTCAAGCTGTGAACCCGCGCTAAAGCTGGTGAGCCCATGCTCAAGCCAGATGAGCCCATACTCAAGCCAGCCAGCAACCTGAGGGTTTCAAACCTGGGTCCTCTGCGTCCCAGTCCAATGCTCTATCCATTGGGCCACCACCTGGTCAGGCTATTTTTCATTTTTTAAAAAATTTTATTTTATTGATTTTAGAGAGAGGAAAGAGAGAGAGAAAGGGGTGGGAGAGTGGGAGCAGGAAACATCAACTCATAGTAGTTGCTTCCTATATGTGCCTTGACTGGGCAAGCCCAGGGTTTCAAACTGGCGACCTCAGCATTCCAGGTCTACACTTTATCCACTGTGCCACCACAGGTTAGGCCTGGCAGCTAATTTCTTAATAACAATAATGGGATTCAGAGGGCAGTGGAATAATATATAATTGAAATGACCTTCTGAGAATAAAAATAAAATATACAATAAAAAAACACACACACACAAACAAAACTGACAGGATGTACTGCTAAAAGGACCCACATTGAGGGAACAACTAAAGAGTGTAGTTCAAGAGGAAGGTAAGCAATTCCAGTAGATGCACAAAGGCTAGAATCATATACTCTCAAGAAGGAAATGTTGGAACTTTACTGAAACAGGACACTAGTGATCCTCCAGGCAATGTCTAAGAAAAACTTTTATTTCTTCCAAGCTTGGTCTTACATTTATGTTTGATTTGGCCAACAGATTAAAAGCTTCTGTCAGTAAGATCTTGGGGTGCTTTTTAGGCAGTATACATTTTAAAAATGATTTTCTTAAAGTGGATTTAATATTGCTGTTGTACAGGGGACTTACTGTTGGCTAACAAGTACATTTCTGGAGCAGCTTGCTCTATCTGTATCAGAAAGCAGAGAGAAGAAGCAGTCAGATCAGCAGGAAGAACAAATGTTGCAAGTGGAAGAAAACAGACAGATGGCTGAATCTGTGTTAGAGCACACTGCACCATTGTGAAGGCAAGTAAGGACATCAGCTATTTAGAGCATGTGCATAGTAAAATAGGGGGAAATTATTCAGTATGTGCATATGAATTTTCTGATACTCAATACAGAAGGACCACTGATATACATGCATAATATTGTCCTGAAAGAAAAGATTTGGTATTTTCCCCCAAACCCATCTGAGTTTCATATTTCCAGAGAAAGGGTTTTCACTGAACTATGGAGCCTAATGATTGTTTTTGTTTGATTGCCTTTCCATTGATCCAAAGTTGGGAGAGATATTGGAAAAATCTGGAGATATCTGCTTACTAAAATGTCAGGTTATAAGTCCTCATTACTGCAACTGGTGGCAGATTATAATTATTCAATTTGATTGATAATATTGTCATCAAACAATGTGAGAATTTTGCCCATAAAAGACAAAATTATGAAGGAAAGTTTCTCCCACCTGTACCCTATATTAAAAATTAATCTTTCTTCTTTCATCATCTTCTCCTGGCAGATTTTACCTCCAGAGCCAAAATTATTGACCCTGGCTACATTGATCTTAGCTAGATATTAAGAACCCAATATTCTCTAACTACTTTATTTTATTTTATACTGTAGCATTTTTAACTGGTATTTCTTTCAGGATTGCATTTTTAAAAGAATTCTTCTTGCCCTGGCCGGTTGGCTCAGTGGTAGAGTGTTGGCCTGGCGTGCGGAAGTCCTAGGTTCGATTCCTGGCCAGGGCACACAGGAGAGACGCCCATCTGCCTCTCCACCCCTCCCCCTCTCCTTCCTCTCTGTCTCTCTCTTCCCCTCCCACAGCCGAGGCTCCATTGGAGCAAAGTTGGCCCGGGCGCTGGGGATGGTTCCTTGGCCTCTGCCCCAGGCACTAGAGTGGCTCTGGTTGCGACAGAGCGATGCCCTGGATGGGCAGAGCATCGCCCCCTGGTGGGTGTGCCAGGTGGATCCCGGTCAGGCGCATGCGGGAGTCTGTCTGACTGCCTCCCCGTTTTCAGCTTCAGAAAAATACAAAAAAAAAAAAAAAAAATTCTTCTTTATCAGAATAAAGCACTAATTAATTGACTGTCTAGTAATGCGGCAAATTTCTGAACATCTACTATATCAAGGTGACATATCAACTCATTAAGGAAAAGGCATATTTTAGGGACAATTAGCTAGCCATTTGAGGGGAAAAGTGAAATTAGATCCCTACCTCAGACCACAGGTATACATAATAAGAAATTTAAGATAAATTATAAGGTTAAAAATAAACCATAAAAATTAAATAAAAGCATAAAAACTCACAATAAAATATAGTCATTGAGTATTTTTATTATCCTTCCTCCTAAGCTTCTTAATATGAAGCAAAACTAAGTACTTTTTTTTTAAATGTTGAAAATTTGGCCTGACCAGGAGGTGGTACAGTGGGTAGGGTATCTGCCTGGAATGCTGATGACCCTGGTTTGAAACCCTGAGGTTGCCAGCTTGAGCATGGGCTCATCAGCTTGAGTGTAGAATCATAGACATGACCCCATGGTTGCTGGTTTGAGCCCAAAGGTCACCTGTTTGAAGCCCAAGGTCGCTGGCTTGAGCAAGGGGTCTCTAGATTGGCTGAAGTCCCTCAGTAAAGACACATATAAGAAAGTAATCAATGAACAACTAAGATGCTGCAACTATGAGTTGATGCTTCTCATCTCTCTCCCTTCCTGTCTATCCCTGTCTGTCCCCCTGCCCCTGGTTAAAAAAATAAATACAATAAAAATATTGAACATTTGAACACATAAAACTTTAAATGTCTGTATAGTGAAAGACACCATATGCAAAGTTAAGATGATAAATGAAAAATGGAGAAAATATTTACAATATATATAACAGATAATGCCAGTCTATTTAAGAGCCTAGGCTCAAGATTGTGTAGGTTCAAATATTAGCTATACCATATTCTAGTTTTTTGACCTTGGACAAGTTACTTAACACCTTTGGGCTTCAAGCTTCTTCAATTAGTAAATGAAGATAAAAATCTACTTTCTTGGGTTAGCTGAGAGCTATTATTGCCTATAACATATAAAGGGTTAATTATTTTTTAAATGTATGCAAATATTAATTAAAAGCTTCCTTAAAAATTATAAAGGTAATTAAAAAATGGTATAAAAATGTTAATTCAATCAATAAGAAAATGGCAACCAATCCACTGGATGCTCAACATCAGTAAAGATCTTTTTATCTTATTTCAGCTACTCCCTGGTACTATTTCAGTTTATCAGTCAAATTGCCCTAGTCCATATCCTCTTTAAACTGGCTTTATACTTCTTTCTTCCCTGCTCTGCTGTCACTTCTATCTCTGTCTAAAAATTTCCCACTCAGTCTCTGCACATAAAAATACTGCTCATATATTAAATCCTACTTAAATCCTGCTTTCTTGGTAGAGGGTATCTGATTAGTCAGTCAAAATAGCACATTATTTTCCTCTCTGAATTTCTAAGGTACCTATAATACTACTTTCTACATATAGTCAAACTTTTTTTTCCTTTGCCCCTTCAGTGTAATGTGTGTACAAGTTTTTTTCTCCTATAGAAATTCATGAATTTCACAGGCTAGAATCACATATTCTACTTTAATATCTTTACAGTGCATAATAGGTATTCATTGCATCAAAATGTTTACTGTTTTTTGTTTGTTTCCCATAACAATGATCAATGAGAAGATATATGGAATTCTCACATACAAAATCTATCCATCACATACACAGAGAGAGAGAGAGAGAGAAAGAGAGAGAGAGAGAAACATTTTTCAAACAGTATTTATTTATCTTTTTTATTTACACTTAACTATAAAGACATAAGACATGATCTGAGCTATGTTTTTGAAGGCTACAGTGTGGAGTATAGGCTGAGAGGGGGTGGGCAGAAAAATCAAGACCATTTTAGTCATTCAGGTGCCAGGTGATGGAGATTTGAGTTGGATGTTGCAGAAGGGTGGAGAGAGGGGATCGGGTCTGGGTTCATGTTGAAGGTAGTGGCTGTATTCAGCCTGCAGACAGATGTAGTGAGAGAGACAAGGTGAAGGATAATGCCAAGTTCTAGACTCAGCTGGATAGCAGACATCAGAGAATAACCAGTCCCTGTCAGAGCAGGAGGAAAGAGGGCTGGGGGGCACAGGTTTACAACTGGGATGAACAGAGTGCCTCAGAGTTGGATATTTGAAAATTATATTAGTAGGCATATAACAGATAAAGTGCAACATGTAAAAATATTAAAAATACATACATAGAAAACTAACCAATAAGCAAACAAGGCAAATATTAATCGCAGGGAAAAGAATAAGTATGTAAAAAAATATATAAGCATAGATTTATCTTAGCTTTGCAGGAGACAGTATGTTTATGGTTTAATAATGTAAACAGACTGTTGATTTAACAAGAAATTGTGATACAACTTGATTGAAAGGATGAGGGTAGGAAAAAAATTCTAAATAATTAAATGATAAATAAACCCTCATTTACCATAATAGCAAGTCAATCGACACAGTAGAAAATTGTCAAATTAAGAAAAAGAATTATAAAGTCAGACGTGGCTGCAGTCAGAAGACGGGAAGCAGCTGTGGCCAGACTGCAGGCCAGGTGGGTGCAGTGGCCCTCAGACTGCAGAGCTGTGGACCAGGTGGCTGTGGTGGGCCTGCGGCCATGAAGGATCTTGTTCAAGAGAAGAGTCTTCACCAGCCACCTCTGGAAGAGGGAAATCTAAGGCAAAGAGAAGACTTGACTAGCAGGCTCCCTGAAGAGTGGAAGGCTAGAACATTGTCCCAGGTGGAGCTTATCAACTTTGTCAAGAAGCAGATGATGCTAATACAGAAAGCTAAATCAAGATGTACAGAATTGGAGAAAGAAATCGAAGTACACAAATCAAAACCTGTTCCTGGAGGAACTGATGATGTTATTAAGATGGACTGCTGTGGCAGGAGCCAGACCCTGAGACCAGCAGGAAGAAGCTGACATTGACGTCTCACCTGTCCAGAGTAGAAGTACATCACCTATCGAGTGACTGGTGGAATGTTCCTTTTTTATATTGTGCACTTGGTGTCTGCCTCCATCAATGTGCCCAAAGTGAGCACTGAACACAAGATCACCTGTGGTCAGCTGCTGCCTACATTGGACTGATCCAAACACCATCATGTCACCGAGGATCATTATTGCTCTCTGTGTGAGGTCTCTGTGAATACAAAAGCCAAACACTGTGGGGCCTGAACCAGCTGGCTTTGTTCATCACTGCAAATGGCTCAACAACTGCGTTGGGAGCAGGGATTACTGGTGGTTCTTCAGCTCATGGCTTCCATGTCAGCTGGGTTACTGTGCTTGGTTGTCAGCCTCTTGCATATTTTCATCCAGTACTACATCAACTTGCAGATGCAGTCAGCAGACAGAACACATTGCTGTTATTCCTGCCATATTTTCACCTAAAAGCAAAGACCCCAGTGGTCATGATGATCAGGGTGTTCATGCTGGTGTTGGACCTCATCTGCTCCTTGTTGGTTGGGCACCTGTTTGTCTTTTAGCTTTACCTAGTGTTGAACAGGATGAGAATGTTTGATCGGGTGATATGAAGTCACAAACAACAGAGGTCAAAAACCTTATCAAGAAACAAAAAACAGGACCTTTCACCACAGCAAAGAAATCACAACCAGACTTCATCTGCATGTAGGGGCCCAAGGGTTTAATCTATCACCATCCAAGATGTCTTGTGGGGAAAGGATCAAGCCAGCAGGATCACTCTTTTAGATTCAACCATTTCTCCAGAGGAAGTGAATGCTGACCACAGTTTCTCTACACCTGGCAGAATGCTATCTTCTGTAATCATTGAGCCTCCGTTTCTGCCCCCAGTCAATCTGTGAGCAAATCTGGTTCAGCAAAACTCATCACCGAAAGTTGCAAAACAGCTTCTTCCTGCGGAGGGAAACAGTGTAAAAATGAAGGAGTAACTTCAGGAGCAGAGGGGCTGGCATTGGCTGGTGCCCCACCCAGGAGCCCTTCTGTGAGATTCTGATCCTGGCTTTGGTGTCAGCCTAGGAGACCTATCGCTCTTGAAATCAGGGCATGGCAATGGCCAGAATGTGCCATCTGATGGGAACTAGGATGCCCTCCCAGAGTATGCTGTCCTCACCATTTTCATTGTGAAGGAGCTGGATGAGGGGCAGGCCCTGTGGGATAATGCCCCCTCCAGCCTAACCAGAATGTAAACAGGAGGTGACTCTGTCCTGAGCCCAGCAGTCTTGCAAAATGGGCCCCCGCATCCCTCGGGACCAGGACCAACCTACTCTCAGTGTGGAACTCAGCACCTCCTCTAATGCGTCCGCTGAGGTAGAAGCAGTCATTCCTCCAGAGTGCTCCCTGACTGATTCCTGACAACCTGGATCTGAGAGAGGAGACTGGTCCAAGAGCTGTGTAAAAAGGAGTGAGCATCTCCCAGTTCCATCCCCACCTACCCCTTCCCTAGTCATCAGTGCTCTGAGCCCTGAGCTGGCACCCAATACCCCCACTGGGATCCCCTCTGCCAGCACAGGCCTCCCGAACTTTTTAGGAGAGCCAAGAAAAGAAGGAACCAGGGTGCCTCCTCTATTTTGGGCTAGATGTGATTTTAATGAACTCAGCATTTATTCAGTTCCAAAGCCGCATTTATTTAACAGTCATTTTTATTTATTTATTTTTTTACAGAGACAGAGAGAGAGTCAGAGAGAGGGATAGATAGGGACAGACAGACAGGAACGAAGAGAGATGAGAAGCATCAATCATCAGTTTTTCATTGCGGTTCCTTCGTTGTTCATTGATTCTTTCTCATATGTGCCTTGACCGTGGGCCTTCAGCAGACCAAGTAACCCCTTGCTTGAGCCAGCGACCTTGGGTCCAAGCTGGTGAGCTTTGCTCAAACCAGATGAGCCCGTGCTCAAGCTGGCGACCTCAGGGTCTCGAACTTGGGTCCTCTGCATCCCAGTCCGATGCTCTATCCACTGCGCCACCCCCTGGTCAGGCTTAACAGGCATTTTTAAACACGTCTGGGTTATGCGGGGAAGAAAGTGAATTTTAGAATGAACTTGGTACCATGTGTTTTACTCTTGCTGATTAGTAATGTTGATAAGTTTATGAGTTTAAATAGCTTTTAAGGAAATTCACCACATTCTTTAGGAAGTTTTATAGGAAATAATAAATAATAAACATTTTTAATGGCAATAAAAAAGAAATAGAATTACAAACGTATTATTCGGGCATGGAGGTAAGTAAACACAGGGAATTGCTAAAAATAGCCCAAAATGGTAGTCTATAGGGTCGGGATGCTTAAATTTTAACCTGAGTAAGAACCACAGTTTACTGGGCCCCATCCTCAGAGATTCTGATTCAACAGGTTGGGTGGGCCCTATGAATGTTTCTAACAAGCTCACTGATGATGCCAATGCTGCTGGTCCTAGGTTCTAACTTTGAGAACAACTGCTATTGAGAGTAGAACTAGGGAATGAGTTAGGCAGAGGACATCTGTTTTTCATTATAATTATTTTAGTGTACAGTGGTTCTCAAACTTGGCTGCTCGTTGGAATCCCCTGGGGAGCTTTGAAAACTAGTGATGCCTGGCTCCTGTCCCCAGATGTTGTGATGTAATTGAACTGGGCTGTAATCTGGTGTTGGAGATTTTCACAGCTCTCCAGGTAATTTTAATGTGTGTTTAAGATGGAGAATCACTTTTAAAATGTAATTTTCTTTTAATTATGTGCATAAATTACTTCAATTTTTAATATAAAAGCAATGATCTGTATAAAGTACATGGAGTGGGAAAAAATGCAAAGCTAATGGAAGATGTGGGATCGTGCCTGGTCTGATCTTCAGCTCAGAGCCAGGTCAGTATCTGTGGGAAAGACACCTGATCTCTACGGGCTTTAGTTTCCTCATATGTAAAATTAAAATGCTGGACTAGTTATTTTCAAATGTTCTTTCCAACTTCACATTTTTGGGGTAATAGCTGTAGCCCTATTAAAAAATATGAAAGTTTAAAAAGTATACAGCAACAAAAAGTTCTCCATATGATGAGTGTTTATTATCATTATTTAGAGGATGGTGTCATATCATTTTCATTATTTCTTTTTATCTAATATTATTTTCATAGATACTATGTCACTTTTCCCTATTACCTATTTATGCTACTCAGTAAATAATGAGTTCATCCTCAGAAAGAAAGATAAAAACAGTTGAGACCAATTTATGCTTGATGGCAGAGCAGTACATCATTATCATTTCTCCAAAACACCATTTGGTAAATTGCATCCAAGATGGCCAGATAGCCTACTTACTCTTTGGTTAGTGTGTGTTGTTTTCCCAAGAGTGATGATAAGTAGATTCTGATCCTTTTCTTGGCCCTGCACCTCTTTCAACAAGCAGCACTTACTTGCAAGATATCTGCTCCTGACTAATTTTAAGAGGCCAGTTTGTGGTCATAAATTCAGACAAAACAAAGTAATTGACTAGAGTGGTAGCTAAGCTCCCTAGTGACTCCTCATTAAAGGTCTTACCTGATTATCCTAGAGGCTTAGTATAATTGTGCTGTCAAATCACAATCATGAATACTAACAAAAGAAGATTTGGGGAATGAGGATTGATATAGATAATTCAAGGAATTTTAGAGTGACTTTAGAGTGCCCTATATAAAGAGAGCTTCCAATATGCCTTCAGAATTATGTTTTCTTTAGAATAATTTAAAACCAGCTTTCATTTCTTGAATCAATACACATAACTGTTATTGTCTAGGTAGAGAACGAAACCTGCTCTGAAATTTTAAAAAATCAGTTGCCCATAATTACAGATGGATTATGAGGAGTAAGCTACACAGCTTTTTACAAAAGTAAATATATTAATGTGCACGAGTGTTTGCTGTGACTTTGACCTCCCGCCTTATAAGGAACATTTTTGCCCAGATGGAAATCAGAATCTATAGTAATCTAGTGCTGAAACAAAAAATGAATTCCAAAATGAAAGGAGGTCACAACTATGTGCCATGATTTTGCAGGTAGTTAAAAATGAACTGAGAAGTCACCATCTGGTGGGAGGCATCTGAGGGAAGCAGCCACCTTCTGTTGGACATAAATAGAATAAAAGCTTGTTGAGCTATTTATTTTCAGATGGTTGCCATTATGTTTTACTCTTCCACTAAAATGTACCCATCTATGATCTCACACTTTTAAAATACATATGCTTAGCTAACTCTGAGCTAATCTAATCAATTGTTTTATCCTGAGAGGTTGTAAGAGACAGTCTCCTCTCTCAACTCCTATGTTTGCCTTACTTTTCCAAGTAAAACGTAAATGTTTTTAGATGTTTGACCCATCTTGTCTACCCTACTAAAAATACTAATTGAGAAATTTCAGGTAAGGTAGGAGAGCAGCTGAGTACCAAGAAGAAGAAAGATTGGTGGGCTAGTGAGGTCTCGTTACTCCCCTGCCACCACAGCAGCTGTGTACGCTCTGCTAGAAAATACATACCTCCTTTTAGAAAGCAGCTTATATGTGAATGAAGGTTTCAGCTCTGTTTTCTTGCAGAAAAACACTGAGTGTCATTCAAAATTACTTGAAAGAGATTTATAAATAACATAAAAAGAAGTAACCTGTACAATAAACAAGAATGCTAACTCATATTTATATAATTTTTTTAAAAAATGAAAATGTAGGTGACATACAACACAATGCTTCAGGGTATAGCACAGTGACTTGTCATTTATGTACTTAATAATGTGATCACCATAATAAATCTGGTGATCATCTGTCACTATACAAAATTATTACGATATTACTATCTATATTCCCTGTGTTGTGCATTATATCCGGTGACTTAGTTATTTTATAACTGGAAGTGTGTATCTCTTTTTCCCCATCACCCTTTTAATCCATCTTCCACCTCCCATCATCTGTCCCTCTGACAACCATCAGTTTGTTCTCTGCATCTATAAGTCTGTTTCTGTTTTATTTGCTTGTTTGTTTTGTTCTTTTAGATTTTACTATAAGTGAAATCATATGGTATTTGTCTTTCTCTGTCTGACTTATTTCACTTAGTGTAATACCCTTTAGGTCTATCCATGTTATCATAAATGGCAAGGTTTCCTTTTTTTTATTGCTGAGTAGTATTCCATTGTATGTATGTGTATATACCACATCTTCTTTACCCAATCATTTCTTAATGGACACCTAGGTTGCTTCCATATCTTGGCTACTATAAAAAATGCTGCAGTAAACATAGAGGTACATTATCCTTTTGAATTAGTGTTTTCATTTTTTTTTTCAGATAAATACCCAGAAGTGGAATTGCTGAGTCAAATGGTAGTTTTATTTTAAATTTTTTGAAGAACCTCCATACTGTTTTCCATTGTGGCTGCACCAATTTACAATCCACTAACAGTGTATACAACAAGTACCTTTTCCCCACATCCTCACCAACACTATGTATAGAGTTTTAAAAGTGCTTCCACAAAAATGATCTTATTCCTTATCACAACTGTGAGATAGGTACAGTAAGTAAAGCTCTATTTTACATGAAGAAGCTGAGATTCAAAGAGATTTAATAAAATACCAGCAAGGCATGGTAGCTATTACATGGTGGGAAGATGGGAAGCTAAAAGGGCTTGCTTTCAAGTGACTATAATAGCAACTACCATTTACTGAACACTTACTATGTTCCAATCATTATGTTAAGCATTTGTAAGAATATTATTGCATTATAAAATATTATTACTTCTTAAAACCCAAAATGAGTATCTTTTAACTAACAAAAGGAAATAAAAAATAGACTTACAAAAGAATTCAATTCAGCAAAACAATTAAGGGCAGAAGAAGAAAAAGATGATGATGATGATAACTATTATTTGCTGAATAGCTACTATTTGCCTTTTTTTTTTTGTATTTTTCTGAAGCCGGAAATGGGGAGAGACAGTCAGACAGACTCCCTCATGCGCCCGACCGGGATCCACCCAGCACGCCCACCAGGGGCGACGCTCTGCCCACCAGGGGACGATGCTCTGCCCCTCCGGGGCGTCGCTCTGCCACGACCAGAGCCACTCTAGCGCCGGGGCAGAGGCCAAGGAGCCATCCCCAGCGCCCGGGCCATCTTTGCTCCAATGGAGCCTTGGCTGCGGGAGGGGAAGAGAGAGACAGAGAGGAAGGAGGGAGGGGTGGAGAAGCAGATGGGTGCTTCTCCTATGTGCCCTGGCTGGGAATCGAACCCGGGTGCCCCGCACGCCAGGCCGACCGACGCTCTACCGCTGAGCCAATCGGCCAGGGCCTATTTGCCTATCTTTTAATTTATATTTTATCTGATTCTCCAACAAAGCAGATATCAACTCATTTACACATAAAAAATATAAGGCACAGACAGAGATTGAATGACAAGATTGTACAGCTGGTGATGAAACATTCTAGTTTATTTCATTTGATACCAAATATCTGATTATATTGAATTATTCACTCTTTATGTGATTATTTATTGTCATTAAAACTTATCTATCATAGACTAACTGTTGAATGTGAGTAGTCTTTCTACTGGCCTTGGAGTAGTATGACGTTCACGTACGTCCTTGTGCCTCCTGACTATCCATAGTACGATCGTACATGTGTGAGGCAACATTAAAAAAAGGCAAATGTAAGTTCTTCTTGTTTCCATAAATTGGTTATCAAACAAACATGATTTAAAGTTCATAAAACTGGAACTGGAACTAATTTCATTTTTTGAAAAACAACTCACTCCCAGGAGTCAGTGAGCATGAAAAAAACTAACTGCTCAAAGGGTTAAAATTCAGACACGCTCCATATGTTTTTCTGGTCACCCTTAGATAAAGTATTATAACCACATTAGGTCTTAAATACATTTTGAATAGAGTTATTATAAATGTCCAAGAACATATAATAATCAAAATGCCCAAATCTCCCCGCCTCTCCCAGCAGGGCTTGCTGCAGGTTAGCCACACACGTTTTGAAAGTGCAAGCAGTCCACCTTTCTTTGCCTGCTCCTCTTCCCCGAGTTTACTAACTATGGTTTCCGATTTTCTGTTTCCACCAGAGTTGAAGGTGGGATGGGGAGGGGAGAAGATATTCAAGGATGAGAAATTTCTTATACAACTATTATTGTTGTGAGGTAGCTTTGTGTTCTCTGGCACTGGACAATGTGAACTTTGACATTCCTTCCTATGAGATATTTTTATTGGCTCTTTAGAAATCTCCAATCATTTTAAAGGCCTCTCAACTTTAATTCCCTTGATCTTCATGAATATGCTCTCGGGGAAGTTGATTGGTTAATTTCTCCTAGCTCCTAGAATCTGGCAGCACCTCTTTTTCCCTTCTGTTGAGGTCCCATCACCCCTCCAAGTAGCACTATTGAACAGTCTATATAAATGTGGTATTGGCTGAGGCAGGTTGCCTTTAAATTAGCTTTCACACTTGCCCCTCATCTGATTTCACTTTTGCAATGTGACTTTTCCACTCCTGCCATGAAGAAAAGGGGTTTGTTTTCCTTCCTTTTGAAACCAGGATGGTTCCAATAAAATGCAGCACAAATGATGCTATGTTATTTCCAGGTCTAGACTTTAAGAGATCTTGTAGCTTTTGGTTTTTCCTTCTGAAGTAGAGTCATCATGTAAATTAGCCCAATTACTCTGCTGGAGAGCGAGGTTCAGCCAGATCCCAGATATTCCAGCCATGCTATGTGAGGCACCAGATACAGGAGTAAAGACAATGTTAAATTCTACTGCAAAACTTAGCAGAGACGCCCCAGTCAATGTAACAAAGATAAGCTAGCCTGGAAACTTGCTCAAATTACAGAATAGTAGGCAAATAAATATATATATATATTTTTAATTTTAAGCTCCTTTATTTGAAAATAGCTTTTTGTTTTGATTTTTTTTGTTTTAGCAATAATAAATAATTGATACAAAGGCTATGTGGTTTACAATAAAAACTCAAGTATCCTTATCCTAACATTTTCTGAGACAGCAGACAGCAATCCTTCATTTTGTTGCTAAAGCCGTTGGTCAATCTGCTTGCAGATTTCCCAAGAAGAGTTAAATAGCAGTCCAATAAAGTTAAACATACACTTAATGTATTGCCCCCAAAACCCCACCCCTAACCCATGAGAAACGGAAACATGATTACACAAAGATCTATATGCAAATGTTTAAAACAACTATAGTCATAATTTTCAAAAACTAGGAACCTGATGAAAACCATCCTTGAGAATCTTGGATTAATACAGAGTTGGGAGATGGATGTTCCTGGCCTTGAACATTAAAGTTAGAAATGTTTTCTTAATATTACACTGGTGTCCATGAACCCGACACCAGCATCCTGAAAGTGTCCACATATTTTTGGATGATCTGTGTTGGGCTGCATATACTGCTGTCCTGCAAAGCTGGCCTGCTGAACCAGCCATCTTTGAAGTATTACATATAAAAAGAGTAGTTGAAAAATAAAAACCCTGCCTGACCAGGCAGTAGCGCAATGGATAGAGCATTGGACTGGGATGAAGAGGACCCAGGTTCGAGACCCCGAGGTTGCCAGATTGAGTGCGGGCTCATCTGGTTTGAGCAAAAAGCCCACCAGCTTGAACCCAAGGTCGCTAGCTCCAGCAAGGGGTTACTCGGTCTGCTGAAGGCTCGTGGTCAAGGCACATACGAGAAAGCAATCAATGAACAATTAAGGTGTTGCAACGCACAATGAAAAACTAATGATTGATACTTCTCATCTCTCTCCGTTCCTGTCTGTCTGTCTCTGTCTATCCCTCTCTCTCTCTCTGAAAAAAAAAAAAAGAGAGGAAAAAAAACCCCCAAAATGCTAGGAACCAAAAAAATTCATCAGCTGGTGAATAGAGCAAATTCATCTTTTAAAAAACTGATATATGAATGAATCTCAAAAGCAATAGGTTACTTGAAAGAGACAGAAGAAGTTACATACTATATAATTTTATTTAATGACATTCTGTAAAAGATAAAACCAAGGGAACAAAAATCAAATCAATACTTGTTAGTGGCTGGGAGTGTGGGGAAGTAATTGACTACTAAAAGATACCAAGAACTTTTGGGGTAATAATGAGATATTATTTGCATGACTGTATATATTTGTTAAAACCCATAGGACTGTAAACCTTGAAAAAAGTAAATTTTACTATATATAAACCTGAATTGATAAATAATAAATTAATAAATGAGTAAATCCATTTACACCCTTCATCCATATCAAGCTATCCAAATGGTTGGTCCCGCTGAATGCCCTTTCATTGGACTTGAGTGTCCTGACACTCCTTTACCCCAGTCCCTTTGGATGGTAAAAGTCAGTAATCACCACCTAGCATAACTCTCTCCAAATTAATCAATTCCTCAAAATCAATTCAACCTTCCAAAAATCCAAACATTTTATACTCTTAATGTGGGTAAATCATCTAACATATTCTTGGCTATTTTCTTTGAAAATTTGTAACTGGAATAACATAACCATTGGAATGTTTCCTCTATCCAAGATACTCCTATCTTGGTGTCTCAGCTGAAACTTCTGATTTAATACTTTTCCACATATGTTTATATACATTATTGTAAAATAACATTACATAGAAAAGCAACTATTTTCCTGTCAGTTGCTAGAAAATAGTTATCTACTCACAAATTTACCATTCAGAAAGTTCTTCATTCTTTCCTAAAGATCTAAACTTCCCTCTGTTACCATTTTCCATCTGCCTGAAGACTTCATTTTGCATTTCTTACCGCACAGGTCTGCTGGCAATGAATTATCTTGGTTTCCTTTTATCTAAAAATGTGCTTATTTTGCCTTCATTATTGAAGGATATTTTTTTGCTGAGTATAAAATTCTGGGTTTGCAGTTTTTTACATTTAACCCTTTAATGATATTGTTCCTCTGTTTAGCCTTATTGTTACTCATGAGGAGTCAGTAGTCATTTCAATTGTTTTCCTTTACACAATGTGTCAGTTTTCTCTACCTTCTTTCAATATTTTTGCTTCACCTTCAGTTTTCAGCAGTTTAGCTATGATATAACTAGGTGTGACTTTTCTTGGACTTAATCTCCTTGGGGCTTTCTAAGACTCTTGATGCTGTAAATTTCTTTCTTTTACCAAATTTAGAAAGTTTCAGCCATTATTTCTTCAAATATATTGTTCTGTTCCATTTATTTCTTTTCTTTCTTCTGAGATTCCAATTATGTGATGTTAGCCATTTTGATATTGTTCCTTAGGCCCTTGAGAGTGTTAATTTTTAAAATATTTTCTCTTTGTTCTTCAAGCTGTATAATTTATATTAATTTATCTTTGAGTTATTAAATTATTTCTTTTAGTTTTTTTACTTCTGTGCTAATCCCATTCAGTGAATATTTTTATTTCAGATATTGTATTTTTCCATTATTGTTTCTATTTCCCTGCAAGATTTCTTATCTTTCCATTCATTATGAGCATATTTTTCTTTATATCCTTTAGTATAGTTATAGTAGTTGTTTCAAAATTCTTGTCTGATACTTCCAACATATGAGTTTTCTTAGAGTTCAGGCTCTGATAATTGTTTTTCACTTTAAAATTATATATGTTTTCAGCCTTACCAGGCAGTGGTGCAGTGGATAGAGCATCGGACTGGGATGCCGAAGACCCAGGTTCGAGACCCCGAGGTTGCCAGCTTGAGCGCGGGCTCATCTGGTTTGAGCAACGCTCACCAGCTTGGACCCAAGGTCGCTGGCTCAAGCAAGGGGTTACTCAGTCTGCTGAAGGCCTGCAGTCAAGGCACATATGAGAAAGCAATCAATGAACAACTAAGGAGTCGCAATGCGCAATGAAAAACTAATGATTGATGTTTCTCATCTCTCCGTTCCTGTCTGTCTGTCCCTGTCTGTCCCTCTCTCTGACTCTCTCTCTGTCTCTGTAAAAAAAAAAAAACAAGAAGAAAAAAAATTATATATGTTTTCTGATTTTTTTCATCAAGTAATTATGCACTGTACTTTGGACATTGTGAATGATGTGTTGTAGAGACTCTGGATTCTGTTATAATTCTCTGGAAATTGTTAATTGCTCTGTTTTAATAGACACTTAGCCTGGCTGAACACAGACTACAAACTCTCTTTCCCCTGCAATAATAGGTAGCAGCCTAAATCTTAGCACTCTTCCTTTAGTTTTAGTTGGCCATCTTGAGTCTGTCCATGTATGTATGATTCAAGGGTCAGACAGAAGTGGGAAGAGCTTATACATAGAATTTGGGGTCTTCTTTCTGAAACTCTCCTTTCTTGAATTTCTTCCCTCAATTTCTGGTGGCTATAGTTGCTCTAAACTGTGCCCTCTGGTTCTTCAGTCAGTAACAATAAAGGTTTTCTATCGGATTTTTAGCCCTCCCATATAGTACAGTCTGGGGTCTTCCCTCAGCCTAAAAGCTCTAAGAATGAGAAACTAACACAGTGCTATTCCCTTCACCCACATATTAACTCTCTTCCAGTATTTGCCTGCTTTGCATCATTATTTAATTCCTTCAGATTGTTGATTTTAATATTTTCTAGAAGTTTATAGTTGTAATATATATATATCAGAGATTTGGTTTCAGTAGGCACTACTCAGCCATACCAGAGCTAGAAAGAATTACTAATATAGGGTACTAAATGTCAATTCAAATGTTAATATTCCTGCCCCCATGATATCCACATATGTAATATCCTTATAAAAAAGCGTATGAGGGAGTATTATCTAATGAATGAGAAAATGAGGCTCAAAGAAGTTAAACAAAATGGCTTTATCAACTAGGAAACAATTTAACTAAGATGGTTCAAATGCAGATTATAATGGATTGCCTACAGAGATATGGGCACAGTTAGGGAAACCAAAAGGAATGCTGAGGCACTCAGAGATTAGCAGCAAAGGGAAGCTGTTGCTACTCCCAAAGCTGAAAGAGTAATGGGAGCAAAAATTGTGACTAGGGTCCCAGGAGATCTGGCACCATGTAGAGGAACTGTCAGGTATGAGCTATAGTTAGAGATCAATACTGCCACCACCAGAGATGCTTCACTGAGGCATGGAAGAAGCAAGGAAGAAAACTTGGCCTCTCTCACTCCTACAGTCTCCTCCCAGTCCTTCCCACTGGCTGAATTCAACAAGAAGCCAACTAGCAAGGGAGCAAAGGAAACAGAAATCACAGGAGTCAGCCACTAGGGCACAGAGTAGGGCAGAAAAGGGTGGATGGACTTGGCAAACTGTAAATAACCAGCACATTTGCCTAAGAAAGGGTTGTCAGATTTAGCAAATAAAAATACAAGCTGCCCTGTTAAACTCAACTTTAGATTTTTTTTAAATTTTATTTTATTTATTCATTTTTAGAGAGGAGAGAGAGACAGAGAGGGAGAGAGAGACAGAGAGAGAGAAGGGGGTAGGAGCTGGAAGCATCAACTCCCACATGTGCCTTGACCAGGCAAGCCCAGAGTTTCAAACCGGTGACCTCAGCATTTCCAGGTCGACGCTTTATCCACTGCACCACCACAGGTCAGGCAATTTTAGATTTTTTAAAAAGTATTTTTTAACGTATGTTCGATGCAATTGGGCATACTTATAATAAAAAAGTATTCATTGTTTACTTAAAATTTTAACTTAAGAGTGTCCTATATTTTTTTATTATTATTATTCAGTGAGAGAAGAGGAAACAGAGACAGACTCCTGCATGCACCCTGACCAGGATCAGCCCAGCAAGCCCACTAGGGCTAGATGCTTTGCCCATCTGAGGCGTTGCTCCATTGCTCAGAAACCGAGCTCTTCTTAGCACCTGAGGAAAAAGCCATGGAGCCATCTTCAGCACCTGGGGCCAACTTGCTCCAATTGAGCCATGGCTGCAGGAGAGGGGAAGAGATAAAGAGAGAGAGAGAGGGGGCAGTGGGAGGGGTGGAGAAGCTGATAGGCACTTCACTTGTGTGCCCTGACTGGAAATTTAACCTGGGGCTTCTGCATGCTGGGTCAATGCTCCACCACTGAGCCAACAGGCCAGGGTCAAGTGATCTTTATTTTTATGTGGCAATTTAGTCTAGACCAGTAAGAGTACCTTATTCTGAATCCAAGCCTAAGACCCAGTCCCAGTAGAGTCTTTCTTCTACCCCACAACTCCATTCTCTTTCTTTCTCTCCCTCTGTGTATATATACACATGTATTTGGTTATTCTTAAACTCCAGATTCATACATTCTGAGGTTCCTTTTCAATTTGAAACTAAGAAATTCAGACCAAATAAGGATTTGACATCTCTGTGTAGAGAAGATAGGTTCTCATAAACATTACGTTACTTTTCCATAACAGCAGACTTGAGGAGAATTTCCCAAAAAATTTCTAAGAAAGACTAGCTAAATTTCATAAAAAATATCAGCTAATATAAACATCTATCCCACTAACTAAAATTTCAGCTTCAGTTCCTAAATTCTAATCTTTTTATGACAAAGAATAAGATATAAAATATCTTTATTCCAAACTTGATATTTCCTGCTCTTATTATAGATCTTTCTTTTTCTTAAGTAATATATTTTTTAAAGCCCAGCTTTGAGGTTCTCTGAAATGCAATTTACTATTTCTGCTCCAGATTTGCAAAGACTCTATTGTTATAAAATGCCCTTATTCTGGCACTCCTTGGAAGAAACCAGTCTTCAGGAAAAGTGATTGTGTTTAATTTAACATAGTCTCTAGTGCTGAAAAAGCAAGCCATGCATTGCCAATCTCAGAACATCACAATAAACATTATTTTGATTATAAAACTGGGCATTGAAACCACCTTGATTTCATTAATCTTCAGCTTAATTGTACGCATAAGGATTCCAGGCAAAACTGCCTCTTGCAAAGCTATATTTGGAGTGGGTACATACACCAGAGATAATTGCTTCTGCTTTTACCAAATCTAACTACATGACGTTAGATTTTTTTTAATACCTAAATTACTCTTGGAAAGAAAACTCTGTGCCAAAGAAACTAATTGCTTTAATTCTTTAAATCAATGAGGTATAATACATTGAATTACTGTCCATTGATATACACATAGAAAATACTTATAATTTTATTTTTAAGTTTATTCTGTGTTCCTTAATACTCCTTCACATTCATACAACATTAAACTTGCAACACAAACACCAAGTTATGTCATTTACCATGAGTCAATTAGAAATATAACTTATTATTCAGAATAAATATAATGCTACATATATTTTTTACTCATTTTTATTTATACTTTGATATTTTCCACAAAGAATTTCAATGGTTACGTAAAAATTTTAGTATATACAATATAAACACTCAGAGCCAACAGTGGAAGATACATGTTTTGCCATGAGTAATTGGACTTTAAAGTTCTACCACATTACTTTTATTTTATTTTTTTAATGCTTATTTTATTGATTTTTGGAGAGAGAAAGGAAGAAAATGAGAGAGAGAGAGACAGGAACATCTACAAATTCAAAGGTTTAAATAAGATATCCTCAGTTCAAATTTCCGTTTGCTACTGCTCTCTGTTTTCAGAGAGTAACCGGAAAGGAAAAAAAAAGAAAGCACTTTGAAGTTTAAAAAATTTAAATACTGGTAATTTAATTAGAGAGGGAATGGAAAATATTTGTTTAAATATTTGATATAGAGCAATGTAAAGTCTAAGTAAGGCATAAATTTAATGTAGATCCAAAATTATGATTGAAATAGATTGAATATTGTGTTGTTGGTATTTTTAAATAGCAACTTATATTTATGGTTTCAGTTGACTCAAGGTTTTGAAGTTGTTATGTATATAAACACTTTTGTTGGAATTCCCCTGGCTTCTATCCTTGCCCATATTCTAATTTTACTTGCTTTTCCTGGTGATTTTTAATATTTCATCATTTTAACTGTACAACAGCCTATATGCTGTTGACTACCAAATCTGTGTATTTAACAGAAGTTTCACACTCATATACAATTATCTAAAATCTCCACTAGATAAATCATAGATTTCCTCAATCTCAACTTGTCCAAAACTAAACTCATGATATCTTACCTATAGTTACTTCTCATATTAATTTTTTCAATAGTTTTTCTGTTCTCTAATTCATTTATTTCTGCTCTGATTTTTATTCTCCTTTCTTCGGCTGGTTTTGGGTTGTCTTTGTTCTTCTTTTTCTAGTTCCTTAAGGTGTGAAGTTAAGTGGTTCACTTGGGCTCTCTCTTGTTTGTTCATATATACCTGAAGTAATATGAACTTCGCTCTTATCACTGCTTTTGCTGCATCCCATAGATTCTGATATGTTGTATTGTCATTTTCATTAGTCTGTATATATCTTTTGATCTCTGCACTTATTTCTTCTTTGACCCATTCATTTTTTAAAAGTATGTTGTTTAGTTTCCACATTTTTGTGGGATTTTTTTCCTCTTTTTTGCAGTTGAATTCTAGTTTCAAGGCTTTATGATCAGAAAATATGCTTGGTACAACTTCAATTTTTCTGAATTTGCTGATGTTGTTTTTGTGGCCCAACATATGGTCAATTCTTGAGAATGATCCATGTACACTGGAGAAAAATGTATACTCAGTCACTTTGGGATGAAATGTCCTGTAGATGTCTATCATATCCAGGTGCTCTAGTGTTTTGTTTAAGGCCACTATGTCTTTGTTGATTCTCTGTTTGGATGACCGATCTAGAGCCGTCAGCGGTGTATTGAGGTCTCCAAGTATGATTGTATTTTTGTCAGTTTTTGTTTTAAGATCAATAAGTAGCTGTCTTATATATTTTGGTGCTCCTTGGTTTGGTGCATATATATTAAGAATTGTTATGTCTTCTTGATTCAGTGTCCCCTTAGCCATTATGAAATGGCCATTTTTGTCTCTGAGTACTTTTCCTGTCTTGTAGTCAGCATTATCCGATATGAGTATTGCTACACCTGCTTTTTTTTGGATGTTATTTGCTTGGAGTATTGTTTTCCAGCCTTTCACTTTGAATTTGTTTTTATCCTTGTTACTTAGATGAGTTTCCTGTAGGCAGCATACAGTTGGATTTTCTTTTTTAATCCATTCTGCTACTCTGTGCCTTTTTATTGGTGAGTTTAATCTGTTTACATTTAGTGTAATTATTGATATTTGTGAGTTCCCTGTTGCCATTTTATATCTTGCTTTCTGTTAGTTTTGTGTCTTGTTTGATCCTTCTCTTTCGTTTTTCTATCTTTTGTTTTTATTTGGTTGTATTCCATACATCTTTCCTCTGTTGCTATCTTTTTTATCTCATGTGCTTCTGTGGTGGTTTTTTCAATGGTGGTTACCTTTGAGTAATGAAAAGGGTCCCTACCCTGTTCATTGTAGCGAACTATTTTGTGAGTACTTTTGCACTCCATCGTCCTTTGCTACTGTTAATCTCCATCTTCTCCCCCTCTTTCTTTTTGTTGTTGTCACAGTTTAAATTTGGTTTTATTGTGTTCTTCTTGGAGCTTTTACTTGTGGCTCTGTTTTTTTTTTTTTGTTGTTGTTCTTTGTATCTGATTGGAGAACCCCCTTTAGTAATTCCTGGAGTGGGGGTTTTCTGATGATAAATTCCCTCATCTTTTCTGTATCTGTGAATGTTTTTATTTCTCCTTCATATTTGAAGGATAGCTTTGATGGGTATAGTATTCGTGGCTGAAAGTTCCTCTCTTTCAGGACTTTAAATATTGGGGTCCACTCTCTTCTAGCTTGTAGAGTTTCTGCTGAGAAATCTGATGATAATCTAATGGGCCTTCCTTTATATGTTGTATTCTTCTTTTCCCTGGCTGCCTTAAGAATTATTTCTTTGCTGTTGGTTTGTGTCAATTTCATTATGATATGCCTTGGAGTAGGTTTGTTGGGGTTAAGAAAACTTGGAGTTCTGTTTGCTTCTTGAACTTGAGGCTTTAGTTCTTTCCACAGGCTTGGGAAGTTCTCATCTATTATTTGTTTGAGTATGTTCTCCATTCCATTTTCTCTCTCTTCTCCCTCTGATATACCTATTATTCTTATGTTATTCTTTTTGATGGAGTCAGATAATTCTTGTAGGGCTATCTCATTTTTTTTAATTTTTGAGTCTCTTTCTTCTTCTCTCTGTTGTGCCTCAAGTTGCTTGTCTTCTATTTCACTAATCCTCTCTTCTATCTGACCTGTTCTATTAGCTAAGCTTGTTACTTCATTTTTCAGCTCGTGAATTGAGTTTTTCATCTCTGTTTGATTTGTTTTTATAGTTTCAATTTCCTTGGACATATATTCTTTGTGTTCATTGAGTTGTTTTCTGAGCTCCCTAAATTGCCTTTCTGTGTTTTCTTGTATATCTCGGAGGATTTTTAGGATTTCTATCTTGAATTCTCTGTCATTTAGCTCCAAGGTTTCCAATATATTAAATTTTTTTCTCCATAGATTTTTCCTCATCTAGCTGTGTTACCTCTCTTTCTTTTGTATCCATGATATTCAATTTTCTCTTCCTTAATGGCATCTGAGGGTGGTTTTGTTGATAGTATTAATGAGATTTAATAAAGAATAAAAAGTTAAAAAAAATAATAAAAAAATAAAAAATAAAAAAGAGTTGTTTTTTTAAAAAAAATTAATAATGAAATAAAGAAAAATAAAATATAATAAAAATTTTTAAAAAAAGGAAATTATTCCCCCCCTCCTTTTTTCCTCTCCTCTCCTCTCCCCTCTTTCTTGAGAAAATCTTGTGGTGGACTGTGAATTATAACAAACAATGCCTGTGATGGAGGGCCTGAATTGGGGAAAAGTAATAAAGGGGCAAAAAAAAAAAAAAAAGAAAAGAAAAAAAAAGAGCGTTTGGACCCACAGAAAGCAAATAAGGAAAAAATTTGGGTCAAGAATAAAATGATTTGCTTTTAGGTGTTGGTTGTCTAAGAGTTATGATGAGAGGAATAAGAGGAAAACGGAAAAATGGGGGGACAAATTAAAAAATTACTATTGTATTTAGTGGAACAAGAACTAGATAATATGGAGAGCCAGGGATGGGAGCACTGCTAGTGAGTTAAAAAGGTGAAGTAAAAACCCCCCAAAATGCCACAAACATAAGTTTGAGTCCCAGATAAGATAATTTGTTTGTTATTGAGGTTTGAATGAGAGGAGATGTAAAGGAGAAAGGAAGAAACTAATATAGAGGGAGAAAAGAAAGAGAGAGAGAGAAAAAAAGAGGGAACCACTAAAAGAAGAAAAAAGAAAGGAGAGAGAGAGAGAGAGTTAAGGGTTTTGGAGTGCAACCCTCATAGAGAGAAAGGAAGAGAAGAGAAAAGATAATGGGAGATGTAACACTTATGGGTAGTGTAGTTCAAGGAGAGGAGAGAGTAAGACCGGTAGAGAGTTAATCGGCCAAATTGGAGGAGGAAAAAAAGTATCAAGAATGAAGATAAGAGAAACAAACGAACAAATATAATAAAATGGGATAGGTTATAAAGTCTGCAGATTATTCTTGATTTTGAGAGGTTATCTTCTTGCTTTTTCTTTTCTCTCCCTCTTCCTGGTCGGTGACTCTGTACCCCGGGTTCTGCCCCTTTGGCACGCTCAGGTAGAGGTTTGCAGTTGATAAGTCTCTATGGCAATGTCATGTATTGTGCTTTAGTCTCGTTGGCAGTCGAAGCTCATTAGCATTTATAGGCTCTGACAGTGAGAGAGTCCGTGTTCCTGGAGCCTTTCTCCTAGTCTTTCCTTCCTCAATTAGTAGCCTGATAATCCAGCTATGGGGTTGCTGCTGCCTCTGCCTGGATAGTAAGAGGTTCAAAGAGCTGGCAACTCCCCACTCTATTTCCACTCAGCACAGGGTTCTGGGGTAAGGCTCAGTCATTCAGAGCTGCTAGCATAATCAGGCGGGCTTTCCGCCCACTCAAAGACCTCTGGCTCTGCCACTCTATCCGGTAACACAAGCGGGCGCCCACTTCCGGGGTGCTTGGAGGAAACTCTCACTCACTGTCTGCGCGCGCAAACCAGGATATCTGGCCAGTAGTCTCACGCTCTGAGTGAAACCCCCAACCGCAGGGAAAAGTTGCAGCTTTGGAATTGAGTCTCGCTCCGTCCCCATGCGCGGCTTTTGCAAGGCACTGGGGTGGCCCGAGATTTCGCTTTGGCCCACACAAAGGCCCCTGACTCTGCCCCTCTGTGCGATAACACGGCCGCGCACTGCCGAGGCACTCGAAGGAATCGCTCACTACCTATCTGCGCGCGCAAACCAGGATATGAGGCCGGCCGTGTTTCCCTCTGAGTGAAACACCCTCCAGCACGGAAAATCTCCACCATTGGAATTAGTTCTCACTCCCTCCCGTGCGTGGCCCTCCCAGGGCGCTGGGGCTGCCCAGAGACTCCGCCCTCGGCCCACAGAAAGGCCTCCGACCCTGCCTCTCCGTGGGGCAACACGGGCACCCACTCTCGGGGCCTAGGAAGAAACTCTCGCCCACTAACTGCGCACCGACCAGGAGACCGGGTAAAATGGCCGCTCCGCTTGTCTTTCTTTGTTTGGGTTTGCCGCGAGTGTTAGCTTGTATTGCCCGGGTTGCCACAGGATCAGATTTTCCTGGGCTTGGATCTCCATGCCACAGCCTGGTTCGGCCGTTTGTGTCGTGGCCTGGATCTATTCACCCCCTTTGCCCGCCTCAGTTTCTATATTCACAGTTACCAGAGAAAGCCGCCCTGTTTAGGTTAGTGAGGAAGGTGGAGCATTTCTTACTCCCTATTTCCTTCGGGGTTTGGTTATATATTTAGCCAATTTTTCACTCAATCATACCTTTGGGTGTATTGCGAAGCATCTGGAAGCTCCAAGTATAGGTTTTTCTGTTTCTGGTTGAAGATCTTGTTGAGTTTTGGGGGAGATTTATCGGTATCGCTTCCTACCCCGCCATTACTCTGACGTCATCCTCAGTTACTTCTCATAATTACTTTATTATTGGCACCTCACTCACCTGATCACCCAGGTTAGAAACTTTGAACCTTTTCTATCCCTTACTCTCCCTACATTCAATCAATGATCAAATTCTGTCCACTAAACTTTTTTTAATCCTTATCTTCCTTCTACTGCCTAAGGGCAGGTCCTATTTTTGCTCCCCGGAACAATGGTCTCCTAATTGGCTTCTCTGCTATTAATTTTGTCCCTCTACGATTGTCTCCTATACCAGTGGTTCCTAACCTTTTTGGGCCACGGACCGGTTTAATGTCAGAAAATATTTTCATGGACCAGCCTTTAGGGTGTAACGGATAAATGTATCACATGACCGAGACAAGCATCAAAAGTGATTCTTAGACGGATGTAACAGAGGGAATCTGGTCATTTTTTAAAAAAAATAAAACATCGTTCATACTTAAATATAAATAAAACAGAAATAATGTAAGTTATTTATTCTTTCTCTGCAGACTAGTACCAAATGGCCCATAGACCAGTACTGGGCCACGGCCTGGGGGTTGGGGATCACTGTCCTATACAGCTAGGGAGTTCTGAAATGCTATCAGTGTGTTCTAAAAGGCAAATCTGTCCACATTATCCATCTATTTAAAACCCTCAATGGTTTCTGAGAGATTTGTCCATTACTTTAGAAAGTGTGCATCTCAGAACTCTAGTTCCAAAAGATGGTATTTCATAAGTGTTTCATGGTCCGAAACTGTGTGACATGTTCTTATTTCAGAGAGTCACAACACATATTAGCATACTTAAGTTTCCAAGAGACTATGTTAAAGATATTTTTTGATCCAATGTTTTCCAAACTTTTCTCCCAAAGAATTCTCCTGCTAGGAACAAAACACTCCATCAAGAATCTGCTAGGAAGGCTTCGTGACCTGTCACACGAGGCCTTGCAGTATCTGGGCTCTGCCCGACTCTTCAGCCACCACTTCTCCTCCCTCCCCACATCCTGTTCTGTTCTCTAGTATCACTGAAGCATTGCCTCTCAGTCCTTGGCACTAGTTCAACCCACTGCGTCTTCATTCTATCCTTCTTCGACTTAATTCCAAAAGCAGCTTCCTGCGGAAAACTGTTTAATCCTGCTATGGGCTTCCATAGCCCTCTAAGCTCGCCCCTTTCCAACTGACTACATCTATTTATGAATCTTACCCCCTATTAGGTAGACTGTGTGCCTCCTGAAGGCAATGAGTATGTTTTATTCATCTTGGTATCACCAACATAATCACAATACTTGGCATTTAGTAAGACGGTAATGAAATCATGCCTGGCCATGTAGTAGGTACCCATTAACAAATTCCACGTATGTTAGTTGGATCAGAAACAGGTTTCCCTCAATCCTAGAGCACTTATTTGAAGGTCTTTGAATATAAATCAATTCTTTCGATGATGACTTTTATCGATGCATTCAGTAAATTTTTATAATCAACACCGTGCCTTCACAGACATCAGTACCCCTTTTACTACTGACAGCACATACAGTGTTGTTGTTGTACAGATCTTATAGCTGTGGCCTTCCACTCAGTTTCTTTTTAAGCTAAACCTTTCAGATACATAGACCTGAGTAGGCAAAGGAAAGAGGATGTGGTTTAGGAGTCCCTGGACTGGTTCATGAAAGGATATAGTGAAGTAAATTAATGCTGACACAGTGCCCTCTGTCAAAATAGCATGCTGGTCTAAAAGAATGATCACAAACAGCATATGTGCTGGTTTTGGGAAAAGTAGAGTATTCCAGATGGCTATGTTACAGCTAAACTTTTTTTTAAAAGACCGACTTTCAGAACAGGGAAAGAAATCTGTTATCCAGGTCATTCTTAACTCTCTGGGATATCATCTAAAGTTAATCCTTTAAAATTCCCAAGAATTCTGGCTGGTAAATATGTATTGACTATTTCATTGTAAGGTGAATGAATCATGCTCTTAAAGTTGGAGGCTGGGTCGATGCTCCCTAAAAATTATGCTAGTATCTTTTTCTTATAATTCTGTTCCCTTTCACTTATCATAGATCACCTATCATCTCTACTATACTTTTGCAGAAAATCAAACCCATACTTGTGTGTTAGTAAGAATTCATGTACTTGGATCCTTTAATATTTCTGGGTTGAGTCAACTTTTAATTTAAATATCTCCTTCAATCTTTAATGAACGCTTTCTACCATGAAATAGAGGTATCTGCTGAAAAGAACACTTAAGTTACTCTATACAGTTGTCCAGGGAGGATCCATCTCTGGTCCAGTAGCATATTATTTCTGAATCTCAGTATGCAGAGATCACATGTACTAAAATTTATCATGACATTCATTACATAGTGTGGAACAGACTGCTATAGGTTCTGATAAGGACACTTTGAGAGAATTCTAACTCAGCAAATTCCAAAAATATGGGAAGATAATAAAAACTGAGCATCACTGTCTCTAGTCCTGAGACATTAAAAATGTTCATAGGATTATAGAGGGAGTCTCAGCTTGACCACTCGGCCATAGGTTGTAGCTACAGCCTGGCTGCTCTTTTCTAGACCTAGAAATGGGCAAAGATTTATTAGGAAAAATATTTTTTTCTTAATGAAGCAGCATGGAGAAAAGCATAATAGACAACAGAGGGCAGAACAGCAGTTTCCTTCTCTTTCTTTTTTTTTCAATTCTTCCTCTTTTGTCTTTACTATTTTTTCATTTTTAATTTAATTTTTAAATGTTTTGTGTTAACATGGTTTCAAGTGGCACACTCAATATAACACCCTCAATCCCCCACATCATGACCCCCTCATGACCCATGCAAAGTCCCTTTCCATTCCCTTTTCACCCCATTTTTCCCCTTCCCCCTCTCTCCCTCCCTCCCTTTCCACTGGGATTTGCTGTCCTGGTATCTGTATCTATGTGTTATGTACATATAATTTGGCTAATCCCTTCACCTTCTTTGACCCCGTCCTCCTATCCCCCTTCCTTCTGTCAGCTGTTTCTGTTCCTTGTGACCCTGCCTCTGTTTCTATTTGTTCCTCAGTTTATTGTGTGCATTTGATTCCACATGTAAGTTAGATCATATGATATTTGTCTTTCTCTAACTGACTTATTTCGCTTAGCATAATAATCTCCAGGTCCATCCATGCCATCACAATAGATAAGATTTTTATCTTTTTCACGGCCATATAGTATTCTGCTGTGTATATATACTACAGCTTTTTTATCCACTCATCCACTGATGGACACTTGGGCTGTTTTCAGATCTTTGCTATGTAAACAATGCTGCCATAAACATAGGGGTGCATATATTCTTTTGAGTTAGAGTTTTGGGATTCTTAGGACATATTCCTAAAAGTGGGATTAGCTGGATCATAAGGTAGTTCCAATTTTAATTTTTTGAGGAAACACTGTACTGTTTTCCAGAGTGGCTGAACCAGTCTGCATTCCCACCAGCAGTGCAGGAAGGTTCCCTTTTCTCCACAACCTCACCAGCACTTGCTGTTTTTGTCTTTAATTTAAATGGGATTCTGAGGATACCACTGACACCTTCACATTGTACTTACAGTCCCTTTTATAGACAACTCATCTTTTTATTTGCTTATTTTGAAACTATCTTCAACTCCACAACAAAAATGGTTATATTTCCAATAATAACAGAAATCTTTCTGAGATGGAAGATTTATGTAAATATATGTAAGTTCATAGTTGCACCTTTTGGGGGTATTTTTTTCACTTTCCCATGTTGTAATCTGGTATCACTTTGTAAACTATTATAATTCCTCTTTTCTTTTTTGGTCAGTATCATTTTTTTTTTTAATTTTTTTTTAAATTTTTATTTATTCATTTTTAGAGAGAAGAGAGACAGAGAAGGAGAGAGGAGAGAGACAGAGAGAGAGAAAGGGGGAGGAGCTGGAAGCATCAACTCCAATATGTGCCTTGACCAGGCAAGCCCAGGGTTTCGAACCAGCGACCTCAGCATTTCCAGGTTGATGCTTTATCCACTGCGCCACCACAGGTCAGGCGGTCAGTATCATTTTATATGATTTTCCTATTCCTAGAATTTCTGTAACCCATTTCCATTCCAAGCTATTAGATCTCTTGAAATCCTACTGTATCTTTCCTGGCATATATGCTAAACTGACACTTTATTTTATTTCTCTGTCCTCATTCACATTGACAATGCCTCCCAATTTAGGTCACCAATGGACTTCATTATCATGCTCTTTGCCTTCTTGGAGTCTAGATAAGAAATAAAATGTCTAATAGAATAAATATGACCTTATTCTGACTACTGTGGCACTCAGTTAGGTATCCTGACAAGAACAAGCTCAGTTTTACTCTTTGTCCATGGCGACCAAGTATTGCCCAAATCAGTTGAAGCCAGACTTCAAGTGAGATACATCATTACATATCAAAAAAGTTGTCTCGGCCCTGGCCAGTTGGCTCAGTGGTAGAGCGTCGGTCTGGTGTGCAGAAGTCCTGGGTTCGATTCCCGGCCAGGGCACACAGGAGAGGTGCCCATCTGCTTCTCCACCCCTTCCCCTCTCCTTCCTCTCTGCCTCTCTCTTCCCCTCCCGCAGCCGAGTCTCCATTGGAGCAAAGATGGCCTGGGTGCTGGGGATGGCTCCTTGGCCTCTGCCCCAGGTGCTAGAGTGGCTCTGGTCGCAATGAGCGACGCCCTGGAGGGGCAGAGCATCGCCCCCTGGTGGGCAAAGTGTCACCCCCTGGTGGGCGTGCCGGGTGGATCCCGGTCGGGCGCATGCGGGAGTCTGTCTGACTGTCTCTCCCTGTTTCCAGCTTCAGAAAAATACAAAAAACAAAACAAAACAAAACAAAAAAGTTGTCTCAGAGTACAACTAAGTAGCAACCAGTATTCCTTTCCTTGTATAGCAACTTTAGGAGAAAAAATTATTTAGTACCACTGATATAAACCATTTTTTGTAAAAGGAAGCATGGCTTGAGAATCTATTCTACCTAATGTTGACACATTTCCACCAAGTGTTTGATGTCAGACTTGCAGGATATTGCTTTTGGCTTTTTGCCTGGCTTTGTTTGTTTCTATGGGCTTTGAAGGTATGTTTCTAACACTTGGACTTGGAGCAACTGGATATTGTGGGAAACTCATTAGATTAGCAGCTAAGAGACCCAGGTTCTAATCTTAGCTCTGCTATAAACTAGATTTGAAGTTCTAAATCTCTATGTATTCTGACTCTCTGAATCTCTATCTCTCTGTGTGTATGTGTGTGTATGTGTGTGTCTGTCTGTGTGTGTATAAGACTTCCTTTCTTTGGAATGGTCCTATGGGAAGACTGAACATAGGCTGTCAATAACACTTGACTTATGAGCCTCTGAAAAATTCATCTAGCAAGAACTTCTTCAGATCTCTGTCTTCTCTCATCTGGCTTTAAATTCCATCTTAAAGAGTTGTTAGCATGTGTGATAGCCAAAAGAAAAGGAGGTACTGTCTCCAGAAGGCTCTAATTAACTAGTTATACATATTTTTTCCCCTGGTATGGTTCATATGTATAAATGGATTTCCCTTTATTGAGTATTAATTTCTTCAATTACTGAGGCAACTCTTTGGAATTTGAAGGTGTGAAGGGCAAAATAATAAACATATTTTGCCTAGGTAAAAGACTATAAAATTTACAAAGGACTTTTATGTCTATATCAATAAAAAAGCAAGCAGCAAGGAACTGTGGGAGTAAATGGTCACTGACATATACTACTTAAAAGATGATACAAGCTTAATAGCTGCTAAACACAGCCCACTGATTGAACAAATTCTGGTGATTCTTGCACACACACACCCTTGGTATTCTTTTTTCTTTTATTCTTCTCCCTTTAAATCACTTGTAGTGCTACCAAGTGCCCAGTATCCTTACTCTGCCACTGTACTTTCCAGAACATCTCACCACAGAATTCTCTAGAATTGCCATCTCTGTCAGCTCTATAACTGTACAGTCTTTGCCAAAACTGCCAAAATATTCATCAAAATGTCCTGAGTCTGATACAGCAACCCATGGTTATGTATCAATGGATGATACTTTCATAGGTAAAACAATGTAGGTTTCACAGAAAGACAAAGAATTATTTATTGATTGATAAAAATGTTGCTTTACAAAAATTTTAAGGGCTGATTCAGCCAGTCAGGGATATACTTGAGATACTTAGGGAACTGTAGCAATCTTTAAATCACATCAAAAAAGAAAAGCTTACCAATAGAATAAGTTTTAATATATTGAATAATATATAAATTCATATACCTTTCATCACAGTTTGCCTTCTTACAGTCTATGCTCCAAATTTGCCAAACTAAAGACACATATTATCCTGAATTCAAATTGATAATTATATTTATGAAATTACTTATTCTTAATACTATAACATAAATTAGTTTCAAAGACCCTGGCCTAATTTTGAATTCTTCCTCATTGCACTTTTTTTCTCATTATAGAAGAACATATATTTGTTGTAAGAATTTAGGAAATACAGAGAAGTGTAAATAAACAGAAAGCAGTAATTTAAATAAATAATCCAACTAACTATTATTGATATCTAGGTGTGTTTATTTTTTTTCAGTCCTTTTTTCCCTAAAATCTATAGCAAAGTTATATATTAATTATAATTATATATGTCACAGTTAACCAATACTCTAAAAACAAATGTGCTTATTCATCCTGTGTATGTAATATAGTTTATATACTGATTTTGTTAATTTTAGATATTTAAATAATTTCAAATTTTTATTCTAAGAAACAGTGAGAAAAACATGATTATAAAAATTTATTCCCATCTCTAATTCTTGCCATAAACTACTATAAAGTAAGATTTGTTAAAAATATGAATATTTCAAGATTCATTTTTTTAAATTTTATTTTAATATATTTTTATTTTTTAGAGAGAAAGAGAGGAGAGAGGGACAGACAGGGACAGACAGACAGGAAGGAAGAGAGATGAGAAGCATCAACTCATAGTTGTAGCACCTTAATTGTTCATTGATTGCTTTCACATATGTGCCTTGACCAGGGAACTCTAGCTGAGTCAGTGACCTCTTGCTCAATCCAGTGACCTTTGGGCTCAAGCCAGCAACCATGGGGTCATGTCTATGATCCCACTCTCAAGCTGGCGACCATGCACTCAAGCCAGATGAGCCTATGCTCAAGCCAGCAACCTCCGGGTTTCGAACCCGGATCCTCAGCAATCCTAGACCAATGCTCTATCCACTGTGTCACCACCTGCTCAGGCTCAATATTCTTGATAGTTCAGTGAATTTATGCTAGGACAGTAGAAATGGTAAATATGTGTAAAAATTAATATATATATTTTTTTCTTTCCTATTTAAAAGACATGACTGTTTAAAGCAAAAAAATATATAACACTGTACTGATGGGTTTATAACAAATATAAATGTAATTTATATGGCAATAATAGCACTAAGGACAAGGGTAAATGGAATTATACAATTGAAAATTTTCTACATTTTTTCTGGAATAAGTCAATACAGCTCTTATGCAGATTGGGATAAGTTAAAAAATATAAATTTTAAACCCTAGATAAACTAAAGAAGAATGAAAAGAGAGGTAATTAGAAACTCAACAGAGAAATTAAAACTAAAATATTCCATACTAAAAATACTAAAAAATATTCAATTAACACAAAAGAAGGAAGGAAAAGAAGAAAATGAGAAACAGCAGAACAAAAAAGGCAATGAAAAAATAGCAAATTGACAGACCTAACTATATACAGCCATGCGATTAATTATATTAAAGAAAACAGACAGAGATTGTAAGATCAGTAGAAAAGTAAGTACCGACTATATGTTATCTACATGAGATGCACTTTAAATCCAAAGAAAAATATATACTTAAAGCAAAAAAAGGGGGGGGATAAAGTACCCATGCAAACATGAAATGCAAAAAAGCAGGAGTTATATTAATATCAGACAAAATATATGTAGTTTTTGATGAATGGTGAATTCCCAATGAAAACTCTAATGTAGGAAAGGAAGAGCAAGCCCTTTCTGCCAGGCAGATTAATTACACTCTGTAAAATATAATACTTTATATGGTTGTCTTGAGAATTAAATGACTGCCCACAGTAAGCATGTAATCATGTGGGTTGTTATTGATGCTATTGTTACTCTCATCTTGTGGCAGACTGAACAATCTTCAAAATATTCACAGAGAGCAGCTTAGCTAAATTGTTGTCCCTCTTTACAAAAAAAATAATAATTCCTGAAGAAGGGCTAAAACAAGTAGAATGCCTCCTCAGATGTCATTATAGGATCAGAGACATGGAAATGGTAGTCCAAGAGAGGAAAATAATGTTATAGATGCTTGCAGCTGGGGAGGGGGGTGAGACCTAGAGAGAATTTGAATAATGAAAACAATAAATTTGCTGTGGTGGGGGGGGGTTTGCTTTGTTTTGTTTTGTTTTAGTTCATTGATTTTAGAGAGAAGGAAAGAGAGAGAAACACTTACTTTGTTGTTTCACTTATTTTTGCATTCATTGCTTGAATCTTGTATGTGCAACCAGTGTGTGTGTGGGGGGAGGTCAAACCCACAACCTTGTCATAGCTGGACAATACTCTAACCAACTGAGCTACCCAGCCAGGGTGCTTTGTGGTGTTAAATGTTGCTTCTCCTCCATCTGTCATGAAAATATCTGCAGAATCTACATTGCTTACCAATTGTGTTAAGATAAAGTTCATCAGAGAGTAATAGAGACTCCCAAGAGTAATGTCATAAATAAGACAGATGCTTCTTCCTCTCTCATATAAGAGAAGTAAAGATGTAATTAATCCAGACCCGATATGGTTGCTCGACACCATCCAAGATCCATCCAGTTTTCTGTTTTGCCTTAGGTATAGTCCTTGTCATCATGGTCCAATATGAATTTTAGACTACCGGTCAGTATATTCAAAGCAGCAAGATGGAAGAAGGAAAACAATAGGTACATACTCTTTCAAGATTTCCCAGAAATACTACATAATATTTTCTTTTAAATTTCATTGGCAACAACTCATCACATGGCCACTCCAAGCAGAGCTGTAGGCTAGGAAATGTAGTCTTCTGCCTGGACAAAAATATGCCCAACTAAAATTCAAGATTCTTTTATTGAAGAAGGGGACTTATCAATGCTTATATATGTAAGTGTGTTATTTACATAATTTTATGTATGGAAAAAATATGTGTGTGGTATGTGGGTCTATAGAAGGCAAAGTAAAAGACTCTCAATGGGACCCAGTTTCATAAGGGGAAAAAAGATGTTTCCCTTCTTTCTCATTAAATTCCTTTACAGTTATAAACTAAAGCTAGCACTTAATTATTCCCTGTAAATTTGCATCTTACTCTTAGCTCTCCAGTTAGACTTAGGTTCACTGAAGTTTTGGTAGGCCTACAGGTCTAGTGTAAGATGGATGATACAGGAGTGACGTCACGGAAATGGCGCCGTGAGCAGCGCGTCCGACAGCTCTCCCCTAAATCACAACAAATTTATCAACTAGAAACAGAAAAATTTATCCTCGGAGCATTCCGGAGTTCCACACAAACTGATAGCGAAAGGACTGTTATCACTTGAATCTGAGAGACGAGGGTGTGGAGGAATCTACCACAGGGACGTTCTTTCAAACCGCAAGGAAGTGCGCCTGTGGTGAGTCAGCCCATATACTTGGGAACCGAGAGCAGCCGACGCGAGCCCCCGCGAGCCGCCACCGCGAGCGGAGCGGCCGCCGCGAACCGCCACCCCGAGCGGCCGCCACGAGCCGCTGCCGTGAGCCACCGCGAGCAGCCGCGCGCCCGGTCCGGTTGAGCACCGCTGACGTTCCCAGCGGCCCAAACACTGCGAGTGGGGGTCGCCGGCCACCGGTGCCTGGAGCGCCCCATTCGCGCGCGTGCCTTGGGCATTCCACGCGCCCAGGGCGCCCTGCTGGCCCGCACACCCAGGGGGCTCCATTATCCTGCGCCTGGTGCGGTCCAGCCGCCAGCGGCGGGGCGAGCTGGAGAGGCTTGGGAGATTCTCTCTGTGGGCGGGGCACCTCACCCAGCCTTTCAAGCTAACAATCAAGCATTGGGGGAGGGGCGCGCGCAGGCAGCCTAAAATACCTTCGGAAACACAGCTGCGACCCAATCACTGAAATTAGCTTAACCCATGAAATCTGCGCACCCTCGGTTCTAATTGATAAGATCTCTCTCAATTCAGCGTTCCAAGACAAGAGGCGTGATATTTTTTAGTGCCTCTCGCTAAAGGGGCGGGGGCAACTTCTGATTAATAGAGCCTCCATATTTAGGGATAAACGCTAACAAGAAGGAATTGGCAGATAATAAGGTCTATACTACATTAGTCGTAAGCAGAGACTAGTGCCTCTTCTTCCCTGCAAAAACAGGCTACAAAGCGTGGAAAGCCTGGGTTGAGAGGTCCTACTAAATGATAGGTGCTGAACAGTCACCTTGACAACAATTGACTCCCACCCCCGCCTGATTACACTGGAGGCCCTGACTCTCAGAGCCTTTCCCAAAGCCTTGCACTGAGTGGGGATAGAGTGGGGATTTCCCAGCTCTTTGAGCCTCTTACTCCCCAGGCAGAAGCAGTTGCAGCCTTATAACTGGATCACCAGGCTGCTAATTCAGAAAGGGGGGACTAGGAGAGAGAATCCAGGAAAGCAAACTCTCTCATCGTTGGACCCTGCAAACGCCAACAAGCCTTTACTTCCAGCAAGACTAAAGCCAATTATATGACATTGCCATAGAATCCCATCAACTGCAAATCCCTACCTAAGAGTGACACAGGGGCAGAGCCTGGGGTACAGAGTCACCGACCAGGAAGAGGGAGAGAAAAGAAAAAGGAAGAAGTTAACCTCTCAAAATCAAGAAAAACCCACAGACTTTACAACTTGATCCACTATTTTGTTGTTGTTGTTGTTGTTGTTGTTTGTTTCTTCTATCTTTTTGCCTTTATTTCCTCCACCTCGGTCCTTCTATTCTCTGCCCATCTTATGCTTCCCCTTTCTTGAACTACACTACCCATGAGTGTTGCATTTTATTTTTCTTCTTCATCCTCACCCTCCTTTAAGGTTATACTCCAAAACACGTAACTCTCACTCTCTCCTATTTTTTTTTTTTGTCTTGCTTTATTTTGTTTTTTTCTCTTCCTATTTTATTTCTTCCTTCGTTTTTCTCTTTTTCTTATTTTTTCCTTTCTATTCGTTTTTTCTTTTCTCATTTTACTTTCCTCCCATATAATCCTCAATCACGAACAAATTAGTTAATTTGGGACTCAAGGCTTTTTTTTGGCTTTATTTCTCTTTTTTGCTTTTGTTTTTACTTTTTTTTCTTGTTTGTTTATTTTTGTGGCATTTTGGGTCCTCCCAAGCCAAGGTCTCCATTGTATTTAGTCTTCGCTCCAATTAATACAACAGATTTTTACTTATTATTTTTATTTTTTCTTCTTTATTATTCTTTTTTGGTCCTTTTTTCTGGTTCCCTCTTATCCCTCTCATTATATCTCTTAGTTGACCATCACATACAAGCAAATCATCTTATGCTTGTCTAAGATTTTCTTCCTTTTTTTTTTTTTTTTTCATTTAGTAGGTCCCTACTCCCTTTTTTTGCCCCTTGAACTCTTCACCCCAAATCAGGCCCTCCATTATAGGCACGATATTTCCCTGAGGAGGGGAGAGGAGGGAAAGAGAAGAGAGAAAAAAAGGGGGAAATAATAAATTATTACTGTTTTTTTTTTGTGGGGTGTTTTACCTTTTTTTTTTTTTTTTTTTACTCTTTATTAATTCTAATTAGTGCTATCAATAAGACCACACTCAGATGCCGATAAGAAAGAGGAAATCGAATATTATGGATACAAAAGAAAGAGAGGTAACACAAATAGATGTGGAAAAATCTATGGAGAAAAAACTTAACATATTGGAAGCCTTGGAGCTAAATGACAGAGAATTTAAAATAGAAATCTTAAAAATACTCAGAGATATACAAGAAAACACAGAAAGGCAATATAGGGAGATCAGAAAACAACTCAATGAACACAAAGAATATATTACCAAGGAAATTGAAACTATAAAAACAAATCAAACAGAAATGAAAAACTCAATTCACGAGTTGAAAAACGAGGTAACAAGCTTAGCTAACAGAACAGCCCAGATTGAAGATAGGATTAGTGAAATAGAAGACAAACAACTTGAGGCACAACAGAGAGAAGAAGAAAGAGACTCAAAAATAATAAAAAACGAGAAAGCCCTACAGGAATTGTCTGACTCCATCAGAAAGAATAACATAAGAATAATAGGTATATCAGAGGGAGAAGAGAAAGAAAATGGAATGGAGAATATACTCAAATAAATAATAGACGAGAACTTCCCAAGCCTGTGGAAGGAACTAAAGCCTCAAATTCAAGAAGCAAACAGAACACCAAGTTTTCTTAACCCCAACAAACCCACTCCAAGGCACATCATAATAAAGATGACACAAACCAATGACAAAGAAAAAATTCTCAAGGCAGCCAGGGAAAAGAAGAGTACAACATATAAAGGAAGGCCTATTAGATTATCATCAGATTTCTCAGCAGAAACTCTACAAGCTAGAAGAGAGTGGACCCCAATATTTAAAGCCCTGAAAGAGAGGAACTTTCAGCCAAGAATACTATACCCATCAAAGCTATCCTTCAAGTATGAAGGAGATATAAAAACATTCACAAATACAGAAAAGATGAGAGAATTTATCAACAGAAAGCCCCCACTCCAGGAAATACTAAAGGGGGTTTTCCAACCAGATTCAAAGAACAAAAGAAAACAACACCACAAGTAACAGCTCCACCAAGAACACAATAAACCCAAACTTAAACTGTGACAACAAAGGAAAAAAAGGGGGGAGAGGATGGAGATTAACAGTAGCAAAAGATGATGAAGTGCAGAAATACTTATAAGATAGGGTACTACAATGAATATGGTAGGTACCCTTTTCATTACTTAATGGTAACCACCCTTAAAAAAACCACCACAAAAACACTTGACTTAAAAAAGGTAGCAACAGAGGAAAGAAGTATGGAACACAAACAAACAAAAACAAATGATAGAAAAACAAAAAAGAAGAATCAAACTAGATACAAAACTAACAAAAAGCAATTTATAAAATGGCAGTAGGGAACCCAAAAGTGTCAATAATTACACTAAATGTAAATGGATTAAACTTACCAATAAAAAGACACAGAGTAGCAGAATGGATTAAAAAAGAAAATCCAACTATATGCTGCCTACAAGAAACACATCTAAGCAACAAGGATAAAAACAAATTCAAAGTGAAAGGCTAGAAAACAATACTCCAAGCAAACAACACCCAAAAAAAAGCAGGCGTAGCAATACTCATATCGGATAATGCTGACTACAAGACAGAAAAAGTACTCAGAGACAAAAATGATCATTTCATAATGATTAAGGGGAAGTTGAATCAAGAAGACAAAACAATTCTTAATATATATGCACCAAACCAAGGAGCACCAAAATATATAAGACAGCTACTTATTGACCTTAAAACAAAAACTAACAAAAATACAATCATACTTGGAGACCTCAATACACCGCTGACGGCTCTAGATCGGTCATCCAAACAGAGAATCAATAAAGATATAGTGGCCTTAAACGAAATACTAGAACACCTGGATATGATAGACATCTACAGGACACTTCATCCCAAAGCGACAGAGTATACATTTTTCTCTAGTGTACATGGAACATTCTCAAGAATTGACCATATGTTGGGCCACAAAGACAATATCAGCAAATTTAGAAAAATTGAAATTGTACCAAGCATATTTTCTGATCATAAAGCCTTGAAACTAGAATTCAACTGCAAAAAAGAGGGGGAAAAACCCACAAAAATGTGGAAACTAAACAACATACTTCTAAAAAATGAATGGGTCAAAGAAGAAATAAGCGCAGAAATCAAAAGATATATACAGACAAATGAAAATGAAAATACGACATATCAGAATCTCTGGGATGCAGCAAAAGCAGTAATAAGAAGAAAGTTCATATCACTTCAGGCCTATATGAACAAACAAGAGAGAGCTGAAGTAAACCACTTAACTTCACACCTTAAGGAACTAGAAAAAGAAGAACAAAGACAACCCAAAACCAGCCGAAGAAAGGAGATAATAAAAATCAGAGCAGAAATAAATGAAATAGAGAACAGAAAAACTATAGAAAAAATCAATAAAACAAGGAGCTGGTTCTTTGAAAAGATCAACAAAATTGACAAACCCTTGGCAAGACTCACCAAGGAAAAAAGACACAGGACTCAAATAAATAAAATCCAAAATGAAAGGGGAGAGATCACCACAGACATCATAGATATACAAAGAATTATTGTAGAATACTATGAAAAACTTTATGCCACCAAATACAACAATCTAGAAGAAATGGATAAATTCCTAGAACAATGCAACCTTCCTAGACTGAGTCATGAAGAAGCAGAAAGCCTAAACAGACCAATCAGCAGGGAGGAAATAGAAAAAACTATTAAAAATCTCCCCAAAAATAAAAGTCCAGGCCCAGACGGTTATACTAGTGAATTCTATCAAACATTCAAAGAAGACTTGGTTCCTATTCTACTCAAAGTCTTCCAAAAAATTGAAGAAGAAGCAATACTTCCAAACACATTTTATGAGGCCAACATAACCCTCATACCAAAACCTGGCAAGGATGGCACAAAGAAAGAAAACTACAGACCAATATCTCTAATGAATACAGATGCCAAAATACTAAACAAAATACTGGCAAACCAAATACAACAACATATTAAAAAAATAATACATCATGATCAAGTGGGATTCATCCCAGAATCTCAAGGATGGTTCAACATATGCAAAACGGTTAACGTAATACACCATATCAACAAAACAAAGAACAAAAACCACATGATCTTATCAATAGATGCAGAAAAGGCTTTTGATAAAATACAACACAATTTTATGTTTAAGACTCTCAACAAAATGGGTATAGAAGGAAAATATCTCAACATGATAAAGGCCATATATGATAAACCATCAGCCAACATCCTATTAAACGGCATAAAACTGAGGACTTTCTACCTTAAATCAGGAACAAGACAGGGTTGTCCACTCTCTCCACTCTTATTCAACGTGGTGCTAGAAGTTCTGGCCAGAGCAATCAGACAAGACAAAGAAATAAAAGGCATCCATATCGGAAAAGAAGAAGTAAAGCTATCACTTTTTGCTGATGATATGATCCTATACATCGAAAACCCGAAGGACTCCACAAAAAGATTATTAGAAACAATAAACCAATACAGTAAGGTCGCAGGATACAAAATTAACATACAAAAGTCCATAGCCTTTCTATATGCCAACAATGAAATATTAGAAAACGAACTCAAAAAAATAATCCCCTTCACGATTGCAACAAAAAAAATAAAATACCTAGGAATAAACATAACAAAGAACGTAAAGGACCTATATAATGAAAATTACAAAGCATTGTTAAGGGAAATCGAAAAAGATACAATGAGATGGAAAAATATTCCTTGTTCTTGGATAGGAAGAATAAATATAATCAAAATGACCATATTACCCAAAGCAATATACAAATTTAATGCAATTCCCATCAAAATCCCTATGAGATTTTTTAAAGAAATGGAACAAAAAATCATCAGATTTATATGGAACTATAAAAAACCCCGAATAGCCAAAACAATCCTAAGGAAAAAGAATGAAGCTGGGGCATTACAATACCTGACTTTAAACTATATTATAGGGCCACGATAATCAAAACAGCATGGTATTGGCAAAAAAATAGACACTCAGACCAATGGAACAGAATAGAAAGCCCAGAAATAAAACCACATATATATGGTCAAATAATCTTTGATAAAGGGGCCAACAACACACAATGGAGAAAAGAAAGCCTCTTCAACAAATGGTGTTGGGAAAACTGGAAAGCCACATGCAAAAGAATGAAACTCGACTACAGCCTGTCCCCGTGTACTAAAATTAATTCAAAATGGATCAAAGACCTAAATATAAGACCTGAAACAATAAAGTACATAGAAGAAGACATAGGTACTAAAATCATGGACCTGGGTTTTAAAGAACATTTTATGAACTTGACTCCAATGGCAAGAGAAGTGAAGGCAAAGATAAATGAATGGGACTACATCAGAATTAAAAGTTTTTGCTCAGCAAGAGAAACTGATATCAAAATAAACAGACAGCCAACTATATGGGAACTGATATTTTCAAACGACAGCTCAGATAAGGGCCTAATATCCAAAATTTACAAAGAACTCATAAAACTCAACAACAAACAAACAAGCAATCCAATAAAAAAATGGGAAGAGGACATGAACAGACACTTCTCCCAGGAAGAGATACAAATGGCCAACAGATATATGAAAAGATGCTCAGCTTCATTAGTTATTAGAGAAATGCAAATCAAAACTACAATGAGATACCACCTCACTCCTGTTAGATTAGCTATTATCAACAAGACGGGTAATAGCAAATGTTGGAGAGGCTGTGGAGAAAAAGGAACCCTCATTCACTGTTGGTGGGACTGTAAAGTAGTACAACCATTATGGAAGAAAGTATGGTGGTTCCTCAAAAAACTGAAAATAGAACTACCTTATGACCCAGCAATCCCTCTACTGGGTATATACCCCAAAACCTCAGAAACATTGATACGTAAGGACACATGTAGCCCCATGTTCATTGCAGCACTGTTCACAGTGGCCAAGACATGGAAACAACCAAAAAGCCCTTCAATAGAAGACTGGATAAAGAAGATGTGGCACATATACACTATGGAATACTACTCAGCCATAAGAAATGATGACATCAGATCATTTACAGCAAAATGGTGGGATCTTGATAACATTATAAGGAGTGAAATATGTAAATCAGAAAAAAACAAGAACTACATGATTCCATACATTGGTGGAACATAAAAATGAGACTAAGAGACATGGACAAGAGTGTGGTGGTTACCAAGGGTGGGGGGGGAGGGAGGACATGGGAGGGAGGGAGGGAGAGGGTTAGGGGGAGGGGGAGGGGCACAGAGAACTAGATGGAGGGTGACGGAGGACAATCTGACTTTGGGCGAGGGGTTTGCAACATAATTTGATGATAAAATAACCTAGACATGTTTTCTTTGAATATATGTACCCTGATTTATTAATGTCATCCCATTACCATTAATAAAAATTTATTAAAAAAAAAAAAGATGGATGATACAGCAAGAAACAGACTGCATAAAGATAGTACCACAGTGCAAAAATAAAATTTAAATATGGTAGTGGAATAGATATTTGACGTATGAATTGTAAGCTTGCCTAATGTTATAAAGGTCTGCAGTACTGAAACTCTTTGACCTGATTCCTCACAGGCTGACTCCATTCTGAACTTGGGCATCCATTCATTTGTCCCCTCATTTGGTGTCTAGATCCCTAGCACTTCTCGTTAGGTGGTCTAGTGGTAATCTAAAGTGAAAGAAGCCTTACACTGAGTCACCTCCTCATCAGTCTTTGAACCTGGATTAGATTTTATAAACTGGCTCAGCTCAAAGGGGAAAAGATTATGCTATGTACAGTCCCAATAGTTTTCCTGCACCCTCTTTCCCTCTTTTGTGTCATTAGGACATCCTCACCTATCTACATATGACCAGGCCAAAAAGAAAAACTGATGATACTTCCCTCTGTTTAACGCTGCCATTCAGGGTTATCACCCACTGTCATCCATCCTTTTATTCAATAAATATTCACTAAGCATGGACTATGTACTAGGCAGTGTGCTCAGTGCTGGGAATATAGCAAAGAACAAGTTCTTAAAGGTTTTATCGGAAATGCCTTTCCTGAAAATACCATCTACAGTAGCTTCCCTCAACCACCAGTATTCTCTCTGTGTGTCTCTTATATGTTTCATTCATATAATTTTTTTAGCAACTTATCCTTTTGCTTTTTCTTAGTCTTAATTCTAAATTCAATGTGGGCAGAGAGATTGTTTCTTTCACCATTGCATCCTAGTGCCTACTACAGTGTGATATACAACAAACACTTAAATATTTGACTAATTAACATAATGAACTCTGAATATTTGTTTGTGGCATTTCTGATTAGAGTTCAGATTTTAGAACAAATTATTTTTTTAAAAGTATTGAGAAAAATATCTTTAATTGGATCATTCAATTCATAAATCAAATCAGCACTTTCCACAATTTTGATAATGTGTTTTATGTAAAACAAGTTGATTATTCTAATCTCCCAAAATTCTTCTTTTCCTGTGCCAAACACTATTAGACTCAATTTACCAGCAGGTGGCACTCCAAAGTAAAGTGGTACATAATACAGTCTACCCTCTATCTGCCCTCTCCACCAAAAAACTATTTTTCATTGGCTATAGATTAATAAGTAAGTGGCTATTAGTCAGGAAAGTCTTTCACGTTTTTCTTTTGAATAAATTCTTCACAGTCATACATGGCATTTAGAGAATTCTTGTTACAGGAGAATCCCTAGACAAGCTCATATGTGACGTGTAAAAAATTCTAAGGAAAGGGTTAAAAGTAAAAATTATGTTGCATTCCAATAAAATTTATAACTGAGGAGAGGTAAAATGTAAAAACATGATAAAAGGAAATGGGAAAGTCAATTGCTGTCTTTCCAAATCAACTCATTTAGAGATCAAACTTGGACCAAGTTATTGGCAATCTAAGTTATTAAATTACAAGTTCTTCAAAAACAATTTCATTAAGACTTATATTACATCAGATGGTCAGAATATTCAATTCTACTTATATCCATTATTATATTAACTATATTAAGGAAGTATGATAGTACAGTTTTTATGTACATATATGCCAAGTATCTATCACATACGAGACTTTACAAAGCACTTAGGGTACATGAGTTTATTTCATATTTGATCTTCACACCAATCCTGTCAGGTATAGCAATTGTTTTTATCCTCACATTGAATTTGACTCAGAAAGATCAGGTGATTTAAGGGAGGTAACTAGTTAGTAAGTTACAAAGCACAGAATAGAACCCAAAACTTTTGACGTCAATGCTCATTTTTCTTTTTTTTTTTTTTTTTCATTTTTCTATATCATATTAATCTTTCTTTTTATGATGTATCTTAGATTTCTTCTGTAGTATTTCAACAGTAGTTATAGATACAGCATTTACATTTTAGAAAGAAATTTTAACAGTAACAATTAATTCACTAGATAAAATATCATATGTTCAGATTTAAGTAAAAACATAATCTCTCTATTCCCTGTCCAAAAATCTTTCAGACTACTTAGAATTCCCATAGTAGTAATTCCTTTAGGCTTATGGTCAGTTATAATACTAATAAGTTATCTGAAAAAAATTAAACCATTTTCACTTACTAATACATTTTATCAAGAATTTGTTTATTATACCATCAACATTAATTACATAGCAAAAGCTTTAAAAATGAGGCAGAGAACCAGGCTATTTGGTTGGAGAAACTATAACATGGTCATTAAAAGTGAGGACTCTGTAAAGAAACAAGACACCGAAGAATATATACTGTATGATTTCACTTTTAGGGAGTTCAAGACTAGACAAAGCTAGTCCATGTAAGAGACGTCAAATGGTGTTACCTTTAGAGGACTACCTACTGGGAGGGAGCATAAGAGAGCCTTCTGAACTGAGAATATTCTGATGATTATTACACAAGTGTTTAACATCAGAATTCATAGACCTATATATTTAAGTATTGTTCACTTTACTGTACATAAGTTATTCCTTAGTTAATAAAATCTTTTTAAGCCTGACCTGGTGGTGGCACAGTGGATAGAGCATCGGTCTGGGATGCTGAGAACCCAGATTTGAAACCCGGAGGTTGCCAACTTGAGCGTGGGCTCATCTGGTTTGAGCACAGGATCACAGGCTTGAGCATGGGATCATAGGTATGACTGCATGGTCACTGGGTTGAGCCCAAAGGTCGCTGGTTTGAGCAAGGGGTCACTGGCTTGGCTGGAGCCCCCCAGTCAAGGCACATATGAGAAAGCAATCAATGAACAACTATAGTACAACTATGAATTGATGCTTCTCATCTCTTTCCCTTCCTGTCTGTCTCTTTTTTGCTAATACAAACAAACAAAAAATAAATACAATCTTTTAAAAAGCAAAAGCTCTGAAGTTAAACGGACCTGGGTGGGTCTGCCATTCATTAGTTTTGAGATTCTACACATGTTACTTCTCTAAGCCATAGAAACCTCATCTGAAAAACAGATAATAACATCTACCTCATGGGTTGTTGCTTGGATTAAGAAAGCTGGCACACTTAGTGCTCAATAAATCTAGCAATCATGATCATAATTATTATTACTACCATTGATATAAAGGGAAAAATGAAAAGTAGGAGACAAAAAAGAACAGCTACATTCAATAAATGAGACTAGGTTATTAAATAAATAAATAAGACTAGGTTAAGTGTAACATGACCACTTTGGAAGCCTGTGGACAGAATAAAATCATGGTGTCTGAAACTTGAGGAAACAGTGTCAGTATAATCTGGTAAATTTAGGCTCCTGAAGCCAGATTACCTAAATTTGAAATCTAGACTCTGTTACTTACTAGGTGTGTAATGCTGTCCAAGTTCTTTATCCTCTATATGAAAAGTGGGGATATTAATATCCGCTTTATATAGTTTTTGCAAAAGAAAAGCATTTGTAGTGAGCAGGAAAATAATGAATTTGTTTTAGACCTAGTAATTTAAATAACTGTAGCATATGTACAACAGAGATGAAATAACATGTGTATTTTTTTTTTTTTATCTTGGTTGGGTCATTCTCATCATTCATGTCTGTTTAAAAGTCATATTCTATGATAGGCCTTCTTAACTATTCTATAATATCTAAAGTAGCCCTGGCCGGTTTGCTCAGTGGTAGAGCGTCGGCTTGGCGTGCATAAGTCCCGGGTTCGATTCCCGGCCAGGGCACACAGGAGATGCGCCCATCTGCTTCTCCACCTCTCCCCCTCTCTTTCCTCTCTGTCTCTCTCTTCCCCTCCTGCAGCCGAGGCTCCACTGGAGCAAAGATGGCCCCGGCGCTGGGGATGGCTCCTTGGCCTCTGCCCCAGGTGCTAGAGTGGCTCTGGTCGCAACGAGCAACGCCCCAGAGGGACAGAGCATTGCCCCCTGGTGGGCAGAGCGTCGCCCCCTGGTGGGCGTGCCAGGTGGATCCCGGTCGGGCGCATGCGGGAGTCTGTCTGACTGTCTCTCCCCGTTTCCAGCTTCAGAAAAATACAAAATAAATAAATAAATAAATAAAGTAGTGTATTAGTTACTGAGGGCTACCATAACAAATTAACGCAAATTGGGTGCCTTAAAACAATAGAAATTTACTCACAGTTCTGGAAGTTAGAAATGCAAAAATTAAAGAACAGCAGGGCCTCAATTTCTCCAAAGGCTCTATGGAAGAACCTTTACTTGCCTTCCTAGATTCTGGTGGTTGCTGGCAATCTTTGGTACTTTGGCTTGTCGTTCATTGCTTCAATCCCTGCCCCCTTCATATGGCTTTCTCTCCTGTGTGTCTCTTTCTCCATTTTCTTTTCATAAAGACACTAATCATTGGATTTGGTTACACCCTAATCCAGTGTGAATTCTACTTACTTACTTGTATCTTCAAAGATCCTTAATCCAATAAGGTCACATTTTGAGGATCAGGGTGGACATGAACTTTTGAGGGACACATTCAACCCAATACAACCAACCAATAAGACAAAAATAAAGTAGTCCAGCATGTCATAACCATTCTTTATTAAAAACCATATGTTTTCCTACAAACCATTGTTAAGGGAAATCAAAAAAGATATAATGAGATGAAAGAATATTCCTTGTTCTTGGTTAGGAAGAATAAATATAAACAAGATGGCCATATTATCCAAAGCAATATACAAATTTAATGCAATTCCCATCAAAATTCCAATGACATTTTTTAAAGAAATGGAGCAAAAAATCATCAGATTTATATGGAACTATAAAAAACCCCAAATAGCCAAAGCAATCCTAAAGAAAAAGAATGAAGCTGGGGGCATTACAATACCTGACTTCAAACTATATTATAAGGCTACGACAATCAAAACAGCATGGTATTGGCAGAAAAATAGACACTCAGACCAATGGAACAGAATAGAAAGCCCAGAAATAAAACCACATATATATAGTCAAATTTTTGATAAAGGGGCCAACAACACACAATGGAGAAAAGAAAGCCTCTTCAATAAATGGTGCTGGGAAAACTGGAAAGCCACATGCAAAAGAATGAAACTCGACTATAGTTTGTCCCCTTGTACTAAAATTAACTCAAAATGGATCAAAGATCTAAACATAAGACCTGAAACAGTTAAGTACATAGAAGAAGACACAGGTACTAAACTCATGGACCTGGGTTTTAAAGAGCATTTTATGAATTTGACTCCACAGGCAAGAGAAGTGAATGCAAAAATTAATGAATGGGACTACGTCAGAATAAGAAGTTTTTGCTCAGCAACAGAAACTGATAACAAAATAGACAGCCAACTAAATGGGAAATGATATTTTCAAACAACTGCTCAGATAAGGGCCTAATATCCAAAATATACAAAGAACTCATAAAACTCAACAACAAACAAACAATCCAATAAAAAAATGGGAAGAGGACATGAACAGACACTTCTCCTAGGAAGAAATACAAATGGCCAGCAGATATATGAAAAGATGCTCATTTTCTTTAGTTATTAGAGAAATGCAAGTCAAAACTGCAATGAGATACCACCTCACACCTGTTAGATTAGCTATTACGAACAAGACAGGTAATAGCAAATGTTGGAGAGGCTGTGGAGAAAAAGGAACCCTCATTCACTGTTGGTGGGAATGTAAAGTAGTACAACCATTATGGAAGAAAGTATGGTGGTACCTCAAAAAACTGAAAATAGAACTACCTTATGACTCAGCAATCCCTCTACTGGGTATATACCCCCAAAACTCAGAAACATTGATACGTAAAGACACATGCAGCCCCATGTTCATTGCAGCATTGTTCACAGTGGCCAGGACATAAAAACAACAAAAAGCCCATCAATAGATGACTGGATAAAGAAGATGTGGCACATATACACTATGGAATACTACTCAGCCATAAGAAATGATGACATCGGAACATTTACAGCAAAATGGTGGGATCTTGATAACATTATACAGAGTGAAATAAGTAAATCAGAAAAAACCAAGAACTGCATTATTCCATATGTAGGTGGGACATAAAAACGAGACTAAGAGACATTGATAAGAGTGTGGTGGTTACGGGGGGAGAGGGGAGAGGGAGAGGGAAAGGGGGAGGGGGAGGGGCGCAAAGAAAACTAGATAGAAGGTGACAGAGGACAATCTGACTTTGGGTGATGGGTATGCAACATAATTGAACGACAAGATAACCTGGACATGTTTTCTTTGAATATATGTATCCTGATGTATTGATGTCACCCCATTAAAAAAATAAAATTATTAAAATAATAATAATAATAATAACAACAACAACAGTAACCCACTACAATGATTATCAACCCCCCCAAAAAAATAATAATAAATAAATAAAAACATATGTTTTCTTTATAACAATTTCTTTTTCTTTTTTTTCTTTTTTTTATTTTAGAGAGAAGAGAGAGAGAGAAAGGCAGGGGGGAGGAGCAGGAAGCATCAACTCATAGTTGCATCTCACATGACCGGGCAAGCCTGGAGTTTCAAACTAGTGACCTCAGCATTCCAGATCGGCACTTTATCCACTGCACCACCACAGGTCAGGCACATACTGGTTCCCCCAACCCCCATTTCTTTATTATCTGTTTCTCCAAACTAAAATCTAAGTTTCCAAAGGTAAGAACCAGGATAGTATCTGGGATTAAGATGAGGTTCAAAAAATATCTGCTAGATGAATTAATTTTGACTAGAAGAAATAAGGAAAGATAATTCAGTATAAAATAGAAAGTTGTTAGCCATTGCCCTAGAAAGTTTTCACTAATTTCAAGTCCATTTTCTTTTTCTTTTTTAGCATGAGAGAGAGACAGACAAAGACAAACAGGAAGGGAGAGAGATGAGAAGCATCAACTCATAGTTGCAGCACCTTAGTTGTTTATTGATTGCTTTCTCTTATGTGCCTTGACTGGGGGCTTCAGATGAGCCAGTGACTCCTTGCTCAAGCCAGCAACCTTGGGCTTCAAGCCAACGACCTTTGGGTTCAAGCCAGTGACCATGGGGTCATATCTATGATCCCACGCTCAAGCCTGCGACCCCATGCTCAAGCTGGTGAGCCCACACTCCAGCTGGTGACCTTGTGGTTTCAAACCTGGGTCCTCAGCATCCCAGCAGGATGCTCTATATTCATTGTGCCACCGCCTGGTCAGGCCAAGTCCATTTTCATTATGATTGGTAGGTAACCAAAATAAATCAGTTGTATATTACAAAAGTGAGCTGACCACCAAGTGTTCCAGCCACCATATGGGCTTTAAATGACATTATGAGTCTGGGTACTATAAGTATTAATTCAGAGGTTATAAGGGGTATTAGAGAAGGAAACTGGGTAGGGAGCAAACAAAGCTAAAACTTCCACCTCCCATTTGTGCCTTTGCTTCAACCATTCTCATCTGTTTATGTAGTTTTTTGTTTTTTTTTGGGGGGGGGGGAGAAATAGCTTTTTTTTTAAGTTTGAAAATTGCTGATCTAAAGATAGCAAACAGCTTTTTTTCTTTTTTCTTAAAAGATTTTTTTTTTCACCGGTGGCGCAGTGGATAGAGAGTCAGACTGGGACTCGGAGGACCTAGGTTAGAAATCCCCAAGGTCACGGGCTTGAGCGTGGGCTCATTGATTTGAGCAAGGCTCACCAGCTTGAGCCCAAGGTTGCTGGCTTGAGCAAGGGGTCATTTGGTCTGCTGTAGCCCCCCCAGTCAAGGCACATATGAGAAAGCAATCACTGAGAAACTAAGGTGCCGCAACAAAGAATTGATGTTTCTCATCGCTCTCCCTTCCTGTCTGTCTTTCTCTATCTGTCCCTCTCTCTGTCTCTCTGTCTCTGTGACCAAAAAATAAATAAAAATATTTTTCTCCTTTTCCAAGTGAGAGGAGGGGAGGTAGAGAGGCAGACTCCCACATGTGCTCCAACCAGTATCCACCCAGCAACCCCCATCTGGGGCCAATGCTCTGATCATCTGGGTCCATGCTGGCAACTGAGCAATTTTTAGAGCCTGAAGTGGAGGCTCCATGGAGCCATTCTCAGTGCCTGGGACCGATGTGCTCAAAGCAATGAAGCCATGGCTGTGGGAAGAGAAGAAAGAGAGAAAATGTGAGGGAAGACAGAAGGGAGGGGTGGAGAAGCAATGGTGGCTTCTCCTATGCAGCCTGACCAGGAATTGAACCCAGGATATCTACACACTGGGCCAACGCTCAACCACTGAGCCAACCAATCAGGGCCTAATACCTTTTATTCACATAGATTTTTTTTTTGCCTAAGTAGGTAGTCTCTTAAAGTAAAAATATTTAATTGCTAATTGGTAGTACCCTCTTAGTAATGACAGCTACTTTATATCTTCACACTTACCTTGAAATGTTTATTTGAGTTTTAAGGGTAAAGCACTTGGTTGGTTGATTATTTTTTAAAATTTTAACTTCTAAAAATCACTTTCAGTTGACATTACAGATTTGTAAATTCAGCATATCTGTATCCCAACTATTTACATAATTCGGTATAGCTAAAAGAACATGAATTTAGGAGTCAGAACTGAGTTTGAAATTATCTTGGTCATTTCCTAGCTTAATTTCTTTTAGTGTCCTATTTGCAAAATAGAAACAATACTTATTTCACAGGATTACTATAAGAATTACATAAACAAATTATGTAAAAGCACCTTGCACATAGCAGGTACCAAATAAATGTTAGTTTCTTTCCCTCAAATAGTAGGCTTAAAACTTTTTTCAAGGATTTGTTATAGCACTTCTAATTTCAACTTTCTCATGCTAAAGAAGCTTGGTATTTTATTTGTTACTTAGTATATTAAAATTTCGGTCATGTTTGGCCCTGGCCAGGTAATTCTGTTGGTTAGAGCATCATCCCAATACCGCAAGGTTGAGGGTTCAATCCCTGGTCAGGACACATGCAAGAATCAACCAATGAGTGCATAAATAAGTGGAATAACAAATTGCTTTTACTCTTTCTCTTTCCCTTACTTTCCCTCTCTCTCTAAAATAAAATAAAATAATAAAATAAAATAAAATTTTGTTTATATCTTGCTTTCTATATGTTCCTAATAGAAAGTTATCTCAAATCAGTTAAGTGACTAAAAGTAGTTCTAAAAACATGATTCAAAGATAAAATAACAAATGATTTATATCTCAAAGACTATATATTGCCTATCTTGATTTACATGTAATTTTTTGAAACTAGCATAAACCTAATGAGTGGGCATAATGCCCTATGGACAGATGGGCATGAAGGCTCAGGAGCCAGAAGTCCAGCATGGCTGTGGTTCAAGAAGAATGTTAAAATGGTGACAGTTTTTGTAATTGGTTATCTTTTTCTAGTATTAAGTCTATCAGAAATAGAAAACAAATTCTGAAATACATAAATGTTTATTCAGTCTTAACCAGAAATTTACAATATTTCATAATCAAATATTTGTACTACCCTTTAAACTCTGTTAGTGTGCATCTGATGTAGGGAATCTTCTTTTTGTGATTATGGCTAAAAAATAGCAATCTAAGTTGTTGGTTTATGGTAATAGTTCTGTTTTTCTAGTTTCTGCCTTTCTAGTTTCTTCTTTCTAGTTCAAATTCAGCAGTCATTCCTCAAATCAATAGGCAGAGGTTTCTAAATAATGTAGTAATAACATTTGCAAAGATATAACAATGAGAATGTTCATTTTAATAGTATTTATAACAGGAAAAAACTGGAAAATGCTTAGATGGTCAATAATAGAGGACTATTTAAATAAATTTTTCTAGGTATACATTTCTTTATTATGCTATATCCAAACTATACTATGCAGTCACTAATATGTGCTGGAGAATATTTAAAGAAATGGGAAATGATCATATTTTACCATGAAAATGTATAACACAAACTTATAAAAATAATATTTCAAACAATAATAAACTAAATAATTTAGAAGCCCTTTATTCTATACTTGGCCACTTTGTCCTGGCCAGGTGGCTCAGTTGGTTAGAGCATCATCCCAACCTGTCAAGGTTGCAGGTTCAATCCTCAGTCAGGGCACATATAAGAATCAACCAATAAACGCATAAATAAGTGGAACAGCAAATCGATGTTTCCCTCTCTCCCTTCCTTTCTCTCTCTAAAGTAAATTTTTTTTAAATTAAAGAAAAAAAGAATCTGACCATTTTGTACCCTTCTCTGCTACTTCTCTGGTCCAGGTCATTCTCTCCTTTCACCTGGATTGTTGTTAAGGCATCCTAATAGGCCTTCCTCTTCTTGTTCCCTTCTCTCAGATCTTCTTATTTTATTTTATTTATCCATTTTTAGAGAGGAGAGAGAGATACAGAGAGAGAGAAGGGGGGAGGAGCTGGAAGCATCAACTCCCATATGTGCCTTGACCAGGCAAGCCCAGGGTTTCGAACCGGCGACCTCAGCATTTCCAGGTCAACGCTTTATCCACTGCGCCACCACAGGTCAGGCTCAGATCTACTTTAAAAAGGAGATCATATAACCCCTCTCCTTCAAATCCTCAATGGCTTGTTATCTCACCTACAGTAAAAATAAGTTACCAAGTAGTTTATAGCAACTCCTATAACTGAAACCTATACCCTTGCTCTCAGCACTCTCTGCACTCTCACCTCATCACCTCTCTTACCTGGTCTCCTACTGCCCTCCCACTTGCTCTCTCCTTTCTAGTCCTACTTGTCTTCTTGTTGGACCTTGAACACATGAAGACTTCCCACTGGCAATATCTTCTTCCCTGGAATGCTCTTCCCCCAGATATTCAATGCCTCACAATTTCTTCCTCCAAGTTTCCACTTAGTCACTTTTTCAGAGAAAACCTACTTTCATCCTATTTAGTATTTCAATCCTCTCAGGCCCCCTGCCCATCCTTATCCTGGATTCCTTATATTCCTTCTCTGCTTTTCTGCTTCCTCTTTCTCCCTAGCACTTAACCATAGCTAACATACCCAAATTTTATTTACAAATTTTTTTCTATTGCCTGCCTCACTCTCTGCAGAATTTAAGCTCCACGAGGCAAGGATTTTGGTCTACTTTGCTATCTAAGAAATCTGGCACATAGTAAATTGGTAGAGAGAAGAGACTTCATTCAATGATCCAATTTCTCTAAACCAAGAATAAGTTGTAAAGTCCAAGAGTGTAATGTAGGAGAATTGAAACTTAAGCTCTGTATCTATATAGCCATTAATCTTTTTTTTACAAAAAACTGTCAGAGTGAGAATTGGAATGCCTGTTTGTTAATTCCACCCACTAATAAGGTAGCCAACCTAAAAATTCAAACCAGAGAAGGGGGAAGGAGCTGGAAGCATCCTTTTTAAAAAATCAAGTTAGTTTGGCTTTATTAACTGTTGTAAAAGCTTCAGTTGAAATATTCTTGGTCAAAGTCCACTTTCCACATTATAAGAATATGTAAACTATGGAAGGAGAGCTGACTTTGCATAGTGAACACACAATATAATGTACAGATGATGTATTTTTAGAGTTGTATACTTGAAACCTATATAATTTTATTAACCAATGTCACCCCAATAAATTCAATAAAAATAAAAATTAAGAAAAAAGAATATGTAAACTAAACAAGCTTGATTAAGCACATTGCAATTTTTCTTTAACTTAAAAATTAAATTTAATGAGGTGACTCAAATCAATAAGAGTACACAGGTTTTAGGTGAACATCTCCATGGCATCTGAACTGTTGGTTGTGTTTTGTGCCCATCACCCAAAGTCAACTCACTTTTTACCACCATATATTTGTTCCCCCTTACTCCCACACTGCAATTTAACGGCTGTATTTCTTAGGTTCTAAAGTCATAAACTTGCCTGACAAATGTGAAATGGGTGTGTGTGTATGTGTCTGTTTCCCTCGTTATTAGTTATCTGTCCTGTGATTATTAATAATCAGACCATTGAGCAGCTATTTGGCATAATACTAGGGTTCCTTCACTAAAATATAATTTTTGTTATTAATAAGGCCAAAAGAATGTTCTACTGAAATGATAATAATTCAAGGTGATACCATCAATTTATAGAAAATAAGACCTAAGACTACTTAGTAAAATTTCATCTTTTTATCAGAACTGAAAAATAACTTTTTTTCTTCTTAGTAAGTCTGAATTTACATGTTATTTAGAAAAATAACAAAAATCATAGTTCAACTAGTACTAATCTCTAAATTTTTAACATAGCTATACATTTTAATTTGAACTATGATGGAATAAATTAATGACAACTCTCACAAATAGAAAATAATTTTCTAAATAAAACCTTAATAAGCATAGGTACTCTTAAGAGCTCTTGCAGAAGACAAGACATTGTGTTGGTTGCAAAAAATGTCTAAGATTTTCGTTACCTATCTTGTACTTATATAGAGGGCCAATTTCATAGGCAAGTAGCCTGTGCAGGAGCATAAGGTTTTGTGCTTGGTTGTACAGTGGCACCTTGAGATACGAGCAGACCAACATACTTTTTAAGATACGAGCTGTGACTTGGTCCGTATTTTTGTTCAAGATCTGAGCGAAATTCCAAGATATGAGTCATGATTCAGGAAGCTGCTGCTAGTTGGCGCGTAGGCGCACGGGTCCAGTATCGGCAGCACAACACCAGCATCTCATTCTTTCTCACATGTTACCAGCAGAATCAAGTTGAATGTCATGCGCTGTACTCATTCTTGCATCATTTTTGCATTTTTTACTTTTTCTGTGTGCTATCATGGGGCTGAAGAAAGTGAATGTAAAAGACAGTGGTGAGAAGAAGAAGAGAATGATGTCGATAGAAGTAAAGCAAGAAATAATAGAAAAACATGAGGGTGGTGTACGAGTGATTGAACTGGCAAGGCTGTATGACCACAATACATCTACAATTTGTACCATCCTTAAACAAAATAATGCCATCAAAAGTGCAAATCCAGCAAAAGGAACTACAATTCTGTCCCAATTAAGGACAAATATCCATGAAGAAATGGAGAAGCTTCTGCTGGTGTGGGTGAAAGAGAAAGAGCTGGCAGGAGATACAGTGATAGAGACTGTAATATGCGAAAAGGCACATATTATAGATATTTATAGTGACTTGAAGAAGAAAGAACCATCAACCTCAAAAGAGGCAGCAGAAGATAAGTTTAAGGCAAGTCATGGCTGGTTTGAAAATTTAAAGAAGAGATCTGGCATCCACTTGGTGGTGAGGCATGGTGAAGCTGCGAGTGCTGATGTTAAGGCAGCTGAGGAGTACAACAAACGTTTTGCTGTGCTTATCACAAAGGAAGGCTACATCCCCTAACACGTGTTCAACTGTGAGAAAACAGGATTATTTTGGAAAAAAATGCCCCAGAGAGCTTTCATTACCACAGAGAAGAAGAAGCTGCCAGGCCATATACCCATGAAGGACCGTCTGACCCTTGCATTGTATGCAAATGCTAGTAGTGACTGTAAAGTAAAGCCACTGCTAGTCTGTCATTCCAAAAATCCTCGAGCCTTTAAGAAAAACTGCAGGTTATCTGGCGCGCCAACGCATTGGTTATGCAGCAGTTTTTATTGAATGGGTAAATCTCATCTTCGGTCCTGCAGTGAAGAAATATCTTCAAGAAAATAAACTCCTGATGAAAATATAATTAATCCTTGATAATGCTCCAGCCCACCCACCTGGTCTTGAAAATGACATTTTCGATGGGTTCAAATTTGTGAAAGTCCTCTATCTCTCACCCAACACGACTTCAGTCTGGCAACCTATGGATCAGCAGGTCATTTCCAACTTTAAAAAGCTTTACACAAAACATTTGTTCCGTCGCTGCTTTGAGGTGACTGAGAATACAATTCTAACCCTTCAGGAATTTTGGAGGCCCTGGCCGGTTGGCTCAGTGGTAGAGCGTTGGCCTAGCGTGCGGAGGACCCGGGTTCGATTCCCGGCCAGGGCACATAGGAGAAGCGCCCATTTGCTTCTCCACCCCTCCGCCGCACCTTCCTCTCTGTCTCTCTCTTCCCCTCCCGCAGCCAAGGCTCCATTGGAGCAAAGATGGCCCGGGCGCTGGGGATGGCTCTGTGGCCTCTGCCCCAGGCGCTAGAGTGGCTCTGGTCGCAACATGGCGACACCCAGGAGGGTCGCAACATGGCGACGCCCAGGATGGGCAGAGCATCGCCCCCTGGTGGGCAGAGCGTCGCCCCCTGGTGGGCATGCCGGGTGGATCCCAGTCGGGCGCATGAGGGAGTCTGTCTGACTGTCTCTCCCTGTTTCCAGCTTCAGAAAAATGCAAAAAAAAAAAAAAAAAAAAAAAAAAAAAATTAAAAAAAAAAAAAAAAAGAATTTTGGAAAGATCACTACAACATCGTGATATGTTTACACATTATTGACTTGGCGTGGCAAGTTCAAGAAGAATCTTGAACTTGGCATGGAAAAGTTATGGCCTAATGTTGTTGCAGACAGGTACTTCGAAGGATTCGAACCAGAGACCAAGACCGAGGTAGAAGCATTAGAGGAGATTTTGTCCCTCGGAAAGTCGATGGGTCTGGAGGTAGATGAGGGTGACATAAGCGAGCTCGTCGAGGAACATGAGGAGGAACTCTCAACTGAGGAGTTGAGGGAACTACAGATGATACAACATACGGAGCTTCTGCAAGAGATTAGTAGTGAGGAGGAGATTAGTAGTGAGTAGAGATTAGTAGTGCAAGAGATTAGTACTTCCTCCATGTATTAGTGGAGTTGGAGGAAGTGATTTCTACAAGTGAAATTAAAGACATGCTGGCAATGTGGGAGAAGCTTTCAAGTTTCATTGAAAAGAAACACCCAGAAAAAGTTTCAACTGGTTGTGCTTCAGCACTTTTTAATGACACTTGCTTGTCACATTTCCGTAACATTTTAAAAGGCAGGCAAAAGCAAACCTCTTTGGATGGATTTTTATTCAAAAGTCCTGCAAGTGAAAGTGCCAAAAGGCAAAAATAGATGATGATTAAATGAAAAATATGTAATGTTAAGTTTAGGTTAAGTTTAAAGTTAAGAAAGTGCATTTTTTTTACAATTAAGTTTTTGTGGTCTTATTTTAAGTAAAGAAAGTGCAGTTTTAGTTTTGTTTAAAGAAAATGCAGTTTTAGTTTACATTTAGTGTTAAGAAAGTGCAGTTTTAGTGTACAGTTAGTGTTAAGAAAGTGCAGTTTTAGTTTACGTGTCTACAATGCCTGCATCCCTTCCTCCCTCCCTCCTCCTCCGCCATTCATCTCCATTGGCTGCACTCATCTGGCTCCAAGGTAAGAATGCAATATTAAATAACACTTTTTTCTTTTATTTCATATATTTTGTTATGCATTGATAAAGTATAAATGTGTGTTTCTTAAATAAAAACATGTATTTTTTCATAATTTAGGATGGTTTGGGGATGTTTCACAGGGCTGAAATGAATTAAATCTCTTTCAATTATTTTAAATGGGAGAAATTTGTTTTGATATACAAGTTGACTGAGTTATGAGCTCAGTTACAGAATGAATTAAACTCATCGCAAGGTACCACTGTACTAGCAATTCAACTACTTAATAACCTTTTTAAAGTAGAGATTGACTTTGAGAAGATCATGTATAGAATGAGTAAATTTCTATGGAAAATGTATATCAGTAGAGGGAATGTAGGGTGAGGAGAAACTGGGAAATTGGAAGTCAACATGAATTGCTCAATCACTCTACCTTCAAAGTTCACATGAATGCCTGACCAGTGGTGGTGCAGTGGATAAAGCCATGACCCAGAATGGTTCAAAGCCCTGAGGTCACCAGCTCTGAGTGTGGGCTTATCAGTATGGGGTCACTGGCTTGAGCAGAGGAATTATCCACATAATTCCCAAAGCTTGCCAAATTGAGGCCAAAGGTCACTTTCATGAAAAATCTAAGGTTGCTGGCTTGAGCAAGGGGACACTGGCATGTGTCAAGGCACAGTACGAGAAGCTCAACGCATAACTACAGTGAGAGCAACTAAGCAACTACAGGTTGATGTTTCTCACCCTCTCTCCTTTCCTCTCTGTCTCTTAAAAAAAAATGTTCACATGAAGCTTCAGCTCTGCCCAAAGCTAACTGGTTATTGTCCTTTGTTGGGAGAAATTTAGGAGCACAATGTCCACAGTGCATATTACTCTGCATCAGGTTAATCAGCTAGTCCTTCTCCAACTTTCTACAGTATTTCTGGTCAAAGCAGTTGGGTCCCGAGGCTTTGATAACTTGTGCAGTACCCAATGTCTCTAAGACAAGTCTGTCTCCACTACTCCCAGTCTCCTCTGGAACTGGAGTAGTCCTGCAGGAAAGAAAGTACTTAACAGATGTGAGACCTAAGAGTAAGAGGTGGGTTTGAAAGATTAACTGGTTTTCATAAAAACATCTTAGACACAGCTGATTCTTTTTTAAAAGTAAATTTTAAAACTGATATTGGAGAGAAAAATGTCAATTTGTTGTTCCACATATATAGCATTCATTGGGTGCTTCTTGCATCTTGTATGTGCCCTGACTGGAGATCAAACCTTTAACCTTGGCGTATCAGGATGATGCTCTAATGAACTGAGCTACCTGGCCAGGATGGGCCAATAGATTCCAACACATTATCTAGTTTAACATAAGTAATTAGGTAGAACCAGGAAACATGTTACTTTAGTTATTTAAAGATTAAGTCTGTAAGATGGCAGGGTTCTCATGGCTGGTTTTAAAATGCTTATACACTGCTCACAAAACTTAGAGGATCAGAGAACATGCAGATACTTTAGTACTTTCAGCTTTTTGTATTTCAGAAATGAAATAAAAGTTGGTTTTGCATCTCATTTGCATAACCAAACAACTTTCTTTGACTTTTTGTTTGCTTTTCTGATGTTCTTGTTTAATAAAAAAATCAAATGCTTTTTTATTTTATTGCTTCATATTCATTTTGAAATATCCCCTAATTTTTGTGAGCAGTATATTTTAATGGCCAGAGTGTTTCCATTGTTATATTGACCATTTGTACCGATTAGAAGGGAAAAATTAGAACACTGCCCTTTTATTTTCATATCTTTTGAATCTTCAGGCTGTGTTGATATAAAAGCAGAAACATTTTGGTGTCAATATAAAACAAAAATACTTGAGGGCTAAACTTATTTATATCTAATATGTTTCATGACCAACTTTTTATATTGAAAAGGTGGTAATGGCAGTTTTGCTATACAATTTTTCAGGTAATAGAATCCCAACTGCCACAGAGAAGGGAGGAATGATGCAAAGCTGTCTTTTTCTCCCCTAACATACTGCATAAATACTTTCAAACTCCAATATGAGTCAAGTATAACTTTGTATAATGACAAATGTTGTTATTTTTGGCTCAAATAACATCTGATATAAATTCTGTTTAGGTTTGGACATTTCCTACATTGATGTCAAGAACAGCCAGATCAAAGAGATACATAGGGCAAGCAAAGTATGGGGGGAGGGGCACCGAGCTTCGATGCCCTTTCCAGGGGTATTCTACACCTCCACACAGTCACCCAACTAAAAGTGCTCTGGACTCTGTCCTTCTGAAATTTTTTGAAGGCTTCACTACCATAGGCCAGTGGTTCTCAAAGAGAAGATTTCCAGGTGCGCCCTATGGTATTCCAAAGAAATATGTGCCTGTTGGGGACCAAAAAAACCAACAGGGTTTTTGGAGTTTAGATTCTTGGGGGACAGAGGTGTAAGCTGACAGTCGGCCCAACCCACCACCTCACTTGCCTGATTAGGTTGCAAAAGGCTGTTAAACTGTGGTGCTGGATTGTTTACACTACCCCCCATGTTCCCCAGAAAGACTGGAGGCAAGTTTCTTCTATCCTTTGTTTGGTGTAAAGTTAAGATGATATGTATGGTGGGGGTTTTCTGCACTCAACACAATTAAGAGTAAAAAGAGGAATTCTTCAATGTATTGACGAGGAAATGAGAGTTTGCTTTTCAAATCTATGCCTGAACATTGAAGAAATCACTAGGACACATCAGGCTCATGCTTCTCATAAATACAAGAATGAAAAAACTTAACACATTCATGCCAGGACCTGCCAAATTTACTAAATCTTACTAAGAATGTATCTATATATATAAAAAGATAACTTTTTTGTCTTTTTTTATTTAATCTCACTTTTTTACAAATTCTAAAAAGCACAACTCAAAAAATGTAACATAACAATGTTTCTTTTTTTTTTTTTTTTTTTTTTTTTATTTTTCTGAAGCTGGAAACGGGGAGAGACAATCAGACAGACTCCCGCATGCGCCCGACCAGGATCCACCCGGCACGCCCACCAGGGGCGACGCTCTGCTCACCAGGGGGCGATGCTCTGCCCCTCCGAGGTGTCGCTCTGCCGCGACCAGAGCCACTCTAGCACCTGGGGCAGAGGCCAAGGAGCCATCCCCAGCACCCGGGCCATCTTTGCTCCAATGGAGCCTTGGCTGCGGGAGGGGAAGAGAGAGACAGAGAGGAAGGAGGGGAGGGGGGGTGGAGAAGCAAATGGGCGCTTCTCCTGCGTGCCCTGGCCGGGAATCGAACCCGGGTCCCCCGCACGCCAGGCCGACGCTCTACCGCTGAGCCAACCAGCCAGGGCCAACAATGTTTCTTAATGTCAGAATAAATTTAATTTTGTCATATTTATTTTGTTTAATTGCCATAAAAGCACGCTGGACTTTATCTTTTTTCTTTAATATTTGACTTAATTATTATAACATATTTCTTGGAAATTTGTACATAGTGCGCCTACAATTATTTGTGGGATTTTAAATGTACCCCGACTTCAGAAAGTTTGAGAACCACCGCCGTAGGCAGTAGGCATGAGTCAGTGGTCAGCAAACTTATTAGTCAACAGAGCCAAATATCAATAGTACGATTGAAATTTCTTTTGAGAGCCAAATTTTTTTAACTTAAACTATATAGGTAGGTACACTCCTTATTGAGGTAGTGCCTGCATGTGGTATTTTGTGGAAGAGCCACACTCAAGGGGCCAAAGAGCTGCATGTGACTCGCAAGCCGTGGTTTGCCGACCACTGGATTAAATCATTGGCCAATGCTGATTAATTCAATCTCAGCCCCTCTCTCTCTCTGGAGATTGGAAGTGGGGCTGAAAGTTCCAATCCATGAGTAATGCAGTTGTTTCCCTGACAACCAGCCCGTATCCTTAGAGACTTTCCAAAAGTCACCTCATTAACATAAACTCAGGTATGGTTGACAGGAGGTGGTGGTGGGGATCTTTTCTTTTTTTTGCTAAGGTGAGAGGAGGGGAGATAGTGAGGCAGACTCCCACATGTGCCCCAACTGTGATTAACCCAGCAACCCCAACTAAGGCCGATGCTTGAATACTGAGCTATTTGTAGTGCCTGAGTCTGATACTTGGACCTTGGACCAACCGAGCTATCCTTAGCGCCCAGGCTATGCTTGAGCCAATCGAGCCACTGGCTGTGGAACGGGGAAAGAGAGAGTAGGGAGAGATGGAGGGGGAGAGAAGCAGATGGTCACTTTTCCTGTGTGCCCTTACTTGGAATCAAACCTGCGGGACGTCCATATGTCAGGCCAATGCTCTGCCATTGAGCCAACCAGCCAGGGACCAAAAAAATCTTTATTTTGACCACCATTTCATGGATGCTAGTTTGGGGAAAGGGTCTTTGGGAGCCAGGTAGAGGGGAGTGGAAGAATTGTCCAAGGGTGTGTAGATTTGAGCTGCTGCATTTCTAACTCAATATCTTGAAATGCATCATGATTCCTGTTCATAGGATTGTAAGGTTTATTTAGAAAATCTTGGAACCAATGCCAACAAGACTGAATTGGAGTGAGCCTTTGGCTATTATGGACCACTCCAAAGTGTGTGGGTTGCGAGAAACCCTTGTGGCTTTGCTTTTGTTGAATCTCAAGATTCCTCAAGATGGAGCCGATACTGTCTGAGAGCTAGATGGGAGAACATGTGTGGCTGCCAGATAAGGATGGAACTGTTGAATGGTGAAAAGAGAAGTTGAGACCCTGGCTGATTGGCTCAGTGGTACAGTGTGGGCTCGGTGTGTGAAAGTACCAGTTCGGTTCCCAGTCAGGGCACACAGGAGAAATGACCATCTGCTTCTTCACCCCACCCCACCTCTCATTCTCTCTTCCTGTCCTGCAGCCATGGCTCAAATACTTTGAGCAAAGTTGGCCTTGGCCCCAGAGGATGACTCCATGGCCTTGCCTCAGGCGTTAAAATAGCTTGGTTGCAGAGCAATGGGACAGCGACACAGATAGGCAGAGCATGGCCTGGCAGGGGGCTTGCTTAATGGATCCCAGTTTGGGCCCATGTAAGAGTCTGTCTCAACCTCTCTGCCTCTCACTTAACACATTGTGGACCAATAGTTTTATTGCTAGCTTTACCTAGTGGCTAGATAAGTTTCTATTGAATGAGTACAAAAAATGTTTTACATAAATGTAAAGGCATGCTTTAAAATTAAATACCCATTGCATTTTGAAGTTTTTTATTACATATTCTTACAAGCTAACATCTTTTTAAAGTATGATACTTTGTAAAACACTGTGTAATAGGAAGTGGAACTAAACAAAGCTGGCAAATGTAAAGTGTTTCTCTTCTCTTACCGTTACTTTTGCATACTTTGCAAACTTTACTAGGATATCTCTTTTTATCTGAAGATGGAATTTGCACAGGGATGTGCTGCTTCATGTTGCCTGATAATCTTTGCAGATGATCTTTCTGAGGAGCTCTCATACTTCTAACATTTGATGGATCAGGATTGCTAAATTCTGAATCTGCTGATTTATTTACTTCCGATGAGATCCACTCTGTTGCTACAGTTAAAAGAAAGTCTTTGTATCTTTTTCTACAGTTAAAAGAAAGTCTTTGTATCTTACTCGGCTTTCTGGATTGAGCACTTGATAAATACTGAATGTATTGAATAGTCCACAATTAATCAGGTAAAGCACTACTTTCTTTGTTCATTTTATTGTTTTTCTAAGGATACTACATGTTGAAAAGTATTGGTCGGCACGATCAACACCTTGCATATATACTGCACAATGGAAACTGGCTTCTGTATTTCCTCTCCAGTATGCCAATTTGTCTTTTCTGTTTTAGAAGAGGAAGCATCATAGATAGTTGAATTAATTCGAACTTCTCTTTTATCTTTCCAAATCAATAATAAAACATCACTTTTTCTTCAGAAGGCTATTTTGCCTCTTTTAAGCGTAGATGCTTCATCTTTCAAATATTTTGGCAAGCCTCTATTTGTTTGAATTGTTCCGCAAACCCTTGTTTTATGTAGTAATAAAGTTTCTGCAACTGAAATGCTATTGTATTGTAATAGTTATCTTGGTATATGTGATGCCCCAATTCCAGATACAGCTGAAGTAGTGACAGAATAGTCATTCAATTTTTTTTCCTTCACCTGTGTAAATTTCCATATTGCAAATATGCCCAGTCCTACTCTCACATACCATTCTTACATGTAAACCATACTTAAAAATTTTAGCTGGGTTGTAAGTTTTAAATAGAAGATGTTCCCTCCAGGGAATCATGCCTTCATCTAATGATAATTCTCGCATAGGTTTATATATTGTTTGAAATTTACTAATAAAGTGGTCGAGTTACAGATTGAATTTTAAATAGCCTGGATGAAGATTTAGTCATGTTTGCATTGTCATTGAAATGCCAATAAGTCCAGATTTGTTCAAAACGATTTTGACCCATTGTCTGAGGAAATATTAGAACAGCTAGAACTGGATTTGTAGGCCAATATTCTTTCCAACTATCCTTTTGAACATGCCCCATTTGCACTATAAGTCCTAAAAATGTTTTCATATCTGTTGGAGTACAGGAGACCACTTTATTGCTTTTGAAATTTTGTGCTTTCCCAAATTTTGGTTATAATATATGTTTGATTGATGACAAAATAGTTCAAACAGATCGTCATCAAAAGTCAAGTTGGTGACTTCAGTGATGTTCTTAGAATCAGACAGTGTAACTGTAACCCCAGAATTACCTTTCAATTTTTCCAAATTAGGTTGAAAGTCCTCTTTTGACCAATCATTATCTTGGCAACCAATATGCAAATTATACTCAAAATCATGTTTGAAATTGTTCAAATTTTCAGGTCTGGAATCACTTGAAATTACTATTTTTTGCCTTTTTGAAGGAATAATTATATCACTACCACTGTCAAAGCTTTCATCAGTTTCATTTGGAATATCTGACAAATTGTCAGCAAGTATATCCAGAATTTTATTATGTTCTTTGTCACTATCCATGGTTACTCAGCACTTAAAAAATATCAAATTAATATAAAAAACAGTTATTTTTATTACTAACAACAAGAAACTAATCACTTCTATTTTCCTCTGTAATTTTTAACTTCAGTGAATGTGTTTTTCCGTTATACTGTTTCTCTCTAAATGACAATGAAAAGCCGAGAATTCTCATGATTAGCCACAAGCCTTAGAATAGAAAACATGAGAATTCTCGTGATCTGTCTTCAATGTGTTAATAATAAAAAAAAGAGAGAGAGAAAAGAAAGAAAGAAAGACAAAAAAAAAAGAAAAGAGAAGTCGACATCTTGACCCACCTCCCTCTTGGGGTTGTCGCCCCCAGATGATTATCCAAGGGGTCCTCCACCTTGTCGGAGTTCTCCAAGATGGAGAAAGCTTCTTCCGCAGCCAGAGCTGGTCCCTTTCTAGAGACAGGAAAAAGAGAGAGATCAGTGTCTCGGGAGAGAAATCACAAGCCGTCCCAATCTTTCCTAGGTCTCATAGCCAATCTGGGTCAAATGAAAGGAAACAGAAGACCAGTTTGCAAGAGAAATGGTTTATAGGAAATAACTTCATTTGACAGGAGTAAATACAGAAAATTCAAGTTTTGTTTGAAACTTCATAAGCTTGGTGAATTTTTAAGATGTTTTAGCTGTTCACATTTGTTTGTCTTGGAGCAGTGACACATAAAGATGTAATTCTCTATGGTTTAAAATGGATCATGCCCTGGCCGGTTGGCTCAGCGGTAGAGCGTCGGCCTAGCATGCGGAGGACCCGGGTTCGATTCCCGGCCAGGGCACACAGGAGAAGCGCCCATTTGCTTCTCCACCCCTCCGCCGCGCTTTCCTCTCTGTCTCTCTCTTCCCCTCCCGCAGCCAAGGCTCCATTGGAGCAGAGATGGCCCGGGCGCTGGGGATGGCTCTGTGGCCTCTGCCTCAGGCGCTGGAGTGGCTCTGGTCGCAACATGGCGACGCCCAGGATGGGCAGAGCATCGCCCCCTGGTGGGCAGAGCGTCGCCCCTGGTGGGCGTGCCGGGTGGATCCCGGTCGGGCGCATGCGGGAGTCTGTCAGACTGTCTCTCCCTGTTTCCAGCTTCAGAAAAATGAAAAAAAAAAAAAAAATGAAAAAAAAAAATTAAAATGGATCATATGAGGCATGTAGTATCAAGAATTGTTACTTTACAATGTTCCCTTAAGCAAAACTGAATTTGCTTTAAACTTTAGTGTGGCATGGACTGATAATAGATCTCTTAACTCCTGCCCAGCTAAAGTGTGATGTTTAATATTATGGAAACAAAACAGGCAAAATTTAGACTTAAGGCTTTTCATAGCTGGGATATAATATGCAGCTGTAGTTGAATGAGCAGGCTTTAAAAGCTGCTGTGAACACAAGCCAACAGGTAAAAATTAAAGCTGCAACTTTAAACTATAGTAGATTAGGGGTTTAAAATTTTTTAACTGGTCTTTATACAGGGCAGAAGTTGTCCAGTTGGTATAGAATCTAAGAAGGTTCAAGAAAGCCAGTTTACCTTTCTTTGCTTTAGGTTATAAATTTCTTATGTGCTTGCTGTATGTGAGTGAACACATAACCCTTTGTAATAGCATTCTTCATTTGGAAATTTGAGACTATGCAAAATATCAGTGTCCTGCCTGTTTAAGGGTGCATTGTAGAGCTGAACTTTGAGTTACTGTGCACAAAAATTTTTTTCATGCTGTCATTAGTAATATGATTTGTGAAAATCCTTGGTATTAAACTTTTGATTACAAAAAAATCTTTATTTTAAAATTTTATTTTGAAAGTAACTTTAAAATTAATATAACTATACTTTGGATGACAGGGAAGACCATGATAAAATAAATATAGGGTGGGGCAAAGTAGGATTTACTGTTGTGAGTACACAAAATGCAGAGTTTATTCTTATGTTATTATTTATTTATTATTGTATTATTTTCTATACCAACAACTATAAACCTACTTTTGCCCTACCCTATACAATCATCTGATTTGAATGCCCATATTTTTGTTTTTGTTTATAACTGAGTTGGAGTCAGCTATAAAACTGAAATTGCCCTGGGCTACAGTAAAGAATAGAAACAAATACATGATGCATACATGCCAAATAAAGACCAAATATTGTAATTTCTTGCTTCTGAAACAAAGGTTAAAAAAAATTGTAATAGAAGAAATAGTGGGAAAGTTATCACATAGCAATATTGATATTTCAAATTAAAAACATCTATGTTGTATTAATTTCCAGTGTAATTTAGGTCAGGCAAAACAATATTCTTTGTTACCTTAAAATTAATGTTAATTTCAAATATTTTAGTTTAAGCCCTGGCAGGTAGCTCAGTTGGTTAGAGTGTCGTGCCTACACACCAAGGTTGTGGTTTTGCTAACGGGTCAAGGCACACACAAGAATCAATCAATGAATGCATAAAAAGGTGGAAAAACAAATTGATGTTTCTTTCTCTCTAAAAATCAATCAATAAATAAAACAAAAATAAATTTTTTTATTAATTTCAATTTTTCTAGTTTAATATTTAAAAAGAGCTATGAACATAGGTTTATACCAAGTTTTCTACTTGCACATAGCATATATTAGGGTAACTTTAAAATTGAAAGTTTATCACATTGGGTATATACAACAGTCCTTGCAAGGTGAACCTGTATTATTCAAGATTGACAAACAGTGCTATATACTCTGTATGACTGATATATATAAGGAACATGATAAATGTTAGTTGAATCACAGTTTTAATTATCTATATAGGTTCTTCATATTTATTCATTCGATTGACTCAAATTATCCCAGAGTTACTTTTTTCCTCATAATAAATGCACTGAATTAACAGTGAGAAGTTGCAGTGGTTCTTGACTTGTCACTAGGAACCCCTTAGAGCAGTGGTTCTCAACCTTTCTAATGCTGTGACCCCGCAATACAGTTCCTCATGTTGCGGTGACCCCAAACCAAAAAATAATTTTGGTGGCTACTTCATAACTGTAATTTTGCTACAGTTATGATTCAGAATGTAAATACCTGATATGCATTATGTATTTTCCGATGGCTTTAGGCGACGCCACCGGGGTCGCGACCCACAGGTTAAGAACTGCTGCCTTAGAGCATCTATGAAATCTATGGACCCTCTCTGAAGAAAAATGGATATATAAAAATATTACATACAATATAAAAAATTACACACATAATAAAAGAGATAAGACTCTTAAATTAGATATCTGTGAAATCTAAGGCAACTTCTCTTAGAGTTTCCATTTCCTCATCTGTAAAATGCAAATACCATCAATCTCATGTTATGTAGATTGAATGAAATCACGTTCATTATGGTGCTTGCAATTTAGTAATTGCCAAATTAAATGGTAAGTATAATTATTATTAAGGCCAACACTGACCTCCTGTCTTACCTCTAATTATTGTCGTTTGAGGTGTTCTTGTGCTGATTGTTCATTGTAGCATTCCAAGGGCAATTTGTTCTTTCTACTGGTAATCTCATTTATTTGGCTTCTCCTTTTAGGCTATTTTTACAGATGATAGTGAACCATGAAAGCACTGAAGAATAATAACATCTTTAATGATTAAGAATATTAAGAGGCTTTTAATATTGTTATGATCAATTCCAAAGGTGATGAGTAATAAACAGAAATACAATATAAGAACAAGGATACTTGAAGGGCAAATATATTGGCTCACAAATTTAAACTGGAGATCTGATACATACTTGTGGCATACAAGAAAATGGGGAAGTTATACTATACTTACATCATAGTTTTCTTGAAAACTAAATGACAATATAGTGAGTAGCACATAACTGAGATTTAATCACATATGAATAATGAATGATAAATGGATACTAAGTCAGTATGGAATATTGTATTAAGTTGAGAAAGCATTTATTCTATTATTCTCAAAACTGGTTATATTAAAAATATACTTTAATTTTTTAGCATGCAAGAAGAAAGACGGGGTCAGACAGCAAGGGAGAGAGATGAGAAACATCAATTCTTTGTTGCAGCACCTTAGTTGTTCGTTGATTGATTTCGCATATGTGCCTTGATGGCAGAGGGCTCTAGTTGAGCCAGTGACCCCTTGCTCAAGCTCATGAGCCTATGCTCAAGCTGGCGACCTTGGGGCTTCCAACCTGAGTCCTCAGCATCCCAGACCAAAACTCTACACACTGCCCCAATGCCTGGTCAGGCAAAAAACAAAACAAAAAAACATTTTTATGTTCATATCTGGAAAATAATTCAGAACTATAGAAAATTTACAGAGGCAGTAAGAGTGTTATGAAAATAATGTAAAGCTTTGGAGACTCACAATTATAGGAGAAATCCTTATACAACAAACTCTAAGGTACTATACAAATTCTTTTATTTTCTTTTATTTTTATTGTCATTTTGGTATTTTTAAGTATTAAATATTACATGATATGTATAGGTGACAGGTTGAAATTAAAAAATACTTTGGATATGTGTCACTGTAGTCATCATATCACGATGAGAGTTTTCAAAACACTAAAAAAAAGCTTTATAAAAACTCTCAATTATTATAAAATGCTTTTATAAGTAAACAGTAACTTCCATCTGTGTGGAAGATCTCAAAAAGTGATCTTAAAATATGTACATGAGACCCTAGCCAGTTGGCTTAGTGGTAGAGCGTCAGCCCAGTGTGTGGATGTCCCAGGTTTAATTTCTGGTCAGGGCACCCAAAAGTGACCACCTGCTTCTCCACCCTTCTCCCTTCACTTCTCCCCTCCTGCAGCCATGGCTCAATTGGTTCGACTGCATTGGCCCAGGTGCTGAGGATGGCTCCATGGAGCCTCAGCCTCTGGTGTTAAAAATAGCTCAGTTGTGAGCATGGCCCCAGATGGGCAGAGCATTGGCCCCAGACGGGGGCACCAGGTGAATCCCAGTCAGGGCACATGCAGGAGTCTGTTTCTCTATCCTCCCTCCTCTCACTTGGAAAAGAACACACACACACACACACACAAACACACACACACACGTATGATGAAACATGTCCTCCTCCCCAAAATGATGACCTTATTAGAGATAGTGGTCATTTACCATCACAATGATTCTCATTTTAGAATGCTGAATGCCTCATTTCAAAGTACAGTATGTTCTGGCTTTCCTTTAAAAAAAATTTTTTTTTAGACCTTATGCTCTTATGATTCTATGCAATTTCTAAAAATATGCATAGAAGCCAAGCCTGTGATTCAATGTTTTCATAGTTCTATTCAATGTAACAGACTGGGAAGGTGAGCTAAAGATTACTCCCTCTATATTTTGAAAGATTTCAGAGTTGAATGCTAGTATATTTAATCTGTTGCTGATTTTTTTTAAGCCTTGGCAATGTCAGGCATCCTGGTATATGTATTAATTAGTGGAATATTTGTCATTCTTACTGCTCAGACTTGTTATAACTGTTTTGTTTGTTTATATGAAACTTCTACCATGTGTTCGAACAGAAAATTCCTATGTAGTTAAGAACTTAATTAACCAGTGCCTGACCTGTGGTAGCACAGTGGATAAAGCATCTACCTAGAATGCTGAGGTTGCTAGTTCAAAAATCCCTGGGCTTGCCTGGTCAAGGGACATATGGTAGTTGATGCTTCTTGCTCTTACTCCCCTTCTTTCTCTCTCTCTCTCTTTCCTCTCTAAAATAAATAAATAAAATCTTCAAAGAAATTTTAAAAAGAACTATTAATTTTTAATCAGATATTTGACACAGGAATCCTTTTTAAAACAAAATCCTTTGTTATTATCAACTAAGTTACTGCTTTTGATTTCAAAAGCACCTGTTTCTGATGTGTACTAAACAAATGTGTAATTTCTTGTGCAAGACTTTTTGACTGTTTTCAAGCACCATATGTGAGATGGTTAGAAGCAATAATATATTAATATTTCTATTTAACCCTTTCAAAACTGAACTGTATTTTTTTAAAGATTTATTTTCCTCCTGATTTGTTTGCCAGCATTCAGTATTGTTGAGCCAGATATATGTTTATTTGCTCATGTTTAGCTTATTTCTTGTAACTTGCAGTGTGCTCTACATTTTCAGTCCTTAAGAGATTTATTTTACAAACTGTGTACTGTAAGGTTTATTGGCAATCAGATGGAAAATTGAGTAAGCTTACACCATATTTTGTAGAAAAATCTGCTTAGCTCCATATTTCACCCATGAACAATTTATAATGTGAACAGTCTTAAGGAATAAATAAAATATAAAATGTAAAAACAAAAAATCAATGTAAAATTTTTAAGTTAAACAAAAAATTAGTTCCTGAGTGCAAGAATTATTAAATTGAATGGAATCAGCTTGAAGTAGGGAATTTTTAGATCATTTCTTCCATGTCCAAGGTTTTCTTGTGATCTATATACTTCATAATCTCTTTTATTTTATTTTGTATTTTTCTGAAGCCGGAAACGAGGAGGCAGTCAGACAGACTCCCACATGCGCCCTACCGGGATCCACCGGCATGCCCACCAGGGGGCGATGCTCCACCCATTTGGGGCATTGCTCTGTTGCAACCAGAGCCATTCTAGCACCTGAGGCAGAGGCCATAGAGTCATCCTCAGCGTCCAGGCCAACTTTGCTTGAATGGAGCCTCTGCTGCGGGAGGGGAAGAGAGAGACAGAGAAGAAGCAGATGGGTGCTTCTCCTGTGTGCCCTGGCCGGAAATCGAACCCGGGACTCCTGCACACCAGGCCGATGCTCTACCACTGAGCCAGCCAGCCAGGGCCCATAATCTCTTTTTAAAATCATTTTTAAAAATTTACTTATTGACTTTTAGAGGGGAAGGAAGTATGAGAGAGAAAGAGAAATTGATCTGCTCCTGTATATGCCCTGATTGGGGATCAAACCTGCAACTTTTGTGTATCAGTACTCTCTGACCAACTAAACTTTCTGGCCAGGGCTATACTTCATAATCTTTATTGTCTCCATAATATTCATTTTCATTTTTTTAGCGGGTACGGGGCGGGACAAACAGGGACAGCCATAGAGGAAGGGAGAGAAATGAGAAGCATCAATTCCTCACATGGCACCTTAGTTATTCATTCACTTTCTTTCATACTGAATGCATTTTTACTTTACATATAAATTTCTTAGTTAAAAAAAATGTGTTAATATTCAGCATTTGAATGGCTATCAGGAAGGTTATTACTATTTAAGCACAGTTCTTTCATCAATCTACTATATGTACATAAATTCATTCCTTCTACAAATTCACTATTTATGCCATATTTCCCTTTTAAAAAGATTTCAGTTAATTTTTCATTGCCACCATAAATATATTAGTTGATTATATGTAAATTTTATATTAATTTACTATTATATAGTCATTAAATTTGGAAATTTGGGGGTAATTTTACTTTTTAAGTGGAAAATACCTTATAATTCATATATAGGATAGAATAATTGGCATTTTTATTAAGAAAACAGCTTAATCATGTATTTAACATTAAATGAAGTTGAGAGAGCAGAGTAAAAAGTATTCTGTTGAGTTTATTCCATGATGTAGAGAAAAAGAAACTTTTAACACGTGAAATTGATTTGAATGGGTAAAAAATCTTACATTGTACATTGATTTTTACATGACTCATACAGAATTTAAAGTAATTATCTTGAAAAGATAAGAATGGTAATGTCAGGTGATAAAAGTGAATGTGAAAAAAATGTACTAAAAATTATTCCATTACTTATTTTCTTCTTCCTTTTTGGTGATGACTAAACCTTGAATGGTCTGGTTGGCAGAGACTTACTAAAAAGCCTCTATTTCAACTCTTCTTTCTGGCATTTAAAATATTCCAAAATCCCATCACCTTATCCTAAGATAAATTTCTTGCCTGACCTGTGGTGGCGCAGTGGATAAAGCATCAACCTGGAATGCTGAGGTTGCCGGTTCAAAACCCTGGGCTTACCTGGTCAAGGCACATATGGGAGTTGATGCTTCCTGCTCCTCCCCTTTCTCTCTCTCCCTCTCTCTCCCCTCTCTAAAATGAATAAATAAAGTCTTTAAAAGTTTTTTTAAAAAAAGATAAATTTCTCTAGCGCCCTCTGCTTAGCTTATGCTGGTTCTAGTCAATGGCCGACACTCATTTTTGCTTTCAAGTTGGCTAAATTGTATCCCCCACACGAAAATTTATGAGGTTCTAATTGACAGTATCTTATTTGGAGACAGGACCTTTGAAAAGGTAATTAAGGTTAAATAAAGTCATAAGAGTATGCTCTAACCCAGTATGTCTGGTGTTCTTTTAAAAAGGGACATTTGGAGATAGACTCACATATAGAAAGAACACCACATAAACATGAAACAGCCATCTACTAGCCAAGGACAGAGGCCCCTGAAACCAACTCTGTTTTGGACTCCAGAGCTGTGAGGAAGTAAATTTGTTTAAGCCACCAAGTCTGTGGTACTTTGTTAATGGCAGCCCTAGCTGCCTTTGCTCATATTGTTCCCCTCACTGAAAATGCCCCTTCCTTTGATCCACATCTATCCAGATTATGTCATTTAACATGGAACTTAAACAGCCACTTGGTGAAGTTATCCCAAACATACACATGGAACGGGGAGAGACAGTCAGACTCCCGCATGCGCCCGACCGGGATCCACCCGGCACGCCCACCAGGGGGCGACGCTCTGCCTACCAGGGGGCGATGCTCTGCCCCTCCGAGGCATCGCCCTGTAGCGACCAGAGCCACTCTAGCGCCTGAGGCAGAGGCCAAGGAGCCATCCCCAGTGCCCGGGCCATCTTTGCTCCAATGGAGCCTCGCTGCGGGAGGGGAAGAGAGAGACAGAGAGGAAGGAGAGGGGGAGGGGTGGAGAAGCAGATGGGCGCCTCTCCTGTGTGCCCTGGCCGGGAATCGAACCCAGGACCCCTGCATGCCAGGCCGACGCTTTACCACTGAGCCAACCGGCCAGGGCCACTACTGACTTTTTAATATAAAATTGGACATGTAAGTGCTAAAAGCACTTAATGTATAAACAATTTAGGGGAAAATGAGACATAGTTTTTGCCCTTAAACTTATTGTGTAGCAGTGCAAAACCCAATTCTATAGGAAGCTTAAATTTTAAAAAAAATGGGTTCAGAAAAATTTCACAAAAGATGAGTCCTGAAGGAAGATGTATTAGTTATCCTCCTAACTAATTCGGGTTAATTTTCTGCATATCAAATTAACCCAAATGACTGCAGTTTGAAACAACAAATATTTATTATCTCAGATTCAGGAGGGTAGTTAGCTAGATGGTTGCGGTCTCTTATGAAGTAGGTTAAGCTGTTGGCTGGGGCTGAAGTCATCTCAAGAGGGCACAAATACTTGCTTCTAATCTCACTCACGTGGTTGTTGGCAAGTTTCAGTTCCTTATTGGCTGTTAGATCTCATTTCCTTGGCACATAGGCTTCTCTATAGTCTGCCTGAATCTCCTGTGACATGACAGTTGGCTTCTCTCAGTGATTCCAGAGAGTATGCCTCTTATAATCTAGTCTCCAAGTCACAGTTGCTTCCACTTTATTCTATTTATTAGAAGAAAGTCACAAAGACCAACCCATATTCAAAAGAAAATGAATTAAGTTCCACCTCTTGACAAGTAGAACATTAAAGAATTTGTGGACATATTTTTAAAACCAACATAGAAGACTGAAAAGAATCTGTTAAGACACTTTTGGGGAAGCAAGGTCATTCACAGCTGGGGAAAGAAAACTGCAAAGACATGAAGTATGAAGCAGTATGGAATACTGGCATACAACTACCAGTGGTTCCTGAGGTTGTACACGTAGGGAGGTTAGTTATCAAGAAAATCTTATGGCATGTGCTCTCCCTCCTGGAAGCACACCTATGCCTTTCCCGTTCCCTCTTCTTCCCCAACAGGTGTGTATCTCCAAAACTCTGAAGGACCGCACAAGACTTGCAACCAGAGAAGCTATAGGCAATAGCAGCAGCTTGTCCTGGGCTAACCCCTCTGAATCTGTCCATGAGGCCTTCTTTTTCTTGATTTCTCAGTGAGCCAAAGTAGCCATGCCTAGCCTCTCTTGTTGCTTCTTTTATCCTAAGCCCTTCCTTGTTTCACTGTCCCCAGTTTTAATAGTAAACATACCCTCTGCCTAACCAGGTAGAGGTGTCGTGGATAGAGTGTCGGACTGAGACGCAGAGGACCCAGGTTTGAAACCCCAACGTTGCCGGATTGAGGGCAGGCTCACGAGCTTGAACGTGGGGTCACTGGCTTGAGTGTGGGATCATAGACATGACCCATTGGTTGCTGGCTGGAGCCCAAGGTTGCTGGCTTGAGCAAGGAGTCACTGGCTCGTCTGAAGCCCCCAGTCAAGGCACATATGAGAAAGCAATCAATGAACAACTAAGGTGCTGCAACCAAGAATTGATGCTTTTGATCTCTCTCCCTTCCTATATGCCCCTTTCTCTCTCTTGCTAAAAATCAAACAAAAAACCAAACATACTCTCCAAAAATAAAAAATAAAAAATAAATTTAAAAAGGTCTTTATACCTTTTTTACAAATAGGAGTTTGTCTTTTACCCTGTAGGTGATGAGGCATTATTATAAAGATTTAATGCAGGGGAGTTTAAGTTGTACACTAGAAACTGGTGGTAGTTTGGAAGACGAGGTAAAACTTAGTAAACAAAGATTAATTTCTTCCAAAACTTCAGATGAGAGATTATGAGTGAATGATTAAGAGAATGGCTGAAAGAGTGGAGAGGTAAGGATGGATCCTAGTCATGTCTAGATGGTAAAATATACAAGAGTTGGCAATTAATTGTGGGATATAAAGAAAGGATAAAAGCTATCAGGCTTGGCAACCAGCATGTGGTACTATTTCCCCAAATTATCCTTTTAATTAGTACAAAAAAAAAACCCTATTCTATGAAATTAAAAAACTATGAAATGAAATAAAAATAACTATAATAGTCACTTCTGAAAAGTTGAATTAACACCTTGTACATATCCTGTTAGTCCTTTATGAACTTACAAATATTCACAAAATTGTAATATTTTAAAACTTTCTTCACACTTTGTTATGTTGATGAAATTTCCTCCACATCATTTTTAAAGGCCGAGTACTGTTCTATAGTATGGATGTAGCTTAATTTATTTAACCAATATTTTAGTAAACAGTGCAGTTAATGAACACTCTTACAATAGTTACTGTATCCTTAGGATACATTTGTATTATAGGAATGGCCTTGTCACAAATTCATGCTTATTGCTAAGCTGCACTCTAGAAATGTGCCAATTTGTACTTAAAAGAAACCATTTTGCTAAACTCTTGCCAGTATTATCCACTTAATCACTTGGTAACATAACACTTACAGACCAAATTAACGTGTAACATGTTACATCACTTTTAAGTCTAACCTTCCATTATGTAAACTTTTATATTACCATTCAAAGCTTAAAATTTATGCATTTTAGCTAAAGAAACTGAAGTCATTTTATTACAAACCAGACTATTTAGGAGTTTTGCCCTAAATATTTATCAGTGCTCTTTCCATTTTTTTCCCCCCTATAATAACCTTATAGGTTTCCCAGAAAAATGTACATTCTTTCATTATCAAGGGCTGGAAGCTTGGCATATTCCATTAGTTTAGTCCTATTTTTACTAACTGCTTCCTTGCTTGGATTTTACACATTGTGTGTTGAAGGAAATCATTTAAAACATTTACTACTTAAAAAGTCTGCCTAACCTTGGATAAGGATCTATTTTCTTCATTCAATGGCTCTTTTATTCACTGTCTCATACATATGACAGTACTTACCTAATGTCTACCATGTGTGGGGAATAAAACAGTGAAAAACAAATGTAGTCCCTGCTCTCATGAAACTCACATTTTTAGTAGGGCAAAGGGAAACAAATAATAAAGAGATAATGCTATTTTTTAAAAAAGGGTCATGTAAGATACAATAAATTGGAAAAAGAAGCTACTTTAGATATGGTGGCCAGGGAAGAAGTGTTGGGAGATATCTGAGTTAACACCTAAAGGATGAGAATGAGTTAGCCATATTAAAATAGAGAAAGCATATGTCAGGCAGAAATAAATAATACATAGCAAATGCAAAGGTCCTGTGAAGGATCAATAAACTTCAATTGTGTATAAGAGACCCTAAATTGTAGCTTTAATGACAGTTTACTTTTTTTATGTCAAAATCTGCATGTAAGAAGTGCAGGGCTGGTATGGTGCTCTACAAAGGCTTCAAGGCCCCAGGTTGTCACCCATTCCAAGTTTTACCATCCCTAGGATGGGGGAACTTGCACATGGCCCAAACTGGCAGCTAGAGTTAGAGGTCACATCTGTTCTCCAGGGTGCAGGATATAAAAAGAGAAACAAAGGACTGAAATGTGCAACAGTTGTCTTTTAAGGATGGTTCTGGGAAGGTGCCCCATGATATACCAGAACCACCACATGGCTATAGGGAGGCTGGAAACACAGCTTTTATCCTGGATAGCTACACACCCATGTCTATTACTATGAAAAAATCAAGAGAAATTTGTCAACTAACAGTCTCTGGTATAGATAGGAAAAAAACTTAGTACATGACAGAGATAGAAAAGAAGGGTGAGAATCAGATGTAGATAGATAGAAACCAGATTATAAAGTTTTAAAGCCCATGGTAGGGAAGTGGGTTTTATTCTATTCCAAGGGAATCCTCTGGAGGGTTTTAAAGAAAAGAGTAATTTACCCTAACAAACGTTTTTAAATGATCCCTTTGGCTGGCATGTAGAGAATGCTTTGAAGGGGTGCAGGGAAAAGATTTTGTGGATATTGCTGTGTGAGATGATGGTGTCTTGGACAGGGTGGTGGCATGAGAGGTGATGAGAAGTGGCTGAATTCAGAATACGTATAAGGAAGAGCTGATGGTACTGGACAATGAGTTGGATTAGAGTGTGAGGAATCACACAAGATTCCTAGCTTTACGCCTAAGCAAGTGAGTGAAATGTTGGTGGTGCTGTTTATGGTAGGACAGTTTGGATCCAAATGTTATTTTAATACCAAAGGTTTTAAGATACCCAGAAACAGATTAAGGTGGGTTGAGGCCGCAGGTGCAGACGAAAATATTGGGTGCCTTAAAAAAACAGAGACAGAAAAAATAAAAATACATATTAACCATATTTTTATTTTATTTTTTGAAGCTGAAAACGGGGAGAGACAGTCAGACAGACTCCCGCATGCGCCCCACCGGGATCCACCCGGCACGCCCACCAGGGGCAACGCTCTGCCCACCAGGGGTCAATGCTTTGCCCCTTCGGGGCGTTGCTCTGCGGCGACCAGAGCCACTCTATCGCCTTGTGCAGAGGCCAAGGAGCCATCCCCAGCGCCCAGGCCATCTTTGCTCCAATGGAGCCTCGGCTGCGGGAGGGGAAGAGAGAGGCAGAGGACGGAGGGGGGGGGGTGTGGAGAAGCAAATGGGCGCTTCTCCTATGTGCCCTGGCCGGGAATCGAACCCGGGTCCCCCGCACGCCAGGCCGACGCTCTACCGTTGAGCCAACCGGCCAGGGCCTTAACCATATTTTTAAATAAAAAATATTATGTACTGGCCCTGGCTGGTTGGCTCAGTGGTAGAGCATCGGCCTGGCGTGCAGGAGTCCTGGGTTCGATTCCCGGCCAAGGCACACAGGAGAAGCACCCATCTGCTTCTCCACCCCTCCCCCTCTCCTTCCTCTGTCTCTCTCTTCCCCTGCCGCAGCCGAGGCTCCATTGGAGCAAAGATGGCCCGGGCGCTGAGGATGGCTCTGTGGCCTCTGCCTCAGGCGCTAGAATGGCTCTGGTTGCAATAGAGCAATGCCCCAGATGGGCAGAGCATCGCCCCCTGGTGGGCGTGCCGGGTGGGTCCCAGTTGGGTGCATGCAGGAGTCTGTCTGACTGCCTCACCGTTTCCAACTTAAAAAAGAAAAAAAATAAAAAAATAAAAAAATATTATGTACTATTAACATTTTATTTCCAAAAAAATTTAAATATATGTATAATCAATAGTCAGTTTTGAACTAATAGTTGAACATATATGAAAGTATAATTATAATTAATGATAGCATACATGAGTAACAATCAGAAATTTGAACAAAAAATCATAGAATTTTACTTGAAAATTACAAATGTGAAATTTTTTCTTGCTTTTTGTTATGCAAACTTACTCTCATCACAATCAATAATTTTAAGTAAATTGCTCTATGTAAAATGGCCATATTATTTAGTCTTTCCTCTGACATTGAATTTCTTACTTTTTTTTTTTTTTTTTAAGAGTCAGAGAGAGAAATAGATAGGAACAAACAGACTGGAACGGAGAGAGATGAGATGCATCAATCATTAGTTTTTCATTGGGACACCTTAGTTGTTCATTGATTGCTTTCTCATATGTGCCTGGACCATGGGGTTACAGCAGACCAAGTAACCCCTTGCTCAAGCCAGTGACCTTGGGTCCAAGCTGGTGGGCTTTTGCTCAAATTGGATGAGCCTGCGCTCAAGCTGGTGACCTTGGGGTCTCAAACCTGGGACCTCCACATCCCAGTCCAACGCTCTATCCACTGCACCACTGCCTAGTCAGGCAATTTTTTACTTTTTAGACAAGAAAATGAGCGTTTCTTCAATGCATTTGAAATTGGCATGGTTAACAAAATTTTCAAAATAATTTCCACATTTGGAAAAGTTGCTTTCATATCTAATGCTTTTTTATATATTGATCACTTGTCTCATCTAAAAAGATTAAAAACTGTTCCAACTCATTTAAAATTACTTGAATCAATGTCATCTTTATACATTTCTATTAACACATTTTTTTCTACATACAATGTAAACACAAAAAAACTAAAATTACTTATAACATTTTCATAGATTTTTCCATGTCTGTTCAGTTCTATTAAATGACTGCATATTACGTAGAGTACACTATGTAAAAAAATTCCTTTGGATTTTCTGTACATGTTCACTTGCAATCATCTTCAAATGTTTTAGCTGTTAGTTCAATTTTGTTGAAATTGTGTTTCCATTAATAAAAATTTCTACTTTTTTTCTTGTATTTTTCTGAAGCTGGAAAACAGAGAGGCAGTCAGACAGACTACCTCATGCGCCCAACCGGGATCCACCTGGCATGCCCACCAGGGGGCGATGCTCTGCCCATCTGGGGCGTTGCTCTGTTGCGACCAGAGTCATTCTAGCGCCTGAAGCAGAGGCCATGGAGCCATCCTCAGCGCCCAGGCCAACTTTGCTCCAATGGAGCCTTGGCTGCAGGAGGGGAAGAGAGAAACAGAGGAAGGAGAGGGGGAGGGGTGAAGCAGATGGACGCTTCTCCTATGTGCCCTGGCTGGGAATCGAACCCGGGACTCCTGCAAGCCAGGCCAATGCTCTACCATTGAGCAAACCGGCCAGGGCAATAAAAATTTCTACTTTTTAATAATGATGCACCCTTAACACTTGTGCAGTCAATAGATGCCAAGATTTACTTGTTGCATTAATCCTTTGCAAAATTTTATTCCACAGGACTGTCATTACAAATTTCATAATCAATCAAGTAATGATTTTGCTTCAATAACAATTTTTTTTCTTTTGTGGAAATGCATATCTCATCTAAAGCCTCTTTTATATTTTTGTAGCCACATTTTAACGCTAAAACTGCATCAGCCCTGGCAGACCATCTTGGTATCTGACAATTTCTTTAATGTTTAAGAACTTTTATCCAATTTAGTGCATAACATGTTCCATCGAAATGTTGTTGCAGAGAATAAAAACAAATTTTGTACAAATAAAAATAATCTGGAAGCATTACTACACCTCTCACAAGCAACATTACCAACTAAATTAAGTGAATGACTAGAGCACAGGAATTAACATTGCTGATGGGCACGTTGTCTTATTCTTGCTTGCAGATAATTGTAATTGCCCGACATATTTGCGGCATTGTCATACGATTGTCCACAGCAATATTTTATATCTACTGGCAAATTTTGCAAGGTAGATAAAATTGTCTCTTCTAGATACTCCACATCATGTTTTTCTACGGGGAAGAACTTAAAAAATCTTTAACATCCCCACTTGCTGATATATAGCACACTGCAAAATAAGTTGATCCACACACACATCTTGTAGAATCTAAAATACCATGTTTTGCATTTTATTCCCTCTACAATGTGTGCCAAAGAGAATCAGCAATTATTTGCAAAAGTCTATCACACTTCTGATGCAATAAGTAATTTACATGTCTGCTACCTTGATTTCCATACTTTTGTAAGTGCAACTTTAAAAAATCATCATATTTGCCTGACCAGGTGGTGGCACAGTGGACAGTGTTGGACTGGGATGTGGAGGACCCAGGTTTGAAATCCTGAGGTTAACAGCTTGAGTGTGGGATCACAGACATGACCCCATGGTCGCTTGCTGGAGCCCAAAGGTCACTGGCTTTGCTGGAGCCCCACAGTCAAGGCACATATATGAATGCAATCAATGAACAACTAAGGAACTGCAACCAAGAATTGATGCTTCTCATTTCTCTCCCTTCCTGACTCTGTCTCTTAAAAAAAAAAAAAGTAATATTTGCTCAAATACTATAAACTAGTCAAATAACTGCCTTTTCTTGAAGTTGCACTCTCATTATGGCCTCTAAAAGCAATGCCCAAACTTGCGAGAAATTTTATTGTGGATGCAATTCTTTGCAGAATCTCTCTCCAATAATTTTTTTTGCAATGTAATTTGCAGATTTTGAACATCGATGCGATTTAACGTAGAGGAGCACTTGTATGATGTACACAATGAAGTGACATGTTCTTTTGACATTTCATGCTTAGTTATTCCAATATTTTTCCAATTTGGAACCTTGTAGTCCACTTAAGACTTTGAGCCCGAAAACATTTTGCATGAGTAACCATATGATTTGGATGTTTTGGAAAAAATTAGCCAGGTCATTTCTTTTACCATTTGAAATTTTTCTGTAAAAATGGTCTTTACTCAAGCCTCTGTAGTAAATGCGATCACCATGTTTATAGACTGATTTAAGTGTAGTTATATCGCTTATATTTTTTTATTTATTTGAAATTAGAAATTCAACCATTTCATAAAACATTAGGCCAGAGAGCAATATTTTTAATTGTAATTTCGAATGGAATATTTTCTGTTTGAATTTCAATTATTTTCTAATGGACTTTCTTCTATATTTTTTACTACTGGTTTTTCATCTGGTTGACTGTTGACTGCTTCTTCATCTTTCTTCATCATTGTTGCTTTCTTCTATACCTTGGTTTTCAACTTCAACTAACTCCTTTTGTGACTGATGAAAGCTCCTTGTTCTTCATCTTCATTGTTGCTCAATTATGATGGCCTGAATGGCCAGGGCCAGTTATAAATATGTCCAATGCTCCTTTCTGTTGGTTGGCAACTTGCTCGCTTTTTAACTTGTCTTTTTTCAGCCCCTGATAGATGTCGTTTCATTTTTCTAGCTACCAACAAAAAGAAAAACATAAAAATTAATAGTCTGAATGATTAGGATACTAGAGATGTTTTCGTTATAGTGCAATAAATTGAATTAAAATTAAAAAATTATTCATAAACTACAAAAATCCAGGCGCTGATGTAACTAACAAGAATTAATTTTATCTTAATATAATTTCAACAATAGGAATTTTATTTTAATACAATTTCAACTTACCTGAATATTTATTTATATGCACTGAAAACTATTTTTAGAACCATAAATGAAACAAGTACATATTCACAAATTTACATCCCTGCATATCTGTGTACATTGTAAGTCTGCACTGCAAGAGAACCTCTGTAAGTACAAAGTAGCAAATACGATTCTATTGCTCCATTGCTGGGATGAGCAGTAGCTCAGCTGCACCCGGGGCCTATGCAGCGTAGTATGTGTCTAGTATGCAATGTAGTAATGAAATAATGAAAATAACTGAATATAAACATACTATCAGGTTTTACCGCCCATTGTAAATTTGTACATAATTAAAATTGCACATATGAAACCAAACTTGGTGTCATTAGAAAAAAGTGTCAAGTTGGGGTTTTGCAGGGCCCTTCAGAAGTCAGGGCCCAGGGCATGCACTTGGTGCGCCTGCATTTAAATCCACCTCTGAAGATACCCGTCCTTTTTATCTTTTACCTTGATAAAATTTTAGTACTGTCTACATCTTTTAGAAAATGTGACGCTGGCCTGACCAGGCAGTGACACGGTAGCTAGAGTGTTGGACTAGGGTGCAAAGAACCCAGGTTTGAAACCCCAAAGTGGCCGGCTTGAGTGTGGGCTCATCCAACTTGAGCATGAGCTCATAAGCTTGAGTGGGGGGTCACTGGCTTGAGTTTGGGATCACAGACATCACCCCCTGACCGCTGGCTTGAGCCTAAGGTCACTAGCTTAATCAAGGGGTCACTTGCTCTGCTGAAGCTCCCCTCCTCCCCCATCAAGGCACATATGAGAAAGCAATCAATGAACAACTAAGGTGCTGCAATGAAGAATTGATGCTTCTCATCTCTCTCCCCTCCTGTCTGTCCCTATCTGTCCCTCTGTCTCTGTCAAAAAAATAAATAAATAAATGTGACACCTCTCTTTCCTATAACTAGTTATTTACAAAATCATTCTCTTCCCCTAAAAAGAATTTTTTTTCTCACTCTAAACTAGTAATTTTCCATTAAGGTGCTTAAGAAATTTACATTTCAACACACAAAATACATACAAGGTTTGGACTGTTTTTCAGTAAACATAAGAATATCCACCAAAGTGGTGAATAGTTAAAATTATCTACAAAATGGGTAAATTGGATCAGTATTAGCAATAAAAATGAACTTTTTAATGCAGTAGGATGATTTAACAAATGTATTATTTAGAATGCTTACTAGAAAGCCATAAACATAAGCCCTTAACAAATATTAGCTCATTTAATACCTAGGATCAACCTCTAAGGTAGGTATTACACAAATTTTACAATTTATAACAGATTGGACACCAAAAATAGGAAAATTTAAAACTTGTTCAACAAGACTGAAGTTTATTTTAAACTAAGTTTTCTCAAGAAAGACATAGTTTATTTTTTCCTAATGCTTCCACCCTACACATTTACCGTGAAAATGTTTACCTCTTTCAGTAAAATATCGAAGGTAACAAAACCCTCAAATTAGACCTGTCCCTTTCTAGTAGTGGTTTCTCTAATTTTACCAATGTTTACGCTACTTAAAACGTGTGATTTTGGGGTAAGTACAGGGATGTTAACAGTAAGGCCATCCTTTGGCCTTAAAGTTCTATATATATGTCAAACCAATAGATTAAATGGTAATACTTGATGTAAAAACATATATGTAAAAACATTATCTTTTTTTATTATTCCATTTTATGATTCCAAATACTAATGATTATACTTTCAAGTTATTAATGGGTTAAAATGCTCAGTAATAAAGATATAGGTACATATATGTATTCACATACCTACATGTGTTACATATATTTAGAGGCGTGTTCAGTCTTTTAACACACCATCCTATGTAATAGAAGAGAAACCTGAGAGGCAGGCAGGAAGGAACTGTTGGGGAAAAGATAGGGAAGAGTATAAACAAGTGTTGTTCCTCTTGAACTTAATGTGAAAAAAAAGAGTGAAGCAGAATATATAATGAAATGAATGACCATGTAAAACACTTTCTTCTGGCTAAATTAGCACCATTCAGAGTTTAATTTACACAGTACATACTAATATTTCAAAATAACTTGTATTCTGTAAACATGACAGTCACTTTTGATTCTATAGTATGCTTATTTTTTTTTCTATTTATGAGTGCTATATACTCTTTGTCCTTCTAAGATAAGTTTTAAGTTGGATTATAGTGACTTTTTTTGGAAAGAAAAGGTGATTTTACAAAAGAAACAAGGGAAATAGAAATTTTATTTACTCCAAATGAATTGCACGTTATATTAATAAGTTCTATCACTCAAACAAATAACAATTTTCATTTTATGAAATTACACAACCCCAAAAACATATTGCAGAATCCCTTTATAAGTCCAAAAAGGTCCAGTAGTAACAAAAATGGAAGAGTTCATTAATTAAAAAGGAATAGAGATATTTTTATTTCAAAGAAAACATTTAATTTCCTTCTGAATGGCAATTATCTTACTGGAAAGCAGAGACTTTTTCACTTTTGAAGTTTCCGCCAAAGTCACCATAACTTCAAACGGCCTCGCTGATAATGATAGCCCCGTTCAAGCCTATGGGGCGCCTGGGACAGTGGCCGCGGGAGAAAATGCTACCACTTGAACTCAGCCAGCGCGAACGCAACCCAAAACTACTTTAAAAACCTGCTCCCCAATATGCTCCCTCCCACCAAGTAAAAAAGAAAAAGAAAAAAAGAGGAAGGATGGTGAGAAGATACAGATGGTTTCGGCAGAGGGAACTCACTTCTCAGGAGGCGATGACGGCGGGCTGCCGGTGGCTGGAAGTGTGTGCACGGGCCCCGGAGGCTGCGGGGCGGAGGGGGACAGGGGACAGCGACCAGTCTGCTTCAGGTGGCGGGGCGTGGGGATGCGTCCCAGGAAGACCTGGGGGGCGGGGTGCCCGACACGAACACAAACACAAACACGCTCCGCATCCCCGGGGAGGGCGGACCGAAGCCACCTCACCATTCCCCGCCCCTGCACCCCGCGGCCCACCTTGCACCCAGGGCCTTTGCCCAAAGTGAAGCAGCCCGCCCCAGGGGAACTGTAGCGGCCGCAGAGGCCCCGCTCGCTGTAACGGCCGCGCGGTGAAGCTACGAGCCTCCGGGTGAGTCAATGGGAGACACGACGAAGGCTGCGGGGAGGGAGGTGACGGAGTGAAACACCCCTCCTCACCCACTCGCGAACGTGCGGGAAGCAGCCTATCCACCCCCAACATTGCCGGGTCGGCAATCACCGCTCCCACCTTCCGCCGCCGCCGCCTTGAGAGAAGCCGGAACGACGGGGGTCACGGCGGGGGTCAGAGGGTAAAGGTCCTGCTCCCAGCAGCCTCCGCGGTGGATACGTCGCCATCTTGGATCCGGGGGACAAGAAAATTCATGCGGTGAGTTTTTGGCAAATTTTCGGAAGTCTGGCGGCGGGGCGCGCGGCTGGGGCAGCGGATTCGGGGCCCCCGCAGGGCGGGGGAATGCCTCGGGGCCGGCCCGGTCGCGCCTGGGGTCCGCGGGCAGCGTCCCGGCCCGCCGCTTCCCGTTGCTTTTGTCTCGGCTCCAATCGAGAGGGAGAGCGGAGCGGGCGGGGAGGGGGGGTGGCGGCGGTGGAGGGAGGGAGGGAGGGGGTGTGTATGGGGAGGGTGGTGGATAGGACGTAAAGCGTCGCGGTACTTGGGTCGCTGCAGCCGCAGCTCTGGATCCTAGGCCCGGTCCCTTCGGCGGGCGCTGGGGCTCTCCTCAGACTCCGTTCCCACGGGCTCCTGCTAGCGCACAGGAGCCTGCGCCGCGCTGCTTCCTGGGGAAGAAGAGAAGGCAGCCGCGGCGGTGGCTAAGGAGCCCGGGCCCGCTTTTAGACGGCGCTGTCGCCTGTCCATCAGCTGCCGCGGTCCTTGGCTGTTCACATTCTCTCAGTACACGCACATCACCTGCAACTTGTGTGTTTTTCTCTCTCCTCTCCGTGTGTGTGTGTGTGTGTGTGTGTGTATGTAAAAGATGGGGACTAGCTAATGGGTATCAGGAGCCTCCAGGCTCTGGGATAGGGAAGGCTTTGGATGATGGGAGAAGCGCAACTGTGATGCTTCCTCTGCCACCGCAGCCGGAGGGTGCAGCTTCCGTGGTGAGGTGGAGACTGAGGCCGGATGGTCCTGGGGTGGCGGAGGAACCAGAGACGCTGCTGTCTGCGAAGTTGCTAGCCCTGGTTTCTCCTTCCGCCGGCCCCCCTCCACCTTTTACTGACTTGAGTCTAACTTAAAAAGTTTTGCAGAATAAATGAGTGGGGTTCAACGAGGCCCTCCTAATTCTTGGTTAAGGCTCTGTGGTCCGTGTATACAGGAGAGAAACTGTGACTCTCGATGACTGCGATCGTTTCTGAAATGCAAGTTGTAGTTTTCTTTTATAGAAGCATTTCCACGGTTTTAGAATTTGCATTTATCCCAGGCCCTGTGAGTACAGTATTACCACCAAAAAGTCTTACATATGGGTATCACACTCACGGTTGAAACCTAAACATCAGCTTCCTTTGAATCCTCGGTGATGTCTTTACTTTCAGCATCCAGAAGACTCGAGTACAAAACATTTTGTTTCATTTTCATAAGACTCTTGGTCAAAGGATTCTACTCCTTTCTTACTCTTCAGGACTGTTTCTAGTAAGTGTAAGGAAATTAAGTGTACACTGATATCAACTCTTACATTCTTGGCGAAATGGTAGAGGTACTAAGTTAAAATCTGTTCAAGAGGGAAGCCATACTTTAATTTAGTTCATCGTTGAACAATTTTCCTGTCATGCATGGTATTAGTAATTTCTAGACATCTGGAATAAGTGCAACTTTGATTTGCCCCTTTAAACCACATAAGTGAAAATAATAAATTATGGGTGAGGGGAGAATAGAAATTTGAAAGTTTGTGTATTTATATATCACCCTTATGTTGAGTTGTTAAGTAATACTTTCTATAGTTGACAACATTAGTTTTCCAAATGTCAATGAACACATTTCTTTTGCAATTCTAGGAGATGACTTTATTCTAGATTTAAAGGATTAAGAATAATGGTGGACTGAAATGGTTAAATATCTATACATTCAGATGGCTAGATGTCTACATTCTGATCTCTTCATTGAAACTTGGTCATTCTAAATGGACCAAGATCTTTAGTAAGTTCTGTATGTTGAGCTCTTTAGTTTATAGTTCTTCTGTAATATTGAATCAGAAGGAAAAAATACAAAATTTACTGTAAAAAAGCAAAACTTCTATTTTACTTCTTTCTTGACTTTTTAAGATCCTCTAATTTTAAAGAGTTCAGTTTCTATTTTTTTTTTCCTAAGGGCTTGAATTGCAGTGATTTCTCTCAATACTTAGTATATTAGGAACTAAGAAACTTTTCACATTTTTTGCAAACAAATAATGCTACATCAATATAAATGAGTTAATGTACGTATCATTTGCTGGCAGAAACCTTTTATTCTAAGTATACTTTGTAGAGATATCTGTAACCTAATCTGATACTCTTAGGTAATGAGACTTGCCTGTATTTTTAACCAAGCAACAAATGCAACTTTTAAAAAAATTACAATTTCTGTACTTTTGTTTTAAAGTAAATTTGTATGGTGGAAAAATGATAGCAAAATGTATGAAAATGTATGAGTATGAGTGACTTACATTCCTTTCATTTGAAAAGTACTTGATCTTGAAGGTAAAACTCAGATATTCCTCCCAAAGAGAACTAATTATCTTTTTACTTAACTTTGGTTGAATAAAATGTTTTTAAAATATTTATTAATTTTTAGAAAGAGGAAGGGAGAGAGCAGGACAAAGACAGGAACATCTGTTCCTGTACGTGTCGTGACCAGGTATGGAACCAGCGACCTCTGTGCTTCTGGACGATGCTCTAACCCACTGAGCTGTCTGGCCAGGACTACTTTTTGATTTTTGAGAGATATTTTATTTTTAGTTAACCTGAAAATTCTGTTTTTTCAAAAGTAAATAAATACAGATTTATGAGTAGATTTCTTTAAAAGTGCTTCTAACTTATTTTTGGTTTTTATTTCTTCAGTAGATATTGATATTAAAAGTACTTATATTTTGAAAGAACCTTACAGAAATTTCTTCAATCTGTGTGAAGTTATAATTTTGCCCTTTTTAGCCACAAACTTGCTTCATAAGATTTTATAATATAGAAAAAATAAAGAAAAGGTAGGTATGCTTCAAGTCTGTATATGAAATAATAAGTATAAGTATATTTTAATAAACTACTAAATAAGTTAGCAATTTTGCTCGTGTCTTAAAATTTTTAACTGTAGGAAGTTCATTCTATTAGAATACATAAAAGCAATCTTTCCATGTACTTGCTTAAATAGGCATTTGAGGACAACTTATGCAAATAGTGATACAGTCTTAGGAGTAGATACATACATACAACTAAATAAAATTTTATTTGTTACGTAGACTTTTAGTGGATTTTGTAATACAAAGAAGCAAAAGAAACCTAGGTACCAGGTAGGGCAGTTCCACAGGCACAGCTGCATACAGTATTGATATCAAGGGATCTAGTGCTTTGATAGGAGTCATTCTTGTTGATTATACAGGTGACTTTTGTCTTTACTCGGGATGATTTCTACCTGTGATACTTGAATGAATTGAATTTCATTGTGTCTTTTACTAGATATTTTTAAAACTGCTCTATACTGAAATTGATGTCTGTTGTAGAAGGTCTATCTTTGAAAAGAGATTTTTTTTAATAGAGTTTTTAGAGAGAGAGGAAGGGAGAGAGAGAGATATCAGTTTGTTGTTTCTCTTATTTATGCATTCATTGGTTGATTCTTGTACGTGCTCTGACTGAGATCAAACCTGCAGCCTTATAATATTGGGACAATGCTCTAACCAACTGAGCTACCAGACCAGGAGGATTTTATGTTTTTAAAATTATTTTGTCATTTTTACCTTGGTTTTATTGAACCTTTCATTCGATTTAAATAGTGTGTGTGTGTGTGTGTGTATATTACTTTTATGTTTGTCTTTTTTAAACTCTTAAAAAACTCTTATGACAAGTCGTGCTGATGAGGCTTGTTCATTTATTTACTTTGTACTATTAGGATGATCTGGAGAATTAATTCTTGATATATATTTCTAACTGCTTATTCTCTTGAAATACAGATGCAAATCTCCAGGTATATAACTTGGGGATATGTCTCATTTTGGGCTAATAAAATGGTTTACAATGTTATTTTTTGCTAAGACCCATAGCTTATGTAATATGGAAATGCAAAATGAATTATTTAGGAGAAAGAAAAAAACAGAATAATTCTCTTTTCTGAATACACTTTAATATGTTGTATATGTTTAGTCTCAGGATCTAAGTGTTTATAAAGTAGATGTTTTAAGCATGTTTGCCACCCACTTTCGAAGTTTTTTTTCTTTCATGTGTATGTCTTTTCGTGTGTGGGAAGTTATTTTTACTATCAGTTCTCTGGTGTTTGACATACTTCTTATTCCTCAAAACTACTGAGGTGTCACTTTCTTATTTAGTTATTTGAGAGAGAGAGAGAGAGAGAGAGAGAGAAACCCTGAGCTGTCCCTGTATGTGCCCTGACCCAGTGATGAGCCCCACGACCTTTGTGTGTTGGGACAGTTCTCTAACCAACCGAGCTATCTGGCCAGGGTTGGTGTCACCTTCTTAATGAAAACTTACTAGGGTCCCCAAATTCTTCTACTATACTGTTTTTATTGAATGTGTGTCATATTGTATTGTAATTTACTGGCCAACCTCATTATTCATTATAATCTCCACTGAACTGTAAGCACCTAAGAGGTAAGGCTTCATTCTGTTTACCTTTACATTTCTAGTATTTTCTATAGTGCATAGTACTTAGTAGGTTATGAACAAATACGCAGTAAACCGAACTGGTGCTAGAGTGTCATTTGATACTTAATGATGTCAGAGTGCTCTGTTTCCCAATCCACTGATCAGAAATGGCAGATTAGACAGGGGATGGGAGAAGGGCATCCTGCATTCATCACTTCTTTATAATCTTTATACTTTCACTTCTAAATTACTTAGGGAAATAGAGAACCAGCTTCTTAAAGAAATGCTTGTAGAGAGAATGCATGCAGGACTAAGGGAAGAGCTTCTGTCAGTATTTAGATATGTATATCTTACTGTATTTTATATGGCTAAGGTCATTAAGGTCGTTGGTTGAAGGAGAAATTTTGTATTTATAGTTACGTGATGATATATATTTTTACCATTGCTTAACTATGTTAGACATGTATGATATATATATATATCTATATATATATATAGATATATATATATATTTCAGCTTTCTAAAATCTGAAAAATTCCAGTTCTAAGAAACATCTGATCTGGCCTTTAAGAGTTTGAATAAAGATTGTGCACCTGTTCCCCCCCCCCCCCCCTTTTTGAGATGTAGAAATTAAAACAGTAAATGACCCAGTTGTATTTAGTGGAGATGCTAACATTTAGATTTTAGAAATGTTTTATTTGCCTATATAGTTTTTAAGAGACCTATTTAATGATTAAAAAATAAAGCTACAGAGAAGGCAACATTTTTATTAAAAAAATTTTTTTCATTGATATGGGAGGAAAGAGAGTGTCGGGGAGAGAAGAAAGCATCAACTCGTTCCACTTAGTTCCATTTAGTTGTGTACTCATTCATTACTTCCTCTGTGTGCCCTTCCAAGAGATTGAACTTACAACCTCTGCATGCCAGACTGTGTTCTATCCACTAAGCTACCTGGCCAGGGTGAGAAGGTATATTTTTTAAAAGAGAATTTGACCCAGTACTTTCTCTGCTTTTACTGAATTGAAGTGTCTTTCTTTATATTGAAGTAGATAAGAATGCACACTTAGTAAATTTTTACGTGCCAAGGAATGGTAAAATAAGCAAGAGAAAATCACCATATTTCCCCATGTATAAGATGCACCCTTCTGTAAAAATTTGGAATCTAAAAACTGGGTGTGTCTTATACAGTGGTTGTAGATATTTTTACTTGCATTTCCCGCTTTTTCGTGCAGATGAGCAGTTGTATGAATTTTTATGATGAATAAAACTTGAGTTCAGTAACTTGATATAATATTTTCTTTTTCAAATCTTAGGCCCCCAAATTAAAGTGGGTCTTATATATGGGAGTGTCTTATACATGGGAAATATGGTCTGTGTCCTGGCAATTTAGGTAACAATGAGTAGAGTACTTGCTTTTTGACAAACATATTAATATACTGTTTTTCCATTTATATGTTTGAATGTTGAAACATAACTGCATTTTGTATCAACATCTGGACATAATGTAATGACTGATTATGTAATAATACAATGTGTTTGGGAGAGGAAGCTTTGGTTTTGTGTCACCTGGCAGACTTAGTATTTGTGTTACTTTTTATATTGTAAATTGTAATGCTTATCCTACATACAATTTTGTATTTAATTTTTAATTTTTAAAAGCCTTATAGATTGGTCCAGTAATAATATTCTGAAAGTTTACTGTGCCATTCAAAGTACCTGATTCCTTTTGACTTAATTTTATTATTTAATATTTTAAAAATGCTTTACAGCTTAGAAAGCACTTTGGTATACATCATCTCAATTTTATATGGTTGTCATTTTGGTGTTAGTTTTTTAAATAAGATTAAATTTTAATATTAATGTGAAGATAAAATAAGCTATCTTGTTACTATGAATATTTATAATTAAGAATCATGAAGGCCATTTTTATCCTTAGACTGGACTCAGTATCTAATACTTTTCTCACTTATGCTACTCTGTAGGGAAGGTCCTGATTTATTAAGCAGGTATGAGTAGAAGGTTTTGTTTTTAATTGATCATCTTGCAGATTCAGGATAATTTAATTAAAGTAATAACAGGAGCTTGAAAAAGTAGAAAATTTTTGTTTAAAGCTTGGCTTTCCATCAAAATACATCAGCTACTCATATTTTTTAAAATTACATTTTATCAAGAAACACCAAAACTTTAATAATACTCTTGTAATGAGAATAGGTAATATATATCACACTCATGCCACATTTTGCACATATACTTATTCAACACTTTGCAAGAAGATTATGTGCTGAGCAGATAGGACTTGAGGTTTGCCTTGATATAGTGTACAGAATAGTGCTTTAGGAGTGTAGTTTATAATTTTATATGTGTGAACATTTCTGGCCTTAGATTAGAAAAAAGAATTAGAGCTATAACCTTTCTAATCTATGTACATTTGTCAGAAATTATAGAAATATTCATAGACTTGTCAGGCCAAACTTTATTTGAGGTTTATAGTAAGACTCTTTAAACTGGCAGCAGAGATAGTAGTTTTTAAAGCATTTGATACACAGTCATGGGCCGCATAATGATGTTTCAGTCAAAGACAGGTGACATATATAGTGGTGGTCCCATAAGATTATAATGGACCTGAAAGATTTCTGTCGCTTAGTGATGATGTAGCAGAAAAATCCTAAATTCGTAGCACAAAGCATTACATCTCATGGTGATGCTGGTAGTCATTTAAAAGTATAGCACATGCAATTACAGGGGTGATCAAAAGTAGGTTTACAGGGTTTTGTATGGAAAATGATAAAAAATAATGAATGATAATATAAGAATAAACTCTTGTTTCATGTACTAACAACAGTAAACCTACTTTTGTCCACCTTGTATGTACGATACATAATACTTGATAATAATAAATGACTATGTTACTGGTTTATATATTTACTATATTATATTTATCATTATTTTATTTGTTTTTTTTTTCATTTTATTGGCTTTATTGGGATGACACTGGTTTAATAAAATTGTACAGGTTTTAGGCGCATAGTTCTACAACACATCATATATACCCTGTATTGTGTGTTTACCACCCCGAATCAAGTCTTCATGCATCAGTATTTATCCTCCACTCCCTCTTCCTCCAGCAGCCACACTTTATGGCTGAGTAGTATTCCATTATGTAATTATACCACTGTTTGTTTGTTTTTATATATACTCATCTACTAATGGATACTGGGCTACTTCCACATCTTGGCTATTGTAAATAATGCTGCAGTGAACATAGGTGTCCATATAGTCTTTCAAATTAGCATTTGAGGTTTTTTCAGGTAAATTCCAGAAGTGGAATCACTGGGTCATAGGCAGTTCCATTTTTAATTTTTTGAGATAACTCCATACTGCTTTTTACAGAGGCTGCATCAATCCACATTCTCATCAACAGTGCACAAGAGTTCTCTTTTCTCCACATCCTCTCCAACACTTGTTTCTTTATTGATGTTTTCATTTTTATTTTTCAATGTATTCTTTTACTTTTAAAAAGAGTTGACTGTAAAACATTGTGTCATGTTTTCCCAGCAGTAGTCTCATATGTCTCATGTATATTGCATCTCTTGATTGATTTGATCTTGTGCTTGATTTGATCTTGTGTTGTTTTGTACAGTAATATGTGGTACAGGTTTGTAGCCTGGGAGCAATAGGCTATATACCGTACAGCCTAGGTTTGTAGTAGGCTCTCTCTACTATCCAGGTTTGTGTATGTATGCTCTATGATCCCACAAAGATAATAGCCTAATGATGCATTTCTCATAATGTATCCTTGTCGTTAAGTCACACGTGACTATATTACGCACTTTTGTGTTCTGTATGTGTGTGAATCACACATCCTAAAATAGGTGTATATGCGTAAAACAATTGCAGTCCAGTGCTTCAGGGAATTTGACCTCTGACTGCTCTTAGGATATTGTAAAGCGTAGTTTGAAAAGCACTGCACTTGATTTCTGAAGTCACTTCCAAACTAAAATCTATGCTTTTTAAAAGTGAGGAGTTTTTTTTCTCTCTGCAATTTACTTGTTTTTGAGTAGCATTTGGAGAAATACTGTTTACATTTTAGGTTCTTACCAGTTGGATGTTAGCATTCTAGACGTTTTCAACTAAATCCTTTAATAATTTGTTTATCCTTTCCTAGACATTGCTGTAGTGCTGGGTATATATGATGGTGAATAAGACAAGTGTACTTTCCTGGAGCTAACATCTTAGAGGGGGAGACATAAACAAATAAACAACTATATTAACAAGTAATTTTAGTGGTAATTGTGATGATGAAAGTACGTACAGCAGTTGACTGGGGTTGAAGGACGAGACTATTTTAACCAGGGTACTGAAGGAAGACCTCTAGAGGTGGCATTTGAGCAGCAAACCTAAAAGGAGAAATCTGGTGATTGTTTCTAGGTAGAAAGAATAGAAGGCTCTGAGATGGGGTCAAATTTTCCTTGTTTGATGATAAGTTGTTTTATAAATAGTTATTTAATGCTTTCTACCTAAAATAGGAGTAAATGCTAAAGGAAAAAGAAAGATGATTAAGACATACCGTATTTTTCGCTCCGTAAGATGCACCTGATCATAAGACACACATAGGGTTTTAAGGGGGAAAATAAGAAAAAAAAAAATTCTGAACCAAATGGTGTGTAAAATACCGTATTTTTTGCTCCATAAGGTGAATGGGCATTTTCCCCTCCACTTGGGGGGGGGTGTGCGTCTTATGGAGCGAAAAATATGGTAATTCTTTTTCTTCCGTTTTTTTTAGTGAGAGAGGGACAGATAGGGACAGACAGAGAGGAAAGGAGAGAGATGAGAAGTATCAACTCATATAGGTAGTTGTGGCACCTTAGTTGTTCATTGATTGCTTTCTCATATGTGCCTTGACCGGGGGCTCAGGCCGAGCCATGACCCTTGTCCAAGCCAGTGACCTTGGGCTTCAGGTCAGCAACCTTTGGGCTCAAGCCAGCGACCATGGAATCATGTCTATGGTCCCACGCTTAAGCCAGCAATCCTGCTAATTAATTCTTGTCTTTCAACTGCTAAAAGTATTTTGGTGGACCCAACAATTTGTAATAAATTTTATAAGAACTGTAGGGAGGAGGGAATATTTTGCATTAAAAGGCTATAAAAATGTTTTTAGGATCAGGTGGAATTGGGGTCTGCCTGTGTTAGTAAAAAGTTATAAAGAAGAACAAATTTAAAACTCTGTGTTTGCATAGACTCATCACCTTTAAGAGTTTTTAGTTTCTGTCCAGTTTTAGATAGTAGTTTATTTCTTAGAAATTCATTAGCAATGATTTCATGTTCAGTTAGATTTCCTTGAACAGTTCAATAGCTGTTAATTACTATGTGCCATGCATTGTCACAGGTGTGCTGAATAATTCTTCAAGTTTAGTTTTTAAGGTGCATGCTGTAAATATACAGTATATTCTAGAATAGAACAATCTTGTTTGAGGGAGTTAATGTGTTGGTTTCAGGGAGGTGGTATTTGAATTGGGTTTGAAGGGATGATTTGGAGTTCACTAGGTGGGTGATTGTACAGAATCAGCATTACAAATACACAAAGCCTGGTAGAATGTACTGAATTTGGAGAATAGCAAAGTAATTTGCTGTAATTCTTGATGGTGTTCTGAGACCTCATGAGAAATTGGTTGAAGGAATGAGTTTACCATAGTGTGAGAAACTTTCTTACATAATGAGGAATAACCAAGGAACGGTCAAATTTTTATTTATCTATCTATCTATCATCTATCTATCTATCTATCTATCTATTTATTTATTTATTTTTCTGAAGTGAGAAACAGGGAGGCAGAGAGACATAAACTCCGGTATGTGCCCAACTGGTATCCACCCGGCAAGCCCACCAGAGGGTGATGCTCTGCCCATCAGGGGTGTTGCTCCATTGCAGCCGGAGCCATTCTAGTGCCTGAGGCAGAGGCCATGGAGCCATCCTCAGTGACCAGGCCAACTTTGTCCAGTGGAGCCTTGGCTGCAGGAGGGGAAGAGAGACAGAGAAAATGGAGAGGTGGAAGGGTGGAGAAGCAGATGGGCGCTTCTCCTGTGTGCCTTGGCTGGGAATCAAACCTGGGACTTCCACACACTGGCTGACACTCTATCGCTGAGCCAACCAGCCAGGGCTCAAATTTTTATTTTAACAGTGCAAGTGATAATCAGATTTGTGCTTTTTGGGCAGATTTTACATTCTACCATTGAATTAAAATTACATGCTTGAGCCTGACCAGATGGTGGCGCAGTGGATAGACCATTAGCCTGGGACACTGAAGACCCAGATTTTAAACCTGGAGGTTATCAGCTTTAGCCCAGGCTCATCCAGCTTGAGCGCAAGCTCATAGACATAACCCTATGGTCACTGGCTTGAACAAGGGGTCACTGCTTGGCTGGACCCCCTCCCCCCTTCCCATCAAGGCACGTATGAGAAAGCAGTCAGTGAATAACTAAGGTGTTGCAATGAAGAATTCATGCATCTCATCTCTGTCCCTGTCTCTCTCTCTCTCTCTCTCTCACTCGCTCTCGCTAAAAAAAAAAAAAATTACAAGCTTGATGATATAGCAGTGTTTTCAATCCCTGATCTGACAGAAATCTTGGGCTGGTCCACGAAAGGGTTAGCTGCCTGATGTTGTATGAAAATTATAGACCCACTGATCTTAGTCAAATTCACCTATGCTCAGGGTGATTTCTGCCTTAGTGGTCTCCAACATAAATTCTATTTTCACTGATCTCTAAGTGTAAAATGGTTGAAAACTACTGGTATACAGTATTTGTGAAATTTTTGGAGGATTACTTTCTCTCCATTAGACAGAGTATTTTGTATTCATATTGGCATGATTTTTTACTTATTAAGAACTGAATGATTTTGAAACTCTAGTTTCTGTTTTTCAGAGAACGTGTTATGTGTATAAACCAGTGCTATTAGTTCAGAGTTTTACATTACTGGGTGGACTTTGTTATAATATAGAGCAGGCAAAGTTTGAATGGTATCCTTTGATATTTGCAGGCTTGGGATTTAATATTACTTGTATAAATTAGAATAATACCAAAATATCTATATTAACAACATAATTATTCATAGGAGCTGATACCTATATATTACTAAAAGTGCTTATTTTACAATGCTAAGGTTTTTATATGTTATTCACAATACTACATAACAGTTACACATTATTTTGGTTGCCAGCATTATGTGTTAATTCTGACATGCAAAAATAGCCCAAATGTACACTGCTCAGAAAAATTAAGGGATATTTTATTGTTTCATATTCATTTTGAAATATCCCCTAATTTTTGTGAGCAGTATATGTTTTTAAGTGAAAGGAATTGATTCCTCAAGAAATGAAAGGAATTGATTCCTTAAGAATGCAGTTGAGCAAAGTATTACTTTGATAGTATGCATTATGTGCCATTTTTAATAGTGAAAGTTGATAATTCTACCATGATAACTTGGAGTTGCCCAGGTTGCCTGTCTAGTTCCTTTTTTTACTAGACAAAATGGAGCTGATTATAACTGTTTCCTATTTAAGAGAGTTATATTGTGCTGGAATTTTACATGATGTTGTTAAAGTCTCTGGTACTACATATGGAATTGGAATGAACAGAATTAACCTTGTACTACTTTTAATAGCTATGTGCCTTTTCCTTCCTAAACTTAAGTTTTCCCATTCAAGAAATGTGGATAATTAAAAATACTTAACCTGATAGAGTTGAATTAAGGAATGAAAGGCTCTTGTGGGTTGTTGTGGTTTTTTTTGTTTGTTTTTGCTTTTTTTGTTTTAAGTGGGACTTGCTACTTTAAAGATGAGCTTCTGAGGCAAATGAGAATCAGCCACCATTTATTTCAGAGACTGCACTATGCTTCATTTTTGTATCAAATTTCTAAATGTAAACAAGAAGGATGCAGTTTTGTTTTTAAGAATCTAGACATGTTTTTCCTACCAGGAATTTTTTTTTTTTTTTTCCTGAAGCTGGAAACGGGGAGAGACAGTCAGACAGACTCCCGCATGCGCCCGACCGGGATCCACCCGGCACGCCCACCAAGGGGCGACGCTCTGCCCCTCCGGGGAGTTGCTCTGTTGCGACCAGAGCCACTCTAGCGCCTGGGGCAGAGGCCAAGGAGCCATCCCCAGCACCCGGGCCATCTTTGCTCCAATGGAGCCTCGCTGCGGGAGGGAAGAGAGAGACAGAGAGGAAGGAGAGGGGGAGGGGTGGAGAAGCAGATGGGCACTTCTCCTGTGTGCCCTGGCCGGGAATCGAACCCGGAACTTCTGCACGCCAATTCGACGCTCTACCACTGAGCCAACCGGCCAGGGCCCCTACCAGGAATTTTGTTTAGATGACATTGTGTTAAGTATTATGTGTGTATTTTGAGTAATATAAATACATACTAGCATTACTCTATCTGAAGCACTTGGCATGGTACATGGAACATAAGAGGCATTCAATAATTACTTTGTAAATGAGAGAAATCTAATGGGGAGAGTATTGGCTTAGGACTCAGACAGTATTATGTCAGCCATTTTACAACCTGAGTTATGTTGTGGTATTGATGGCAAGTTTTATTTCCTATGTCTTTTTTTTCCCCATTTCCTTAAAATGAATAAAATATCTCCTCTTAGGCTTAGAGAGTTAAATACAGTCATGTAAAACACCTGATAATAGGTTCTTTCTTAGCAATGTTGGTTCCCATTTTTTTTTCTATTGATATATGCAGAGTAAATATTTCAGAATTCTGGAGGAAGTTCAGAGGAAATACTTAACATAGCACCTATCATTTAATTTCTGAAAGTTGAGAAAGTCAGGTCATTTATTTACTTTTGAGTATATACCTATCTTTGATGGAGAAATACTCTACTATTTTGGAAAGACTACCACACTTGGATTCAGAAGATGGGTTTTAATTTGGTCTACATGAATTAGCTATGTCCCTGGGTAAATCAGTTAGTATTGAAGAGCCTCACCTTTTTAGTTATTTATACCTTCTTAAGTTTCTGACAATAATTGAGATAATGAAAGTAAAAGTGTTTGGTTAACTGTAAAGTGAGAGTATTATGGTAATGATTCTTTATTATAAGTGGGTGTAATGAAACTAGTAGTTTCTTAAGTTGTGATTCATTTATTAATTTATTTTACATTGTGGTACTACTGTATATGTGTGGTTTGCCCTTTATTAAATATCTGGCTTATTGGACTTTGGGGAGGGGGAGTGTGGAGAGAGAGAAAATGATTCTGCTATGTTTATCATAGTAGGCCAATTAATATTGGATGCTTTTGCTTGCTGAAGTCCTCATACTTTCTGTGTGTAAATAATATAGGTATAGCAGGAAGTTGGCCTTATCTTTATTCTGTCATTAAGGATGAAAGATCATAAATATTCCTAGAGTTCTTTCAATTTTTGTAACTGTATTTTTCTGCTTTCTATTTATCATTGTTAGCCAGACATTTTTTGTGAATATCATGCCTGTTTTCCTTTATACATGAAATTCGCTTGTAATTTATAATTAGAGCATTGAAATATCAGTTAAGTTTGAAATTATTATATTTTCTTTTTATATATAATGTGAATAACTTTTACTGTATTTTTTCTTCCTTAAATCTGTAATATCTCTTGGGTACTGAGCTTTTTGAAGCATTAAAGTATACTCACAAAAATTAGGGGATATTTCAAAGTGAATATGAAGCAATAAAAGAAGCATTTGATTTTTTAAAATTAAACAAGAACATCAGAAAAGCAGATAACAAGTCAAAGAAAGTTGTTTAGTTATGCAAGTTAGATGCAAAACCAACTTATATTTCATTGGAGAAAATGTACTATACAAAAGGCTGAAAGTACTGGAGTATCTGAACATTCCCTGATCTTGAAAGTGCATTTTGAAATATCCCCTATTTTTTTGTGAGCAGTGTAAATACCATATAAGGAAAGCATAGAAGTACTAAGAAGCTGAAGTAGCAAAGTAAGGAAAGTGAATTACAGAGTGATGAATTTGGAAAATGATTGCTGTACATTGAAGGGACCCTTGTAAAATCTAGTTATTGATATGATGTGCTTGTAAGGTCTGCTGATAAATCTCGTATTGTTGTAAAACTGCTTTCATGCAAAAAATTTTTTTCTTCTAAAAACATACTAAAAGCTCTTGAAACTGGAATTTTGCTACCCCAAATCCTCAGGTTACTCCTCCATTTTTTTAATATTAACTAAGGTAAATAATTTAAATGTAATGAAGACTCACTCATATCTAAAACTTATTTATAAAACTTACATTTATAATATAAAAGTTGTAAATGTCTAGGAGATCTGCAGATCCTGGTCAATGTATGCCGCTTTTGCCTCACTGGTGGTGGCGCAGTAAATAGAGCATTGACCTGGCATGCTGAGGTTGCCGGCTTGAATGAAGGCTTGCCAGCTTGAGCCGTGGGATCACTGGTCATCGACATAATTCCATGGTCATTGGCTTGAGGCCAAAGATTGCTGGCTTGAGCCCACGTCACTGCTTGAGCAGGAGGTCACTGACTTGGTTGGAACTCCCCCTCCCACCCTGCACATATGAGGAGCAATCAATGAACAAGTGCCTTAACTGAATTGATGCTGCTTATCTCTCTCTCTCTCTCTCTCTCTCTCTCTCAAAAAGAATAATAAATAAATAAATATACACATACACACACACAAACACACACGCCCTTTTATAGTTTTTGATGGCTTTAATAATGAGTGTCAGGCATCACACTATGCTCAGGAATCAAATAGTGGTTTATATTTATTACGTTTACTATTTTTAGGAAAAATAACTTATGAACATATTTGAAAAAGTTTAATACCAAGTGCTTTTTTGCTTCATTTGCTGGAGTTAACTAGATATAACTAGAGAATTCATTTTTCAGAATAGTTTATATCCTAAATTGTGTAGTTAATTGCTTTTATTTTTAATTGTATATGCCATCTTAGGGCAAGTAATGCTAAAACTTTGTCATGGCAAAGATATATTTTTGCTTTTACAAAATTGGCTTTGCTAGGTTTTGCTTTGTTTTTGAGAGAGAAAGAGAGAGACAGAGACAGACAGATGAATGAGATGAGAAGCATGAACTTATAGTTGTGGCAGCTTTGTTGTTTATTGATTGCTTTCTCATACTTTCCTTGAATGAGGGGCTCCAGCTGAGCCAGAGACCTTTGCTCAAGCCAGCGACCTTGGGCTTCAAACCAGTGACCTTTGGGCTCAAGCCAGTGACTGTAGGGTTTCAAAGCTGAGTCCTCAGTGTCCCAGGACAATGCTCTATCCACTATGCCACCGCCTGGTCAGGTGACTGTCAACTTTAACACTATTTTAGAAATAGTTTTTTTATTTCTGATACATCAGTTGACACAGAAAAAGAAGTTAAGTTCCTTTAACTTCTAACATTATTCAGTTTTATTCCTCATTCCATCACTAGTTCATAAGTAGGGATGAAGTCAGTCCTGTTCACTAACGTGTATTTAAACCCCATGTAGGACCTGACAAAAATTTGTTGAATTGTATGAAAGGTTATTTTCCAAAACTTTTAATATTTACTTTTTTTCTAATAATAAGGCTGTGCCAAATTACGTTCTCACCAGTTACGTGTGAATTGTCTCTCTTTTTTTTTTTTTTCTTTTTCTCATTTTTCTGAAGCTGGAAACAGGGAGAGATAGTCAGACAGACTCCCGCATGCGCGCCCGACCAGGATCCACCCGGCACGCCCACCAGGGGCGACGCTCTGCCCACCAGGGGGCGATGCTCTGCCCATCCTGGGTGTCGCCATATTGCGACCAGAGCCACTCTAGCGCCTGAGGCAGAGGCCACAGAGCCATCCCCAGCGCCCGGGCCATCTTTGCTCCAATGGAGCCTCAGCTGCGGGAGGGGAAGAGAGAGACAGAGAGGAAAGTGTGGCAGAGGGGTGGAGAAGCAAATGGGCGCTTCTCCTATGTGCCCTGGCCGGGAATCGAACCCGGGTCCTCCGCACGCTAGGCCGACGCTCTACCGCTGAGCCAACCGGCCAGGGCTGAATTGTCTCTTTTACTTTATTGTCAATGACACTGATTTTGGTTGTGTAGGGAAAAAAATCCTAAATTTTGAAGGTGTAAACTGATAACTTAAAAAATGTTTATGATTTTGTTTTTCTAAAGAGTACGTAGTTTTCATTGTATATTTAGTGTCCTATGTGTTTTCTATTTATATCCTTTATTTTCAATAATAATCAGATTAAAAACAAGAGTAAGAATGAAATAATAGTTATCCTGCTTCTGGTCTCCTCCCAAATCATTGCATTTCCTGGGGAAAAAAATAAATAATAGTTATAATCCCTTCTCTGGCCCTTCCTAAATCTTTACATTTTCTGGAGGGGAAAGTAAGTATTTAATATTCCACAAATATGAAATAAGGTTAACATAGAGAGGTAAATACCAAAATTGACCACAAAGCAATTCAGACTGGATAAACTTAACAATGTAAAAGTTTAAAAGGATTTTTGCCTAATTTAATTTACTGTATCAACACTAAAAATGTAGCTAGGACGTTATGTTAAATGCTAAAATTGGATTTACTATTTTTGTTTTCTTAAGGTTATGCTTGCTAGTGGGAGATAGGCAAAATAATGGTTAAGTACTGTATTAGGTACATTCTGTATGTTATTTATTCATTTATTTGGCAAATACTTCTGTTATGTGCCAGGTACTGTTCTAAGAGAATTTAGAGCAGGGGTCTCAAACTCGCGGCCCACGGGCCACATGCGGCCCGCCGAACAATTTTGTGCGGCCCGCAGACTAATCCACGGGCTTACTTAATTTTATCCAAAATATTTTGAACTTCGTGTATTAGTCTGCGGGTCGCACAAAATTGTTCGGCGGGCCGCGAGTTTGAGACACTTTAAATTGTACAAAGTAAAACATAAAACATAAAACATAAAACATGGTGGTAAGGGTGTAGAGAAAAGAGACCAAGGGAGTATGAAGTATATATATGGGGTACAGATTTAAATTGACTTGCCTTAGAATTCCTTTCCTAGGTTCTGTGGGACTGTGATGAGGCAGTAATGCTGTGCATATCCAGGAGAAGGGGGTTCCAGGAAGGGAAAACAACCAAAAGCAAATGTCATGGGAGAGGATATCTTATGATTGGAAAATTGCAAGGGAGTCTTTGTGGCTGGTGTGTAGTGAGAAAGGAGAATGGCAGATGGGTACAGAAAAGGTAGGGGGCCAGTGGAAAGGGGAGATTTTGTAAGCCTTTCTAAGGACTTTGGCTTTTGTTAAATGATTACGTATGTACTCTTCACAATCGTCATACAAAGTTAGTCAAATTCTTCCCATTTTACAGTTGAAAAAATGTTCTATAGCTAATTAATAAGTGGGGGTCTTTGACTTAAAAAGCTCACGTTTTAATTTGTTTGTTCGTAGGTGAGAGGAAGAGAAACAGTGAGGCAGACTCCCACATGTGCCCCAACCAGGATCCACCCCACAGCCACATCTGGGGCAATATTGAGCTATTTAGCACCTGAGGTTGATGTGCTCCTCAGCTCCTGGGGCCACGCTCAAACGAGTTGAGCCACTGGCTGCCGGAGGGGAAGAGGAAGAGAAGGAGGAGATGGAAGTGGGGAGAAGCAGACGGTTGCTTCTCCAGTGTGCCCTGACCAGGAATCAAACCCAGGATATCTGTATGCCTGGCCCATGCTCTACCCACTGAGCCACTGACCAGGGCATGATTTTTTCATTACACTATCATTCTTTTTTTTTTAATTTTTATTAATTTTTAATTTATTGTGTTTACATGGATTCAAGTGTCCCACTGAATATAACTCCCTCACCCCCCACCCCTGTGTCCCTTTTTATTTTATTTTATTATTATTTTTTTTTTGTATTTTTCTGAAGCTGGAAACGGGGAGAGACAGTCAGACAGACTCCCGCACGCACCCGACCGGGATCCACCTGGCACGTCCACCAGGGGGCGACGCTCTGCCCCTCTGGGGCGCTGCTTTTGCCACGACCAGAGCCACTCCAGCACCTGGGGCAGAGGCCAAGGAGCCATCCCCAGCGCCCGGGCCATCTTTGCTCCAATGGAGCTCTGGCTGCGGGAGGGGAAGAGAGAGACAGAGAGGAAGGACGGGGTGGGGGGTGGAGAAGCAAATGGGCGCCTCTCCCACGCGCCCTGGCCGGGAATCGAACCCAGGTCCCCCGCACACCAGGCCGACGCTCCACTGCTGAGCCAACCAGTCAGGGCCCCCTGTGTCCCTTTTTATACCCCTTTGTCCCCCTCTCCCTAACTTCCCCCTTCCCTCTAGGATTTGCTGTCCTGTTATCTATATCTCTGTGTTATGTATATATAGTTTCACTAATCACTTCACCTTCTCTGATCCCATCCCCGCATCCCCCTTTCCTCTGACTGCTGTTCCTCTTTACACTATCATTCTTGCTCTAGCACAGTGGTCCCCAATCTCCAGGCCGTGGACCATTTAGTGCCGGTCCGCAGAGAAAGAATAAATAACTTACATTATTTCCGTTTTATTTATATTTAAGTCTGAATGATGTTTTATTTTTTTTAAAATGACCAGATTCCCTCTGTTACATCCATCTAAGACTCACTCTTTTTTTTTTTTTTTTTTTTACAGAGAGAGAGAGAGAGTCAGAGAGAGGGATAGATAGGGACAGACAGGAACAGAGAGAGATGAGAAGCATCAATCATTAATTTTTCGTGTGATACCTTAGTTGTTCATTGATTGCTTTCTCATATGTGCCTTGACCGTGGGCCTTCAGCAGACCGAGTAACCCCTTGCTCGAGCCATTGACCTTGGCTCCAAGCTGGTGAGCTTTTTGCTCAAACCAGATGAGCCCACGCTCAAGCTGACAACCTCGGGGTCTCGAACCTGGGTCCTCTGCATCCCAGTCCGACGCTCTATCCACTGCGCCACTGCCTGGTCAGGCTAAGACTCACTCTTGACGCTTGTCTCAGTCACGTGATACATTTATCTGTCCCACCCTACAGGCCGGTCCGTGAAAATATTTTCTGACATTAAACTGGTCCGTGACCCAAAAGAGGTTGGGGACCACTGCTCTAGCACACTTGTAGAGACTTTTACCTTTTTTTTTTTTTTCTTAAACCTGGATCCATAGTGTGGAGCCCGGGTAAGTGTTCATACATTTGTGTATGACTGAAAAAAAAAAAAGCTCAGGAAACAGTTCCCCTGCTTCATGATAATTCAGGTGTTTAAATTATATATCATGTTTTTAAGTATGCTGTTTTTGACCCACTGATTAGATTTTGTGGCTCACTGTTGGAGTCCATAGCTTGAAAATCACTGCCCTGGGCCGGTGGCTCAGTGAATAGAGTGCCGGCCCAGCATATGGGCATCCTGGGTTCGATTCCTGGTTAGGGCTCACAGGAGAAGCGACCATCTGCTTCTCTCCGCCTCCATCTCCCTCTTCTCTCCTTCTTCCCCTCCCACAACCAGTGGCTTGATTGGTTCCAGCAATGTGGCCTCAGGAGCTGAGGATGGTTCCCTTGGTCCAAGTGCGTCAGCCCTCAGGGGCTAAAAAAAGTAGCTCATTATTCAAGCATCAGCCCCCGATGGGGTTGCTGGGTGGATTCCGGTTGGGCACATGCAGAAGTCTGTCTCTCTTTAAAAAAAAGAAAAGAAAATCTCTGCACTGTGTTTCATTTGAAATGCCAGAAGTCCCCAGATTTAACAGTGACTCTAAATTATGACAGAGCGGCTGCTTTCTTTACTTTAAAAAAATCTATATCTGTAGTACTAGCTCTTAAGTTGGGAAGCAAGGTAAAATGCAGTTATTTAGATAATTAAAAGTATGTGTATAACATTTGAAAGTTCACATATGATTTAAATTCTTAGTGGAAAAACTACATTTAGTAAGGAAACTTTAATCTGGTTGTAAGAGGACAGGGAAGTTAAGACCAAGCAAGCTAATGCTGCCGCTGTGATGACCACCACCACTGCTAGTACTACTGATGTCTGTCAAACATTTATTAGACTAAGATTTTTTTTCAAGTGAGTTAATATGCTGCAATATTTTAGGAAGATTTTAAGAAAATATACATATATCTTCTATTAAGATCTTGCTCTTTTTCAGGGCAAGGCCCATTTTCATTTTTTTTTTAAAGATTTTATTTTATTCATTGATTTTAGAGGAGAGAAAGGGAGGGGAGAGGAGTGGGAAGCATCAACTTATAGTTGCTTTTTGTATGTGTCTTGGTTGGGCAAGCTCGGGTTCTCCAACTGGCGACCTCAGCGATCCAGGTTGACACTTCATCCACTACTCTATCACAAGTCTCATTTTCATTTTTATGTCTATAGAAACTAACACCAGTCTCATTTTTCTCAAAGGCTTTTCTTACGATTAGTTTTAAATCAACTTTGTCAAGGAAGAGGGCATATAAACAAGGCACCTATTGTATTTAAGTGTCCTTTACAATGAGTTTTGACAGATTAATGTACCTATGACCACCACGATCTGGATAAAAACATTGCTATCACTTCCACAGTTAACTATTCTGGGCAGTCTTCATTTGTGGCCACAGAAACCACTAATCTGCTTTCTGTCACTATACATTAGGGGTGTGTGGGTGTGTGGGTGTGTGTGTGTGTATGTGTGTGTGTGTGTGTGTATGTGTATGTGTGTATGTGATTTGAGCAAGTAGAATTGTACAATATGCATTCTTTTGTGTCAACAAAAGATGATGATATACTCAACACAGTATATCATCAATGTTGTTTCATGTATCAGTCATTCATTTCTTTTGGATAGCATTTTGTTGTGCTATTTGGTGCCTGAAATGTATTTGTTGAGTGAATACACATTTGGAACAGTAAGTATACAAGATTTAAAGGTAAAATGACCTTGTCATGAATGCTTTTTTTCACCACATTATATGTATAGACAAATTACTTAACCTTTTTGAAGCTTTCTTCTTTTCTAAAATGGCAATAATTCTGCTTACCTTGAATAGTTGTCGAAGTATTAAAATATCAGGTAAACATGAAAAGTAAGCAGTAAGCTCTTGTAAAAATGGTAGTGTATTTCTATGGTGATTTGGGGGGCAGTTGTGCCTCTTGGTGTCTGCTTTTTAATTGTGCCTACCCACCAAGTTGTACTTTCATATTTTCTGTTAGTTTTCATTAGTGGTTTGGAGAAATATATGTTTATATTTATTAAAAGTTTTATCTAGGCCATGGCTGGTTGGCTCAGCAGTATAGTGTTGGCCCAGTTTCTGGAAGTCCCAGGTTCGATTTCCAGTCAGGGCATATAGGAGAAGCTACCATGTGCTTCCCTACCCCTTCCCTTCCCCTCCCCTCCCCTTCCCCCTTTTCTTTCTCTCCCCTCCACCCCTTTCTGCAGCCCTGGCTCATTCAAGCAGGTTGGCCCCGGATGCTGAGGATGGCACCATGGCCTCACTTCAGGCACTAAAATAGCTTGGTTTCTGAGCAATGGAGCAACGGCTCTAGAGGGTCAGAGCACTGCCCCATCGGTGGCTTGCTGAGTGGATCTCAGTTGGGGTGTATGCGGAGTCTGTCTCTCTGCCTCCTCATTTCTCACTTAAAAAAATGCTTTATCTAGTGAGAGTAGTTACTTTTGGGTCTTGATTAGTTTACTTACAGGTCACAAAATTAGTTTTCTGTCAATTAAAATTATAATTAAAATGATAACTTATAAAACTCGTTTTAACATCTTGGAAGTCTTAGTCAACTATTAAGGAAAAGACAGGCCCTGGCCGGTTGGCTCAGCGGTAGAGCGTCGGCCTAGCATGCGGAGGACCCGGGTTCGATTCCCGGCCAGGGCACACAGGAGAAGCGTCCATTTGCTTCTCCACCCCTCTGCCACGCTTTCCTCTCTGTCTCTCTCTTCCCCTCCCGCAGCCAAGGCTCTATTGGAGCAAAGATGGCCCGGGCGCTGGGGATGGCTCTGTGGCCTCTGCCTCAGGCGCTACAGTGGCTCTGGTCGCAAGATGGCGACGCCCAGGATGGGCAGAGCAACGCCCCCCTGGTGGGCAGAGCGTCGCCCCTGGTGGGCGTGCCGGGTGGATCCCGGTCGGGCGCATGCGGGAGTCTGTCTGACTGTCTCTCCCTGTTTCCAGCTTCAGAAAAATGGAAAAGAAAAAAAAAAAAAAAAAAAAAGGAAGGAAAAGACAGGAATCCTAGCCCTTCATTATTGTTGGATAATTATTTCAAAAAGTAATATGTTAGTGGGAAGAAAGTAGGGAACTAACATTTAAGTGAGTCAGCTTATGTAGTAGGTGCTTTTCATACTATTCGTTCAACATAATTTAATTCTGACCTGGTACCTGATACTTCAGACGACATGCTGCACTGTGGGCTTTGGAAATAATGCTTTAAAAAATATAATCCCCCCTGACCAGGCGGTGGCACAGTGGATAGTGCTTCAGAGGGGAATGTGGAGGACTCAGGTTCAAAACCCCAAGGTTTCACCTTGAGCGCCGACTCATCTTGCTTGAGTGCAGGCTCACCAGCTTGAGCATGGGAACATAGACATGACCCCATGGTTGCTGGCTTGAGCCCAGAGGCTACTGGCTTGAAGCCCAAGGTTGCTACCTTGAGCCCAAGGATGCTAGCTTGAGCAAGGGGTCACTCACTCTGCTGTAGCCCCCTGATCAAGGCACATATGAGAAGGCAATCAATGAACAACAAAGGTGCCACAATGAAGAGTTGATGCTTCTCATCTCTTTCTCTTCCTGTCTGTCCCTATCCGTCTCTCTCTCTCTGATTCCTTTGTGTCTCTGTCAAAAAACAAAAATCCCTTGTTCAGTTTAGTGCATGGTATTTGAGTACTATACAAATGTATATTTATTGAATACATAAATATTTTTATTTGGTCTTGGAGTTGAGGAAAGGTAATGTGGTTTTTAGCAGATTAAATCAGTATCTACTTGTGACCAGATTGTTTTTAACTCATCTAAACAACTAAAAGGTCATTAAAGTATATCTTGTCCATAAACATTAATAATGTTTAAGTTACTCCTAATTAATGCTCCTATCAAATTGGACTTGACCTTTGGAAAGAAGAAAGGACGTTGGGGGAACAGTAGAAGGTTTTGTTGCTTGGGTATGGTATATAGAAAATTTAGAATAAGATACTAAATATTGGAGGGATTTTATTTTCTTTTTCCAAGTGAGAGGAGGGGAGATAGACTCCTGCATGCACCCAACCAGGATCCACCTGGTGACCCACATCTGGGGCCAATGCTCTGCCCATCTGGGGCCATGCTTTCACTGGTCTTCTTTAGCACCTGAGGCACAGGCTCCAGGGAACTATCCTCACTGCTTGGGGCCAGTATGCTCAAACCATTTGAGCCATGGCTGTGAGAGGAGAAGAGAGGGTAGGGGACAAAGGAGGGGAGTGGAGAAGCAGCTGATCACTTCTCTGTGAACTGATCAGGAATCAAACCTAGGACAACCACATGCCAGAGGGATTTTTTTCACTACGAATTTTACTGTTTGCCAGGATGTCACTTAAATATTATAGGTGAGCTAATTGATTTATTGTCTTACTGGTAACTAGTTAAACGAAATGTGCTATAATCGCACATTCATTAGGAAAAGTTACTAGATGAAAACAGGAAAAAAGGATGATTCAGTCTAAAAATGAATAATGTAGAAGTAAAAAAGTTAGTGAAAGAAGGTACAAATGGGAGATTAAGTGGCATTATAGGTGATAATGAAAGTGAGTCAGATAATAGAATAAATTATGCTTTTGAAGATAGAAAAAATAATCTTTTTTATTTTTTTTTCCAGTGCCTTCAGGGGAGGCAGAGAGACAGACTCTCGTATGTGCCCTGATCAGGATCCACCCAGCAAGCCCACTAGGATACAGGCTCTGCCCATCTGGGGCATTGCTCAGTTGCTTGGCTGCTGAGCTCTTCTTAGTGCCTGAGTTGGAGGCCATGGAGCCATTCTCACTGCCTGAGGCCAACTCGCTCCAGTTGAGCCATGGTTGCAGGAGAGGAGAGAGAGAGAGAGAGAGAGAGAGAGAGAGAGATAAAAGTGAGAGGGGGAGGGGTGGAAAAGAAGATGGATGCTTCTCCTGTGTGCCCTGACTGGTAATCGATCCCAGGACAGCCACACACTGGGCCAGTGCTCTACCACTGAGCTAACCAGCAAGGGACAGACAGGAATGGAGAGAGATGAGAAGCATTAATCATTAGTTTTTTGTTGCAACACCTTAGTTGATTGATTTCTTTTGCATATGTGCCTTGACTGTGGGGCTATAGCAGACCAAGTAACCCTTTGCTCAAGCCGGCGACCTTGGGTCCAAGCTGGTGAGCTTTGCTCAAACGAGATGAGCCCGTCCGTGCTCAAACTGGTGACCTCGGGGTCTCGAACCTGGGTCCTCCGCATCCCAGTCCAACGCTCTATCCACTGCACCACTGCCTGGTCAGGCAAAAAATAAGATTCTTAAATCTAGTATTCAGGCATTCAGATAGACTAGAAACACTTGTTTAAGCTTGTGGTTTTTAATCTTGAGTTCCTTAGACTCAGTGACCAGAAGGGTCATTGAAGATAGGGGTACATTAATTATTTCAAAACATAAAACTTAATGAAAATTGTTGAATTACCTCAAATGAGACAGAACGGAATAAGTAAAATTAGTGTTCTAGGCTTTTCATTTAAAAAATCAGTTTATACTGACAGTGGTCATCTGTACATTAGAATCACTTGTTGGTAGTTACATATGTTCAGTAAAGATAGAAAAATATTTAATAAAATGATAAATAGAAATACAATTTTGAGTTCCTGTTGAACAGGTGAGCCTCTGTATAAATAACTGATAAAGCCATCTCATTCTTCTAATGACATATCAATTGTAATCTCAGATCATTGCTGATTAATCTAGTGTACTTGCGAACATTCCTAACTGCAGTATCATAGTACCCTGTCTGGCCTAGCATTTGTCACCATCAAAAATCGTTTGTTAATTATTTGATAACTAGATGAAAATTCCATGAGATCAGACACTTTGACTGCCTTATTTTTACTTATTGTCTTGTCTGTAACTCCAGCACCCAGAACAGCACATTACATTCCCATCAGCAATGTAGGAGGGATCCAGTTTTCCTTTTTCACTTTAACACTTGTCTGTTTTTGTGAATGTAGCCAAGTGAGTTTGATCTCATTGTGGTTTTATTTTAAGTCAATGGAAATCTGTGTCTTTTAATAAATACCATTGGGATTTTGATTTGCATTGTATTAATTGATCTATAGGTCACTTAGGGTCTTCCTAATTAACCTCTTAATTGTACTGAGTTTTCCAGTCCTTGGACATTGGTATGTCTCTTCACTAACTTAGTTCATTGATTGACTCATCAGTGTTTTGTTGTTTTCAGCATACAGGTTCTGCACATGTTTTCTTAGATTTACAACTATGTATCTTATTTATACTTAAGTATCTCATTTTGGGGGGAACCATATTTGAACCTATAATAGCTAGTACTAGCATGTATGTAGACTTAGGATTCCCCCCCCAATACATGGATCTTGCCTGTGACCTTGTGAGAATCATAGTAGTTCTTGGAGCTTTTTTGTAAAAATTTTTTGCATAATTTACTTAGGCAGTCTGTGTCATCTGAATTTAGGGAAGATTTCTTTCCAGTTGTATGCCTCTTTCTTTCTTTCCTAACTTCTTGCTTTTGGCTTTCTCTCTCTCTTTGCACTATTGCACTGCCTGGGACTTCCTTGCATTGTGAAGCAATTTTAAAATGTGAAATAATTCATTTTTTCACTTCATTAAGTATAATGATAGATGTAAGTTTGTCAAATTAAGAAAATGCTTTATTCTTAGTTCACAGAAAGTTTTTATAGTGAATGAATGTTGAATTTTGACAATTTTTCTGTCAGTTGATATTGATCATTTGGTTCCTTAAGTATGTTAATTTGGTAGATTATACTGATTGACACTTTTATATAACAGCTTAATTGAGTTATAATTCACATACCATACACTCACACATTTAAGGTGTGCAAATCATTGGCTTTTGGTTAGTCACAGAGCTTTACAACCATCAACAAAATCAATTTTAGAACATTTTTTATTCCCCCCCTTGAAATCTTAAACTTTTTAGCAGATCCTCATCATTTCCTTCAACCCCCACTCCATCCAGCGTTAAGCCACTGTAGATCTACTTTCTGTTTCTGTACATTTTCTTATCCTGTATAGTTTATATAAGTGAAATATACTGCTCACAAAAGTAAGGGAATATTTCAAAATGAATATGAAGGGATTAAGTATCCCCTAATTTTTGTGAGCAGTATATGTAGTCCTGTGATGGCTCTTGTCACTTAGCATAGTGTTTTCAAAGATGATATATATTGAAGCACGTATTGGTATCTTATTTTTTATTGCTGAAGAATATTCCATTGTGTGGATATACTCAATTTTATATATGCATGTAGTAGTTGATGGACATTTGAGTTGTTTCTACTTTTTAACTCTTATGAGAATGCTGCTCTGAGCATCTGTCCTATTTTTGTGGATATAATGTTTTCATTTCTCTGTTTTATTTTTTTTCATTGCATATGTAGTGGAATTGTTTGGTCATGTGGTGACACTATTTTTAACTTCCTGAATGGCAGAGTATTGTTCAAAACAGCTGTGTACCATATTATATCGCCAATAGTAGATAAGCATTTCAGTTTCTCCAAATTCTGGCCAATGCTTGTTATTGTTTTGTCTTTTTATTATGGCTATCCTGTGTATGAAGAGGTTTCTTGTTGTGGTTTTGAGTTATTACCCTAGTAATTAATAACATTAACATTTCTTATGTACGTATTTGGCCATTTGTATATCTTTGGCAAAATGTCAGTGTACATCCATTGCCTATTTTTAAACTATTGTCTTTCTAGTAATCATTTGTAAGAGTTTTTTATATAGTCTAGGTATAAATTCCTAATTAGAGCCCTGGCTGGATGGCTGGATGGCTTGGTTGGTTAGAGCATTGTCTTGAAGTGCAGAGGTTGTTAGTTCAATCCTTGTCAGGGTATGTGTAGGAATACCTTCATGATCCTGGGTGTGTGTCTCTCTCCTTACCCCTTTACTTTCTCACTAAAATAAGTAAAGAACAATTTTAAAAATTCCTAATTAGATACATGGTTTTCAGATATGTTCTTTCATTCTCTGGGTTTTCTTCTCACTTTTTTAATAGTATCATTTACAGCACAAAAGTTGTTAATTTTGATTTAACCAGCTTATTTTTTTGTTGCATATGCTTTTGTTGCCATGTTGAAGAAGGATTTGCCTCTTTGGCTCATGAAGATCTACTTGTATGTTTTCTAAGAGTTTTAGTTCATACGTTTATGTATTCATATACATTAACTTTTGTACATGGTGTGATGAAAGGGGTTCAGCTTGATTCTTCTACATGTGAATATCAAGTTGTCCTAATGCCATTTGTTGAAAAGAGTATACTTTCAGCATTGAATTATTGTGGCATCCTGTCTAAAATGAAATGACCATAAAATGTGAGGGTTTCTTTCTAGACTCTCAATTCCGTTTATGGTTATGCCATTATGCCTTGGTTACAATGTGACATTTTCAAACTTGGAAGTGTGACTCCTCCAACTTTGTTCTTTTTCGAGATTGTTTTTATAAGTTCCTTGAATTTTTGTGTGAATTTTAGAATTAGCTCATTATTTTTTCCTCTTTTGTTCTTCTAGTTTTTGCTTCATTAACTTTTGAGTTCAACTCATGTTTATAATTGTTATATTTTTCTGATGATTGACCTGTTTTATCATAATAATGTTTCTCTTTACCTGTAATATTTTTTAAAGTCTGTTTTATCTAATATTAGTACGGCCACTCCAGCTTTCTTATGTACATGTCTGCCTCCCTTTTCTTATAAAGATACCAGTCATCCAACTTGGGCTCTCCCAAATCCAGTATGAACTCCTCTTAACTTTATTGCATCTTCAAAGACTTTATTTCCAAATATGGTTACATTCAGAGTTACGAGGTCTTAGGCCATGAATATGTCTTTATTGGATACATAACCCAACCCAGTACACTTACAATATTTTTTGTTTTTTAAGTCTAAACTTATAGTTTATTATTTACTACTTCAAGTGGGATGTGGAAATCTTGTCACCATGTAGTTCCCGTTTTCTTGTCCTCTCCATACTGTAGTTGTCTACATGGTTTGACTACTTCTTTAGATGATAAAAGTTTTGTTTTAAATTATCATACATAAATTTAAAGAATTTAAGTAGAAAAGAATAGTCTGTCACTGGGATTGGCAAACTACAACTACAGGCTAAATTTGACCTGCCACCTTATTTGGTAAATAAAATTTTATTGGAATATAGTCACACTTCACCTGTTTATATACTGTCTTTGGCTTCTCTTGCACTACACTGTAGAATCGATTAGTCACAACAGAAACTGTTTGGCTTGCAAAGCCTAAATATATGTACTGTTTTGCTGGCCCTCTACAGTAAAGTTTGCCAACTCTTGGTCTATTACATATATCCACACATTTGTCATTTTTGTTGTTTTTTAGTCTTGAAATTCTGAGCTTTCTACTGGCATTATTTACCTTTGTTCAGAGCAGGTTTCTTTAGAACAAGTCTGCTCATGATGAATTATCTTAGCTTTCTTTAATCAAAATGTATTTCACCTTTATTTTTTAAATTGAATTTATTGGGGTGACACTGGTTAACATAATTATACAGGTTTCAGGTGCTCAATTCTATAATACATCTTTGTACTCTGTATTGTATGCTCACCCCCCCTTCATTAAAAAAAAATTTTTTTTTTAATGGGAAGTGAGGAGGCAGAGATAAACTGCCACATGCACTCTGGCTGGGATCCACCCAGCAAGTCCCTACCAGATGATGCTGTGCCCATCTGGGGCTGCTGCTCTGTTGCTCAGCAACTGAGCTATTTTTACTGCCTGAGGCTGGGGCCATGGAGCCATGCTCACCGCCTGTGCCACCTTTGCTCAAACCATTCGAGCCATGGCTGCTGAAGGGGAAGAAGGAGAGAGAATAGGGGGAGAGAAGTGAGAAGCAGATGATCGCTTCTCCTGTGTGCTCTGACCAGGAATTGAACCTGGGACTTCCACATGCTGGGTCTAATGCTCAACCCCTGAGCCAACCGGCCAGCCCCCCCCCCCTTTGTTTTTGAAGGATACTTTTGTTCCATCCAGAATTCTGAGCTGACAGTTCTTTTCTTGGTAGCATCTAGCTACAATTGAGTAGTAGTAGCTACCTTTAGGTAGTTTACTGACTCCATTTTTTTTTCAAAGTCCCTGCTTTCTGTTTTCTTGACTGTTATTTGAGTCCAATATCTTACTATTGTTACTTGTGCTGTTGTACTTCTTATCATAAAAATTACCAGGAGAATTTAGGAGATCAGGAGAAAAGTAAAACATTTTCACTTTACCCATGTCTCTCCGTAAAGCGAAAAAAGAAATGAAGAAGTGCATGTTTTAGAAAAAATGGGACAGACCATTTATTTTAATAACGTTGGGAATATTCAGATGCTTGGAATGTTTCTACAGGTTCAGTATGCAAAGAAAGTCTCACCTTTTTGTTTTCTCACTACTTTTCCCAACATTTGAATTGACATGTCATACTATAGAATTCATTTTCAAAATGCTGTAACACCTCAACCCTTCATTTATTTTTTCAAATGAGTTCTTCTTCCTATATAATTTACATTTTTCCCTAATAACGTTTTAGCATCTATTTTCAGAGTTGTCTTTGCCCTGTCTTGCTTTCTTATAGTTAGATCACATCAAAGTTGATTTAGCTCTGGATTATGAGCCAGAAAAGTTGGATTCTGTTTTCTTGGCTCTATCGCTAATTAGCTGTGTGAGTGACCTTGAACAAGGCATTTGCTTCCGCCACACAATTTTGTTGTCTCTAAAATGAGGAGTTTTCAACTAAATATGATCTGAGGCTTTTTCCAGTTCTTAAAGTACTTTCTGTTGCTCTCTGCCAACAACCCGCCCCATGCTGATGATCTGATCCAGGCATTCTTACCCTTTTTGGGCCATACACTCCTTTGGCTGTGGTGATGCATGTGGATCCGTTCTCAAAATAAGATTTTAATTGTGCAAAATTAAATACTTATAAAGATACCAGTTAGCATACAGTATTTAAAATATCAAATGAATAAATTCAATAATGTGCATATCAGTTGAGTCAAATGGTGTATGGTAATTTCTAAATTAGTAATGAGCATACTTGAAAATTTGAAATTATTAGCAACCAAAGTTATATGAAAATATCTGTGGTTTCTAATGGTAGCAAAATCACAAGTGCACTGTTAAGTCTCATTTATATTTTACTTAAAGAAATACTATATTTCAATTAGAGGTTAGTAAAATAAAGGTGTAATTTTTTTCCCTATCCAAGTTTGTGCACCTTCTGCATTTGATCAAGAGACTGAGACTTTGTAGAACTCAGGTTAAAAACTGCTTTTATCAGTCTAATGGCACTTTCAATTTAGTGTCTTCTGTGTGTTAGGTAAACATAAATTATGCTTAATAAGTAATAAATACTTTTTTTAGTGAATTAATATTACTATTAAATATGTGAATATAATTACCATTTGTTACTTTGTGTTAGTTAATGCCTTATGTCCATGGAGAGTAATTAGGAAATAAGGTTTCTGACCCCAGAATATGTAAGTTGAGGACTTATATAAGTTGGAGAATCACAGAGAAAGACAGTATGGTAGGCAAATGTAAGATATACCCTTACCCATCAACTTAATCACTACTTTGTCTATGCCCTTAATACCACTGTCTATCTCATGCTTCAGTTTTACTCACCAGCTTTGGTTAAACACACCTCTGCCTAGCTGTTCCTGCTTCCCTGAAGCTGCATGTGACTAGGGAAGAGCACAGCAGTAACATCAGTCTCAGTGGTTCCTTAATGCTACTTGGTAACTGTATTTCATCTGGTTTCTTCTCCCACTTTCTTAGAAGACTATTTCACACCTTTCCCTCCCTCCTCAAAACTCTAATAAACCTCCTTATATCTTTACTTCCAGCTGATGACTTCATTTCTTATTTTATGAGAACTTTCATATATCATCCTACATAAACCTATACTCATTTACTATATATTCTCTATTATTGATATGTCCTTTTGCCAATCTAAGGGCAGTCTCATATATTTTATCCACATCTGTTCATAGTCATCATTCCAGTTATTTTCCTTCTTCTGTCTTGTGTCATCAGCTTTCTCCTTTATGCCATAAATTTTCCTATCATAAAAGGCTTCTCTCACTTCTTTATTTTCCTTTAGCTATTCCTCATTTTTGTCCTTACTTTTATGACAAAACTCATTGAAAAAGATGTCAATATTTTGTCTCTAGTTTTTCTTTTCCTTTTTTTTTTGTCATCCCAATCCAGTAAGTGTTTTTATTTCTACATTCCACCAAAATTATTCTTGTCAGGATTAATAAGTGACTACTATGCTGTTAAATTCAAAAATTCTTGTTTTTCTCAGCAGCATTTGAAACGGTTGTACTCTTCCTTGAACCACTTTGTCCAGTGAACTTTCAAGGTGTTGACCACATTCTCTTTTGGTTTTTGTCTCCCTCACTGGTTGCTCCCCTATTTCCTTTTGCTGGTTGCATGTAATCTCTCTGACTCATAGATGTCAAAATACCTTTGTGTCTAGACCAGATTGGCTGTTACATGGCTCTTAGAAGGAGTAGAGGGAGGGAGACCAATTACGGAAGAAGTCATTATAGTTTGAATGAGGGTGGTGGTAATAGAGCTCAAGAACGAGGACTTCTGAAGGAATTTTGAAGCCCCCTTCTTAAAGAATGTATATGCCAGTGTTAGAACTAAACAAAACAATTTCTCTGATTGCCTTGTGGTACAATTTCAGTTAATTCTCTGCTTAAGTACTAAAGCTGTGTCTTGAAAGGATGTTGTGGTCACTCTAGTTCCTGATCAGGGTCTTTCTAAACTTTGAATCTCTGGCTGATTAATGTTAGTTACTTGTCTCTCCTTTGTTGTTGTTGTTATTTTGGACAGCACAATAGCGAGACATTTAAGTAGAAGTATTATTTAACAGTTGGAATTTCTTGAAATGATTTAATTTTTATGAAATTATCATTGCTATGAAAGATATATACACATATGAAGCATACAATATATGCGAGAGATTTATCATACCAATGATGCATCTATATATATATATATATATATACACACACACACACATATATGGGATAGGCAAGTATCATGGCTGAGTGGATTCATGTCACCTGGACATGAGCTCAAATTTTGGCCCTGTTCTAGCTTACTTATTAGCTTTTGACCTTATATAATTTTTTTATTCTCAAGAGTTTAAGTTTTCTCATCTATAGAAAAAGGATAGTAATATCTACTCTATGGAATTATTTTGAGGATTGAAAGAAATACAGGAAAAGAGTTTAGTGCACAGTGCCTAATACTAGGGAAATGATAGTTAATATTACATTTCTAGAAAGAAATGTTAAAGAATATTGGACATATTTTTAAAACCAAAGTATTGGACACATTAGAGGAACTTTTATTAGAAATTCCTAAAGTTTAATGTTTAAGGTTTAGCATTATTTCTCATGGGTAGAGTGAAGAAGAGACAAGAAAGGGCACATTGGCATGCATAAGAAATCAATTTACGCTATTTCTTTTTGCTCAGTACAATGCTGAAATGAAGACTTAATGCTGTATGCTCAGCTTCTTGGAGCTGTACATTAGAATCATCTGGAGCACTTCAAAAAGCACCCTATAAACAGATTCCTTCCCTCTGACCAGTTAATTAAAGTAGAGACAATGGAGGGGACATCAGTATTAAAAACAAAACAGAAAAACTCCTAGGTGATTCTGATGTGCATCCTGTGATAAAAATGATGTAAATTCTTTAGTCTGTTTCTCTTCTATAGGTATGTCTATTATCTCTTCATCTTTGTGTTAGTGCCCTAGACAGTCATCTACCAGTGTTCTCCAGAATATCTCTGGCCATTTTCTTGTCCATCATGTAAGAAATAGTGTACCAGATACCCATTTTGTCTTTCACAAAACTAAACTTTTGAGGGGTTGGGAAATTGTCCATTTAGTTTATGTTCACTGACTATTTTGTTCCACTTATTTATGCATTCATTGGTTGATTCTTGTTAGTGCCCTCACTGGGGATTGAACCTGCAACCTTTGTGTATAGGGATGATACTATTAACAGCTGAGCAACCTGGCCAGGGCTTGTAATGTCTTTAAATGGATAGCTGTAATAATTCTTTTTGGCTTTTTACTTAACAGTTATTTTAATAGTCTCTTAGGAAAACTGTAAAAGTAATTAGTTTTGAGATTTAAAAAAATATTTTAATATGTAATTGACTTGTTAAATTCATGTTAAGAGAAACCTTTAATTACATTTTATAAGAGGAAGTGACATTAATTTCCCCTCATCACATGGCTCATTTTTTCTGAGATTATTTGGTAGGTATAATCAGTTATGAATTTGGTAAGTCTAAATTGATATGAACTAGTCAGTTTTTTAAAAATTATTTTTATTTATTCATTTTAGAGAAGAGAGAGAGAGAGAGATAATGGGGAGAGGAGCAGGAAGCATCAACTCTCATATGTGCCTTGACCGGGCAAGCCCAGGGTTTTGAAATGGCGACCTCAGCATTGCAGGTCAACAATTGATCCACTGTGCCACCACAAGTCAGGTTGAACTAGTCAGTTTTTAAAACTATCCATAGAACCAGTGACTTACATAAATTATTATGAGAAAAACATTACTTATAAAATGTTAGTATTAGAGTTCAAATTTTTAGATTTCTGGTTCACGTGATATTTTCAAATGCTGATATAAAATAACAATATTTAATGACCATTTGGAAGGTAAAGTAAGAAGAAAGCTGTTATATATTTTAAGGAATTTATTTTTCTTATTTTCCAAGTGAGAGGAGGGGAGATAAGACTCCCACATTCACTCAACTGGGATCCACCTCGCAACCTCAGTCTGGAGCCAAATGCTCTGCCCATCTGAGGCCATGCTGGTAACTAAACTATTTTTATCACCTGAGGTGAAGGCTCTTCGGAGCCATACTCGGCATCCAGGGCCGATATGCTCAAACCAGTTGAACCATGGCTTTGGGAAGGGAGGGGAGGAGTGGAGAGAGACAGAGAGAGAGAGAAGGAGAAGGATGTGGTGGATAAGCAGATGGTCACTTTTCTTGTGTGCCCTGACCAAGAATTGAACCCAGGACACCTGATTGTCTTATTATATCTAGGACTCCAATTTCATTTAATCTTAAAACAAGTTATGAGCTTCTAATTTTCTAATTTTCATGCCTGTGGTTCAGAAATTTTTGAACTTTGTCATTTAAGTTCAGTAGCACTCTATTGTATTTCCTTTTATTTAGGACTTCTAAGACTGTATTGAGATGCTGGGCCTTTTAAACAGATATGTGGATTTTCTACTTAAATTCTATATATAGTATAAGGTGCGTAGAGTCCTCCTTGGAATATCTGTGAGAGAATTAAACAGATATATTAGAAATAGTGCATTAGGAAGGCTACCATGACAGAAAATGGAAGATACAAAATTAAGTAAACAAATTAAATTATGACAACTGGAGAATAAATTGATTTCAAGAGAATAATGTTGATTTATTTTTGTTTTTCTTTGTAAATACAGGAAACTTTTCATTTTACATGTTATAGAATTATAAAACCTGTATTATTAGAACATTCAGAAAAATTATTTGTAGCAATTTTTCCAGACTGAGTTTGATATGGAACTAAAAATTTGTTTTTTTAGTTTTTATTGAATTTCTTGAGGTGACATTGGTTATGGAACTTAAATTCTTGAGTTTTATTTTTTTTAGTTTCCCCATGTTTCTTTCTTGTAAGTACTATAAGTTGGCAACTCAGAATTTTATAAACATTTATTTATGTGATTGAACCAAAATTAGGGTAGGTAGTTCAGTAAATCAGTTAACATTTTTTTTAGTTATAGTCCACCTACTAACAAAAAGTTGCTTGACATAGTTGTGGAATTTGAGAAACCCTACGATTTTAAAGATAATGGCTAAGTACATTTACTTAGCTTTTATTGAATGCCAATGAAATTGGTCATATTTGGTAGTCTATTCTAATTAATAGCCTACCTGCAATATATTTATTGCCCTCTTTATCGAAAAATAAAACCTGTTCAACCGGTTCCACTGTCTGAACCTGACCAAATTTACATTGTAGCTTAAAGTTGGGTGTGGTAATCTACCAAATTATAGATATTTTAGACACCATTCCTCAATTCCAAAATAATTTGGGCAGTGTTATAAGAACTATTGAGTCATAAAGTACAAGGATAAAGAAAACATGAAGGGAAACATCAACTGTGATTGTTCACTTTTCCTAAGTGGATTACTTTGACACAAAGTATTTAAAATATAAAATTATAAAAATACATTTTTCCATAAAATACAAAATACAAACCACTTGCATTTCAAAAGTTTATCTAAATTAGTCCCTTTAGTTTACAGTAGGAAACTGAGGTCAGAGGGGAGAAATTGATCAAGCTAATATAGAATTTATATTTTCTGATCTTGTTCCATTCAAAGTAAACATTTTTTTTCTTTTTTTTTCTTTTTTTCTTTTTGTTTTGTTTTGTTTTGTTTTTTGAAGCTGGAAACGGGGAGAGACAGTCAGACAGACTCCTGCATGCGCCCGACCGGGATCCACCCAGCACGCCCACCAGGGGCTACGCTCTGCCCACCAGGGGGCGATGCTCTGCCCCTCTGGGGCATCACTTTGCTGCGACCAGAGCCACTCTAGCGCCTGGGGCAGAGGCCAAGGAGCCATCCCCAGCGCTGGGGCCATCTTTGCTCCAATGGAGCCTTGGCTGCGGGAGGGGAAGAGAGAGACAGAGAGGAAGGAGGGGGTGGGGGTGGAGAAGCAAATGGGCACTTCTCCTATGTGCCCTGGTCAGGAATCGAACCCGGGGCCCCCCGCACGCCAGGCCGACGCTCTACCGCTGAGCCAACCGGCCAGGGCTGTAAACGTTTTTTTTATAATGATGTGATACCCAAAATTTAATAGGATTTGGAGAGTAAAGTTAATAATTATTTCCCCTCTCCAATGAGGTATTTTCTAGAGATTTTATTCATGATCAACCGATTTCTTGTTTTGAGAAATGTTTTTTTTTTTCGTTGTTTTTTTTTTTACAGAGACAGAGTGAGAGTCAGAGAGAGGGATAGATACGGACAGACAGAAATGGAGAGAGATGAGAAGCATCAATCATCAGTTTTTCGTTGTGATACCTTACTTATTCATTAATTGCTTTCTCATATGTGCCTTGACTGCAGACCTTCAGCAGACCGAGTAACCCCTTGCTGAAGCCAGCAACCTTGGGTCCAAGCTGGTGAGCTTTGCTCAAACCAGATGAGCCCATGATCACGCTGGCGACCTCAGGATCTCAAACTTGGGTCCTCTGCATCCCAGTCTGAAGCTCTATTCACTGCACCACCGCCTGGTCAGGCGAGAAATTTTTCTGAATGAAGAAAAATTGAGATTCAGTTATCATTTATTAGTCTAGCAATACATGCTTAATATTTATTAGACTCTGACTTAGGAAAATATCCTAGACCTAGATGAATAAGCTGCCTCTTTCTGCCCTCCCTCCCTTTTTTTAACAGAAAAAGAGACAGATAGAGACAGATAGACAGGACGAGAAAGAGATGAGAGCATCAATTCTTCCTTGTGGCACCTTAATTGTTCATTAACTGTTTTCTCATATATACCTTGCCCAGGGAGCTATAGCAGAGCATGTGACCCCTTGCTCAAACCAGCGACCTTGGGCTTCAAGCCAGTGACCTTTGGGCTCAAGGTAGCAACCATGGGGTCATGTCTGTGATTTCACTCTCAAGCCAGAGACCCCCACGCTCAGGCTGGTGAGCCCATGCTCAAGCCGGCATTTTGGGGCTTTGAACCTGGGTTCTCCACATCCCAGTCTGACGCTCTATCCACGGCACCACTGCCAGGTCAGGCTTGTTTCTTATATTAAGTTTGGTTTGTTTTCCTACTTAATGGATTCTTTTTAGATTTTAAACTAATAGCATGACTAAATTTATTTTAAGGATTTTTGAACACAGAAAAGCCTGTGTAAAATGTTCTTTACCTTTTATACTGATGCATTCAGAAATTTATTCTAAAAATGTTTTTGAGAGAAATTATTGCACATGAGTAGACATTGATACATGTGTCATATGAATTACTTTGCATTCTTGAAACTTAGCTATTAGTCTATTAAACAGATTAGAGGCAAACTTGTTTGCAAATATTCAAAAAAGTTGGAGCTTTTTCAAAATTAGCTTTGTTTACAATATAAAAACATCTTTGAAGTACCCTTTTATCAAACTTATCTTTTCAAATATAATTTCAATGTATCTATTAATCACCTAGTACTTTATCAACTTTTAATTTATTTATTATTTTTTTCATTTCTTCGAAGCTGGAAACGGGGAGGCAGTCAGACAGACTCCCGCATGCGCCCGACCAGGATCCACCCAGCATGCCCACCAGAGGGCAATTTCTGCCCATCAGGGGCGTCACTCTGTTGTATCCAGAGCCATTCTAGCGCCTGAGGCAGAGGGCAGAGCCATCCCCAGCGCCTGGGCCATCTTTGCTCCAATGGAGCCTCAGCTGCGGGAGGGGAAGAGAGAGACAGAGAGGAAGGAAAGGGGGAGGGGTGGAGAAGCAGATGGGTGCTTCTCCTGTGTGCCTTGGCCAGGAATCAAACCCAGGACTCCTGCATGCCAGGCCAACGCTCTACCGCTGAGCCAACCGGCCAGGGCCTCAACTTTTAATTTATTTTCAAATGACGTATAACAGTGAAATTATCTAACAGTCTGAATGATTTACAGTCTGTATTTAAAATGCTTTGTAATTGAGCCCTGGCCAGTTGGCTCAGCGGTAGAGCGTCGGCCTAGCATGCGGAGGACCCGGGTTCGATTACCGGCCAGGGCACACAGGAGAAGCGCCCATTTGCTTCTCCACCCCTCTGCCACGCTTTCCTCTCTGTCTCTCTCTTCCCCTCCCGCAGCCAAGGCTCCATTGGAGCAAAGATGGCCCGGGCGCTGGGGATGGCTCTGTGGCCTCTGCCTCAGGTGCTAGAGTGGCTCTGGTCGCAATATGGCGACGCCCAGGATGGGCAGAGCATCGCCCCCTGGTGGGCAGAGCGTCGCCCCATGGTGGGCGTGCCGGGTGGATCCCGGTCGGGCGCATGCGGGAGTCTGTCTGACTGTCTCTCCCTGTTTCCAACTTCAGAAAAATGAAAAAAACAAACAAAAAAAAACCTAAAATGCTTTGTAATTGAGAACAAACTGTTATCAGTATGACTCTAATCCAGTACCTCATTCAGCCATGCTCCACATAATGATGTTTCAGTCAGCAATGTACTGCATAAACCAGGGGTTGGGAACCTATGGCTCGTGAGTCAGATGTGGCTCTTTTGATGGCTGCATCTGGCTCGCAGACAAATCTTTAATAAAAAAATTAATGTTAAAAATATAAAACATTCTCATGTATTACAATCTTGATTTCCTACTGCTCATGTTCATGGTTGCGGGTGGCTGGAGCCAATCACAGCTGTCCTCCGGGACAACACCAAATTTTTATTGGATAATGCATAATGTACACGGGTCATTGTGAGGTCAGGAAGTAAACTTCCCTCCTTTTAATCAAGTAGTCAGCTAGCTAATTGCAGAAACCCTTTTGACAAAGAAGATGGCTAAAAGAAAAAAAGATGAGGAGTATTGTACTTTTCAGCAGGAATGGACAGAGGAATTCGCCTTTGTGGAGAGAGCAAGTTCTGCAGTGTGTCTAATATGCAATGATAAAATTGCATCGATGAAACGGTCAAATATAAAGCGGCACTTAGACACACGCCATACTACATTTGCATCAAAATATCCAACTGGGGACAGCAGGAAGAAAGCATGTCAAGAGCTACTGTACAGAGTGCAAGCTAGTCAGCAGCAACTCCATGTTTGGACCCACCCAGGTGACTGGAATTCGGCTAGCTTTGCTGGTGCTTTAGCAATTATGAGAAACAGAAAGCCATTCACAGATGGCGAGTATGCCAAAACATTCATGTTTGATGTTGCCAATGAACTTTTTGAGACTTTTCGGATAAAGACAAGATAATCAAACAAATAAAAGACATGCCTCTGTCGGCAAGAACTGTTCACGATCGTACCATCATGATGGCAAATCAAATTGAGGCAACACAAGTGAAGGACATAAATGCAGCACTATTCTTTTCTCTTGCTTTGAATGAGTCAACAGATATAAGCCATTTATCCCAGTTCAGCATGATTGCAAGGTATGCTGTCAGTGACACACTACGTGAGGAAAGTCTTGTTCTTTTGCCTATGAAAGAGACAACAGGAGGGGAGGATTTATTCAGTTTTTTCACTGAGTTCGCTAAAGAAAAAAATCTACCGATGGATAAACTTATTTCAGTGTGTACTGATGGTGCTCCGTGCATGATGAGGAAAAACAGGATTCGTAGCGCTTCTTTGTGAACATGAAAAGAGACCCATCCTAAGTTTTAACTGCATCCTACATCAGGAGGCACTTTGTGCTCAGATGTGTGGCGAGCAGCTTGATGAGGTGATGTTGCTGGTCATTCGGGTGGTCAACTTCATTGTTGCCCGAGCTTTAAATGATCACCAGTTTAAAACACTGCTGGATGAAGTTGGGAATAATTATCCTGGTCTGCTTCTGCACAGCAATGTGCGTTGGTTGTCAAGAGAGAAGGTGCTTAGCCATTTCGCGGCTTGTCTGAGTGAAATCCGGACTTTTCTTGAAGTGAAAAATGTTGAGCATCCTGAGTTAGCTAACACTGAGTGGTTCCTGAAGTTCTACTATCTCATGGACATGACTGAACATCTGAACCAGCTCAATGTGAAAATGCAAGGCATTGGAAATACAGTCTTATCCCTTCAACAAGCAGCATTTGCACTTGAAAACAAGCTGGAACTCTTCATCACGGACATTGAAACAGGTCATTTACTATATGTTGAAAAACTGGGAGAGTTTAAAGATGCATGCACAGCAAGTGACCCTGCTCAACACCTTGATCTCCAGCAGCTAGCGGGCTTCGCATCTAATCTCCTGCAGTCATTCAAAGCACGCTTTGGAGAATTTCGGGAGCGCACTCGTCTTAAGTTCATCTCCCATCCACATGTGTGTGCAGTGGACAGCACCGACCTGAGTTATATCCCTGGTGTCTCCGTCAGAGATTTTGAGCTACAAGCTGCTGACCGGAAGGCCTCAGACATGTGGGTGAATAAGTTCAAGTCACTGAATGAAGATTTGGAGAGACTTACATGACAGCAAGCAGAGTTGGCGAGCAAACACAAGTGGGGAGAAATGAAAAAACTTTAACCCGCGGAGCAGCTGATTGTCAAAACTTGGAAAACGCTTCCTGTTACATATCACACACTGCAGCATGTGAGTATTGCTGTACTGACAATGTTTGGCTCTACTTATGCATGTGAGCAGTCTTTCTCACATCTAAAGAACGTTAAGACCAACCTACGATCACATTTAACGGATGGAAGTCTCAACGCCTGCATGAAGCTTAACCTCACCATGTATCAACCAGACTACAAAGCCATCAGCAAAACCATTCAGTCACATTAATGGTAAGAAGTACTTTATTCATCATTGGTTAGCAACAGCATAACAACGTTATTAAAAAGAATTCAGAGACTTATTGTACTTTAAAAGTGTTGATCTTACATAAAGTGCACACATTTACTTGTATTTAGTGTTAAACATATTGTATGGCTCTCACGGAATTACATTTTAAAATATGTGGCATTCATGGTCTCTCAGCCAAAACGGTTCCGGACCCCTGGCATAAATGATGGTATCACCATAAGATTACAATGGAGCTGAAAATTTTCTATCATTTAGCGACATTGTAGCTGTCATAATGTAGCACAACACCTTAGTTTGTGGTGATGCTGATATAAAAAACCTGTGGTGCTGGTCATATAAAAGTACAGTCATGAATAGTACATACTACTTGATAATAAATGACTGTTACTGGTTTATGTATTTACTATACTTTTTATTATTAGAGTGTACTCTTTCTACTTACAAAAAAAATATGCTATAAAATAAAACAGTATGTTCTATTATACCAGTAACAGCCTAATATATCTACCGTTTATTGTATCTCTTGATTGTATCATATTCTTTTGCACTTAATTTTGTATTGTTTTGTACATTAACATGTCATTAGGCTTGTAGCCTAGGAACAATAGGCTATATATAGTATATAGCCTAGGTATGTAGTAAGCTATTTCATTTATATTTGGGTAAATGCAATCTGTGGTTTTCCTATAAAGATTGTTGCCTAATGATGCATTCCTCAGAATGTATCTTGTCATTAAGTGTTGCATAATTAGTTCATTCTAGCCTTCCTCCTAATTTATCTGTAATTTCCCTCTTAGACAGTGAGAAACCTGGTTCAACCACCATCAATTTTACTTATTGTTTATCTTTAGTATGCATGCATAGCAGTTTCAGAATTATTAACTCATAGCGCTGTGAGGAATTACTTTACCAGCTGGAGTAGAGTGTGTATGTAGAATTCTTTTTTTTCTTCTTAATAGTTAACAGTCAAAACATCCTTTTCCAAAGTTACTTGGATCAGCACCATTTTTCATGCTCAGTCAGTGTGGCTATGTCATACATTTGTAATAATCTTTTTTCATATCTGCATTTCTAACCTCCTGGTTGATTATTAAAATATGCCTATATTTAAGTTTGCTCTTTATGTTGTGAAGTTCTGTGGATTTTAACTCATGCATAACATTATAACCACCACTCCAATACGATGTGGAATAGTAATTGCTCCTCATACTCTTCTCAGTCCCTTTGCAACCACTGATCTATTTTCTGTCCTTTTGCCTTTCCAGAATAGTGCTTGAATGGAAATATTTAATATGTAGCCATTTTGGTCTGGATTCCTGCGCTTAGCAAAATGCATTTAAGATTCATACATGTTGCATGAATTCACAGCTCATTCTTTTTTATTGTTAAATAGAATTTTATTGGATATATGTAGAATTTTGTTGTATCTGTTGACCTCCTGAAGGACATCTTCACTGGTATCAACATTCTGGTATAGATTTTGGTATGAATGTAAGTTTTCAGTTCACTTTGGTATATACCCAGGGACACAATTACTGGATTGTAGATGTGTTTAACTTTTTATTTTTTAGAGAGAGGAGGAGAGAAAGATGAGAAACATCAGCATATAGTTGCATCACTTTAGTTGTTCATTGATTGCTTCTCATATGTGCCTTGACCGAGGTGGGAGGGGGAGCTCCAGGCAAGCCAGTGACCTTGGGCTTAAGCCTGCAACTATGGGATCATGTCATTGAGCCCATGCTGGGGATCCTACACTGAAGCCGGATGAGCCCTTGCTCAAGCTGGCGACCTTGGAGTTTCAAACCTGGGACCTCAGTATCCCAGGTTTATGCTCTATCCACTGTACCACTTACGTGTCAGGCTGTATGTTTAACTTTATTAAAAACTGCCAAATTCTTTTAGAGTAGCTGTATTTGCTTTCATTTTTCAAAGATATTTTAGCTAGATTGAGAATTCTTGCTTAATAGTTGAATTTTTTTTCCTTGTAGTTTAAAAATCTTGATCCACTCGCTTCTGATTTGCATTGTTTCTGATGAAAAGTTCTCTGTCATTCCTATCTTTTTTTTTTTTTTTTTTTTTTTTAATATAGTCTTCTCCCCAACCCCTTTGGTTATGTCAAGATTTCTCTATCACTGTTTTTCAGCAATTTGACTCTAAAATGATAAGGTGTTTTATTGTTCTCCCTGAAGGTTGCTGAAGTTCTTGAATCTGTGACTTTATAGTTTTCTTCAAATTTAGGAAAAATGTGACCATTGTTTGCTATCCTTACCACTCTTCTAGTCTTTCTGGGGCATTACATAATGTTAGACTACTTGATATTGCCCAACAGTTTACTGTCCCACTTGATATTGTCTCAGTTCCTCTAGTTTTTAGTACCTTCTTGATGTGTTTAATCTTGGATTTCACTTTTCTTTTGCTTTGTCTTCAAGTTCATTAAATTTTTCTTTTGAAGCACCTAATCTACTATCAGTCTTACCCAATACATTGTCAATAACAGATACTGACTTTTTATCTTTAGATCAGTTTGAGTCTTTTAAAAATCTTTTAACTTTCAAATATAAACTCATAAGAAGTTACAAAAATAGAGAAATCTCATATGCTTATTACCTTTTTCTAGTGGTCATCTTAATACAGTAATCTATATATGTCATCAACTATAGTACATTATTAAAATCAGAAATCAGCACAGTATAATTAATGAGATTACAACTCTAACATTATTTAATGTTAGAGTGTAGTATTATTTTGAATATTGTTGGGCTTTGTTTTGCGGTGAAGTTGTTTTGCGGTACACTTAGAATTAACCCTGATCCTTTTGAGACTTGATTTTAAGCTTTGTTAGTTCTGGACCAGAACATCCTTCAGTATAAAACTTATTTGGTTTCATTGCTAAGGCATTAATTACCTCCTGAATGCTATTCAGTAACTCCTGTGTTAAGAGGACTTACTTTGATTGAAGGAAACATGAGTTCTGGGGATTATTCTGACTACTACTTTTCAGAGGTTTTTCTCCAGATGCAGTTTTTTCACATGGGTGCACAGATCGTTACTCTGCCAAAATGTTGAGGAAAATCTCTCGATCTTTGGAGCTCTTTGTTTCTGCAACGTCCTTCCCTTCCTTTGCTTTGCAAATTCTAGCTGCCTTGGTGTCTTCTCTAACTCTGAACTCAGTGAGAACATTGGGTTCTGATTGGGTTCCACCTCTCCTCTCCCTCTGTTTCGTTCAGCCTCATAGCTCTCTACGGGTAATAGGGCTTATTACTTCATTTGTTCTTTTTGCTTGAGGATCTCTGTCCTAAGATGATATACACTGTGTGAAAGTTCCATATATTTTATATAGTTTTCTAGTTTTTTAAGGTAGGAGGGTAAATAAAGTCTTTTTTAAACTTGAAAGGCATCCCTGCTTAATGGAAAATTTTATTTTGATTTTGTAAATATTTGTCTTTCTGGCTTTCTGAATATTTGTGGGACTTATGGGAATGCCAGTGTATAAATGTTAATAAATTTAGACAACTGGAGTACATGTTCTCTCTCACACTTGTTTTTCACATACTCTGCCTCATGTGCATACTCAAATCATCTTTCATCTATTGTGCGTCCTTTCATTCCAAATATGACCAGTATCAATATTATCTATTATAGAACATTTTTACTTAATGTAAGATAGTAGTGACATGTTAGCTTTCCTGTACACCTGGCAGAAAAGAGTGTGTCTTTATTTCTTCTTCCCTTTTTTTACTAAAACAATATAATAATTCTTTATTATTTTTCAATATAGAATATTGATTCCTATGTTGAGTAAAGCAGAAAATCGATATTGATTAAAACCCTAAGTCATGAAATATTTGAAGTTGTCCCAGGAGGGAACAGAAATTTTGATTTCCTTTTGTAATAAAATCCATAAATCCATAGTATTCTTTTTTTTTTTTTTTTTTTTAAGTGAGAAGTGGGGAGGCAAAGAGACAGAATCCCTCATGCACAGCAGGGCTGGGATCCACCGAGCAAGCCCCCTTTGAGGTGATGCTCTGCCCATTTGGGGGCATTGCTTCATTGCTCGGCAACCAAGCTATTTTTAACACCTGAGGCGAGACTATGGAGCCATCCTCAGCACCTAGGGCCAGCTTGCTTTAACCAAGCCATGGCTGCAGGAGGAGAAGAGACAGAGAGAGAAAAGTGAGAGGGGGAGGGGTAGAGAAGCAGATGGTCACTTCTCCTGTGTGTCCTGACCAGAAATCAAACCTGGGACATTCATACTCTGGGCCAAATGCTCTACCACTGAGCCACCCAGCCAAGGAAAACCCCATAATATTCTAAAGTTAATATTTTTCTTTTACCTGGTAAGTTTACAGAATGAATATTAACTTTTATTTTTAAATAACATACTTAGCATATAAAGTTATAGTTATCATTTTTATATAGTTAGGTTTTACTGTTTAAGATTCCTTTACCTGATTTTAGATTTGTAACTTATCTTTTATTGAAACTAGTATAATTTGAAGAAAATGCATGGACTTATTTAAGAAGGAACACTTTTTTATTCTATAAGAAAAAACTGAAAATTTTAGAATATTATACATTGAATTCAGAGTTACCATGATTATGTTAATTGGAAGGCAAATAATTGTTTTTTAAAGTGATTAATATTAAAAACATTAACATAAAACAGGGTTAATGTTTTGGGAATGCATTATCAAATAGTTTTGCTCTCATTTTGTGACAATCATGAAAATTTAAATTAGAGCTGAATGTGTATCACTTAACTATTCTTGGACATCCAATTGATAGAATTTTTCTTTATGAATAGCCTAATTCCTTGCTAGATGGTAAGAATTACATTTATAGTAAGTATACTAATGGCTTAAAAAAAAACTTCTCCTTTGTTATTTTTGAGAGAGACATTCCAACTGTGCATAGAAAGTTGGTAATGTGCAGTTGCATTTTTGCCCTCGAGGCAAACATCTGAAAATATTTTACCAAGTATATACAATATAAGATGGTGAAACTTAAGTAAAAGTATAGCATTCAGTAACATTAATCAAACATAAAATGAGACAAAATATAGATTTTTATTATGTAGATTATTTTTAAAACATTAAACAATTTTTTTTGACAGAGAGATAGGAAGGGAGAGAGATGAGAAGCATCAGTTCTTCGTTGCGGTACCTTAGTTGTTCATTGATTAATTTCTCATATGTGCCTTAATCAGGGGGCTCCAGCAGACCGAGTGACCCCTTGCTTGAGCCAGCGACCTTGGGCTTGAGCTGGTGAGCCTTGCTCAAACCAGATGAGTCTGTACTCAAGCTGGTAACCTCAGGGTTTTGAACCTGGGTCCTCCCTGTCCCAGTCCAACACTCTATCCATGGCGCTACATCTGGTCAGGCAATAACATTAATTCTTAATGATTTGTTTTCCTTGGAAACGTTTCTGGCCCTAGCTGGTTGGCTTAGTGGATCCAGTGTCAGCCCAGTGTGCACACCTCCCGGGTTCGATCCCTGGTCAGGGCACACATGAGAGAGACCATCTGCTTTTCTTCTCTTTCTCTCTTCCCCTTTCACAGAGGGTGGCTCGGTTGGTTCGAGCCTCAACCTCAGACGCTGAAGATAGCTTGGTTAAGTGAGTATGGGCACAAGAATGAGGTTGCTGGGTGGATCCGGATCCCAGAACATGCGGGAGTCTTTCTGTCCTCCTCTAACTTTTTTTTTTAAAAAAAGAAGCCTGACCAGGTGGTGGCGCAGTGGCTAGAGCGTCGGACTGGGATGCGAAGGACCCGGATTCGAGACCCCAAGGTAGCCAGCTTGAGCGCAGGCTCATCTGGTTTGAGCAAAGCTTACCAGCTTGGACCCAAGGTCGCTGGCTGGAGCAAGGGGTTACTCAGTCTGCTGAAGGCCCACAGTCAAGGCACATGAGAAAGCAATCAATGAACAACTAAAATGTCCCAACAAAAAACTGATGATTGATGCTTCTCATCTCTCTCCATTCCTGTCTGTGTGCTCCTATTTATCCCTCTCTCTGACTCTGGCTATCCCTGTAAAAAAAAAGAAAAAGAAAAGAAAAGAAAGGAATAAAACATTTCGGCCCTTATTAGATAACTTTTTAGAAGTAACCCATATGTATATGACCGTGTATGTGTTGTTGGTTTTAATAAAATTGATTCGTACTTTTTATGAATTTAAATTAGATGTTTTAATTATCCTCTCCCAAAGTATATTCTTATGATGTTAAATTTTCTAAATTTGAATGTATTTCTAGTGGTTAGCAATCATTATTAGATCAGTAGGTACACTTACTACTTTCCTAGGGTAAACATTTTACTAAAATTTAGGTGATACATTTATCTTTAAAATGCATACTTCAAATTCTTTGTATATACCATTTTTTATCTATTTTCAATTTACATTTTTTAGTTAGCATCTTTAGTGACTATCACCTGTGCTTTGCTGAATTTTTTGTATCTGCTGTACACAGTGCCTAGTTATTTTGGACTTACTTATCTCTGTTCAGGTTAAGAAATGAGCCCCACTTTTTCTGCCTTAGTGTAAAAAAGCAAAAGCAAATTCTGTTAGAGTATGCATGAAATTGGATGATTGAAGGACAGAGGATTCAGAAAGTTGACATTTGCTACTTTTAATTAAATTTTAATAGAATATTGAGTTAAGTTTCATTTATTAATCATAATAAGAACATATGATATATTTCATCTTATGGCATAGGAATAAACATCATAAATTGAATGAATGCTGTATAAGGAAGCATTTGGAAGAGAGAGATATTTAATTAATTGGATATTTCTGTGACTGACTGAAAAATATTTAAAAGAAAAATATGTTAGTTGAATGCTGAACATTTTTATCAATTCTATTTTTATTTATTGTAAGTTTCTTCCTGTATATGAGGTCTAGCGGATGGTTTTAACTACATAGTGGGAGTGGGAGGGGAGATTTTTTCATATTTAATAATTTCTTTCTTAAAGTATATCTTTAAGTCTGGCCCTCCTCATATTAAGAGGAAAATATGTTAGAATTTTGTTAAAAAGTACATTTTGCTTTGTTTTGTTTTCTGTGTATCATATTGGATATTTTTGCTACTGTTCCTATATTTACATGTTAGTAATTTTGATGGCTTTTGGATAATTCCATCTAGAGGGAGAACTGGTGGGCGGTCCTTCCTGTGACACGACCCTTGAGTGACAGTTCTGTTTGATTGCCTCCAGTACTGTGAGGAAAGAACACGACTCTATGGTGAGGACTGATGGACATACATTATCTGAGAAAAGAAACTACCAGGTAAGATCTTTCTTTACCTTTTTCTTTATTGGTCATATAGCTACATTGAACTGTTTAATATGTTGTATTTAACTGGGAAAAGATTGGATATACCTGAACTTCAAATTTTGGGGTTATAATTTAAAAATATGGGGAGGTAAGAGTTGGTTTAGTTGTTCATATGGAAGATAATACAATAATTAATTAATAGTAATATAAGAATAAACTGTGTTTCATGTTCTCACAACTGTATACCTACTTTTGTTCCATCCTGTATGTGTATTGGGTTTGACAGTTGAAATAGTTGAGGACATTTTTCAAAATAAAGCATGCTTATAATGTATGTATTTTTTAATGTCAAGAATAAATGTTCTGGTATGTGTTTGTGTATGTGTCAAAACTTAGATTATCTGATAAATAATTGTAATTTCATGGCTGAATACAGAGATAGTAGTTCACAAAATAAAGTGTTGATTTCTTTTATACATATTATTCCTGGAAGACTACACTGAAGTTTTATGCTATATTCAGTGTAGTGGAGAACCACAGTAATATATACAAAATTGGTTATAATGTAGAAGAAACAGAAGTGAAAATCCCAGGATGCTCAGAGACCTGCGTTCTATTGAATTGGTCATTCACTTGCTGTCCTTACAATGCTAGAGTCTTGTTTCTCATTTATTAAGTTAGTTAAATCTATTTCCTGTGTAGTATGTAAGGATGCTGATAGGTTGGTATAAGTGTAATATTGCTTTGTTTCTTTATAAGCTTTTTAAAGCAGGTGAATTTTAAAGGTGCTATCAAACGTAGTGATGAAAAGAAAACATCTGAATTTAAGTTTTAAAAGAAAATCTACTTTATTCATTTGATAATAATTCATTATTGAGTTATATAATATTTCAGAATACAGAATAGTTCAAAAATCAAGTAGCAATAAACTTTTGGCTTCCTGTGCAGATACATATCCAACCTCTCTCTTTCTTCTACCCCCCAGTTTCATTTTCTTTAGGCTATGATGGCAGCCAGTATGATAGTAATAGCAGTGGTTAATCTGCTAATCATTTTTTTAGTCCCAGTTAATTATTTTTCTTTTTCAAATTGGAAAAATGAACAGTAGAGAACATTTGTACATGGGTATTCATGTACTATTAGCAGAGTGTGTTTGATTATAAAACTTAGCCCTGGCCGGTTGGCTCAGTGGTAGAGTGTTGGCCTGGCGTGCAGGAGTCCCAGGTTCGATTCCTGGCCAGGGCACACAGGAGAAGTGCCCATCTGCTTCTCCACCCCTCCCCTTCTCCTTCCTCTCTGTCTCTCTCTTCCCCTCCTGCAGCCGAGGCTCCATTGGAGCAAAGTTGGCCTGGGTGTTGCGGATGGCTCTGTGGCCTCTCTGCCTCAGGCGCTAGATGGTTCTGGTTGCAACGGAGCGACACCCCAGATGGGCAGAGCATCGGCCCCCTGGTAGGCATGCCGGGTGGATCCCGGTCAGGCGCATGCAGGAGTCTGTCTGACTGCCTCCCCGTTTCCAACTTTGGAAAAATACAAAAAAAAACCTTACTGGCTTGGTCATGGTTCCTTATAAAAAACAGTGCCATATATAACCTTTCTAGGGTTTCTTCTAACTTGAGGTCAAAAGTTTCTTGCCAAGACTTTATGATTTTAATAAGCCAGAGTAAGGCGTGGCTGTGAGGAGTCAGTTCTCATCTTTTCTCTTCTGTGTGGTTGTCATGGACTTGACCAACATGGCCTTTGCTAATCATTCATACTTGCTGTATGGAACTCCTCCTGCTCACAGCAATTTCCAACTTCCTTGACTGAGAACATTTTAATTGGTCAGAGCACTTGGGCTTTTGAATCTTTTGATAGGTTTTGGTAAATTATCTTAAGAATATTGTGATTCTAGAGTAGAGAAGATGGCAGTGGAATAGGCAGATGCACAGACTCCCAGCTCACACTACCAAACTGGATTACAAATTCATTTAGGAATAATCATCATGAAAAACCAACTTTGTATACTAAAAGAACAGGTCTCAAAAACCAAGGAGCAAAGAAGAATCCACACCGATCCTGATAGGGAGTGCAGGGGTGCGGTGGGGGCTCCCCTGCTTCCAGGAGCGAGGAGAGGCTGAGGAGGAGAGCCCAGAAGGGCTCTCATTATAAGCAGAGAGTCCCTGAGAGGTGGGGGCTCTCAGTCTCAGAACTGGAGACCCAGCCTAGAAATCCAGGGACTGGAGGAGACAGACAGAAACCATTGAGAGGGGAGAAGAACAAAGTTCTGTGTGTGAGAAGTGGCGGAGGTACCTTAAAGGGACAGAGCAGAAAATATCGCTTACAGCCACTTGCCTGGGGACCTGGGGGCGAGGAGGGCTGAGAGGACTGGCTTGTCTTCCAAAAGGAAAGTGGGGAGAGCGAGACAAACTGTGACAGGCAGAGGAATGCCTGGGATGACCTTAGAAGCTGACTCATCCAGTGTGGAGGCGGCCATAGCTGGGGGGGAGGGGTTGATCTCTCCACACAGCACAAGCCTAAAGTGGTTCCAGGTGACCCACCTCAAGAAAGCTCTCCAGCTCCAATCAACGCAAAAGACACAGCTGAAAGGAGGAAGTGGGGTAGAGGGGCAGTAACTCAGGTCTCCAGGGAGATTTGAGATACACCTCCCCTATTGAAACTGAGAAAGCGCCCCACCTCCAGAGAGCACCTGACAGAACCTGCCTTCAGAGTCTCAGAGGTCATACCCACAGCATTCCTGGATACAGTTTCAAATAAGGCCCCTGCTCAGATAAGTAAACAAGCCTACCACTGAGTTAAATAAACTGAAAACAAACAAATCAAGACTTCAAAGTGGTTCTACTACATAAGGAGACCACAACTGGAACAAGCCTGTAAGCCACACACAAACAATGGGAAGACAGAGAAACTTAGGTCATATGCTTCAACAACACAAATCCTCAGAAAAAGACCTGGATGAAACGGAAGTAATCAAATTACTGAATGCAGAGTATAAAATAATGATTGTTAGGATGCTTAAGGATCTCAGAACTACAATGGATGGACTTAATGAAAACCTCAATAAAGAAATTGTAAGCATCAAAAAGGACACGGAAATCAAAGAAGAACCAGACAGAAACGACAAACACAATATCAGAAATGAAGACTACACTACAAGGAATTAAAAGCAGCCTGGATGAAGCAGAGGATTGAATCAGCAACTTAGAGGACAAGATAAGCAAAAGCACAGAAGCAGAACAGCAAAAAGAAAAGAGGATGAAAAAGTCTGAGGAAACTCTTAAGAGAGCTCTGTGACAACATGAAGAGAAACAATATTCACATAATAGCATAATAGAGGATCCTGAAGGAGAAGAGAAAGAACAAGGAATAGAGAACCTGTTTGAAGAAATTATAGCTGAAAATTTACCTAAATTGATGCAGGCAAGAGTCGCACAGGTTGGAGAAGCAGACAGAACCCCATTAATAAAGAACCCAAAGAGACCCACACCAAGACACGTCATAATCAAAATACCAAAGCTAAGAGATAAAGAAAGAATATTAAAAGCTGTAAGAGAAAAATAATCACCTACAAAGGAACCCCCATAAGGATGACATCTGACTTTTCAACAGAAACACTTGAGGCCAAAAGGGAATGGCAAGAAATATTCAAAGTAATGCAGAACAAGAACCTACAACCAAGACTTCTTTATCCAGCAAGGCTATCATTTAAAATTGAAGGAGAAATAAAGAGCTTCCCAGACAAAAAAAAAACTCAAGGAATTTATCACAACCAAACCAATGCTTCAAGAAATGTTAAGAAGCCTGCTGTACACAGAACAAAATAGGGGGAAAAATATCTAGTAAAAGAGGAGTGTAGATTTAAAGAAAAAGATGCCAATAAACAACTACATATCAATAATAACATTAAATGTAAATGGATTAAATGCTACAATCAAAACACATAGGGTAGCTGAATGGATAAGGAAACAGGACTCATACATATGCTGTCTACAAGTGACCTACCTCAAAACAAAGGACACACATAGACTGAAAGTAAAAGAATTGAAAAAAATATTTCATGCAAATGGAAATGAGAATAAGGCTGGGTAGCAATACTTATATCTGACAAAACAGACTTTAAAACAAAAACTATAGTAAGGGATAAAGAAGGTCACTACATAATGATAGAGGGAGCCATCCAACAGGAAGAGACAAGATCAACAACAGCAATACTGTAATAGTAGGAGATTTCAACACCCCACTAACATAACTGGATAGATCCTCAAGGAAGAAAATTAACAAAGAAACAGCAGAATTAAGGGACAAACTGGGTCAACTGGATTTAATAAATATCTTCAGAACCTTTCACCCTAAAGCAGCAGAATATACATTCTTTACAAGTACGCATGGTACATTCTCTAGCATAGACCACATATTAGTGCATAAAACGAGTCTCAACAAATTTAAGAACATTGAAACCATATCAAGCATCTTCTCTCACCACAATGTCATGAGACTAGAAATCAACTACAATAGAAAAACTGAAAAACACTCAAACACTTGGTAACTAAACAGCATATTATTAAATAACGAATGGGTCGACAATGAGATCAAGAAGGAAATAAAAAATTTTCTTGAAACAAATAAAAATGAGCATACAACAACTCAAAATCTGTGGGATACAGCAAAAGTAGTCCTGAGAGGGAAGTTTATAGTATTACAGGCCAAAAAATTAGACAAACTAGATGAAATGGACAAATTCCTTGAAAAATATAATCTTTCAAAAATAAATCTGGAAAAATCAGAAAACCTAAAGAGACCAATTACAACATATGTGCTCAAAACAGTTATCCAAAAACTCCCAACAAACAAAAGCCCTGGGCCAGATGGCTTCACCGGTGGATTCTACCAAACATTCAAAGAAGAACTAACTCCTGTCCTTCTCAAGCTATTTCAAAAAACTTCAAGAGGAGGAAAACTTCCAAGCTCCTTTTATGAGGCAAGCATAATTCTGATTCCAAAACCAGGCAAAGACAACACAAAGAAAGAAAACTATAGGCCAATATCCCTGATGAATTTAGGTGCTAAAATTCTCAACAAAATAATTAGCAAACTGGATCCAGCAATACATGGAAAAAATCATACACCATGATCCAGTGGGATTTATTCTGGGGAGGCAAGACTGGTACAATATTCGCAAATCAATCAATGTGATTCATCACATAAACAAAAGAAAGGAGAAAAACCACATGATAATTTCAGTAGATACAGAAAAAGCATTTGACAAAATCCAGCACCCATTTATAATCAAAACTCTCAGCAAAGTGGGAATACAAGGAACATACCTCAACATGATAAAGGCCATCTATGACAGACCCACAGCCAACATCATACTCAATGGGCAAAAAGGTAAAAGCAATCCCTTTAAGATAAAAAACAAGGCAGGGATGCCCCCTTTCACCACTCTTATTCAACCTAGTTCTGGAACTGTTACCCACAGCAATCAGACAAGAAGAAATAAAAGGCATCCAAATTGGAAAAGAGGAAATAAAACTAACATTATTTGCTGATGATATGGTGCTGTACATAGAAAACCCTAAAGTCACAGTCAAAAAACCACTGGACCTGATAAATGAATTCAGCAAGGTGGCAGGATATAAAATTAGTACTTAGAAATCAGAGTCATTTTTATACACCAACAATGATCTGTTTGAAAGAGAAATTAAGAAAACAATTCCCCTTCACTATATTAACAACAACAACAAAAGTACCTACGAGTAAATTTAACCAGGGAGATTAAAGCCTTTTACCTGGAAAATTAGGAAACATTGATAAAAGAAATCAAGGAAGATACAAGTTGAAGCATATACCGTGTTCATGGTTAGGAAGAATAAACATCATGAAAATGTCCATATTGCCCAAAGCAATTTATAAATTCAATGTAATTTCTATTAAAATACCAATGACATACTTCAATGATATAGAACAAATATTTCAAAAATTGAAATGGAACCAAAAAAGAACATGAATAGCCTCAGCAATCTTAAAAAAGAAGAATAAAGTGGGAGCTATCACACTTCCGGATATCAAGTTATACTACAAGGCCATTGTACTGAAAACAGCTTGGTACTGGAATAAGAACAGGCATATAGATCAATGGAACAGAACAGAGAACCCAGAAATAAACCCATACCTTTATGGAGAATTGATATTTGACAAGGGTGATAATAACATACAATGGAGTAAAGACAGTTTCTTTAACAAATGGTGTTGGGAAAATTGGACAGCTACCTGCAAAAAAATGAAACTAGACCACCAACTTACACCATTCACAAAAATAAACTCAAAATGGATAAAAGACTTAAATGCAAGTCATGAAACCATAAGCATCCTAGAGGAAAACATAAGCAATAAGCTCTCCAACATCACTCTCAGAAATATATTTGCTGATTTATCTCCACATGCAAGGGAAATAAAGGACAGGATAAACAAATGGGACTATATCAAACTAAAAAGCTTTGGCACAGCTAAAGATAATATGAAAAAAATAAAAAGGCAAACCACACAATGGGAGAACGTATTCTACAATATGTCCAATAAGGGGTTAATAACCAAATTTATAAAGAACTTGTAAAACTGAACACCAGGAAGATGAACAATCCAATCAAAAAATGGACAAAAGAAATGAATATACACTTTTACTAAGAGGACATACAAATGGCCAATAGGCAGATGAAAAAAATGTTCAACATCACTAATCATTAGAGAAATGCAAATTAAAGCCACAATGAGATATCACCTCACAGGAGTCACAATGGCGCTCATCAACAAATAAGTGCTGATGAGGATGTGGAGAAAAGGGAACCCTCCTGCATTGCTGGTGGGAATGCAGACTGGTGCAGCCACTGTGGAAAACAGTATGGAGATTCCTCAAAAAGTTAAAAATAAATCTGCCTTTTGACCCAGCCATTCCAGTTTTAGGTATATATCCCAAGAACACCACATCGACGAGTCAAAAGGAGAAATGCACCCCCATGTAGATATATTGCAGCATTATTTACAATAGCCAAGATCTGAAAACAGCCCAAGTATCCGTCAGTGGACGAGTGGATTTAAAAGCTGTGGTATATATATACCAGTAGTAGTCAACCTGGTCTCTACCACCTACTAGTGGGTGTTTCAGTTTCCTGGTGGGTGGTAGTGGAGCAACCAAAGTATAAGTAAAAAGATAGATTTAACTATAGTAAGTTGTTTTATAAAGATTTATTCTGCCAAACTTAGTGAAAATCCGACATAAAGTACTTGGTAAATAATTATTATTATATGCTTTAACTTGCTGTAATTCTGCTTTATAAATTTTATAAAGTAAAGTTACTTCCCTACTTTATAAATCACCATTACTGTGGAACCAGTGGGCGGTTACAAAAATTTACTACCAACAGAGATACAAAAGTGGGCAGTAGGTATAAAAAGGTTGACTACCCCTGAAATACACAATGGAATACTATGGAACCATGAAAAAGAAGAAAATCTTTCTTTTTGTGACAACATGGATGGACCTGGAAACTATTATGTTAAGTGAAATTAGCCAGGCAGAGAAAGAAAAATATCATATGACCTCACTCATTTGAGGAATCTGACGAACAGTATGAACTGAGGAACGAAATAGAGACAGAGGCGGGATCAAGGGATCCAGAGGGAAAGCCTGGTAGAGGGAAAGGGGATGATGGGATGGAATGAGAGCAGAAAAGCAAATCCTGAGGGGAGGAGGTAGGGCATTATGGGGACGGGGAGAACAGGGATGTACTGAGGAACACGGAGGAGGGGAAGATACATTTGGGGGCACACTAGAATCTATGTAACAATAAATTAAAATAAATTTCATGTTAAAAAAAAAGAATATTGTGATTCTAGGCTATGTGGCTTTTCATTACCCAGCTTGAAAGAACTTTTTGTCATTACACAGTATGGTTAATTTACTTCATGGTAGCATTAATATAGAATACCAAAATGTGCACATAAGAGAATAAAGTGAGTTGTATTTTACACACAAGAGCTTTCCTAATTCCTGATCATTCTAATCTACTCAAATACAATAGTTTATTGTTTCAGTCACATTTACAAATAAGCCAAAATTTTTTTATTACTGTACTTGAAAAATACATTCTTATTTAAATGGGTTTTCTAGCTGAAAATATTTTTTTCTCTTTTGTTGTTATTTGGTGACACTTAATGCATGGTGAAATATATCCTTGGAGGGAGTGGTTTAAATATTTATTGTAAAATTATTTTATTTATAAAGCCTCTTCTGAAATGGATGTGTATAGAAAGAGAATTTCCTGATTGACATTATGGTGAATATAAGAGCGTATGGGAAATTAAAAGGAGTATTAAATAATTCACTTATATTTGTATGGGTATTGCTAAAAGTTGGTATATGCTGAGATGAATTGGTTTTTATTTTTTAAAATTCCGTTTTGGAGCAATTTTATTTGCTGTTTGTCATGGAAAAAGGCTATTTTTTTTTATCCATGTTGATACTCAATTTATCTTTGAGGGATTTTAGTTTTGATAAGTGTTTGATGTCTTACTCGGATATTTCAGCATTTTGATAATAATAATACCAATCTTCCCTAGTGAAATATGAACAATATTTCTCCAATTCTCATTTCATTATAGATCTGATTAAAGCCTCAGGAGTTTAGTATAAGAAGATGCATTCCCTTAGTTTTGTGCTAAGAGCTATTGACTTTCAAATAGGTATTGGTTGATGTATTGACTGTTAACACTGGTATACTTTGTGTATTACATTTTTTACTTTAAATTTAAACCCAGTTATGTTTTTGCTATTTTAATGGAGTTGTTGAGGTTTATTTGCATAGATAGATTGGGATATGTTAAGGTTAAGATAATTTAATTATTGAAAGGTTCATAGTTCATTCATTTCTGGGAAGGATTGTCAAGCTATTTTTCCAGACAATGTAACTCGTGCCTGACCAGGCGGTGGCGCAGTGGATACTGTGTCAGCCTGGGACACTGAGGAGCCAGGTTTGAAAGCCGAGGTCACTGGCTTGAGCAAGGGGTCACTGGCTCAGCTGGAGCACCTGGTCAAGGCACATATGAGAAAGCAATCAATGAACAACTAAGGTGCTGCAGCTATGAATTGATACTTCTCATCTCTGTCCCTGTCTGTCCCTGCCTGTCTCTTTCTCTCTCTCCCTTTCTCTTTTTCTCTGTCTCTCTCAGTAAAAAAGGAAAAAAAATGTAACTCCAGTTTTTTTCCCCAAAATTCTTATCTCGCTCTTAATTTTTTTTTTTTTTTTGTATTTTTCTGAAGCTGAAAACCGGGAGAGACAGTCAGACAGACTCCCACATGCGCCCAACCGGGATCCACCCGGCACGCCCACCAGGGGGCGATGCTCTGCCCCTTCAGGGCGGTCGCTCTGTTGTGACCAGAGCCACTCTAGCGCCTGGGGCAGAGGCCAAGGAGCCATCCCCAGTGCCCGGGCCATCTTTGCTCCAATGGAGCCTCGGCTGCGGGAGGGGAAGAGAAGAGACAGAGAGGAAGGAGAGGGGGAGGGGTGGAGAAGCAGATGGGCGCTTCTCCTGTGTGCCCTGGCCGGGAATCGAACCTGGGACTCCTGCATGCCAGGCCGATGCTCTACCACTGAGCCAACTGGCCAGGGCTTGCTCTTAATTTATACTGATTTATTCCAGCTATGAGCATGCAGAAATTGAAACATGTTAAATACCGATTTAACTTACCAGTAGCTTTCCCTCTCTTACATAGTCAAGCCAACCCTGTTAAATATTTTACATTTCCACATTTTGACCCTACATGCTTTTTATCTTTCTATTAGCTCTGATTTCCTATAGTGAGTTTATCCATTTAATAATAAAAGTTTTTTTACTATGCACTTTATATTTCAGCTTTTCTTTGTTTTGTTTCCTCTTCATGTAACACCTCACCTTTCTTTACTTGTTTGAAGAATTAGGTGTCTGTACTTCCAGGAGCCATTCTTTGATAGGCTCAGTGCTCCTTTATTTTGCTTTCGTGTCCTTTGTACTTATCCGTTTATTTGTCCTTGTCCTCGTCCTCATGTATACCTGTGCTGGCCACATTAGGCATATTTCAAATGCTCGATAGCTACGTGCTGTTAATGGCTGCCATATCAAACAGTGCAGATGTAGAAATTTTTTAACTTTACAGAAAATTGTATTGTACAGTTCTGCAGCATGTTTTAAGCTTCTTGAAAACAGGAACCATGTCTATTTATATTGGTGCTGCCAGTACATAGCATGTTTCCGGGTACAGAATAGTTGTTCAACGAATGTGTCAATAAAATTTATTATAAAACAATGAAAGAACTGAAAGGACGAAATTGCCAAGTGTGCTGGGTAAAATGCTACTGATATTTCCAAAATTTTTAGATATTACTCTGAATGGAACTTTTTAATATGGGATCATTGATCACATCGTATATTGGCTTTTCAGTGTGTTATCTGTAAACTGGATCTAATGCATCCTAGTGTATACGTTCTTAAAGAATACTTCATAATCAAAAATGCTACATTGACTTCGTGTAGTATAGTATGTCAGAGAATTGTGGCGGTGGTTGTATTGCCAATTCCTTCTCTCTCCCTTGCCATTAAACATTTTATTTTCCTTTTATTTGTTTTTAATTCAAAGAATAGATGCTCATTGCAAAAAATTTGAAGAAAAATATGGAAATATAAAATAGAACTTGAAAGTTTACCTTCACAACTTTAGTCGTGTTTAGTGCAAATGTAATTTGTTATGTTTGTTTTTGACAAATACATATTTTCTGCAGCTTTCACATTGTATTTAATAAAGATGTTTCCATGTTCCATCCTTCCTGATTCCTGTCCCAGAAGTAATCACTAGTTTGAAATTTGTTTTATTCTTTTTATTGTTTTATTTTTATTACATATGTGACTTTCAGTATATACAGATATATCTTTATGTATTATTATGTGGTAATTTTTTGGAAAGTGGTACCCTGTCTTCAGTTATCTTGAATGGAAAAAAAATAATGACTTTCTAGTCCAACCAAAATCATAAACAGTTTTCCAGATACTACTGATAAAACACTCATCACCTGCCTGACCAGGTGGTAGTACAGTGGATAGAGCATCGGACTGTGACATGGAGTACCCATGTTCAAAACCCTGAGGTCACCAGCTTGAGCGCAGGGTCGCTGGCTTGAGCCCAAAGGTTGCTGGCTTAAAGCCCAAGGTTGCTGGCTTGAGCCCAAGGTCGCTGGCTTGAGCAAGAGGTCACTCTCACTGCTGTAGCCACACACCCCACTTCCACTCCCCGGTCAAGGCTACATATGAGAAAGCAATCAATGAACAAGCAATCAGTGAACTGAGATGCCGCAAGGAAGAATCGATGCTTCTCATCTCTCTCCCTTCCGGCCTGTCACTGTCTGCCACTCTCTCTGACTCTTTCTCTGTCTCTGTCAAAAAGAGATAAACAAGCAGAAAAACACTCAACATCTATCTGACAACTCTCCAGAGATTCTACATAATATAAAGCATTTAAAATATTACCTAATTATTTAACACATACAAAATGCATCAGTATTTTTTCATTCAGTAGTATTTCACAGTAGTCTTTACAGATAATATATTTTTTGTACTGCAGTAAAAATGTAATGTAAATAAGCAATGAAGTACTGTTTCTTTTATCTTAGTTATACATTATTGAACTTTTTTATCTTTTTTTTCTGTCAACACATCTAACAACTGATGGTATCTCAGAGTTGTAACATAGTTTATAATCTGATGATACTTTCTAGTGTAAATAAAACACTAGCATTTAAACTGATGTCTTAGATGACTTGCAGTATGTTAAAGATACACAAAGAATATAAAGAATACTTAAAATGAACAAGAATTTTTAAAAAATGGAATACTTAGCAATTCAAGAGTTGTCAGCATAGATATGTTGCCTTCAAAGGAATGTGGAGGCTGTAGTCATTGTTGCTCTTTTGTGTTAATGGAGGTGAACAGTAGTGTTCTGAGGAGGGAATTAATTCAAAACTAAATGCTGAAAACCAGTGAATTGGTTCAGAGTTTACACTACTCTTGAAACTCTTGGAAACAAAATGCTGTGATCAGTTGTATGTACCCAAAGATGAAGCTGAGATAGAAAAGACTCAAAATGAGTAAGTTCTCTTTACTTGTAGTATTGAGGTTGCTCTTGTAATTACACCTTTGAATGTGATTCTTCTGCTCCTGTCGTGATCACATTATCAGTGATGTAAGTCATTTTGATTCCATGATCTAAATTTTTTAAAATATAAAGCTTGACAGTTATTTGTCATTCATGGCTCCTTTTCTTCTTTTTTCTCTGGCCAACCAAGAACATCAAGTTAAATGAATTCCCAAGTTCCTCATTGGTTGGCTAATTATTACATGATGCTAGCAATGTAACCTTTCTTTGAATGTATTTTATGTTCTAATAATTTTTTTCCTTATTTTTTGAATTCATCAAATGAAGTGACGTTTGTTTCCCAAAGAGCAAGAGTCACCAACGTACACAGTTGTAGCACCATTAGTGTTTTAGTAATTTTTTTCACAGTACCCCTGTGCCAAAAGAAGTACAGATTCATTAAATTATTAGATCCAATTTACTTAAAGTAGTAATGCACATGGTATCTGACAGCATGCCTGTGTGTTTACCAGGTGCTCTTTTGGGAGATGAGGCCCTAGACTTTTACATGTGAAATACTTTGTTCTCTCTCAGAAAAATATTTTACATTTAAGCATTTTGCTTCAGTCATGAATGTGGAATATATTCATCATTAAATAAAAAGTTGAAACATTTATGCAAATATTTCCATGAATCAAAATTTAGAATTTAGCAAAGTTATCTTTTAAAATAAAATCTAAGGCCTTGTTTTGTTTAGATTCTGGGATGATTGTGCTGATGGTGCTAGCTTAAGTTTTTGGGTTTTTTTTAATTTTTCTGAATTTCTACTTCAAAATAGAAAAACTAGATAGCAAAACATCTATAACAACTTGGTGATGAGGTATCCCTCGTATAAGCAGGTGAGAACTAACAAAAAACTCTGCATTTATCAGTTTTTATGCAAAAAATAGTGTGGAATCATTGGGGTTCTGGACCTGCAACTAGAAGCACTTCAAAGTTGTGAATAGCAAATTTGAAAGTGGTAGATATGATTAGTCAGTTTGAAACTTAGAAAAAGCCATTGTCCTCTTTATTAATTAGGTTAGTGCAAGGGACCCATGGTGAGGCCTAATGTGACTTGAGCAGCCTAGCTCTGTCTGTGAACTCTTAAGACTGACCAATCAGTGATTCCTTCCAGGATTCTGCTAGGATGTTCCTGAGAGTGGAATAAAAATTGAGCAGAGGGAGTGAGAAGGTCCAGATATAAATGGGGGAGGGGAACAGAACTAAAATATTTCAGAAAGCAAGCCATTGTATTTTTAAATACTACATGAGACAACAGAGGAGGGAGTTTTATGAATTTAGAAAATTTTTCTGAACTAAGTCACTCATATTCTCAAAATTTAGGAAAATTAAATGTACAAAAACAGTTTTTCCAGGAATATGGTTAGGAATGTTTGTACTGATTTTGAGTTCTATCAGTAGTTTTCATATTGATCTGACATTTCATGTAAGTTTTTAATTTTTAAAAATTTATTGAAGTTGTGTATGAGACAATTTTCTATTGGGGCAAATCAAGATATTTTCCTGTTTTTTAAAAGATTTTTTCAATTTCTATATTTAATTCATTTGAAATTGACTTTAGTATATGGTGTGGGGTAGGAGTCTAATTTCTTTTCCTCAGCATTAGATTGTCAATTATATTAGTATCCTCTATTGATTTGTTCTGCCTTCCTAAACTAATCAGCAGTTCTAGTTCCGTTGTGAATCAGGTTTCTTTATATTTGTGGGTTTGTTTCTTATGTCTCTATTCTGTTACTTTGATTTGTTTGTGTCAGTACCATTATTACACTTTCTTAACTATTGTATCTTTCTGTTTCATTTTCACATTTGTCTGTCTAGCTTGATCTTATGAATGTCTTGACTTTCTTGGCCTTTTGTTCAGTGACAAATTTAGAATATAAAAAAGTATTATTTATAAATGAAATTGAATTTATTTTTGTTCGAGGAAGAAATAATATAGTTATTCTGTTCTTTCTTAACCTGAATTTATATATTTTGGTCTCCTATATTTTCTCTCAGTAAAGTGTTTATTTTTTAAAACAATGAACACACAAACTTTTAGTCAGATTTATGAATAAGTACTTTTCTGCTATTTAGGAGGAGTAAATGGTATTTGTTAAATTATAAGTGTTATATATAGTTGACTTTTTAAATTGATATTGTATCATTAATGTTGCTAAACTTTTATTCTTAAAATTTATCTGCATGTTCTTTGGGGGCTTTCATTAAATATAAACCCTTTGGAAATTATAGTTTCATACTTTGTAACTTTTGTAACTTAAATATTTTTTTCTGAACTTAATTTTGATAAAATGTTGAATAGAAGTAATGGAAATCTTTTTCTGTTACTTTGTCTCCAATAAATATGATGTTTGATGTATAAATTTTTTTTGTAGACATACTTTATAGGTATAAAGAACTTAACAGAGTGAAAGAGGGTTGGTGGAATGTAGAAGAGAGTATAGAGAGGATAAATGATAATGGAAGGAGACTTGACTTGGGGTGGGGGACACATAATTCAATATCCAGATGAGGATTATAGAATTGCACACCTGAAACCTTTATAATTTTATTAACATGTGCACTCAATAAATTCAGTAATAATATACAAAAGAAATTTACAGTGCTTCCTTCTTATATTTTTTTCTCTGCAGCAACTTTTTCATTCTTAAGGTTGTTTAATATGTGCCTGTTTCCTTTATTTGCTTGTCTTACTAGAAATTAGTTTTACTAGGAATCAACTTTTAGCTTCTTTTATTTATTTTTTAATTATTTTATTTTACTTCGTAGGTTTTGTTTTACTGTTTTTTAATCATAAGTGTTTTTAATATTCCAAACTTAAAGTTTTTCTACTTATTTTTTTGTTACTGATTTCTCATGTAATTCCACTGTAGCTAGATAATGTGGTTAGTATACCAATTTAAGTACTTGAACAAAATGTGTGATGACCATTTGCTGGGTGTATTGCTCTATTCTCAGTAGACAAAGTTTGTTAATCTTGTCTGTATTTTCTAACCATATATCATTATTTACATAATACTATTCATTCGTTTATATCTGGATTCTGATATATACTCTTTTATTTCTTTAATAATTTTATACATTCTTATGTTTAATGTATGATAAATCCAGTAATTAGAAGTTGGCACATATCATTCTATTTTTATTTTGCTGGTTCCCACATATGGTACCTTGTTGCCTTATGTTTGTGTTATCATTTCATGTTTTTTAGAATTCTGTGGGAAATCTTTGAGGACTAGGTGGAAGGACATTTTCCAAGGGGATTTGTGTTTGCTTTTGCCAATGCCTGAGACACTGCCAATCCAGTACCATTTAAAAAAAATGTTGACTCAGGTTCAGTTCACACAGGTAATGTGAATTCAGCCTGGTTTATGACTATAGAAGTGAGTTTTTTCTCCAGCATCAGAATCGAGACCATCTAGAATTTTTGTTATTTTCTTCACTAAAGGGTTATTGCAATTATTATGTATTCTTTGAGGTACCTGCTGTATGTGAAGATCTTTAAAAGAACTTTGACCTTGAGCACATTTCCCCTCTGGGGATGGGATATAAGCTTGTAGCTTCTCTGAATTTCAGCTTTTACTTTTTTTTTTTGGCATGGGGGTTTGGATTTCCTACCTTTCCTCACTCCTTCCCTGCCTTCCAAACTCAATAATTTCTTAAAAAATAAAAAGATAATCCCTATGTTAGTCCTGGCTGGATAGCCTGGTTGGTTAGAGCATTGTCCCGAAGTAGTGAGGTTGCCGATTCGATCCCTGGTCAGGGCACATACAGGAACAGAGCTATGTTCCTGTCTCTTTCTTTCTCTCCCTCCCTCTAAAATTAATAAATTAAAAAAGAAAGATCCCTGTGTTAGTTTTCACTGATTTTTTTTTATTGGCTGAGTCAATATTTTATGGAGCAGTTTTAGTTGGTTTTCAGTAGAGTGTTTTGTTTTTTTAATAGTCTGCCATACTGCCAGAAACATGTATCTTAGTCATTCTTTAGGACTCAGCTGAAGTTTCACTTCTCAAGGGAAGCATTTTCTGCTTAGACCTCTGCTACATATTCTCATTTTTTCATTGTGATTGGGGTGGGGTGTTATTTTTTTTTATTGGTATCCAAAATTAAAAATGTTTAATGGTTTTTTTCCTTTCCATTTTTTCATTTCTCTTTCTATTCCTTCTTTTTTCCTTCCTTTTGTTACCCTCCTTTCTCCCTTATCTGCCTCCTTCCTTCTTTCACTCTCCCCCTTTAGTTCCCTTTCTTTCCTTCTTTCCTTACAGTATTTTTCATCTACCTGAAGTACCTAAAAATATTTTTTGTCAATTTAAAATTTAGGCAAAATTTTTAAAGTCAATTTTTGGCTGAATTAATTTCACATGTAATTCCTTCCACTGCCTGTCACCTTAGTTCCTCCAAAGTTTGAATCATCATCTTCAAGAAAGCCCTTTTAAAAAGAACTTTTGCTTAACCCACAATTGTTATGTTACTCCACAGTTGTTTTAGTTGAGCTTTCTTGATTGCGTTTGAATATGGACCCACTGATGACATACTTCAATAATTTTTCATCTATAATCTTTAGGATCCAGCTTCTATATGCATTTTACTTTAGGTTTATTTTTAAGGTCAGACTAGGTGGATCTGCCTGGTTCTCAATTTCAGGCACTCTCAAAACATGAATAAACATTTATCCCGAAGTTATCACACCCTGGAATAGTACAGATCTTTGGAGTTTATTAATACCTAATGTTAAAAATTTTTACTGTTAGATCTTTCATACTTTTAACATCTCTATCTTGTGGTTCTTTGCCACAGATCTAACAAATAAATACACATTTACTCTGTTAGCCATTTCCAATGATTTATGTTTATAGAAAAAGCCCCAACAGGATAGATGTAAACTAAAATAATAGTTTGTAATACATTATTGATGGTGATTAATTTTTTGAGACCTATATATCTGAAATCTTCATTTTAAACTTATATCTGTCTTCTGACTTTGATCATTTCCAACAAAAAAATCTGCTGTCAGTCTTATCTTTAGTCCTCTTTTTGTAATACGTAACTTTTTCCTCCCTACCTACTATTAAGATTTGTTTTTGGCATCATTTTACATATTTTGATTTTGATGTATCATGGTGTAACTTTCTTCATTACTCTTATGCTTGAGATTCTTAAGCTTCTTAAATATGTGTGTTTATAGTGTTTATCAAATTGGAAATATCTTACCCATTATTTTTTAAAATATTAATTCTGTCTCTGTTCTACTTTGGAGACTTCAGTTACACATATATTAGGTCATCTGAAGTTGTCCCACAGCTTACTGATACTCTCTTCATTTTTTGTTTTAATTTTTTTCTCAAGAGTTTTATTTAGGATAGTTTTTAAGTTCACTAATCTGCATCATGCCAGTTCTACCTTTTACATACAAAATATAGTTATAATAACTGTTTTAATGCCATTGTCTGTTAATACTGTTATCTGTGTCATTTCTAGACTTGTGTCTATTGATTGTTGTTTTTCTTCTCTCCCTATTATGTTTTATTTTACTCCTTTGCATGCTTGGTAATTTTTACTTGGATGCCAGCCTTGGAAATTTTACCTGTTCATTGCTATATATTCATTGTATTTGTTAATATTCTTGACCTTTCTTGGGGTCACAGTTATTTAGAAACTATTTGAGATTTTTTCTTTTTCTCAAGACAGGAAAGAGGAGAGATGAGAAGCATCAACTTACAGTTGCGGCACTTTAGTTATTCATTGATTGCTTCATCATATGTGCCTTGACTCAGCCTGGCAGCCCCAGCCAATCCAGTGACCCCTTGCTCAGGCCAGTGACCTTGGGCTGGCTCAAGCTAGTGTATGTGGGCTTGAAGCCAGCAAGCTTTGGGTTGATGCCAGCAACCATGGGATCATGTCAGTAATCCCACACTCAAGCCGGTGACCTGGGGGTTTCAAACCAGGGATTTCAGCATCCCCAAGTTCATGTTCTATCTCCTATGCTACTTTCTGGTTGGGCTGTTTCTACTTTTTTCTCAGCCTCTAGTTTTCTTACGTACATATGCAAATCTATACTTAGCTGAAGACTGGAAAGCAGGCATGGCCAACATAAGGCGGGCTGAATCCGGCCAGCGTAATGAATTTATGTGGCCTGTGATTAAATTTTTAATATTCTCCACTACTTTTAAAATCTCAGCTACTCAGAAGCAGAAGCGTCTTTGATTATTGGAAATCGAGATATTTAAGAAGATAGTGATACATGGAAAAGAATTCCGCATATGACTGATCTAGGGTTAACTTCCAATAATTGGTTGAATGTATTCACGATACTTGTTTTTTTAAAAAAAAATCCATTATAAAGATTTACAACTTTTGTACTTGTCTGTACTCAATATGAACTGTTGGACGTTTAGTGGTGATGTGAAACCCACATTCTTTTAGGCGGAGTTTGCCAATGCACATCCAAGGTTAAACAATTCAACAGTTTGTTATTTTTATGGTTAAGTGTGCTAAATCAAGTGGCATTGTAGCATAGACAATAGCTGCAGTTGATAACTAAAAAAGTGTCCAGGCTGTTTGTAAAATGAAATAATTGTTTTATTTGCTATATAACCCCTTCAAGCTCATTCTATTAATTAAATATTGTTTTGATTGATTGTGATACAGTTTGGATATTTATATGGTATGTAATTATATTTTTATTAAAATAATATATATTAAAAACTATTTTCACTCACATTTAGTCATAAACAAATTACATAATAAAATTTTGTTTACTTAAACGAATCGTTTTTGTATGTAACATTTTTTTAATTTTAATATTTCATCCCTGTGAATAAAGTTTTTTTTTCTAATCTGGCCAGGGGACAGAACAGAACGTCTCCAGATCTTTAGAATTCTCTTTTTGCAGCTCACTCCTATGTCCGTTACCATATTTCCTCATGTATATATAATACGCAACTCTATAAGAGAAATCTGGGGTCTGAAAACGGTGCATCTTATACAGTGGTTGTAGATTTTTTTTTTACTTGCATTTCCCACTTTTTCGTGCTTGTTTTTGCGCTCATTGTGAATAAAACTTGATTTCAATAATTTTATGTAATACTTTTTTTTCAAATTTCAGGCCCCCAAATTAAGGTGGGTTTTATACTTGGGAATATTTTATACATGGGGAAATATGGTACTCTAGTCGTTTCACTGCAGTCTTGGCCTTCCTAGACTCTCAGCTACATTTCCTCAATTCACAGAGATTTCTGGCTCCTCTAGAACTCCCTCTCCCTGCAAAAAATTGATATATCTTAGAATCTATATTAGACCCCTAAACACAGTAAACATTTATCATCTCAGCTGAGAAGTAATTTTACTAACTAGTATTTCTTACTCTAAAAATCTATATTCTGTAGCATAGTGTAAAGCCAGTAGCCACGGCCACCATCACAGCCACCTGGCCCATGCAAGTTCACATTTAATTCAGATCGTAGTGAAACAATGGAGCCAATAACTGGTGGGCCACCCTTTATTCCTGCTCACAACCTGCGGGCCAGAAAATACACACAGGGGAAAGACACTTCCCTTTCCATTCAGGGCTCCCAAAGCTACTGACTTTCTCCAGTTTTTTCCTAGAATCAAAGGCCCAGTAGTAGTCTCACTCAGTCCCCTCTGCATGCCTCCATTTTTGGCTGTCTCTTTCCTTCCAACCATGTGGCCTCTCTCCCCTGCAACAACTGGGCTCCTCCTCTCTCTGCAACAATGTGGTCTCTCCTTTTCAAAATGGCCTCTTAGCTCCTCCTTTTAAAACTTTGTCTCAAAAGCCCTCCCTCAGCATATATTAGCATAACCGAGCCCCTTCCCAAGTAGGAAGGTAATTAATATCACTTGGACGATGGCCATTCACATAGGCAGCGCCATCTTTAACAAAGTGAGCATAAAAATTAGTTTACAAACTTATCTGCCCAACACATAGAATAGTACAGTGTCTCTATTGTTTAATCTGGCTTAGTGAATTAAAGACATTATAGTATATGTGCTAATAGAAAAGGGAATATATTTTTCCAAGGTCAGAAATGCTGAGAGGTTGCTTGGGGCATATAAAATTTAAATCTTTTTTGCTGGGATAACGGCAGTGTAATAAAGTTGAAAAAAATGTGCTTGTGAAGTTAAGGACCCTTATTTTGAGATATTATTTTTTACTTTCTACCTACATTATTTTCGACCAGTTACGTAAACTCTATGTAACTCTGTTTGTATTTAAGAGTGAGATCTTTAAAAGATGATTGGTTTACTTGAAGAAGCATTTTAGTTAACAGATACAGGGTAGGACAAAAGCAGGTTTACAGTTCATATGGAAAATAATAATAAATAAACAAAAATAAACTGTGCTTTATGCACTCATAACTGTAAACCTACTGCCCCACTCTGGTATAGTATAGAATAAAGTACAGTGGTACCTTGAGATACAAACAGACCAACGTATGAATTTTTTTAAGATACGAATTGCGACTCGGTTCGTATTTTTTTTTGAAATTCTGAGATATGAGTTGTGATTCGGGAAGCTGCCACTAGTTGGCGCGTTGGTGCACGGGTCCAGTTTTGGCAGTTTGATATATGAGTTGACTGACTTACAAGCTCAGTTACAGAACAAATTAAATTCATATCTCAAGGTAACCATTGTATAGAAAATCAGTTAAAACATCATAGTAATAGATGCTGCAGGCAATATCCATGAATGAATGGTATACTTAGTGGGCAGAGATTTAAAGACAGACATATTTGCATGTTCTCAAAGTACTTCTTTCAAAACATTTATAATTTAAAAAGGGAAAATAGTAATTTACAATGGAGAAAATTGGCAGCTATACCAATTTAAGCAAGATCAAGGTTAATGTCACCTGTAATAAGACAAATTATCATCACATGCACTCATATTGGAATATATCTATCATATATGATACACTTGAGAAGGACACATCACCTCTGTGATGATGTGGCTTCAAAAATGTATAACCTTAGTCTCTTCATAAGAAAATATCAGCTGTACCCAAATTGCGGGACATTCTAGGTGTAATTACATTAGTGTAACATAACATTGGTGTAAGTGTTGTGAAAAACAAAAAAAGCCTGAGATAAAGTCTGATGTTAGAGAAGATTAAGGAAAAACATATAAGACAAAATGTAATGTGTGCTCTGCAATAGGAAAAAGACATTAGTGAAATAGTGAAATCTGTATAAAGTTGTCTAGTTATTAGCTAATTTCTTACTTTTGATACTTGTACTGTGGTTACATCAAGATGTCATCACTAGGGGAAGGTAGGGTATATGGGAGCTCTGATATTTTTATAACTCTTTTGTTAGTCTGAATTTACTTACAAATAATAATATCATTGTGGACAGAGTTTGTTAATGTGTAGTTAAGCTTGTCATTGAAGAGGACCTCATTATTATTTTGTGTGACATTTGTTTCTCAGGAGCAATTTCTGTTTTTTCACAGAAACATACAATTGACCCTTGAATAATGCTGGGGTTAGGGGTGTCAACCCCCATGGAGTCAAAAAGCCACATAAAAGTTTTGACTCCTCCAAACTTGACTGCTGATAGCCTACTGTCGACTGGAAGCCTTACTGATAATTTAAACAGTCACTTAACATGTTTTGTATATTGCATTATTACATATTATATTCTTATAATAAAGTAAGCTAGAAAAAGACAATGTTAAGAAAACCATGAGGAACAGAAAATACATTTGCAGTTTTTATTGAAAAAAAAATGGAATATAAGTGGACCCAAACAATTCAAACCCTGTTGTTCAAGAGTCAGCTGTAGTTTTATGATGGGGTAGAGGGATGGTTCTTAATCTGATTGGTACTGTTCTGTGAACACGCTAAGGAAAAAACCGAGGATCCCGCAGTTCAGATTATAGGTCTTTACTTTAGTCTCTCAATTTTGAAGCCCATGCTTCACCTCTAACACTGACTAATTTTCAAATTTTGGAGTCTATACACTTGGAATTTTCTGGAGAATAAACCTTAGGTATCTGTTGGAGTTGCAGGGGCTGGGTATTCTTCATGATAACTTTAATTTGATTAGAGCCTATAGGCTCTACCCTTCTTTGCCTCAGTTGAGGAAAAAGTAACAAGCTTATAGAGGCTTTGTTAATGACTGAGGTAATATATGTAAAGTGCTTTGAGCAGTACTTATTTTGCAAGTAGTCAATACCTATTAGTGTTTATTTGTCCCAGGCACCCTGTGTTAGACTGTTTTGGAGTTAGGCTGTTCATCTAACTCCAAGTTTTCATGGACTACAGTGCATGGACTACATATTTTCATGGACTACAGTGCAACCCAGTGGCTCGAAGTAGTATAATTTTTCTAGTGGGATTTTGTGATAGAAAAGAGACGTGCTGTCTCATTCTAGTGAACTGGAAGACTGAAATACTCTCAAAACAACTTTTTAAAATAAAAAGTTTACCTAACCTGAAAAAAAATTGTTTTAAGCTTTATATCCTCTACTGTTACTTCTCACAGTTAGGATGAAGGTTTCTGGTAGTTTGGTATTTTGAAAGTGGTTGTCAATTTCACTGGGAAAGTGTATAAAACCATTTTTATTCATGTATATTTCAGAACTACAAAATTTAACATAAACTTTTTTGACATAATTTCAGTACTTTAAAGAATAATTCTTATGCTCAATGATTTTGCATGTGCTTTATTGGTCAGTGTTAAATAACATTCAGGTAACAGTGCATGGAAAAGATGAGGACACATTCATGTTATAGGCTACTCCATGCCAGGTACTTGTTCCAGATCATATGGATGGCAGAAGTAAACAAAGAAACAAACAAAAAATTCTATTCTCATGGAGCTGGCCTGTTTGTTTATTTATTTATGGTGTGTGTGTGTGTGTAAGTTCCTTTGAGCCAAACTAATAACAAACTGGAAAGCAGAATCTCAAATGCTTCCATGGGGAGCTGACATTTTAAAGCACAGAAAGACATTAAACAAAAATAAAATGCATTGTATATTATATGCTGACACATTATGGAGAAAAAATTAAAGTAGGAAAGGGGATAGAGTGCCTAAGGGTTTGAGGAAAAGGATAGTGTAATTTTAAATAGAGCAGACAGAGAAATCCTCACTAAGATGATTCAGTACCTGAAGTAAGATGATAAAGGTATCTAGAGAAAGAGCATTCCTGAAGGATTACAAGTACAAAGTCCTGGAGATAGCAGTATGCCTTATGTGTTTGCTGGACCACAGAGGAGGAGGGGCAGTGTGGTGGAACATAATAAGGTACAGGGAAAATGGTAGGAGAGTAGAAGTAGTAAAGGTTAAGTTCACTAAAGGCTTTGAAGGTCATAGTATGCAAGAATCCATTGTAAATGTGTCCCCTGACTATTTGATTTGTGATGTTTGTTGAATTTGAGCATCAGATGGATCAAGTATGTAAGAATATAAATGTAATTTCTAGCACATTACAAAGTAGATGCTCATTGAATATTTATTAAATTACTTTATATGGCAAGGTGTTTAGAAGTATTTTAAAGTTTTTCTTTTCCCTTGCTGAAGGAATACTTTTCATTTATAACTGCTTCATATAACATAATTCAGGATTCCCCTACTCCTGTATTTAGTTTATTATTTTAAATGTTTTCCACCTTTAACATATTACTGAGTGGATATTATTTTTAAATAAGAATCTGTATTAGCTTTATTATTCATAATAGTCAGAATTTACTTTTCTTGAAATCATTAATTTTTTTATATTATAAAGTAAGTATTCACATTGTTATAAAAGTGAATAAATCTTAGTTCTGTATTTAGATTGGTTTAAAAGCCTAAGTTTTTCTCTATCATCTTGTTTAAGTTATTTTAATTATTGTCTTAATATTTTTTATCAGAAAGGAGCACTTTTAAGAAATGTATTTCTTACTAGGGAATATACTTTTACTAAAAGTTATCTTTGGTTTTTAGAAAGCTTGCTGGTCTAATTTTAGGAACTTAAATACAACCACGTAGTCAGCTGTTATTCTGCCAATGGTGGTGTTAACATGACTTAGATTTAATATTGAATACTTAGGAAAGAAAAAAGCATACAAGGAGCAGATAGGCAAAGTATTTTAACTTCTTTGTCTTAGTTGGTTTCGAGATGCCAGGTAAGCCCTATCCTTTCATTTTCTGGAAAAGTGTGAAAATTTATAGAAAGGTTTCATCCTCCCTCACCCCAACTTTTTTTTTATTAGTACTTTGAATTTGAATTCGTATGAGTGATAATTCTGGGGTTGGGAAATAATGAAATTGTGAACCAGGGAGTCATAGTGTTGAAACTGGACATTCAGATCTTTATAGCATAATTTCCTTATTTTTCAAAGAGCAGAAGAATCCCATCGTTGATCATGTTCTGGTTGGAGTCCTTTCTTATTGTTTGCTGGAGTTTGAACTTCAGAGCTATGGTGTCAACCCTGCTATAGTATCTCAGGGGAGCTCCTAGTTGTGGGGCTGGTCCCATGGCTCACTCTCCAAACTTTCCTTCTTCACTTCAGCCTCCAGCTCTGAGCTTTCCAATCCCCAGAGTAGCAAATGTTGAAAGAAGTTGCCCAGGTAAGTATGTGATGGGAAAGGCTGGGGAAAAATGGTACTCTCATCAGTATTTTGAGGGTGGGTGTTGGGCCATTTTACTAGTGAATCATTTTGTTTAAAAATATGTTTCTTGTATTTTTCTCATAAAACTATGTCAGAAATGAAAAAGTCTAGTGTTCTGAGAAATAATTTTACTTAGATGTGAAACACAGAAAACCTTAAACTGAGTAAATCATAAATGTTATGCAAAGGAGAGTATTAGATTTTTTTTTTCATTTCATATTTTTTACTCTGTATAATAGGACCAGAAAACTCATTTTCCAAAAAAAAGCTAAGGAAAAGGTTGTGTTAGACATAAATCTGTAGACTTAAAATTTTGCAACATGTAACTTGGTATCAGAAGGAGGCAAGTTTTAGTTTCTTTTTACTAGTTTTAGAGATGCTGGTTTTCTCTTTCCCAAGATTTTAAGCAGGTAACTGTATTTGTATTATCTGCAGGAATAGAAACTTCACACATATTTTTCACTGGAACTTTCTACCTATCTCTAGGTTTAAGGTTAACAAAAACAAATATAGAAGCAGTGAAGGCACAATATCTGGGACAAAGTTCAGCAAATATTTATTGAATAAGTTCACCAAATCCTGGGTATGTGAGTGTGTGTGTGTATGTGTGTGTATAATACCAACACTCTAGTATTTTCTACTTGTCTGTCTTGTACTGAAAATCATGCTCTAACATTATAGGTCTTTTTTTTTTTTTCTTAATGCATGCTTTTTAGAAATAATTTTTAGCAATATATCCCTGGGTCTGCATTACTTTGCTTGTTAATAATACTATCCTTTTAGGCTCTTGCTTCTCAGAAAGCCTTCAAAAATTGATACTTTAGTCCTTCTGCATCTATCCTGTATAATTCCTATTCTCAGGATTTCTAGATTCTTTTGCACATAACAGGAGATTCAAAATTATACCCAGGAAAAATGGACGTACCATGGCCTATGATTGTTAACATTTTTTCAGAGAAAGTGTCATACTTAAAGAGATTGGGACATCAAAATTTTTCAGGTCTCAAGCAAGCCCTTACAATATAGAATCCTTAACAGTTTATCTTCCCTTTTTCTCTCTTAAGATTTAGGGTTTTTTTGGGGGGGGCATTGTTTTTTGTTTTGTTTTGTTTTGTCTTAGTTTAGTTTACTGGGAAGGAAACTGGTAGAAATACATATCTCCCAGAAAAGCAGACCATACATTCAGTTTCTTCTGGGTTCCCTTCCTCTTGCCCTCTTTTTTTGTGTGTGTGATAAGAGACAGAGAGAGGGACAGATAGGCAGGGAGGGCGAGAGATGAGAAGCATCAATTCTTTGTGGCTCCTTAGTCTCCTTAGTTGTTCATTGATTGCTTTCTTATGTGCCTTGACCCAGCAAGGGGTAGAGGGCTACAGCAGAGCGAGTGACCCCTTGCTTAAGCGAGCAACCTTGGGCTCAAGCCAGCGACCATGCGTTCGTGTCTCTGATCCCATGCTCAAGCCAGCGATCGATCCCTCACTTAAGCTGGTGAGCCCCTGTTCAAGCCAGATGAGCCTGTGTTCAACCCCACTACCTCTGGATTTTGAACCTGGGTCTTCCGTGTCCCAGTCTGACGTTCTATCCACTGCACCACCACCTCTTTCCCTCTTTATTAGACTTACCCCGGCCTCTTAAGGATTGGTGTAAGATATTCACCGTCATTTAAAAATTTCCTTTAGCTTAGAGCATTTGTTTTATGTCTTAAACTTACAGGTTTTCTGTTATTCTTTTTTCTACCTGTATTTTATAGACATGTCCTCATATTTAAAGACAAAATACTGCTTATTTAATTTTACTTCTCAGCTTAAACTTACTGCTCATAAGAACCAATTGTAGTTGGTTCTTTAGTTGATACATGACTGTGCCTTTTTTCTATGGATTAGTATTTTTTTAGTTATTCGAGTTTTAGGTTTTAGGATAATGCACTTGCCTTTTAAAGCTTATATATTGGTTGTTCAAATTTGAATCTGTGTAAGGCGTATTGATACAGACAAGTTTTAAATTTTGGAAAACCACAAAGTCTGTTTCTTCAAGTTGAAGTGTGCGCAACATACTTTCCTAGATCAAAGTCAAACTAGTAGGGGCATTTATAGACTTTTTGTTAACACTCTATAGAGAATTTGTACATTTGGGATGTTTTAAGAGATGGTTTCTGAGGATATCATCTCAGTAGTGCAGTAAATGGTCTTTGGATTAGGAAGAGTAATGTAATCTCTTTATTTATGTGCCCTCTCCATCTTTTTCTCAAATGTGGTATACCCTGTTGTTTTGGCTGAGACGTCTTACAAAATATTCCTATAACTCCTGGGAAGGACTCTGGATCAGAATATTTGCCTACTCTCCAAAGTAATGATTGTGGGTATGTTCATATAGGCCCCTAGTTTTCTACTGAATCGCATTTCTAACCAGAGTGATGTTTCCTGTGCAAGCCACCTGTGAGCTGCCTTTTCACTATTTATTAAGGCTTTTATTTGCTCATTTATTTGGCATTCTGCATTTGCTAAAAGTATGAAATGTATTCTTCTGTTCAAGTTGACGAATTTAGATATTCTCCCTTTAAAATTTATCTAAGCCTTTACTTTTCTTAGATCTATTCTAAGCAGATTTATAAACTACCCATTGTACATTTATAATATTGTATATATCGGGCCACAGTAATCTAGAACTAGTAAGACTTGAAGGGTGATATGACTCCTGCATAAGGAGAGAAAGATCATTTGCTCTTTTTCTAAAGATTTCAGATATGAAGTTCTTTGTTCTTTGAGAAAGTAGATTTTTTTCTGTCCACTGCATGTGCCCCCCCCCCTTTTAATTTAAGCCCATTTCTTTTTTTAGTGTTTTTTCATAATGAAATAAGATCAGAATTATTTATAACAGTTGTGCAGCATTATTGGTAGCTCAGAATCTTAATACCAAAAAGTATTACCAAAACAAAAACTCCTTGGGTACAAATATATCTAGATTGTAGTATTTAATATTTGAAATGGGAATATACTAGTTCCATAGAATTTGGATAGTCTGTCAGTGAAGTGACCTATCAGCCTTTCCCTCTAGAGGACAATAATAAAAATACCAGGTTATCTTCAGATATTGTGGCTTCTCATGTTTCAAATGTTGATTGACTACATCTTGATAAAGTCAGACAAATTATTTTTATTAATTGGCTCTTGTCTGCTTTGCAGACAGCAGAGAATGTGTGTATGTGTATGTAAAGTGCTTGCTGATAGCAAATGTGAAATTGAGAAGAGAAAATAAGCAGGGAGTTAAATTCTGTGTTCAACAGGAGTTGTTGAACAGGAGTAAAATCTCCACTAGAAAAGAGTAAGAAAGCTTTTATTTCTTTTCTTCTGTAATTGCCATCCATCCCACCTGGATTAAGGTCCACTTTTCCGGTCTGAAATTAACATTATCTCAAGTTTGGAGTTTTGTGAATTCTTTTTCTGTGATTTTCCTGACTTACTGCATTTGTCTTTGAAATACTGTATTTACATTTTGAGATTGCCATACCTTAAGAATTTCTAGCTAGTCCAAGTTAAATAATGAACTACATACACACTTTCTGGTTAGTTCCTGAGGAGTCAGAGGAAAGATAAAATGTTTTGACTAAATGTTTTAGATATATGTTCCAGAAATTTTTAAGAAACATTGCTTTTGGTATTTACATATTTCTGTACTTTCTTGGTAAAATCTTAATTTTTATTTCTGCTTTGTTATAACATTTGGTATAAGAGTTGCAAGAGAAGGTGGTTAGTTAACAAAACAGATCTAAGTAAGCCCTTGATATATTTGCTTGAGAAAAGCAGACAGATTATACATAACAAAGATTCTAACAAATTTTATATGCAGTGATGCAATATGAAATATGATTTATTTTTAAATTAATTTTTCAAATTTTGTTTTGCCAAGTTGACTTTAATATAAATAGCATAACCAGTAATGTCAGTATATTTCAGAATAGTGTTGACATAGCTCTAAAGTTGATAAAAATTAATATCTATGTTCTTTTGATTTTTTACTTATTCTCTTCCAGGAAGTAATGTTACTCTTATATTTTTATCTATCCATCTATTTATTAATGTCAGTTCTCCCTCAAAATATATTCTTTATCTAACTATTTCTTTAAAAAAATTTTTAAATTACTTTTTAGAGAGAGAAACATAAATTTGTTGTTATACTTACTTATGCATTTATTGGTTCATTCTTTTAGGTTCCCTGGCTGGGATTCGAACCCAAAACTTTGGCATGTCATGATGATGCTCTAACCAACTGGGCTACTGGGGTCAGGGCTATCTAACCATTTCTAATCATGTCTACCACTGCCACAGCAGTCTGAACCACTATTATCTCTTAGCAGCCTGTTGCCCTGCTTCCATTCTTGTTCCTTTATGTTCAGTCCTTACATAGTAACTCTACTCATTTAAAAATGTACCTATGCCTGATCAAATCAATGGAGCTATTTTTAGCACGTGCATGGCCATGCTGAATGGAACCAATCAAGCCAGTGGCTGCAAGAGGGGAGGAGGGAGAGAAGAAGATGGATGCTTCTCCTGTGTTCTGACTCAGAATCAAACCTGGGATGTTCATAACCCACGGCCGCCACTCTATCTTCTGAGCCACGTGGCAGAGCCAAATTATGATCATCTTAAACTACCCCAAAACCTTCTCTTGATGTCCCACTGTACATAGAATAAAATCCAGTATCCCTCAGGCCTGCAAGGCACAACATGATCTGTCCCTCTGCAGTATCTGTGACTTTATTTCCTTTCATTTTCCACTAAGTTCATGCTACTTGAGCCACACCACTGAGGGTCTTGCTGTTTTCTCTGTATTGAATGCTTTGCCTATAGATCTTTGTGTAGTTGGTTGCCTTACTTCTCTGCTTGATTATCTTTGCAGTTTCATGCTATTTTAAAAAAACTTTCCTACTCCATTTTATTATTCTATATGGAATAATGGATAGGCCATTTAAAATTAAACTAGCTTCTATGAAAAACTTACTATGTTTTCTTTTTTCTCCTTTCTCCTTTCCTTTCCTTTCCTTCTTTTTCTTTTTCTCTTTCCCTTTCTCCCTCCTTCCCTCTGTTCCTTCCTCTCTCCCTCCTTCCCTTTCTCCTTCCCTCCTTCCATACCATTCTCCCTCCCTTTTTCCCTCCTCCTCTTCTTTCCTCCTTCCTTCTTCCCTCTCTTTTCCCCTCCTCCCCTCTTCTTTCCCTTCCCTCCCCCTTTCTCTCTTTCTCTCCTTTCTTCCCTCTCTCCCTCCTTTTCTCTCTCTTTTCCTCCATCCCTCCATCAGAAAATTGTTTCATCCCAGTACCCATCCCTGGACTGGGGCTTACATTTGGAGAAGAGAGTATTACTCTCTTAACTCTCTTTCTCTTTTGCATGAGTTGTGTAGGAATAATTAGTATTTTCACTGATGTGTGATTTCAGTGTTGATGCACATGAAACAAAACTGAATTTCTGTGTATTTGTGTTTTCTCTCTGGCACACAAATACATTGAGTCTGGAAAAATCTGTTGTTGATGGAAAAGGAACATTTCTGTTTTCCTTTGAGGACTTTATCTGTTTAGCTTTGCTTTCAAAACAGTAAAACCTTTGTATAATATTAGCATGAAATTTTTTATTCAGTACAACTAACTTCAGTTTTGGAATTCTAGGTATGTATAATTGGTTTTGAAGATAAATGTTATGCAAAAATTGTCAAAGGAAGCATTTACTTTATCAATTTGAGTTAATTTATGGGTATTAAATTTGATGACAGATACTCTGGTATCTCCTGGAATTTATTGAATTCTCTAAGTTTCATGTTACTTTTCTTAGGTATCCTTTCCTGGAAATAGAACTCAATAGTCATGGTCCTTTAAAGGGAATTAAATATATCCTTAACTTTTACAAAACAAGCATTTAAGGTTTTATATGCAGTGAGTCTTAATTTGTAGATTATAAAGTGCTTTTAATTCCTGTTATTTTTCTGAAATTAAACTCACTATAAATACTTATTTTTTCTGCTAGTGACTACTTAGGGGTTGGTGGATAGGCATGTGGAATCCCAGTCCCTGAAATTACATTCAGAATTATAGAGGAGCTTTCTTTAGATTGACCAAGGGAGTCTGCTGTCCAAAAAAGATTAAGTATGTTCTAACACAGGGGTCAGGGACCTTTTTGGCTGAGAGAGCCATAAACGCCACATATTTTAAAACGTAATTCCATGAGAGCCATACAACGACCCATTTACGTTACAGATTATTCAATAAAAATTTGGTGTTGTCCCGGAGGACAGCTGTGATTGGCTCCAGCCACCCTCAACCCTGAACATGAGTGGTAGGAAATGAATGGATTGTAATACATGAGAATGTTTTATATTTTTAACATTTTTTTTAATTAAAGATTTGTCTGTGAGCCAGATGCAACCATCAAAAGAGCCACATCTGGCTCGTGAGCCATAGGTTCCCGACCCCTGTTCTAACAAATTAGTAGAACCTTTAAAAATCTATTTCTGTATTTTACACTGAAAGATAGTAGTAGCCTAAAAACATACAGCAAAGCAGTGGTTAAGCTGTTTTTTACTATTGTCCATATTTAATTGAATGAGTTTTTCCCAGCTTTCAGCAGGAAGATTAGAGTTTTCTAGTTTCAACAGAGAACTTAAGACATAAAGCAGTGATTTGTGCTTTCAACAGACTTGCACATCAACTTGCTTTTAAAATCTGCAACACATTTGTTCACCATATCTAGTAATAAATAATAGTAACTACATTTTTTCATTTTAAAATAAGAAGTAAAAGAAATTGTTCATTTCTTATTTACAGTTGAAGAAAATACCCTTGTTCATAATGAGTAATATTAAGACAGATGTCAAATTTGATGTTTTTCCCCAAAATTTTTGTGGAAAGATGTGGTTATCAAGTATTCAGGTTTTTATAAATCCTATCGTGACATTTCCTATCGTGACATTTCAGTTTACACGTTGACCTTAAATAACTTCAATTGATAGCTTTGGAAACTTTATGAAGGTTACACCTTAAAAAGATAAGTAAAAATCAGCACAGACTTAGTAATTATTCTGGTGTGGCCTCAAAATTACTAGTGTTGGATGTGTTTTTGTTTTTTGGGTTTTTTTTAACAGAGACAGAGAGAGAGAGAGAGAGTCAGAGAGGGATAGACAGGGACAGACAGACAGGAATGGAGAGATGAGAAGCATCAATCATTAGTTTTTTTTAGTTGTGCTTTGTGACACATTAGTTCATTGATTGCTTTCTCATATGTGCCTTGACCGCGGGCCTTCAGCAGACCTAGTAACCCCTTGCTCGAACCAGCAACCTTGGGTCCAAGCTGGTAAGCTTTTGCTCAAGCCAGATGAGCCTGCGCTCAAGCTGGCGACCTCGGGGTCTCAAACCAGGGTCCTTCCGCATCCCAGTCCAACGCTCTCCACTGCGCCACCGCCGGGTCAGGCTAGTGTTGGATGTGTTTAAGACTTCAAAAACAAAAGAGTAAGCAGATTATATAATGGGGATTATAAATTTACACCAGGATGATGAATGAAAAAATCACCTTACTAATATATGAGTGGGTACTGTAGCTTGATATAAAATTCCCAGTGTGACATTGTACAGTGACTCAGAAATTACTGTATCTTAATACGTAAACTTAGATTGTAAATGAAGATCATGTGCTCTGGAAAACAGATAATAAGTAGATTTAGTGTTGACAGAGACCTACTATTGAAGATGTATGTGAAGATTTTGAATAATTAAACCCAAACTTAATTTCAAAAATAATCTTTGTATGGGAAAATTATACTTGGGGTTAGCTCTATATTATTAAAAAAATAAATGATTTTTTTTATTTTAAGTGTAATTATTGTATAAGACAGGCTTTACATTTGTCCTCTTACTTTTAAAAGGGCCTGGAGTAAACATTTAAGTACTATATTGTTATAATTAGATTTATGACTTTCTAATATGTCCCAATAGCTCTTAGTTGATCTGTTTCTTCAACTTAGCAATATCCCCTTCATTTTCTGGTTCCACATTAGAGTAAGGTAAAGCTTGACATTTTCCAAAATATTATTATTGGTAAAAGCAATATTTTTGTTTAGGTGACAAACAGCATGTTTGGTGCTTCAAGAAAGAAGTTTGTAGAGGGAGTCGACAGTGACTACCATGACGAAAATATGTACTACAGCCAGTCTTCTATGTTTCCACATCGGTCAGAAAAAGATGTAAGTTAATCAGTTACATTGTGTTTACTCAGTGGTGTATTCCTGTCTCTGGTTCCTAAAAAGCAGTATATGAACTGCAGTGTACTACTGTCTTTGGTTGAATGACAATGTTAGGCACATTTCTAAGCCCTGGGATATAAAAATGATGTGCTTACATTCTAAAGGGAGATAAAATAAAATGCTCTTTGATTCTCAAGTTGGGATATGGTAATACTGTAGTAGGAAGTACTCAAAAGACATGGGGTAAACATGATATAGCTTCTATATCATTGATTGTTTCTTTTTAATTTGTGTAATAACTTATTTTATATTAAAACACTCCAAATAGAAAGATGATTTGCACAGATTTAAAGACGTAATGGTAGGCTTTAATGAACCTATACCTTTGCTTTATAATCTTCTGGCTATAATTCTAGGCCTCAGATAGAAACAGCATTTCTCCAATGTTCAGTTGAAGGGATGGTGTAATAAAAAAATTTTGAAGAACTGTATTTAAAACATGGAAGATAATATAGAAATATGAACTAAGTGCTTTGGAAGGTTAGTAGTTTAATATTCCCATTTTAAATGAAAGTATTTAGGATGCAGCCAAGTCATAATTAGCCAGTGATAAAATAATCTGAATGAATTCAGTTATTTTCAAATTCTGATGCTACTTTAAATTATTTGTTGTAGAGTAAGTCTTTGCTTAATGTCATCATAAGTTCTTAGAAACTGCAACTTCAAGGAGAATAATGTACAACAAAACCAATTTTACCCTAGGCTGATATAAATAAGAGTTGAGCTCCTATGGCATATTTGGTCTCAAAAACCTCATCAGACTTCTGAATAAAGACCCAAAACACCTCTAATATTAAACATTGAAATAAATGTGAATTATATATACATTTAAGAAAGATTAATAAAATACAAGTTAGAGAATTATTTTCCAGCCTGTAAGTCAGGGTCACAAGTGGCCAGAGCTTATTCTGGCAACTCAAGGTGCAAGGTATGACCCAATCCTGGGCAGGATGCTTCTGCATGTTACGGTGCCTTCATACACACATACACCTACACTCACTCAGACTGGAACAAATTAGACACTCACGTGAACCTAACATTAACATCTCTGGGACATGAGAGGAAACCAGAGTACCCAGAAAAAACCCCCATGGACATGGGGAGAACTCCATAAAGCCAGTGGCCTCCCCTGGAAATTGATCCCCCACCACCACCAATGTTATAATGAAACAACAGTATATGAGGACCTGCTATATATTTAATCATATCAGTTGCCTTCTTGTACTTTGTATCTTTTCCCCCCTTTATAAACTAGCTCTTCCTAATTTTCCTATCTATGTAATAATCTACTCTAGTTATTAACCTAATAAGATTCTTAATCGTGTTGAAACAGTTAAAAAAATTCTAAGAGATGTAACAAATGCTCTCATTTTTCATTAAAATTTATCATTAGTAAATCACTTGCTTTGTCTTTTAGAATTTCATAAATTGGCTTAACTTAGTTTTAGTTAGGATTTCAGTGGGCTTTTAAAATCTCCCCCACTCTCACTTTGATGTTATTCCCCTTTATTTGTATTTGAAAATTGTATCATTTTAGCAACAAACTGTCCATTGCATTATCAGGGCTCTTTTCAAATTATATATGATGGCTTTCTTTGTAATTAGTGTGCAATTTAATAGCTCATAGAATGTCATCTAATTAATTTTCTGATATATTACTTATCTAGATATTTGCTATAAATTATAATGAAATTATTTTTTACATAAGTTGCTATGTTTAAGTATTGATCTTATAGTTAAAAGAATTTGAAGTGTCTTTCTGGTAGCATCATTGCAGAAACTATAAAACTAATTTGTGTGTTACTGTGACTGTAGTGCAAGTTCAGTTTGATGGAAAAGTGGCAGTGGAATATTACTTATTGCTGGAAAGCATTCTGATTTGGAAGATATGAAACATTCAAACTGAATCTGAAATAAAGTATTTAAAGATAATGAATGATAGAGATGTTTGTTTTCTAGAGAGCAAAAATACTGTTCTCAGAGCTTTTTAGTTGAATTATTTATATTCACTCACTCATATATAGGTTAGCATTCTAATCTAGTTGTTTGTCACAGAACTCATAATGATTTGATTCATAAAACTTTTTGATTAGTTAGTTAATTAAGAAGGTAATAACACAGGAATTAAGAATTTGAGCTCCAGAGCAGTACAGGTATGTGTTGGGATCTTGGCTTTGTCTGTTAACTGGAACCTCTCCAAGCCTCAGTTTTCTCATCTGTAAAATGGGAATAATAATACATAGTAGTTACTTATAAATTTTTGCTGTTTCTGGCACTTTTTTAATAGTATCAGGGGTATTATACAAATTTTAGAATATATACATGGGGGAAGAAAAGTTATTCTTATAATGTTCACAGGAAAATTTTGATAAAATTTTAATTTTTATTTGAAAAATGTTATTCAGATCTCTGGGACATATTGACATATTTTCTGTTAGAAAGCTTGCAGGAATTTTTTACTTTCATCAGCACTCTCCATGCCCTCTAGAAGAAGTCTTTGCCAATGGACAAAGAAGCTTACTGTTTTAATGTGCAGTAAAACATTGCTAAATCTATGCACATACACAAACACAAAGTGGTGTGTCTTTTCCATGCAGTTATTGGCCTTTTGTATTTCTTCCTTTGTGGGTTACCTTTTTTTGTGCCATTTTCAATTTTCTGTTGAGATGATGTCTTGTTTATTTGTTGGTGTTTTCTATATATTAAGGTTAATAACATTGTCATTTGTTACAAGTACACTGCTCACAAAAATTAGAGGATCAGGGAATGTGCAGATACTTCATCCAGTACTTTCAGCTTTTTGTGTAGCGCATTTTCACCAATGAAATAAAAGTTGGTTTTGTATCTCATTTGCATAATTGAACAACTTTCTTTGACTTGTCATTTGCTTTTCTGATGTTCTTGTTTAATAAAAAAATCAAATGCTTCTTTTGTTATCACGTCATATTCATCTTGAAATATCCCATAATTTTTGTGAGCAGTATATTTTCACAGTATTTTGCTTTCAATTTAGTTTATTGTTTTTTAAAATACAAAATATTTATCTTTTTTATTGAATTTGACTCGTCTTTTTTCTGATTGTTTCTGTTTTGAGATGATACTTAGACTTTCCCAAACTACTTTTTTCTAGCACTTTTGTGCTTTATGCTTCACATATAACTTACGTTCATTAGAAATACATTTTGGTTTATGGTGTGAATTTTATGGTGCTAGAGAATTCCTCTCACCCCGAGTATCCAGTTGTCCCTACACCATATAAAATTAGATCACCAGTCATAAAGTTTTTCCGTAAATGACCAGATAGTAAGTAAATATTTTAGATTTTTTATGCCAGGAAGCTAGCTAAGAGATATTAAGTAGAGTCATACCAGTGGTGACACAGTGGATAGAGCATTGACCTAGGATGCTGAGGTTCTAGGTTCGAAACCCCAAGGTCGCCAGCTTGAGAGTGGGATAATAGACATGGTCTCATGGTCGCTGGCTTGTCAAGAGATAACGAGTTTGACTAGAGGCCCCTCCACCACTGTCAAGGCACATATAAGAAGCGATCAGTGAACAACTAAGGTGCCACAGCTACGAGTTGATGCTTCTCATCTCTCTTTTCCTGTTTGTCTTTTTTGCAATCGATAAATATACATATATCTATTATATATAATGTATCTATTATAAATATATATATATGTATAAATAAAGTAGATATTTCTATAACTATTTAAAATATATAAAAAAAATTCTTGGCTCATGTACCCTACAGGTATAAGCAGTATGCTGGATTTGGCCTGCATTCAGTAATTTGTTCTCCCCTGGGTTAGACCATTCATTTATGGCTAATGGAAATTTCTTATTGTATTCTGATGTCTGATATATAGTATTTTGGGGCTTGTTACTAAACTCTTTTGTTCTGTTTATCATACTGATTCTTTGGCAAACTACAAAATAGTTATGGTTTATAGACAATTTTTACATCTTAGTCATGTAAGGTCTTCCCATCCTTTATAAAAATTATGGTGGTACTTTTCATTATATATATTTCTGATTGGTTTTTACTGATATATACAATAGTTTGTAGAACAGTTTGTGTATGTATTTATAACCAACTACTTTACAAAACCCTTTTATTAGTTTTTGTTGATTAGGAATGTGGGTTCTGGAAATCCTACCGTAGGAGTTTTTATGTCAGGCACATGATGCTAGCTAGCTAAGTGTCCTTGGGCAAGTTACTCAATGTCTGTGACTGTTTTCTCATCTATAAAATACAAATAATAGTATATGACTCATGAGTGGTTATGAGAGTTGAATGAATAACTGTGTAAAACTCTTTTAGAAGACCAGATAGTATTACATAAATTTTGCTGTGATATATGAATAATAATAATATTATTCTGTTTGGTTCTTTTGGGTTTTTTAGGTTATACATATCATCTACAAATAATGATGTTTGTCCTTTATAAAACTTGAAAAGAAAAAAATTTTGAATACTAAAAAAATGACAGATAATTTTGTTATATTTTTCTCTCTGGAATGTAATTTTAAAGTGTAACATAAGATAAAGGAAAATTGGCTATTGATTGAGGGAATCTTTAAGCCAATTATCAAAAATCAGAAAGCAAAAAAGAAAACCAACCAATTTCCTGACTTATCCTATTTATTCATAGAGCATAAAATATAACTTTCATTATCATATACATGATTTTAGAAGTATATAAGAAAGTGTTCTTTATGTGATGGTGTGCTAGTTGAATTTCTAAGTAGTTCTTGAGGCCTGTTTCTGAGTTTCCCAAGACCTTTTATTTCAAGGTATGCCTAAATGGTATGTGTCTTGCTTATACAATGCCAAATTTGCTGTTTTGAAATATAAAAGTTTTTAAAGTATTACGGATATGTTACTTAAATATATACTTTCAAAGATTAAATCATAGGCAGAAAATGGGCTTGATTTCTTTTTTTTTTAATTAAAACTTTTTTATGGAGACCTTATAAAAAATGAAAAGCATTCATATAAGACATGAAATAGATAACGCTTTGAGGGTAATAAAATCTAAGCAACTTAGAATTTCAAAAATATATATTTACGTTTTAATTGCTAACATGCTTTCTAGTCTAATGAGTCTTTGCACTCACTTGATGATTCTTAAGTGTTACCATTTTAGAAGACAAACTTGTAGGAACCTCTTTTCCCTTGTTTTAATATTTACTGTAAGGACATGAGATGTGACACCTATTCCTTATTTTAAAAACTTAAAACTTGTAAGACAGGTTATTTGTGTATCTTGACAAACAGCAACCATTTTGAACTCTTACCTACCTTACTTGTGCTAACCTACAGCAGTTACAAGTAGTGTTTCTCTCAGACTAACAATATTTCATTAAACTCTAGTATAAAATAAGGATACCATCTATCACCGTAATTGTTGCCATCCTCATAATTAGTAAGGATATTTGAGTACATACTGGAGTCATGCTGACTGTTCTCAGTGAATTCTTCCTATCTCAGGACCTTAGTTTAGCACTTTCATTTTTCAGATCTTCACATGGTTCTGGTTCTCTCCCTTTCTCTGTCTCCCCATTCAGGTTGTCTGCTAAAATATCCGAGAAACGTCTCTCTGATCCCTCTTCCTAAGTAGCTTTGTATATACTATTCACGCTACTTCCACTCTTTCCTTCTAAATTCTTTCCTGTATTTTAACAATCATAGCACCTCTCTCTACCTGAAAGTGTACATGTCTGTTAATTATTATCCTATCCACTTCACTAGAATTTAAGTTAAACAAAGGCAGTGACTTTGCCTATGTAGTTTCTGCTATCCTCTTAGAGTCTATAATAATAATAATCCATAGGACCTAGAAGAGTCTCATTGAGTCCTTGTTAAAGAAAGGGAAAGAAAGTTGATACTGAAAAATAACAGAATTAATATCATTTGCAGAAGATATGATTATTTACAAACAAATAAACCCCTCAAAAATCACCTTTAAAACTTTTACTAGAAAATATGAATGTATATAAATGTGTCATTTTTGTGTGAAAACAATAACCTGATAGTGTTAAATGTAAATAAATTAGACTAAAGAAATTGAAATTTTATGTCAAATCATTTGAAGGGAATGGAATGTTCTAAAGCCTCTTACATTTGTTGACATTCACATAATTTTCAAACAGTATTTTAAAGAAAAACCTATTTATCAAAGGGAGTTAAATGATATATTTCAAATTTTGATATTTCTATAAAAATTATTACTGTTATGTCAATAAAAATTCTAATAATAATTTATATTCAGAAAATACCTTTTTATTCCATTCCTATCACACTAGCAAGGAGTTTGTTTTCCTTTTTAGAAGGAGAATAATTGTTGTGGAAGTGCAATTTATATAGTCTTTGTAAAAAATGTTTATCATTGCATATAAGAACCTTTAAAAATGTGGACTTTATTGAATTGGTCATATGCCTTTCTGTAAATTGTACTGTGATTCTAACCTAAAATTTAGAAAATATAAAGAGGTATATTTCCATATTTTTAAGTAAAGAATTTGAATGTTAAATGTTTAATAGGAGTCAGTTGCTATTTATAGTTAATTATTATTGACTATTATACTTTAAAATTTTTTTTGGAAAATTTAATGTTTTTACCAAAATTACTTGAAAATACCTAATAAACTCATAATCTGTTGTTATCTCATTCATAAGGTATCAGGTCCTATGACTTATTTTTCTGTTTATCCCCTTGTCCCTGTATATTTTTGGTCTTTTTGATGTATTGTTTATTCTTCTTTTTTGTGTGTGTGTGTGCCTGTTTGCTAGATATTCTGATTTCAGTGGCTTTTTTTTAACAGTACTATTTTTAATTTTAAAATGTTCAGATTCTCTCTATATTTAGAACTTCCTTTTTCTTTGTTTCTTTTTCTGTTTGTAGATGTGATGTAGTGAAAGTCATTTCTTTGTTGTTTTTGTCCTGGAATAATTACACTCGAGATATAATATCACCATACTTTCAGTGTATCGATTGTACGATGATTTTTAAAAACATTTAAAACTTATTTTATTTTTTAATTGTTTTGTGTTCAGAAAAGTTTCACTTAACAAAACTTTGTTATGGTTTGAAGTTGTTTCTTATGTTGAAAATAATTTGTTGACCAAACTCATTTTACTGTTTCTTGAAATAGGTTTTATAATTGAAAGTACATTTTTTGGAGAAAATTTCTCTATTTTATTTGAGAGAGGGGGAGGGAGGGACAGACAGGAAGGGAGAAAATGAGAAGCATCAACTCATAGTTGTGTCACTTTAAGTTGTTCATTGATTGCTTTCTCATATGTGCCTTGATGAGGCGAGGGGCAGGGGAGTGGAGGGTAGAGGAGCCTCCAGCTGAGCCAGTGATTCCAGCTCAAGCTCCAGACCCTACACTTAAGCTGCAAACCTGCATGGTGGTCAGTATTGAGAAGCACAAGTGGTATAGGATAATTGATACTTTTTTTCTATATGGATTGCTGGCAGGAGCCAGATTTGCCTATTAATGTTTTCAAATGTATAGTTTTCTAAACAAAATTTTTAGACTTCCTTTTTGTCATGTATTTCACAGTTAGGAATTTTAAGAAATTTCCAATTTGTTGATTTCATTGTATTCTATATATTCAACAAGATATATAGGGGATTTTTGGGGGGGTAGAGAAATAACTTGAATCATATTACTAGTTCTAGTTGTTTTCTGGTTTTTCTTGTTGTTTGACTGCATTGTATAATATAGACTGAGAAATGAGGAAGGGTTTAACTATTAGATGGTTTTAGACTGGGAACACAGTAATATACTTGTTGGTTTCAACATTCTATAGATTGTGTCACATTTGATCTTTTTCTACCATTTCTTATCTAAGAACACAAGTTCTCCTTATTTTACCTGAAATTTGTGATGAGAAACTTCTCTCTTTAGATTCTTAGGCAAAAAATAATATAAATTTAGGATATTATTCAAAAAATTTTCTGAAGGCTGAGGGCCTCTCTGACTGCTGTTTAATGATAGTCTTGCCTTGGGGAAAAGATGAGATTATTAGCCACTACCGTTATCATTTATTGAGCACTTACTATGTGCCGTGTCTTACCTCCTTTAATCTTCAGCTGTAGACAGGTAGGTAGTAGTATTTCTATCCTACAGGAAGGGAACAGAGACTCTGCTCTCCCATAGGTAAGTGGCAGTACCAGGATTAAACCCAGATTTTTTTCTGACACTAAAGCTGGACTCCTCTACTTATACTGCATTCCTACTGTAGTATGTCTCTTGATCTAAAGTTCTATATTTTTCTAAGAAGTTTATATTAACGTCCAGCGATTTAAAATGTATAAATTTTCTGTTTTTTGTTAAATGTAGTAGTTGCCGTGCCAGAGTCTGTTTCGTATGCATTTTCTTTGTCCTCATAAATAGCATTTCATCCCATTTACATTCCTTCATTTTTTAAAATATTTTTAATACTGATATATTTCATAAAACATTATTTCAGACTTTAAAAATACATAGCATTAGGGATTGATTTTATAAGAAATTATATATTTGCATTTTTTTCTTTCTTTTTCTTTTTTTTCTGAAGTTGGAAATGGGGAGGCAGTCAGACTCCCGCATGCGCCCAACCGGGATCCACCTGGCACTCCCACCAGGGGGCAATGCTCTGCCCATCTAGGGCGTTGCTCTGTTGCAACCAGAGCCATTCTAGTGCCTGAGGCAGAGGCCACAGAGCTATCTTCAGCGCCCGGGCCAACTTTGCTCCAATGGAGCCTTGCAGGAGGGGAAGAGAGAGACAGAGAGGAAGGAAGGAGGAGGGGTGGAGAAGCAGATGAGCACTTCTCCTATGTGCTCTGGCCAGGAATCAAACCCGGCACTCCTGCATGCCAAGCCAACGCTCTACCACTGAGCCAACCAGCCAGGGCAAATATATTTGCATTTTTAACACATTTTGAGGTAGTCATTTTAACATCTATTTGTATAGCTAATTAAACTATTTTCAAATTCCTGTAAAGCAGTTTTCTAGCCTTCATATATTCACACATAGAGAAAATGATAATACTTAATGTCACTCTGTTAAATGGATCATTCTACTATTCTTGCTCTCTAATTCTGGCCCAACAAGCCATGCCATTTCCATCTTCATGCTGTGCTTCCCTCCTTGGCTTCCCAGTGAGGCGAGGGCTGATCCCTTGACACACCTGATAATTTGCTTGTGGAAGTATAATCTTTGTGAGACTATAAACTAAAGTGTCTGTTCTTAGGAGTTATGTATTCATTAAAGTAAATGTCTTGGAAAAGTAAAATTTTTAAGTGGTCCATTCTAAAATGTTTACATTGACATCATTCTAAGTCATGCATTCATGTTGGGCAACTGCTTATATTTGAAGCCTTTGGAATCAACCTCACTCTTACTTTCATTTATAGCTTATAATGATAACAGAAAATCACAGCTCTTAACATTTCATATAAATCTTTTATCTTCTGTCGATAACTAAAGCTTCATAATGTATTATACATTTTCTTTGATTTTGTTCTTGCAACTTGGAAATTAACCTTTAATGTGCTTAAAGGATTTTCAATTTTGTGGTAACAGAACAGTTATACCTAAAAAAAGAACGTGATCAGACATAAAATGTGTACTTTTTCAGTTTTTTTAGATTGAATACCTTCTGGATTTGAGAAGGAATATTTATAAGGTTTGATGCTTATTTTTAAAGAAAATTTGTTACTATATTGATATATTGCTGTTTTAGAGTGGTATGTGACTCAGCTCTCCCTCAGAAGAGTGAGGTGTATCATTAATTTGAAACTACACTTGTATAAAAACTCAAATTTTAGAGCAATTAAAATAACTCAGAATTTTGACATAAAAATAGCATGAAATGTGTACTGTTAAAGCCTCTAGTATGTAATGCTTTCTCCTCCTGGTTTTTCTGGTGTTGTACGTGTCAGCCCAGTTCTTTACTGGAAACCAGAGTGACCTCTAATAGTTTTCTGTCCGGTCATTCTTCACTTACCTCCTTTATCCTGTACCTCAACCATTTCAGTAAAGCATCATATACTGTTGCTTCTACAACCAGAATGCCTTTTCTTTGTAGTCCTATTTTTGCTGTGAAAATTATCTTTCCAAAGCACAGTTTGATTATTTCATTTCTTTGTTTAATAGATTTTTTTCTTTATTGTTATAATTGGTAGCCTTTTTTTATGCCATTTGAGAAGATCCTGTACATTTGACCCCAACATTATTTTATTTTCCATCCTTCTATGCCTCAGTGTGCATAGGGGTGACCCTGTTTCCTTTTTTTAATTACTCTATTATCAAATCACTAATGCTTTTTATTTTGTTTGTATTCTAATGTTCGCTAACTTTCATCACACTCTCACTGTGTAGTCTCAGCTTGGAAGACCACTCAACTGTATTCACATTAGGTGGTACCATTCTGCAAAGTATTTGTTACCTCACCCTTGTTTAGAATTCTTTTACTATGGTAATACTTTATATCATATTTTCTTTATAGTATTTGCCACACTGTGCTTTAGAATATAGTTTTATAATTCATTTTCTTCTTTTACTAGTTTATAATCCATTTGATGATACAGCCCTTGTCTTTTTTTAATTAAGGTATTTTGATAGTTGCTAAGACAGGGAATACATAAGCATGCACTTACCTATACACGTTTTTATTTACTCAGTTTAAGTATCTACCACATATAGTGGTAGTCTGAGGAAATAAAAATTAAATATAACATGTTTCATGAATATACTATGCCTTGAAAGAATTTATATTTTACTGGGGGGAAAAATGATGAAGCAGTAAACTGAAAGGCATTATATATAAGTGCCATGAAATTCACATCCCTCACCAACAGACAATATACATTTATATACCATGTCCATGTTGTTTTGGAAGTATTTTGACTTGTTCTTTAGTATTGTGTCGTCTCCACTTATGTGGTTGTGTATATATTTGTTAGATTTTTTTTAACCAATTTGATACACATCAATTGTTTGTATATACAAGTCATGAACTACTCTTACAAAATAAAAAACTTTATATTTAGGTATTTTTATTTTCAACTTTAATAAACTGAATTTAGAATTTAGCTTAATATATTCTCAAAGAATTAAAGAATTTCATTTATGAATTTAGATACTGACTTTGAGATACTATTCATGTTTTTGTTAGCCTAGTTTATTTCCTGTTCTTTTTTAATTTTTTAAAAAAATTTATTTTTAATTTATAGTGTTGACATGGTTTCAAGTGTTCACTCAATATAGCACCCTCTACACCAGGGGTCCCCAAACTTTTTACCCCAGTTCACTGTCCCTCAGACCGTTGGAGGGCCAGACTATAAAGAAAACTATGCACAAATCCCTATGCATACTGCACATACCTTATTTTAAAGTAAAAAAAAACAGAACGGGAACAAATACAATATTTTAAATAAAGAACAAGTAAATTTAAATCAACAAACTGACCAGTATTTCAATGGGAACTATGCTCCTCTCACTGACCACCAATGAAAGAGATGCCCCTTCCGGAAGTGCAGTGGGAGCCAGATAAATGGCCTTGGGGCCGCATGCGGCGGGCCATAGTTTGGGGACCCCTGCTCTACACATTGCATTGTTTTCTTTTAAAGTGACTTAATGATTCTGCTTTACTTTTATTTAAAATAACTTGGAAAAAAACTTTTATAGTAATAAAAATTTATTTTGTTTGCACAGTTTGATTTCATTCAACTGTGAATTCATTATGTAATGTTTATGATTTTCTGAAGATGGAGAAATATGGGTTTGACTCTTGTATTATGATGTATAGATTTGTAACATCTAAGTGCAATAATGTTCTGTGTACTTTCCTTATGCTCTAATATAATTAATTTGTTTCTAGATGCTGGCATCACCATCTACATCAGGTCAGCTGTCTCAGTTTGGGGCAAGTTTATACGGGCAACAAAGTAAGAATTTTGTATTTATTCTGGAATACTTTATTTAAAGAAAAAAAAAGTAACTACCAAATAAAGAACAACCAGTGCTGCCCTTGTGGGTTTGTTCTAGGGTTTAAAAAGAAAGATATTTAATTTTTAGTTTTTCTTATTTTACTTAATAGGAAAACTTCATTATTTTATACCTTTTTAATCCAAAACTTGTTATTTGGATATAGGATATATTAAAACCTATTTAAACATCTTTTGTATCTGCATGTTCCTTTGCAGTAATTTCGAAGAAGAATTTACTAAACAAATGAAAAATGGATACCCTCTGTTTTCAATTAGAGGAAGTTAAAGGGGTGTTTGTTTGTTTGTTTGGTCATTTGACTATGTTGTTTGTGGTTCTTGACCCTAAAATGTGAGCCCATTTACTTAGCAGTTTGTCAAATGTTCTCTTTGTTTAGCAAATATTTCTTCTTTTGCTTAACTCAGTCTAGTTATAGAAATCTGTGTTTTTGATTCAGTTTAATGCTTTATCCATATACAAAATTTTCTTTCTTTTTAAGTAATACTTTTCTAGCTCTTAGCACAGTGCCTGGCGCATAGTAAGCACTCAATAAATGTAAGCTATTATCTATCACATGAAATTTTTATAATTTAAGTTATAAAATCTCTCTATTTTTTAAAACTAATTTTCTAAACTGTTATATATTAATAATATTTTATCATCTCTATTAGTAACAGATATTGTTGATCTTGTATCTCTGTTAATCGGAGGGTAGTGTTAAAAGGGATATAAGTACCCAGCATAGATTACAGAATAATAATAGACAGTCTGATGACTGAGTATCTTAACCAGATACTCAAATAAAAATAAGTTGTTTGATTTGAAATTCTTTCCCAGTATAATAAAAAGCAAAGTTTTCTTGGTTATCATACCACTTGACCCATCAAACTTCTTTTGAAGTTTAGTAGGGGGAAGAAAGTGTTTTTGTTAGAAATAGTTACGTCTACTTTTTTCTCTTCTACCTTTGTGGCTTTTTCTTTTTTGGAGGGGACTATGAAACATAATTTTGTTAATGTAGAATTAGTAAATAAAATTAATAATTGCCTATAGATATTAGCAGTTTTCTTCTAAGTGAAGAGCAAATTTAAAAAGCTTTTTTATTACATTAGAAAAGGTGTTGCTTGTTTACCCACAAATGTTCATCCTGGTTGTTGGGAGAATATTATTAGTTAGTAATTTCTTTCTTTTAGCTTGTGTTTTAGTATTAAATCTACTGCTTTCATCTTTAGGGTAACCTTTACCATGGAAATAGCTAGTTATTTTAAAGGTACCCTTATATTTGTAGAGTAACTGCAAAGAACTTAATTCTGTTTTATTTTTAAAGTCCACAGTTTATCACAGCAATAAGTAGATATGGATTAGAGAAAAATTATATTTGAGAAGGTAAGATTATTTTATGAAGAATGGCAATTGTTTTTACAAGATAATCTGTTATATGGACTTTAAAAATCTAATCCAATTTTTATAGAAAGTTATTATGTATTGATTTTTCAAGAGAAAGAAAGGGGAAGAGGGACCATCAATTTGTTGTTCCATTTATTCATCTGTCATTGGTTGATTTTTGTATATGTCTTGGCTAGGATCAAACCTGCAACCTTGGCTTGTCGGCATGACAGTCTCACCAACTGATCTACCTTGCCAGGGCCTCTGATCTGATTTATTTAACCTGAAAATTATGAAATTGTAATTGGAATAAGATGTAGAATGGGTTAGGTTTCAAATATAGTAATTTTATTGGTATGGTAGGCATTTATTGACTTCTTAATATGTGTAAATGATTGTTACAGATATACTAAGATTAACAAATGAGCAAAGTTATATATATTAGAAAATATTTTAAGGTACTTACTAGTTTAAAAAGAAGTCACATATGACAAGTATTTCCCATTAAAGGTTAGTGTATTAAATGGCTATATTCCTGTAGTGTTGGTGAAGCAGCATTTTTAATACATGGCTCACTCTTTTATCTGACATTGTGGGTATTAGCCAGCAGAATAATTGAACCTTAGATCAACTGGTACTAAAAGTGTTTCAAGTCAGGGTACAATTATTCCTTTCTAGCATATAGATTTAGAAGCTACAAGTAGTAGGGGGGAAAAAGATAGAACCTGGATTTCTAGTCTCTGTCAGTTAGGATAGACCCGAGAGGGCTAAATGAATCATTTAGTTGTTAAATAGTCTGAACACATACCTTGTCAGAGAGGAAAATAGAACTGTTTTGTGGGGCTTGAAAGCTAGGGTTTTAATTGTATAAGTAAGTCAAAATAGTAAAACTTGATGGACTGGCCTTAATAAAAAATGGGGAGATAGAAGGAATAACTGGGTGGGAATTTTTTAGTAATGCTAATCTTATGGCAATTAAATGTACTGCATTGGTCTTGATATAACTAAAAGTTCTTTGCCTCCCAAGTGTATTGAGTATCACCATTAATTCTGTATTCTGATTAGCAAAATTCAGTAGGAATTTGTTCCATTACAATGGAGAAGATATAGGTGGAAAAGGAAGAGTGCCTGTTCTAAAACTGAAACTCACTAAGATTAAACAAAGGAAGGGATTCTTGGAATGGATACAGAAATGCTTATTTATACTTACATTTTGTCAACTTTGGGTGATAGTGATTACATAGTACATAAGGGTACCAAGAAAATGCTGGACCTGGACCGTGGGTTCTTTCTTGTATAATCACAGTATGGTTGTATCCAAGTACATAGTAACTTTTCATCCAGGAGTTCATGTGAATACTGTGCACCAAATGATAACTATGGAAGCCAGTAAACAGAATCTTGTATTCAAGTTGTATATTGTTACCTAGCTTGAGTGTTCGCATAAGACTTTAAGTACACCTTACAGGTTTCAAGATGCAGGGTCTCCCTGAAGCTGTCTACTAGAGTGGAACAAACGGGACCAGAAATTAATTTCTTCTGGATATTGTACACTGAAATTAAGTGACAGTGTAGCTGGTGTGATCTTTTCTTATTTCCCAACAGGATTTAGGGCCTTGGACGATTGAATGAAAAGAAAACTATTTACTGAGTGCTTTGTATGCCTGTTATCTTAAAGGCACATAGGTTGACTGGCTATCTGGATGAAGCCATTTTACACAATTATATCTGAATTCTCAGAGGACCCAGGCCTCCTGCTGGGAAAGGATATTAACTTGCTTTTTTGGGGATCTGAACTCCTAGCTTGAGAGCAGTGGCATAGTCTCAGGCTTTCAACAATATCCCTTTGGCCTCCTGTTTTAAGAATACCTTTGTGGAAGCTACTTATTTTTTAGAGAACGAGACACAGTTGGAGTAGTTCAAATGATGCTGTTGACAAGATGTTTAGACAAATGACACATTTTGGTAGCTTCAGGAAATTGAGGTCCATTTAATAGATACTTGAATTAAAACAATGCTCTGGGAGTTCTTGCTCTTAAGCACATGTTGCTGTTGAGGAAGTCAAGATATTAATATGTAAAATATTAAATAACAGCCTACAATACTAATACATAGATTAAAATCTGTATATGAACAGACAGTTTAGAGAGAAAAGCACAGTAAGCTGCAGTGGTACAGGACCACTTCAAAAAGGAGGTAAACTGAGTTTAACAAGGTACTCACTGAGTGCCTACCATATATATTACATCATGCTAGATACTGCTGATGTGTGGTAGAAAAGGTCATTCTCTTTTATGCCATTTCTGTGTAGTATACATATTGCTGTGGTGTTACTGCATTTATTTATTGCATGTGTTCATTGCCTTTGTATCCTCGGAACTCGACATGTAGACACTCAGTAAATGTTTGTTGAATGATGAGCAGAATATGGTTCTGTATTACATATAGTAGGATAAGTACAGGTTATTTTTCTACAAAGTAGAGGAAGAAGTACAAAATTTTAGTGGATGTTTCAAATTGAGGAGTAATCACATATCTTGGAAAATGATCAGGAAAGGATTTACAGTTGAGATCATTTTGACATTAGCTACCTGTAAGGTTGTTTTAGTAGTGTGAACAGCATCCATAGAACGGGATATATTTGGGAGTGTTCTATTTTATTAATGCAAGGGAAACTTTTTACTTCATTAGACTGCCTCATTTTATCGTTACCTTTAGGACCACCTGTTAACTTTCTTGCCTTCACCCCCAATCTAATAGTTACTGAGAATTTACTAAGTATCAGGTGCTATTTTAAGTACTTTGTGTGAAGTAACTCATTTAATCTTCCAAAAATCCCATGAGAGGTTAGTTAAGGGATCGACTCAAGGTTGAGATAGTAAATAATAGAGCCTGGAATATATTATTTTGTAAGTATGTGAACATGAATTGAGAACAGCAGTTTTCTTTGAAATGTGGATGCTAAATATTACTGAATGTCAAGACCCTAAAGGGCCATTTGTACATAGTAGAAACTACAGGTGTTAAATCCACAGATTCCTATAGTCTACTGTCTATAAAATTACAATAGGATTTATTTACTTTCTGTGTTATTTATTGAGTATTTACCATGAGTGAAGTAGTATTCCAAGTATGGCAAATAACAAAGTTCCTGCTTTCATGTAGCTTATATTTAAATGGAGAAAGACAAAATAAGCTAATGTGGGCAATTAAGTAAATATGATTATTGTAATAAGTACTATAAAAATTAAGTCAGATTACTATATGAATGGATGGGTTTAATATTTTACATGGAGCAGGCAAAGAGACAATCTCTGAGGAGGTAATATTGAAATGGAAACCTGAATGTTGAAAAGGGGGAGTCCTTGGAAAGATCTCTTCTGGATGAGAGAGAAAGGGGGAGAGCTTTTTAGGTACAGACAACAAAAATACAAAAGTTTTTACTCTAGAGAATGTAAAAATGAATTTAGTGTGTTAAAGGAAGAGTTAGAGGGCCAGTGTAATGAACAAAGAAAGAAGGCTAATGGAATAGCAGGTGTCAGGTCATGGAATCTTATAAAGATTTGGTAAAGAATTTGAATTTAGTCTTAAGTTTAATGGGAAGGATTTTAAGATACAATTTCAGCTTTAAAAGATCACTTTGCTATGTAGAAAGTGGGTTGGGTGGAGGAGGAAAAAGTGGCAAGAGAGGAGATGAGGTTATTACTTCAGGCAAGAAAAATAGAATGAGTTAGGTGAGTGGTGGAGGTGTTGAGAAGGGGTCAGGTTTGGGATATTTTGATGATAGAGATAATACAATTCGGTGATGTCAGATGTGCAAAAAAGGGATCGAGGATCGTTTAATATCTGTATTACTTGGTGAATAGGTGCCACTAATCTATAATGGAAACTTAGCTTGAAGAGGAATAAAAAGTATACATAGGAGTTTCACACATCTGTTCCACAGGTAGAGAGGGCCAGCTGCTCTAAAGATCCAGCCAGATGTTATCTGGGACTCTCAGCTAGTGTCAACATAGCAGCAACTTTGTAATAGGATATTGAAGCCAGTTTGCTCCATTCATATTCTTGTCTCATATATCGTAAGATGCAGAAGCAAGCCATACTCTTTCAAGCACGTCACTTGTCCTCATTTTCATACATCCTACTGTTCTCTCAGACTGAACTGTTTTAACATTTTTATCCACCTGACTCCTTATCACCACCACCAAATACTTGGCTAGGTCTCTCATTAATTAATTCATGGACTGTCTGCTCCAGGAAACATTTTCTGATCCGGATATCCATTCTACTTTCACAGAGTTAGTCTGAACTAGTGAGCCTTCCCATACACATCCAGGCATACCACACATATACTGCATGTAAACTCTTTAATTATAGCAATATTTTTTATTTTTAATAGTCTTTTGTATCTTTGTAGAATAAGAGAAGGGAAAACATTCTAAGTGGGGAGAAGGATATAATAAAAGCTTGAGGGGCATACCTGGGAGGGGATTGAGAAAGAAAAAAGATGCTAAATCACATGTATGTAAAAAGAATATGTATTAGAGTGAGTAAAATATTAACTAAGAAGGGGTATATTTCATTTATATATCAATGAAGCTGGGAAAATAAAGTAAAGATTATAAGACTCTTCTGGGATGACAGAATTTTCAAGACTAAGCTATGATTGGATTTAATGCTATAGAAGAGTGGTTCTCAACCCTGGCTGCACCCCTAGAAATACCTAGAAAGTTTTAAAAAATTCTACTGCCTATGAATTTCTCAGACCTAGACTAAGTCACAATTTCTGGTCACAGATCTAGACATTGAAGTTACCCAGCTGATGCAAAAGTTAGAAACTGCTCTAAGAAGTGGAAAGTGATTAGTTAAAAAAAAAAAAAAATAGGCAAGGGAGATTGAGGCTCTGGCTGGTTGGCTCAGTGGTGAAGTGTCAGCCCGGCATGTGGATGTCCTGGCTTCAATTCCCGGTCAGGGCACACAGGACAAGCAACCATCTGCTTCTCCACCCCCCACCCCCCAATTTCTCTGGCTGGTTTGGATCAAGTTGGCCTCGGGCACTGAGAATGGCTCCATGGTCTCACCTCAGGCACTAAAAGAGCTCAGTTTTTGCCAAGCAAGGGAGCAATGGCTCCAAATGGGCAGAGCATCAGCCCATAGGGGGCTTGCCAGGTGTCTCCACTCCGGGGCACATGTGGGAGTCTCTTTACCTCCCTGCCTCTCACTTAAAAAAAAAAAAAGAAAAGGGCAATTGAAATAGGAATCAAGAAATTGGATCATTATTTTATTTATAATCTTGGGCAAGTCACTTAATGCTTGTTGTTAATTCTTCATATATAATTTTGTTGGATGCTCTTCATCTGTAATTTAGCTGAATGGTAATCTTGTGATTTTTCTGCCTCTAAGCTCTTTATTTTAATGAAGGAAATTGCATAATAAAATACAGATTTCAGGAGACAAAAGTAAGAATATTCAAGGATTTCGTTGTTGCTGATTGAATTTTTTCCTTGCAACTTGAATTGATTATCTTTAACAAAACCTTGAATAAATAATGACATTGTCATAAGTAAGGGATGTGCTTTAATCAGTTTGTGCAGTGTAAATAATTAATGGAAACATTTTTTAGGTCATATACTTTTGGATTTCTGAAAAATGATTGATAAAGAATTTGGTTCATTCTTAGATTTTTTAGCACCCTGCCAAATAAGTAGCTTTGTATTTAGAGTATGTTTATGTATTCCCTCTAATATTGTATTAGTGTTTATTATCAATTTGTCAAAATGAAAGAAAAATTTGAATCAGAACAGTTTTAGAACCTTTGAAAATACTTTTTAGTAGTTTTTTTTATGCTTTTATCCCTATTTGGTAAAAAGGGGGTAAATACTTTATAGAACTATTAGGAAGAGGAAAGGAGATGAAGTAGCATAGTGCCTGACACACTGTCCTTAGCTGTTTGATAAATTTTAATTTACTGCCTTCCCAGTGTACATGCTCATGCATACAGATCTATTTTTACCCGTGTAGTTATTTTATGCCAAAAAAAAAGTTTATGGCTGTTTTCTTTTTCTTTTTTCTGCTTAGTATAATATTTTGGATTTTTTTTCTAATTATACAGTAAAAGAGTGAATTTTTCTCTCCTGACCTTGTCCAGTTGTAACAGTTTGACTCAAGTACTCAAATTTAATGACTTAGTCTATTTGTTTTCTAAAAATAAATCTTTGTATATTCCTATTTGGTGATATTAATTCTTTATGTTTTAAAGGAATTTGATTTTTTTAATCAATTATTAAATATTCAGGGATTGATGATCTAGTTTGAAATTGATACACTTATTTTTTATATAATATAATTTTTATACCTACCTTGTTCAAAATGCAACTCAGATCTTTTGAATTTATTAGCTGTTTTTATGAAATTAAGTATGTTTAATGAAAAATAAAGTTAAATGTTAATTTTTTGTTTATTTCAGTCTTCATTCAGCAGTATAAATTAACTCATTTGCTAATCCTTAATCGACTACATAACCTTACCCATTCTTTTTTCCTTCTCTAAAGTTCTTTAAATTTAGATAATTTCCAATCTCTAAAAATATTTCTGAAGTTAAGATTTTTCATAACACAGCATAGGATAATTTGTATTTGAAGGGTTGAAGCAAATCTCAATGAGTCTATTGTAGGGCTTATCAATTATTAGAAAAAAGCCTAAGGGTACTAGAATTTTGGGAAGTGTTTATTTATTTATTGTGAAGAAGGTATAAAAACAGTAAAAAGGAAAGTGAAGGTAAAAACCAGAGAAAAGAACTTGACCTAGAGAAGTGAAGAAAGAACGGAGGAAGAGAACAAGAGATAAAGGTTTAGAAAAAGTTTGAAAACATTCAGATAAAGTAAAAAAGCAAGAGAATAAACAATAGACAAGAGGTGTTAAAATTGATTAGGCACTTATAAGGATGCTCATTTAGTGTCATACAGTGGGTCCTTGGGTTATGACAATCTTGACATACGACATTTTGAGTTTACAATGCTCACAATGCTCATCACTTTCATAAAAATGTAAAAAACTTGAGACATGAGTGTTTGGGCTTATGCCATTACCATCATACTTATGGACTATGGCAAACCAGTTTGGTTGCACGTAGCAGAGGAATCCACAGTAATGTAGCTTTGAGTTGAGAGAGTTGGCATCCTGCAGTACGCTTACCTACACCATTTTGAACTGTTAAAAAGTGCAAGTATTCGTTTGTGTTAGGTTAGGGTGTGTTTCGACTTACACCAAAATTCAGGTTACCTCACTGTCCCAGGAACAGAACTGTGCCATAACCTTAGGACCCCCTGGTATTTGACTCCCAAAGGGTTCTAAATTCTAGTCTTGGTTCTTTGTGTCACCTTGGAGAAGTCAGCTAACTTACCTGAGGCTAAGATACCTCATCTAAAATATGAACTTTCGACTGAGTGATCTTTAAGGTCCCTTCTGGCTTTAAAATTGTATAGTATTTCTTGGTGGTTAGTCACTGTGAGAAAAACAGTCTTGTGGGAAATTTGCAGCTATGGCTGACTTGAGGACAACATATTTGGAGAGAAGGATGTAAGCTTCCTGTGGATAGTAGCCTTTTTTCTATCTTGTTCACTGCTGTATCCCCAGCAGATAGCTAGTAGCATCAGGCTTTAACACATACAGTAGTAGACACTCAATAAATGTTGAGTGAGCGATGGAAAAAGTATCACTTTGGTAGTGGTTCATGATAGGGAATGGACCTAGGGAAAAACTATGTGCTTGAAAGAAGGAAAAAACTGTTTTCTTCTGAAGATATCTTATATACTTATATCATATATATTCTGATTTTTAATCTTTTGTTTTCTTATTTTGTCCCAGATTCAGAGAAAGTGGCTGCAGCTAGTGGTATACACATGATTACAAAACTTGTACTGTGGTGACCATACATATATAGTGACTAAACCAACATATAATCTTGGCCAGTTCTCTTCATATGACCTAAATGCAGAACCAAGCTGGGGTCTTCATGGAACATGAGTGAAAAGAGACTATGGTAGCTATATAGAGTTGTATTCATTGGCTTCATTAATTGAGAAGCAGTTAGGTTACTAGCTGAGTACTGAGGCTGGCAGATTCCCATCAGATGTTTGCAGTCCACTGGCATCCCTAGATTAGAAGGTGGTGCATAATTCTGCCTAAAGGTAAATTTTGCAAAGACATTAAAAGAAATATTTAGAGTGTATTATATATATAATTTTTTTGGAAGTCATAGTTTCATAATACTCAAGTTGTTACAATATTTGGACACAAAATTAGACCAAAGAGTGGGGGGGGGGTCACTTTAAATCCTTAGCACTGAATTCACTACTTACTCATTAGCTCTCTGCATTTTACCACTTTTATTTAAATACCAGTTTAGAATAAGCTTGGATGGTGGTGTGCCATTCCAGAGCAGACAGAAACAGAAAGTATCAGAAGTGTAGGTCAGGAAGATGGAGGCACAAAGGCATTCATTCAGGGGCAGATACGATGACAACAGAAGTTACAACTGAAGAGTCCTATTTTGAGGGATGAGGGTAGGGGAGATAAACATCTAGCACATTAGGTATCTATGATAATTATTCTAAGTCATTAAAATAATCTATATTTTATATTAATAAAAGGTAGGAAATAGGTGATACATTTTTGAAAAAAAGTTTGTCCCAATTGGTTAATTTTTTGTTTCATAGCTGAATAGTAAACCCTCAGTAGTCTTTAAAAATACACTTATTGGAACACATTTATTTATTCCTGCATCTGGCCCCAGAAGTACTACTAGATAAATGGAAGGTGATTATACTTTGATTTTTTTAATGTTTAAAATTTTGTCTCATAGCTATATCAGGTTGAGTTTTTAATCAGTTGCTGACATTCTATGTTGGGTTTGTAAAAACTGTTATGTTGAGAAGTATATATGTATAAAATAGTGGTAAAGAGACTTTCTTAGATGTATTTTAAAAGGATCATATAAAAAGTTAAAGTTACTTCAACGAAGTGGGGTTAAATGTTTTTGTACTTCAGTTATTATTTAAAACAAAAACACTCAATTGCTAATTTCTTTTTTTTTCCAGCTAGAGTTTTTTTTTTATTCACATTTTTTTTTAATAATTTTATTTTTTTAATGGGGTGACATCAATAAATCAGGATACATATATTCAAAGATAACAAGTCCAGGTTATCTTGTCGTTCAATTATGTTGCATACCCATCACCCAAAGTCATATTGTCCTCTGTCACCTTCTATCTAGTTTTCTTTGTGTCAATTGCTAATTTCTTAAAGGCATATTTGTATAAAATGATGTTATCGAACATAAATAAGTCATCTAATTTGTTATAATTATTGATAGAGGAAGTTTATTGTAAAATAGAAATATGAAGATAGCAATATGAAAGCAGTATTCATTTATAAAACCAAATTTCAGATTAGAACATTTTTTGTTAAAATCAGAGTTCATTTGAAGTGAATTGAATATATCCATTTAAAATTTGCATATTATATTACATGTTAGGTCATTTTTAAATGTTTTAAATTACCAATTCCAGAAGATGGATAACAATTTCATTCCGGATGGCAATGAATTTCCTTCTTCTGAATTTTTTTAATAGGTGCACTAGGCCTTCCAATGAGGGGGATGAGCAACAATACCCCTCAGTTAAATCGCAGCTTATCACAAGGCACTCAGTTACCGAGCCACGTCACGCCAACAACAGGGGTACCAACAATGTCACTTCACACGCCTCCATCTCCAAGCAGGTATTTATTGATGGACCAGAATATTTCTCAAAATGTATCTTTGTAGAGTTTAAGCAAGCTTTTAAATTTTTTAGTAAGGTAACTAAATGGTTCAGTGCCTTTCACTAAGAAAAAGTTGATGCCCTTTGCCCATTTTATTTCATTGCAAATTGATAAGTCTAGTGTAAGATGTTTGTATACTGCATTAGCATACTAGTTGTCAGTTGGTGGGCATTAAGGGTTAATCATCACCTGAGTGGCTTTTTCAAAAGCCAGCTCTATTCCTTAAAGGAGGATGTGCAATTTAAAATCACTCCTCAGATAATTCTGATTATTACTCCATCACCACACACCCATGGCTGTAATGAGAATAGAATAAAACAGATTACATAGATGATGCATCTTAGTATAAAGAAGGAAGAATGAAATTATTCTAATATATGTACAAAATACGTTTGTATTATTTTATGTCGTAGTCACAGTAGTAGTTCTCTGATCTCGGATAGCACCATATATTTAGTTCCACTATAATTTGTCCTCTCTTGTTGATTGGTTTACTTTGGCTTTTATTTTTAAGAGCTAGAATGACTGGACAAAATAATCAAATTAATAAAAATTAGCAGTGCAATTTGAAAGTATAAATGAAGTTCCAGGATTAGGCCAATTGATTATTTACAGAGAATTTTAATGAGTAATTATAGAGAGCTTATTTAGTATAATGGACTTCTTTTTCAGGGGTATTTTGCCTATGAATCCTAGGAATATGATGAACCACTCCCAGGTTGGTCAGGGCATTGGAATTCCTAGCAGGACAAATAGCATGAGCAGTTCAGGGTTAGGTAGCCCCAACAGAAGCTCGCCAAGCATAATATGTATGCCAAAGCAGCAGCCTTCTCGACAGCCTTTTACTGTGAACAGGTAAGATGTTTATTGATACTGTATAATTGTCTTTTGGGGTATTTTCAAACTTGCCTTTTCATATTCAACATTCTGTTCTTGAGTCGTGGCTTCTGTCTCATAATTGTGTTTCATCATATATTTATGATCAGAGATTCTCTTTCTGTTGCATATCACAACTTTAAACTCTCCAAACTAAAGACACTTGCTTTTGAAAATTACTTTGACTTATAAAAGCACATTAAAGCTTTTTGTTGTTGCTATTAGAAAAGGATTGTTCTTAGGTTGCCACTAGGCAAATTTTTGTTGCTATGGTTTTTTTATATTAAATGAGGCTGGTCACCTGTGTGTTAAGAATTCCAGACTTATGAATAGGACATGTTTGACTATCGGTTAAGTACATTTTCAACCGAAATTCAGTTTTGTGCTTACTTTGGATACTTAATGATCAAAGGCCTTTTAAGCCTACAATACAGTATTTGAAAATTATCATGTCCTGGGATTTTAAACAAAAAGATGAGCTTTTGTACCTTTTCCTGCCTTTTTGCACTAATCATTGCATATACTATTATACAAATAACAATAATGTGAAGACTACTTATCTATTATGTTAGTATTTTTTAGTTGTTTAGATAATTTATATGAGTTTTAAGGCTTTCTTTCTTGCAGAAATAGCATTTAAGTTTATCACTTTTAAAAATGGGGAACTAAGGAAAAAGGAGGACCTTGACGTAGTTGCTATCATCATACCCAGTTATTTCACTTTCTTTTATTTAGTACTTGTAAAATCTGAATTAAAATAGATTATTAGCACATTTTTTGTTTAATCTTTATTTCATGAGCTTCAATTCTTTTACTTAGATTTAAGAGCATTTCCTTTATAATTTTACTGCTTTTTAAATTTTTTAAAAAGTTCTTGTTAAGGGTTATCAAAATTCTCTCTTTGGCAGCTTCCTAATCATATAATACTTTATCACATCTTTTCACATTCTTGTAGTATACTTCATTGAATGTATATTTAAAATTCTAACATTTCATATTTTTTCACATTTTAATTATTTTTTTAAAATACTTTGTTTATAAATTGTATATGAAACTTGGGTCTCTAAAACCTTGCTTATTACTATTAATAAATTGTATTTATTTTAGAATGTTTTTATCTCAGTACTTATTTGATGTTTGAGGGTACTTATAATATCAGCAATTCTAACATGTTATTAAACAAAAATTTCTATTGGCTTTTATCTCTTCTCTAAAGTATTGCTGCACAGTTGCATGTTTTATGAAAACATTGTTTGGTCACAGTTGATCTTATTGGTGGGAAAACCCGTGTTACTTTCACATGGTTTAACCCTACTCAGAACACTGATACACTGTCTTTTTCCAGACTATCTAATACTAAGAATTCATACTTTCATTGTAGAATTGGCAGGAATTCTTTTTTGAAATTCTTACTTTTAGCCTTGCTTTAAATTCAGTCTTATTTTTTGTTTTTCCATGTTTAGGCTTATGCAAAAAAAGGAGGCATTTGTAACTATTTACCAATATTGATTGTACATTAATTTAGAATTGAGGGCATTATAGAAATTTATTTTTAAGTAACTGAATGATAAACTGTGTTTAGATAAGAATGACGTATTTTATTAATTAATATTTTAGAAAGAGATGAAGGGGGGAGAGAGAGAGAGAGAGAAACATTGATTTGTTGTTCCACTTATTTATGCATTCATTGGTTGATCCTTGTATGTGCCCTGAGTGGGGATTGAATCTTTAACCTTGGTATGTTGGGATGGCACTCTTGACCAACTAAGCTACCAGTCCAGAGCCAAGGATGATGTGTTTTAGAACACTTAATTCAGTTAAAGGAAAGCATTGTTTAATTCAGGTCAACTAAACATTTATTGAATGCCTATTATATCCTCCTTAACACTAAGGGAAGAATGCAAAGTTGAATATGACATGGACTCTGTTCAGGAGGAGCTTATATTCTAGCTGGGGAAAACAGACTGTATGAATAAAGATCTCTTATGGACAATAACAATAGCACACTTTACCAGTAGTGGAAGAAAAACGGGTATTCAGGAACAGTGGTCTTACACTAAACTGCATAGTGTTGAGATTAATTCTGCCAGTATATCCAGTAAATTGACTAAGAAGACTAAATGGTACCCTTAATCTCTGTTTTCCTTAAGACATATATAAATTCTTTCTGTTTTGTTTTTTAATTCATCTGTTTAAGACATTTGGTTCTTTGTTGTTCATAGAAAGACTTAGGGAAATTTTAAAATAAAATTGAAAAACTCAGAAAAACAAAATCAGTATTTGTTTTAAAACATGTTGTTTATATGAGGAGATCAACAGTATACACTTTTATTTGTCTTCATCTGAAAGTTAGTGTTCTTACTATATATCTAAAATTATTTTCTATGTACCCAGTATGTCTGGATTTGGAATGAACAGGAATCAGGCATTTGGAATGAATAACTCCTTATCAAGTAACATTTTTAATGGAACAGGTAAGCTTATTCTGGAGCTAGTTCTCTATAAAAATATGGTAGATCTTTGAAATATGAAGCAATTCAGCATACGGGTCTTAAACCATTACAGGGTTTTTTGTGTGTTTTAAATTGATAGAATTTAATTTAGTGTAAGGATTTGACAGGAGTAAGACTTAACTTAGTGAACAGTTTACAGGCACCTATATTTAAATACACTTTTTCACTTGGCAAGGTAATAGTATAGTGTTATAACATCAGTATTATTTCCTCAATGCCTAGAGGATCCTAAATGTTAACTTAGACTTTGGTTATGCCTCAGAATCTTTTTTATTTCAAGAGCTTTTCCTATTCTCAGCCCTGTCACCACACTCAAAACTAGGTTGCGTGGTATTCTGGCTAGAGAGACCCGGATTAAAGAAACCTTTAAAGTTATATGGAGCACTTACAATATTCTTTTAATAATTTTAATACTGACTTTGGCATTTAACCCTTATGAATTTTTTATCCAGTTTTATTTAAAATTCAAAATGTAATTACATGGAAAACTAGTTCTGATTTTGACAGGAAATAATTCCTGTTGATTTATTTCTTTTATCAACTGCTTCAGACCAAATAGAAGATTTTATTGCTATTCTGCGTCAGGTTCAATTCCTTCCACCACTGCCTCTTGAGAAAGGAAATAAAGAATGTTGTCATGGTCAGAGGAGCCAAAATGAAAATGATTGTTGAGAGAGAAATGTATGTAAAAGAAGTGGAGGTGGAAGAATGATCAGTGACTTGAGCATATGTGGAAGCAGGAGAGATTTAGCAATGACATGTCATTTGTGTCTATGGGCTTTTAATTTTTAAAGTTATCTATTTAGCAGCATGGGTTGATCAAATCAGACTTAAAATTCCAAGTTTTAGCATTTGAAAGCTATAGTTTTTGTGTTCAAGATGTTTAATATCTCTGAAGTCAGCTGCATTTTATTGTTTAAGGCAAATTTTTTTAATGGACTATAAAGTAACTGTCTAGCAGTGTCATCTTTATTCTGAATTATGGTTTTATATAATTCTATAAATTTTAAAATTATTTTTAAAATTCAGTTTTAACTAAGCATATTTCTCAATAGAAAAATTGTTTCTAAGTCTTTCTCTAAAACTATAAATTTAGGGGTTTATTAATTGTCTATTTAAGTAAAAATTATTCTCAAATAACATGGCAATTTCAGTTTCATTTAGAGGACCTGAAGATGTATTTTAAAAGTTAATATAGATATGAAGTTTGTAGCCAATCTGTAATGAAATACATAATTTAAGAGAGATTGCTGTATAGATTGAGACTGTATAAATTGTTAATTTCTATTATCTATATAGCATCTTACTAAAATTTAAAACTCATAAACTGCAATTTCTTTAAAAATAATGGGTATGAATGATTTTACCTTTTACTCTTCATAATTTTGAATTGCTACCTAAGTTGAAATGTTAATAGAGTGTATATTGTTTTTTCAACAAAGTAATCAACAAAGTAATCTTGAGATCATAGTTTTTTTTTTTCTGAGAATCTTCTAATTATGAAACTTGGAGAAAAATTAAACTGAAAAAAAGACAAAATAAAGTGAAAATGGTCATAAAACACTAGATGAAAGAAAGGTTAAAGAAAGGCTATATTGTAGGCTAAAACTAAAGTAGGGAATTAAATTCATTAAAAATTAGGAATACAATATTGTAAAAATTATGGATAATAAAGGTTAAGAAATCAAGGGGATGAATAAAATAGGCAAAGTATAAATATTAGGTTAAATTGTAATTTTTAAAAGCAAGCAAGCTGAGTAGTTAAATTTAAAATGAGCAAAAATAAAATTTAATTACTATATATTTATTGAGCGCCTACTGTGTAATAGGTAATATAAACTTTTGGCTTTATATCATATTCCCATGCTTCCTAGGCATTCAATAAACATGGGACTCTACTTAGACCCTATTTACACTTCCTTGCTTGTACCCCCACCTGCAGAACACACATGCACACACATGCATGCACATTTGTGTATGGGGCCAGTAAACCACAGGCAGAATTCAAAGGGCTTTGTTTCCCTGCCTGTGTCTCAGTTATGACTCTGGCCATTTGGAGGAGGCACTGTCATTTTCACACCTGTGAATAACTGAAGCTTCAGATACAACCTCTGCTTTTGGATATAATGAAAAGAGCAGTTATTTCACAGCAGTCTCTCTCTTGCTAACTAACATGTTATAACTTTAGAGTACCATCTTTCACAGGAGAAATAATTGTACCACCATACTCCTTATTTTCTACCTTAAATCTCTTTTAAGATTTGGAATTTTTATTGTGCTAGTTATATTCTTTCTTTGCTGTATTGTTCATGGAATTCTTTATGTAGTATCAATCCACAAGTGTTTATTGTGCACCTACATATACCTACTATAGTGCTGTGCATTATTTACAAAGAAGGCACTGTTGTTTTCAAAGTATATTATGGTTGATCTTTAATAACCTCTTTAAAATGTTGGTTGAATCAATAGCTTGTGTTCCTTCTTGTTATTTAGATGGAAGTGAGAATGTGACAGGATTGGACCTTTCAGATTTTCCAGCATTAGCAGACCGAAACAGAAGGGAAGGAAGTGGTAACCCAACTCCATTAATAAACCCCTTGGCTGGAAGAGCTCCTTATGGTAATTAAACTTTTTGATGGTAACGAATGGAAACTTTTCCATTGCACACTCATACCCACATATACATGCTCTTTAATCAGAGTAGTGTATTTTGTCAGAGTTGATATACCCAAAGTGATTTTTTTTTCTCCCAGAATATCATCATAGCAAAGTTCAATGGGAAAACTTGTTTGTACAGAAACCCCAAAAGAAAGTCCTCATTAGTATTCAGAAGTTATTCTTCTGGAAGTTCTGCCTTGATAAACCTTCATGATTATTTTGTGATCTGCCTTTTATTAAGTCATCACACATTTTTTAAAATAATATATCCGTAGTGATTAATAATGACTGATCATACAGTAAAGATTTTTTCTAAATGAGTTTCTTAACCTCCACACTATTGACATTTGGGTCAAATAATTTCCTGTAAATGAGGGGCTGCCCTGTACATTATGGAATATTTAGCAACATTCCTGGCCTCTGCCTACTGGATGCCTGTATTACCCCTACCTGTCTCCCTCCCCCCATTGTGACAACCACAGATGTCTCCATAACTGACAAGTGTGTGGGAGAAAAAATTGCCTCCTGTTGAGAACTGCTACTCCTGGGTCATGTATAGTTTATCTGGACTCTTGGTCACCATTAAAATATTTCACTCTAATAAGAAATTTGGCTAATACATGCTAAATGAAAAGAAGAGGGGGACTTGAATACACACAGGTGCAGTAACAATTTAGACATGGAAATTATGTAAGTGCAACATAGCTATATTCTTTTTATTCTTTGCACATAGTTGTTTTCTTTTGGGAGAACCTGATAGAGACTAGTATCAGAAAACTGAACTTAGAGGGATCAGTTCATTACTCTAAAAACTGTTTTTTCTCATTTTCAATCTGGAAGGATTTCTATGCCTTTCAGAATATGAATACAAATAACTATATGAAGAAGAAAAAATTTTATTGTTCATATTCTAAAGTTTCCAAATCACTCTTCCAAAAATGACAAAAAGTGATCTGCTCTGGAAGTTGAGTACCTAGCACTTGATTCTCAGTTCAGACTCTAATGTTCTTAACCTTTCCTCATAGGTCCATTTTTTCATCCCTTTAATCATTCCCGTTGCCCTCCTTGGACCATCTCTAGTTTCTCCATATCGTTCTTGAATGTGGAGCCCCAAACTGGATATTGTTCTCCAATAAGGGCCTGACTAATGCCAAGTATAGTGGGAGGATTACTCCCCAGTTCTTGCATGTTTTACATCTATTACATGGAGTCCAAGAAAATCTGAAATAATATGGAATTGTTTAATAATTGATTGCAATTTGCTCACTCTGTAAGTCACTTTCAAGTAGAATATGACATGTTCTTTTAAATTTTATTTTATTTATATTTGACAAATAACTGATTCACTTGACAATATAGAAATAATAGCTAGTCAAATATTTAAATAAAGCAAGCTTTTAAACCAAAAATGTTAATAATTATTACCAGTATCAAATTGTGTTTTAATCATCTGTATATGACATTAGGTTAGAATGATAGAATTACCACTTATTTCCCTTGTATTATTTTGTGTATGGAATTATTATTAATATATAAAAATTTTGTTCTTCATTGTTATCCTGAATACTAATTTTTTTGAAGTATGCTTTCAGAGCAAAATAAGATCCTTTGGGTATATTATCATGAGGGAAGTTAACTTTTTATAATTTTTAGCAAAATATTATAAATATCAATTGCAATTCTTTGGATTATTTTCATTACATAGTTGGAATGGTAACAAAACCAGCAAATGAGCAATCCCAGGATTTCTCAATACACAATGAAGATTTTCCAGCATTACCTGGTTCCAGCTATAAAGATCCAACATCAAGTAATGATGACAGTAAATCTGTAAGTAACTGAGAATTATATATGTTAGTGATGTAGTTATTTCCCTTCAGATTTCTCTTATATTAACAGTTTTATATACTGTGTTAAGGACTTACTAAATACTATTACAAAATTGTTTTCTTGAATTTCTGTAATAATCTAACTTCTGAAGAATGTGGAAAACCTTTATAACTTAGAAGATAGCCTATTTTTTTCCTATTTCATATAGGTTTGCAAATTTCTGTTGAACTTCTCAGAGTTAATTTAGACTTTTATTGTAGTCCCTGTCAGCTGGATCCCATGAAGTTTGATATTATAGCCTTCTAAGGAGCTGTGTTTTTCTTGAGTAAGTTTTCTCCTTGAAGAATCTTTATACACATTTTTATTCCTGTGTTGATTCAGCCAACTCAGCTTCCTCTTTCTGCCTTAATGAATATGTTTATTTCTTCCACATTTCACTGAAAATAGCTTTTTTTGTGTGATGGGAGTTTGTATAGTATTAAAATAATTGATGAAGAATATTGGGTAAGAATTAAATACAAAATTCTAAAAGTGCATATATTCTAACTTATCTTGGAGGTTTTATGGTAATAGGTTAGGTATTTAGTTTTTATTCTAAATGAAAGTATTGAAGAGTTGTAGCTTCAATTGTATCCCAAAGCATAAAGTCTAAAATAGACAATATATTTTATCTGAGATAAATAAGAATATTTTTTATACAGTCCTTTAAATGTTCAAATGTATACAATACAAAAATTATTTATATACTATAGGACAGTTGTAAAAGCAAAAAGATTTAAACAGGTAATAATTTACTACTAATTTAAATTTAATAATGAATAGAAATGTACTAATATGTGAATTTGAAATGTATACATTTAACAAATTTTAATGTTACATTTAATTTTTTTCATGTTAGAATTTGAATACATCTGGCAAGACAACTTCAAGTACAGATGGACCCAAATTCCCTGGAGATAAAAGTTCAACAACACAAAATAATAACCAGCAGAAAAAAGGGATCCAGGTGTTACCTGATGGTGGGACTTCATAAAATATGTCACTGATACTATAGAATTTATTTTCTTGACTTTTTCATCAAAGATAAAAAATGATTATGTTCTTCTTCTCCAGGTCGGGTTACTAACATTCCTCAAGGGATGGTGACGGACCAATTTGGAATGATTGGCCTGTTAACATTTATCAGGGCAGCAGAGACAGACCCAGGAATGGTACATCTTGCATTAGGAAGTGACTTAACAACATTAGGCCTCAATCTGAACTCTCCTGAGTGAGTTTGTTGGGTTTTTTTCCTTCCACATTTGTACATAAGACCTCCCTGTAAATTTTCAGTTTTTAATTTCATGTCATCAAATTATATCTTCTGATGCCACTGATTGTTGCTGTTCTCTGCTCACTCTTGGGTCATTGCCTCTTTTATTAGGTACTGTATCATTGTCACTTTACAGTATTATTCCTCTTACAATTTGTCAGTTTCAACACATGTATGATGCTTCCAAATCCTGAAATCTCAGCTCCTTGAATTTTTCTCCTCCAAAAATTTTACCCTCTAGCATACCTCACCTACTCACTTCTTTAGTCATTCTTTTAACCCTGATGTTATTAGTAACTTTAGTTTTTCTGAAATTTTAAGTCTGTACTCCTGTGCCGCTTCCTATTTTCTACCTTTCTCCCTCTAGTATTGGATTCTGTAATTGTTTTGACTCTGTCGGGACCTTTAGTCCATTCTTTTACTTTTTCATTGTTCCTAATCATTCCTGTCTCCTTTTCCTACAGTGAACTTACTTCCTTTTTACCCAGTTAAAGTCTGTGGTCAGTCATACTGCTCAGCTACATATACCCTTGACTACTTTGCCCCTCTCCTGCTCTGTCATACTTGCATGGTAAAAACTACAACCCTGGTTATAGTCTGCCTGTTTTTGACCTGTGTTACTGAGCCTGGCGAGGGAAAAACACAACTTCACTAACAGGTTTTACTTTAGATATATAGCCAGGAACCTCAAAAGTAGGACTTTACTTCTGCCAACCATAATAATAACTGGCATGCCTAGTTCTTTTATTCTTTTCTCTCCTGTGCAACTGTTTTACACATGCCTATTCAAACCCCTAGTGATTTGTTCCCTGTTCATTAAGGATAGGAGACAGGGATTAACTCAGATGATGGCCTTGTTTTATTTCTGCTATGTTAAGAAAGCTGGAAGCAGTCAGGAGAGAATGTCAGCACAGTCTTTTCACCACAGCGTACCACTTACTACCATCTGCATCCGCTTATTTTATCTTCCACCCTGTTGCTGTAATTGATCCATTTTTTACAATTTTTTGTACTTTGTTGGATTATTTCTATCAGCATACAAATATGCTATGACTTCTTTCATGTTAAATGCTTTTTATTGATCTGACTAATGCCCCCCATTTTAATAATCTCCTTTGAAGCAAAATTCTTCAAAAGTGCTATCTCTAAATCCCATTTGTCTTCTATTCTCTGTTAAAACCATTTCAGTTAAGACTTTTGTCCCCATTACACTGAAACTGCTCTTGTTACCAGGTAACCAACATGTTATAAAATTCACTGGTCACTTCTAGGAACTTAACCTTTTGACCTATCAGCAACATTTTATTTAATGGACTCATTGCTGCATTTTTTCTCACTACTTTTAACTGCTACCATCCTGGTTTGAATCCTTATTTTCTCTTGCCAGAATTACACCATTAGTCACTAGGCATCTGATTTCTCCGGGTGCCCCCTCACAATCTCTTCTTCATATAGCAATCAGGACAGTTCTTTTTGAATAAGTCAGTCCTCTGTTCATTGCTCAGTAAGGGTTTATAGTTTCATTATGATTATGATAAAAAAAGAAAAAGGATTTTTACAGGCCTACTAAATATCTCCAAGCCCAATTTGTGTCTCTCCAGCTGTGTCACCCTTTTGCTCTGTCCCAGCTTCATTGGCCATCGTGCTGTGCTTCATACATGTCATATTGCTGCCCGAGTGGTTCTAGCAGTTTCCTTGGACTAGAATATAGAATAGTTTTTGCCAGATAAATTATGTGGTTAATTCCCTTACATTCTTTAGATATTTTTCAAATCTGACCTTTTAAATAAGACTAACTGCCCTATTTAATTATGCAACTAATCTCCCCTCCATTCCCCCTCCACTAACGTGGACTATTATTTATGCAAATTGTTTTTGTCTACCTCCCTCCAGTCCACCATTCTGAACCAGAAAGTAGGTTTCACTTTCTGTCAGTGGTCTTTGCTTTGTTTGTTGGTGTATCCCAAGCACCTGTAAACACTGCCAGGCATATAAGAAGCGCTAATTTGAACTTTTGCTTTTATTAATTATTGGTTTTTTCCTGGCCATATAAATGGGAAAGTAATTTTATTTGGTGACAATGGTATTAATGAATTCCAAGCACACACACACACACACACATCATGTATTTATAGATATCTATAGATACAGAGGTGGGCAAAAGTAGCTTTACAGTTGTTCATATAGAAAACCTTGTTGCACTTTCCTGCTGTATGTGTCATAGTAAACCCAAGAAAGCAAATAAGTAAAAAGTTACTGTTTTTGTTTTGAAGTTACTGTTTTTGCTGATTTCCTGAACTAAAATTAGAATCTTTTCTACGCTGGACTTCAGTGTTTTTTTCCCTCCCCTTTATTCAGAAATCTCTACCCCAAATTTGCATCACCCTGGGCATCTTCACCTTGTCGACCTCAAGACATAGGTAGGAGACTTCATTTGTGTTCAGACCTTTTAAAAATATATTTGTAACTGAGAATTAGTTAATAAGGTATTTTTTTTTTTTTTTATCTAGACTTCCATGTCCCATCTGAGTACTTAACGAACATTCACATTAGGGATAAGGTGAGTGTAGTTTATTATTCTACTGAGAATGAATTTATTTATTTTTTAGGTATAGACAGCACAATATTTTGAAATAATTAGTGGGGGTCTCTAGTATGCATTTTTATGTCCATTCAGTTATATATAATAATTATTTCTCTCTTTTTTTGTAATCTTAATATTTGATGAGGTTCTTGGTTGTATTTTTAAAATATTTTTAAACTATGTTAGGACTGGTAAAATATTTCTTGTACCTACTAGTAACAGGGTATAACCATAGCTGATAAGAATAAATTAACTACAAATTTAATAAATTCCCTCTGATGTTGTAATTTTATTGCTTTATCTTTTTTTTTTTTTTTTTTTTTTTTTTTTTTTTTTTTTTCATTTTTCTGAAGCTGGAAACAGGGAGAGACAGTCAGACAGACTCCCGCATGCGCCCGACCAGGATCCACCCGGCACGCCCACCAGGGGCGATGCTCTGCCCACCAGGGGGCGATGCTCTGCCCATCCTGGGCGTCGCCATGTTGCGACCAGAGCCACTCTAGCGCCTGAGGCAGAGGCCACAGAGCCATCCCCAGCGCCCGGGCCATCTTTGCTCCAATGGAGCCTTGGCTGCGGGAGGGGAACAGAGAGACAGAGAGGAAAGCGCGGCGAAGGGGTGGAGAAGCAAATGGGCGCTTCTCCTGTGTGCCCTGGCCGGGAATCGAACCCGGGTCCTCCACACGCTAGGCCGACACTCTACCGCTGAGCCAACCGGCCAGGGCTTATTGCTTTATCTTTAAGAAAGGTTTTTCTTTATAAATATTATAGAGACAGGTTTTTAATAGAACTATATATTATGTATTTAAAAACTGTTTATGACTTGGCTTTCTTTCTGAATTTTTTTTCTATTTTTGAATTACCTAAAATTGTAGCTACAAAGTAATTACCAGAGTGCAGCTTTAATTTTTTGTTTTTCTATTGAAAAAGGAAAGTGGTAAACACTTAATTTAGAGAAAAGAACTAAGATTTCATTTCTGTTAGAAATGGTATCTAGATTTTGACCTGTGAAAGGATATAGTTTATTAAAATTATATATTTGTGTTCTTCATATGTGTATGAATATCTAGTGTAAATGTCCATGTTCTACATCTGTACCGTGTGTTGTGTAGTCAAATCAATGTTGATGTTGTGGACAGGCAAGTAAAGAGATCTATTTCTCAGTATGTCTTAATACCTGAATAAGGGGGAGATAAGTATGAAAGAGAGCTAGCTATTTTTATTTTTGGAATGTTTGCAGCCACCTCCACTATAGAGCTCTTTAGCTCCAAATATCTAAGGGTTCCAGAACCATTTCTTATGCCAATTTAAGAATACTAATTTAATAAGATTTGACATATTTGAGACTGCTACCTTAATGGGGATAATATGAATGGAGAGAAAAATTAATAAATTCAGAGTGTATATCAGTTTAAATAAACATTTAGATAGAGGATTAATGTTGGTGAGTATTTAATAAAGATTTATATTAATGTGAGAATTTGAGACTGTTAAATGCACTTATGTTTTATAGTTTGGTAGGTCATTATAATGTTTCTGCTTTTTGGAGGGACCTGTAAAGTGGTCATCTTGTAGTCATTCATTTAAAGAAAATAAATAGCAATCTCTTTATGGTTTAAATTGCTGTCAGATCTGGATTCAGTTAACAGTTCCTGTAAGTCTTATGTATCAGACACTACAAGGTGTGTTCACAAATGCTTAATTTCATTTTCATTCATAGTAATCCTTAGAGATGTCATTGTCTGCGTTTCTAATTGAAATTTAGAGACTTTAAATAACTTGTACATGTTACATTAATAAGTGATGGAACGATATAAATCTTGAATATAAAGCCTGTATCTATGAGCTGTGTTTCACTATTAGTCCCACATAAGGTAATTAATAAACCCCTCAAATATATAGAACATCCAACATTGGAACTTTGCTTGGAAGTTTTCATTTAGATTTTTTCCTATTACATAAAATAGATGTACCAGAAATAAATGTTAAATGACTTTAGTAATTTAAATAATAAAACTACCCTAAGTGATGAAACTTCCTTTTAGATTATAACTACCTGTGTGATCATGTACTAACAGTTATCTGCTACAAAGAGAAGTATTTCTATTTTCTTTCTATTTTTACTTTAGTGGTAGCAATTATGTATTAGGATTTTCAGGCTTGTTTTATATTCCAGAATAATTTATTTCTCTTTTCCAGCTGGCTGCAATAAAACTTGGCCGATATGGAGAAGACCTTCTCTTCTATCTCTATTACATGAATGGAGGAGATGTATTACAACTTCTAGCTGCAGTAGAGCTGTATGTTCAAAGTATTTTTAAACATTTTTGTTTTATAGTGGATCTTGTTTATTCTGAAAGCTGCTTTTTTTGAAAAAGAGTGATAATGGCTATAGTTTTTGTCTTTTGTTTTTAAAGTGGGAATATTTCTCTATTAAGAAATTTAAGTTGGTCCTGGCTAGCTGGCTCAATGGACAGAGCATTGGCCTGGCATACAGACATCCTGAGTTTGATCCCTGGTCAGGGCACACATGAGAAGCAACCATCTGCTTTTCCTCCCCTCCCAGTCCCTCTCTTTCTTCTCTCTTCCCCTCTTGTAGTCAATGGCTTGATTGGTTCGACTGTCAGCCCCAGGCAACTGAGGATAGCTGTGTTGATTTGAGCAATGGCCCCAGATGGGGGTTGTTGGTGGATCCCAGTTGGGGCACATATGGGAGTCTGTCGCCTCTCCTCTCCTCTCACTTAAAAGAAAAAAAGAAATTTAAGTTATTTTTATATTTAGTAAAAGTTAATTTAGATTGAAATCTTCGACTGCCATGGCTTCATAATCACTGTATACATAAAAAGAAGAATTTGAAACTTAACCCTAAGTTTATAAGAAGCCCAAACACAGAGTTGCTTTGAATCAGGAATTTGGTGACTAATTTTTATAAATATATGAAGTATAAGGTATGGTTCATACCTGTGGCTCTTCTCACTCCCTGTGGAACCACATAGGTTAATGACAGTGAGTTTTCATCGTTTAATAAACATTTACTAAATATTAAATGGTCAAGTCACAGAACATATTTCTTGTATGTTTTGAAGTATTGTTAAATAAAGTCCGTATTCATTATCATGAGCCTACCAGCCAACTAAATTTATTCTTAAGATGTTGGTTCATTGGATATGTTTTTTTCCTGAGCATTTCTGTTTTTACCTGATGTCCTAAGAATAAAACGTTGTAATTATTTGTATCTCCAGTTGGTAACATATTAGTCATTCTAATCTATAGAGAGTGAAATACTAAAAATTTGTTATAATTGGGAGGACATTTTACAGATTTTAAGGGTTTTTTTGTATTATTCTGAAGTTGGAAATGGGGAGGCAGTCAGACAGACTCCCGCATGCGCCTGACTGGGATCCACCCGGCATGCCCACCAGGGGGCGATGCTCTGCCCATCTGGGGCAGAGGCCATGGAGCCATCCTCAGTGCCCAGGCCAACTTTGCTCCAATGGAGCCTCGGCTGTGGGAGGGGAAGAGAGACAGAGAGGAAGGAGAGGGGGAGGGGTGGAGAAGCAGATGGGCGCTTCCTGGCCGGGAATCGAACCCGGGACTCCTGCACACCAGGCCAACGCTCTACCACTGAGCCAACCGGCCAGGGCCCAGATTTTAAATATTTGATGGCCCTGGCCGGTTTGCCCAGTGGTAGAGTGTCAGCTGGCGTGTGGAAGTCCTGGGTTTGATTTCTGGTCAGGGCACACAGGAGAAGTGACCATCTGCTTCTCTACCCCTCCCCCACTTCTGTTCTCTCTCTGTCTCCCTCCCCCCCCAACCCACCTCCCGCCTGCAGACATGGCTCGATTGGCTCAAGTGAGTTGGCTCCAGGTGCTGAGGATGGCTCCATGGCCACACCTCTGGCACTAAAATAGCTTGGTTGCGGAGCAACAGAGCAATGGCCTTAGAGCAGCAGAGCTGCAGCCTCAGACAAGGGGTTGCTGGGTGGATCCCAGTCGGAGCACATGCAGAAGTTTGTCTCTCTGCCTCCTTGTCTCTCACTTAATAATTTTAAAAAACAAAGTTATTTTATAATATGCCTTACAACATTTCTATAAATGGCCTTGAGTCAGATACCAAATGTAAAATTTACTGTGTTGATAATAAATTGTTTTCTTATTTCTCAGTTGAAAATTTGTTTTTGCCCATATTCTTTTCACATTTTTTGTAAGACTAATTGCTAACTGTTCCTTTTCAGTTATTTATAAGTACATAAATTCATTCATTTATCCATTCATCACTGTCAGTTTTGTCCCATATTTTATGTGTAAAATTATTTCATAGTATTGGTAGGAAGTTATTTGTTTACATGGAGGTTTTATATGAATTTAGACATTCATTTAATTCAAATAAACATTAAATTTAGTTCCATACAAAATAATTAAAATAGTTGGAGTTTTTGTTTGTTTTAATATCTCAATTTCTGTTAAATATTAAGAACAAGAAAGGAGTGAAGTTTCTGGAACACAGTGTATCTTTATTTGGTCTGCCTAATATTTTATCTCATAGAGCTTTTATAATCTTGTTTTGTTTGCATAAAAAGTTTCTTCACTTAAGAAATGATGTCTGTATTTTTAAAGAGTGGGTTTTGTACAAATTAAATTATTTTTCTGTATTTATTTTACTAGTATTATATTTAATAACATAAAAGTCGGGATAAAGAAGCATTCATATTTATGTATTTTATGTATAGTTTTATATGAGAAAAGTTTTATAAAATGTGAGCCACAGGAAAAATTAATTGTCTTTTTCTGTTAAAAATTGAAGATTTAACCGTGATTGGAGATACCACAAAGAAGAACGAGTATGGATTACCAGGGCACCAGGCATGGAGCCAACAATGAAAACCAATACATATGAGAGGGGAACATATTACTTCTTTGACTGTCTTAACTGGAGGAAAGTAGCTAAGGTATATTTTTTTCCATGTGCAAATGTGTAAATCTGGACTTTAAAAACAAGTAACCTCTATTGTCTGTTGATGTGTACAAATACACTCATTCCAGTAATATGCCAGATATTTGCTAAGTCTTTTGCTCTACATCCTTGGCTTGATTTAACTCAAGGAGGATAAGTAGAAACAGTTCGTTTCACCCACAGTTAGAAAAATGATTGAACTCGGTAAGAAATTTTTGTAATTTTTCAGAAGCCTTGATAACGTTTGAAATATTTTTGTTTCTACTCAGTTGTAAAATAAAGATACCATTGTGCAATCCCAGTCATGTATTCTTATATTATTATTACTTTTAATTGAGCAAGTATGAGATTGTCCTAAAACCAGTATATAAACAGATAAAGGCTTTTTAAAACACACTCATTGAAGAAAAGATGCTTGAGTTTTGTAACAGAAGAAAAATATTTCTTGACAATTTATTGTAATATTTTTTTTAGTTGGTTCGTTTGAGTCAGTTTACTAAACTGATAAAAAGGGTAAATATTATAAGAAAACAATTTTAAATGCCAGATATTTGTCACAAAATAAAATGTTTTACATCACAAGATTCCATATAAAACTTGAAAAAAGAAATAGAAAATAATGAGCCCAACAACAAAACGCCAAAACAAGACATGTACAGGAGATTAAATATTTTTTAATTATTATTTTTTGGGTGGCTCAATAGTAAATGTCATTACTTCTCAGATCAAGTCTGTATACCACTGTACACTGTATTTGAGTTATTTTAACATTTCTAATTATTATGTATATCTTGATTTCAAAAGGTAGATCCATGCCTTAATCTTTTAGTTAAGTAGAAATAATTAAACTCATTACAAATAGTACATAAGACATTGTGTGTGGTACCTGTTCTTTAAGAAGTGTAGTGTAATAGAAAGCCATAGTCTTTGTGACATGGATTTGAATTTAACTTCTGTTTCTGCTATTCATGCTTTCACCTTGTGCAAGCTTCTTGATTTTTTAAATCAAAATATTTGCCTCTAGGTTGTCATGAAATTTAAATGTGAGTACACAAACACATTTACACTAACTATAGTGTTTGGCAAATATTAAGTATTTGATATATGAGAGTAGTAGTTGTGGGAGTTTGTTTCTGTCATCACTGTTAAAAATGATAATTGATTGTTAGGTTAGGTCAGTAGTTTTCAAATTTTAGCTCACATCAAAATTACCTAGAGATCTTTACACAAATTGCTTGGCCATACCTCCATTGTTTCTGATTGAGTAAGTCTGGAGATGGGATCTGGGAATTTGCATTTCTGGTAAGTTCTGAAGTGATGCCAACGATGGTGCTGGTCATTGTCTGGAGCCATACTCCAGTGAAACTGGAGAAACTCTCAGTGGTTGATTCTATAGGAGAGAAAGTGTCTTTGGAGGACAAAAAGTTCTGTTAGGAAATAAATGAAGTTTTGTCATTCACTTGAAGCTTTTTGCTCAGTATCATTGCAGATTAGTCCAAATTTAGTGTATGCAAAAAAGAGTGGATGTTTGAAGTAGACAGAAGTATAATTTTAGATAAATTTTAGTCCAGTATATGTGAAGAAATTAATTCGAGAAAAATATCAGTTTTCCATAGAACTAAGTTCTCCTCATAAAGTTAAATATTCAGAAACAGCTTTAATAGGGCCCCTTTATTCTGTCACAAAAGCAGTTCCTTAGGTAAATGTCATTTTAAAGATTATTGTGTGTATGTGTGTACACATGCTTACCAAATAATAATTTTACCCAATTTTATCTCACCTTTCCTTATAGTTGAGCTTTTCCTAACCTTTAATCTTTAAAGTTTTTAGCAGTCAAGTAGGAAATGAATTTTGGGAAATATCATTAACATAATTCCCTAAGAAATATCACTTGAAGTAATTTGCTGGCCACTTGCACTGAAATTGTTCAACAAATTTTTTTCATAGAGATGAAGGCAAAAAGAATTATTGGTTTCTATCGAATAGTAATTTATTTTGGTTGTATTAAATACAGGTTCATAAACTTAAAACTTAAGTTGTATTCACAGAGTAAACTTTTTACAAAGACTTGTGTTTTTTAAAAGCTGTTTTCAGTATTTTTCTAGAAACTGAATTAGAAATTTAGTTTCATTTGTTAACAAAGTTTCATTATACCACAGAAAATCTATTAAAATGCCATGTCCAAAGTTAATTTTAAAGTCCCCATCTGTAAAGTAGGTATGGCTTACTATTCACAGGTAAAGAACATGAATTAAATATCTTCAACTCATTCATTGTAAGAAACCGGCAGTATGAATTAATATTATAAATAATAACTTGATGTTATCATAGTGTTTTGAACAGTATTAACCTGATTTGACCAGAATCAGGTCTCCATTTAGAATATCTTGTATATGAGGTTCTTCCTTTCTCTTGTGCAAATCACTTAATATTTTTAGAGAAATTAAGAGTTGTATTATTAAACAAAGGATTAGGTAATTTAAGTCAAAAGTAATATTTCTTATCCCCTAAAAATCCTAATCGAGTTTTAGGATGCTGCCCATTATTTATTTAAAGAATTTCCTGGCCTGGCCTCTGGTAGCTCAGTGGATAGAGCAGGTGTCCCTAAACTGCGGCCCCCTGAGGCCATTTATCCGGCCCCTGCCGCACTTCCGGAAGGGGCACCTCTTTCATTGGTGGTCAGTGAGAGGAGCACTGTATGTGGCAGCTCTCCAGTGGTCTGAGGGACAGTGAACTGGCCCCCTGTGAAAAAAGTTTGGGGACCCCTGGGATAGAGCATTGACCTGAAATGCTGAGGTTGCTGGTTCAAAACCCTGGGCTTACCCAGTTTTTTGCACATATAACAACCAATCAATGAACAACTAAAGTGAAGAACTATAAGTTGGTAGTTTTCATTTCTGCCACCTCCTCTCTGAAAGATCAATAAATAAAATTTTTTATAAAAAATTTCCTGCCTGACCTGTGGTGGTGTGGTGGATAAAGTATGGACTAGAATGCCAAGTTCTCCAGTTCAAAGTCCCAGATTTCACCTATCAAGGCACATATGAGAAGCAACTATGAATTGGTGCTTCTCCCCCACCCCACCCCCACCTATCTCTCTCTCTCACTTTCTCTTTTTCTCTCTCACCCTCACTAAAATGAATAAAATCTTTTAAAATATCTAGAACTCTAACCTTTTAAATCATTAAAGTATAATCTGAAATCTTTTTTCCATTAAACCAAATATATACATAGATCCTCTAATACCTAGTCTTTGAATACTTCAAAAATTAAATATTCTGTTCCATAAGAAAATGAAAAAACCTTGTGTTTATTAATTCATCAGTCATTAATTACATACCTGCTTGGGGCCTGGCACTCTTCTAGGCAGTAAGTAGTGGTATTTAAAATGAAACATCCTTCTTGCCCTACAGATTATACAGAAGTGTACATATGTGTTGTGTGTGAACATGTAACAATCATGTAAAGGAAATGTAATCAACAATCAAAGTTAGAGAATAAAGAAATACCAGTGTATTGTAAGCTTTTTGTATTTTAAGAATAAAAGTACATAGAAAATAAACCAAAAAAATTTTTTAAATGGGAGACAAAATTTGACCTATTTAATTTCTAAATCTGATATGTAGGTTTTTGAGAACTTAATTATTAAATGTGTTTCCTAGGTTTAAACTGATCTTTTTTTTTAACATATAGGGAAAAAAATATGCATTGACGAAGTTACTCTAGTTTAAATTCTAGTAATAGAATGTAGTGTGCCAGTGTACAATGACAAGGACAGAATAAACAAAATTTTAATTTTTATAACTTCAGTAGTGGGATATGTATGTCACACAGATGAACTTTTTACCTTATAAGTACATGTAATTCAGAACTAAAATGCTAATTTTAATTTCTAAGGAATGAAAACAAGAAGATACTTTCTTCACTAATTTGGATATTTATCTTGAAGCCAGTTAATAAATTCTCTTACAGCTTTAGATAAGCAGGAAGAGAGTGGTGCTTACTCAGTGCCTTAGGGAGAGCTGTGGTGATTGTGATGGTAATTATGGTACTTGCTTGTTCTTTTTTACTGATAAACAACCACTGTGCTTTAATTACTCTACAAACCCTATATGGTGAACCTTTTAAGATTAAAGTTATCACAGAGTGCCTTCTTTATAAACATTTGTTAGTGGACTGAATTTTTTCAACATTATTTCTAGGGTAGTTGGTCTAATGAAGTGATTTTGTTTCAGATCTCAGGCTAAAAATATTAAAAAGATTGTGTTATGCTACAAAAGTTATGGACTTTTGGGTTACATAGGTCTGGATTCTATTCCTAGACCTGGTAGTTATGACTTGGGCAACTTACTTGTGAGCCACATTTTCTTAGGGTGCAAAATGAAGATAATCATAAAGATTAGAATGAAAATCAGCTGTATCTCTAATTTTGACCTGTATTAGGCTTTCAAGATACTGTTATTTGTATAACTGTTAATGTAATTAATATGTTTAAATATTAAATATTTGGTTCTGTACCTCAAAACTTAATCATGACCTCGGTTTTCATTTTAATTTAATAGTGAAATTTTCCCTTAGTTTAATAATGGAAACATTCATTATGGAATCAATTCAAAACAAGGCAGCTAAGGTAAAATATGGTAATCCATAGTACTAACATTACTTGTTGGCTTTCTTTAATGCATAATACATATTAAGGCTCATAATTTTTAAAATGATATCAACTGAAATAGTTTGTACTCACTGAATTCAGGTTGTAGAATTAGTGACTTTAAAACCACTTGCTCTTTGGATTTGCAAAGCTATGTTTTTTAATTTTAATATATAAAATGGCATTGCACTCTTTTTGATCTTGGGGAAGTGTGAAAAATGTCTTCAAAATTCTTAAATTTTAAAACACATAAAGTTAAAGTAGTATTTTGAAAGTTTAATTGAAATGGACTGTGCAGTTTGCTTTCAGATGTGCCAGCAGCAGCCTCAGTAGTTGGGTGGCAGTTACTTCTCAGGGTTTTGGGTTTGTGGAATGGAAAGTCTGGAGATGTATGAGTTTTAAAATCATTGTTTTCCTGATGTTTTAATGAGGTTAGAAAAACTTTGCATGTTTTTATATAAGACAAATTGGGAAATGATTTCTAAACATTTTTCATGAAAATAAATTTTTATATTTTATACTTCATTGAAGGAGGCTTTACTTGGAAATATTCTACAATTTGTGTTTTTATTAGTGATACAGTAATTGCTCCTTCAAAGTTTTATTTTCAAGCAAAAGCATAAAATTTTTATCATAAAATAGAGGTTTATGAGAAGTCTCTGACTTGCACACAGAAAATCTGTTTTTGTATTTATTAGAAACTACAGCACATTTTTATTCAAGCTATTCTTTTAAGGGAAAAACAAGTTGGTATATCTGTGTCTGTGATCATTCTCATGGATATAGGTATTTTGTTCATATAATAAAATATGTTTAGTGAAAACTTTGAGAACAAAGGGAGAGGAAGTCATCTAAATTCTTAAATTTGGTTTTATAGGAGTTCCATTTGGAATATGACAAATTAGAAGAACGGCCTCACCTGCCATCCACCTTCAACTACAACCCTGCTCAGCAAGCCTTCTAAAAAAAGACTTCCCTTTTCTTGGGGTATGGCTGTCTCAGCACAATACTCAACATAACTGCAGAACTGATGTGGCTCAGGCACCCTGGTTTTAATTCCTTGAGGATTTGGCAATTGGCTTATACAAAGGGTCACCATTTGAGGTCCTGCCTTACTAATTATGTGCTGCCCAACAACTAAATTTGTAATTTGTTTTTCTCTAGTTCGAGCAGGGTCTGAATTTTTTCATTTATTTTCTTTTTTGCCAGCAGACAGACTTGGGTCTATAAAGACAAGCAAGTACACTGACAGAAGTTTACCATTTAGTTTTAAAATGTAAAAAAGAAAATCCACAAAAGACTCAACAAAATTAGACCACAAAATTTGCATTGTTCATTGTAGCACTATTGGTAATAAAATAACAAATGTTTGTGCATTTTTATGTGAAGATCCTTCTCGTATTTCATTTGGAAAGATGAGCAAGGTCTGCTTCCTTCATTTTACTTCCCCTTCTGTTTTTGAAAGGCAGTTTCGCCAAGCTTAATGCAAGAGTATCTGACTGTTTAGAAGAAAGATATTGCCACAATCTCTGGATGGTTTCCAGGGTTGTGTTATTACTGAGCTTCATCTTTCCAGAATGAGCAAAACACTGTCCAGTCTTTGTTACGATTTTGTAATAAATGTGTACATTTTTTTTAAATTTTTGGACATCACATGAATAAAGGTATGTATGTACGAATGTGTATATATTATATATATGACATCTATTTTGGAAAATGTTTGCCCTGCTGTACCTCATTTTTAGGAGGTGTGCATGGATGCAATATATGAAAATGGGACATTCTGGAACTGCTGGTCAGGGGACTTTGTCGCCCTGTGCACTAAAGGGCCAGATTTTCAGCAGCCAAGGACATCCATACCCAAGTGAATGTGATGGGACTTAAAGAAGTGAACTGAGACAATTCACTCTGGCTGTTTGAATAGCAGCGTTTCATAGGAAGAGAAAAAAAAAGATCAATCTTGTATTTTCTGACCACATAAAGGCTTCTTCTCTTTGTAATAAAGTAGAAAAGCTCTCCTCACTGCAGTGTTGACTTTGATTTGAAATTGTGAAATTATTTCTTCAACATGAAAAACAGAAGCTGAAAAACCTAAAGTTTTACAAATATCAAACAATGGTGTGACTAAACATCTTATAATGTAGTTTTTCAGCTTTCAACAAATACTTTAATAGAACCATATACCATTTCACTTGTAGGTTAAAATATAGGCGTTCTTAGTTTTAACCAAGTTCAAACAGAGAAAACTTCTTAGAGTAGAGTATGGCAGCATTGGAAATAAAACTTCCTGATCACTTTTGGGACCCAATTAGAATACTTTTGACATTTATCTGTAAGAAGTACTCCTCAGTTTAAGGTAAGCCAAAAGCGTTGGCAGGCGGACTTGACCTTCAGTTTGCTGGCCTGGCTATTTCACATTTACAAGTTGATGGGTTCTCTTCTGTCCGAAGATAAACACTGTGTTAAATGTCTGAAGAGCGCAGCTATGAAAGCACAACTGAAGAGTTTAGGGTAGGGGCAGTGAGTTTTGAGCTTTACATTTTCATTTTTAAGTTGTTTTTCTGAGGACTGCAAATTTGTTGACATTTACCAAATCATATTTGAAAATGAAACATTTATGACATTCCCGTTTGTGTATCAGGAATATAAAATGACAAGATTTACCTTTTTCTATGTATTTTGGGATACAAGAAACTGACATAAAAATAACGGGATTTTTTAATCTTTCAGAGTTAAACCAAAGCATCTCTTCTATAGGAAAGTTGGCACTTACTTAATTTTATGGTTGTGGGAAAAGCTCTGCAGAACACACACCATATTTGACATGAACCACTGTCGGTCCTAGAAATCAGTTTCTTTAAGAAAAAGATTACATTTTTTCATGATATTTACTATGTGAAATGTAACTTTTCCAGCATAACCATGAGTGGTAAAAGAAAAAAGTAGAAGGGATCTTCATTCTTATGAGTACAAACAGAACAGTGTAAAGTGTCACCATAATCATGATTGGTGCTCTGTGAATGACTCAGAAAAGCAAGATAGCTCATAACAAGTGGTTTGTTGTATGGCTTCAGTTGTTTTGTTTTAATTGCCATATACAAAGTTTTACGTACATACGTTTTCAGTTTTCTTGAGTTCTTTTTAACCTGAATCATCAAAATGAGAAAACTGTTGGCCTGACCTGTGGTGGCGCAGTGGATAAAGCGTCGACCTAGAAATGCTGAGGTCGCCGGTTCGAAACCCTGGGCTTGCCTGGTCAAGGCACATATGGGAGTTGATGCTTCCAGCTCCTCCCCCCCTTCTCTCTCTCTCTGTCTCTCCTCTCTCTGTCTCTCCCTCTCCTCTCTAAAAATGAATAAATAAATTAAAAAAATGAGAAAACTGTTGCCTTGCCTGTAAACCAACTTTTTTTTTAGAGATACAGAGAGAGTCAGAGAGAGGGATAGATAGGGACAGACAGGAATGGAGAGAGATGAGAAGCATCAATCATCATTTTTCGTTGTGACACCTTAGTTGTTCATTGATTGCTTTCTCATATGTGCCTTGACCGCGGGCCTTCAGCAGACTGAGTACCCCCTTGCTCGAGCCAGCAACCTTGGGTCCAAACTGGTGAGCTTTGCCCAAACAAGATGAGCCCGCGTTTAAGCTGGCGACCTCGGGGTCTTGAACCTGGTCCTCCACATCCCAGTCCGACGTTCTATCCACTGCGCCACCACCTGGTCAGGCTAAACCAACTTTTTATAACTTGTCAACATCAGAAATTACCATGCCATTAAGATCCAAGTTTTAAAATTCTTTAAAATACTATATTAAACTCTAATATAACACACTATTATATTCCTTGGTTTTATAACATTGTTATACATGTACAGAAGTTGACCTAAACTAGTAATTTCCACTTTTTTCTTGGGTTTAAATTTTAATTTTTTCCTAGTAACAAAAATGTGTATATTATGTTAAATAATTTTTGTGATTATACTGTAATTGACTTTCTGGAACCACAAGCTATTTAGTTGCAAAGGAAAGTCCTTTCAGTTATTTACCTGCTCACAAAACTAAGGATATTTTATCACTTCATATTCATTTTGAAATATCCCCTAATTTTTGTGAGCAGTATAGTTTTAAATGATATATATATATAATATATATATATATTCTGTGCTTGTGATAGTATAATTTATATGAAAAAAACAGTTTTAGGGACTTTTTGCTACACACATAGTTTTCCTTCAGTATAACATTTTAATTAAGAACAAAGTTTATTTGAAATCTGACACTATATAAAGCCAATCATTTATCTGGTCTTTCCCTTTTTGCCACTGAACTTAGACACAATAGGTGCTTAATAAATACATGTTGATTGAATGGTATACAGTGATATATTTAAACTTGAAAATAACTACAAATTAAGGCATTGGGATTTGAAATAATTTATTCTGTAATTTTATTTTCAAAACAAGTTTTTTTCTTTTACAGAGACAGAGAGAGGGATAGATAGGGACAGACAGGAACAGAAAGAGATAAGCATCAAACATCAGTTTTTCGTTGTGGCACTTTAGTTGTTCATTGATTGCTTTCTCATATGTGCCTTGACTGTGGAGCTACAGCAAACAGAGTAACCCCTTGCTTGAGCCAGCGACCTTGGGTCCAAGCTGGTGAGCTTTTTGCTCAAACGAGGTGAGCCTGCACTCAAGCTGGTGGCCTTGAGGTCTCAAACCTGAGTCCTCCGCATCCCAGTCCGATGCTCTACCCACTGCGCCACCACCTGGTCAGGATCAAAAGAGTTTTTAAGCATTTTCAATTAACTTTCTAAACTTCAAATCTTCAATTATTTTCTTCTCTGCCTTTTTTAGTTGACCTTCTGGATCCTCCTTCATTCAAAAACCATAGATCTTCCATTTTGTTAAATTTTCTGTTTAAACCATTCCTTGTTAAATATGTGGTGTCTGAGATAGGCTGCAAAGGAAGACTTGCATAATTTTACTTAACTTAGATTTGCTGAATAGCATCAATTTTGCAAGAAAGTTGCCGAAAACCTAAAATGCTTAAGAAAAGGGATGTTTATATTTTATGTTCTCTTAACCATGGTTAGTCTGTATAGTTTAGTGAAAAAGACATAGAAATACTTTGAACTGGTTCCATCAAGACAGTCTCTGGAGAAGGAGATAAGCTAGATCTCAATGAGTTTTTGAAAGCTAGATCCTAATGGCGTGTTACAAAGTTCACTCTTTTTGCCACTAATATTACCCATGAATTAGATCAGACCATAAATAAATGACAAATCTAGGAAATGAAGCAAATGAAAATCAATTTTGAAATTTAAATCAAACCCTGTATTTAATGTTGCATCAAGTAGGTAAGAATCATTGAATTGGGATAATTACTTAGTTTTGTACTTTGGTTGCTAAAAGAAAAAGGATGGTGGGATATAACACGGCTTAATAGTGGTTCATATGTAGATGAATGTAAATTGTGAGTCTATTGCCAAAAATACTCTGCTGCATTAGGAAAAGTATAGTGCTCAGAACAAGGTAGGAAGTGTGCTGTGAAGAGCTGCTGTGACTGGGAAAGGCAGGAGAGGATGTGGCCGGACTTAAGAATTGCAAATCAATACAGTGTTTTACATGCTTATTGTACCCTGCCTTCAGCATGGCATTTTGAGGCAGGTTTTAGTATCCCCGTTTTATATTAAATTTGAAATACACAAGGGGGGGAGACCCACCCTGGAAGTAGGAATGTTTAGTATTAGAGTATAAACTCTGGAAACATGGTATTTGTCTTCAAGTATCAAATTCAAGAGCTGCCATTGAAAGGTGACTTCATTTGTGTGGCTGAAGAACAACCAGTAGGTTTTAGTGCAATATTAAAACAGGTAATTAAGGTTTTGAAATGAGTTGCTTTATAAGGTATTAGATTCAACCTCGTAGAACAACCCGGAGACTGGATGGAAAGTGTTCTATGTATAAGGTAAGGTAAGGAGTTAAACTGATTGATCTTGCATGTTTATCATTTACTGAAAAATTGTTGAAGTGGGATAATTGCTGTATTTCAGCAAACCCAGTTGCCAACACTTTTAAGGTACATCATCATTTTGTGTACCACGAAGGAAAGAAGTGGCTCAAAGTATGACAAGCCCCACTTAAGATGCATGCCAATTTCAAAGATGCCATGCATGGAAAGAATGTGTATCATAGAATTGATGAGGTGTACACCTCGGAGAGGAGGCACCAATGGACAGACAGCTAAGGGAGACATGACAGCCATCTTCAAATATAGGGAGGACTTCAGCAAAGAAAAGGGCAAGTCTGAAATCAGCAGGTGGAGGAAGCTGAGAGAGTTTTGTTCTCACAAGTTAAGGTGTTCTCCTGCAGTACTAACTAACTGCTACATGAGTGAGGATTACAACAGCAAAAATATTCATGCAGGAAGTGGGTGACTCAAATCTCCACTGAGGGCTGCTATTTTGAGTAAAAAGTTGGATTTGATAACTTCTAGGCCTCTTCCATTGTTAAAGATGCTGATAGCCGTTTTTTGCTTGCTTGCTTGCTTGTTTTTTTATCTGAAGCTGAGGAATTGATCAGGCTAAAATGTGCTTGTCTGTGAGTCATAGATAAAGTTTACATGAATTCACTGCAAGATCTTTGGAAAGAAATTTAATCAAAAAAGTTGCAGAAGGCAGCTTCATTCAACATTTTACCCTCTAAACTTTAGGAATAAAAACATGAAACATTGGTAAAGGACAACAAATAGTAAAGCATATGGATGTGATATTCACTAGGTTAATTTATTCTTTGTTCAAAATAGGGAAGAGATAGTTTTTGATCAGTTTTGAGGTAGATGTTTAGCCTGAAATTAAACAGCATGACTGTCCAGTCTCCTGTTTTCTGCTGTAATAGTGATAACAAAAATTAGGTTAAGCAGTAATCCTATTATTCAAAAAGGAAGCTGATCATTAAATTGGATGTAGAAAATGCTCTGTTCAGATTATGATAGCTTCAGGAACTAACCTGAGTAAAAGCTATCCTCTAGTTAGGTCATTCTTAAATTTAATGAGCATAAGAATCACCTGGGGAATGTTAGCATTGTCAGTTTGGGGCATCATATTTAGATATTCTAATTTTCAAATGTCTAGAAAGGCCAGCAATACAAATACCATAAGTTGTTTCGGAAACTAGTGAGCTACCAGTTAACACTTCGAGAAATTGTGCACTGCCTGCTTTACTGCACAGGTACTACCTAGAATAAAATCTTAAGGTTCTGGTAAAATCCAACTAAGTTAATTTTGGAATAATGCATTTCTATGTATCAAGCATTCATTTCCTTTACCTTTATCCAATGTTCTAGCTCAGAAACCACATAATTATAACTATTTATTAGAGCAGAATACAGGGAAACCTAAATCCATTCCCAAGTACAAAACAGCTAAGATGCCTTTATTTTTTAATCTTAGCTATTTCCTAGGGATATTTTTGCTAGATCTTAGATTTACACTTCAGTTTGTGTGCATAAAAACTGCCAAGGGCAAATTATGTGCATTATCAATCATATGTGCATCAACTGAAAGTTGATTTTTTTAAAGGCATCCTGTTATATAAAGACTATGACCTGATATTTTAGTGGTTTATATCTTTATCATAAGAATTCATTATTCAGTTTAAAAATGTCACCCTTTCCAGATGTTTGCCATAGTCTTCCCTTAAATCATTTAAGTGACTTCTTGAAAGTGTCATAAAATTCACAATGATAGTCATCATTGTCATTTTCTGTTGAAAACCCAAATTCTTGAATAGTCCAACAGCTTATACTGTACTGTACAAGGTTGACACATGCCAAAATACTTTAATCAACTATCATCTAAGGGTAAAACCTATTTTTCATTCTTCATGAGATTTTATCTTAATTTTAGAGGACTAATAGGCATCTACTATACTACAAATATGTTTTTGACACTTTTGTTAGAGATGGTGAAATAAAAACATTTATGCCGAAAGTGGTAGTTCCTTTAAACAATAATTAAGAATGCTAGCTGAGGAAAACAATTTTCCATCATGAATCAAAGCTGATTTATAATTTTTATAAGCATATCCTGAAATATAAATGTTCAAATAATTTACATTTGTATTCAAGCCTAAGTCTGTTTTTCAACCACTGGTCCCTGGACCAGTCTGCCAGAAAATTTGTGCCAGTCTGCGAAAGAGTTAACCACCCCGATGTATGAAATTATAGACCCAATGATCTTAGTCAAATTCACTTTTTTTTTCTTTTTGCAAGTGAGAGGAGGGGAGATGGAGAGACAGACTCCCACATGCGCCCCAACCAGGATCTACCCAGCAACTTGTCTGGGGCTGATGCTTTCCCATTTGCAGCCATGCTCATAACTGAGCTGTTTTTAGTGCCTGAGGCACAGAGGCTCCATGGAGCCATTCTAAGCACCCAGGTGATGCATTGGAACCAATGGGGGGAAGAGAAAGGGATGTGGAGAAGCAGATGGACGCTTCTCCTATGTACCCTGACTGGGAACTGAAGCTGGGACATCCACATGCCAGTCCGATGCTCTACCACTGAGCCAACTGGCCATGGCTAAAATTCACTTATGCTCAGGGTGACTTCTGCCTTAGCAGCCCCTGAAATAATTCAGTTTTCACTGGTCCCCAAGTGTAAAAAGGTTGAAAATCACTGGCCTAAGTAACATTTTGACCACATAATTTTTAAAACTTTGTAACAAGTGATGTTTTTCTTCTAGGCTAATCTATTCTCTATACTGAAGATAGTAAACACATGAGAGATCTTAAGTCATTTTGAAAGAAATGAATCAAATTTCAAGGATGGTATGATGTCAGCAAATGGCTGGATTTGCTTGATTCTTCTGAGGATTGACCTTATTGATACTCATTTATAATAGAAAATTAAAACACTGAATATTCTTCAAAAATATACAGCTCAGTAAAAAAAACACATGCAGGAATGACAAATAGTTTCCATTTTCTGCATAAATATAAAGATTTGGGGCAGCCTAATGTTTGGAAGCTACCTTTAAATCTGTTACATTCTGAACATTTATTTTAAGATGCTTTAATTACCATATGTAACAGTTGCATTAAAGTGGGCTGCCTTAAAATTTGAGCTGTTAAATATTCCCATCTTAAGAAAGATGTTTGATTTTTTAGACTGTTTTAAGTAATTTAGTCAAATGGTTATCAAATATAAAACAAGTTATGTCCCTTTCTGAATGAAAATTATATATGTTTTTTAAAATGCAAGTCATGTTACACATCTGCTAAAAAATAGTTATTGCTTTTTTTTTTTTTTTCTGGGCAAAAGAGAGAAAGGGGTGGGGGAGTGGGAAACATCAACTCATAGTTGCTTCTCCTGTGTGTCTTGACCTGGCAAGCCCCAATGTTTCGAACCAGTGATGTCAGTGTTTAGGTCAATGCACCACCCACGGGTCAAGGCATAGATTTCTCCTTTTTAATCTGAAGTTTTATGTTATTTTTGCATTTCACTCTAAAGGATTTAATATTTGAATATTAAATTAGTTAACTTGCCCATCACTATTTGGACTCCAAATTTTGTCTAATGATGAGCCAAAATCATTTTCCCAGCTTCTCTCTACATTTGCAATTACTGTTAATTAACGAGCAACAAAATCCATCATCTTAGATGTTTGTTTATTGGATAAGAACAAAAACATACAGACTTGTTTTAGAGAATATTAAAACTGAGAATCCTGTCTGTCTTTGAATTATCTACTTTCCTTAGTATTTTTAGATAAGGATATTACCTTACTGTTTTTTATATATATATATATATATATATATATATATATATATATATATATATATATATATATATATATATGGTTTTATTCATTTTAGAGAGGGGAGAGAGAGAAAGGGGAAGGAGAAGGAAGCATCAACTCCCATATGTGCCTTGACCAGACAAGCCCAGGGTTTTGAACCAGCGACCTCAGCATTCCAGGTCGATGTTTTATCCACTGCGCCACCACAGGTCAGGCCTACCTTAGTTTTCCAAATAATATCAAAAGAATACTGAACAAATGGAAGATTAGTGTAAAAAGAAAAGGCCTAGGAGGGACTTGACAGTTGTCTTCCCACATCTGAAGTGGAGTCATTTTGCAAAACAAGTTATCTTTTATCCTACATGACACCAGAGGGCAGAATAACGACCTTTATGTGGATATTATGGCAAGGCAGATTTTAATTTACAAGAAAATACTACATAATTTTTTAAAAGGTCCAAAATATCCAATGGGTAGCATCAAGAGTTAATCTTTTATCACTAAAAGTCCATCAAAGGCTAGAAAACAAGTATTAGGCAACCTCCTTCTTTAGGAAGGTGGGCTTTTTTTTCTACCCTAGAACTAGTTAATGATTGGTTTATTAACATCTGGTGGTTCCCTGTGTTTACTTATACTTTGAATCTAGTTTGAATTTCTAACAAACCTCTCTGAAACCTAAAAACTACACTTAATTTCCCTCTACTGTGGAAAACTGAACTACTTCTGTTTGCTATGCATCTAAAGTAGAACTATTTCAATGCAAGTGATTCAGAGTAAAATTAAACCAGAGGACCAGATTAAATCACTAGCTCCTTCATCCTCTACCTACAGTCCCACTTCATAGCCACATTTCACACGATGAGTTTTACTATACCTGTATATGAGTATATAAGCACATATTAAATCCATTTGCATTACCTACACTCCTTTTTTTACTAAATATGTTTGTGAGATAGCATAGAATATAAGAAAAAGAATGGGCATTGTAATATTGAGCTGTCAATATATGTGCAGTTTTGGAAAAGTTCCTTAATATTATGATCCTTCTTCATCCCCTGGGAAGAATAAATTAGGGCATTTGTTTATAGGCAGGTGTTCAATAGATGTAGGTCAGTTTCTCCAAAGACAAACACTCTCCCTTAGCCATCATACCAGGAAGTGCTCTTCGCATTCTGGAATTGTTATAGGACTTTTTACCTTGACAAGGTGTAGTTAGTAATAGCTAAGTTATTTAAGGACAAAAATGAACTTGGAATAAAAATAACAGAATATTAACATTATCTTTTAGTCCAACCCTTTTGTATGAGGAGGAGGAAACAACTTAATGCCAGTTATTTATATCAAACTGTTTACTGTTACTGCTCAGACCAGGGGTCCCCAAACTATGGCCCGTGGGCCACATGTGGCCCCCTGAGGCCATTTATCCGGCCCCCACCACCCTTCTGGAAGGGGCAGCTCTTTCATTGGTGGTCAGTGAGAGGAGCACTGTATGTTGCAGCACTGCAAAGCGCAGCATTGCTCATGTACAGTACTACTTCCAGTGATGCAGGACGCACACGTCACGGCTCTGGAAGCGCGTCATATCACTTGTTACGGCTAGCAATGACAAATATGGAACTAGACATTGACCATCTCATTAGCCAAAAGCAGGCCCATAGTTCCCATTGAAATACTGGTCAGTTTGTTGATTTAAATTTACTTGTTCTTTATTTTAAATATTGTATTTGTTCCCGTTTTGTTTTTTTTACTGTAAAATAAGATATGTGCGGTGTGCATAGAAATTTGTTCATAGTTTTTTTTTTATAGTCCGGCCCTCCAATGGTCTGAGGGACAGTGAACTGGCCCCCTGTGTAAAAAGTTTGGGGACCCCTGGCTCAGACCAAACCTTTAGCTTCTTGCTTTCTAATTCTAAAACTGACTTCCCTTTTGCTATGTGTGTGTGCACATGCGTGTGTATCTTACATAGAAGTTCATTTCCACTAACATGAAAGGATAAATTAGAATTTAGGAAATCTTGCCAGCACTCCAAGTGTTATGAATTTACTACTAAGTGATTACCTGTGCTTTCTGCTTTCCTTTCTCAATTGCAAACAAAAAGGCTGCATGCAAACAAACTTGAACTTTTAAAAAATATTTTAAGGCCCTGGCCGGTTGGCTCAGCGGTAGAGCGTCGGCCTGGCGTGTGGGGGACCCGGGTTCGATTCCCGGCCAGGGCACATAGGAGAAGCACCCATTTGCTTCTCCAACCCTCCCCCTCTCCTTCCTCTCTCTCTCTTCCCCTCCTGCAGCCAAGGCTCCATTGGAGCAAAGATGGCCCGGGCGCTGGGGATGGCTCCTTGGCCTCTGCCCCAGGCGCTAGAGTGGCTCTGGTCGCGGCAGAGCGACACCCCGGAGGGGCAGAGCATCGCCCCCTGGTGGGCAGAGCTTCACCCCTGGTGGGCGTGCCAGGTGGATCCCGGTTGGGCGCATGCGGGAGTCTGTCTGACTGTCTCTCCCCGTTTCCAGCTTCAGAAAAAAAAAAAATATATATATATTTTAAATAATTAGTCTTCACTATTTCAAACAAAATACAAAGTCTTTGGGAGCTTCCCTTCCTGCTTATTTTTGAACTAGGTGATATTTAAGATCCCTTCCTCTTATGATAAATATCTAGAAATATTAGTTCTCAATAATAATTATATTTCAATATAATAAGGTTTATTATGGACAGGAAAAATTTTAAATAATTAGAAAAAATAGTGGCCACATAGGAAATTTATTTCAAATTTCAAATTCTGAGGCTAATAACAAATATTTAACATTTATAAGGAAGCATAGCAAGAAAGTTAATTTCTTGATGCTGGTAAGCTGGAAATAATTTAGTACAACTGAAAACATTTTTAAGACAAGACCCAATGAAAAGGAAGCAATTTTTTGTGACAGCAACAAAATCCACAATTATATAAGCTGAACAAAAAAAGAAAAGATTACATTTCTTTCTATAAGGTTTTCTTTGTTGGATACTTATGCTTCCCATTCGTTTATTCTTATCTAAGTAGTCTAGTTGCAAATGTCTAAAATCTACCTAGAATGAAAATTCTAATGAGAAAAGGTGATAAAACAATATTAATTTTTCTCCCTTATGTATTTTAGCTATTAAAGTGTATAGTAGCCCTGGGCGGTTGGCTCAACAGTAGAGTGTTGGCCAGGCGTGTGGAAGTCCCAGGTTTGATTCCTGGTCAGGGCACATAGGAGAAGCACCTCTCTGCTTCTCCACCCTTCCCCCTCTCCTTTCTCTCACCAAGGCTCCATGGAAGCAAAGTTGGCCCAGGCGCTGAGGACAACTCCATGGCCTCTGCCTCAGGCACTAGAATGGCTCCGATTGCAGCAGAGCAACACCCCAGATGGGCAAAGCATTGCATCCTGGTGGGCATGCTGGGTGGGATCCTGGTTGGATACATGTGGGAGTCTGTCTGCCTCCTCCCTGCTTCTCACTTCCTGGGGGGAAAAATTAAATAATAATAACAAATAAAGTGTATAGTAGCTGTTTGTTATTGAAAAACAATGTAACAGTTTTTACAACAGTGTATAAACACTTTTGCCACATGTTCTAAATCCCTTTCTATTCCTAGGATACCAAAGCCGTCCTTACGATAATTCATTTTAGAATCCTTTATTAAGAATATATATAACTATGAACTGTATATTGCAACTTTAACATCAGTCACATCTTGAAGAATATTGATGTGAATAAATCATAAATAGTAATCATTTTAATGTTCCTGTGTAGATAGATCTTTTTCTTTTAAAAAGAATTTCATCAAGGTATTGCCATGATTCCGAAAACACTGCTGTGCCCAGTGATGTACATACAATAACTCAGACTGGTTCTGAGTATTGCATTTTTAATCTTAATTTGCAGGAAACTATGCAAAGAAAAGACTAGGGGTGTGTGTGTGTGTGTGTGTGTGTGTGTGTGTGTGTGTGTGTGTGTCGCGCGCGCGCGCGCGCGCGCGCGAGCTGCTTCTGCCCTCCACAGGAAACAGAAGATGCTAAGCGACCTCAAAGTGCAGTCCCTGGGGTTCTTCCTACTAATCTAAGTCAGTGGAGACCCGTTTTCAGAAACCGAGGGGCTGACATATGCATTCTTCCTTGGAAATGTGATAAAGCAGTCCCACCTGAAGGAAATGAAGCTAATAACAAAGTGTTGAATTAGTAAAATAAAAATGATTTAATTTGGTAAGTGTTTTGATATGTTCAACTTTTAATAAGACATGCTAATAATGAAAGGGTTCAGAAGAGAAGCCAGCTAACTTAAAGATAGAAAATAAGAGGAAAAAAGTGTTTGTAAAGAGCAGAAGGCTAAATGACAACAGTTTCTTCAAATACTTTAAAAATCATTATAAAGAAGGAAAATGACTAAATGAAGAAGTAAAAAAAAAATGATTTGAAAGCCCTTGAATATCTAAGGTTAAATTATAACAGAATTTTCTGATAGTTATTTTCTAGACTTAGAAAACCATCTTGCTTCAGTTTTTAGGCGCAAAGTTCATTCACAGAACTCTGAGCTCTGAAATCATGGAAGAGTGAATTATATTATTTTTCGACACCCTGTGTTTTATGAACAACTAATAAGAGTAAATTCTGCCTTGATCAAGGTTAAGTTGCTTAGTATACTAAACTAGAATAATTGGATCTCACCACTGTCTCATATCTAGACTGGCTTTAGACTTCTTGAAAAGGAATATCATTATAACCCGCAGTACAAAAGAGAATCAGACTGAAGAACTATCTCAGGTTAAGCTGTTCCAACTCAAACTCACCTTTCCTTCAAAGTAATGTAATCACTAACAAACTGTCTTTATGCCAACAGAAAGGGAAGAAAATAATATAATTCCTAGGTAAAGAAAGAAGGGAATCTCTCTCAAAACTTGTAAGGTGTTAAAGTAAAAAGGGTCTTCTCGACTTGAAAAATTTCCAAACCCCACATCTTCTTAATTTATTCATAAAAAACACTTAGGATGGTCCTGTAATTAAACCTACTTTGCCCCTACTTTGGAAATACTGTTACCACATAGAATAACCATTCAAAAAGTAACATAAAACTGCAGTTGAAAGGTACTCCATATCAGTTAAGTAACATTTGAAATCCAAGAAAGAGAAGTCAGGAATTCCAGGATTGTTTCCGTATTCATCAGGAACATAAACTGAATCAAGAGTACATTCATTTGAGACTTGCAAATCAAGAAAAAGATAAGTTTATCTTCAAAAAAAATGTGACCATTCTAATTCTTTAAAAGATAGGTCGAAAAAGTTCTTAAGTTTGATATTAAGATAGAAGTGTGGCTTGGAAAAGATAGTCTCAACTTTTTTTTTTTTTTAAGTCGTGAATAGAGATGCACGGGGAGGTGTGGATGGGGAGCAACGCGAAGAATTGAGAGTACTCAGATCTAGAAACAGTACCTGTCCCAAAGTGGGTCTGCACGCTGCTGCCGCCTGGCTCAGCGCTTCTGGAAAGCTCATCTACAAATCCAGGGGCGGGTCAAGGGTGACATGACTTCTAAAGAGGGAAACAGAACATAAAGGATTCTGTCCTTGGGAGTCCTGGAATGAAGTGACGGTCTTAATAGGAATAGTGATTTTTTCCAGGGCCGCAAGCCTCTCCACTTGTTTCCTTAGTTCCCTACTCAGTCCCAGCCCTTGGGGCAAATCAAGTGGGGTCCATCGGCTGCGGGAGACCTAAGTTGCTGCGAGGTTCACCCAGAATTCAGGCAGCGAGTTTCCTTGGTCATGCCAGTCACTGGCCTCTGCCCCCAAGCGCGTTGCCTGTATCGCAACCCTACCTGACTCAGTCTCTTTTACTTTTAACCTGCCGCTTGGGGCCTCGGAGCGCGGGCCTGCAGCCAGGTGGTCGGGAGCTCCAGGACCCCGCGGCCGGCCAGTTACCGCGCTGGCTGAGGGGGTTGGGGTAGTACACAAGAACAGATGCGGCGCGGTCACGCCCCCAGCGCCCGCCGAGCGTGGGAACTGGTAGCAGGACCTCCTCCCGGCGCGTCCAGCGCTCGCGGGGCTTCCACCCCAGGCCGCCGGTCCCGGCTGCGGTGGCTCCAGGCGCGCCCGCTTCTCGGGCGCGGGCTCACTCCCTGCTGGCTGGCCATCCCGGTTCCGAGTTCAAGATTCTCACCGCTCCCCTTGCACTACGCCTGCTCCCTCTTTCCTTTCCTTTTTTAACTTTCACTCCAGTTAAGCTACATTGATCCTCGGCTTCCGTCTCGGAGATCCCTCTCCGCGGACTGAACGAGCATCCCGAGCGCCAGGCGCCCTCCCCGGCGCTCGCCGCCCCAGGTCCGCCGGAGACGCCGCGGGCGGGGCGGGGCAGGAGGGGCGGGGCGGGGCCGCCTCCTGCCCCGCGGCGCCCCCTGGCTCGCCAGTCCGTGCGCTCCCTGCCTCAGGGCGGCTTCCCCGCGAGCCCGCGGAGAAGCGGCAGCGGGCGATGGAGCCCGGGCGGCTCCGGGCGGGAAGAGGCGGGCCGGGGGAGGCGGGGACAGCGCGCCGGCGGAGGCTGGCAGGGGGCGCTCCTCGCGCCCGAGGGGGCAGGAGGCTCTGACGCCGCGGCGGCACCGCGAGCCCCCGGGCACTGGCAGCGGCGGGGCAGGGGTGTGGGGCGCTGCCGCCTCTAGGGGCGGCGCCGGCCTCGGCCCCTTTGTTCTCGCGCGCGCCCCCTCGCCGCCCACTCCCCTGCTGTCGCGCGGCGGCGGCGGTGGCGGCCCCTCCCGCCCGAGGCGGGCAGCTCGGCGCCGAGGGCGGGGGCGGGGGGAGCCGCCAGCCGCCGGGAGTGGGGGGCGATGGCGAAGCTCCGGGTGGCTTACGAGTACACGGAAGCCGAGGACAAGAGCATCCGGCTCGGCTTGTTTCTCATCATCTCCGGCGTCGTGTCGCTCTTTATCTTCGGCTTCTGCTGGCTCAGTCCCGCCCTGCAGGATCTGCAAGCCACGGCTGTCAACTGCACGGTGCTGTCGGTGCAGCAGATCGGGGAGGTGTTCGAGTGCACCTTCACCTGTGGCGCCGACTGCAGGGGCACCGCGCAGTACCCCTGCGTCCAGGTCTACGTGAACAACTCCGAGTCCAACTCCAGGGCGCTGCTGCACAGCGACGAGCACCAGCTCCTGACCAACCCCAAGGTAAGGACGCCCGCGAGGAATGCCCGCTCCTGCGGAGGTCTGGTGGGCTAGGGGACCCTCGGTGGCGGACCCCGCGCAGGCTGGGCTCGGAGTGTGCTCGCGTTGCTAGGAGGAGCCAGGCGGCGCAGGCTGGATTCTAACCAGCAGAAAGTACGTCCGGAGCTCCGGGCGGGTCCTGCAGGTGGGTTTGTGTGCGGCGACCCGCGGTGCCCTGAGGCTTTTTTTACACACCTGTGTAGCCTGGCCTCGATTTTGAGGCCTTGACCCCGGTCAGGTCCGGCGCGTACGGGATGGGCTTTGGAGAAATGCAAGGAGCGGAAAGTTAACTTTTCCTCCGACTCACAGCCAGTGGGTAGCAGAGATCCAACTACTCTGGTCAAGGTCCGAGCTCCCACTGGCCACGTCAAGAACTCGCCTTGGAAGATCGAGAGGGGTCTTTGAGCACCTTGAAAGATATTAGAGGGCTCTTTGCATTTTAACTCTATACAAAAGCTTTTAACTTGGGGTGCAAAGGTGAGCGTTGTAGGGTCGACAAATGATGTACAATCAAATGTGAAATTCTGCATGGGTCCTTTGGGGAGAAAATACAGAAGACTCATAGTTTTTATGAAATAGATTCCCAAAACGGTCTAGAGGGAGCCTACTGACTCTGTGTGTCTGGGGACAACTGGAAGCCATCTGGAGAACGGTAAAAAATTTACCTAAACTAGAAAACCCTCTCTGAAATGCACCACATATTCCTTTCCTTGCAACTTTTTTTTTTTTTCCGTTTTTTCGAGCAAAGAAGAAAAAACCTGGTTAGGACTCAGGGGATGGGGAGTTGAGAGAGGAAGACTCAGAACGCTGTTCCCAGTGGAGAAAAAACTTATAAAAAGCAGTGTCCTCAGCCTGTGAACTAATTGAGCTACTTGTAGTACACTTGATTCTGCAAGAAAGATTCTCTTTTTCTCTTGATCTTTCTTACTATTCTTGTTGCTTACCTATCAAAGTGAAGGTATGTATCTTTAAAGTTACTGACATTTCTCCTCTGTTGGGGCTGTGCTTGAAGATCAAGGAGGAAACAGTCCAAGCGGGAATAAACCTTATGTACACAGGAAAACTTTGTTAAATGTGAAAAGATAATATATCAATCCAAAAGAAAAAATGTCTGTATGAATATTTTTAAAGTATTTAAAATAAGCTCACCGTTTCTCAGCAGCTAAACTCCTGGTCTTGTGTTCTAAACAGTAAATTCTTGAATTTGGGAAATTTTAAAAATAGAGTTCCTTTAAAAAAAAATGACTCCTCTTAAGAAAAATGCTCCTGCTGAATGTTCTTTTACCTTAAAAATGAAGGTACTACATAAGCAATAAACATAGACATACAGAAATTAGAGTATAATGTTCAAAGTCTTGAAGAAACAGTGTTTTAAAGACAAATAAATAAGTTAATGTGCTTAATGCTCAGGAATATCAAGGTTTTAGAAACATCACTTTTAAAAAAGATTCAACCATTAATATAAAAGAAAGGTGTCTAGCAATAACAGTTATTTGGAAATTATACGGTAGTGTATCATTTAGGAGATGTTAAACATTGGTGAAACATTGCTAATTAGTTTAATACAGTGGTTCAATCACTAATAAATTACATGCCCATATACAAGTAAATGGCTAATATCTAAGCAAGATACTGGAAGTTCGAATTTACTTCAGAAAGGTTGCCTCCCAATTTCCATGCAATTTTGAAGAATCTGGCAGAAAAAGTAAGTTGGGATCATTAGGACATAGATCTTTAAACCATTTATAAGTACTAATAATGCTTTATGTAATAGTACAATTTTCTCTATCTCTTTGTTACAGATAATGTTTTCTTCCAGGGCTAGTTCACATCCTAGCAGCCACTGTTTTGAAGAAGTATCTGAATAAAATAACATGGTATAGGTTAGTAAATAATTGACAGAACTGGAGAAAGATGTATTTCTGTTAGAGAAAGTAGTGAACAACATTACAGTCAATTTAGTCAAGGTTTTCTCAGCCAAATCAGAATATATATCTTTATCCAAATTGTGATTGCTTTGTAGCATTTATAGGACCTAAGTATGTTCTTTCATAGTAATCTTTCTACTTTTGGGCAATTAAATACTCAATTTGAAAACTCTCATAAGCAATTAGTGATGGAAAAATTCTGCGTAACTGAAGTATTGTGCCAGAATCTAGTACATACGCAGAATGTTTCCACAATGACCTTGCTATTGGGCAGTACGCACTGCCCATTTCTCTTGCATTTTGGCTGCCTGCATCTCTCTCTCTCTTTTTTTTTTTTCTTTACCTTAACTCTTTATTGAAGGCATATACCTCACCCATTCCCTTTGTCTGGAATGTCCAGATTCCCTACAATGCCATGGGTCCTAATCACCAACAGTTTCCGCTTCATGACCCACTACCACAAGAAACCACATAGGAAATCACTTCTTAGAAAACAAGAGAACAAGACCTTTCCTCTCTCCTTTGAGTTTGTTGTCTTAGTTACACTAAAGGGCAGGGAAAGGAAAAAATATTACCAATATATAACTTCTTAAGCCATAGACTACTAAAGAATATAGTATGAATAAATTTGACTTTTGAATAATAATTTTTTAAATCTTCAAGTCCTACTCAACTTATTTATGTTTTGAATCCTATCCTTATTAAATAATCACTGTATCCAGTCATGTAATATAGTATTCAAGTCAATTAGTTGGACTCATGGCAATGATCTGCTCTGTGAATTAACCATATTAAAATCTTAATTTGGGATCAGCTTCCTCTTGTTACTATTCCATCGCTGCATTATTTCTTTGTGACTTGTTTGTGCTCAGGACTTTGATTTTTAACTATAGCTGCACATTAGAATCACTGGGAAAACTTTCCAAAGAATTCTCATTCCTGGGTCCAGCCCTCAGAGATTCAAACTTGGTCTCAGATGGGCCCTGGGTATTAATTTTTTTAAAACAGTTCTGGAAGTGACTTTAGTGTGTAGACAGAATTAAAACCACTGGCTTAGAAAATGTACTCCTCTATTTTGCAAGAAAAGTAAAATAAAATTCATTATGATTAATGTTTGTGTTTTTAGGTCTAAAGGTGTTACTGATGATACTGAATGAATATAGAAAGCTAGTATAAAAGAAGGGACTTAAGAAAATTCTGAAGGACAAGAAGAAGTTCATTTAAAATTACAGTTGACCTTGAACATCATGGGTTCAGAATGCCTGGGTCAACTTATATGTGGATTTTTTAAAAAATCCAGTAAATGTATTCTCTCTTCCTTATGATTTTTTAAAAACTTATTTACTGATTTGAGAGCGAGAGGAAGGGGGGTGGAATACCAATTTGTTGTTACACTGATTTATGTATTCATTGGTTAATTCTTTTTTTTTTTTTTAAGAACTCAGTTTTCTTTTTTTTTTTTTTTTTTTTTAAGGTTTTTTATTTTATTTATTTTTAGAGAGGAGAGAGAGAAGGAGAGAGAGAGAGACAGAGAGAGACAGGGAGGAGGAGCTGGAAGCATCAACTCCCATATGTGCCTTGACCAGGCAAGCCCAGGTTTTTGAACCGGCAACCTCAGCATTTCCAGGTCGACGCTTTATCCACTGTGCCACCACGGATCAGGCTCATTGGTTAATTCTTATCTGTGCCCTGACTAGGGATCAAACTCACAACCTTGAAGCATTAGGATAACACTCTAAACAACTAAGCTACCCAGCCAGTCCCTTAAGATTTTCTTAATAACATTTTTTTTCTCTAGCTTACTTTATTGCAAGAATACAGTATGTAATACATGTAACATACAAAGTATATGTTAGTTAACTGTTTATGTTACTGGTAAAGCTTCCGGTCTACAGAAGGCTAGTAGTAAAGTTTTTGGGAAGTCAAGAGTCATATACAGATTTTTGACTGTGTAGCGTGTTGATGCCCCTAACCCCATGTTGTTCAAGGGGAAAGGATCACTTTAAATTGGTTAGGTATAAATGAAATGAATTTACTCAGTTTCAGACATTTGCTTTTGCATCAATATATACATTGGCTGGCAAGAAAAAGGTGAATTTTTAAACCAGCCTCCTATATGTGGAACAAGAGAGAGTGGGTGATTAGAAGCTATGTTTTATTTCTCACTTCAGTATTTATCTTTTTCTGGTATGAAAGATGTAGAAACAGAGGACAGAAGTCCGTCTGAGAAACTAGTAGTGTAAAAGTGGGGAATTGCCTTGATGAGAAGGAAAACTTAGTGGAATTAGAAGAGGCTTTAAGCTCTAAGTACATCCACTGAAAGTGGACAATCCTGAATACAGGGCGTTGTGGTCCGGGGCACCTTGTATTTCTCACATCCGTACCAGAGTGCCCCACCCCTCCCCACCACAGACATTTTCTGGGTAGACTGTGTTCTGGGTTCACGTCTGAACTCTATCCTTGAAATAAATGTTCAATGTGATATAGTTTGTGTTTCATGGAAGTCCATCATATCAAAACCAAGTAATAAAAAGCTAAGCTGAATTGTGATAACTTCTCTACACCCTTACTGTACTTTTTTCCATATATATATATATATATATATATATATATATATATATATATATAGCTTTTTAGTGTGAGACTGAGAGACAGACAGACAGGAAGGGAGAGAGATGAGAAACATCAGCTTGTAGTTGTGTCACTTCAGTTGCTCGTAATTGCTTTTCAGACATGCCTTGACCGGGGTGGAAGGGGGGGCTGCAGCCGAGCCAGTGACCATTGCTTAAGCCAGTGACCTTGAGCTTAAGCCAGCAATCTTGGGCTTCACACCAGCGACTGTTGGACTCAAGCCAGCGACCATGGGGTCATGTCTATGATCCCATACTCAAGTCAGTGACCCCACATTTAAGCTGGTGAGCCCGGGCTCAAGCTGGTGATCTCGGAGTTTTGAACCTGGGTCCTCAACGTCCCAGGTTGATGCTCTAACCACTGCACCACCACTGGTCAGGCAGTGAATATATATATTAATATTTGGAAAGTACATAAAATTTAATTCTTAGGCATCTATTATGATCAAAGAACTGGGCAACTGGCTGGATAGCTCGATTGGTTGGAGCATCAAACCAAAGTGCAGAGGATGCCAGTTCGATCCCCAATCAGGGCACATACAGGAACAGATTGATGTTCCTGTCTCTATCTTTCTCCCTTCCTTTCTCTCTAAAGTCGATAAAATAAACAAACAAACAACAACAAAAAAACACTGGGCAAGAAATAGGAGGATATACAAAGATGACTTCACTTAACAAATATTTATTAAATGCCTACTTTGTGCTGTGCATGCTTCTAGGTTCTGACAGATAAATAGAGGTCAGTATAAAGCCTCTGCCCTCATGAAGTTTACATTTCGGTAGGTGGTGACAGACAAGAAATAGATGTATAATGTAATGATATGTGTATAAAGAAAATCAAGCAGCATGCAAGTATAGACACTGATGGAAGAAACAGAGGGCTGCTGTCTGTGCAGAATGGTCAGGGTCGGTGGCTCTGATGAAGTGACATTTGCAAAGATTCAAAGAACTTGAGGAGATGAGCAGAGTTCTAAAGGACATATAAGAATGAATTATGTGGCTCTCTGAAGGACAAGTTTCATAAACTGAGGGATTAGCAAGTACAAAAACCCTGAGGCAAGTGACTGCCAGGCTTGTGTGAGGAATGGTGAGACAAGGCTGCAGTGAACAAAATGGGGAGCAGTGGGAGATGAGATTAGGGCCTCATAGAATATAGTAGTAAACTAATTAACACTAAGCAGAACTGAGATATAATCAGACTTAGACTTTTTGAAAAATGTGAATGATTCCTCTGGCTGCTGAGTTGAGACTAGAATATTTTTTGAAAATTTCTTTTTTTTAAGATTTTATTTATTCATTTTAGAGAAGGGAGAGAGAGAGAGAGAGAAAACGGAGGAGGAGCAGGAAGCATCAACTCCCATATGTGCCCTGACCAGGCAAGCCCTGGGTTTTGAACCAGTGACCTCAGTGTTCCAGGTCAATGCTTTAGCCACTGCGCCACTACAGGTCAGGCAAGAATAGAATTTGTGTGTGTGCGTGCATGCAAATGCACACGTGAATTCATGTACATGCTCACCTGTGCAAGCTGAGAGGTACAGAGCCAAGACTGGCAACAGGGAGTCCCATAGCACAGGAAAAAGTTGTCAGTGGCTTAGATCAGGAGTATTACTGGTAAAATTCACTAATGGATTAGATGTAAGGAATGAAGGAAAGAGGAGCTGAGGATCGCTCCAAGGTTTGTGACAAGCACAACTGGGTGAAGGGAGGTGGTTTTACTAGACGGGAAAACTAGAGGAGGGTTGTTTTGGAGGAGCATGGTTGAAAAGCAAACGTTAGATTTTCAGATAAGCCTAATGTACATGCAAGTGAGGATGAATTCATGAATTCTCACCCTCATGAGATCACTATACAACAGAGGAGATAAGAACAAAAGTAACTATAAGACAAAGTAAAATGTCAAGTTCTACAGGGAGGTACAAACAATATGCTAGCAGCTTCTAGAGAAGAAAGGTTAAGGGTAAAAAGCTTCCTGGAGAGTGAAACATTAGCCATGATTTTGAGAGTGAGTAGAATTTTCATGTTAGGAGGGAAGGTGAAAGGTATGAAAAGAACATCAAAGACTAGAAAATGCCAGGAGTGAAACTGTGGAACTCTGTGAGGATGAGGTATTTGGGGGATCAGCAGGAAGACTGGTCTGGCTACAACTCGGCACAAAGAGCAGAGTTTTGGGGGTAAGGCGGGAGAGTAAATTTGGGTCAATAGCACAGAAGTCCAGGATGGGTATGGTGGGCACTGGAAGCCATGGTAGGGAGAATAATGCTCCCCAGGCCCCAGAAAAGGTGTTGATTTTAGCTCAGTGAGACCCATTTTTGAATTCTAACTTCCAGGTTTGTAAAATAATAAATCTGTGTTGTTTTAAGCTACTAATTTTGTTACAGCGACAATAGGAAACTAATAGAGGAGCCAAGGAAGATTTGAAATAAGTGACTTATATAATTATTGATAGATGAAGACTTGGTCAGAGCATATTAATTAATAACCCATCTATATTATAGATCTTTACAAACAAGCTGATCTACAGGCTGCTGGCATCTTCTTCTCTGAGATTCCTCATCATGATCCATTTCTGACTTCCATTTGTGTATATCATTTGTGAAGGTCTAAATTATTTGTAAGATCCCCTTAAATTATGTGTCTAAAACACTAACCAGATACTTTTTACTTTTACAAAAGATATTTGTGATGTTACAGTATAGTTTCTGTAGTGTTTTTTGGGGGGAGAATGCATTTATTTTATCAGAAACTGATCTCAGTTTTTTAAAAGTTATTGATACATATTGTATATTTAAAAAATTTTTGACACATTTATTAATAAAGATGTCATTTTATTCACCTTGGTTTATTTTTTTCAGTTTTTAGCAGAATTTTCATATTTAGTTGAGTCCCTAGATAATAGTACATGTATGTTAAAAATTACTGTAATTATTCAGTAAAATACTGAACAGAATGGTTTTTAATATTACAAATGTTTCTAACTATTCCTCATGTGTGAATGAAATATTCTGTAGGACACAAATCAATGTGTAAAAATTTGTACTTTTGAGTTGTAATATCCTCTTATTTTCTTTTAAAATACCCAGTGTTATAAATTGAAAATCATGTGTTTATCAAATTATTTAAATTGTGACCATATTTGTAAATAAACTGATTTGAATGAATTCATTTATGTAATTACTTTGTTCAGTGACAGAATTCAGCAAGTTTACTAGAAGATCTCTGTACCCTGATATACATGTGAAGGAATATATATATATATTCATCTAATAGATGCAGTGAACCAGATGGACTTTAAAACCTTATTGTGATGTCTACTTTACTAGTTATAATATAACTATATTACAGCATCTTATATTGATAGTGTATCTCATTAGAGCAAATTAAGTTCTAAATCCCAGGGGTTTAATCCAATTTTTCCTTTGTAATAAATATATTTGCATAATTGTTTATATCAGAACACTATTTTAAATTGTTCTAGAGAACAGAGAACCACACAATAATACTGCTTAATGAAGCTGAACCTTTGATTCTGATTATAATTACCTATGTTTTTTTATTTCAATGATAATGACAACCAAATTCATCAGTTCTAAATAAAAAGAAATAAAATTCGATACTTTTCTTTACATCCATAACAAAAAATTCCAAATAGAGTAAAATATAAGTGTGAGAAGAAAATTATAAAATTTTTAGGAGAAAGCATATCTTTATGACATAAGCTTTATGACATATTTTCTTAAATGAAGCTTGAAGAACAAATTATAACAAGAAAAGATTGATACTCTTATTGATCAGTGCTACTCTGTTAAATTTAGTTTTCTAAATAAAATAAATTGCAAAATAAAAATAAAATGATAATTTCTATCTGACTGAAATTATTGTAAACAAAGTGAAAATGAAAGGCACAGACTAGTACAGGATAATGGCAAAACAAATAATTAACAAAGGATTATGCAGCATTTATGAAAATGTCTACAGACCATTATGAAAATTACACGTGATGTAATGGGAAAATGAGCAAAGGATGTGTACACGCAATTCATGAAAGGTACTCAATGGCCAATAAATGTGAAAAGATGCTCGATTCCAACAGTTTCAGGGAAACTTAAGTGACAATAATAATGGAACACCATTTCACAACCATCAGATTGGCAAAACTTAATGTGTTTCATAAAACCAAGTGCTGATGAGCATTCAAGAAAATGATAAAGTCATACTCATTGCTGGAAAATTGCTTCAACCTCTTAGGGAAATAATCAAATACACGAAGTGCAACTGAAGCTGTGTGTACCTGAAAACTCAGAGCAGATGTATCCTCCAATATGGCACAGACTCCTTGTATACTGCTGGAGGCACTGGGCTACGGCCAGGGAATCCAGGGAGCTTTCTGTAGCTTGGAGCAGCTAGAGTGAATTCTCCTGCCCTGGCGCCACTGAAACTCGGTAGTGTTATGGGTCACAAAATGGCTCCGCGTAGCAATCCCAAATATTACTATATGTTTCTTCCAAGATATAAAGTAGCCCACCAAGTATTGTGCCTCTTTCTTAGTTTTAAGGAGTGAAAAGTACAGCAATCTGTCTTTCACTTTGGAGGATGTCCAGAAATGCCCTGGACCACTAGAGCCCCAGGAGCCCACTGAGTGGGCGGGCCCCGAATCTCCCACCCTCTGGCACACCTGCGCTGCACCAAGGATTCTAGGGAGCTTTGTATTTCCTGCTTTCCAGGTCCAACCAGCACGATAGCATCAATGCAAACACAGTATCATATTCTATGGGAGGGTGAGAAGATTATAGCATAACAGCCAGATAGAGAGTGTTCAGGGAGTCCTGAGTCAGTCAGTGAAGTCTACACCGTCTCTGGTACGCTCTCTCCACACGGATGGAAAAAATAGCACTTAACAGGGCAATCACTATAGAATAAGCTCCAGAGGTAAGTTTATGTGCTCCAGTAAAGAGACTATATATGTAACAGTGTATGGAAATGGAATCACCACTGATACATTTCACAATATGGTCATTCTCTAAGACTTTTCTTCAAGAGCCACATAGGCAAGTTAAAAGGGGATGTGATGGAAATCTACACTCATAATCTCTGTGACTTCCCAGGAATACAGTATTGCTTTATTGGTTTACTGTTTGGGGAAGGAGCAGGTAGTTCAAGAGAGAGTCGTCCACCATAGTAGCCTTCTGTCCATGGGTAAGGGGGTCCCGGTAGGAATAGGAGTGGTACTGACGTGTGTATTTCTTCCATACATTCAGAATCTGTAGGAACCACCACAGGAGGAGTTCATGGACTCACTGGGCTCATTGTGATACTAACTTGGGCCAGTACTTTATTTTTTTCCCTGAGGCTATGAACCTCCACACTGAGCACAATCATATGTAGAGTCACCAGGGATTAGGGTTAGCACAGAGCCAGTATTCAATAATACTCTAAATGCCTGCCCTATTTCCACTGCACAGCTTCTATGGTAAATGTTTACATGTACTCTTGGGAGAGGTTAGAAGAGTTTCAGTAGGCACTGCTTGTGGTGCTACCATGAGATCTTTCCTTCAACGATACCCAGTCTCCCTTCATCCACAGAACTTTCTATGTGGATTGGATGAGGAACCCTTACATCACGGTGACTCATTGGACTTCATTTCATCAAACCTCAAGGTTCCCCCCCGCCAGGTATGTATGTAGAGCCAGGAGAACCTTAGAAGTCTATCCCCCTTCTTAGTCCTTGGAGTCCAATGACCCATTAGCCACTGTCAAAGATCCCTGTGAACTAAATCATTTTTGTTATGCTCACAAATTCTGTGGGTCAGAAATCCAGCCAGGGCACCATGGGACAGCTTGTCTCTGCACCATGATGCCGAGGTCCCAGTGGAATACACAAAGGCTGGAGCCTAGAATCATCTGATGGCTCATTTATTTGCATATTAGGCAATTGATGTGGTTATTGGCTGGCGGGCTCAGTTCCTGTCCACACAGACCTTTCCATGTGATTTCTGCATAGGCTAGCTTAGGTTTCCTCATGGCATAGTGTCCAGATTCCAAGGACAAGCATTCCCGAGAGAGAGATGCAGGCAGGAACTATGCCACCTTTTCTGATTTAGCCTTGGCAGTCACATGTCATCATCTCCTTTGTAATTGCAGGCCCACCCATGTTCCAGGGAAGGGAAGATAAACCCATACGTGTAAATAGAGGAGTGTCGGTGTCACGTTGTAAGAACATGTGAAATGGGATAAATATTAGTGCAGCCATCTTTGAAAGTTCATTCTGCGTCAGCTTTTCGTTATCACCATCTATCAATCCTGGTTCTAGGGAACTTATCATTACTGATCTCCTTCATGCAGGAATGACAGTTGTAATATTTCATTAAATGTGTATACATACACACACACATTAGATTTGTGTATCTTACAGTACACAATACAATACACAAATAATGTCAACAGTGAAGCATATCTGCATGCGTGCATGAGCTTTTGACAAACTTGATTTTATTTTAATGTTCTATATAGTTATAAGAGGATTGGCCTACTTCAAGGATTTTACATTTTGATCATAAGCTGTTGAAGAAATTCTTACATGTGCAGTCATGCTTGTTATAAATAATAACTGTTGCGCTTCTTCCAGATTAAAACTGCTTGTTTTGGTTTGATTTCTTCTATTTAGAAATGACCTTTACATTTGGCAAGACAGTGTATTTTTATTTTCTAATGCTAAAGCTGAACGAACTATTTTTTCTTGAAAGTGGAATATCGTTCCTAACTTTTCACAGCTTTAATAACATCACCAACCTCAGCAGTCTGCTCAGATCCAGAAGTTAAGTGGATATTACTAATTTACAGAAAATGCAGGTGTGTTAACACATGATAATTATAACTAAAGGAGTGTTGGTGGGTGGCTGGGAATACTCTACAGCAGGAAGTGAGCAACTTTTCAGAGAGGCATTTAAGGGGAGAAGAACAATTCTTCTGTGAGTAGCAGTGCAGATAATTCGGACACTTTCCATCACCATCTCCCATGCCCCCTAAACTCCAGCACAGTAAGTGACTCAGTCTTTCTGGAACATCCATACACAAAGTCTGTGCACATTGCATTTGTTCTTGGAGTGTCACCTTCCCAACCTGTTCTTTGAGAAGCAAAGTCCATGACGACACAAATCCAAAGTCATCTATTCTGTGGAGTCTTGCAAAATCTCAAAGCTCCAAAGCCATGTCTTCCCATCCTCTCTTGTAATCACAAAGCCCCTTTTGAATATGTTGCTATTACTACACTGCATGCTCCAAGGAGGGGAGGAGGGGAAGGGGGAAGGAGTGAGTAATATCTGTTCTTTGTTTCCTGTCCAGCACTCAGCAGTCAAGAGTGGTTTGTTGTTTGAATGACTATTTCTAAAAATCTGTCATTTTAATGGAGGAGAGTTATTAAAAATGCAAATTTTAAGTTTTACTGAATCAGACTCTCAGAAGGTGGATATTTTTGATAAGCATGTCACTAGTCTGTGGAGCATGCTCTGACAAATGCTCTTCTAGGCTAAATACTTCTCCGTTCCTGCCCAGCCTAGAAGAGCTCTCGGAAGAGCTCATTTTAGCATCTCCTGTTCTTAGGTGACCTTGCTTTTCCCATTTTCTAAGCCATTTATTTGACCTTCAGATTCTTCCAAAAGGTTATTTTCATTTAGCTTTCAGATATGGATATACATTCTGAAACCACTTGTCCTAGAACTTAATGTTTTTACCTGATGTGTAATTTCATAGTATTTGTTCAATTAACCTACATTCATAAAGTGTGTGTGTGTGTGTGTGAACATGCTTATATGTGCAGTTCATAAAGTCTTGAGGCATGTGAAACGTTGTGGAGCTTATCAATGGCTCCACACTGTATTCCCCAGTGCTTCTCTGATTGTGTTTATATTACCAAAAAGGCATTAAAGCTACAAATCATAGCTGACATACAGATGTCTTACAGGATTTCAAAAAATGGGAGATTTTAGTATAAAATAGAATTAGACTTATTCCAGGAGATAGTGTTTTAAGAATTCATTTTCTAACCAAATTTATTTTGGAAGTTATTTACTCAGCTAAACCTATTCTAGTATTATGTTTGTCAATACTACCCTTCCTACTTAGTGAAGTCAAGAAAGAAACTGGGGGAAAAAAGCCAGTTTTTCCATTTCTGTATCTTAGCTGATGCTTAACACAGAGCCTGGTCCCCGATGTTTAGTTGAATGGGTCATGTGTTTTGTGCAATGCTCTTTTAAAATTAGTAACAGAAGAAAGTGAATTCTGCCTACTCAGCCCATGTGATTGAAATGCAATCCTCAAGACATGTATCACACAAAGAAACCACTCAAAAATGGTTCTATTAAAATACAAATCCATTGTGGTAGGCTGAAAAAGTATGCTATTATAAATCTTAATAAACCTAAAATAAGATAGTAGGAAAAATGTAATAATATATAATCAAATATTCCACATCAAGTGTTTATAGTGTCTTCCTTTAATAAACTGGAATCCTTTATATAAATATACTCAGAATAGCCCACTTGATTCTATCAGCAATGTTCATGAATGCAAAAGCCATTTCTTTTTCCTAAAAGATAGACATTAAACAAGTGTATCACATGCCTCTTCTTTTTTTAAAAAAAAGTTTATTTTAGGCCCTGGCTGGTTTGCTCAGTGGTTTGAGAGTTGACCTGGGATATGGACATCCCAGGTTCGATTCCTGGTTAGGGCACACAAGAGAAGGAATTATCTGCTTCTCTCTCCCTCCCTCTCCCCCTTCTCTTCTTCTTCCCCTCCCGAAGCCAGTAGCACCATTGGTTTGAGTGTCCACCCTGGGCACTGAGGATAGCTTGGTTGTTCGAGCGTGTCAGCCTCAGGTGCTAAAAATAGCTCCATTGATTTGAGCATCAGCACCAGACAGGAATTGCCAGGTGGATCCAGGTCAGGGCACATGTGGGAGTCTGTCTCACTATCTCCTCTCCTCTTCCTTAAAAAAAAACTATTTTATTTTATTATTTAAATTAAATTCATTGAAGTGACACTGGTTTCTCCTGACTTTTTAAAGAAAATGATTTCATGCAATTTTAGGCAGCGAATGACACAGACTCTAGTGAAGGTTATTTTAGAAGTTGGGAAACACTGCTTTTGCAAATGTAAAACAAAAAAAGGTTAGAACTGCCTGACTAGGCAGTGGCACAGTGGATAGAGTGCGGCCTGGGATGCTGAGAACCCAGATGTGAATCCCCGAGGTCTCTGCCTTGAGCACAGACTCACCAGCTTGAGTGTGGGGTCACTGGCTTGAGCCTAAAAGTTGTTGGCTTGAAGCCCAAGGTCACTGGCTTTAGCAAGGGGGCACTGGCTCAGCTGTATCCTCTCAGTCAAGGCACGCATGAGAAAGCAATCAATGAACAACTAAAGTGCTGCAACTATGAGTTGATGCTTCTCATCTCTCTGTCTTTCTGTCGGTCTGTCCCTGTCTGTTTTTCTCTCTCTTTCCCCTTCTCTCTCTTTATCACTTAAAAACATTTTTTTACCAGGAATGCTCATTGTCCTACATGACCAAAGACATTGTGTCTATAAATTCACCTAAGTGAAATTACACCTATGGCACCAAAAACCAAACCAACCCTGGAGCCAAACCAAGACGGGAGGGAACATGCAAAGACTTGCAGTGCATTTCTAGTCTCAGAACAACAAAGAACTGCAACAGACAGCTTTAGCCCGTTAGTCCTCAGAAGGACACGTTGCCAATTTCACTCCCAATGAATCATTACACTGATCTTCCCAGAGAGCGATGCAAAAGTCAGCTCATCTCCCTTTACCTTCAAACCAGAAACCCTAAAGATAGAGATCCGGGAGGCAGTGTTGTGCAGTGGATAAGAACGTTCTGCAGTCTGAATCCCAGCTTTTTTATTTGCCATTGTTACTTAAAGCAAGTTTTCTTAAACCCCTCTGCCCCTCAGTTTTCTCATCTGTAAAATCAGGGTGATTATAATATTTGCTCATTTGGATAAATGAGATGTTTGGCATTAATGTTAGCCATGATGGTGATAGTGATGATGATACGGTATATATTATTCTTTGTGCCCCTCCCCCAAAGGGAAGAGGCTCATGGTGAAGCTATTATCGTGTCTGGAAAACCATCAGGCTTGAACAGTCTAGGAAGGAAAAAGAGTTGCTATAACTGAATTTCTATTTCTTTTTTCTAGAACTCTGTTTTGAAATTTCACTGATAGTTTATTTTAAAATTTAAGAACTAGACTGATCCACTTAAGTCAAGTTGAGAAAAAATCTAGGGAGAATCTGAGTTTGGCTTTATAGAAATTTTAAAGAATTACTGGAGAATCAAAATATAAGAAAATGAACAATAATGATTTTTAAGAACATAAAGTTTAACCTTTAAAATATTTTCCTTTCAAGGTGATGTAACTTTTAAAAGTGGCTAGCAGGGGTCCCCAAACTATGGCCCGTGGGCCACATGCAGCCCCCTGAGACCATTTATCCAGCCCCCTCCGCACTTCCAGAAGGGGCACCTCTTTCATTGGTGGTCAGTGAAAGGAGCACAGTGACCATCTCATTAGCCAAAAGTAGGCCCATAGTTCCCATTGAAATACTGGTCAGTTTGTTGATTTAAATTTACTTGTTCTTTATTTTAAATATTGTATTTGTTCCTCCAATGGTCTGAGGGACAGTGAACTGGCCCTCTGTGTAAAAAGTTTAGGGACCCCTTAGCTAGAGTATTATAAGCTCCTTATTTAACCTATGATACTCTTTGGAAAGAATGCAGTCCATGGAAAGAATACTTGGATTTTGATCTCGGGTTCTTTTCCCCAATGAATAAAGTACTTTGCTTCCAAAAATTCATTCGCACTAGCTTAAAGTTTCCTGAAGGTAAGAAACATTTCTTTTATCCCACATGAAGCCAAGACATACCTAATACAAAGCTGACACACTTGGTGAAAGATTTCGTCCGATGTTTTCAGAAACATGTAGGTGTGACTCCCCCGGTCATATCGTGGAGTTACTGTCATTTGGTAGAGGGTTTCTTTTACTCCCCCACCAAAAAAGAATGAATAGTAAAAAATTCAAACTGAGTTAACTTGCAAATTTTTAAATCTGCTTTAATTACATTTGACTGTTAGTTGTTATTCTTTAAAAATTGGACTTCGGATGATAGGAATGCAGCATAATCAAATGTCAAAATAACCTAGAGATGTTTTCTCTGAACATATGTACCCTGATTTATCAATGTCACCCCATTAAAATTAATTTATAAAAAAATATATATATATATACCCCTTGCCTCAAGTGTGCCCACTGCAAAAAAGGCTCTAATGAATTTTTACGGCTTTACGCCTCATAGCTTCTATCTCCAAATCTAGAAATTTCTTTCTACAAAGAATACAGTCAATTGACACCTATTTCCCCTTTATAAACTAATTTACATGATATAGAAAAGAAATGTTTTAATAGAAGGAAAGGAAATGTCCAGTACATTATTGGAAATAAGCAAAAAAAAGAGAAAAAAATCAGAGTCCCTTTATGAATATTACTTTTATACAAAGTATAGACCCCCAGGAAAGGACCTACACATCCTTTCTTGCTGGCTGGAATGATGACTCATCAGGCTTCCCAACCATGTCCCCAGTGGGTGGGATCTCTTCTGGGAAAAACGCTGCAGTTGTGTTTGTAGCCCTGCCTTCTGCTGGGAACTTTCTTGGTGTACCTCCAAGAAGAGAATCATGGAAATGTAGACCTAGAAATTATTTTGGAGACATTACAGATTAGAAAAAAATGAAATCTAGAAAAAGGACATTACTTATTCAAGCCCAAACACCTAACAAATAATAAGACTGAAGCCTTATTGAATGGTCTCCATTGTTTCTAAGCCCAATTGCTACTTTGGAAGAACTCAGAATTCATTATTTCACAGACATTTTTAGCTTTATATTACTGTTATTAATAGAAGTGGAACTATATATGCAGATGATAAATATACAGTGACTCCTCAAACACTAAAATAATACTATTTGTATAACATGTGAATTTGTTAGTAAAACAAATTTACTAACATTTAAAATGTGTTTATAAAATTCAAAATATATCAAAGACTTAAATATAAGATCTGAAACAATAAATTACATAGAAGAAAATGTAGGTGCTAAACTTTATGAACCTTGGTTATAGAGAACAGTTTATGAATTTGACCTGAACGGCAAGGAAAGTAAAGGCAACAATAAATAAATGAGACTATATCAAACTAAAAAGCTTCTGCACAGCAAAATAAACTGACAACAAACAAAAAGGCAGCCAACTAATGGGAGATGATATTTGCAAACAGCAGCTCCAATAAGGGGTTAATATCCAAAATATCTAAAGAACTCACAAAGCTCAGCAACAAACAAGGAAACAAACCAATTATAAAATGGGGAGAGGACCTGAACAGACACTTTTCCCAAGAGGACATACAAATGGCCAACAGATATATGAAAAGATGCTCATCTTCATTAGCTATTAGAGAAATGCAAATCAAAACTACAATGAGATACCACCTCACACCTGTTAGATTGGCAATTATCAACAGGACAGGTAATAACAAGTGTTGGAGAGGCTGTGGAGAAAAAAGAACCCTCATCCACTGTTGGTGGGAATGTAAACTGGTACAGCCTTTATGAAAGAAAATATGGTGATTCTTCCTAAAATTAAGAATAGAACTAAGTTATGACCTAGCAATCCCTCCATTGGGTATCTACCAAAAAAACTCAAAAACACTGGTGTGTAAAGACACACACACCCCCATGTTTATCACAGCATTACTCACAGTGGTCAAGACATGGAAACAACCAAAATGTTCCTAGATAGAGGATTGGATAAAGAAGATGTAGTACATACATATATATACATATACATATGCATATACATATATATATATATAATGGAATACTACTCAGCCATAAGAAATGAGGACATATTGCCATTTATGACAACATGGATGTACCTTGAGAACATTATACTGAGTGAAATAAGTAAATCAGAAAAATCTAAGAACTATATAATTTCACACATAGGTGAGATATAAAACTGAGATAGACATAGATAAAAGTGAAGTGGTTGCCGGGGGAGGGGATTGTGGGGGAGGGAGTAAAGAGAGACAAATATACAGTGAGGAAAATGATTTGACTCTGGGTGATGGACACACAACATAATCAACAGTTCAAATGCTATAGCAATGTTTACCTGGAACCTATGTATTCTTATTGATCAATATTACCCCATTAAATTTAATTTTCTAAATAAAATTTTAAAAATAAATATGTTTATATTATTTATTTTTAAATGTTTAATCACTGTGAAAATAACTTTATTATCTTGAATAAAAATATATCTAAGTGTTATTTAAATATAGTTGGTATACAGTATATTAGTTATAATATTTTCAGGTTTACAATATAGTGATTTGATATTTTTATATCTTACAGTGTGATCACCCCACTAATTTTAGTAATCACCTCTCACTGTGCAAACTTACCACAGTATTATTGACTATATCTCCCTTCACTTTTTCTACCCATCCCCTAGCTGCTTCCTGCTGGTAACCATCCCTTTGGTCTTTGTTTCTTTGAATCTGTTTTTGTTTTGTTTTGTTTGTTCATTTGTTTTGTTTTTATAAATTCCGCATGTAAGTGAGACCACATGGTATTTGTCTTTCTCTGTCGTACTTATTTTACTTACCTAGTAACCTCTAGATCCAACCAGGTTGTCACAAATGTCAAGATTTCATTTTTTATTGCTGCATACTAATCCATTTTGTGTATATATTGCATATATATGTGTGAATGTCTATGTGTGTGAATATTCTTTATTCATTCATCTAGCAATAGACACCTAAGGTGTTTCTATATCTTGCCTATTTTAAATAATGCTGCAGTGACCATAAGGGGGCTATATTTCTTTAATTACTGTTTTTGTTTTCTTCAGATAAATATCTAGAGGTAGAATTGCTGGGTTATTAATTGTGTTATTGTTTATTACTTTTACCCACACTTTTGAAACTTCACTGTTACCAGGCACAGTTTTAAGTGTGATGACACAAAAAGAAAATAAATGAATAATTCCTTGTCCCAACTTGCCAGCACACTGGGGAGGCCGACATACAACGGACAAGAATGACACTGTGATTCTTGTGAAGCAGGTGTGACACCTATGGCCATACAAATGAGGGGAGCTTAGCTGTGGAGTAAGAAAGGGAAGCTCCCCTGACAGGTAACACCAGAACTGCATCTTGAAAGAACCGGAGTAAAAGCATGTGCCAGACAGGTAGCTAGGAGAACAGGGGGCAAATTTCGGAGCAAGTGCTCCCACCTGGCTGCATCCCAACTTACGTAAAACCAAGGACAGGCAGGCATGAGCTTGTGATGAGCTTTGTACATCATGCTAAAAAAGTTTGTATTTTACCAGAAAATAATGGGAAAGCATTGATATATTATATGCTCTTACATAATATGACTCAAATTATACTATCAAGTCAATAGATTTGTTCTGCTCCTTAATATCAGATACCCTGGCGAAATGGCTGAGAGTGGAATGTGATAAAGTCACCAGAATCTAATTCCTATTGTAAAGCTGACAGAAATATCAATGTCCTCATCTGTAAAAGGGAGATCATTATAGGGTTGTTGTAAGACACGCACGAGTTAAAGCCAGTTAAGCATTTATTACAGTGTCTGGCATATCGTAAAGACTCAGTAACTCTTAGTCGGCATCGTCTTCCTCATGACCATCATCATTATAAAAGACTGAATTGGAGAAAATGGATGAGAATGGTAAGGGCTAATTTTAACATCTAAAGTTGAGAGTAATTTTCCAATTCTGCTGAATCTATATTGCTTAGAGTCCCTTCAGAGAGAACTACTTTGTCAGAGGCATGGCTAGGAAAAGGCATTGGTTAGCAAAATGCACTTATTATGTACTTGAGAGGAACTTTCCTGCTGATTTTGTTGTACAAGATAGCGTAAGAAAAGAATCCCAGAGGTTCAGCTATGGAAAGCGGTATCTGAGGAGGGCTCGTGCTTTGTTTGTTAAAGAGGAAAGAGGAAAATATTAATTTCCATAGAAAGAACTTGAAGATAAAATTAACTTTATTTTTTGCTTTCCTTTCTTGATTGGTAGGCTTTCAAAAAGAGAGAGTATGCTTGTGGTTTGCTATTAGATTGCAACTAGCTGTTTATAATATAGCCTTGTACTGTAAGGACTGAAGGTTATTTCTTTGTTGTATTTTTGTTATTGGAATATTTTCTGTAATTGTGCCAAATTAAAAATTTGAAATATGCAGCAGGTCCTTGAATGCTGTCATTTCATTCATTGTTGTTTCATCATAATGTTGATGAAATGTCCTGGGAACTTAACTCTTGTTTATATCAATTTACCCACGGTGAAATTGGTTTTGTTATACCAATTTTGGGGTTGGTCGCAGTGTCAATAACCTATCAATGACCTTAATTGAGGACTTAATATAGTTTAGCTATTTAAATTTGATTGTATTAAAAATTGGGTAGGTCAGAAATAGATTTACTGTCTGCACAATGCTATCTCCCTCTATAAAAAAGTGCACTATATTTCAATATTCTATAGAATAATAGGTTTATTTTTGTTGTTCTGTTTTGTTAGTGCTCCTATATCCCTCCCTGTAAGAGAGAAAATCAGAAGAACTTGGAAAATGTCATGAATTGGCAACAATACTGGAAAGATGAGATTGGTTCCCAGCCATTTACTTGCTATTTTAATCAATTTCAAAGGTAAGCCAATGTTTACATGTACCTATTAAAATTGTTTGTAGCCTTTGTAGTTTCACATTATGTATCAATAATATGACATTAATAAATTATAGATTGTGCTCACTTGAAAAACATAGAACATGGAGAGTGTCTCAGTTCTCTCCAGCAGATAGTTAGGGAAGCCCCTTCTAACTGTACAGGTTGGGGGGGGGGGCATAAAGAATCTATAGGAAAGAAGAGAAAGAGAGAGAGAACTTATATTATAGAGTTTCCCCTCTGGATACACTAAGCAAATGCAGCGTTCCCTGAGGATCATTATATACTAGCAGTGTTCCCTGAGGATGCCACATTAATGTACAGGAAGTGAACAACTTTAAGATGCAGGTTTGTCAGCACCATGGACTGTATCAAATATTATCTTTCTTCTTCTTTCCTATTCTGATGAGATCCCAACAAAAGGAGTGTATACCATTCACACTTTGACTCAGAACTCAAGTAATGCCATGTAATAATAATGGCTTCTTGGACTAGAACACATCAGTACCTACCCAGATTAATCATGGTAATTTATTGACCAAACATTTATTGGGTATTCACAACACCTTGCTGGACATCTCCACTTGGATGTTCTACGGTTACATCAAACATTTTTTTCCTCTGATGGTCCCTCTCTTAGAGAATGGCACCACCATCCACTCATTTAATTAGTCTGGATATCTCTTAGTAATTAGAATTCACTTTTCTTTTCTCTACTCTGTCACCTGGGTTTCTGTCATGTTGATTGTACCTCTGATTTCTGTTCTCTGCATTCCCTGTGGCACTGTCTTAGTTCAGATCCACCTTATTTCCCAGCTACACCTTATTTCTCAGCTCCATTAATGCAATAGTCTTCTTTTTCCCCATTTTTATTGAATTTATGAGTTGACACTGGTTAACAAAATTATACAGGTTTCTGGTGTGTAGTTCCACAGTACATCATCTGTACATTGTATTGTGTGTTCACCACTCCAAGTCAAGTCCCTTCCATCACCATTTATCCCCCCATAATCTCGTCTACCTCCTCCCAAGCTCTGCCCCAAATGCAGTAGTCTTCTAATAAGTCCTTCCATCTCCACCCTGCCCCCATTGCAAACTACTCTGCATACCGCTCCCAAGGTGATCTTTCTAAAAATTGGGACTAATCTGGGAAATCCTCATAGTTTTTTAGTAAAGTTTGAATATTTTGTCATGGACTGTGGATCAGGTACCTATTGCTATGTAACAAACTACTGTAAATCTAACAGCTTGATTTATTACTTCTTACGATTTTGTGTGTTGGCTGGAGGTTCATCGGTTGCTCTCACTTGGACTCATGGGTAGTCAGATGATGGCTGGAAGGGCTGCGTGGCCCATATGCCCTCTTCTCTCACATGCCCAGCACTAAGAGCTGGCTCGGACAAAACACCCCAGTTTCTCTCCCCTGGCCCCTCATTCCTTCCTTATAATACAATCACCTTCTTTATACTATGGCAGCCTCAGGACAGCATTTCAAGTGAGCCAGGCCTTTGCCCTGGAACTAGCATAACATTACTTCTGACACATTCTATTGGTTAAAGCAAGTCATGATACAGCCCAGGTCTGTGGGGTGTTAAAATAGACTCTGCCTCTTGATAGAAAATGCTACAGCAGTGTTGTAGCTATTTTTAATCACCGTAGCATATGGTTGACTACCACCTCTCCAGCCTTATCTCCATACTCATCCTCTTTGCAATAGACTTTCTGAACTACTTCAGAATATCTTATTCTTCTATAACCATGCCTTTTTATATGCTGCTCCTACTTCTTGACTGCATTGCTGAAGGCTCCCCTGGAATCACCTTTTCTGGGCCACTTTGCTTGATCATGGTTACTTTAGTTGTATATCAGCTAGGGTGCTGTTTGCTGCAGATAAACATAAAACTGTCCCTCCAAGTGCCATCAACAATTGGAAGACTTGTTATTTTGTATATCAAGAAATGCGTGAGTGGACTGATACCAGCGTTGTTTGATGCAGTGACTTAACAGTGTAATCAAGAGCCGAGCTCTCTTCCAGATCTCGGGTCTGCCTCTGGGTGGCGCCCCTGGTGATCAGAAGATGGCTGCTGTGGTTCCAGATGTCACAGCCAGACACAGCAGTGTTCAAAGTGACAAAGAACTTATTTCTCCTCACATATTTTCCTTTTCACAACTTCCCAAAGCCAACATCCCCTAAGGTATTTTTGTTTATAATGAGTTCCTTTGTCTAAACCAGTTGTTCCCAAACTACAGCTGGTCCCCTAACTACAGCCCATGGGCATGTGGCCCCCTGAGGCCATTTATCCAGCCCCCGCTGCACTTCCAAAAGGGGCACCTCTTTCATTGGTGGTCAGTGAGAGGAGCACATTGACCATCTCATTAGCTAAAAGCAGGCCCATAGTTCCCATTGAAATACTGGTCAGTTTCTTGATTTAAATTTACTTGTTCTTTATTTTAAATATTGTATTTGTTCCCGTTTTGTTTTGTTTTTTTGTTTTTTTACTTTAAAATAAGATATGTGCAGTGTGCATAGGCATTTGTTCATAGTTTTTTTTTTGTTTTTTTTTTAATAATTTTATTTTTTTTATTTATTCATTTTTAGAGAGGAGAGAGAGAGGGAGAGAGAGAGAGAGAGAGAGAGAGGAAGGAGAGCGAGACAGAGAGAGAGAAGGGGAGGAGGAGCTGGAAGCATCAACTCCCATATGTGCCTTGACCAGGCAAGCCCAGGGTTTCGAACCGGCGACCTCAGCATTTCCAGGTCAACGCTTTATCCACTGCGCCACCACAGGTCAGGCTGTTCATAGTTTTTTTTTATAGTCCGGCCCTCCAACGGTCTGAAGGACAGTGAACTGGCTGGCCCCCTGTGTAAGAAGTTTGGGAATCCCTGGTCTAAACCAATCACCAGAAAGAACAACCAGAATTGACCTATGAGTCAGGGCGAGGGCAATGTGTCCTAAGTTGCGTGGAGGAAGGGATATTATATGTCTATGTATTTGTATTGGATGCATACATATCTAATACTTGAGATATACTAATATGGCTATGAATATATCTAAGAAACCAAGGCTTGACAATGTATATGGTGCATGAGGCATATAGGTTATATACTAAAGAGTGGTGAATTTGTAAGCTGGAAAAGTATTTTGGGGTAAGATTTCTAAAGAGTCATAAATGCCTTACTAAGGAGATGGTCTATGCTGTATGGGCAGTGAAACTTTGTAAAAAGTTGTGTTTTCTTTAAACCAAAGATTGACGTGACTAGAGCTGTGACATAGGGAGTAACTGGTGTAGGGCTGAATGTATACTGGGGGTAGGGGGGGAGATCAGTGGAGGGCAGGGAGCTCGAACTCAGTGAGGGGGAGGTGAGGAGAGTACTGAGTGAAAAATTACAACTTGCCAGTCATTGCAAATAACATTTTGTTTTGATCACCAAACTTCATATAGTAGTTCTGAGTACTAACCCCACTTACCAGATGAGGAAACTGAATTCTATAGAAGTTAAATAACTTGCCCAATGCATACAACTATTAAGTGAAGAAAGTGGGATCCAGTTAGTCTGACTCACAATGTTCCTTCTATTAACCGCCTTCTGGTCCTGACAAGCGTTCCGAGAGTCCAAGTGGAGCCGTGGAAGTGGAGGGAGCTAACAGCGCGCAGGCCAGCAGGACCTGTTTGAGTTATAACTAGCAGAACTGAATGGCAGTGTGAGTGATGAGGGAAAAGAGGCTGTCAAATTTGACTGGGCGTGAGAAAAAGATAGTCCAGCTCTGGCTATTCTGAACTTGGGGGGCTCATAAGACATCCAGAAGATTCTTGAAAGAGTTGGCAATGCAGAACTTTCATTCAGGAGCAGAAGGTCAGGACCAGCGTTACGCAGGTCTGGGAATCGGCACACAAACTGCCATTGAAGCCCAGAGAAAGGACTCACACTGGGAACACACAGAAAGGAGAAGTGGGGCAGACTCTTGGATCGTCGGCATTGAAGGTGCAGGGGGAAGGAGATGGGGAAAGTGGCCAGAGGGTGAGAGGAAAGTCAGAAAACAATAGTATCTTAAAAAAAAAAATTTAAGGTTATCCAGAAGCACTCCTGAGAAGTCATCAGTTTTGGCAATGAAGTCTGACAGTGATCGTTGTGAAAACAGATTAGGGACAGTCCTAGGGTACAGGGTTAGAAATCTTGTTATATTTTCCTTAGGGGAGAATGTGAAGGCATTAGTGAGTGTAGAGTACTCTTTCAAGAAGCCTTCCGTGACTGGAAAAGGGGTGTAGGGAGGAGGTGAGGCTTTGAGAGGGAAGGAGAGAAATGGGTTAGAGAAGTGGGCCCACTGCAGACCAACACTGCTCAGAAAGAGAGAAACAGAACACAGGGAGGAAACAAGACAAAAATGGAACACACTGAAGGAAACGAGATAGGATGTGATAAAAAAAAAGGTTAAGAAGTAAGGATGTATTTTTCTTTTTTGGGGGGGCGGGGGAGGCAGTCAGACAGACTTCCACATGCGCCCAACCGGGATCCACCCGGCATGCCCACCAGGGGGCGATGCTCTGCCCATCTGGGGCGTTGCTCTGTTGCAACCAGAGCCATTCTAGCGCCTGAGGCAGAGGCCATGGAGCCATCCTCAGCACCCAGGCAAACTTTGCTCCAATGGAGCCTTGGCTGTGGGAGGGGAAGAGAGACACAGAGAGGAAGGAGAGGGGGAGGGGTGGAGAAGCAGATGGGCGCTTCTCCTGTGTGCCCTGGCCGGGAATCAAACCTGGGACTCCTGCACGCCAGGCCAACGCTCTACCACTGAGCCAACTGGCCAGAGCCCAAGGATATATTTTTCTGAGGCAGGAGCCGCGTAACAGAATAGGCACCAACAGGAGGACAGGTGGGTATCGAACCGGTGACTCTCTGAATCAGGTGATGCCTCCTGCTTCCGGTCTCTGACCAGGAGCCAGTTTTAGAATGTGGGTGAGCCTCAGCTTGTGGTTGGAAGCAAACAGGGACCCCTTCCCATGGGCTGTCCTGAATAATGGTCCTGGTCTACTTAACAAGCCTCCCCCCCCCCCCGCCACTCCCCACTCAGCACTGAGTTCTAGAGGCCGCTGCCCCCAGGCATAGCTGCTCCTGTGAGGGCCTGAAGTCGGAATATTCTCAGTACCCAGTCTGGGACTGTTCCTCCAGAACGATGAGAACTATGTGAAAAGAGATAAGCCTTCATTCTCTACCTACTCTGGTAACTTTAGTAACGCTAAAGTTAAGCCCCTCGTACCTCCCTCAGAATGGATACTCATTCCCTAGCCATCATGTCACTGTCTCCCCAAACTGTCACAGTGTAGCTAGACATGGGGGTGGTCTGTCACAACCCAGCAGCACTCGAGACACGATTTTAGGTGGCTCCGGGAAAACAGAAGATTGGAGTTTGGCTCTTTTACCATGACATATGCAAGAGGAAACAGGGGTGCTGGCTGGAGGTGTGAGAAGTGGCAGCTTCCTGGCGCCATCTTCCCTGAGCACACTTTTACTATTGCGAAGAAGAAGCCAAACATAGATTTACTGTGGAGACTCCCAGATGCTCTCGGTAAGATGAACTTTATATTTAAAGTAACCTTTAGATTTCACTCACATGCAGGAAATTAGGGAGAATAGTTATCAGGAAGCTTCCATTTTCAAGAAAAGCATGTTATTTTAAAAACTGAAGACATTATTGAAGTCTGAGCTTTCCGCCATTGAAGCCTCATTTAGGAGAGCCGTCCTCAGGAGTGGAATCTGCAGTGTCCAGAGCAGCCTCTAGCAGCACGTCTGCCACAGAGGCCAGCCCCCACGTGGGCACCTCTCTCCTGCACCCAGGAAGGATGCCGAGGGCTGGGGGGGGGGGTTGGCACTGGCTGCTTCCATTCGTGGCCTTCTTGTATATAACATTTCAGCTCCTTGCCTCCTTCAGTCTTGGGTTCACAGTCTTTCTCCAATGTGTAGATTTCTATTTTCCACATTTTTACGTAGGTCACACTTAATCACCCTGTGCCATTTTTTTTTTTTTTTTTTTTTTTTTTTGGTCTCATTCTTTCTCAGGCTTCTTGCCTCAGCAAAACCTGAATTGTGCTCCTTTGCCGAGTGTGTTTGGAAAATTTTCCCTGGGCTGGAAAACTCTGTAGTCTGTCTTCTCATACAATTCTCTTCATCTCTGCCCTAAACGGCTTCCCCTTAAAGAGGTTCCCCTGGAAAACACTTACTTACCCATTCCTCTATTCCTTTTGGATGGAAGAGCCAGGAAGGGTCTTTGGTTTTTGAACTTTTTCTCTAACGGACGGTATAGTGTTTTTCTAGACAGATTTATTTTTTACTGCTTTGTTTTATCCTTCTGTGTGAAGAGTAGTTCACAGGGTACACAGAGCAGGCTCACACCCACACCCACACACACACACACACACTCACCAAATGAGCAAACCCAGCCACAGCACCTGTGACGTCCTGAATTCACCCCCTGGCTCAGGCCTTCAGCACTTGTCATCCAGGTTGTTGAAGTGATCTTCAGCTGGTCTTTCTCTCCTCTATCACCCACACTATACTAGGTTTTGTTTTGCTTTATTTAAGCCTCTATTTGATCTTGACACAAATCCTGATTAAATTTTCCTGCCTTCACATTGTCCATAAGATAAAGAGTGTGCTCTTCCAACCCCAACCTCTGCTATTTCATTATGTGCCAGTCATGGGGAAGTAGACAGACAGATAGACAGATAGACAAAAAACAGCAGGGAAAACAACAACAACCAAAACCAGACACAGTCCCTGCCTTCATGGAACTATCAGGACACCGTTAGATAGATAATTACAAAGTAGAGTAAACTCAATGAAGGAAAAACTAAGGGTACTGCTGTGAGATGTTATAACAAGGTGGGGAAATTCAGAGGTCTGTCTGAGTAAATTATAATTAGCTGGAGACCAGAGGACGCTTAAGAGTTAGCTAGGTAAAAGTGACGGGAAGAATATTTCAGAACAAGCAACAAACACCATGTGCAGAGGTTTTATCTAAGGTTGGCAGGTTGTAGGGACTGAAAGGCCAGCATGGCGGGTGCTGTGAGCGAGAGAGACAGTGGTGGGTGTTGCCACTGGAGAGAGAGCAGGAAGGGTTTAGATTTCTCTTAAACACAGTAAGCAGCCAATGATCGGTTTTAACTGGAGGGCTGGTGACATCTGATTTAAATGTTTACTGGAACAGCCAGTTTACTCTGGCTGTTCCAGACACTCCAGGTTCCTCTCTGTTTTTCTTGCCCACTCATGCCCTTGCTTCTGTCCCTATCCTCTTCCCTCACCTGGGGACAGGGTAGCCTTTTTCACTTCTAGGAATTAGTATTGCACAGAAGGGGCCCTGGAACCAGCCCCTTTGTAGTGTGTGTGGTCTTGGGTGTGTTACTGTCACCTGTCTCTGCCTCAGTTCTCTCTTTGTAGAAGGAAAAAATAGTACGGTTATTGGGAAGCTGTCAGCTAGATGGTATGTGCCTAACCACAGTAATTCCTATAAAACTGTGCTATTATTACTGTTTGTAAGATTTGCCTCAAATGTGGCTGTGTAACATTCCCTCACCTCTTCGGGTGTAATGATTCCTTCCTCTCTGTGCTCCCACACTGTGATGGTTGCTCTTACCATGCTGTTACAAGGTTATTTGAATATGTAACTTTCTCCTGTTATAGATTATGAATTCCTTAATGGCAACCATTGGTATCAGATATATGAGTTTACATTTCTCTTGTACCATTGGTTAACTGTATGACCATGGGTAAACTGTGCAACTTCTTGGTCTTGGTTTCGTCTATAAAATGAAAGTATCATAATATTATCTATTCTGAAGGTTTTTTGAGGGGTAAGGATCTTATTTGTACAGTACTGAGTACTTAGTAAATGTTTGTGTATTTCTTACCTCGTGCTCTAAATTTCTAACAACTAAGATGAAAATAACTAATCAGTGAATAGACTGGTTTATTCACTGATTAGAGGCTGAGTGAGGTATTAATTAATTAACAGGGATTTTATTAATGAATAAAGCAATAGAATACACACAAATAACTTAAAAGAGGAGATCCTGTTGATAAATGGACATGTTGTACTTCTGATATTGAGCAGACATGTCCTGATTTTTAAATTCATTCAAATTACATTTGTCCTCCAATAAATTCAATAAAAAAAGTTTTTAAAAAATTAAAAAAAAAATGTCCCGTGGTATGTTTTGTTAAATTTAATTTGCCCTTAGCATTTTGGAGAAAGATGAACATCATGGTCTGAGCTAAAATTGAATAGAGTGCAGAACACAATTTGAAAGTTATTAAAATAGAAGATTAAAAGCAATGAATTAGGAAAGGACTACACACTTGGGGCTTAGTTTTCTTATCTATAAAATTTGATAGACTGATAGATTAAATGATCACTAAGATTCCTTTAAGTACCCAAGTTTTGTGGTTTTGTCATTCTCTGATGCTGAAGGCTCATGCAGTTACAACGTCTTAAGATACTAGATAAAATCCGAATGGTGGCAAAGAAAGCAAATCGGTGAGAAACTAAATGGCTTCTCTGCAGCCATTTAATAGAGGAGCAGACAGCCCTCCTACCTCAGCAATAATTGAGTTTCAGAATGATGACATTGAGTCATCTAAAAAGGTTAAATTTGGTTCACACACTCTCTTTTAAAGGCAAGGAAACGTGGAATGCATTTTTAGAAAGATTTTTTTTTTTTACCAATAATGTTTAAACATTTTTATTAGTTTTCATTCAATTTAAAATGTTAAACTTCAGTAATTTCGAAAATTCACTTATGTCATCACCTATCTCCTCTTTTTGAAATAAACAAGATCATTTCAGGGGCTACAAAGCTCTTATTGCCACAGAATAGCTCATTACTCTTCTACCATGGTGTTACCTTTTTCAGTGTCCTATGAAATTATAGCCATTTCAGTCATTTCCTCTGTCATTCATTCAACAAGCACCCATTAATCACCTGCTATGTACCAGATAGCAGTGGTCAAAGATAGTAAGACTGTCTCTGTCTTTAAGAAAGTCACTGCCTAGAGTAGAAGATGAACATGTGAATAAGGAATTGCGATGCAATGTATGAAGTGCCATAGGGATACACACACACACACACACACACACACACACACACACACACGAGTATAGTGAGTGCCTGGACCTACCTATATGGAGATCAGAAATAGAAAGATTATAATCTTCACAGGGCAAAAAGTTTGAGTTGAATTTTAAAAAGTAAGTAGGAATTTTCCATATAAACAGGAAGAGGGAAAGAGATTTCAGGGAAAATAATAGTATATTCTAAGACATTAAAATTAGAAATATTATGGGCAACTGGAAGAAAGTAAGAAGCTTCCTATGCTTGAAAAATACATTTAGGGGGAAGGTGGTAGACGGCCCCGAAGAGGTCGAATTAGATCATCTGTGCTTTTGTGCCAGTTTAAAGGTTTTTGACTTTTATTCTATGTGCAGTGAGGAGTGACAGTCACATTTGTGTTTCAGAAAGTCCAGCCTGGTGGTTGGCTGGATATAAGCCAAAGTTGCGGGTAGGTAAGCAATTTGAAGGTATCGCACCAGTCTAGATGAGGGATGCAAAGAGCCTGGGCAAGGACGGAACCAGTGAGCAAGGAAAGGAGGCTTTCCTAAAGGAGACTTTAGAAATGGGATCCACAGAGTTAGAGATTCACATAATGCATGACTAGACTTCCGGTTCAGAAGAAGATGGAATGACAAGGCCTGTCTGGCTTTCTGTTTTGGGCTTTCTGTTTTGGGCGACTATATTAGAGGCAATATGACCTGGGGGTGGGCAGGAGCGTGATTTCTGGGAAAGCGTTTGATTCCCTGGTGTCAGTCCCACCACCTCCTGTTTCCACTAGCTTTGTCTTGGTGGAAAAGTGGATAGATGTGGCTTCATGCCAGAAATGCAGAAGCCATCATACAGCTTTGAGGGGATAAGTGTGAGGATGGACATCCGCACATTCAGAGCAAAACGGTAGAAGAAGCCAGCTCCCTGGTCCCCCTGCTGAGGGGCTCTGCTGCCCACCTCAGGATTTCGTACGGTGCTCTTGTGCCTCTGAATATGTCTATAACCAATATAGTGAAAAAATGGTTGGTCTGTTGTAATTAATTTTTGCAATGTCTTTGCATTCCTTTTGACTTATGAAGCCCTAAAACAGATTTCTTTTAATATATTTATATGTTGAATTTAATTGTTCCATTGGCTTCTAGGTTTTCCTTTCAGTTTTTATTGAACAAATGACTAAAAAAAAAACTTGTTTTTTTACTGGCAGACCTCTTAGGATACAAATGGGGGAAATGGGCATATAAAGATGGGGACTGATATTTTCAATAAATCCCATAGAGAAATTTTATTGACTTTTAAATGAATTTCTAGAAAGTCGATTTGATATTTGGTAAACATTTAATTTTTAATAAAGCTTTTTACTTTTGTTTTCTATTTATGCTGAAAAATATTTCTTAGAATCTGTCATTAAACAAGGGACTGGGTCTGCTTGACCAAGTGGTGGTACAGTGGGTAGAGCTGCAGACCCAGGTTCGAAACCCCAAGGTCACCGCTTGAGCACAGGCTCACCAATGTAAGTGCGGTGTTGCCAGCGTGAGCATGGGATCATAGACATGACCCTGTGGTCACTGGCTTGAGCCCAAGGTCACTGGCTTGGAGCCCAAAATAGCTGTCTTGAGCCTAAGGTCACTGGCTTCAGCAAGGGGTCACTGGTTCAGCTGGAGCCCCCTCCCCCATCAAGGCACATATGAGAAAGCAATCAATGAACAACTAAGGTGCCACAACCATGAGTTGATGCTTCTCATCTTTCGCTCTTCCTGTCTGTCTGTCCCTCTCTTTCCCTCTATCTCTATCTCTCTAAAAACAAGAGAGACTGGTTCTGTAGTTACTACATATTTAAGAAAAACATATATATTAGCTTTCTCTTTAGACATTGTCCAGTGATATATTTTGTTAAAAATACAGTGTACAGTATCTAAAATCTTGAGTCTTTTTCATATACATTTGTGTCTGCTTCCATATTTAGAGAGATTACATCAGAATTGAAGGCTCTCTTTGGTCTCAAACTCTGTATTTAAAAAAATAAGCAGCAATTGTGTTTTTCCAGTGTGCTATGGGCGATTATGTAATCCATCCCCATGTTCTTTTGACATCTAATGTCTACCTGTTCCACGAATGTTGTTGATAGACATCCGAGGATCTGTTTTCTGATGGTTATTTAAAGTTTTTCTATGCTTCCAAATGCCTTTATCTCCGTGGCAATAAAGATAAGAATTTGATGTTATTAATCACTTTTCATTTAAGGGAGTTGATGCAGCCATCCAACAAAGCCCTGAGGGAATGTGGGAAGAAGCTCTAAGAACCGGAGGACAAGTAGGTCACGGGAGAGCAGCGCTGTCAGAGGGTGGAATGCAGGGCAGGGCCAGGCATCGGGAGAATTCGGTTCTATCCATAGCTCTTGTGTCTGACCTTGGGCTACTTACTGCACAGCTCTTGCCTCAGTTTCGTCTTAGGTGAAATGGGGCCAGGACTAGCCTCTAAAACACATAGTAGAGTGGATTGTGGAGTTCCTCTTCTCACAGACTCAGATCTGGGAGACATCTTCCAGTCATTCCCTCCAGCCTGAAGTAAATCCCCTCCACGATGAAAAGTGAGTTTCCCCCTCCATTCTTTAACAACTCTGGTGATAATGCACATCACACCCTCCTCCCTGAAGAAGCCCACTCCATTTCCAAACATTTTTAGTTGCCAATAATTCATCTTGGGAAATAGCTAAAATAGGCACATTCATAGTCAGAAAGTCAATCAGAGGTTAACAGGGACTGGGACAGGGGGAAATGGGAGGTCCTGCTTAGTGGTTACAGAGTTTCCGTTTGGGGTGATTATAGAGTTTTAAAAATAGTAATGGTGATGATTGCACAATGTTGTGAATATAATACCACTGTTAAATATATAGTATACTTAAGATGGCAAAAATTGCAAATTTTATATATAAATAAAAATGAATAAAAAATTTTCATCTTGGTTAACACTCTGGTCTCAATGTAAAGATAGACCATGTTATCCTAGTTCTACAGAACAGGAAACAGTCTTTAAGGTCACATGGCCTGGAAGGATCTGAACCCAAGTCCTCGACTCTCAGACCATAGGTGCCCCGAGCCCACACTACCGTCACTGTTGGGAATAGACTTGTTCCCACTATGTGTGATGCTCTTTTCTTATTGTATCTGGAACTGGCCTGTGGGAAGAACATTTTGGCCACCACTGTTCAATCTAGAGACTAACACTTGGTTAATGAGGCTTGACATGGCATTAATGTTTTTGGCAGGCACAATGCGCTATTGATTCATACAGAGCTTATAATCCATAAACTTACTTTCTCCACATATGTTCTATACATGCTACTCTTAAAGCAGGCTCCCCTCCATTCCTGAATTTGACTGAATGGTGTTCTAGATTTAAATGCAAAAATGTAACATTGATAAAAAAAAATTAACGTTTATCTCTGTATAGTAAATGCATATTGTTGCTTTTTACTGATTATTTCATTCTCTTATTATTTTGAATTTTGATTCTGACACGCATCGTCCTTGCTATTTCTTCCATCATAAAGATTATACTAAGTGTAAATCAAAAGGACTTTAATCCCTTTATCCAAGTTATTGACTAAAATGTTGAGAAGTACTGAGTCATAGACAGAGACCTGATTATTTCACTGGTGATGTTTCTCTGGCCTTACCCATAATTACCAACACCTGTGTATAATGCTTACTCTACTCCAGTAACTGTTTAAGTACTTTACACTTTGAACAGAATCGCATTGAATCAGCACAACATCCCTACAAATCAATATTGTTATAATGTTCATTTTATACATGAGGTAACAAAGCACAGAGAGGTTAAGCTACTTGCTTAAATCACACAGCTGAAAAGTAGCAGAAATGAGATTCAAACCCATGCTCTCAGTCTTCAGAGTCCAGGTTCTAAAGCACTGTGTTGTATTGTCACTGACATGGGCTAAGATTCCAGCCTGTATTGGGATAGGATAACATAAGGGACTCTATTAAATCTGATCGATGTGATTGCTACTCTAATATTCTTTAAATGTAGCATTGGTGGCAACATAATCTGAAATGCCAGACCAAAACACCTGTGTCTTTGTATGTGCTGTATTTGCTCCTAAGAAATTCGGACTTTGAACTCCTGTTCTTTGATGTATGCTCAAAAGTCAATTCATTTTGCTTTTCACAGGCACACTTAAGTACTCCTTCTCTTTTATTACCTGAGTCCTTTGTACAAATGTTCACCGCATTTTAAAACATGTTTCAGCAAACAACAAACATTTGCAGAGCACCTAGAACATGTGCCTGGCTTTGGGTGATGGGGATACAGACAGAAGCAGACAGTGTTTGTGTCCTCAGGCTGACAGCTGGCTGGTGAGAGCCACGCACCAGGGCAGCCAGCGCCTGTCACACTGTAGGTGTTCAGAAAATATTGTTGAATATCTGAATGAAAGAGAACCAAGTACCAAGAAAGTCTTGTAAAATGCTCGAATGTGCATCTATAAACTGTGTTTTGTGCTTTAGATTAAGAGAGGAATTATTTTGACCATCATTTTACTTAGTGAAATCATAGCATCCCCACCCTGTGCACGTTGGTCAATTTAGGTTAATCTGTGCTGTGGTGACAACTAAAAATCTCAGTGATTCCTAATAATGAGAATTTATTTTCTGATTGCAATACATGTCTGTATTGGGTCAGAGAAACTTTGGTCCAATCACTGCAGGACCCCAGCTAAAGAAGTGTTCCCTACCTGGGACATTAATATTAGTCTTATATCAGAGGAAATGAAAACAAATTTCCCCAAAATATCCAGGCCTATAACATTTAGTGATTTTCAAATTCCTTATCATATTTAGTCATACAATCTGATGAATAGTTACATGTGTTTTCTTGAATTTTGAATATCACATGCTATGAGGGTAAAAGTTAAGTTACTAGACCACCCAAAGGAAACTTCAAGATTGACTGATAGGGTTCTTTTAATGACTCAAGTTTTAAAAATTCTGTTATTGTACCATAATTCATCACTTTAATTGTTATGCATGTTTTTCTTGAAAACTTTTGCTTCCAAGCATATCTTTATAAGCAATTTATCAGTTAGAAAAAGAGCCTCACAATTAATTTAGCTAATTTTATTGTGCAGAAATATTTCAATATCTGTTCAGTGCATTTTCACCAAGAGAAATAACTACTTGACAGACTAAAACAAAACTGGAATGTGAGGCTATTATTCATGTAGTCTTTACAATATAATTTAGGGGTTGGGATGAATGATTCATTGCTAGCCTGGACAGAAATGCTGGCCTTTTCTTCTTCCTACAAGCAGCAGCAAAGTGTATATACTCTGCTAATTATTTAATTAAAAAAACAACTGGTTCATAATGCGTTTTAATGAATTGGGTTTTTAACAATTGAGAAACTTCTAGAGTGACAGTATTATAATAGGAGGTGTCCCTGTTTTCTTCAAGCTTTTGTAACAATCGAAAAGATGTGTGATTCTCTTTCCCCCACCCAGGATAGTCTTCAGAGCCTTTCTTCAGAGCCAAAAGAATGGAACCGTACTGACAATTTAGAGAATATTAACTTGTGTTGACTGGCTAATTTTTTTTTCTCCTTGAGGATCTATGTAAAGCCAGTATCTACGGCCACCATCACAGCCGCCTGGCCTATGCAGGTTCGCATTAGATTCGGACAGACGGTAATGAAACAACAGAGCCAAGAACTGGTGGACCATTAGTTTTAATCGTAGCTTGCACCTGGTGGGCAAGTAAAAACACACACTGGGCTCCAAAACCCACTCATTCAGTGCTCACAAAGCTACTGACTTTATCTGAGTTTCCTAGAATCAAAGGTTTCTAGCTCATTAGCCTTATTCATCTCTGTTCCCCATCTCCTTCTCTCTGCACGAACTGCACAAACTGGCTTCTCCTTTAGCATTCTGTCATCTTGGCTGCTTCTCCTTTCCTCCACGTGGCCTTTATCTGCTCTCCTTTCTCTGCTCTCTACTCTAATGCTAATCTCAGGAATCAGAGCAACTCCCACTTTATGGTATAAAATCAAAACCTTTAATCCAATATACAAACAAGGAAGTCTCTGATACAAAGTCACTTATCTGGGGCATAATGGGATTCCTCATGAGAGTGCACCACCCCACCTCATGCAATCAGTCAAGGGTGTGGGGAAAAGCTTAGTCTTAAAACTAAGCCTTAGGCTATAACCATCTTGCCTGCTTACAGCTTGTCCCCACACCCAATGCAAACTATAAGCGAGCAAACATATATCATATTTAAAAACTTATTTGACCAACAATCTAATTAAAGGGAATTGGACGTAACCTAATCAGACATGAATGGTGATTTCCTGAGAGTAAGTTATGGAATGAATTACTATGTAATGAGTTCCAGGATCTTTTTCAGAGATTTGGGAAAAATAGAATGTCTGTTCACCTGCTTGGGCTCATTTGGCTTGGGTTGACTGGGTGCTGGTAGCACTTCCTAGCATGCTAGGTCTGAATCAGTAACCTATATGGGAACGCTAGTGTTGGAAGGTATGGGCAGGTGAGCTGAAGGAACAGGAACCACGAGAGACAGTAGTTACACGCATGTGGTTTTGGCCAGGCTAGAGGTAGGTTTTAAAATAACTAAGCAGGAAGAAAAAATAAAAATTTTAATGATGAAAAAGAATAGTAAAAATGATCACTTTCTCTTGGCAATTATCTGAAAATAGTTGGCACAATCTGTTAAAACACAAGCAAATACACATGACTGTTTATGTGAATATATCAATGATATTTATGATTTCAAACAAATATATTTAGGCTTTGAAAGAAGTTATGTGAAGTCTGAGATCCTCATGCCCCCCACCCCCAACATTTGCTTAACTGAAACTCTGTGGCACTGGGATTTCATTCCCTTCTTATTCCACTAACACTTACTGAGCTCTCACTTCGAGCTTAGCAGTGAGATTGATGCTCTTTTTGGTATGGGAACCACTGGGAAAAAATGCAGGCTTGTGGAGTTGGGTAGACCTGCTGAGACCACTGTTCTCAGTGGAGAAATTTGCATTTGAGCCATGGCTGGTGAGCAAACCCTTTGTTGCTCTGCCCCAAATTCTACTTCACTAGTTAAGGATCCTCTGCCATCGTGATGTCATGTCAAAATCATGCAGAAAATATATATTTCTCGACTTCCTTTTTATCTGCACGCAATATGCCCAGTATTGTTCAGATGGTAAGAAGACACATTGACATTTGGGGGGATTCCTTATCCATCTCATTTCCTTGAAAACCAAACTCTGAAGCTCTTGCCAGCCTCACAAATGCCCAATGGAATCCCTACTTATCTGCATATTTTGGGCGCATCGCTGTTTGTCATTTTCTCCCTGGAAACGGTTTCTCACACCCACGTTGCAAGTGTGTGATCTGTGATTCCATCTCCTGCTAATTTCTCTATCCTCTTTGCCTGGAAGGAGGGCGGAGAGCGTGATTCAGCTTAGGGAGATGATACAAAATGTGATTGTTAAAGTGCTGTTTCAAAAGAGTTTTTTTTTCCATGTGAGCGGTTTCTACGCTGGGTGCAACTCATCTGACTTCCTTCATCTGAAACGATGGAGCAGGTTTGAACACTAGGATCTCAGAATCATGGTATTAAATGGGCCTAGAAGGTGCTGGCTTAATTTTAAGCCTTTGGATATCATCTTATTTAATTTCCCAGGGAACATCTACCCTATTTTTGAAGATTTTGAGAAAAAGACACATCATAATTTTGCTCAGTGATTATCCTCTTAGCGTTTGCAGCGTTTTCTATAAGGAGAACTCTTTCCAGTTTGGTATTTTGGTTCCCAAAATCAATATAAGGAGTCCTGTTGTTCTGTCTGAGTCAGTGCGAGGGACACGGGAATGCCTGGTTTCTGTAGTGCTGATGTGTGTAGTCCCTTCTAGCTCCCGGCTTTTTGGGGAGTCCCTTTTGTATCACTGTATTCTCAGACATGTTAGATCACAACGAGCACCCTTTGGTGTTTAAGAATTAAATCCTCTAAGTAAGGAACTGAAAAACAGAAGGGTATTTCAAGCACCACTGTCATAAATCAACGTTTCCCTTGTCTGAGCATGTTTCTCCAGGAATAAGCGTTACTCCACTGATGGGAAGTGGGTTCAGAGAGACAGACTTCCTTTGAGAGTATAGTGGCCCACTCTTAAACATCCCTATTTCTGACTAAAATCTGATTGAATGATATAGTATTGATTTTTATGAGCAAAATAAATGTATGGAAAAATACAGGTTGTTAAATAGTAGAATGGGTTGGATTTTTTTTTAAATAAAATAGAAACCAAAGGATCAGAAATCAAAAGTAGTAAAATGACGTGAAGATCTGATCAAACTACACCTTACCTATTAATTTACCTGTGTGGAAATTCTACCTCAATTTTTAAATTTAGAATAAAAAAAAAACAACAAATGGATTTGAAGGACAGTTGATGGAGTGGAAGTTCCTGATGTGGTGTAGGACTGTGGTTAAAAATAATGCAGAGAATGACCAGTGACAGCTGAGGAAAGAAGAATCAAGAACCTTTGGACACACTTGATGAAAAATCAAATTGAGAAAGAAACAGCAGAGATGGATTGCTCAGACAAAGAGGAAATCCTATAGAAAAGAAGGAGGCAGTTCCTTAGGGAGGATTAGAGTGCAGGATTGCATGAAACTGTGTGACGTCCACTCACGGATGTGGGTAGAAGCAGTGGGCAGCGGGGCTCTAGGCACAGGCGCAATGTAGGAAGATGGTGTAGATGGAGGAAAGGGAAGTGTTTCATAGTATCTTTGTGCAGGTGTGTTTTATATGTAAATGTCCTTGTCACAGATGGGAAAACTGGAAAGAAAGTAAAGACTTTTTATAACACAGGTTGAAATAATAAAGAAGACTTTCTTCTCTAGCTATTTTTTCTTTCTTTTCTTCCTTTATTTATTTATTTTTTTTAGAGCTTCTGTTCATGATGTAATTCTGAATGACTAATTGAGGAAAGGGATAGAAAACTTTTGCTAGTAAGGAGTGGTTTACAATATAGGATAGTTTATGGTAGTGTGGTTATCTAAATAATAATCCCCAAGGACGTCCTCATCCGAACAGTTCTCGTGGTTTACCTTACCTTGTTACCTGATGTATAGAATAGGGTCAGAAGGGACTTTGCAGTTGTCATTCAGTAAAGGATTCTGAGATGGAAAGTTTATAGTGAGGTAGTTGGGTAAGCCCTAAATGGGATCACAGGGTCTGTAGAAGAGGGCGATAATAGATGAGATAATAGTGGGGAATGGGATGATAAAAGCAGAAAGCTGCAGCGATGCGCAGGGACGGTGAACAGAGGGGGGCAGGCAACCTCTAGGAGAAAGCATGGAAGCAGATTCTCCCCTGGATCTTCCAGAGGAAGTGCAGCCCTGCCCACACCTGGATTTCAGCCCCATGAGTCAGATCCAGACTTCTGACTGTCAAAATTATAAGAATAAATTTGTGTTGTTTTAAGCCACTAAAATGTGTTACAGCTGCCATAGAAAACATACAGGTGGTAATCTGTAGATACATACATAGTTCTAAGTGTAATTGGCATTCACTTAGCTTTCCTTCAATTCTGAGCTTTGAAAATGCCCCTGATTTTAAAAGGTTCTTGTCCTGGGCCCTGGCCGGTTGGCTCAGCGTTAGAGCGTCGGCCTGGCGTGCGGGGAACCCGGGTTCGATTCCCGGCCAGGGCACATAGAAGAAGCGCCCATTTGCTTCTCCACCTCCCCCCCCCCCCTCCTTCCTCTCTGTCTCTCTGTTCCCCTCCCGCAGCCAAGGCTCCATTGGAGCAAAGATGGCCCGGGCGCTGGGGATGGCTCCTTGGCCTCTGCCCCAGGCGCTAGAGTGGCTCTGGTCGCAGCAGAGCGATGCCCCGGAGGGGCAGAGCATCGCCCCCTGGTGGGCAGAGCGTCGCCCCGGTGGGCGTGCCGGGTGGATCCCAGTTGGGCGCATGCGGGAGTCTGTCTGACTGTCTCTCCCCGTTTCCAGCTTCAGAAAAATTTAAAAAAAATAAAAATAAAAAATAAATAAATAAAAGGTTCTTGTCCTGTTTTATGTTCTGTGGGTTGACAAATTTATTTCTCTAAGGTTGAGAAACTTGGATATGGACTAAATGTTTGTGCTGTGTATGGTTTTGTGGAGAAGCACTTAACATGTTGATAACCTCATTTGATCTTATTTATAAGGGTTTTATTTCCTGTGTCACAACGAGGAAACTGAGGCTTGGTGAAATAAGTGACCTGCGCAAATTAGGTGGAGAGCCAGAATTCCCACCCTCTCTCTTATGAAAAGTCCAAAGCCTTCTGAGGCTCTTTCTGAGGCCCACAGCTCCCCGATAGACCTCTGAGTCTGTGTCTGCGGGCCTCGTCGCATTGAGAGCACCACTAATGAGATGAACAGTTCAAAAGGCAGTGTTTTTTCCACTGTGATAAGAAAAGGAAAGGGGAAAATAATTCCTGTTTTGACATTAGAAATACCCTTGCCTGGTGGCTTTCCTGGAGCCAGCAAAGGAATTCTCTTAGAAGTGTTACCTCTTCCTACTATCTTGCCTGCCCTGTGTTTCAGTCGTCCAGCTGTGGGCCATCAATTCCAGTTCGAATAGCATTTTCCTCCATGAAGAGGGTGAGAAAGATGAGAGGGGAGTAGTTCTCGGTTCTCTCTGTTAATCCTGAGTCATTTGTCATTAAGTAAGGAGCCTGTCCAGTTTTGTTTTGATTCTTCCTTTTTTTTTTTTTTAAATGTTCTCTGTTGCCTTTATTTGTTGTCTTTTTTTCCCCTCTGTTTAAAGAAAAATTTTTTCTTTTTAATTGATTCCTTCTTTTTAATTGAAGGAAGAGGCAGGGAGGGAGGAAGACAGGAACATCAATCTGTTTCTGTATGTGCCCCAACCAAGGATCGAACCAGCCACATCTGCATTTCAGGACGATGCTTCAACCTACCGAGCCATCCAGCCAGGGCGTTGTTTTGACTCTCCTTGTACAGGCAGCTTTAATAGCCCTTTTCCTTGTCTGCAGCCTTTGTCACCAGCTCATCTCGTTCTGGGTACCGCCTTTCTGACAGTGCTCTTTTAGGCTCCGGTCATTGCTGCTTATTCATCCTTGGCTCTGCTCCATCTCTCCCATCTTTTGTTGTTGTTTTTAAATAGGTCCTTTAGAACCTCCTCTTTCTGAAGAACTCAGAGTCCAATTTCATTTCTTTCTCTAGGTGGGTCTTCTTTTCCGTGTTTAGCCTGGTGAAGGTTTCTTAGAAAACTCATATGATAAAGAGAACATTCACACAAACAGTTTGACCGTAATATAGATTTATATTGTCTTAAAGATTACGTATGAGACAATAGATTTCTGTTATTTACTATGTGGATAATGTTTTGAAATAAATATATGTATAGCAGCTCGAACGGTAATCCGTCCATATAAATTGGCAGGATAACTGAAAAATAAAAACAAAATGTAGAGGTGAAGTGTTTGAGTAGAAAATGACTGCTACAGTGAACAGAGAGTTTTAAATTCTGAAGGAAAGGTAATGTCCTAACTTATGTCCCCATTACATAATTTCTAAACATCTTGCAGGAGGGAAGATGCCATTGCCTTTGCTTTTAAAAAAGTGTGAATATATATAAAGAGTAAATTCACTTGGAAGTATAATTGCTGAGTTAAATGTTATACATATCTAAAATTTTAATAGAAACTAACAAATAATCATTCAAAGAAAGTTATGCCTAACGTATAAAAGTTTCATTTCTCCTACACACTACAGAGCAGAGTATTATCCTTAATTTTTACCAATTTGATAGTAAAAACTGGCATCTTGCTTTTAATTTGATTTTCTTTCATAAATGAATGGAATTGATTATTTTTTCCTATAAGTATTAGCTATTTGGTTTTATTTGCTTATGGGTCTTTGTGGAGTTTTTAGGGGTATACAAAAGGTTTACACTTCTATTATTAGATCATCCATACTCTGGTTTCTTCTCTTCAGATCGCATAAATCGCTCGCCTTTTACTATAATTAGATCATCCATCTTTTCTGAACAGTTTCTTCAATTTCATTACTTAGAAATTAGGGTTGTCAAATTTAGCAAATTAAAATACAAAATTCTGTTAAATTTTAACTTTGCTAAACACTGAGTAGTGTCTTAGTATAAGTAAGTTCAATAGAATATAGGGGATATACTTATATCAAAAATAAAAATTAAAAAGACTTTTCTTTCTCATTTTAAGGTTATTTTTAAAAATTCAGGTGTTCTAGAGCACTCATGGTTGCTTCTTTTTTTTGTTTTACTATTAAGTTTTTGAGCCATCTGGATTTATTTTTCTTTTCTGTGGAAGAATGAGATGGGGAGCTCATGCTTTTTTCTCCAAATGACCACTGTTACCCCAACATAGTTTACTGAATAATCTATTTTTCCCACACTGATTTAAAATGGTATTGGACTGTCACTTTAAAATTGGAACTACAAAACAGGCACACAAAGTGAGAACTACTACTATGAGAATAATCCGTGTCTCAAGTAGAAGAATGTAGATGTTTTCTTTCTCCAGTTTATTTCTGCTTAAACCTTAAATTGAAGACTTCTGGCCAGAAAAACACTTCCATCCTTATAGCAAACGAATCACTTACCTGATAACTCAGAGACTCCACGAATCAAGTTACCCTGAAGAACAAGAATAGTTTCTTAAGAAAAGCTCACAAGAATTGCTGGATCAAACTGTCATCCAGTTTCCAGAACCCTTCAGTTCTCTGCTGAACTCGGCCAGCAGAGAGGCCTGCCCTCCAGCGTCACAGCCCCTGGCACAGGCTCCTCTTCCTGAGCGGCTTGCAGAGGGGGTGGGAGAGGAATGTAAATTTAAGGCAGTTTTTAAGGTCTGATCTTAAAGACTATCTAGATAGTTTAAAAGTTCTCCTTCCATTTTTTTTTCCAAGAGAAGCTCAGCAAATTATTTATACTTTAAAAACCCCGTTTTATGCCAAGCTGACTCTAGGATACAATAGATTCATTGATTTGCTTTCTTTTCTTTCCTTTTTTTTTTTTTTTTAATGACAAAAAGTCATAAGCATCCTCCTGGTTTGCAAGTATTGACAATAACCCCCTTTTTACTAAGCATTCAGGGACATTTTCTCAGGCAGAAATGACCCCTAGTAGCTCCCTGACCTGAGGATTCTTAGAATCAGGTTAGTAAAACAGATGTATAACAAATAAGTGCCATACAGTGTGAATAAAACCTTGAGGATGATTTCTCTAAGCCTCTGCTTTAGAAGACCTGTGTTAAGACAATCACTTGCCTGGGTTGCATCCGTAGAGACACCCATCTTAATCGGTAGGAAAACACTGTCAAGGCCAACCACTGTAATACTTGAAATGACGGCTTGTGAGATAAATTTAGGGGATAATGTCTATTTGACTTCCTACTCAGGGGACAAGCGTTAGAGAACTTTTTTCTTGCTTATCTCTATCTGAGATGCATACCATATAATAAATTTGGAAGGAATCATTTGCTGGTTAAATCTCTTCTCTTTCTTAACATTGCTACCTTTAAGCCTTCCTGTATAGCACTAGAACACTGACCTCAAAGGGCACAGGAGGGCAAGGGGGAAGGAAGACATCGACACCAAAATTTTGGTTTGATCAAAGAAATTTCTAGTGACTTCAGCCTGATCATTTTAGATGGAAAAAGATATTTGGAAAAAGTATGTTATTGCCAACATTTAAAACTCATTTTGTGAATTGTGAGCCCCAAATTTATAATGATAATTATCATTACCACCCTTATTGAATAGTGTATACTCACTTTTAGGCAGCCATCTGTCTAAGCACCTGGCATGCAGTATCTCATTTACTCCTCAGAAAAACCTAGGAAGGTAGATATTATTATCCCCATTTTACAGATGAAAAAGTTAAGACTTGGAGGGATTAAGATTTTTTTTTATATAAATAAATTTTTATTAATTTTAATGGGGTGACATCAAGGTTTTTTAAAATATATAGATATAATGTATTATAGTTAAAAAGTTGTAAAGCCCATATTCGAACTTAGGTTAGTCTAACTCAAGTTCATGGTCTGAAATACTGTTCTACACTTACAAGGCTACTTAGAACTTTCCATCAGGGTGAATCTAAAGTATAATCTTTTTATTTTTTTTTTTATTTTTTTTTTTATTATTTATTCATTTTAGAGAGGAGAGGGGGAGACAGAGAGGGAGGGAGAGAGAGAGAGAGAGAGAGAGAGAGAGAGAGAGAGAAGGGGGAGGAGCTGGAAGCATCAACTCCCATATGTGCCTTGACCAGGCAAGCCCAGGGTTTCAAACCGGCGACCTCAGCATTTCCAGGTCAACGCTTTATCCACTGCGCCACCACAGGTCAGGCTAAAGTATAATCTTTTTTATTTATAATTAATTCAACCTTTTATTCCTCCAAAATAAGACAGCTGCCAGTTTGCTATATATCCTGCCAAAGTTGAATGCAAACTTTTCTCTCCGGAGACAGCAGACTGGGGGCTTAATTTCCTCCATGAAGAATAGGCAGGCTTGAGGAAGAAATGTTATACAATTAAACATTACTACTCTTGGAGAAAATACTTAAGAAAATATAAGGATGTTTATAACATTTATAGATCCATAGTCAGTCTTTCTTCATTTATCGATAAGAACCATCTGTAGAGGAAAGACATGATCTTGATTCAATACATCCCAAGATTTTAAAAAGCCCTTATCACAATGTCATTGCTGGACTGGAGTGGGCAAAACAGGGCTCATGATAGAGCAAATCACCATAAAATATACTGCAAAGGATCTCTGTTCTGGTCCCTATATTTGTACTGTACTTTATGTACTGTAATTTATAACAGAACTCGATACAGCTTCTAGATCAGCTGTTCAAATGCCTTTCTGTGGTCACCTATGAAGGTATGCATGCTCTTCTCTTGGCAAGGTCTTAGGATTGCTTCAAACAGCAATTAACACATTGGCTAATTACTGCCAATAAGGATTGCTTAATTATGCCAAAATCAAATTAATGTTATTATCAGCCAAACTTCAACATCTTTTGGTAGAAAAAGAAAAGCTTTTGAAATCTTTTAAAAATCATGACTCGGTAGATCAGGTCAGATATTTCCATGAGGTATATTTTAATTCCGTTTCCTTTCAAAAAGCCCATAGCATGAGTCTTGCTAAAAGTCAAAACATTTCATAATGCTACATTAAGGTTTTGTAGGTTAGATATCAATGATTAGCAATTTCTGCCTGACCGTCTTCTAGGATGTGTCTGTCGGCTCTCACCTGTGGCCTTTCAACTGAAATGTCTTTAAACTTTTGAGACTTTTATAAAAAACTTTCCAAGGTTGTCTGAAACCCAGCTCCAAGTAGAGTTATCCAGGAATGAATGTATGTCAGGGTTCTTTGGTTTTCATTATAAAATATCATTTTGTTATTTCCATGTCTGGAATTAAACGGATAGAACACTCCTTTCAACCAGTAATATAGGGTCCCTCCCTGGCCCCCCACCCTGGTGATTTCAGTCTAGAACGGTTGCTCTTCAGTTATTGTCAAAAGACATTTTTCGTATTTAAAAATTCCTAAATCAATTATTCCCAGATGTGAGTAATAGCGTCACCTGGGAAGCTGTTGAAACCCTTGGTCTGATTCAGGAGATCTGAGATCTTGGAATCAATATCGTAAAAACTCCTCAAATGATTTCTATAGCCTGGTTTGTAAAACTGCTCTTACGGGCCTTTTAAATGTGTTGTACAGATTACTTTATGGGAAAATACACACACTCTAATTTATTGAGTTTAGCCTTAGCAAAAAGTATGGTCTGATGAATTCTCAGGCTTTTTTCTTTTTTTTTCAATAGAATGGAAGCTGAGTAAATCGCCTCTGTTCTTTCTCGCCTTGGTGCTGGAACATTCAGGAGTTCCACTTATGCTTAAGGCAGGAGCTTCCCCAAGCCTGAGATCTCTACTTTTTTATAATCCTAATTAAATTGTACTTGCCCTTAACTGTCAGTTTAAGGATTGATTTTTATTATATTTAAGGCTTTTGTTTTTATTGTTATCTATTTCAGTTTCTTTTTAGAAGTAGGTCATGTTATAAATAATAAACAGAGTTAGAGCAGGAATAGATAGCACATATTCAAAAGCTTTGGATGATGAAACTGTTACATTTTTATTACATTATTATATTACAATTTTATTACATTACATTTGGCTATGCTTCCATACCAGAGACCTGGCATATTGGACTGACATTATGCCTGCAGATTAATTTTATGATTGTGATAATGATGAAGCATTTGTAGACTTTAAAACAAGATGTTATAAAAATGCATACGTGCAAATTCCTATAATGGTGTAGTATATTATTTCTCATAGAAATGTAGGTAAAACTTGACAACTAAACATGTTTCCAAGGTTTATTGTACACCTGACTTGTACAATAATTGATATATGCTTATTTTAAGAAGGGTTTAATGTGTGCTCTAAAGGTTAGTAGAAGATAAATAAAAAGCGGGAAGAAAATAAGACAAAGCATGAGGGGTCTTTTGGCACAAAACAGTCGTGTAGTCTGGCTAAAGATGGGCCAACATTTTAACTTTCTAGCAGCCTACATGGAAAGGAAAATTCTCTGCTCAGATAAGACAAAAGTGCTTTGATAATAAATCAGAAGGGTTTCCACTTTAATAGCGCCTCATGGAGAGATACTTTGAAATAGATTATCTTGTCTCTTGATTGGTATTGTTACCATTATGTGATATTAGTAAGTTATAATGCAATTCAGATTTTTACATGAACTGCTTAAGTTTAAGAAATTTTCTAGCCCATGAAAAAAAGAGGTCACCATTTTCTCTCCCTGATATCCAATAGAATAGGGACTGTGGGATGGAAGAAATTTCATTTGGTGAGACAAAGTCAAAAAGAATATATTTCTTTTTTTTTCCCCTTCACAGAGACAGAGAAAGAGTCAGAAAGAGGGATCGACAGGGACATACAGACAGGAACAGAGAGATGAGAAGCATCAATCATCAGCTTTTCGTTGCACATTGCGACACCTTAGTTATTTATTGATTGCTTTCTCATATGTGCCCTGACCACGGGCCTTCAGCAGACCAAGTAACCCCTTGCTCGAGCCAGCGACCCTGGGCCCAAGCCGGTGAACCTTTGCTCAATCCAGATTAGCCCGCACTCAAGCTGGCGACCTCAGGGTCTTGAACCTGGGTCCTCGGCATCCCAGTCCAACGCTCTATCCACTGCGCCACCGCCTGGTCAGAAATATAATTCTTAACAACTGTTTTCTTATATTTATAATTAACTGTTGAAGTAACATGATTAATAACATATCAATTTTAGATGTACGACCTTATAATTTGATATCTGTATAATACCATAGTGTGTGCTCACCACCCAAATCTAGTTTTTTCTATTATCCAATTTGCCCTCCAACCACCACCTTCCCCTTCGGTAACTACCATTCTGTTGTCTGTATCTATGAGCTACATTTTTTATCTTGAGGATGATATACACCAAATCTTTGTCCTTTTATCCACATAACTAGATCTGCTGCTAGCCTATGGGGTGCCTTTTTGTTAAATAGGATTTAGTATCAGGGTCTGAATTTCCACCCTCTGCCCTTCCTCCAAGGCCCCCTCCTCCTCTCCTGTCTCATCTCAGGGCACCTTTATGCCATTCACATTCTGCTCAAAAGTATGTGGAGGCCATGACAGTGACCTGGGCACAAGAAGCTTTAGGCAATTTTAGAAATAGCAAGCTAAGTAGCTTCGTGTTTCACACCGCAAAAACTATTAAAACTTTACCTAGAGCTTCTTAAACTTTATCATGTATTAGATAGAATCACTCAAGAGCTTCTCAAAAATGCAGATGACTGGACCTCACAACCTTAAATTCTGAGCTTCTCCACCAGAGTTAAACCCAGGAAGATGAATTTCAACAAACAGCAGAGGTGGTCTAAATTTGAAAGAAAAGGCCAGCTGAGGGGTAAATAGAGCAAGTTTAAAAGTTATTCAGTTATAGCTTCAAATCAGTATTTGTGTCGTTATTTTAAGATGTATTATTTTGGGCAAACTAATCTTTCTTTGCCTCTTTTTCTTTGACTGTAAAATGACAATTAAAAAGTCTTCTAGCACCAAGTTATTTTAAGGAACCAATGAGATTAAATGCCTTAACCAGAGCACCTGCAGGAAACACTTAAATGCTAATGATTAATATCACAATATAGTTTCTTTTTTCCTCCCTCCCTCCCTTCCTTCCTTCCTTCCTTCCTTCCTTCCTTCCTTCCTTCCTTCCTTCCTTCCTTCCTTCCTTCCTTCCTTCCTTCCTTCCTTCCTTCTTTTCTTCCTTTCAAGAGACAGAGACAAACAGACAGGAAGGGAGAGAGATGAAACCCCCCAAACCATAGTTGCATCACCTTAGTTGTTCATTGATTGCTTCCCCATATGTGCCTTAATGGGGAGGGCACAAGCCAACTGAGCCAGTGACCTTGGGCTCAAGCCAGCGACCATGGGGTCATGTCTATGATCGCACACTCAAGCCAGCGATCTCGCACTCAACCTGGTGAGCCCACGCTCAGGCTGGTGACCTCAGGGTTTCAAACCTAGGTCCTCAGTGTCCCAGGCTGACACTCTATCCACTGCACCACTACCTGGTCAGGCACAATATAGTTTCAAAGCTTGACTTGGGGGTAGGGCCCACCCTTACAAAAGTATTTCTAAGGGTGTCTGTAGCACTTTCCTTTGTGTAATGATATTTGTACCCCCCCCCAATCAGGAGTAAAAAGTACTTTCCATTAGTATTTTTCCACACCCCAAAAGAAATCCCTTGCTTACTTTTTTGAAACACTCAGATACAGAGTGCTCCTTTTTTTGGCTTATTGCCTTTATCCCCATCACCATCCTGATTTCACACCACATTCAGATCAGGCTATTTATCCAGTTTGCCAAGTGCCAAAAGGAATGATTTAATTTTTTTAAAAGTTCCACTAAAGTTCCTCTTTAGTCCCACTATCATTAAATTATGGAAAACTGAATTCTCAGCCCAAACCCCTTTGCAAATAACTTTTGCTAACCCCTCTGAAAGCTGCCTGATAAAATTGGAGAAAAAGAGATATGGGAATGCCTTCAATTAAAGCATTAAAGGCCTAGTTTGAATGAGCCAGACTTTAATAATGATGTCACAAGGATCAATTTAGAGATAACTAAAGATGAACTTAAGCATTACTGTGCAGAGAAATAAGTTTCTTTTTTTTTTTTAATTTTCTGTAGAAGAGGAAAAACTGTTTTTCCTCTATTGGTTTTAGGTTCATTGGCTGGGGCACTGTAAATTAGCAAGACAAAGACAGATGACCAAGAGAAAATCAGGAATTCAGAAAAAAGAGTAAATTCTGCAAGCTGGAATGTTTTTTGCTCAGCTGCCACAAGGACTCTGCATTCACTCAGTACAAACTTTAATTGAAATAATATGAAATAAAACATCCATTGAAATAAATAAAAAAATAAAATCTCACTTTTTATATAAAATTTGAAATGCTATTATGCACAAAAAAGGGGCGAGAATTGTATCAATTCAATGCCTGTCTGCAAAACTGTTCTTGTTTAATGCCAGCTGATGGCTGCCTTACAGGTAGAAGAGAAGTACTCATTATTCTTTGTGAGTTTTCTGGGCAAATTGTTTGCATGTTTATTATAAGAGCTGTGACGAGGCAGAGCTGTTCAGAAAGCATTTCTCTGTTCAGTGCACTGTCCCTGTGCTCCAAAGGCTGTGATGTTGTTGAGGGCACTTGGACTAATTATTCTGTTTTTTGTTTGTTTGTTTGTTTTTGCTGGAGGAATCACTGCTGCTCTAGTGTAATAGAATATACCCCAACTGGATGAAGTGAAAACACCTTGAAAAATATAAACAAACCTCTTGTATGAAAGCTAAATTTGCAGGCTCTTTCTCTAATGATCAAGGATGAGAGATCATGGCTGTGGAACGTGTTTTCTCTTCATTTCCTCTGAGACCAATACTGCAACTGAAAATAGAGCCCTGCATTGATAAGATAGAAATAGATGGCTAAGACTTTGCAAAACTTGTCAAGGACGTGGTCCCTGGTTTAAAACGATGGCTAATCCAACCCAGAAGCATGGGAAAATATATAAATTCAATCACATATTTGTTCATTACAAAAAAACCTTCATAGAGTGAAACTGGGTCAACTTGAATGCCATACCATAGGTTTTTCGAACTAAATTCAAACAGTGGCTGTAGCTGACTTTTTGTGTATGTGCACGTTAAGAAAATTTGGGCCCCACTTGCGTGCTGAGGTCTAGTTTGTTTGAGAATGTCAGTCCTTAAGTAATTTTTAGACTGATTTGAGCCACCTTGACCAGCAGACATTAAAGGTTGAGTGAGAAAATTAAGAAAAGCAATAGCATAAGATATTGCAACACTTTTGATATTTTATCACATGTAAATTACATGATAAGTAATAAATAAATTTGCACCAATGACTTGATTCAAGACCTCAGAACTTTTTGTAATGAATTTGAAGTAGAGTGAAGTCTTCATTTTTTTTAAATTGAATTTATTGGGGTGACATTGGTTAATAAAACCATTCAGGGCCCTGGCTGGTTGGCTCAGCGGTAGAGCGTCGGCCTGGCGTGCGGGGGACCCGGGTTCGATTGCCGACCAGGGCACATAGGAGAAGTGCCCATTTGCTTCTCCACCCCCTCCCTCCTTCCTCTCTGTCTCTCTCTTCCCCTCCCGCAGCCAGGGCTCCATTGGAGCAAAGATGGCCCCGGCGCTGGGGATGGCTCCTTGGCTGCTGCCCCAGGCGCTAGAGTGGCTCTGGTCGCGGCAGAGCGACGCCCCAGAGGGGCAGAGCATCGCCCCCTGGTGGGCAGAGCATCGCCCCTGGTGGGCGTGCCGGGTGGATCCCGGTCGGGCACATGTGGGAATCTGTCTGACTGTCTCTCCCCGTTTCCAGCTTCAGAAAAATACAAAACAAAACAAAACAAAACAAAAAAAACCCCAAACCATTCAGGTTTCAAGTGTATGACTATAACACATCATCTGCACATTGCAGTGACCATGGGCTCACCACTCAAAGTCAAGTCTCTTCCTACCACCATTTACCGCCCCTGTGTTCTTTTCTGCCTCTCATCCCCCCTTTCCCTGTGGCATCCCCATACTGTTGTCTGTGTCCAGTTTTATTTTGTTTTGTTATGTTTTCTGCATAGTCCTTTCACCTTTTTCACTCAGCTCTGCAATACCCTCCACCCCCAACAGCTGTCAGTCTGTTCTCTGTATCGATGAGTCTATTTTATTTTGTTTGTTAGTTTATTTTGTTCATTAGATTTCACATGTAAGTGAAATTATGTGGTATTTTTCTTTTCCTAATTGGCTTATTTCACTTAGCATAATACTGTCCAAGTCCATTCATGCTGTTGCCTAAGGTAAGATTACCTACTTATTTAGGGCTGAGTAGTATTCCACTGTGTAAAATATACCACAGTATTTTTATCCACTCATCTACTAATGGGCATTTGGGCTGCTTCCAAATTTGGCTATTGTATGTAACACTACCAAAAACATAGGGGTGCATATAGTCTTTTGAATCAGTGTTTTGAGTTTCTGAAAGTATATTCCCAGAAGTGGAATCGCTAGATCATAAGACAGTTTCATTTATAATTTTTTGAGGAAACTCCATACTGTTTTCCATAATAGCTGCACCAATCTGCATTCCCACCAACAGTCAGTGCACAAGGGTTTCCTTATCTCCACATCCTCCCCAACATATGTTGTTTGTGGATTTATTGATGATAGCCATTCTGACAACTGTGAGGTAATATCTCATTCAAGTTTTAATTTGCATCTCTCTGATGATTAATGGCATTGGCATCTTTTTATCTGTCTATTGGCCATCTGTATGTCCTCTTTGGAGAAGTGTCTATTTAGGTCCTTTGCCCATTTTTAAAAAAATAATTTTTTTATTTATTAATTTTTAGAGAGGAGAGAGAGAGAGGGAGAGAGAGAGAGAGAGAGGGAGAGAGAGGAGAGAGAGACAGAGAGAGAGAAGGGGAGAGGAGCTGGAAGCATCAACTCCCATATGTGCCTTGACCGGGCAAGCCCAGGGTTTCAAACCGGCGACCTCAGCATTTCCAGGTCGACGCTTTATCCACTGCGCCACCACAGGTCAGGCTCTTTGCCCATTTTTTAATTGGGTTGTTTGTTTCCTTGGTGTTGAGTTTTATAGGTTCTTTATGAATTGTGGATATTAACCCCTTATCAGATGTATCATTGGTGAATATGTTCTCCTGTTCAGTGTGTTGTCTTTATTTTGTTGATGGTTTCCTTTGCTGTGCAAAAACTTTTTAGTTTAATATAGTCAGATTTGTTTCTTTTTTCTTTTCCATTGCTTGAGGGAATATATCACTATATTTGCTATAAGAAATGTCTGAAATTTTACTGCCTATGTTTTCTTTCAGGATTTTTCTGGTTTCATGACTTACATTTAAGTCTCTGATCCACTCTGCGTTTATTATTATGTATGGTGTAAGGAGGTGATCTAGTTTATATTTTTTGCACATATCTGTTCAATTTTCCCAACACCACTTACTGAATAGACTGTCTTAATTTCATTATATGTTCTTGCCTACTTTGTCAAATATCAACTGACCATAAAAATATGGGTTTATTTCTGGGCTCTCTATTCTGTTCCATTGATCTATTTGTCTGTTTTTATGCCAGGACCATGCTTTTTTGATTACTACAGCCTGGTAGTATAGTTTGATATCTGGTACATTGGTACCTTAGGATACAAACAGATCAACATACAAATTTTTTAAGATACGAGCTTCTAATTGGTCTGTATTTTGTTTGAGATCTGAGCGAAATTTAAAGATACGAGTCGTGATTTGGGAAGCTACCGCTAGTTGGCGCATTGGCACACGGGTCCAGTATCGGCAGTTTGATACACGAGTTGACTGACTTATGAGCTCGGTTACAGAAAGAATTAAATTCATATCTCAAGGTACCACTTTGTATTGTGATACTTTCAACTTTGTTCTTTCTCAAGATTGCTGAGGCTATTCACATTCTTCTTTGGTTCCCTATAACTTTTTGGAATATTTGTTCTCGATCTGTGAAATATGCCATTGGTATTTTAATAGGAGTTGCATCAAATCTATATAGATTGCTTTGGGTAGTATGGACAATTTAAAAAAGGGTGGTATCACTAGCAGTTGGAGGTCTAGGTTAGTGCACTCCTCAGGCTGATGCTATAAAAATAGGAGTGCTCGACCTTGGGACATGGCACCTGAGGACAGTGTGGGAAAGTGATTCAGCACAGGGACCTCAGTGGCCAACCCTCTAGATCTCTCCTTGGGGCCACACCACCGAGATATTCTCTTTATGACTCACTTATGCCCTGAGTTGCATTCCCTCTAACAGAGCCTCAGCTGAGTATCTGAGAGCAAGATCCTATGCACTGACCCTGTAAGAGAGCCCCTGGAGCCTGACCTGTGGTGGCGCAGTGGATAAAGCATTGACCTGGAAATGCTGAGGTTGCCGGTTCGAAACCCTGGGCTTGCCTGGTCAAGGCACATATGGGAGTTGATGCTTCCAGCACCTCCCCTCTTCTCTCTCTGTCTCTCCTCTCTCTCTCTCTCTCTCTCTCTCTGCCTCTCCCTCTCCTCTCTAAAATGAATAAATAAAAAAAAAGAGAGCCCCTGGAATTTTAGCAGACTCCTTCTTCTTCTGGGGGGACAGAGCTGATTTTCACTGTCAGATGCTATGCAAGCTCCTCTTTTTGGCTCTGGTGCTCTGGGTTGGGGATCCTGGAATGGGATTGAGACCTCATGCTCTTTAATGGGGACTTTTTGCAGCCAAGATATCCTTCTGGCTTCTCAGCCTCCACACGTGGGTGCTCATCTCCTCATCTCCACCCTTCTTGCCAGTTTCTATGTGGTTTCTTCTTTAAATCCTTGGTTATAATACTCCTGTTTCAGTTGGTTATTCATATTGATTGCTCTATACTTTGGCTGTAAATCTGGTTCGGCACTGGGAGGTGAGTGTAGCTTCCACCTACTCTGCAGCCATCTTGAAATCTCCAAGTCTTCACTTTTGATGATGGTTATCTCCTTTGAGCCAGAAAGTAAGTTGGATACCAGATTGTAAAGAGTTTTCAATGCGATGTCAATGCAGTTGACCACTCTTTCTTTCCTATTTTCCACTGTCTTACAGACCAGATGATGTGCTCCTGCATCGCACACATGATGAGATTGTCCTCCTGCATTGCTTCCTCTGGCCCCTGGTGACATTTGTGGTGGGCGTTCTCATTGTAGTCCTGACCATCTGTGCCAAGAGCCTGGCTGTCAAGGCGGAGGCCATGAAGAAGCGCAAGTTCTCTTAGAGGGAAGTAGACACGTGGAAAGCAAAGCACAGAAGCTGCACCCATTGGCACACATCTACCTGCAGAACTTGTTCCCAGCTCAGGAGATGGAAGGGGCTATGAGAGGTCTCTCAGAGGCTTCTCCCTCAATGGCAGAAGCAACAGGCACAACTGGACAACTTGGAAGCTCATAGATTGTATTCTATGTGTCATAGCGATGGCTAAAGGGTCAAGTTCTTAGCGGTATGGAGTAAGTTTCAGAAAATCTAATAAAATGTTAATTTTCTTTGGAAAGTAACAATATATAATTTTACAGTGTAGTATACAAATCATTATGATTCATGGTATTTAAAAATATTAAAAGAGAGTGGTCTGTGTTCTTTTCTATTTCCTTTTTCATCCTTAAAACATCAGGGTTCAAAATAAAGTCTTCTGGGTTTTATTTGATTCACTTAGACTAAACTTTGACTTGTTAATGAAGATTCCTATGTAAATCTTGGCCTCTCTATATAGTCCCCAGTTTGCATTATTAAAGAGTATTATTGGAGGCCTGCTTGAAAAAGGAACACTGTGCTGTTAACTGAGTAGTTAACAGTGCATCTCCAGTCACTTACATGACTCTTCAACCAGGGATGCTCAAACACTGGGAAAACATAGACTTCAACACTTGCCTTTGCCTATCCACTATTTTTCTCCAGATTATTTCTTAAGAGAAGAACATGATTCTGAGCAAGGCCTGTCCTAGCTCTAAGAGCACTGCACTCCCTTATTCATCTGTTCGTGTTTGTTTTGGATGGATTTTGTCCTTGTGCGATAGAATGTACATAGTGTGAAGGACACCTTTCAGCTTAGTCAAAGGCTGTTTTCATTGCTTTTTCTTTTTTTTTTATGTAAGAAGAAATATTCAAGCTCCATTCAAACATTTTGATTTGATTTTTTTTGTCCTTGCCTTGATGTTACCAATATTAAACCAAGAATATTGCTGATGTTGTTAAGTTTGCTTGGACAAACCTGGAGACACAACCCAGCTCACATCACAGCTGAGCTTACTGTGCCTTTATCAAAAGTTTATTGAGGAGACTAGACCTCTTTACATCTGTTCATAAACTCAAATTACAAATCTCAATCACAGGTCTCAGTGAATATCAAACCTACACTATTTATTTACTAGCTAGAATCAAATCTTTGTTTAGATGAGATGTACATTTTTAGTGGAGGAACAACTGACAATATAATTTATTTTTTCTTTCTTTAAATACTCTTAAAATATACTTCTAGTAGAACAAAGGCATATTAGAATTTAAGGACAAGCTCCTTAGTTATTTGCTCAGCATCCTAAGAAAGATGTATATTAGTGGAACGATGACTTTCTAACCACTGTTTCCTTAATTTTAGAATGCAAGTAATTGAGACAGCCATAGTCTTTAGCAGAAGGGTGCTGGATGAATATGATAATTTTTATCTAATTCAAGTATTACACTGTGAAAGAGCCCTTGAACACAACATTGATGACATCCTCTGAGGCAGCTCCAGTGCCTTGACTTCAGGCCCACTTTTCTGTGGCAGCATCCTTGTTGTCTTAGCAACACAGTGAACAATTCTGAAGCAGAGTCACACGAAAATGAGAATCAGAAAATCATCATCTTTGCATCACATTGTGAATAAAGTAGATGAAGTCTACTTTATTCATTTTGTCTTAATCCAACAAATTAGAGAAAGTAGACAAAAATAGCACATGAACATACACTGTTAGAAAAAGGGGAAAGAAATAATATATATATATATGTCAATCTGAGTTTTCATTTACAAGTTTGATACTCATATATTTATATTAACTAAATGCCTGTATTTAGACCCAATGAGTATAAATGACTGTATTCTGTAGGTTGAGTTTTGGAAAAGAGGAGAATCACACATGAAATCACATGTAATTGTAGGGTCTTGTTTGCTACGACCAGTTAAATTTGAGTCTTTATTTATACTTGTCTAATTAAAGATAAACCCTAAAGAAAGAAGGAGAGGGCATTTTAAAGGTCATAAAAGGTAAAAAAGTTTAACTTCTTAATATTTATTTATTTTTGTATGAGCAAAAAAAGATACTCTAATTTTCTCCTTTTTTTTTTTTTGTATAAATGAAAAAAGAGTCTAAGATTCCAAAATATGTTCTCTCACACAAGATGGACATTTATTTCTTCCTCCCATAATTATCCAGAGATAATTGAGAAGTGTAGGGCAGCTCTGTTTCACAAAGTGATCAAGGGACTCAGGATTCATCTCCCTGTTCTCATTACCAAGGGTAATGGTCAAGCTGGCTCAAAGAAGCACATCCACTGTGCAGCCTATAAAAAGAGAGGAAGTTGGGAGCAAGGTATTTCCTGTAAAGGGAGTATTAGCCATCACTTTTCTCAGTCCATAACTACTTATTACATAGCTATAACTAGCTTCAAGGATGACTGAGATCTGTACAGCTGGATGAACATGTGTCCGACTAATAACTCCAGGGTAAAGCTTCTATTACTAAAAGGAAAGCGGGAGGTATAAAAACTAGACCAATAGGAAAGAATGACGGATAGCCCATGTCAATGTGAAAATCTGTGCAGGGCTGACAACGATCTTTACTGTGGCAAGAAACAAGGTACTTGGTAGACTCTGAATCTGCTGTCTGGGAGAAACTCTCTGGTCCATTGTTTGCTGTGGCCCCTGGTTTGACTGCTAGGAAATGCTTGCTCATCAGGCTCATAGCAACACCTGAATCTTGGGGAAGGCGGGGCATCATAGCTGTTGCCAGGCCCTGCCTGCTCGTGCAGATTTGTAGAGCTAGATTTCCTTAGGAATTGAACAAACATAGGCTATTTATAGTCAGGATTATAGTTCACTTGGCTGTGATAAAGAGGCCAACTCCATATTTGATGTTTGGCTGCTGACAGCTTTCAAGCCTCTTTATTTTCCTCCCCTTTGCTCCTAATCTCATCTGGGCAAACTGATTAGGAGGCTTGGGTGCCTCCCTCTTTGGTGCGGTGGATGAGAAGTTCAAATCACACAAGCTCTGGCCTGCGTGCAGGAATCCTCACCCCAACCTCACACCCTAAGGACAATCCAAGCCAAACCAGCCAACTAATTTTTGGATCTGCCTGGGGACTTGCCCTGCTCTCCCCAGAAAGTCTCAATATGTGAATAATAAACCTTTTCATATCCTCTTGGTGTGTGTGTGTGTGTGGTTATTGGTCTTAAATTAATCTCCAAACCAGATTTTGGATTAGGGGGCCCATCTGAGGGGTGCCCACAACATTGGTGATAAAATTTCACCAACATCAGAGTGGGTGTCTGCTCTACTTGCTTTTGATTAGTTCGTGTGGCAGTGACCACAGCCAAACGGTAGCTACGCCTACAGTTCCTAAACCAGCAATTGCTTGGCTCACTCCGCGTTCCTCAGTTTAAAGGCAGACACCTTGATGCTTCCTGGAGCAGTAAGTTTGAGTGAGAATGCAACCCCCTTTGTCTTACCTCTTCTGCTGAGCTGAATTCCATTGTCTCGCCCAGTAATACTGAATGGAGACACTGGAGAAAGACAGAAAACTAACCTCGTGCTGTTTGGACAAAAGCAGCTAAGCTGCAGGATACACGAGCTGCAGGATACATGTGCAGCTCCTGCAACAAAGCTGTGCTAACTACGTGTGTGTGTGTGTGTGTGTGTATGTGTTTTTTAATTTTTTATTGAATTTACTGGGTGATGTTAGGTAATAAAATTATTAGGTGTTCTTGTAAATGAGTTCTTGTCTCACCTCAACTATTTTTCACAGTATTTTACCAAAAACCAGCAAAGAGTAGCCAATGCATATTATCACTGGTTTTTTCTACCCACTGTCTCCAGGGCTGCAGGCCTGCCCTCCACGTTGTGGCCAGTGACAGTTTTTCCTAATAGTTAGCGCATAACAGGAGTCTCTGGTTTTCCATCCCACATTATCTGTTTCCTCACTGCTGGCTGCCTGGCCATAATGCCAAAGCCAAAGAGTTTAGATGGGTGTTATGACGGGGAAATCATTTACGTTGCCTTTCTCTGAATGGGCTCAGCTGGTGACTCCCAGATCTGTGATCTGCCCTCATCTGTTCCATGATTCAGATAGATATTGCAATAGCTCTGATGCACTCCTAGGTGTCTGTCGCAAGCTTAGTGATGGACAGATAATGCGGTGACAGAATAAATAATGAGACAAAATAGCAGACAACATGGGTGGGAACCATTTACCTGAATTAGATAGTTTGTTCTTCTGAAAAATTACTGAAATATATCAAAGCATTTAACAACCAACCACCTTTGTTGATAGCTCAGCATCCCTGTCCCAAGTACTTCAGCCCAGATACACTGTACTCTTCTCAGGGTCTGTGCACATGTAGTCCTAGCTACAGTGTGGGCCTCTCTTCTCACCGTGTGTGCATATCTGTTTTTTCTTATCCATTAGGTCAGAGCTTATATATTGTCTCTTTCTAGAAGCCTTCCCCAACCATCCTATGTAAGTAGATTCCTCATGTCATTTTCTTCTTCTTTATCCTGCTTCCTTCCTTTGTATTGCTGCTTATATTTATATATTTGTTTGTTTACTTGTCCATAAATACATCTATTTATCTCTCCTATTAGATGATAAGATCTGTGAGGGTAGAACGGTATTGGTGAACTGTTTTTTCACCACTTACACAGTGCCTGACACATTAAGGTGCTAAATATTTATTGAATGGGTAAATGAATGACTGAATGCTTTCCAGATTGTTTATATCCTCTAGGTGTGTTGTTTCCTATATCACTTCCTGTCTTGGGAAAGTACCTTTAAAGCCCAGACTTCTCCCTCCATCCTACCGGCAAAATGAATCACTTCTTCCTCTGCGATCCTATAGTACTTCGTACATACTTCTATCATTTCAAGAATTTAGCATGCATTGTAAGATTTTATAATTTGTCTTATGGTGGTTAATCCATTCTTCCTTACCTCTCTACCTTATGAGACAAGAAACATATCTTATTGGTCTTTTTTTTTACATAATGACAAAGAATAACTAATAAATCCCACCTGACTCTTATTAAGTGCTTTCAGTGTGCATCTAAACCCTTTCTCATATATCTAGAGCATAGTTAACCTTGGTGAAAGTGTAAATTAATAAATTAACAAATATATGTTGCAATTTTGGCCTTAAAAAGTAAATTTATAATAAAGATAGCCTAATATTTTTGTTTAAGTATCATCTGCTGCCTTTTAAACAAGTGGACAGTGAAAAAGTTACTGTATTTGTTATCAAATTACCTCAAAATTTAGCAACTTAAAAGAACAAATGTGTTATACAATTTCTGAAAGTCAGGAATCAGGAAGTGGCTTCACTGTAGTTCTATATTATTCTGAAATTTTGCTTCTTAGATCAGTGCATGGGTTAGGGGTACAGTGGAATAAACATAAGAAGCAGGATGGGAATCACAATAAAAAACTTTTAATAAACTCTTAATAAGAACACAATTGTTCATTTGATGAGCACCTTGGAACAAAAAGTGAGCAAGCCAGTTGTCTGCATTTTTTTGATCGGCATGAGACTCTTCCAAAAGAAGTCACTGGAGAATTTAAGAATAGACTTTACAATAAGTAGATCGCTTTCAAGAGTAGATACTAAATCATATGGGACTGTTGCTCTTTCCTCACTTTTTGTGAATAACCTTAAGTCAGAAACAGGGGATTTAATATGCAAACAAAGACTAAAATTGGACATAGCTCCATTGCTAGATCTTTAACACCTCACGAAAAGTTTTGAAAGAGCCATAGATCCCTAAGACTTAAATTAAATAATGTCCTTATAATAAACTGTTAAAAGCAACAAAGGAAGGCAACTCTTAATAAAGATGCGTGTAGACATTGCTAGCAGAAAGAATACTGGCAAACAATTGTGCTAGTTCACAAACTGAAGGGAAAAAAACAGTGAGTGAACAATCAAGGTGCTCTGAGGAGAAACCATGTACCCACTTCAGCCATTGGCTCTTAAATTCACAAGTAGAAATTTCTTTAAATATTGAATGGCAGCTTTGCAAATGTTTACTGATAGTGAGCACTACAATACCAACCTTAAACCCTGACACTATTGTATCACCTCTCCCCCAGGGTCAACAAACTTTCTGTGGTGAAAGTGTAAATTAATAAATAAACAAATATATGTTGCAATTTTGCTCTACTAATCCTGAAGCAGTTTCTATATCCCAGCCCATAACTTTCACCCTTGGACTTCAACCAGAAACATTCTTTCATTTTTTGTGATACTGCACCTGCTAACTTAATTGGGAGGGATATAATGTGCAAAAGGATCCGCAAGATTTAGTGCTCCTTTGAAGACCTCTCTCTCAATGAGAGTCTTAAGCACTCTCCTATTCAAATGCAGGCTAAGCCTGATCAGGTGGTGGCACAGTGGATGGAGCGTTGGACTGGGACCCAGAGGATCCAGGTTCGAAGCCCCAAGGTCGCTGGCTTGAGCACAGGCTCATCTGGTTTGAACAAGGCTCACCAGCTTGAGCCTAAGGTCGCTGGCTTGAGCAAAGGGTCACTCAGTCTGCTGAAGTCCCCTGGTCAAGGCACATATGAGAAAGCAATCAATGAACAACTAAGGTTCCGCAACAAAGAATTGATGTTTCTCATCCCTCTCCCTTCCTGTCTGTCTGTCCCTCTCTCTGTCTTTCTCTGTCTCTGTCACACACAAAAAAATGCAGGCTAAAATTAATTTCAACTAACTCGCTGATATTCTTGTGTCTAAATCAACCCAAATTAAAGATTTTCATGATGCACCAGACTCCTTATGGACTGAAAATTCTACCTAAATCAGTGAAGTTTTAGGGCTGAATACATCAAGATGCATATTGACATATTCAAACCCTATCCGAGTTGGCACAGTAACTTCTAAAAATAGTAGATAAAGAACTAAAACCAAGAGTTCAAAGCCTAATTTCAAAAAACACAACATCATAACAGTACCAGTCCTTGTACTCTTGTCTTCCTAGTTAAGAACCCCAATGCGTGAGGATGTAGATTTGTTCCAGACCTCAGAGTCATAATGTAGCCATTCGTACCTCTCTCTGATACTAAACCTAAATACTTTTTCATCATGGGGCTCCGTATTCTGGACTCACACATTTGTGCTATGCTTTCTTCAGCAGTTCCCAGGTTAGACTGAGATAGTTAATCCTGCCTGTGCCTTCCTGGGAAAGTCAGCAACATGCCTTGACAGTTATGCTTCAGTCAGTTTCAATGAAGTGCCCTCCTATATTTTTTTCACAAGTCCCGGAAATTATTGACTTGAAGTTTCCCTACAAGTCTGATCTTATCCTTTTTTTTTTTTTTTTTTTTTTTTTGTGGTGACAGAGACAGAGAGAGGGGCAAATAGGGACAGACAGACAGGAAGGTAGAGAAATGAGAAGCATAAATTCTTTGTGACAGCACCTTAGTTGTTCATTGATTGCTTTTTCATATGTGCCTTGACTGGGAGGCTACAGCAGAGTGAGTGACCCCTTGCTCAAGCCAGCGACCTTGGGCTCAAGCTGGTGAGCCTTGCTCAGACCAGGTGAGCCCGCGCTCAAGCCAGCGACCTCGGGGTTTCAAACGTGGGTCCTCTGAATCCAAGTTCGACTCTCTATCTATTGCGCCACCACTTGGTCAGGCTTACCCAATATTTGGATGATCTTTTATTAATTTCTAAAAAGGAGTTGAGCTTTCTCGATTTCATCCATCTTCTTAACAGTTTTAACTCAGAAATGACTTTAAGTTAGAAGTGTTCACTGCAGAAAAACAGCACCAGGTGTTAACCTTGGTTTAGCAACCTCAGTTCTTGAGTTCTGGCTAAGATAAGAATTCAGAGCTAAGACTCAAATACAAGAGAAAGTTTATGTTGAAAGCCACAAAGCTAGAAGTGAGATATAGAAGAAATCCCTTGGAGCTTGGCGGAGGAGGTGGGGAGAGTGCTCTGGGGGAAAGAAGGGGGTGGGGAAAGGTGAAGGCATGTTTCACAGAGAGGGCCAAGCTGGGTCCTCCATCCTGAGGGCTTCGTCTGAGGTCTCAGGAAGGATCTCAATAGACTATTCCTTAGCTTTCCTTGTGCATCTCCTCAGGATTGTGGTCTCCACTGATTGGTCAGTGCCAGGAAGTCAATGCAGCTGGTCCTGATGTCAGCCCTGGCATTGCTCTGCCTGGTTTGCTGCTTTTCTGGGTCTGGAGTTGAAACGCAGCTGAGGCCTAGATGTCATCTCCAGGGGTCAATGCTTGAGGAGTTGTCGTGAAAAGGGCTTGTAGTTTTGCCTGTTTTTAGGCAGCCGGGGATCTTCGCCTTGGTGATCCTTTGTACCTGGTGACCCTCTGCACCTGGCCCCCCAATCCTGCTCTGCTCATACCTATAACTGCTTACTACAGGAGGACTGTTATAATTTTGTCAAAAGAAATTATATCATCTAGGAAAAGATTTACCCTAAGGAGGTAAATCCCTCACTTCAAACAGAGTAAAAGGTCATTAAAAACTATCCAGGCCAGTCACTCAGGTGCTTCAGTCAACTTAAAGGTTACTGCAGGCCGTTAGTTCCCAACCATTCTAAAATTTAACCAAGTTATCAGTAATCAAAACTCTTCCTTGGGGAACTAAATATGAGCTGATATTTTATGATTTAAAATGAGCTTTTAAACATTTTCTTACACTGGGTCAACTTTAGTGTCTTAAAACTTTCTACCTAGTCACACATAAATAATCTGGACAAGTCCTGGGTATTTTGATTCAATTGTCTGATATTTATCAGAGAAAAGCTTCCTACAGCTTTTCTCTTGATTTGTTGGTTAAAGTCCACCTTCTAGTCTCAGAGTAATAGAGACTGCATCTAAATTAGCGAAGGCTACTGCTGACTAGGGTCTCCCTCGGACTTGTGGACCCTCACGATCTGGGTTGCTTACGGAAAAGACACTGTATTTCTTAGCAGGTGGCCTTACCTCTCATGAAATTCTATTACTTTCTCCTTCACACAATTCCTTCTCTGGCAGCAATACTTTTAAGTCTTGCTACTTTTCTTCTTTTACTAGAGGGGTAACTTAGGACTGTTTAACCTCTGTCCAAGAACAGTCCATGCACTGAACAACTCTACGTTACCCAGAATTAACCTTGTTTGCTGATAGGTCATATCTTAAGATGAAAACAGGCAATTATTAGTCTGGGTATATAAAAAAAAAAAATCTCAACTTACTCCCAGAATAATGATCCCTTTACTGAAGCCAGAGTCACCCAGAAGGCAGAACTCACCGTATTCACTGGGACATCTCAACTAGATAGAAGAGAGTTAATACCAATGGTAAGAGGTGGGAAATGTTTTGCAAATAACTAAGGATCATGATTGATCTCTACGGGAAGTAAAACAAAGAAAAATGGTCAAAAGATTAAGAAACTCTTAAGTGTTCTAATTTTTCTTAAAGAGGAAGAATGCCATACAAACAGAAGTAACATGAATGTTAAAGGACATAACCTACTTGGTCATGATGACAGACAGGCAACTCATAAGAGTCTGTTTCCACAATGCCCTAGAGGGCCAAATATTTGGAAAGCTTTGAAGAATCTATTACAAAACACCAGGGATTTGCTCTAAAATCAAGGGAAGGGGTAGAACTCATTTATTTAGGAAAGCAGTTTATCAGGATTTATCTCGTGACCCTCACCTCATCACTTCACTAATTCTCAGTCATTATCTTATAAACTTGGTTTAGCCCCAGTAAGTTCTGCATCTTAAAAGAACAGTTGGCTCAGCCCTGGACGGTTTACTCAGTGGTAGAGCGTCGGCCTGGCGTGCAGGGGTCCAGGGTTCGATTCCCGGCCAGGGCACACAGGAGAGGCGCCCATCTGCTTCTCCACCCCTCCCCCTCTCCTTCCTCTCTGTCTCTCTCTTCCCCTCCCGCAGCCGAGGCTCCATTGGAGCAGAGATGGCCCGGGCGCTGGGGATGGCTCCTTGGCCTCTGCCCCAGGCGCTAGAGTGGCCTCTGCCCCAGTCGCGACAGAGCGACACCCCGGAGGGGCAGAGCATCGCCCCCTGGTGGGAAGAGCGTAGCTCCTGGTGGGCGTGCGGGTGGATCCCGGTCGGGCGCATGCGGGAGCCTGTCTGACTGTCTCTCTCCATTTCCAGCTTCAGAAAAATACAAAAAAAAAGAACAGTTGGCTCAGTGGGTAGAATGTCGGCCTTGTGTGCTGATGTCCCAGGTTCAATCCCCAGTCTGGGCACGCATAAGTGGCCATCTGCTTCTCTCCCCTTCTTTTTCTCTTTTCTCTTTCTCTTCTCGTCTCACAGCCAGTGGCTTGATTAGTTAGAGCATTGGCCCCAGGTGCTAAGAATAGCTCAGTTGATTTGAGCATGGGCCTCAGACAGGGGTTGAAGGGTAGATTCCGGTCAGAGAGCATGCAGGGGTCTATCTCCCCTCCTCTCACTTAAAAAAATAAATAAATACAAAGTTTAAAAAAATCAAAGAGCAGCCTTAAACCACTTGAGTCAAATCCTCAAATCTTTTTAGAATTCTCTCCTCATTTTCTCTACTTGAAAGACTACCAAGACTTTGCCAAGATAGTCTCCTTTGGCGCAATAAATTTAATAAACTTAGCTTTATTTGCCCAACAGCTATTTCCAGGACTCTCCAACAAAATTCATCTTGTTGGAGTCACAAAGCAATATTTGGTTCCTTTAAAGATTGTTTACTATTATTAACCAGAATGTCTAAATCTCTTTCTCAGAAGTGTGTAAAGACACTTTGAGAAGAGTATTTATTCTTAGAGCCTTTTAGTTCAGTTAATTGGTAAGATAATGTATGGAAAGATAGTATATGCATAATGCTTAATGCTTAATAGAATTCCTGGCACAATACAGGTGTTCAGTGAATGTTAGCTATATTATAAACCCCTAACTCCCTAGTCTTTTCTTACCTGGACCTCTGAGCAGTCTCAAAAATCCAGGTTAACTATCTAAATTCCAAGCTCCGATTCATAGGTCATCACTGGTTTCTCATCTAGAGTTATTGGCAAAGACCATCTGCTTCTCTTCATCCCTTCCGGCATTTTCACTCTGTCCCCCTTTAGTCCCACCAGGAAGCTGAGGGAGGAATTCAGTTCTTTACATTTGTCCTTCTTAACCCCCTTATATTGACTTTTTCTTGGGGAGCACTGACTGAGTGCAGGGCCTCTGTTTCAGGATATTTGATTTTAATAACAAAAAGCAAAAAATACTTGCCTCTTAAAATTGAACAGATTTCCTTTTCTGCCACCTTTCCCCAAAAAATGAACAAAGCTACCAACCTCTTAGAAAGCATTTTGGATGGGGTGTGGCTGAAGAGGGGAATCTTAAAGTTATAAGGTTAATAAAATTGGGAGTCGAGGAAACCGTCGTGGAGCCACAGGGCTCTGGTACCATGGACATAAAAGGCAATTTAAGAAGGGGGATGCCCAGGGAAGTTTTCCAAAATAACTCATACATCAGAGATCAAGAGACACCAAAAGTACACCCCAACATCTGCATTAGTTCCTAAAACTCTACTTTCTGAGACAGCATATCTTAAATGCCAACTCTGTGTTATAAAATTCAAATCTATGAAATTTAAAAAGGAAACAGATGAAGTATAAATATGTGAATAAAACCTTCCAAGCCAAAAAAAAAAAAAAATGCTTAAGAGAGAGGGAAAAAACCCTACAAAGATGTTTACTGTGCCCTGTATAATTATTGGATGAGATGATGAGACTGGTGACGTCACTCGGTGATGGGGTGAGCAGGGTGTTGTGTTTATGTGTGTTTGAGGGTGCGAGGCAGAAAGGTTTACTGATGGGAAGCTATGTGCTGGTAAACGTTTGGCACCCAGCCAGGGAGGAGAAGGGGACCCTCATTCATAGCATTGGCTGATTCCTGTGGTGTAAATCTACCCGTGGTGGCTGATGGCGGGCAACAGTGTGACATCCCTGAGCTCGGAGTTGGGAAGAGATGCACAGTAATACACACCATTATATGGTATTTCACCCATGCAGATATAGGAGACAAAAATAACCTCAAGAGCAGAGACAATAGTAAAATGTGGTCAAATAATTAAGAAGTGATAAATTTTGAGTATTTAGTACCTACGTTTTTAACATAATTTATGAAGTTGTAAGTTCATAGATTTTACTGTTTAGTAATGGCTGTTTAACAACTGGTTGAGAAAAGTGAACATTTGGCTCCCGTGGGCGGCACCAAAGCACCACTGGGGGGGGGGGCTGAGTGCGCTCCGCCATCTCTGCTTTCCTAACAATGACGCACTTGCAGTTCCTATTGGCTGTGTGGGTTATTACAAACCTGAAGTGCATTGCCCACTCACTTTTCCTAACAAAGACCTCATCTCTAACATGTGTGGTCCTGTGGGGATGTGGTCCCACTGAATCTCAGTTTAGGGCAACAGTTTCTTTCTCCGGGTGGGTGGGATAGGGGCGGCCAGGTGGACTCTCCTAGTGAACACTCTTCCAAAGGGGCATTATTACCTCCAGGATCTGAGCATTGGGGAGGTGAGGCAGGAAGGAAGCTGACACTATTATTACTGCAGCCAACTTTCAGGACTTTTTTTGAAATGATCTGTGCAGGAAAAGAGCAATGGCACTTTTCTCAGAGTGATGTGGACCAGGTTGCTCAATTAAATTAATGTCCCAGTTCAAATAGTTCAAATGACTCACTTTGTAGGAACAGCCAATTTGTCAATATTAAAAAAAAAACTATTCCCTCATTAAAAAAAACTCAAAAAGTATTGCTTAAATATTGTGAGTTATAAATCCCATCTTGGCAGAAGACATATTAAAATGCACGGAGGTGTCATTGGAGCCTCACTAGCACTGTGTTTAGCTGTCCGGCCATATTTTCCAGGATTGTTAGGGGAACCTCTTTTTAACTATTTACATCTGCAATGACCCTCTTCCCAAGTAAGGTCACAGCCTGGGGGGTCACAATGGGTGGATGGTATAGGCAGAGACTATTTACATCAGCAAAAGGAAGTGCTTTCTCTCAGAGATGTCTGAACGTGGAATGGAGTGCTGTTTTCAATATTCATCAACCACTTGGTGAGGACAAGGATGGTGCAGAGCAGATTCAAGCATCCCAAAACTGCTCCGGAAAGATCAGCTCAAAATGCCCTCTTAACCCAGATAGGCTTTTTGTATAATCAGCTTTGGAAAGCTGCGTCTCTTTTCAGAGGTTTAGGAGAACTCAGTGCATTAAACCAGCGTGTCTAACGTACACCTACAGAGGAGCTTGCTCTGTGGAGATCTGTAACGTTCTTGGGAAAATTTACTCTGGGTGGGTTTTCATTACAGACCATGAAGCAGTCATGTCCCAGTAAATCACAAATTGTAGAAGTAAGCACTTCAAAGCTCCTGTTAATTATAATTCAAGGAAACAGTGATTGTTTCAAGATGCTGCTTTTGGATTACACTTAAGTATATGTCTAGGGTCTCAAGTAGGTGACAAATCACATGCATTTCCAGGCAAACCCCAAGTGGTAGCAAATACAAAATAAATCTAGATTTAGGTAAGGAGACTTTATCTAAAAGAATTATTGCAAACAAGGTGATGGGGGAAATGATTGTAATGGGTCTAAGGGCATCATTGCAAGATGCTCCAACCTTGAGATCTCCAAGCATCTCAAAGATAAGACAGAATATGGCTACTAGTGAACCAGGTGTGGGGGAGTGGGCTGAGCTGGTGATAGATAATCAGACAGTTAAGCAGGGAATGTTTTACCCTGAGCTCAGCCTAGTCTCAGGAGAGATGTTCTGGAGGGGCTGCGTGCTGACTCAGCAACTGCAGGAGGTTATTTACTTGGCCAGACCCACTTCCTCACCATAACGTAGGTGCAAATACAGAGCTTGCCAGAGGTCATTTCTGAACACGGCTGACTCTGATCTTCCAATTACAAATGAGAACTCAAGTGTTTATAAAGTCTTCTTTCAAGTTGATATCTTTAAAAATAGGTGCAAACTAGCTCCGACCAGATAGTTCAGTTGGTTGGAGCATCATTCCAAAGCTCAGAGATTGCCCATTTGATCCCTGGTCAGGGCCCATACAGGAACAGATCGATGTTCCTGTCTCTCTCTCTCTCCTTTTCTCTCTTGCTAAAATCAATAAATAAAAAAAAAATTTTTTTAAATAGATGCAAACCAAAAAAGAATAAAAGTGCAAACTTACTTTCTGCAATATGGCTATCTATTTAAGTAAATAATCACTAAAGCATTTAATAAAACAACTTTTAAAATTTTGCTTTATTATTATTATTATTTTATAACACTGGAGCATAGTACAAACTACTGATTTAGATGCTCTGTGGAAAGGGCCCAATGATCAGTGTTTCCATAGTAAGCCCTCCAAGTGACTCTGATTCACGGAATCAGAGCTTCATGGAAGCTGAGGACTCGGATGGAGCACCTGAGCACACCTGCTTTGATGTCACATTGCCTGGGGTGAATCCTGGCTCCATTTAATGGCTGTGACCTCTTAGGTCTCATCTGTCATCTCACAGTCTTTGAGATGAGGATTGTGTTTTAGGGAGCAATGAGTCAATCAAAATATGTTAGAACGCAATGAATGCCAGGCATTTGCCTGTTAGTATTATCTATCACTGTAGTATTATTATTATCATAATGTCTAGAATCAGTCTCCAACTTCTCTGCTTGGTGCCTAGGAGAACCTGTTCACAAGCAGCTCACAGTCCAGCAGGGAAAGCAGAACACATCATTTTAATATAATATGTTAGGGGCAGGCAAAGAAAAATGTCTCTCGATACAGAAATAACATTGGGAGGAAGAGAGTTTGGGGAGACAATTTAGGGACCCTGCTATCTTCAGTCAGAGGTCAAGGGAGGTCACTGGTAATTTTTTTTTGAGGCTTCTGGTAGAGTAAAAAGAAATAAACTTTAAAAAAGTCTGGCATAGATGTTATGCAGTCATATTTTGAAGTCCAGAGGCTTCAGATTGGAAGCTGAGTGTTGGCACTGTATGGTCTTTGGCAAATTAACTTGTCTCTGAACTTTGGTTTCCTTATCTCCATACAAGTCTCATAACTCAGGTATGTGAAGAACTAAATGAGGTGATATATATAGAACATTTAGTACATAGTGCTTAATATGCCTTAGCTATTGTTCTTATTCTGCTAAATTTTGGGCATTGCCTCGGCCTTCTCTGTGCTTCTACTTCTTTATCTATACAGTGGGGACATTCACTAATCCGTATCATATAGCAGCTGAACGCATTCAAAGAGACAATAGCTTTGAATGCTTTTTAAAACTAAAAAGCTTTGTCTAAATGTAACAACTTTTAGTGACCATTCTACAGATTAAACATGCAGTATTCTTTTTTTTATGATAAAATGATTTCATTTCACAGTTGTCTTGAACATCACAAAGATATTATGTTCTTCAGATAAAAACATTGGTACAGCTTGACCAAGTGGTGGCAAAGTGGATAGAGCACTGGCCTGGCCTGGGACACTGAGGACCCAGGTTAGGAACCTGGTTGTTGGTTTGAGCACAGGCTCACCTGCTTGAGTGTGGGGTCACCAGCTTTAGCAAGGGTGGGGGGTCACTGGTTTGGCTGGAGCCCCCCGGTCAAGTTACATATGAGAAAGCAATCGATGAACAACTAAGGTGCCACAACTATGAGTTGATGCTTCTTATCTCTCTCTCTTCCTGCCTGTTTGTCCCTGTCTGTCTGTCTCTCTCTCTCTCTCTCTCTCTCTCTCTCACTGGCTTACTCAATTGCTAAAAAAAAAAAAAAAGGAAAGAAGAAAAACCACATAAGTACAGATAACCATACATTTTACAAAATGATTATATATAATAGATGTTCTCAAAGGAAAATGCATCCCATTACATAGTTTCAGAAAGTGGCTTGGAAAAAATCTGGACTGATTCCTAAGACATACCATCCCACCACTGCATCTTTTGATTCAAAATATAGATTATTGTCACTAGTACATGTTCCCATATTCTTACCCACTTGATAACACACATATAGACTGGGGATTATCACCTGATGATCCAATGGTTCATCAGCCTTTTCTGCAGTTTTATCAGCAGGTTGAGCGGGCCGTGCTTTTCTCTGTGGTTTTTTTTTGCAAGATCTTCCAGGAATGGAGACACATTACCATTATCATAAATTGTAAACCTCAAGTCTTTGCCAATAATTCCAGTGGAAGCAACATTTGTAGTTAGGTCCTATTCTGTAAGAAGTGTGTGTGCTTAACCAGTTCATTCAAACTGTACTCCATAAACTCAGACATATGTCTCTCCAAGTAAGTATGAGCTAATTGGGGATGGGCTCCAATGGACAGAGCTATGCAGTCAAATAGTTAGCAGATGGACAGGTTTGGAGAATATGAAGACCCATATAATCATAACCGGCAAAATAAGTCCAATACAATACCATATGGTCTTTGGCCGTATCTTTGCATTGGTATCTGGGTCTTGCTTCCAATTAGAGATACAAGATGAGACACAGGAAGAGATCTGTCAAATACAAATCTGGAATCCAAACACTCCTGGCGCATAAAATTACATAACAGTCTACCATAAGCAGTAAGTCCCACAACTGAGACACCAATATGGTTGTCACCATGAGAACTTTTTTCTGATGAGTTGCAAGTGCTGACCGTGTGCTCTTCAATGAAACCGACACTGCATGGGCTTTTGATTTCAGACCAACTGTGACTGAACCTGGTTTGACAGCTTCCATTGCATATTTAATTTGATAAATCCTGCCCTGAGGGTTCCAGACAGAGACATCATTGCCATACTGATTGCAAAACATGGTACCGACTCGTGCCTGGCTGTCACTGCCTGCAAAGCTGGGGGTCAAAGAGCGTGGCCCCATGCAGTATCCTTCTGTAGCACTTTAAATGGAATGTCTTTCTCTTGGGTTAAATTTGAACATCCTTTGCTGCTACAAGGGATCTAAGACTCCCAATAGCTTCTTTAGGTGCTAGCTCTCATCTTTAATTCTTATTCCTTCATTGTTTTCTCCTCACAATCATCCGCCAAAGCGGGGTCCTTTGTTTTATTCCCCCCTCTGTCATGGTTCCCTTTTATTTATTGCTGATGTGCTGTTCTTTGCAGGCAGACAGTTGTCTTTTTCCCGAACCATCTGTCATAAGTGGGGAAGGAATATTTACTCCTTAAGTGAAAACTGGGTCAGAAGTCATTGGAAAGATCTTGAGGAATAAAATATGGTTTAAAATTTTAATTTATATGTCTTACAAGTGGAGTTTTCCGATTGAGGTTGAATTTAGAAATGTTCCCTGACTTCTGAACTTTCTCATCCTTAACGCCCTTTGTTTCTGTAGTTGTATTGTCAGTCTTTTGTTCTTGATTTTTGTCCTGGTTGTTTTTTGCCTTAGCTCCTTGGGAGGTCCAAGGACATAGAAATTTCTTGGCCACCAAAGGCTCGCAGCAGGGTAGCAGAGACAGGAAATGTATTTCATTGCTAGCTTTTTCTTAAAGAGTGAAATATTGCAAAATTTCTTTCTGGGGTCAAGAAGTCCAAGAGAAGAGAAAAGTAATTTAAATTAAGATAATTTATATAGAGGTTCTTGCATTATTACAATAAACCCCAGGAAATAAAAAAGCTTTATACGAGCTCTACTCAAATCAACCATTTTCTTTAATAATAAAAATTTCTTGGGCCTGACCAGGCGGTGGCGCAGTGGATAGAGCATCGGACTGGGATGCAGAGGACCCAGGCTCGAGGCCCCGAGGTTGCCAGCTTGAGCACAGGCTCATCTGGTTTGAGCAAAAAGCCCACTAGCTTGCACCCAAGGTCGCTGGCTCCAGCAAGGGGTTACTCGGTCTGCTGAAGGCCCACGGTCAAGGCACATATGAGAAAGCAATCAATGAACAACTAAGGTGTTGCAGCGTGCAATGAAAAACTAATGATTGATGCTTCTCATCTCTCTCCATTCCTGTCTGTCTGTCCCTGTTTATCCCTCTCTCTGACTCACTCTCTGTCTCTGTAAAAAATAAATAAATAAAATTAAAAAAAAAATTTCTTGGGAGATTCTGGGTTGTGGAGATGTTTTAGTGAGTGTGACCTTTGGAGTTTGTCACCTCATTTGTTGAAGAGGTAAATGCTTGTTAAGTCCTACACAGAACCATCCCTGCATGATTTTCTCTATTAATCAAGCTTGAACTTTACTAGTTAAGTTTTACCCTTATATTATGAATGATCCTTTTATAGGTAACATTAAATGCCTTGTCAATTTTTTCAAAACATAGTTGCAGAAATTCTCCTGGATTTTAGGTGGTTTGGTTTACTTAGCTTTCATAATATTTTATAATAGTATTATGTTAGAAAATCATGTTCTTTCCTCTCCTATTCAGTAATATTTCAGCTCTAACATTGTGATGACTTTTGCTAAAATGTGACTCTAATATACAGTTTGGTATTTGCTTAACAAATGCATGTCTCTAGACATATGAGATACAAAAATAAAAGGAATGATCACACAAAATGTTATAAGTTCTACTGAAGGTCTGTCTCCATGATAGAGATGGCCCCTGAACTTTCTATATTTGTCTATATTTGCACATGGATAGGTCCTTCTGGCGAGTAACAGGTAGACCCAGTTAAATCCCAGCACTGCCCTATTTTGCTGTGTCAGTTTTCAACTTGGTTCTGGCTTTTTTCATTATTCATCCCTATGGCAGTCCTTCCAGCTCTAACATTTTACGATTGTGGAGGATGCCTCAGCAAAATTACTAAGTAATTACTTCAAATTGTAACGCTCTCTCTCCCTCTCTCTCTCTCTCTCTCTATGAAAGGAGGGAAAATAGAGAGACAGACTCCCACATGCACCCTGACCAGGATCCACCCCAACCCCTTCCCAGGCCGACGCTTGGACCAGCAGAGCTATCCTCAGCATCTGGGGCTGAAGCTCAACTGAGCCCTGGCTGCCAGAGGGGGAGAGGGAGGAGAAGAGAAGGAGAGAGAGGGGAAGAGAAGCAGATGGCCACTTCTCATGTGTGCCCTTATCAGGGATTGAACCCAGGATGCCTGCACTCCGGGGACGACATTCCATCTGCTGAATCAATCAGCCAGGCTCTCTTTTTCTTTAAGAGGAAATTCTATGAAGCAAACAGCTCCTTTGGGGGAAAAAAAAGTCTAGCCTCATAGGTCAAATTATTTTGTTAGCCTAATATTTGAATTCAGAAACTGTGTTGAAAAGGACTGCTTTGATTTAATATGTAAATATATTATGGTACATTTTTTAAAAGAATAAAGATTTCTGTAAGTTGTAGAAAATGAAATACTAAGGTTGGGAAGGGCACTGATCTTTCAACTGAAATATGAAAAAGGCAAAAAGGGCAAAATATTAATTCTGGAAATCAACACAGCAGCTCTTCACCAAACGTCACACTGCCCACTAACGTGTGGAGTGCCCGTGAAGAACGGGCAGTGACCCGGCTGGGGAAGCGCCTCTGAGGACACACCAATGGAGAGGTGAGGGCTTGGGTACTAATAAACTAAAGAACTAAAAACCAGAGTTGTGTTAAAGACAGTCAACCTAAGAGTTTATTCTACATACATAATACCCTGGGTAACCAACTCAGCACTTAGAGTAATAAAGGTTAAAAGAACAATGTTCTCTATGATAATGGCCTAGAGAATTTTTCTCATTTAAAAGCAGTCACTTCTGGCCTGACCTGTGGTGGCGCAGTGGATAAAGTGTCGACCTGGAACGCTGAGGTCGCCAGTTCGAAACCCTGGGCTTGCCCAGTCAAGGCACATATGGGAGTTGAAGCTTCCCGCTCCTCCCCTCCCTCTCCCCCCCTTCTCTAAAATAAATAAATAAAATCTTTAAAAAAAATGTTTAAAAGCAGTCACTTCTGACCTTTCTCCTGAGCGTAAGGATGACAGAAATTGATATGTGAGAAACAGGTAACTAGAAGACAGGAGACTTTCCTTGAACAAACAGTTTTATTCTTGTACTACTGAGAAGGTGTTTAAGATACCATATATAATTTTTGACCAGTTACAAATATGAAAATATTAAGCAAATACATAATTTAAATAGAAAGATTAATGAAGTTTTTTGTTTAAATAGAGTTGGTTAGAAACACAACATTGTGGAAGAGGTACTGTAGTATGAAAAAATAGAATCATCTACTGCCATTTTAAATAACCAGATTTGCAGAGAAAGAATATATGCTTAAAAACATAAAAGTGCTCTATTATAGAACATATTAAGTTCAGTTGTGGGATTTATTTACATTATTTATTTAAGCTTCACACAAATCAAGGAACAGTCAGATGAACTACCACAGACATTAGTGTTATCAGACTCTGGGTATTGATTGAGCCAGGAGCAATTCTGACTCAAAAAGTGTATGTTGAATATCTATTAGCTGTTCACTAATTTCTACAAGGTAGGAGGAGAGAAGAGTTTAAAGACTTTGTCTTTGTCCTTGCAGAATTTATAAGCTTAATAAGTCCTGCTAGAAGATCAGAGATCAAGAACTCTTCAGATAAGAACATTGGTTCACTTGGTTGTCTGTGTAGCTGGGACTAGGAAATTTCACGAAGGCCACTGCAGACTCACCCGCTAGCTTACAGATGAAATAGTGTTCAACTCTACTACAAACTCCTAAAGCCATAACTGCACATGTTCCTTTCATGTTGGGATGCTTATCTACTTACTCAGCTATTAAAATACAACATCTCAAACATAACAGAAAGCTAACTCTTGGGGGGTAAAAATAGTATTTCTTAAAAGAAATTACTTATGGCAGAAAACAGCCATAACTAACCTTTCTTGTGAATATTCTAGAAAGGACATATTACATTTGTCGTACATTATTCACAGTTTTGAACAACGTATTTTGGTAGCTAATATAAGATCACGTACATTGGCACGTAGGTTATAAAAATAATCTTTGGTAAAACTGTTGGTAGATTTCTTTTGTTTCTGTTACCTAAATCTCTATTTTAGGAGCATTCACCAACAATTTCCTTATCTTATGAATGTATCTATATAGACAACCTTTAAAAAAAATAAAGTGCCTTGTTATATTGCATAAATTTATTCCTTGGGAGACTTCCTATAAGTGAAGAGTATTCTTTTAGCCAGAAATACTTTCATTGCTAGAAACATTTTTAGAACAGAACAGATTTTTGCTATTATCATGGCTGCATCAAATAATACACTGCATTTTAATTCAAATGGCCAAATGTTTTCAGAGGTCTTATCCACTGCAAGAATTTAAAATAGTGTGTTCAGGCCTGACCTGTGGTGGCACAGTGGTTAAAGCTTCGACCTGGGACGCTGAGGTTGCCGGTTCAAAACCCTGGGCTTCCCTGGTCAAGGCACATATGGGAGTTGATGCTTCCTGCTCCTCCCCTCTTCTCTCTCTCTCTCTCTGTCCCCTCTCTCTAAATGAATAAATAAAATAATTAAAAAGTAAAAAAAAAAATTAATTAAAATAATGTGTTCAGAATTCCAAAATCAGTCAATTTAGTCAAATACCTGGTCAATTTACAAAACTAAAAGACTCAATTCAATTGTTTAATCAACTAAATCTATGATTTTTTCAAATGATGTGCTGCAAGAATTTTTAAAACATGCAATATCTGATTATTTAGTCCAGGGAACTGATCTCTTTTCCCTTAGACTGTCAAATTAAAAAAATGACAACAACCAACACAATAGCCATCTGGTGTGAATGAATCAAAATTATACCTATTTTTTGTCAGATCAGCAAAAAAATATATTTTTTGGTGTGCTGCAGAATTTTAGTAATTAGCTTATATGTGCCTTGAGAAGAAAAAGATTGAAACTTTCTGAGCTAAGTTATCTGACCAATGTAATCAAAGTGAATTAATTCCCTAAAGGATACTAAGTTCTAATAGAACCGTATGACAGTTTTAAAGAACAGTCTGGAGGCACAGAAGGGCTGCCATTTTCTCTTCCTGAGGATGTCTGGTTAGATCTCCTTTTCAAATATTTCCCTTTCTTTGCATCATTTCACTTGCTTTCGGCAGTCGCTGTTTACAGATTTTTCTTTGATGTGAAACATTCTTGGGATACCCAATGTGATTTGAAATCTTGGGTTAAAAATACTCAGAGATTCAGGAAATTTGGGCTGATAGAAGCCTTTTCCATTCTTACTCTTCAGAAATGAGGTAGGGTTGAGCACTTGCTCATAGAAATGGCGGGGGGTGGAAGATCAACCATTTCTTCTTGCTACTCTGTTTTGGCTGATCAATTGCTTTCATTTCCTCAATGAGAAGGAACCTGGAAAGTCCTTGCACTGCTACCCCAGACAAGCAGCTTATTACTTACTGTCTTTCACCAGGTCAAATTTGGCTCATGGATGTAAACTTAAGTCTGGAGGACTCCAGAGTTGGGGCTCAGATCCTACGACTTGCTGTCGTCAGACAAATCTGGCTGGTTATGAGTTCAGGATTCCAACTTCAAAGAACCAGAAGGGCATGTGAATGCAAATTTAGTATATGACCAATAATTTTCTAGTAAAAGGAAAGAAGAATATAATATACTGCTTCCTGAGACACTAGGGCAAGAGAATCAAACTGTGAAGTGTAACGTGTAAGGCCTGTTGTTGTATTGCTGGACGTTGAGTACCTTTACATTATTTTCACATGTTATTTTGGGTTTTCTTTCAAGAGATAATAAAAAAATTATTTAAAGACCCTCCCAAATAAAACTTTCCCCAAAATGTCTGTGCGGTGTGGTCATTTTAGTATTTAAAAGTGAAGTCATAGTCATCTCTTCCATAAGATGGAGCCTAAAAAGACTATGAAATACTAATGAGTATAAGGAGATAAAATGAACAAAAAGTAAAATCACATTCGATTGGGAAAGGAAATGTATTCAAAAGGGAGGACAAGTACTGAAAAATAGGACCTCATAATCGTTAAGGGATGGTAAATTACTCAGGACAAATCTGTGCAGGCCCAGAAAGGGAGATGAGTCTTTGAAAAATCTAATTCAAGAGCTAACAAATTGGCTGCTATCCAGAGAACAACAGAATGATAATATAAAATTGACTTAATGAGTAGAGATTAAACGAGTTAATTATAAAAAATTGGATGAATAATTATTAAGATGCAAAACAGGCCTCTCCCAAGATTTGATAACTCAAAAGCACTCTGGAGACGGATGATTTAAGTGGACCGCACAGGTGCACAGACAGGACGTCCATGACAGGAAATGGAGCGCTTATCAAGGCACACATGTGATGGGGTGAAATTAAAATGCATCCAATTGAGCTGCATGTCAAGAAAACCTTTTTTTCTCCCCTTCTAAATTTAATAAACAGATCAACTAGATTATGTGTTTAGTCTTTGGCGGTGGCGGGAGGGAAGTTAGTGAAATAATTGTTGCTAAGGAGATTTAAAATTAGAAAGGTAGAGGGTAAGAATAAATATTTCCTGGATGAGACCAAAAGGACATACAGTTTTCCCTTGTCATGTCCATTTCCACAACTCTGATTCCATCTCAGATACACCAGGGTATGTGAGTGTTATTTATTGCTACAGATGTGTAGGTTTTTGTGGTTTCAATTTTTGGTTTGTGCAATTAATTACTCTCTTCTCTAGACCCAGTGGTTTCCTATGGAAGAAACAGCATCAGCACTTGCCAGGTGGCCCAGGAAGGCCCTTTTTCAAGCTTACTTGAAAATAGAAATGACACCCCTAACTCTCTTATTGAGATGCATTCTTTAATGTCAGTAGAAACATGTAGTTTCTAGGGTACTGCCTAGCAGGTGGCAGACACCTACTAAAAGTTTTCTGAATGAATGAAAAGCCAAAATGAACTTGCCTTTCCATGTATCCATGTGCTTTGTGCTGAGCAACATTAGTTTAAAATTTTACAGATTTTTCTCTTGCTTTTACCTTTCAATGTAGGAAAAGTCATCCCTAATAGACACCACATCTCATCAGCCTCTGACTTCTGTTTCCTCCCTGCTGGCACGTCTGCCATACTCACATATAAGTTTTTCCTCTTCATTTTCAGAAGACCCACTTAGTTCCCTGAAACAGAATCAAAGCCTGACACTGTCAATTCACAAAGGCATCGAGTACAATGAGACTGTGGGAACTTAACAGTCCTCCTATTTCTCTTCATATTCATTCTTGCAAAGTATTTCCCTGTTTTAAACATCAAATAGTCTTGGAAACTTTTCTGGTTTGGGTGTGGCTTCAGATAACTGTACATAACTATTTTGAATATATCTAATGAATTTCAATTACTATGCCAAATGACACCCCTTATAATGCTTATGGAAATTTACGTAACAAAAATATATACTTTGAAGTGTTCTCTTTGCAAATGAAGCTGTGAGATCAACAAACTTGATCTCCAATTCTTAAGTTTATTACAGAAAAATTTGTAGTGAGGAAAAGACCAACATTCCTGACTCATTTTTCAGGTGGCCATGAGGATTCCATTCAGATGCCTTTCAAATTTTCCCCAGGAAGACCCTCAGAACTGAACTTCCATGAGAGTGACACAGTCAAAATAGGCCTAATAACTGAAGCTAATCTTGGTATAGTATGTATAGTGTCTTTTATGTTAAATGCAACTTAAGGTGACTATTTCATATTTTGACCTCGATGATCTACTAAAAGAGTCTTAGTCTAAATATATTTAGACTAAGTATATTTCTATACTGAACTTTAAAAAAAAACTAGCTGTATGTGATGTTTTTGAACATTTCTATAAAAATGTTGATATCAGATTCTTTGACCAGGAGTATAATCTGCCACAACAATTTTCTTTTGAAGGTAAAACTGAGTGTGACTGGCATAATTTTGACTTTTGCAGGAATGCAGCCCACTGGAAATGGGACACAGACTAGTGCATGTACGTCACACGCCACATCCATTCCAGCAAGGGTATGTGTGTCCACTCTCCACCCTACGAGGCAGTGAAATAATCTCCTATCACCATGGATAGTGCTTTGCATGTTGATTAGGCTCCATTTAGGGTATCTGGGTGGCATTCTTCTTGATACAAGGAAGTCATCACTTCTGTCTACATCCTTCTCTACCACAACCCCCCATCCTGCAGCCTGGATCTGCGCTGCAGGCCTCTGAGCTAACCCCTTTGGTTCGAGCCTCTGGCCAGAGAAATAAGAGAGAGTAACTACTTTAGGCACAACCACCTCCTTCAGCTTTGGTGCTACTTAATCCCTTCCCCCTCCTCCCAATCCTTTTTTTGACTGTCATATTTGTCCAAACAGCATTTGGATCATCCTTAGATCCCAAGATTCACAGCAATGCAGCAAAGCCAGTGTGCTATACGCTCCCTCCAGCCCTGTCCTTTATCCTGTTCAGTAAATATCAAAACTGGGACAAACCATGGCCCAGGGACCGCGTCTACACCCCTCCCCACCCATCCACAGCAGTCCTGCAATGCAGGCTGAATGGGTTTACGGAGAACCACCCATGAACACTTTAGTGTGGAAAACAGTCTTATATAAAGCTTAATATTAAACATTATGAAAAAATACATATTTACAGAAGGGACTACAAAATACAACTATGTACAATAATATCTGTTACTTTTAAATTACATAAATTCTTTAAAATTCTCCAGATTAATAAATTATACATAGTATCAATAGAAATAGCTGGCACCTCTGTAGGACAAGAAGCGAGTTTTTTGTTTTTGTTTTTAAATCACACAGTGAATAGCTTTTATCCAGTATATCTTCGGGTACATTCTCAATGCCTTGAATAGCCCGCATCTGAAAGAGAAGACACTATAATTAGAGACTGTAGCAGGGTGTGTCATAGCTGTTTGTTCTATTTATCAAAACTGCAAATGGAAAAAACTAGCAAAAATGACGAACACTTGATATAGTTTCAGATGGGACTGTTCCTCTGGGGACCTAGTCATTCCATTCAGAACCATCTAGAATTGGAAAGGACTAGTGATTCCTATCCAAGCGCTGTGGTTTCACAGATGAGCCCACAGGCCTGGAGAAGAAGAAGACCTCCCTTGGGGTCATACAGCTTGTTAATGCTAGTCAGTTCCAGAGCTAGGACCTGAGTTCTAACCTTCAGACCCCTGGAGTTTGCCATACCATCACGAGCTTCTTTCAGGAGCACCCAGGATTACTCAAAAAAGACTCTGCACAAGTCAAAACAAGACAAAGAACCTCAGAGATCTCCAGAGCTCCCTCCTTCCTGGAGCTTCTTTCTGAAAGCTTCTGACATGCAAAACACGTTCATGTTCATTTACTCTACAGATAAATCAGGGGGTAATTATTTACAAACAAAAGAATGATCTTGATCTGATTTACAACAGACTCCATTAAACAGCAGCTTTCTCATGTATTTGTGCTTTACAGTTTACCAATAATGGGTATAGAGGGTGCAGAGAGTGAAATACAACTGAAGATCATTCAGACACATATATAAAATAGCTCTGAAATAATGTTTTTCCAAAAGAAAATGGTCTGGTGTACAGATGGCTATCGGTCCATATGGCAGGGAACCTCTGCCAACAGCCGTGTAGTGGCCCCCCTTGAAGTGAAACCTCCAGCCCCAGTCGAGCCTTCAGATGGTGGTAGACCTGGCCAATGTCTTGACTGCAACCTCATCAGAGACTCTGGACCAGAACCACTTGGCTAAGCCCCTCCCAAATTCCTGATCTACAGAAACTGTGAGATAATAAATGTTTGGGATAATTTGTTAGGCGGCAAGAAATACTAATACAATGCAATTTCAAATTCACAATAAACTTATGTGTTAAATTAAGTGTCAATGATGGTCTGGAGTGGGAAGAGACATGTCGGCCCTTCATTTGTCAAGTAATTATTGTCTGATCAAAGCAGTGCCTTATAAAGTTTGTATATTTTTCCTACTGAATTTATTCTTTTCAGTCTCCCCCCCCATCCCAACCATGTGTTGTTTTACATTGTTTTTCTAATATATAAGAACATCCATGTTATTATATCCTCAAAAATATAACTTTTAATAACGGTATTGAATTCTAGTCAGTGGATGTACCATGTGTACTACTTAGTCATCCAATGTTAAACATTTAGGTTTTTTTCACTGAAATAATTTAACTATGAAAAAACTTCATGCATCAAGTTTTTCAGTACTTAGGGTGGTCGTAGGACTACGAGGTGACAAAATAAGAACATATTAAAGACCTTGATACAGATGGACAAATTTTTCTCCAAAAAGATTTTAGAATTTGAACTCTCAGTTGTCATTTCAAGGGATCCACCCTAGCAGTGAGTCTTAGCTCTCAGAAAATAAATGTTGAGCAGAGTGTGCAGTAGAGGGCTTCCTAGGCCAGCTGGATTCAGTACTAACTATGGGAGTCCCTGCCCCGGGCTGCCTCTCTTCCCTGTTGCCATCCTGTGAGGGCCTTTCCCTCAAGTCTTTGGGCAGAAAGAAATACATGGTGCATGTTTGAAGAGCTTTAGGTCTTCAGTGGTTTCCAGATCAATCACATCCTGATAAATGAACCTATAAGTTAGTGAAGTAAGCACCTACCTCTATGATACTCTGGATTCACATTTTCATAGATTGGAAACAAGGGGTTTTCTTGTTCACTCCGTAACTTCCTTGCTCTGAGGACATCTCTTACACACTGATGTAGGTATACATACTGACACTACAATAAAGCAGAAAACATGTCAGAGGCCAACAAGTTCTCAAGCATAAAAAATATGAGAGATTCTCACTAAATATAACAGTAATGAGATCTTATACAGGTAGCAAACTTCTTGATCATCACTTCACTAATGGTCTCTAGTACATAGAAGAGTGACTGCTTTCTATTACCACCAAGATGGTGTTTATTCATTCTTTCCTACATGCATATATATATATATTTATAGCAGGGGTCAGGAACCTATGGCTCGCAAGCCAGATGTGGCTCTTTTGATGGCTGCATCTGGCTCATAGACAAATCTTTAATAAAAAAAATAATAACGTTAAAAATATAAAACATTCTCATGTATTACAATCCATTCATTTCCTACCACTCATGTTCATGGTTGCGGGTGGCTGGAGCCAATCACAGCTGTCCTCCAGGACAACACCAAATTTTTATTGGAAATGGGTAACGTACACGGGTCGTTGTATGGCTCTCATGGAATTACATTTTAAAATATGTGGCATTCATGGCTCTCTCAGCCAAAAAGGTTCCTGACCCCTGATTTACAGACTATGTTCTATGAGGGCCTACTACTATGTCTGGCACATAATATGCCTTCCACAAATATTTATTAAATAGATGAATGAATGCCAAATACCATGTTATGCATTTTACATAAATTATTTCATTTGATAATTTTGACAACTTCGTGAAGTAGATATAATCAACCATATGAATGGAGATGCAGAGAAGTTAAGTAACTTCTCCAAGGTCACACAGCTAAGAGATGGAATGCTAGGAATTGATCCTGAATATGTGACTTCAAAGTTCATGTTCTTTTTAATATACCAGTTTTCTTAGATGAATCCTAATTTCATTGCATTATTGAATGACAAAATCATTTCACTATGTATTCTATTGTTTTTATTTCCTTTCTTTGGGAGTACAGTGAGAAAAAGGAGACATGTATAACAGATACCACTGTACTATCAGTTCTTGGAGGACAAGTTCAGTGTCTATATTGGTTCTCTCAGCATTCGAGTCTGGCTCATGAAAGAATCTCAAAGATGTTGGCTGACTGCAGAGAACTATACAGGGTTACACTGTAAGGACAGACCCAACTGTCAACTAATTGAGGACTAATTATTTTGCAAACAGAAACAAATATAGATAAGTCAGTGTTTGGTGACTATAAAGACACCACAAAGATCTCCATAGATAACAGACTGCCTATGGAGGCAGTCTCTATAGACTGCCTCCTCAGTCGCAGGCAGCTAAACTTGTGCCGTGAGCCCAGTTCTGTACTGCCAACTGAGCTCTCTAATAAGGGGATGCGTGTCTGTGTAAACCTGGCGCTTGTCTCCTTTAATGGCATAGCAACTGCTCCAGGGAGGGGTGGGGTGGCAGAAGAACAATACCACGGAGGGGTGTTGGGCATGTAGTCTGCATCCAGCTGCCAAAGGCTGAATCATGAGGCTTCTCGGGACCTTAGTTTCCCCATCTCAAAAAAGGAGGCAAAGGTCTGTTCTACAACTAGCATCTTCTGCCACTATACTATTGAAGGGTATAAGACTTTGTGTTGCTGTCAATTAGATGGCCCCCCATGATCAAAGTGGTCAGCCTTATAGTATTTCACAGGGTTGAGACACAAGTGAAACTGTAAGATCTTCCCTCACCAACTATCTGTAAAAGCAAACGGGGATTTTCTTTTATGGGTTGGCACTAGGCATTGCTCTTGACTGGACGCTAGCTTGGTTGTCTACTTATGGGACTTGATCAGGTAGAACTGGTATCATCATTAGGAAAATTTAAAAAAACCAAACAATCATAAATGAGACCCGCGTTAATATGAACTGTCCTTTGCCTTTCTGCTTACAAGCCTTGCTCACTTGTTTTGCCACCTCAATCTTGAAAATTCAAGGAGGGTGCTACCCAGAAAATGGTTGTTAGTACAGGCAGTCTCTTTGCTGTCTCAAAAACCATCCACGAAATTATAGACTGACACTTCCCAGCTTCCTCCCATCCAGAGCATGACCACATTTCCAATTCTACAGAGATATTAAATGACTTTGGGCCCTTGGCATCAGCAGTGAATGGGTTCTAGTACCTCTATGTTATGTCTTATTAATAAATTCTTCAGCAGTGGTCCACCGTGGGCTTTGAAACCAGTTAATATTCATTCATTTGCCTTGTTTTTTAAATACAACTTCTTTTTACCCTGGCCGGTTTGCTCAGTGGTAGAGCATTTGCCCCGTGTGTGGAAGTCCCAGGTTCAATCCCCAGTCACAGCACACAGGAGAAGCAAAAGCCCCACAGGAGAAGTGCCCTTTTGCTTCTCCACCCCTCTTCATATCCTTTCTCTCTCTCTCTTCCCCTCCCATGGCCACGGCTCAAGTGGTTTGAATAACTTGGCCCCAGGCACTGAGCATGGCCCCATGGCCTCTGCCTCAGGTGCTAAAATGGCTTGGTTGCGAGTAATGGAGCAGCGGACCCAGATGGACAGAGCATTGCCCCCTACTGGGCTTGCCAGGTGGATCCTAGTAGAGGCACATGGGGGAGTCTGTCTCTCTGCATTCCCACGCCTCACATAATAATATATATAATATATATATACATCTTTTTTTCCCAATAGAATGTCCCTTGGAAAATAATTACTACTAAAACCTTCAGGTTGTTAAAGTGCTTCCCACTTCATTCACAAAAAGTAGACAAAGTTTAATATATAAACTTCAGATCATAAAAGATCATTTTTTGGATCTCTTTATCTAACTGGTGAAGTCTCAGTTCCATTCAATTTTGCCAATAATTGTAAAATTAGGTAATTTTTATAGAATTATACTTAATGCCTTTTCATGGTTTATGAGTGCAGAGTTTAGCAGAAGGGCAGATATCTGAACAAATACTTATAACATAATAAATATAAAGCAGAATTGTGTATAAAGCATCACACATAAGAAAAAGCCATCAGCCTGACCAGGAGGTGGCGCAGTGGATAGAGCATCAGACTGGGATGTGGAGGACCCAAGTTCAAAACCCCGAGGTCTTAAGCGTGGGCTTATCTGGTTTGAGCAAGGCTCACCAGCTTGAGCCCAAGGTCTGCTGTAGCCCCCTGGTCAAGGCACATATGAGAGAGCAATCCATGAACAACTTAGGTGCCGCAAGAAAGAATTGATGTTTCTCATCTCTCTCCCTTCCTGTTTGTCCCTGTCTCTCTCTGTCTCTGTCACACACAAAAAAACAACAACAAAAAAGCCATCAGATTCAATTCTGGGAGTGACGAATGTCAAGCTAGAGAAAAGGTGACATTTGTAAGAATTTGAGCAAAGAAGTGGGACATTCTAAATTATGGAAACTGTGAGAAGTCTAGTATAGATAAAATGTAGGGTTCATGGGTCACAGGAAGCTGCCAGGGCAATCCCCCAAATTGGCACTAAGATCCTCAGTTCTACAACAACCCACTGTTTCTTTCTCATGGAAAGATGAGACTGACACACTGTGACTATCACCCTTGTTCAGTGGTGGGATTCAAATCATTTAATAACTGGTTCTCTACCGTAATGACTGTTTTAAGTATAAAAGAATAATATACCAAAAGCTAGTTTATTCTTTCATACATTTAATACTTAAATAAGAACAATAAAAGAGGTACACAAGACTAGATTATGTTATAGAAAAGAGTTTTAAAATGTTAATAAAATATTTTTAGGACCCAAATGTGTTAGCTCATGTACATGTTAAACTAGCATAGGTAGTTAAACTCCTATAGGTAAGATTGGTTTGATTGGATTCAAAGGTATAATGAGTTTTAGGAAATGAATAAATAAATATTACAAGCATAGTTCTGTCAAATTTTTTTCACCTATGGACGAAATGAGTGTTACTACAGGTGCTTAGTATATTCTGTTGTGCAGATGAACGTTAAAAAAGAGTAAGGAAAGGCCCTGGCCGGTTGGCTCAGTGGTAGAGTGTCGGCCTGGCGTGCAGGAGTCCCAGGTTCGATTCCCGGCCAGGGCACACAGGAGAAGCACCCATCTGCTTCTCCACCCCTCCCCCTCTCCTTCCTCTCTGTCTCTCTCTTCCCCTCCCGCAGCTGGGGCTCCATTGGAGCCAAGTTTGCCCAGGCACTGAGGATGGCTCTGTGGCCTCTGCCTCAGGCACTAGAATGGCTTTGATTGCGGCAGAGCGATGCCCCAGATGGGCAGAGCATCGCCCCCTGGTGGGCATGCTGGGTGGATCCCGGTCGGGCGCATGCAGCAGTCTGTCTGACTGCCTCCCCGTTTCCAACTTCAGAAAAATACAAAAAAAAAAAAAAAGAGTAAGGAATGTAAATTTGTGATTTCCACGTTAGGTGGCTGCCCAGGCGCCTGCCTTAAGAGAGAACTCTGATTACAAGTGCCATTTTAACAACCAGTTTGCTGAATTCAAAAATTAGGTATCAGTTCTGGCAAACCGGTATGAATCAGCTGAATCCCACTACTGTCCTAGTTCTTTTTTTTTTTTTTCTTCTTCTTTTTTTTTTTAAGCTGGAAATGGGGAGAGACAGTCAGACAGACTCCCGCATGCGCCCGACCGGGATCCACCCGGCACGCCCACCAGGGGCGATGCTCTGCCCACCAGGGGGCGATGCTCTGCCCTTCCGTGGCGTCGCTCTGCCACGACCAGAACCACTCTAGTGCCTGGGGCAGAGGCCAAGGAGCCATCCCCAGCGCCCGGGCCATCTTTGCTCCAATGGAGCCTTGGCTGCGGGAGGGGAAGAGAGAGACAGAGAGGAAGGAGGGGGTGAGGGGTGGAGAAGCAAATGGGCGCTTCTCCTGTGTGCCCTGGCCGGAAATCGAACCCGGGTTCCCCGCACGCCAGGCCGATGCTCTACCGCTGAGCCAACTGCCCTAGTTCTTTAACACATTATTGCTCCACCTGACTGTGTCCCTAGAGCAGGGGTCAGGAATCTATGGCTCACAAGCCAGATGTGGCTCCTTTGATGGCTGCATCTGGCTCGCAGACAAATCTTTAATAAAAAAAATAACAAAAATATAAAACATTCTCATGTATTACAATTCATTCATTTCCTACCGCTCATGTTCATGGTTGCGGGTGGCTGAAGCCAATCACAGCTGTCTTCTAGGACAACACCAAATTTTTATTGGATAATGCGTAATGTACATGGGTTGTTGTATGGCTCTCCTGGAATTACATTTTAAAATACGTGGCGTTCATGGCTCTCTCAGCCAAAAAGTTTCCCGACCCCTGCCCTAGAGTCAGCCTGCCCCAAGGCTGCTAACAAGGAGAAACACACTTGCAGATCCCTTGGCTAATGCGTCTTTGTATAGAAATCTTTGCTCTTTGATATATTTCTCAAAACCTGTGAACACCTGCATCCCTTTGTATTCTAAACAAGGTAGAATAAAGTTGAGGTTGCCTATCCCCACGGGCCCAAAAAAGTAATCCAAGGGGTCAGAATATCCTTCCTCCTTTGCTGGAACAGTCACCCCCACGGGCTGAGCTGTGGGCTACACTCTGCACTTGTTGCCAGCACCAATGAGCCCTGCCTGCACTGGGCCAGGGTGTCTGAGATGGAAGGGACAGCCCACCCTCAGCAGAGTCTTAAAGCAAGACAGATAATATCTGCATTTGTTTGGGATTTTATTTGTTACAGAAAAAAGGGAGGAGAAATTTTCTGTCTTCCTGCAATGTTTATTTCATTACGAACAGAAGAATCAAGGTTGATTCGGGCCCAGGGCGGGGAAGGACCCTAACCCCACAGGGGCAGGTGGAGTTCTGACGTGGAAATGGAGAAGTGAACCGGGGCCAGGCTACCAAGAGGCTTGAACACGCAGATGAGAGTGAACTTTGTTTTACCAGCGATGGAGAGCTTTCTAAGGTTCTTATGCCGGGAGTTGACATAGTTAGCTAGAGAACTCTGCTGGCGGCAGTGGTGATGAAGAGCTGTTGGGGCAGAAGCTGGAGGCATGGGATCCCCTAGGAGGCCACTGCAGTGGCCCCATGAGCACTGAGAAAGGGCTGGGCAAGGGCAGCGGCGGGGCCCTGAGAGAGGAGAACAAAGAGAAAGATGGCGGAGAGAACAGCAGGACCCAGTGACTGCCTGAAGGTGGGGACCGCAGGAAAAGAAGTCAGACCCTCAGCCTGGGCAATCAGGTGCATGGCAAGGTGGACAGAAACACTGGTACTCGGAACTGGAAGGAGCAGGAGCCGCAGCGTCTTCGTTGTTGCTATTGTTTGTTTTCGGAAAGAAAATGAGTGTTTTGAGCTTGAGATGACTGTAAGACTTCCAGGCGGAACTTTCTGGTAGGCAGGTACTTAGGTGAATGTTGTGAAAGGAGAATGGGATTTGAGAGACACAGGTTATGTACCTGGTTTGGAGCCGTGGGAGTGGGGGGCATCACAGAGAATAAAGGCAGCGCCTGGAGGGCAAAACTGCAGGGAAGTCAAACCGTGAAAAGGCAACCTGAGGAACAAGAGCCACATAATTCTCAGAGAGGCAGGAAGAGGAGAAGAGAACAGGGAGAAGAAGGAGTTTGTCCACAGAAATGAGGGAGAGCTTTGGCACCTGCCCTGGAGGTCACCCGGTGATCCCAGTGGTGTTTATGACACCGGGCGCCTGCTCATCACTGTACTGTGTCTCCAGAGCTCTGGGCAGGTGTATAAAAGTGACACATGGCCCAAGAAGCCTATGACAGTAACTAGGGAGTCTGAACATACACACAGACAGACACAGACACACAGATACACACACACACACACACACAACTTTGAGACTACTTCAAAAGTGATACCTTCCTTAAATCCTTAAATTAAAATTACAAATTAAGTACAGTTTTGAGTTTGTGAAAGTGAAAATACGTTAATAATGAAACATTGGTGCTAACTTTTTAGCAGTGTCATTGTAAAAATGATTCTTCATTCATTTAACAGACAAAAAAAGATTGAGGCTAGAAAGAAGGAAAACACGTGGTCTCTTGGAGAAAGCTGAGGGATACCCATTATGAAACAGTGTGATATAATTCTGCAACCCTAAATGAAATAACAGAGCTAGACACTAGCCATCAATAGTTGCCCCAACTGGTAAGTGAAAATCTGACGGGGATACGGGGATCATGAGAGTGGATGGTCGCTGTCAGTTTCACCAGCACTGAGAAAAAGACACAAACATGAAGTGCTTCCTGATAGGATACAACAGGGACTGCTCAGCATCACCCGTGAAAACTGTGGTGGGAAAAAGGGGACCTGAATTTACCCAAGCCTCACACTAGCAGACAAAACTATGGGGACAGAGGATATATTGCCACCATGAAAATGTAGCCAGCCACATCCAGAATGTGGGGAAATCTACAGAACAAATGGACTGGGTTTTTGAACAGATATATGGCATGGAAAACAAACCACAGGGAGGATTATTCTAGGGTAGGAGAGATTTGAAAGAGACCTCAACCAAACACAATGTGTGAATTTTGTTTGTATGCTGGTATAAAATAAGAATGAAAAATCGTCTATGAGAAAATTTTGGACATTTATACTGACTATTTAGATGACATTAAGGAATTATGGTTAAAATTGTTTGGTGTGATGATATTGTGGTTATAATTTTAAAAAGAGTCTCTATTTGTAATTTGTACATTCACACACACACACACAAGAATTTAAAGATGAAATTATGTGATAAGTAGAATTTTCTATGAAATATTCCAGTGAAGCTTGACCAGGTGGTGGCACAGCAGATGGAGTGTCAACCTGGGATGCTGAGTATCCAGGTTCAAAACCCTGAGATTGCTGGCTTGACCGTGGGCCCACCAGTTTGAGCACAGGGTTGACGGCTTGAGCGTGGGATCATAAACATGACCCCAAGGTAGCTGGCCCGAATAAGAGGTCACTGCCTCAGCTGTAGCACCCCCAACCCCAGTCAAGGCACATATGAGAAAGCAACCAATGAACAACTAAGGTGCCACAATTGTGAGTTGATGCTTTTCATTTCTCTCCCTTCCTGTCTGTCTGTCTGTCTTTCTCTCTAAATAAATATTCCAGTGAAGTCATGGGAACAGTATATGTGGGGGTATATATGAAAAAAGAATACTGATAATTGCAGAAGCTTGAGTTTGGGTAGACAGAATTTCAGAATACTATTTTTCCATAATAAATATATATATATTCCATAATAAAATAATTGCTGTACTAAAAGTACTCCCAAGCCAGGTAGTGTTGGTGGCACAGGGTCCTTGCTATGGGCACTGCCTGTGGGAGTCGATGATACCAGTGTTTTCCCAAAGGTGTTATTGAATATGAGTTCTGTACAATATTAATATGTGCTGCTTAAGAAAACAACTAGAGGTCGGGATGGTTTTGGGAATAGTGCATTTTAATTTTTTTTTTTTTTTTTTTTGCATTTTTCTGAAGCTGGAAACAGGGAGAGACAGTCAGACAGACTCCCGCATGCGCCCGACTGGGATCCACCCGGCACGCCCACCATGGGGCGACGCTCTGCCCACCAGGGGGCGATGCTCTGCCCATCCTGGGCGTCGCCATGTTGCGACCAGAGCCACTCTAGCACCTGAGGCAGAGGCCACAGAGCCATCCCCAGCGCCTGGGCCATCTTTGCTCCAATGGAGCCTTGGCTGTGGGAGGGGAAGAGAGAGACAGAGAGGAAGGCGCGGCGGAGGGGTGGAGAAGCAAATGGGCGCTTCTCCTGTGTGCCCTGGCCGGGAATCGAAACCAGGTCCTCCGCACGCTAGGCCGACGCTCTACCACTGAGCCAACCAGCCAGGGCCAGGAATAGTGCGTTTTAGAAAGCTCAGGGGAGCTTTGCTGCAGGCCACCCAGGTTCTATGGAGCACATCTGCTGAGCAGTTCTCCTATGTACTGTAATTATAGGAAGGAGATAGCAGCATGTCGAACGTTCCATGTTTTTTACCATGAAAATTTTTTTTTTTTTAAAGAGAGGATTTTGATACACCCCTGTGTTCACTGCAGCGTTGTTTATAACAGCCAAGTTATGGAAGAAACCTAAGCATCCATCATTAGCTGGATAAAGAAGATGTGGTACATATATACGATGAAATATTACTTGGTCATAAAAAGGAATCAAATCTTTTTTGTGTGTGTATTTTTCTTAAGTGAGATGTGGGGAGGCAGAGAGACAGACTCCCACATGCGCCCAACCAGGATCCACTCGGCATGCCTACTAGGGGGCGATTCTAGTGCCAGAGCCATTCTAGTGCCTGAGGTGGAAGCCATGGAGCCATCCTCAGTGCCCAGGCCAACTCTGCTCCAATAGAGCCTTGGCTGTGGAGGGGAAGAGAGAAAGAGAAAGAAAGGAAAGGGGGGAAGGGTGGAGAAGCAGATGGGCACTTCTCCTGTGTGCCCTGGCTGGGAATCAAACCCAGGACTTCCACACGCTGGGCCGATGCTCTACCACTGAGCCAATCGGCCAGGGCCAGGAATGAAATCTTACCATTTGTGAAAACATGGATAGACCTAGAGGGTATTACACAAAGTGAAAAAAAGACAGAGAAAGACAAATACCATAAGATTTCACTTATATGTGGAATCTAAAGAACAAAATAAATGAACAAACAAAAAAGAAACAGACTCAGACACAGAGAACAGAGTGATGGTTGACAGAGGGGAGGGGTGTTAGGGATCTGGGTGAAAATGGTGAAGGGACTTAGCAGCACAAATGGGTAGTTACAAAATAGTTATGGGGATGTAAAGTACAGCATAGAGAATATAGTCAATAATATTGCAATAACTACCTTTGATGTGAGATGGGTATTAGACTTATTGGGAGATCACTTTGTAAGTTATATAAATGTCTAAACACTATGCTGTAGACCTGCAACTAACATAATATGAAATGTACTTAATTTTGTTTTTAATTTTCAGAAAAGATTAAATAGAGGATTTTTCAGAGTTATGTGGGAAACAGAGTAAGAGAAGTTGGGCCTCAGAAGGCAAGTATGCAGGGAATGACATGGCTGGTCTGTGTGGGGACAAAGACTTGCCCCGGAGGCTGTGGGGCAGGAGACCTGCTGCTTAGGGCTTGGTATTTTCTTTTTTTTTTTTTTTTTTTTGCATTTTTCTGAAGCTGGAAACAGGGAGGCAGTCAGACAGACTCCTACATGCGCCCGACCAGGATCCACCCGGCACGCCCACCAGGGGGCGATGCTCTGCCCATCTGGGGCGTTGCTCTGTCACGACCAGAGCCATTCTAGCACCTGAGGCAAAGGCCATGGAGCCATCCCCAGCGCCCGGGCCATCTTTGCTCCAATGGAGCCTCGGCTGCAGGAGGGGAAGAGAGAGACAGAGAGGAAGGAGAGGGGGAGGGGTGGAGAAGCAGATGGGCACTTCTCCTGTGTGCCCTGGTCAGGAATTGAACCCGGGACTCCTGCACGCCAGGCCAACAGTCTACCACTGAGCTAACTGGCCAGGGCCAGGCTTGGGATTTTCTAGAACAAGTTCTAGGGCCAGTCTGGCCACTTCACCATTGTTTAAAGTCCTTTAGCCTCCCAATCTTAGTTTTCTAAGATCCTGAAAATGGAAAATAATAACTTTCTTATCTGGTTAGTGAAAATCTAATGAGATAACATGTTCAAAAGTGCCCTGCAAATGCCAAAGAACTGTACAAATGGAAGCACTTATTCTTGGCAATCCGTGCCCGCCTCCTTTGGTGTCATCAGAGCTGGGGGCGCAGCTGGGATAGGCTAGAGGAGAGAAGTGATTAGACTCTTCTCTTCACTAACTGAAGTTCTTCTGCTCATCCACCAGCCTATCTGAAAATGATCTTCAAGATGGCCTGGCTTGGCATTTTCCCCATGTACAGTGCATTGATTAAAAAAAAAACAACTATTTTCCTACCCACCCACCTGCAGAAGTTGGACAGCCAGGTCAACAAAGATAAGGGTACACATCATCCTCAAGGTCACTAAGATTTGTTTTAAAATGACAAATCCTAGAAAAACTGTATATTCATTGCTCCTGTTTCTAATGAGTCACAGTTATTTCCCTTTCTCAGATTAAAGCCCTGAGCATTCGGGGTGTTTGGCAGGGGAGGCATGGAGTATGGTCTGTGTGCTTCAGCCTGTAACTCTTACCTCAGTCTGGACCATGTGGACCCTGTGAAGCCTTAGGTCGTGCACCGCTCCATAAATGTCCACAGAGTCTTTGGAGTCTAATTGTTGGAGGATTCGGTCCAATGCGATAAAGGTTCCAGTCCTACCCACACCAGCACTAGAAAAGAGATCGAAGGAAGACTGAGTCTTTTTATTAACTTGGCCTTTCTTGACTGCATACAGAGACTCTAGCAAAATCTTTCTGTTCCCTTCCAAGTTATGGGAGGATATAGGAACACTTCTTCCTCCGCATGTGCTCTCTGAAAGAAATATAACCTAGAGCCCAGCCTCTACCCCTTTCCTTTGCCTGCCCCTCTCCACCAGTGGTGAGTAGGGCTCTCACCTGGTGTGCATCATCTCCATGCATGTTTTTATCCTTTCCCTATATGAATGTAAAACCATGAATGACGTATTCATGTTATATGTTTCAAAAATTTACTCAAATGGTAATGTGTTTCATGTATTCTTCTGCCAATGTTTCTACTCAGTATTATGTTTTGAGTTTTTTCCATGTTGTTTTGCACTCATTTCTATTCTAACTTCTTTTAACTTCTCCATAGAGTTCATAAACCATTGCTAATCCATCTTCCACTAATTCACTCCCTACTGATAGACAGTGAGGTTACTTTTAGTTTTTCTCTGTTAGAAATTGTGGCAGTGACCATCGTTTGCACTTGTGTGGGCGTTTCTCTAGGGCTGATATGTAGGAGCAGAACTGCATATCATAGGGTGTGAACCCCTTCAACTGCACTAGGAACTGACAAATCGCTCCCCAAAGTGTGTAACTTGGGGATTTTTGCTGCACATATTTCTAAGAAAAAGAAGTACAGTTTTCTAGTGGTCCTAGGTGAAAATGCCTGCCATTCTTCAAAAAGCAGGAAGCTCTTTAGTGCCTCACATTCCTATTAAAAACATCAGGGTTCCAATGACATATAAAAGCAGGGCTCCTAGGGTGCTGTGCTGATTGGGAGAAAATGAGTGCATTTGACATTTCTTTCTGTAGCAATTCTCTGCTCCATATTTATTAGTGCCATTTAGTTAGGGCTATCAAAGTGTTGCTGCAAACATTAATTAGGTAAACACTAGGCTCCCCAGAGAGAGCGAGAGAGGGAGGGAGAGAGGGGGAGAGAGAGAGAGAGAAAGAGAGAGAGAGAGAGAGAGAGAGAGAGGTGTGGATTGCTTGTTAAACTGATTTTATGGACACAGTCTGAGGCCAAGAGAATTAAAGAGAGAATATAAATTTAAGAGAAAAACTGGGTGCTAGAGATGGCAAATGCTCCTTGCCCAAGGGAGGGCTCGAGAGGGGATCTAGTTATTAGTTACTACACCTGGAGGAGAGAGATAAGGCCGTTACAAGGAGTAAGAATGGCAAGAGGCACGCATAAGCGTGTGCGGTTGTCGTCGTGGCTGAGTGGGAGGGGGGTTTCTGGGAATATGGATGGGGGTAAGATGGGGACCAGTTATGGAGGGCCTGGAAGTCACATGAGGATTTTGCATTTTGCACTGTAGTAAAAAGAGCAAGAGGGAGAGAAAAGGATGGAGAATGAGGGTGAGAGAGACGAGGGATGTGGAAAAATCCGAAGAGGAGAAGCCAGTGAAAAGGAATGAGGTTGGAGAGAAGGAAGAAGTAAGTGTAACAACATCCTCTGGGCTCAGACAAATCCTCCACCACTGGATTCCCACCCTGCTGCCTTTTTCCAGATGCTGGTTGCCGTTTTATCGGCTCCTCGTGGCCGAGTACCTGCAGTGCACCACGGTGGGCCCCGCGCCAGGTGTTCTGTTGATGTAGTCCCTGACAGTTCTCACAAACTGGATCAGGGACTGGGTGGTCTCCGGGACTCCATGGTCTGGCCACACTGTATAGTGAAAGTGGCGGATGAGTCTGTGAGCGTCAAGCTGTTCCTCCTGTAAGAGCAGAGAGGGCCATGAGATGAACAATCCGCCGCAAACCTTCAACTTGGACAGCGGCGCCCACGCAGAAGTGCCAGGGGCTAAAAAGACAGGAGAGGAACTAGCAAAAATGGGATTCCCGGGTGACCTTCGTCTTTCTGAGCTGGGTGATGGGATGAAATGAAGTCATACATACACTGCAGATCCTAAACTCCCGGATGGTCCACTCAGGCAGCACAGACTCCGAAAGCATCTGCAGGATGAGGTCCCCATAGTAGAGGGAATCCTGGTCTGCTGGCCAGTAATGGTCACACTTTACCTAGAGGAAAACAGAAAAAAAGTGAGTCCGGAAACGTGACTCCTCTGTGAACCTGAACTTTCCCTCTTTGAAACGTCTTCCTGTGTTGGAGTCCAGGATCAGCTGCTAAAGCAATCTGATTGTCTGCTTTACATTAACCTGCTCACCGCCAGTGCTGAGGCTGAGCCGTTGCTGCAACGAGCAAAAGACGCTCACTGAGCGAGAGCACACCCCAGCCTCTGGGGGCATTTACCATTCAGGCACAGTGTTTTGTGGTGGAGGTTTTTATTTTGTTCTTATTTATTTATTTTTTAATTTCCTCAACATTTCAGTTCCACTAGCAGAGAAAGCATATCTTACAATGGTTCTTTTTGAAGAGAGATTTAGATGGATAGAGGAAGGCTATATTTTTCAGGCTCTCTTTTATTTATCTTTTGATATCACTGTGCTATCCTGGACCAATAGCCATGTGCCAAATGATCTTTGAAAAGTCAGAACATTTATCTAAGTTCAAAATTACACATAGAAAGACAGGAGAAAGAGGATTATGAACATACATTATCGACCACAGATACTAGGCACTTTACATGTAATCTTTTAATCCTCAAAATAACTATATAAGGTAGAAGATTAGAAGTACATTGCCCCGGGGTTCAATTCCCAGTCAGGGCACACAGGAGAAGTGACCATCTGCTTTTCCAACCATCTCCCTTCTCTTTTTCTCTCTCTCTTTCTTCCCCTCCCAAAGCCATGGCTCTGTTGGAGCAAGATGGCCTATGGCTCTGAGGATGGCTCCATGGCCTCATCTCAGGTGCTAAAATAGCTCTGTTGCCCAGCAATGGAGCAGTGCCCCAGATGGGCAGAGCAATGCTCCCTAGTTGGCTTGCCGGGTGGATCCCAGTCAGGGCGCATGCAGGAGTCTCTTTGCCTCCCTGCCTCTCACTTGATTAAAAAAAAAGTGCATTGCAAGAGGTGCTTAATCTGTCTAGTTGACTATTTTATGTTGCGTCTGAAGATGCAGCCTAAAGTTCACTTCTTCTTCCTTAAAAGCAAGGACAGAGCCAGTGACTTCAACAAGGCTCCTCTCACCATACACTGAAGGATGGAGCCGATGCACAGCCAATCTTTCTGTGTCATGGGTCTTTATGATAATCTTCCTCTTCAAATGGAAACCTTTGACTGAAACTTCAGATCCAAGCTCCTTGAATCGGGCATTACCTAACAAAGCCCTTTACAACTGAGTGGCTTCACTCACTGATGTGTTGTCCTATGCTCCTCACCTAGTTACTTGCAGGGGTTAACTTTTAATGGTGGGGAAGCATTGCTTCCAGGTGGCGGGAAGCAAAGTTCGGAAGTCAGGAAGACTGTTTACTCACTCGGCCCTTCTCGACACACTGGGTCACCATGACAATGTTGTGAACATTCTGTTCCCACGCCATTTTCCAGAAGTCATCCTTAGTGCCAGGAAGAGGTCCTTGAGTAGCGATGTATTCTCTTCTGAAGTTGTTGCCCTGCGATGAATTTACAATATGGAGAGTCAGAAACAATGGGTCTCTTCAGAACTCTAAACAAAGAGCGCTGCAGATGAGATGATGTGTAGGTCTTAGCCAGGCCTCTGACTTGACAAAAAGACACTAACACAAGTGTCAAGCCTTGGGAGCAGGAAGGACAAGGGCCAGGACAGCCAACTATTGTTAAGAGCCAAATTCTTTTTTATTAAGCTGAGTCTATTCTAGAAGGCAATGGAGGGAGGACTCAGGTGATAATCTAGAAAACATTTCATCCACAATCATGTGTGTTTGTGAGTGTGTGTAGGGGGGTGCTGAGGGACTAACCTTGATCAAGCTCTTTCCCTATTTAACGTAGACGCTTGTAGTCATTTTGGATAACTGACATTAGAATGTTGGGAAGAGATGTCATGCAAGGGAAACTCGAGGAAAGGGAAACCACTTTTTATAGAGCACCTACCATATAATGTGCTATGGGTCAGGACCTCCCCAGATCTTATTTAATCTTACCCACAACTCTATGAGCTAGGATATTTTCACCCATTCATTTTTCTTTGTTTGGTTGTTTTTAAGTTAGAGGATGGGATATAAAGAGACAGACTCCCACATGTGCCTTGACTGGGACCCACTCAGCAACTCCTCTCTTGGACAGATGCTTGGATCAGCTGAGCTATCCTCAGCATCTGGGGCTGTCACTCGGACCAATTGAGCCACTGGCTGCAAGAAGTGAAGAGAAAGAGAAAAGAAAAAGGGAGAGGGAGAGGGAGAGAAGCAGATGGTTGCTTCTCTTGTGGGCCCTGACCAGAGATTGAACCAGGGACTTCCACACACCAGTCTGACACTCTGTCCACTGAGCCAACCAGCCAGGGCCACCCACTTGTTTTGAAGTCCAGTAATACAGAATTCCTTGCAGATTCTAGTCTCATTTCCTCTCCTCCAAGCCTCTACATGTGTCACTTGTGCTACTCCCACGGCCTGCCCACCCAGACACTGCCTCTCATCTGGCTATTCCTTATTTATCCTCCAGGTCTCAATGTATGCCTGCTCGGCTGAGATTTCCTTTATCTTTCTGGCTGCTGGGTGAGGTTTGCCTCCTGTGACAACCTTTACCCTCTTACTACTCAGAGAGTGGTCTTTAGGCCAGCAGCATAGGGCTCACGTAGGAGCTTGTTAGAAGTGCAGAATCCCAGGCCCCAGCCCAGCCCTGCTGTACCGGAATCTGCGTCTGAACAGACCCTTGGATGATGTGGAATGCGTTTCCTGTGGCATCACACCATCATTTCCTGATGTCCCAACTCTGTTGAGAGTTCCTTGGGGGTCAGATTCTACCTTACCCTATCCTTGTACATAGCCCAGTGTTTGATTTAACAAGTGTTTACTGAGTGAAAGAATGATTATCTGAGGTAACTATTATTCATCCTCATTGTTTGGGGGAAAAAAAATGGAGTCCCAAAGAGGTGATTTAACTTGTCCAAGGTCACAGAGTCCAGCAAAGGCATAGATGAGATTGAAACCTGGGTCTCGTCTGACCTCAGAGCTTTTCCCACAGCAGTGTGCTGTAGGAGGCGGGTGAGAGGCGAGCCAGAATCGGAGCCGGAAGGTGTGACACAACCTGGGAGCTGTGTCTCTGGTTTTCAAAAATCCAAGGAACTTTGAATCAGCTTCCCTCTGTCAGTAACCTTAGCAGGGGAGGTCTGGCTTTTTTTAGGAAGCACGAAAATGACCCGTGAGAGTGCATCCTGGGCTCATGCTAATCTCTTGTGATTACAGCCATTGTGAAAAATGAGTCTTAGCAGTGATGGAATTGAACACCCCGTTTTATGGCAATCAAACACGGTCTTCTAAAACCTCTATTTCTAGACCTGAGAACATAGCACGTGGAAGGAGAGGTATCTCCAGTGTGGTCAGCCATCGGAGCTTCACCCGGCACTGCAGCCTCGGGGTGCACTTACAGGGATGTAGCTGGCGTTGATGTAGTCGGAGCACGGGTCATCATCTACATTGGACAGCTTCACTCGAGAGGCGTCATCTGGAAGGAAATATATTGAGACAGATGTGTCACTGAGTCTTCGAGGGATTTTCCTACAGTTTATGGAATTCTTGGTTTTTGATGTGCGTTAGTTCTGATCCCCACAGGGATAGTCCTCATTTCCACATTGCAGAAGAGGCTCAGACAGGATAACTAACTCACGTGAGGTTGCATAGGTGGCTCCTAAACATACAAACAACCGGATGCCTTTTGAAGGCCCCTCTGTGCTTTCCTTTGTAACACTACATATAACACTACAACACCTGCCCAAGGACCGGCCAGCTCCCTCTCACTGCTGAAATGAGTCCCACCCAGAAAAACTGCCTGCCGCTGCTTCACCTAATAGGGTGAAGATAGTGAAAATATGTAAGAACTGTTCAATAATAATTTCTAACTGGAGACTTCATTAAGTAAGCCTAGGCTGGTCTTTGCTGGCCATGCTGTTCCTGCTCTGAGGCCTCCAAGGAGAAGCAGTAAGACCACATGGTGAAATGTCAACAGCAGAAGAGGCCTCTCAGAACCAGAATGTAAGCTGGTTGTTACCCATCTGGAGGCAAGCTCAGTCACATACAAGTCAGTCCTTTTCTTTTTTTTTTTTTTTTTTTTTTTTTTCATTTTTTCTGAAGCTGGAAATGGGGAGAGACAGTCAGACAGACTCCCGCATGCGCCCGACCGGGATCCACCCGGCACGCCCACCAGGGGCGATGCTCTGCCCACCAGGGGGCGATAATCTGCCCATCCTGGGCGTCGCCATGTTGCGACCAGAGCCACTCTAGCGCCTGGGGCAGAGGCCACAGAGCCATCCCCAGCGCCCGGGGCCATCTTTGCTCCAATGGAGCCTTGGCTGCGGGAGGGGAAGAGAGAGACAGAGAGGAAAGCGCGGCGGAGGGGTGGAGAAGCAAATGGGCGCTTCTCCTGTGTGCCCTGGCCGGGAATCGAACCCGGGTCCTCCGCACGCTAGGCCGACGCTCTACCGCTGAGCCAACCGGCCAGGGCCCAAGTCAGTCCTTTTTAAAGGCATTCAGAGCCTCAGATCTTCCAAACCCAGCTCTCCCATGTATTTCTTTAGCCCATTGTATTCCCGGGGAAGAGAGTATCACACACTTCAACACAAAACTCACAGGGCAATATATTGTTGTATCGATTCTTCCCTCTATTCTCCGGCAAGAGTGCAATTTCACATGGTTGGTTTCGACCCACGTCTTTTAGGTCCTATTAGATCAAAAATAAGTTTGTAAGTAGAGACTATGAAATAGAAGGCGGCAAATCATATGACCCTTGAGACAGATAATAACACGAGAATGTGTACCCTAGCTGCTCTTTATGGAAGGCCTGGCACATTCTGCGCGCATTAGTTCTGACGCCCACCGCAGCCCCGCGGGAGGTGTGCTCACCTCCACTTTACAGAGAAGGCTCAGACAGGATACCGAACTTGCCCCAGGTCACAAGGGTGGCAAAGCTGGGAATCGAATCCAAAGCCTGGGCACTTCCCACCGAAGCCCATTATTTCCCAGTCGGTCATGTGGCCAGGTTGAGCAACTGACAGCGTTAGGTTTGCATTTGCAATTTGTTACATCTCTCTTACCATCTAATCTAGGTAGCCCTTTGTTTGCTGTGCAAGTCTAGACAGGACATGGCCTGTGAGACGAGGTGGTCTGTTGTGCAGGGAAGGGATTTGGCAGAAAAGAGCACCCAGCCGAGAGCCTAAGTGTCACCCTAACTCGTGAGCCCAACCAGCCCATGATTCCACAGTGAAGGCTGGGAGGGAAATTCTGCTAAAAACTTGGGTACTAAAAGCATCATTATATCTGAGTTGTACCTCATACTCCTTGGATAGAAGGTAGTTGGAGTCAGCCTGCAGCTTCATGAAGTGCCCTTCAAACTGATTTACTTTTATTGGGCTACAGTTAAAATATAACAAAAGAAAAAGAAAATTACCGAAGGGGAAATGCCATAACCAGTTAGAGCTGTATTTCCAAAGCAGGTAATATAGTAATTAATGAGTTTTCTCTCTTACCAAGAAGTTTTCCGGTTACTGTGAAAGGAAGCCAAAAGAAGAAAGACCTCATTAGTAAATCGCACACAATACAATCAACTCATCTTTCAGTAAAGTGTGTGAAGGAAGGGTGGTGCTCACCCTTTCTGACCCAGGTTCAAATGGACAGATAACGGTAGGTCCCGGCGGATGCTGAGGTGGGCAGAGGGCCTTTCTCGACCATGGCTGGAACAGAAGGGAGAGGGTTTACATTATGATTATGAAACTTGACTTCAACATATTTTTCCATTTGTGGTATGGCTGTGCATGTTTGTGCATCTATGGATTTTTCAGTATTCATGTCGACGTACATCCAGCCAACGTCTCTTTGAGGGAGGAAAAGAGAGGAAGAGCACAAAGAAGAAATAGCTTTTTCCCACCCAGAAACGGATCTCTGCGATAGCTGAAGATTTGTCTTCTGTTTTTTTGGCTACAGGTCACAATCACTTCCCACACTCTCAATAAAACTTTCCTTAAAAAAATCCCCAGTAAACCTTAGTTGCAAGACGTGACTTCAAGAGAAAGCAGCACAGTGTGCCAAATAAAAGAAATTCCCTAAGAGAAGAGAGTGTGGCACTGGGACCATGTGCTTTGGTTCTTTTTGGTCTCTCCTTAAATTAGCATAGCAGATATGAGCCACAAAACGGTGATGTCAACCATCCTTTTCAGCATATTTCAGAAAAGTGTTTGGGTACACAATTTGCAGACATCTCTGTCTTCATGAGGAGGTAGAACCACACACACACACAGAAATTTTTTTATTGTGCAAAAGGGGTTATTTCACATGGAAATAAAGCTACACACAGCCCCTCAGTCATTTGGGGTGGGCATAATTCATCTATGGTGTGGAGAGAGGCTGAACCAAGTGAGTCATGGTCTTAGGGTCTGACCTCTGTTTTTCTTGAGAAACAAAGGTGATTTAACTGAGAGAAATTAAATTCTTTTCCCTTCTTACTGTTGAGGCTATGGGGCATTTTCAGTTGCATCTTTGAAGTGTGGGCCCAATCACCAAGGGGATTTTTTTAAATTTATTCATTTTTATAGAGAGAGGAGGGAGAGAAGAAGAGAGAGAGGGAGAGAAAGGGGGAGGAGGAGGAAGCATCAACTCCCGTATATGCCTTCACCAGGCAAGCCCAGGGTTTTGAACCGGTGACCTCAGAGTTCCAGGTCGAAGCTTTATCCACTGCGCCACCACAGGGATTTTTGTACTCACCTTGTTTTCCGTCTGCAGATGAATAAGGCAACAACAGCTACCAGCATGCCAATTAAGAACAGGGCAGCACTCACACCTTCAATGACTCCGAACAAAGGCTCTACAATAATCCAGGTGGAAACAACAAACCCAGGTGGACACATTAGTGCTAACGAACCAGTAAGGAAGCTAGAAGCCCTACCTCCCAGGAACATTATTATGGGAGAATTCAAAGATGCCCACACTGAGGCATTTACTATCTGGAGTATGCAGCCGCAGCCCAGAAGGTGGAATGCTGGCTGCTACCCTGTAACAGCAGGTCGGTCATTAAACCTTTGAAGTTAATGGTATTTAGCTTTTTTTTTTTTTTTTTTTTTTTTTCTTTTTTCTGAAGCTGGAAATGGGGAGAGACAGTCAGACAGACTCCCGCATGCGCCCGACCGGGATCCACCCGGCACGCCCACCAGGGGCGACGCTCTGCCCACCAGGGGGCGACGCTCTGCCCATCTGGGCGTCGCCATGTTGCGACCAGAGCCACTCTAGCGCCTGAGGCAGAGGCCACAGAGCCATCCCCAGCGCCCGGGCCATCTTTGCTCCAATGGAGCCTTGGCTGCAGGAGGGGAAGAGAGAGACAGAGAGGAAAGCGCGGCGGTGGGGTGGAGAAGCAAATGGGCGCTTCTCCTATGTGCCCTGGCCGGGAATCGAACCCGGGTCCTCCGCACGCTAGGCCAACACTCTACCGCTGAGCCAACCGGCCAGGGCCAATGGTATTTAGCTTTTAAAGGAATGTTGGACTTGCTTGGGCTTGTATGTAAAGCTTGGGATCCTTGAGATAAATGCCAGCAGTTTGCCACCGAAATAAAAATGCTATTTCATTTGTAGAAAACGAGTTACAGCATCTGGGACTTTCGCAAATCCAGTGAATTGCTGAGAGTTATTTTAACAAAATCTTATTTTTATTTCTGGTATAATATTACTACTGGTTTATGAACAGGTAAGAGTAGCCCATTTTTCTAAACAGTTTTATTGAAATGTAATTCGCATGCCATACAATTCACTAATTTAAATTGTATAATTCAATGACTTTTAGTACAGTCACAAAGCTTTGCAAACATCACCAAACTTTATAACATTGTTATCCCCCCCCCAAGAAACCCCATGCCCTTAGCTGTCATTACCTGTTCTCGCCTCTGCCTAGCCCCAGGCAACCACTAAGCTTTCTGTCTTTATAAATTCACCTATTCTGGACATTTCACATAAACTGAGTCACAAATAGGTGGACTTCTGTGATTGGCTTCTTTCATTTAGCATAAGGTTTTTAAGGTCCAGCCACATTGTAGGATCAATCAGTATTTTACTCCTTTTTATGGCTCAGTAACATTCCATTGCATGGCCATATCACATTTTGTTTATCCAATCATCTATTAATGGACATTTGACTTACTTCTAATTTTGGTTATTATGAATAATGCTGCTACGAACATGTGTATATACAAGTTTTCGTGTGGACATATGCTTTTATTTCTCTTGGAGAAATATTATTTCCTAGGAGGGGAATTGATGGGTTCAATGATAACTCGTGGTTTGACATTTTGAGAAACTGAAAAACTATTTTCCAAAGCAGCTCTACCGTTTTTCATTCTCACAAGCAATAAATGTGGTGGGTTCCAATTTCTCCATATTCTTGCTGAAACCTGTTGTCTTTTGGCTTATAATTATTCTATTGGGTATGAAGTGGTGTCTTGTGGTTTTAATTTGCATTTCCCTAAAGACTAATGATCTGGAGTATCTTTTCGTGTGCTCATTGGACATTTGTATATCTTCTTTGGAGAAATGTCTATTCAGAGCTTTTGTTATTTGTCTTTTCATTATTGAGTAAGAGTTCTTTACATATTCTGGATACCCCTAATCAGATATGTGATAGGCAAACACTCGTTATTCTGTGGGTTGTCTTTTCACTTTATGCATGGCCTCCTTCAAAGTACAGAAGTTTTTAATTTTGATCAAGTCCTATTTATCTATTTTCTTTTATTGCTTGTGCTTTTGGTGTCATATCTAAGCAATCCTTTCCTAGCTCAAGGTGGCAAAGATGTACTCTTGTGTTTTAAAAGTTCTATTGTTTTAGCTCTTACGTTTAGGTCTATAGATTATCCCATTTTTTAAGTTTCATTTTAAGACCTTGGATTTTTTTATTCAATGTTGCCTTCAAGACTCATCAAACAAACACAATCATCTTTCTTTTAATGTGATTAATACTCATTTTTTAATATATGTTTACTATATCTCTCAAATGGATTATATAGAATTTTTATTGTACAACAAAATTTCAAAGAGGAAAGAGCTGTGTTTACAAAGCCTCTACTTAATATTAAATTATAAGCCAACATATCTAAATCATCTTAACTGTGTTCTGATAATCTTTTTGGTTTGAAAAGTGGGAGATTATCCCTATATTTGGCATAAAGAGATGGGAGTGTTTGTGAGGCTGAGTAGTTTTTGTCACGCAGCATGACAGACTATTTCAGCTATAACGGAGAACTTCCTGAGACCAAGCATTGGGAAACACTGGCTTCAGGGGAAGGCTGAGGGCAGAGGAAATAAAGGAAAATGTGCTGGAAAATGATGCTGTTCTCAGCCTTCTGGAAATAGTCCAAGGTAGTGCAGTGTACAGGTTAAGGATTCACACAGAAAGTGCCAGAATATCAGCTCTGCTCTCTTTCTCAGCTCTACGACACTTTATTCAGCATGGTCAATGAAAGTGTCCTTGACAAGCAGGCATTTGCACAGTAATCTGAATAGCTCAAACTCTCAGTGCTTCAGGTCCTCGCCTAGAAAGTGGGAATGATCACAGTATCCACCTCAGAAGGCTGTAGTGAGCGTTGGCTAAATTATTCTGTGTGCAATGCTGAAAACGACCTCGGTAGGAAAGGTCACCAGTAAATACTAGCTGCTATTATTACTCAAGCTTTCCCTCTAACGCATAAAAGAAGTTTCTTTCATAAATTTATGTCAAGACTTTTAAGTTAACATTTCTTTTATAGTGTAGAAACAACATTTAACAAGCAAAAGAGAAAAAGGTCACCTATAATCCTGCTGCTTTGAGATAGTCGTTGTTAAGACTTCAGTGTGTTTCCTTCTAGTTTTTTTCCTATACATTTCTATGTATATGGATGTATACATTGGAAAGCCCTCCATATCTATTTATAATTTGACCTGTGTGAGTTCTTTACTTGAATGTTTTCACCCACCACTGAAAAAAATTCATCTTTAATAGGAAAAAACAACCTGGTACTTCGCTATTTTCTGTATTACCGTAATGCCCCTTCTGTGCGTTCTCCCTCACAGGCTGTGTAATTCCTCTAATCCGCATCAATACGTAAGCACATAAAGATTAAATTCCAAGTGAAAATAAACATTCCCCCCCCCACCAGCCAAATATTGGCTCTCCCCACTGGCAGTCTTTGTAGGTCTCTTGGCAGTCGGTAGAATATGTGGGTCGATGGAAAAGTTAGCCTTACCTGATTCAGTGGTGATAGGCAAAGAAAAAAATGTGTCTGAATAAAGTGGCTTTGTGAATTCATTTAGGTCCTCATCAAACAGCTGTGTAAAAGCTCGAATGCTGATTCTGAAAAGAAAACAGATTTATTTAGGTATAAATTAGTGGCTGACTACAGCAGGGCTGACTGAAAAATGTGCTCAGGGAGAAACAGAGTGGGCATCTGTCAATATATATGTAGGGTAGGATATGAATTATGGAATCAGATAGACCTGGGTTTGTTTGTTCGTTCGTTCGTTCGTTCATTCATTCATTCATCCATCCATCCATCCATCAAATATTTATGGAGCCTCTATTTATGTCCCAGTCCTTGTTCTAGGAGGTGGACATACTGCAAGGAAGAAAATAGAAGTCCTGACCATCCCAGAGGTGATATTTTCATGGAAGAACTCAAATAATAAATACACAAATATAATATGAAAAAGAAAACAGCAGAGTAAGGGAGATGGCAGGCAATGGGTGTAGGACATGTGGGACCATTTTATTCAGCAGGGACAACGAAGGTCTCCTTGATGAAAAGGTACATACACAGAAATCTGAGGAACAGGAGGGAGGGCACCATGGCTGCATTCCAGGCAGGTGCAAGGCTCTGAGGCAGGAATGTGCCTGCATGCAAGGCGGCCAGCATGGTGGAAGCACAGTATATGAATGAGGGGGTTTTACGAGAGAAATCAAGATGGGGCCAGACCATGGAAGACCCAGAAGGTTATGAGGAGAGTTTGGCTTTTGTTCTGAGAGACATGGGAAGCCACTGGAGGGTGTTATCAGGATCACTGTGGCTGCTACAGCATGGGGGCAACAATAGAAGAGAGACTGGTTGCAGCAGCCCAGGTGGGAGAGGCTGGGCTAGACCAGAATGCAGTAGTATTAATAGTGAGAAGTGTTGGATATTTCAAAGGAGGAGCTGAAAGACTTGCTGATGGCTATGCAGTATGAAAGGTAGAATCAAGGATGATTCCACAAGCTCTGGCTGAGAAACAACTGGAAGAACGGAGGTGACATTTACTAACACCAAGGAGGACCATGGAGGAGAACGCTGAAGGGTTTAGGAAGACGTGAACTTCATTTTGGGGGGCAGTCTTCTATGGTGCCTGTTAGAGCAGTCACATGGGTCAAATTCCAATATTATTAGTATTATTGTCATTGTTGCTATTTAAAAAAATAACATAATTTTACATTGAACATTATACATATTACAAATAAAATTATGTATCTCCCCATCTTTTTGGCACTATTTTTGAAAGAGCCTTTTATCTAAAAATATTTTTTTATCATTGTCATAAAATTTACTTAATGCTCTCTTTATATCTAATTGCTGAAGGTACAAAGAGATACATGGTCACTACTCTTGAAAACTAGAAAAACAATATAAAGAAATAAGGCAAACAGTAAAAGAAGAAAGCACATATTAAATTGCAAACAAGAGGAAAACCATGTATTTGGGCATAAGGAGATGGGTGGGCTGGAGCCCAGGGTTCCAAGCAGGTGAATAGTATGAAGTCATGTCAGAGATCCAGCAAAAGGCCTACAGGTAGCACAGTAGTTCATCTAGACACTCGTGTAATAGTCCAGGCCAAGGACAGGGGACTTGGGTCTGGGGCAGTGGCGATGAGAAGACTGAACGGCATTAGGAGGAGATGCTGGATAGGGCTTAGTCTGAAGAGGAAAAGGGAAGAATCAAAGATGGTTGTTGGATTTGGGCTCAGGTCACTGGGTAGAAAAATGACATCACTGATAGAAATGGGAGATAGACTGGGAACAGGGGATGAGCTTTACTTGGGCTGTAGTGGGGTTAGAGTGACAGGGACACACTGACGTAGGACACTGCAGCTGACATTTGGAGTTACTGCAGTCACCTGGGCAGGAGAACTTCTGAGGCAGTGGGCCAGGGGCCCTGTGGGATGCCGCCTGGAGACCACTGGTCCTGAATTCAGTCAGCAGGCAAGGTGCAGCTCCTAAAACCCAGACTTATAACCTCAGCCTGGAGGAAAAGCCCCGTTTGTCCATTATAGGACTTAAATCTCTTGTTCTCTGGGTGAGTCAGGTCCAGTCTGAAGGGCTGCCCTCAGTTTCTGGGAACCTATTTTAGGAAGCATTAGAGGTTGTTTGAGTGCCTGACCAAAATGGTGATGGAGAATTAGAAGAACATGACAGTTGACTTTAGATTTAAGAAAGACTGCCCTATAGAAGAGAAAACAGACACCATTATTTTCTTCCCTGAGGATAGACTAAGCTCAGTAGGCTGCAGTCATGGATTGAGGTGCAGTGTAGGAACCCAAGTCACTCTCTGACATCCAGAGGATGAGCCTCACAGGCAGTGAAGGGCTTCGAGCAGAGGCTGGGGGAGAACCAGCTCTCGGGGGAGCTACAAAAGGGGACTGCACACTGAGGCCAACACTGGCTTGGGCCACCTCTTGAGTTCTTTCTATCTTGAGATTCTCAGATTACAGGTTTACTGACAGAGTATCAGGCTTGGTTTATATGAGAAAACCTTTCCTAGTGTTAAATCCTATAAAAGTGAGTGAAAGTTTCTTCTCCTTTTTAAAAAAGTCTAGATTTGTTGAACCCCAAAGTACCTGGGCGTGTGCTGCAGTAATGCTGAAGAGATAACAGGCCAGGGACAATTATTCTGCCCCTCTGTCCGCTCCTTCTAACTCCTGCCCAGTCTTAGTGTGACCTTATAATATGAACAAGATGCTATTAGTCACCCACATGATATGATTTCTATCTCTAAAAGATACTTTCCAAGTCAAAATTTGTATTTTCAGGAATAACAGACTGTTGATGAAAGTATCACAAGCTACTTCCAAAGTGTCACCAGTAGTCAATGTATGTTAATTGGGAAGGTGAGTGCTATTAATGTATTGTATACCTCTGGAAATTTAAACGAGTCTCTCTGATGATAAGAGGGTTGTCTTTTTTTGTATAGTGATTTACAAGTATGGAAGAACTCTGATAATCATGGTTCTATTTCATTATTTCCAACCTCTCCAATATAAGGAAGCTTATTGTATTACTTTAGAAGTTTAGAGGCCCTGGCCAATTGGCTCAGTGGTAGAGCATCAGCCTGGTGGGTGGATGTCCTGGGTTTGATTCCTGATCAGGGCACACAGGAGAAGTGACCATCTGCTTCTGTACCCCTCCCCTCTTCTCTCTCTCTCTCTCTCTCTCATTCTCTTCCCCTCCCACAGAGATGGCTCAACTGGTTCAAGCTTATTGACCCTGGGCACTGAGGATGGCTCCAGAAATGTCCTTCTCAGGCACTAAAAATAGCTCAGTTGGGAGCATGGCTCCAGATGGGCAGAGCATTGGCCTCAAACAGGGGTTGCTGAGTGGATCCCAGTCAGGGGACATGCGAGAGACTCTTTCCATCTCCCCTCCTATCACTTGGAAAAGAAGAAGAAGAAGAAAGGAAAAAGAAGTTTAGAATTTGAAGCTTGGGAAGAGTTTATGTCTCATTCAGGACCATAGAAAAAGCTGGTGCAAGAAAACCAAATTCTGTATTTTCTGACCTCTAGTCTAGATTTTTTCTCTTATTTCCTCTTGGCTTAATTTTGGTGACAGGAATGCCTTCTGTTGGACGGCTCGTAAAATGGGCCCATTCTAGGAAGCCAAGAGTCTGAGGCCTAGCTCTCATTCTGTTGCTGATTCACTGAATGGTTCCTAAAGTTCTTTATTTCTCAGTTTCCTCATCAGCAAAATGAAAGCCTTGGATATTACAACCTTGTTATGTTCTACTCTAAAATTCTAGGATTCACAGGTACAAGTGCAAAGTATAAAATGGAGCCAGATGAATAAGGACCATTAGGAACTCAGGAAGGAGATGTGTAGCATAGGCTCAACTTAAAATTGGTGGGTCATCAAGAACTCTGTCCTCAAAATCACTTCCAGAAATGGCCAGCACAGCCACATTCCCTAGCCCAGCAGTTAGCACTCATTCAGAATCCTATGTCATCCTATCCTCTTGGTCTCGTCCTTCCTGCCCCCTCACCCCAGCCCTACTTAAAACTGGACTATTTGCTCTTCTCTAAACAATTTGTGTATTTCTGCTTCTGCACTTTAACTCCCTCTGTTCCCTCCACCTTAAATCTGTCTTTATTTCCATATTTTAAAATCCTTCCCTACTTTTTTTTTTTGAGAGAAGCAGGGAGAGAGAAACAAAAACATTGAGCTGTTCTTGTATTTGCCCTGACTAGGGATTGAACCAGCAACTTCTGCGCTTTGGGATGACACTCCAACCAACTGAGCTATCTGGCCAGGGATTAATTTTTTAATTTATTGATTGAATTTTAGAAAGACAGAGAGAGGAAAGAAGAGAGAGGGGAGGGGGAAGGGAAGCATTCATTTGTTGTTCCACTCAGTAGTGCATTCATTGGTTGCTTCCAGTGTGTGCCCTGACTGTGTACTGAACCTGCAACCTTGTTGTTTCAGGATGATGCTCTTAACTGACTGAGCTAACCAGCCAGGGCCCTTACCGACTTTTTAGTGCTCAGCTAAAAAGATGGAGTACCTCCTCAGGAAACCCTGTGAACCTTCACAGCATCTATTTTCCTACACCCCTCTTATGTCCTTCACTATTTCTGCTTCGGTTTTTACAGATATCTCTTCTTTATCTCACTAAGTTATAAATTCCATGAAGGCAGGGGCTCCATCTTATTGATCTTCTATACCCTACAGCAGCTGGCCCAGTGCTTTGTAGAGGAGGCACATGCATTGAATGTATTAGCAGCATGATAAATTTAATAATATGAATACAATTACTTTCATGAATAGATATCTGATAGTAATTATTTCAAGTTTTACTGCATCCAGAATCAGCAAATTCTATAACACAAAGTTAGAGATCATATGGCTCAATTTCTTTTATTTGAGGAAAACGAGGTCAAGAGAAGCTGGCTACCTGATTGTGGTCACGTTGCTATTCTATTTAGAATAGAAACAAAACCAGATCAGCACTTTCCTCACCTCCAAAACCGCTTCTCACCGTTCACACTCTGCCCTTTCTCTTTTCATATGGAATAATGCTAATTATACAACCAAATAATAGGAACCCTACGACAAAAGGGAACACATTATATTCACTGACATAATAAACTTGCATATCAACTAAGCCTAGCATTTTCCAATTTTTTTTTCAATCCTATTTTTTCTTTTTCCATGTTCCTTCATATCCAGCTAGTCTCTCTGGAAAAAAGATGCCTGACAGCACTGAGGATCACCGTGGTGATTATTGTCTTCAGACAGGCGGAGTGCTAACTTCCTTGAACCAGGGTTCAGTAGCCACCACACAAGTGGCCACTTAGCACCTGGCTCTCCCATGTACTTTGAAGGGCTATGCCTCCTCTCATTAAGCACTATCTGCCTGGCATGCTTTTTAGGACTGAGGCAAATGTATGTTGGAGAAATAGAGAAAAGCTGTATCCTAGAAAACAAATGTGTACGGCCTGGGTTGATTACGCTATAACAAGAATGTGTAACTTTTCATAGATTATCTCAGTATAGAAATATTTAATAAGCACTCCTTTTGTGCCTGGTACTTGCCGTATTATTTCATGACCAATGTCATGTGTCAAGTCTGTCTCCTCTATTAGACTGTACATCCTCTCGGTGTAGTGAAGAGGGGAGGTGATTAAACAAAGGGTTAAAAGTCACTGGTCAATGAGGATCGGAGGAATGTAGGGATTGGTTGCTGTGGAAATGGAGCCCAGTCATGCATTGACAAGGGTGACCTGGGGCTAGCTGAGGGTTGAGCTGGCTTTTGAACTGTTGAAAGGAATTCACCGGCCAGACGAGGGGGTGGTGGGCATCCCAAATAGAGTGGAAGACATGTGCCAAGGCTCAGAGTAAAAGAGCACCATGCTACATTCACAGGAACTCCGAGGAGTGAGGCATAGCAGAGCGGCAGGGTGTACTTGGGCAGGCGGTGGGAGACAAAGCTGGCAAGGGAGGAAGCTTTGTGTGTGCTGCTCTGGAATCTTCACTTGTTCCCAGAACCCCTGGAAGGCCTTAATCTAGAAGGGGCATGACTAGGTTTGATCTACTCCCCAGGACAACCCTGTAATGTTTTGCAGTTGGGAAAAATAACGACTAGAGAACTGAAATGCTGTTTGAAAGGCTAATGACCAAAAAAAATGGCCGCAGTGGAAGTCAGATGCAGGGGCACTTCCCGGGGCCTCAGCAGCTGTTAGGGACAGGAAGGAACATGCTGGAGCTTGGTGGGCTCTGATCTGGATGTGAACAGTCTCTAGCTTCTTAGTCTCTCTCTCTGAAATGTCACGATGAAGCATCTTCTCTCTTCTCTCAAAAACAAACAAAAACAGTCTCAACTTTTCAACTCACAAAAGAGAAAATAACCCTTGGGAGACTTTTGCTCAAGTTCCCTTGAGCCCAAGTGACTAAGGAGCGGAGGCATCTCTTGATTTTTATAGAAACTGGAGGATTCTGACTTTCTGATCTCTCTTCCATTTCTCCTTTGCTCTGTCCAAGAACTCACCTCCTACAGGTAAACTCATAACAGTCTCTTAGTGAAGTAAACATCACTAATAAGTTTGTGCATGTTCACTCTGGAGGTGCGAACCTTGGCTAGGGTGGCAATACTACTTTTGTGGAGTGTCCTAGGCAGGGGTGACCATACAGAGTTCCTGCCCAAAGTGAGCACTCTGTTTTAGGACAACCATTGGCCTTCCTTTGCTGATGTGAGGGAGTAGCCAAGAGTACTCTCAGGTCGATTTCAGGTCACTGTCTCTTTTTTGGAGCTGACTCAGGGGCAATACTCAAAATACCTAAGAGTCAATCACTGGAGCCCTGACCAATGTGAATAGACTCTGGCCCATACAGAAGCTGACTTGATGCTGTACTAGCTAGACATCAGCTCCGGGAACATACGACAGATAAAGCACAGGCTTAGCAGATGTACCAATCTTGAATGCCTATATCTTTATATCCAAGATCGCAGCACAGGTTCTCTTTCTCTGGAGGACCTTGGTGTGGGATGCTGTGTACTTGTGCCAGTTCCTACAGCTGGGAGGGCCTGTTGGCTGCCGCAGTGCTTTCTGGGACCAAGCCAAACAGCTGCCCCGTTTTCATCTGCCATCTTAGCGTGAGGACGGGATGCTCCCTCCCTTTCATTCAGCGGCCTCACCTTTCAAGAGCTCTGTCTGAACCACAGGCACTTTTATTTTTTTATGTCTTAGAATGTAAATAAACAAGTGTAATCTGAGTCCTCATTAAAAGTGGAAGATAAAATCTCATCATTCTTGGGTCTCCCTAAACTCAATCTTCCTACTTGGGCATTTTCATAGTTGGTAACCTGGGAATTGATTTGACTTGTACCAAAGAAGTTTTAGGAGAAAGAACAATCTATTAAGAACCTTCAATTCTTCACATAATGAATGAGAGCCTTTGCACAGCGCTCAGGCCCTTTTCACACATTACCTATGAAGGGAGGCAGGAACACAACTTTTATAAATTACCCAGTAAAATATAGAGCATTCTTGTAATGTAGGCGATTAATCTACAGGAACTCATGTGCATCAGATGCCCAGACAGCTGAGCGCCTAGTAATGTAGCACGTCCCTTCCGAGCAAAATGATGGCAATACATCTAACCTGTAGGCAGTGCGCGGCTTCAGCGGTCCATCGCAGAATTTTTGCTGATTGGGGTCGCATTTTCCACCCAGGCTTTCCATCTCTGCTCCAAGCTTAATGTTAAAACTCTTTGAGTTGCTGTCAGGGCTTTCGGCACATTTGCTGGCAAAATAATTGGTCTGATACACTCGGATGGAGGCATTGTGCCTGTACTCCAGGTAGGAGGGCAGAGGGTGCTGTGGCTCCGGCTTCAGCTCATCGCTGCCTGCAGGGAGAACACCTGAGGTGAAGACTGACCTTCTTGTGATCCAGTGATCTCTCCCTATGCTTCTAAGGCCGACGCCTCACCGTCTCTGGTCATTGTCATAGTGCCAAATTTGCAACCTCAAAGGATGCTGTGAAATTCTCCCAATAAAATTAATTTTAACTCACTTTTTCTAAAGTAAATGATAAATACATAGTGTATACACAGAATCATATATAGATAGACCCACACACCCACATATATCATCATCTTCCAAATGTGCGTGTGAGGGGGTTTCTCATTAAAATCAAATGATAATGTGTTGCACAACGCCAGAAAGTTAACCACTCCCGACTGTGAGACTTAACTCACTCAACAAGCTCTCTACCTTGCCAATAATCATTGTAGTTAAGCTAATAAGGAAATCCCTATGACCTGGGAAACAGGGAAAAGATAAGAAAAATCAAGTCCAAGGCCAGAGCAGTCACGCCCCACCAGCACATTCCACGTGCCACGCCTCGTCTGATAACTGCTCCGGGTACATCACTGTTATCTTGAGTACAGTTTAATCCTGGCTTGAATTGGGCCCCTTATGTAGAACACTTCCCAGAACCCCTCCCTGTCCACCCAGCCTGCTGTGTGCTTTGGCACTGTACACCGGTTTGGATGTTGGCTAAAGGAAAGCATCATTAGGAAGATAAATATTATGGAGATTGAGTACCATTTACAATGAACTTCAAGAAGCGGTACGGTAGGGGTTCATCATATCCTGGACACTTGTTTAATAAAATTTGCTCAAAATGAGTGGACCTCGGGAATATTATCTTGTTGGCAGTAGTTGAAAAGGAATGTAGCCCTTAGGATGAGCGTCCATGCTGTAAATGCTACTTCTATGAGATGGATTGTTATCCTAGATCCATGGTTGGCAAACCGCGGCTCGCGAGCCACATGCGGCTCTTTGGCCCCTTGAGTGTGGCTCTTCCACAAAATACCACGTGCGAGCACTACCTCAATAAGGAGTGTACCTACCTATATAGTTTAAGTTTAAAAGCTTTGGCTCTCAAAAGAAATTTGAATTGTTGTACTGTTAATATTTGGCTCTGTTGACTAATGAGTTTGCCAATCACTGTCGTAATCACCAGGGGAACAACCCATCCCCCTGGACATCAATAATTGAAACCCACCTGGCCGAAGAACACGACTTTGCTTTCTGGGGTATGGTTTCATTTCTTTGTCACTGCTTTTTTATGTAATAAAACATTATCTTCATTGTAGCCTACTTAAATCTAAAGTCTCTCCACAGTACAATTTATTTCCAGCTATCAGGTGTAAAGAAATCTGGGATGTACCACTGACCCTTGACATTATTTAACTAATTATGCATCCTGAGCTTTAGTAGAGTTTTAAGTAAGATATAAAAACATAGATCGTTAGGTACCTGGTGAGACTAAAATACTATTTAGCTCCCACATTTGTCAGGTTTCAAGTTTCCCACTGCTCACAAATGGGTTAAAATAGTTAAGGATCTTTAGAAACTCATGTGCAGCACCTTAAACAATCTTAAAAAATGAAAACATGCAAAAGATATCAATGCCATGCTGACACAACAAACATCTAACTGCTCACAAAAATTAGGTGATGTTTTATAGCTTTATATTCATTTTGAAATATTCCCTAATTTTTGTGAGCAGAATATTTTGGAGGAATAACACAAGACCTCAGTGACTAATACAATTACGAATATGTGTGTACCAAAATACAACACTCCTGTATTTTGACAAATGGTGATATATGTAATAATGTCTAAAGACCATACTTAGTGGTTGTATGGAATGTTGTTTATTACCTAGTATTTGCCTGGTTCATGGGACTTAAGTAGACACTGAATAATTTGAGCATGAAATAACTAGACCATAATACACACTACTGAAAATTCACTAGAGAACGGAGGAATGCTTTTTATGATCATCTGTTTCCTTCCTCAAGCTTTTTTTTTTTTTTTTTTTTTTTTTTTTGTATTTTTTCTGAAGCTGGAAACGGGGAGAGACAGTCAGACAGACTCCCGCATGTGCCCGACCTGGATCCACCTGGCACACCCACCAGGGGGCGACGCTCTGCCCACCAGGGGGCGATGCTCTGCCCCTCCGGGGCGTTGCTCTGTTGCGACCAGAGCTACTCCAGCGCCTGGGGCAGAGGCCAAGGAGCCATCCCCAGCGCCCGGGCCATCTTTGCTCCAATGGAGCCTTGGCTGCGGGAGGGGAAGAGAGAGACAGAGAGGAAGGAGAGGGGGAGGGGTGCAGAAGCAGATGGGGGCTTCTCCTGTGTGCCCTGGCCGGAAATTGAACCTGGGACTTCTGCACGCCAGGCCGACGCTCTACCACTGAGCCAACCGGCCGGGGCACTTCCTCAAGCTTTTGAATATTTTTGTGAATTGGGGACTGTTTGGGAGCATGTGATTGGTTGAGGCATTTGAGACAGGGAAGACAGATGAAGCATGTCTCTGCTTAGGGGCAGACCACAAACAAGAGCAGTGAACAGGACTGAATGGGTAGTGAAGATGGAATGAGTCCCTACACACAATGCATTTCCAACAGTACCTGGCACATAGTATGGGCTCAATAAATGATGGTGATTGTTATTACTGTGTGGTTGCTACTATTATTAATTATTAATTATTATTATTATTCACCCATTTAAAAATTATACCCACCAGAAAATAGGCTTTATTGCTGAAAGAACCTTTGTGCAGTCTTTGTTACATCTCCCTGCAGCTAGCAGAGATAAAGCAAATGCTATAAAAATTATGTTTTCTACTTTCAAGAATGGTCACAGAAGAAGCCCCCACAGTGGCCCCGAGAAAGCAGTCCTGCATCTCACAGTAGAGGGAATGCACTTACCATCTGCCTCTCTCACGACCACAGTGAAGTATTTCACCGCTCCGTTGGTGTCGCTGAACCAGCTGCAGTTGAAAGTAAAGTTGATGGAAGATTTGCTAATTAGCACGTCCTTTATATTCACACGGATATGTGGAGGTGGAGGAGGAGGGCCTGAGGAGGAGTGGGGAAGGAACCAAGAAGGGTCACAGCTCTGCTTTCACATATGACAATCAGCAAAATGAAGGTCTCCACTCACCTACTGTGTGTGTGTGTGTGTGTGTGTGTGTGTGTGTGTGTGATCAAGAAAACCTCTTCCCTCCTAAGGGAAGCAAACTGAGGAAATAACTGCCGATGGCACATTAAACATAGTGAAAGAGGCAGCTCCTCAGCAGGATTTCCTGAAGTTGTAGCATCAAATTGCTTAAAAGCTCCATTATAGCTCTAACTGTATCAGGCAAAGTGATGTGTTTAAAATACTAACTCATTTAAGTACTTGCGGATCTTTTAACTTGTTTGCTGCCAAGGTACTTTGCACAGAGAAATGTTTGCATTTCCCAGAGCCTTTTACGTCCTCTTCTCTGAGTGACAACTGGACACGCTGATGTGGAAGTGAGCTGTGTACAAAGGGACAGCGACAGTGATAAGTGCGACAGAGAAAGGTGCACTCTGGCGCACCCCTCCGGGGACACTCACGGTCTATCATTGTGATCGTGCTGTCTTCAACCACCTCGCTGGTCATGCCAGCCGACTGCACCTTGATGGCCACGAGGTACCTTTTATGGGGTACTAATGTCATAATGGTGAGCAAAGATTTTTCCTTCTCCAGCTTCCTGGAAAACTCAACTTCTTGAGTGTCCATTTTCCGGCATTCAATGCTATACCCATCAAAGTCAGAATCAGGAGGGGTCCAAGAACAGGCAATGGCCGTGGAGTTCTGAGGCCGGCAATGTAGGTTTTGTATCTTGTCTGGCTCTAAAGGAGAGAGAAAAAGGGACACTTTTTTCCAGCTCCTTTGGATCCAGCTGGCTTGGAGATCTAAATAAGTAATTTCCAAACTTAATTTGGATTGTTTTTCGAGGAAAAACATTCTCATAGATTTCCAAGGTAATTTCTGCCTGCCAGACCCTATTTTGAAAAATATTAAAAGTCAAAGTGTTGTCCCTTGAGACAGCCACCAGGTGCCAACGTGACTGGAAACACAAATGCACACGTGGGCACAAATTAGACACCTTCCTGCTACAGAGTAAACAACGGCTCAAAGTGCAGCTCAACCTGCCTGGACCCAAATTCTGTTTACCAGCTGTGCACTCATGGGCAAGTTACTCAACATATCTGTGCCCTATCTGTAAAATGGCAAAATTAAGAAAACCAATCATTATATGGTTACTGTGATGATTCAACGAGTTGTAACAGGCACAGCCACTCAGAATAGTGACTGCTATAGTAATTGCTCATTAAATGCTAGTTCTTATAATGGGATATTAAGACATGGCATTGATGACCTGTTACCCTCTGGGCTCTGGCTTCTGCCCCGCTCTTTCCTGTTGTACCTGCCCCTCCCTGCTCACATGCATGGCCTGAAACTGCTGGGTTCCCCGCGCAGACCGTACTATCCCATGCTCCTATGCTTACGGACATCTCGTTTTTTCTGCCCGACAGAGTGCCTGACTCAGTAGGCCCCAGTGAATGGTAGCTGACTTTATTTGTTGTGAATGACAAACCATGAGTAAGAGATTCAGTCTGAGGGAAGAGCACTTAGGTGACTGTACAGGTTGACAGGCTGCCCCGACCAGCTGCACGCCTCCCATTTCCAATGATTTATATATCTACAAAGCTACATTCCAATGATTTATATATCTACAAAGCTACATTGTATGATTTAGGTAAGTCATTTTTTGCATTTTAATTTTAGCAGCTGAGCCATTTAAATAAAAAAAGTTATCAGTTCCTCAATATGTAAAATCAAAGGGGTTCTGGTCTTGTTTTAAACGTGCATTGGGTCAGGGGCGCTATGTTGAGTGCTCTCCCTAAGACCTCCCTTGCTTTTTTTTCTCAGGAATTCCCAAGGAGCCTTCAGGCTTGGAATAGAACCTGAAATCCCAGGTCTAGAAGACCTTATTCATTCCAGGAGTCAATGCCTTCACAAAGATTACATTTTAAAAGCCTGCCCCAGTGCTCTATTGACCAGAGCACAAAATATAGTAACAATTTTCAGATGGCAATAATCAACTACGTCAACTCATCAAAAAAGCCCACAAAAGAACTGGCATCTCAGACAAGCAATAACTGTGCCTTTCAAACTTAACTGCTTGTTAAACTTTTGAACTCTTTTCAAACCAAGTCAGAGCTGACACCCAAAGAAACCTTCTCTTTCAGCCTTGGAGAAAGTCTTTTCAAACATTCCATCTAATCCATAATTCTGATAATTTGCTCAAAGAATAATAGGGACAGCTTGCTTCCAGCTCTTCTCTCACTCCCTTTTCACCTGTAAGTGAATGGGGACAGGACCTTCCAAGACTCAGGTCCTGTCCCCATTCACTAAGAAATGAATACCTACTAGTGCAAGGTGCTCTTCTAGGGACTGTGAACCGTAGAGAGGAGAATAAGACATATAAGCCTTAACACCCAGGAATGGAGAGGACTCCAAAAAAGCCATAATACAAGGTAGAGAGGAGAATGGTCACGAAGAAATTGGAAAATAAGATGCTATGTGGCATGACAAACACTTTTCTGCTGCAGTGGGCAGGAGTTGGTAAAGGTTCTCTGGCAGAGATGATACCTCATCCAGACATTGGGAAAGGAATTTTAGGCAGAGAAAACTGAGCACCCAGTCACTAAGGATGGGGTTGAAAGAAGTGGGATGGTGGGTGATCGAGAACTGCAAGTTATTCATCATGATGGGGACTCATCTGTGAGTAATTAGTATGATTTTACCTGAGAATTATAAACTTCTACTTTGCTTAATCTCTTGGCTGTTACCCACAGCCAAATCCAACCTTAACTAATGCAGTCCTAAAAGTTCCACCAGCCATTCCTCAAAAAATTCAGCACCCAGTCCCTCTGCATACTGATGGCTTATATGCCCCATTTGGTAAATGCCACTTTTAAACTCTAGCATTGGACTGAATATCATACTCCAGTTGTGGTCTGACCAGACTAGCCTCTACTGAGCTCTTAAACTACACACCTGTGATCCAATTACACAGCCCATGATAAGCCAATAAAAATCCACCCTGAACTTGCTATAAACAAAAACTCTTAGTTCTTTTTTACATATTTCTCTTGACACTCAACTATTTGATCCCAAACTGGTCTTTGGATACAATAGGGTGCACAAATTACAATTGTTATTGCACTAGTGTTTGCAGATTACAAAAAACAACTACTTGTGTAACTCTCTAATGTTCAATGAGGTATTTTACCAACAACCACTATCTGATCCAAGAAGCTACATTTACTAGATATTATTGAAAAATAAATATTTGGATCAATGTTCCTATACTGAAAAACCTTTGTTTCTCTGAGCTTTGTTCATCACTCCCAAAATGTCTTTGAGAAGAAACTGATATATTTCATGGTTAAAATATTTTTCTCTTTAGGATTTATAATAATATGTCCTAACCAATCCCTGTGCTTCTAGTTTGCCCCTTTCAACCTATTCTTTACACCCCAGGGTGACTCTCTAAAGTATAAATCTGATTACGGTATCTTGGCCAAAAATCCTTCTGTGGCTTCAATTAATTGAGGGTAAAGTTCAAAGTCATTACCATGGTTCACAAGAAATTTTATGACCTGATTCTCCTAATCTGCACCTTTTATGCTCTAACCAACTGAACTCCTTTCTGTTTATCTCTCCTTTCTGGTCTTGGAATATTTTAGTCTCTCTCTCCCTGGAATATGTGAGTGGACTATATTCTTCTTTCCCACTTCCACCCAGTGAATCTTGCTCTTTCCTTAGGTTTTGATTTGGATGTTTCTTCTTCCAGGAAGCTCCCTTGCATTGGGTCAGATGTCACGACCATGGCTTTCTATAGCACCGAATACTTCCTTAATCAGTCCCTAAATGCAGTTGTTCTTAATGATAGTACCTCCCACTTGATTGTAAGCTCCACGGAGGCAGGGATCATTTATTCATTGTTCAAGTGTTTTTAGTATTGAATAAATAAACAACTCTATACAGACCTCTGCCTGAATTCAACCTAACCCATTCCAAGTAAAAGTGTGGATTTATACCAAGCCTCACTGGAATTATATGTTGTTAAACATACTTCCTCCTTGCTTATATGAGAACCAAGAGTAGCAAAACATGTCGTACTTGTCCTCACAGTTCCAGAAATTGGTCTGCTGTAGGTTCTCCAGGAATCACCGCTGACAGTCTTGACACTGAATTGATAGGACCTCCCTGGACGAAGACCAGACACGATGCGTCCTTCTGATTTCCTGTTGTTGTAGGGGTTGAAGACTGTGATGGTATCTCTGGGTAACCACTGAACCTCAAAGTCATCATAGTCTGTCCAGTCTGGTGGCCCCTTCCAGATGATGGTCAAGGATGTGTTTGCAACATCAGCAAATGACATAAGACTAGGAGGACTTGGGGCTACATGTAGGAAAAAGTGAAAAATCATGTAATCACTTCTGTTCTATAACATACAAATGAGATAGCTGAGCGACCATAGACATACTTTAAATGTATTTTACAGAAAGAGGTAATATAAAATAGGAGCTTGCTTTTATAGTGTTTACTATGTGTAAGGCACTGTCCTCAAGTGTTTTATGTTTATTTTCTTTAGTTTTCATAACCAGAGCTTCCTTACCAGGGTGCTGTGAAGCATGAATGTTCCCTGAGTGGCTTTTAAGTGTGCAGAGGTATTGATTCCATCATATTTTGAGATGTGAAGGCTTGAGTCCACAGACTATGTTTAATTTCTGATGGCCTTGTCCATTGAACCCAGTATGTCCAAGAAATAAAAAAAAATTTTTAGGGCCCTGGCCGGTTGGCTCAGCGGTAGAGCGTCGGCCTGGCGTGCGGGGGACCCAGGTTCGATTCCCGGCCAGGAGAAGCGCCCATTTGCTTCTCCACCCCTCCCTCCTTCCTCTCTGTCTCTCTCTTCCCCTCCCGCAGCCAAGGTTCCATTGGAGCAAAGATGGCCCGGGCGCTGGGGATGGCTCCTTGGCCTCTGCCCCAGGCGCTAGAGTGGCTCTGGTCATGACAGAGCGACACCCTGGAGGGGCAGAGCATCGCCCCCTGGTGGGCAGAGCCTCGCCCCTGGTGGGCGTGCTGGGTGGGTCCTGGTCGGGCGCATGCGGGAGTCTGTCTGACTGTCTCTCCCCGTTTCCAGCTTCAGAAAAAACAAAACAAAACAAAAAAAAATTTTTAGGAAGAACTGCATATAGCCAAACAATGATGAGGTATGTTATTATTCCCATTTTAAAGATAAGAAAACTGAGGCTTAGAGATACCTGTCCTGTTTCACCTAAGTAGCATAGCTAAGCTAAGGACCTAGATCATTTTAACCAGTCTTTTTCTTTATCCACTCTACCACTTGTGCTTTCCCAAGTTCAGAGGGTAGCTCATGACACATCATTATTGACTCTATTTCTTCTTATTAAAACCATTGTTAAAATATGTCTTTAGACACCACTTCCCACCAATACTTGGCCACTGGAAACTGAGCTTTTTACCTGTTCTGCTTTCCCCAATGGCCTTGTTGCTGAGCTCTCCACTGTGAGTCACTACACATAGAGTATACTTCCTTCCAGGAACAAGACCATGAAAGCGCCACTCTGTTAAGTCCTTTTCTTTCCAGGTTTCCTTCTTAGTGCCATTGGGATTGTACAGAATCAGCTCATAAAGGTCGAAGTCCCCAGGGGCTGGGCTCCAGCTGAACCAGAGACTGTCCGTCATGTCCCGGTTGGATCCCTTGAGGTTACTCACAGAGGCTGGGACTGAAACAAGGAAAACCTTTACTAAAACACACAACAGAAACAAAGGCATTTTGGCCCACAGGTGAAAACATAAGCTATGTTGTGCCTACAGGTGAGTAGTTCCTCCTGTAGAGTCAGATCTTGCCTGTATTTTGTCACTTTGATTTAGGGGAATGTGGTCTAGAGACACGGGACAGATTAAAATAAGACAAAACTCAAAGGCTGGCTTTTACCCATTTGCCATGTGTGCTCTGATGAACATATAGAATGAAATCTTTTGAAATGATTAAAACTGGCCAAATAGCCTATACCTTAGCTCATACAAGGTCCTACAAGTGTTCATGAAAAGTTCCAGTCCCATGCAGTCGGCCCATCTCTCTTGTGGCCAACACACCAAAGCATCCCTCTCTGGTCTCTCCCACCTCTCCAGCATTTTGGTTCTCGGTTCTTTCCTGTTCTTTCTTACCAAAATCTTTATTAACAGTCGCTTCTACCTTTGTATAAATTGGCTACACTGGCACCTGTCCCATGGGTATCTGAGCATCATCATTCTTTGAAGAGTGAAGACTGCTGTCATTCGCTGGAGTAACTTCAAACCTTAGTGGGCCAAGGAGAGGATCTGCATGGGCACAGGCTGCCGGAGGCGGTAACATCTAGGTGAGTCTATTCACGGTTTCGGCGTTTCTGCTGCTCCTGCTCATTCCCCCTCAGAAGACAAACTGAGGACTTCCACTGGGTGCCTGCAACGTGCTCTTCACACGGCTCCTTCGGGTTTCAGCCGAAATGCCTTCTCTAACAGAGTTTGTCCTGCCAAGTTGCTCTCTGTCGCACATACTGTTTATTTCCTTCATAGAAATTAAGGCATTCCAATATCATCTCCCTTTAAAATATGCTGTTCCCTGCCCCTCTCCCTCCACTAACACAGAGCTCTGTGGGGTCAAGGGCATCATCTGTCTTGTTCACTGTCCTACTCCAGCCATGAGCCCAGTGCCTAGGACCCAAGAGCACTCAAACAATTCTGTCAAATGGAAGAAAATTGAATAGAAAAATGAGATAATGGGCTCCAGTTATAAAGAAGAGCAGGTCCAGTTTCTTATTTGTAGCCCGGAAAGATGTTTATCGCTCTCCTTTTCCTGCCAATCTTGGTGTTTGTTTCCTCCAGTCCTGCGGTTCTGACTCACAGCAGTCCTTGCTTGTTGGTCCTTCCCTGGACCTGCCCTCCACTCCATCTCTTTCTTGTAGAAAATCAGGGCACAGCTTGAACTGAGCCATGATCGGTTACAATCCTCTTACAGATTTTTTATTTTTATTTTTATTAAACCCTATGAGATAAACAAGTGGAGGCAACAGAGCAGAAGCCAGTGCAACAACTACTCTGATGTATAATCAAAGGTCTGGTTTAGGGTCACCTGAAGGTCACACATTTCATATAAAGCTATACCTGGATAGAATGGGAAACTAGGAACAAACTGTGACACTTTCCCTACTATTCACTGTTGCTTGGGTCCCGGTCTTACCTGTTCTACCAAATATGAAAGACTCGTTGAACAGCTCTCCACTGTGAGTTTCAATCACCATTTTGTACATTCGGCCTTGCAGTAAGTTCTGGAAAGAAAAGCTCTGGACTTGCGGGTCGACTTGAACTCTCTCCTGAAGAGTTCGATCTGGGTTGTACAGAAAGATGTTGTACCAGTTGAGCTCTCCCTCTGAGGTGGTCCAGCTGAAGGACAGGTGTCTGGTGGAGTTCTCTGCGATCCTCAGATTGGTGACAGCTGCTGGAACTGGAAATGTCGAGGGGCAAGAAGGTGAGATTGAGTCTTGGCACAGCCCAGGAGGACGCCTGGATGGACTCACTCAAACAGCAGCTCAAAACACGTGGTCCCTGCCTTTAAAAATATTGGCTTCATGGAGCCCTTAGAGCAAAGGAATCTAATTATTGATACTGAAACTCTTCATTTTAAAAAAACAAAATCACAAAGACCAAGGAAAACCAGCAATGGGAAAGTATCCTCAAAGATATTTTGAGAGTTGTACAATAAATGTTAATCTGGCCTGTGTGACTCAGTGTTTTCTAATTTGAGGAGCTATATCAGAGATCATAAAACTGCTGAATGCCATCGGAGAGCTAAGAAATGACCATCGGAGGGGAGGACAGTGGGAGGAGAGAGTGGGTGGGAAAGATGGTGAAAAGCAGACAGAAAGGGGAAATTCGAGTCAGGGAGATGAGAAAGAGAAGCAAGAGGAAAGCTAAAACCATTTTTAAAACTAGTTCACATTAAGATTTTGCAACAGTGGCCTTTATTGCTACCTGTTAGCAAAGTAATCAAATGCCACCAGAAATCGCTGCTTCCTGCTGGCAGAGATGCTTCCTGACTTCACAGCACTCTTCGGGCACCGGTGCAGACAGAGCAGGACATCTCCTCAGTCTCTCCTGAGTTCTTTTCCCTCCATGGAGGACACTTTCTCAGGCTCCTTTGCTTTCTTTCTCTCCTTATGCCAGAACCTTAAAAGTTAGTCTTTTCCATGCTTCCAGTCTTTGTCCCTTTCATATCTTATAACACTAGCTAAGTAAGCAGTCTCATTCACTTTCTGAATCACTGAGGTCTGAATGTTTGTGTTCCCCTAAATTCATATGTTGAAACCTCACCCCCAAAGTGAGGGTATTAGGAGCCATTGAGGGTGATTAGATCATGAACGTTATGCCCACATGGACAGGATTAGTGCCCTAAAAGGAGGCCCCAGAGAGCTCTCTCCCTCTTCCACCTTGTAAGGACACAACGGGAAGGCGCTATAAACCAGAAAGCAGGCCCTCGCCAGACACCAAATCTACTGCTGCCTTGATCTCAGACTCCCAGCCTCCAGAACTGTTAGAAATAAATATTGTTTAAGCCACCCAGATTATGACATTTTTGTTATAGCACCCTGAACAGACTAAGATATTGATTTAGCCCTGGCCAGAGAGCTCGGTTGGTTAAAGCGTTGTCCTGAAGCACGAGGTTGCCAGATCAATCTCCAATCAGGGCACACACAGGAGCAGATTGATGTTCCTGTCTCTCTCTCTCTCCCTCTCTCTTTTCCCCCCTTCCTCTTTCTCTAAAATCAATACAATAGATATATTTTTTAAAAAAGATATTGATTTAACTAGAATTTTTGTCCAAATCTTAATCTCTAGCTCACTTTTCTGAGCTTGGGCCCGTATTTTCAATGACCAATAATCACTTCTCAAGCAAAGTTACTCAGACATCTCAAACTCAGTTCCAAACCAAATCCTGTATAATTCTCCTCTAAATTCCCTCTTCCTGTTTCTCTTATCTAAATTAAGGGCATACATTCTGCCAGACCCTCCAGCTAGGAACTGGCGCCTTCTTTCCTCCACCTGTACTCCACTCAGCCACCGAGTGCCATCTCATCTAAGGGAGACAGATTTCTTGACTCTGTCTACTGTCCTTCACCAGGGCCCCTGCGTTAGTTTAGCTTTTGACCTTTAGGCTTTCTGCAACTGCAGCTGTCTCTGGACCCCAATTACCTTCCTGGCAGGTCCCCTCACTGGGCTCTCACTCCCTCTTCTCCAGTGACGCTGGCCTTTTTCCTCCAGCAGGCCAGTCACCGTCCTGGGAGTCAGGCCCTTGGCCTAGCTGTGTGCTCTGATTGAGGATATTCTTCCCCAAATGTCTGCATGATCCCTTTTCTCACCTCTTTCCAATTTTCACTCCAAAGTCACATTCTTAATAAAATCTCTGAGGACTGTACTATCTAAAATTATAAGCCTCCAATACTTGCCATCCCACATTCCTGCTTTAATTTTCTCTTTGGTCTTTATTACCATCTAGTGTACTATATTTTTTACTTACTCACTTTGTTTATTGCCTTTCTCCCCTACTAGAATGTAAGCTTCATGACCATGAGGGTTTGCTTTGTCCACTTCTATCTCTCCAGCATTTAAGATAGTACCTAGCATAGAGTAAGTACTCAATAACGAATGAATTAATGAATAAATCTCCCCACTCCAGTCTCTTCTCCAGTCCGTCCATCCCCCATTGCCGTCTGGTTTTATCTTTTTTCTTTTTTTTTTAAGGTAGACATTTTTATTACAAAGCATTCACTTTCTGGTTAAAAACATTCATTGCTTCCTCACTGCTTGCCAGATGAGAAATGAACTTTTGGGGAAGAAGGCACGGCAGGTGCTGTCTCATCTGGGCCCATCCTGCCTCTCCAGCCTCGCTCCCCAGCATGCCACCCACACTTCAGCCACCCACAAAGTCTCGCTGTTTCTTCTCACACCTCTCTGTCTTGGCACAGGATAATGTTTGCACAGAGTGTCTGTCTACCACCTCTCCACGTGGAGAAAGTTTCACCCTTCATGACAGTTCTAAAATGTCACTTTGTGTGTGTGTGAGAGAGAGAAAGAGAAAGAGACAGACAGGAAGGGAGAGAGATGAGAAGTACCAACTTGTAGTTCTAGCACCTTAGTTGTTCACTGATTGCTTCTCATACATGTCTACACTGTGGGGCTCTAGCTAAGCCAATGACCCCTTGTTCAAACCAGCAGCGTTGGGCCTGAGCTAGTGACCTTGGGTTTCAAACCAGCAACCTTTGGGCTCAAGCCACTGACATGGGGTCATGTCTATGAACCCGCACTTAAACCTTGGGGTTTCAAACCTGGGTCCTCAGTTTTCCAGGTCAATGCTCTATCCACTGCGCTATCACCTGGTCAGGCTGAAATGTCAACCCAATTTCCATACTCGCCTTGTGTCAATCATTTCTCTCTTACATAAAACTTTTTATCTCAATGTATTGTTATTTTTCCAAGTGTCTGTCTCACCTACAAGTCTGTCAGCTCATCCAGGAAAAGAAACATGCCTAACTCATCTTCATGTCCTTATCACCATCAACTCCTTTTAAAACCTAGGAACTTAATAAATAAGTAATCAACGAGACCTGTGTGGTCTGAATAATGGCCCCCAAAGATGTCCCTGTCTTAATCCCCAGAATCTATAAAGTTGTTAACTTATGTGGCAAAAGGGACTTTGTAGATGTGATTAAATTAAGGATCTTGAGGTGGGGAACTTATCCTGGATTGTCTGGGTGGTGTCCGATGTAATCACAAGAGTGAAAAGATGAAAAAGGGAGGCAAGAAGGTAAAAAAGGTAATATTGGGACAGGCACAGAGGTTGGAGGATTACCATTGCTGGAAGGCAGCCATGAGCCAAGGAACGTGGGTGGCCCCTAGGAGCAGATAGGGCAAGAAATAGATTTTCTCCTTAAAATCTCTAGAGGAAACACAATCCTGCTAACACCTTGATCTGAGCCCCATAAGACCCATTTTCACATGCTGACCTCCAGAACTCTAAAATAATAAACTGTTGTTTTTAAGCTGCTAAGTTTGTGGTCATTTATCATGACAGCCATAGGGAAGTAATAGATGGTTTTGATAAAAAAATCTAAATTGGAGTATGGTGGGCTGAAGGCTGTGTCCACAGCCAACTGATGGGGAAGTGGTGAGTCTTGGAGAATGTTCCTACTGTGCCAGGAAAGATATACACTCTCCCTATTTTGCTTCATCGCTCTGAGGCTACTGTCCTCAGGGAAAGCAGACAAGGAGAAATACAAAACAATAGGCTGTGTGACTTACCTGTTCGGCCTTCAGTTTGGGCTTCCTTGCTAAAGAGGCCTCCACTGACAGTTAAGATCTGGATCTTGTATTTCTTTCCTGGGGTTAGGTCTTCAAATTTGTGCTGTTTAGTGGTAGCTGGCTCTGATATGTTATTCAGAAGGATCCCATTTTCATTTAGAAGTAGGATATCATATCTTTCTGCCACGCCAAGGGCTCTTTGCCAACTTACTATTAAGGAATGACTGCTGTATACATTGTCTGCAACTGTTCCCTGGACAGATGCTGGGACTGCAAAGAAGGAAAGGAAGCAGGTTTTGTCATTTAGGGTAAAGTAACCAGTTGAGAAAAACTCTCTCAAAGCAATAGCAGATAGAAGACAATGCCTCATTACTGCATTGACACTTTCTGTGTGCCCCTAGGAGAAAATATTTCTTATCTTGAATTATCTGTAGAATTGCTTTGATTCTCCATTTTTTTCTCTGAATTTAAGATAGAATTTTGAAGTCAAATGAGTTGAAAAATTCGCAGAAGTGACACTAAATATGCAAAGTGATGTGTACGTATTCTTCTAGAGAGTGGAGGAATGCTGAACAAATTTACATTCAGTGACTATAGTTTGGAATATATAGGTACTTATTTGGACTCTGATTCCCAAGATTTACTCAAGTCAAAGCTTCAAGACTTGACCTAAGCAGTAGTATAAAAACGTGTTTGTACTACGGCTCTTGATGTAAAAGAAAAAATAGTATTATTTGTTAATAATATTTTCTGTTCTAGGCTCATATTTTTTCTCATTCTGCATAATCTTCTTAGGAGACCTCATTCACTCCTATGGTTTGGTTTGAATTGTTACCTATACGGCAGCGGTTCTCAACCTGTGGGTCGCGACCCCGGCGGGGGTCGAACGACCAAAACACAGGGGTCGTCTAAAGCCATCGGAAAATACATATGTATTTCTTGCAGTTCAGATCTCTCTTCTAGTTTTCACAAATAACATCTCTCTCTGGATGTTCCACAGATGTCCAACTCTTAAGCTGCCCAAATTGGACTCCTCATCTCCCTCCCATAATTTCCTTATTGCCCTTTGTTTCTCTCATGGTCCAAGTCAGAAGCTTGGGTTGTCACTCTTACCCTTTTACATATAATTAGTCATGAGTCTTATAATTTCTGTCTCTTAAATCTTATTTCTCTTGGCTCTCTCCATGTCCCTCCTCTACTACAACTATGCTAAGACAATATCATCTCATTCACATGTTACTGCAAGTCTGTTGACCAGTCCTCTTGATTCCTTACCTGTCAGTCTCAAACTGCACATTGTATCTGGCATATTCTCATAGTATGCCTTCAATGGTTCTCCATACTTCTAAATACCTTAACAGGGTACACAGACCCTTCATGACTCAATCCTGTCTACTTACATGGCCACACGGCTCACATTCTTTATTCTAGCATACTAAGTAGTGTGTGGGTCCCCAGCGTACCCAGTTTTCATCCTGAGGCCTTTGTTTTCTTTGCTTTTTCTGCTGGAACCAAGTCAACATATGCTTCATCAGGATAACTTCTTAAGGGTCTGTTCAAATATTACTTCCACCTGGAAGCCTTCCCTGATTCTTTGTTTGTTCCTATAGCATGTCATAATCATTTTTTTAATTTTAGCACTTACCATGTTGTACCATAATTATCTTTTTATTTCTCTGTCTCCTTGCTAGGTTATAAGTTTTTTGAGGTCAGCGGCATTGTCCTGTTACTGAATTCCTTTTTTCTAACAGTAACTGACATATGGCTGGAAATATATTTATATATATGAAATGGAGATAGAGTAGGACCCAGAACCCACAATTAAATGAATGGTAACGAGAAAAGAAGACATTTAATGAGTATTGTATCACAGTAGAGAGAGAACAAGTTTTGGAACTAGCCAGATCTAGATTTGAATTATGGCTCTAGTTCTTATTACATGCATCCTAGATAATGTTACATAAACCTTCTGAGTCTTACTTTCCGCATCTGTAGGATAGAGATAAGATCCTCTACCATGTTGTGTGACTAGAGATAATTTTATGCTTGGCATGTAGCAGGTGCTAATATATATTTTTTTGTTTTGAAAGTAATATATTAATAATGATAGTAATATAAATAAATAGATACATTATTTATTCATTTACTACTTGTCCTTTAGCTATCATAGATGCAGTAGATGGCATAGGAAAGGGGTGAAATTTTGAAAAATGCATATTTATAGAAGCCTGCTTGTTAAAATTTTAAATACTTTAGCAAGTTTAAAAATTTATTCAAATGATTTGGTTACTAATTACCTATCATTTGTTTTGAAAATCTCTATTAAGACCGAAAAATGAAAAGAAAAAATGTGAGAAAGGCTTTTGAAACCAGACTGAATTGTACAAATTTAAATGGTTTGAATGTGAATAGCTAATCTCATTCATTGTCCATTGTGGAGAACAACCTGGCCCTTCCTGAGGTGGATGCTCACCTGTCCGCCCAAGCGCATTGATCTGGTTGCTTAGGGACCCGCTAACCGAGGCAATCATGATGTGGTACTGCTCCCCGGCCTCCAGTCTGTGGAAAGTGTGCTCAGAGATGTGCTTGGGGACAGTCTGAGAGTCAACTTTTTTATTCTTCCTGAATGCTGACACCGTGTAGGAATCAACATCTCCCCCACCAGGAGTCCAGTTCACCGTCAGACTATCTGTCGCCCCATTGGGAGAAACATGAACATTTTTGACAGCACTGGGCACTAAAAGAGAAAATAAATTTAGACGTCATCACTTAGAGAATGAACTGTGGAAATTTCAAGCAAAGTTTTCGTGCTTCTTATGTTTTGGCATCTACTGACAGCATATACATAGAAAACACTGGTATTGATTTACCATCTTTATCATACTCTTCTGCCTGAACTGAAATTAGTTCAGTTCAGGGGGAAGTTTGTAGGGACATCACTGCCGATGAATAGGAGTGAACAATGCTTGTAACAGAGCGAGGGACATGTTAGATTGCCTTGGTCCAAGTCTTGGTTTTCTCACTGACTGCAGTGGGACTCCAAGCAAATTACTTATGCTCTGTAAGTTTGTTTCCTCATCAGAAAAATGGTAATGCTAATTAATAATAGTACTAACCAATCCACAGAGTTGTGAGGATTGAACAAAATGTACATGTAAAGTGCTTTGCTGTGGATCTGGTTCATGGTAAACTGTTAATAAACACTATTATAGCAACACTACTAATAGAGTTCCAAAGAAGTGATACCCACCCAGCCTACAGGGATATTTATACTTAATCTGTATTCCTTATAAGCACCAGCTAGTCCAGGGGTTGGGAACCTTTTTGGCTGAGAGAGCCATGAACACCACATATGTTAAAATGTAATTCCGTGAGAGCCATACAACGACCCATGTACGTTATGCATTATCCAATAAAAATTTGGTTTTGTCCGGAGGACAGCTGTGATTGGCTCCAGCCACCCACAACCATGAACATGAGTGGTAGGAAATGAATGGATTGTAATACATGAGAATATTTTATATTTTTGTTATTAAAGATTTGTCTGCGAGCCAGATGCAGCTATCAAAGGAGCCACATCTGGCTCGCGAGCCATAGGTTCCGACCCCTGAGCTAGTCACATCAATTCAATAGCATTTCTCAGTACACCTTTTTTTCTTCCCATATATCATACTTTCACTTTTGCTCAGCTAGCTTGAACAACGTCATTGTCACTATCAGGATAACCTTCTCCCCTTCCTGCCATCTTCATTTTATAGCTCCAAGGCCTCAACCAAGAGACACCTGGCTACCCAACCTGCTAAATACGGTTGACCCTTGAACAAGGCAGAGGCCTGTGCAGTTGAAAGTATGCATTTATCTTTTGACTCCCCCAAAACTTAACTGCTAGTAGCCTACTATTGATCACAAGAATTACCAACAACATAAACAGTTGATTACCTCATTTTGTATGTTATATATATCATACATTGTATTGTTACAATTAAGTAAGCTAGAGGAAAGAATGTTATTAAGAAAATCATATAGAAAGGATAATACATTTATAGTACTGTATGGTATTTATAGATACCATACGTTTATCTCATCTGTTTACTAGATGAATTGTCTGCTTATTAGTACCTGCATCAATATTTTTAAATTTTTTTAAAGATTTTATTTATTCAATTTTCAGAGAGGAGAGAGAGAGAGAGAGAGAAAGGGGAGGAGCAGGAAGCATCAACTCCCATATGTGCCTTGACCAGGCAAGCCCAGGGTATCGAACAGGCAACCTCAGCGTCCCAGGTTGATGCTTTATCCACTGCGCCACCACAGGTCAGGCTAAAATTTTTTATTTTATTGACTTTAGAGAGAGAAGAGAGAGAGGGAGAAAAAGGCAGGGGTGAAGGAGTAGGAAGCAGCAACTTGTAGTTGCTTCTCATATGTGCCTTGACCAGGCAAGCCCAGGGTTTCAACCCGGCGAGCTCAGTGTTCCAGGTCAACACTTTATCCACCATGCCACCACAGGTCAGGACACATCAATATTCTTATATGACACAAAATACTGTAGATGTTATATGGACTACTAACAACAGACCAAAAAAATGAGAAAAAAATTCATATTTACTTATAGATATAATTATTCATGCATTAATAATAAAAAAGCAGAAATACAATTATTTCATGATAGTATAGTATGATTGCTTCATGGTAGTAAGAAAAATTACCAAATATTTTTCCAATATATTTACTGAAAAAAATCTGCATATAAGTGGATCCACACAGTTCAAACCTATGTTGTTCAAGGGCCAACTCTGCACCGCTATCACTAGTCAGGTTCAAGATCCATATTTCCAATTACCCGTGAAGCCCTCAATGAAGGCTGACTGCTGTACATCTCCACTGATGGTCAACACCAGAATTTTATACTGGCGCCCTGGTATTAGGGAGGTGAATCGATACTCGGTTGCGGTATTTGGAAGGTGAAAAGAAGGAAATACTTTCATGTCATTGAAGAACAGTTGAATCTCATATTGGTCAACATCCCCATCAGCTCGTGACCAAGTCACCTGAAGGTCTTCAGTGCTCCTATTCCGCAATGTTAGATCCTTAACAGGCTCTGGGACTAGGGAGGAATATTAGAAGACACTTCAAGAGAGTGGCTGATTAGCATTTACCTACACAATAATTTATGAATCACATTCGTGGAACTAGAAAACATCTCCCTGACCCAGATTAACCACTTAAATTATTTCATACATAATTAAACAAGAAAAATTAAAAGCAACTGTTAAAATTGTTAAAATTATAATTTCTGTAATGGAAAACAATTTGACTTTGGGTGATGGCCACACAACACAATCAACAGTTCAAATGCTACAGAGATACTACTCTAAAACCTATGTACTCTCACTGATCAATGTCACCCCATTAAATTTAATTTCTAAAAAAAAAATTGCAATTTTTTTTCCTGACATAAATCTATGCTAAATGTTGGTAGAATCTAATTATAAAATGAGTGATGATCTCAATAATAAGATAAAACAAAAAGTCCAGAACTTTAAATGCCACAGTGCGGAAGGACGGGGAAGAAAAATGGGACACATGGCCTTCTTGCTTGCCCACCAGGCTTGCTTTTGTCTTCCAATAAATATTCAGTAATTCTAGGCCATGGCGTGGCTGAATGATGTTAGCTAGCTCTGAGTGAGGCTTACTGGGAATGTAATTTACTGATAACTAAGGAGAGAAAATTCAAGGCTCAGATACATTATTTACTTGATGACCTTCAAGTCCCAACCGACCACGTTTTGCAATCTTTCTACTTACTTGTTCTCCCATTCCCTTGTTCACTGGCTTCATACTGTCCACTCTTTGTACTAACGGTGACACTGTACAACCGTCCAGGGACCAGCTTAACAAATATACACTCATTTTCAGACTTGGGAATGCTTTTTGTTTGAATGAAGTTGTTTTTGTTCTTAATGGTGACTTCATAGTGATCAAAATCTCCAGTGGCATGCACCCAGGATACCTTTAAATAGTCACTTCTGGCTGAGTTGCTAATACTGACTCCCTGCACCTTGTCAGGCACTGAAAAAGAGAACAAGAACAGCTAAAGATTTATTGATTCTTAGTGAGCAACTGACCACAGATGACAACCTGGGACAATGAGAGAAAGTGAGTTGATTTTTATTGTGTATTTAAAAGAAAAATCTTAAACTTTTAGCTCACAAATTTCTGGAGGGGAAAGATTGTTATACTACCTAGAGTTATTAAATGGGTTTTTAAACAAAACCTGATGAATTAATTCTAATCCTGTTGTTAGTCTACACAAAATGTCATGTCTAAAATGGGCCATTAAACATGATAACTGATAATTGATATGAATGTTGGTGATGATATTAATAATTCCAGGATACCTTGGTGATTAATGACATGATAAAAAATCACCACAAAAAGTATAAACAATCCAAAAAAAATAGTCGAAAAAGAGTAAACACATATGGTTAATTAATACACAAAGAGACGTCCAACATCAGTGGTGAGCAAGGAAATGCAAGTTAGGCCCATGGCCAAATATCATTTTATATATATTTGATTGACAAAATTTAAAAAACTGGTAAGACAAAGTATGAAAGAGAATGCCCATCGACAGGAGATTAGATGAATGAATTGGTAGGTAGCAGTCATAATTAATTTCTTCTTAACTTAAAACACAAAAATATAAATTTCTTGCTCTTAACATTAAAACACATAACATGGATGAATCCAATCATTTTACAATTAAGTGAAAAAAATCTAAGTCCTAAAAGATTATATACTACATAAAAGATATTTTTATAATGTTAAAACAATGAAAAATTTAAAAAACCCATAATTTTAAGAGGACAAATAATGAGGTATGTAAGGTGAAAAGCAAGAAAGAGAGATGAAAATTGTAGTCAAGTAGATGGTTTTCCTGGGGTGGAGCAGGGAGATGGGAACCATATATTTGACATAGATTATTGTCAAGTTTCTAGTTTTTATTTCAGATAGTAGTTTCTCAGTTACATATTAAATTATTAAGAAATATTGTCCAATTAAGTTAAATGCTGAAAAAATAAATAAAAGTAGCAACTGATGCATGGTTTCCTGAACCAAGAATTATGATTAATCCAGTTTTGTGCACCCGAGGCTCTCCCATAAATTTATAAACAAATAAATAATTCCTTGTACGTGTGGGGTTTTTCCCCTCAATTGCTCAATCAATCAATCAATCAATACTTGTTAATAGGATTTAAAATAAGGCAAGTCTGTATCTAGAGGATATTCTAATTTTTTATTTGAGTCTGTATTTCAACTCAACAGTAGGCCACAGGCCCATTACTATGTGACTGTAGATGGATATTATAAATATATGAGAAGGAGCACTGGAAAGAGGGTATACTGTGATCCAGGGTATTGAACTTATACCCAGCACTAGCATGTCTTCCAGTTCTGTGTGGCCTCTGTGTTTGGTAAATCAGGGGTTTCTGCTCTGGCCACATGCCAAACCTACATCCGAGTCTTCTCTTCCCCCAAAGCATGAAATAACCCAGAAATGTCAATATTTTGGCATGTAAGCCACATTTTTCATGATGTTTCTCATGCCTACAAGTTGCACTGCTATCCTTCATTGGCTTATGTGCACTGGTTAGTTTTTGAATTGGAATGAATCTCACCACAGATATGGAGCAAGGATAGGTATGCTTTCTTCAAGATATTTACCTGGAACCAATGATAGTGTTGCTAGAATTTATTCATCACAGAGTTAAGGAAAAGAAATTCTGAAGTGACATTGTATGCATAGGCTAAGAAAGGTCAAAGATACTAGCAATTTACTGAAGGCAAAGCAAGTATTTATAGAAAGAAACATCAGGCTGAATATAGTGCTAAATCAATAAGGAACTCTCCAGGTAGAACTGGAGGAAATTTGTGAGATGATGTTATGTAGAATTAGAAATACTGATTATTTTCACCCGAAATGAGAATAAGAATATTAGAAATGGAAAAGGACATTGAGACAGCCCAAATGAACAAGAAAATAACTCAGACACGACTCTCCAATTAAACTGATTTGTCAGGAGTAATGGTTTGCCTTGATTAGTCATGCACCAAATCCAAGTTCATGCTGGTGAAGAGTCAAGAGGGTGTTTTGAAAAAAGGATCACTTTTCTTGTGTTTAAAAACAATCTTAGCAAAAGGCCTTGCAATGTGAAGTCATTCTTGTAGGAAACATTCATGAGTTGACACCCAGGGGAAATAAGGGGTTAGTAGTTGGTTGATGTATTCTTTAATTTTTGGTAATTTTTAGGCTCCAAGTTGATCAACATAAGATACTGACATCAGGCTGCTTTGTAAATGGAAATTTGCTTTTCAGATTTACATCATTATTCTTATCAGCCTAATTAGACTTGAAATCTTTTGAGGGAAGGGAATAGCTCTACATCCCTGACTCGTGCTTTTAGGGATAGCAAGAGGCAATGGAGATAGTGCTGGGGCGGGTTGGACTTGACTACTGGTCAGCCATGTGACCACAGAGAAACCAGTTTCTCTCTGGGATTTTATTTCAGAGAGATGGAATTAGATTATTCTATAAGCACTTTCAATGCTAGCATGATATAGCAATGTAAATTAGTGGTTCTTGAATCTTTTTGAAGTCACTGAAACTATGAAAATCTGATAAAAACTTATCATCACCCCCAAATACACAAACCTTCCCTATCCCCACAATTTCAGGGATAATTTCAGGAATTACTACATTCCTAAAGTCTACCCATGGAGCACCAGGTGAAGACCCCTGATCTAAACGATCTCTGATTCATCAAACATTTACTGAGTGCTTAATAGGTTCAGACCCTGGGCAAGGTGATAGGATGTTGTCAATAGTCATAGATCCTCCTGAAAAAACTGACATTTTAAAATGTAAACCTCAACCCATACATTGCTCAGCAGAAAAGCTACGACAAAATATTAATGTCAACCTTAGTAGAAATATCAGATATAAACCCCATGAAGCAGAACTATATTGGGGAACAATGGTGTGGTGACTGTCTGGGGGAATGGTAGGTGGAGGAGGGAACTGAGGGGATAAATGGTGGTGGAAGGAGACTTGACTGGGGGGCTGAACACTCAATACAGTGGACAGAAGATGTGTTGTTGTCGAGTTGTGCCCCTGAAACTTGTATAATTTTGTTAACCAGTGTCACCCCAATAAATTGAATTAAAAAAATACATTGGGGAAATGTAAGTCATCTAAGTTTAGTACTTTCTAACACAGCAGAGACCTGGTATTTGTTGCCTTTGCAAAGATTTTGCTCCTGGTCCCAGAACTATAAAGGTTCACATCTTCACTTTATGTCTAAAAGAATGAACAGTGGTCTTAACCAAGAGACATTTCAGGATGAAGGGCTTAGTAAGCTCTGGAGTCATTTAGAGCTGGGTTTAAACCTAAGATTTGAAATGCACTGCATATTCAACAGGTTAAACAGTGGGCAAGTTACTTAACCTTGAACCTTGGTTTCCTGATTTCTAAAATGGGATAACAGCTGCCTCAATAAAGAGTTTTTGAGGGTTAAAGTAGTTAACACATATAAAATCAAGGTCTAGCAACTAAAAAGTACTCCCTAAACAGAAATATTTGTTACTATGTTTGAATATAATATGAATTCTAGTCATGAAAGTGGTGTTCATCTTATGTGACGGCAACATCTGTTCACAGAAGGGGTTTCTTGGGTTAAAATACGAAGACTCCATAACAATTGTGTGATCCCAATGGCCTTTAATCCTAGTGTTACAGAAATACTGCAGTTCTCAGATGTCTGAGCCACAGAGTCAGCTGGCTCTTAGATAGCCTGGACCTCCTTACAGACTTACCTGTCCTATCTTGGCTGAAGGAATGATTTTCGTACTTGCCACTCCTTGTAGTGATGGTCACGTCGTAGAGGCGGCCTGGGATGAGGGAGCTGAAGGAGCATTCGCTGACAGACTTGGCAATAACCAGGGACTGGACCACCTTGCTATCGTGAGAAAGTGTCACTACATAGTTATCCACATCTCCAGGGGCTGGCAGCCAGGATATGCTGAGATAGTCATTACGACCAGAATTGTTTACTGTGACTCCACTCACATTAGAAGGCACTGTGATTTTTAAAAGGGGAAGAATAGTTTCATAAGAAAAGCACAATCAAAAGTTTGGTCAGCAAAAACAGTGTGGATTCAGGAGATCTAATCTGATTACCTAAGAGGTCAAGGAAATGTTCTGGAAGCTGAGTGCTCTTATATTAGAAGGCTAACTAAAATAAAAACACAAGTGGGCCCCTGGGATGCCTCAGAAATACAAGGGTGCCCTGACTGCATTTTTGGTCTAACTGTTCATCAAGTATTTTAAGTGGAGGCATTTTTATGTAAAAATGTGTCAGAAAGTTTCCCATGTAGGACAGAGAGCAAACATCCTAACTATCCAAATGAATGGGTTTGAACCAAACTCATCAATAAAGACATTTGAGGAAAAACAGGGAAGGATGCAATAGCTTTTCTAAAAAACTTGGACTTGGCAATAGCTTTGATCTTCCTGTGATGAAGTTACTTATTCTTGGGAGTCTGATGAACACAACTAGAGACGGTGTGTTTTCTCTTTGCAAAGTATTTCCTGCCCTCTAGTGGCATAAAATAAGGTTAAAGGCCTATCTTGAAAGAAACAAGTCTGACGATTGGACCAACTGTGGACAGAAAGAGCTATTACAGCATGACTGGCCTTTCTGATGTCAACCATAATCACTGGCTTATTTTAATTGGGGTTTAGTGCCACAGACATTCACTGAGAGTCTATGACTTGCAAATACAAAATGGAAAAGATGTGGATGCTTTTAAGGAGTTCTCTGGCTAGAAATAGTTTGCATGCAAATTAATCACTACAGTATTGCACAGCAAAGAGTACTACCAGCCGTGACTGTCAGAATACAATCCTGTAGTATGTACAAACTGCATTACTATTTTCATCATTAGTTGATTAACTTCAGATAAATATTTTTATATAATTGTTAATATCAGTACAGCATGTACAATGGATGAGATTTGGCATCAAATGACTATCACATCATAAAGATTTTTCTAAGAGTTCTGTCACACTTACTGTAGATTTTATAAAATTCAAAATTCATTGTTTCCTACCTTCATCCTACCCAATTTCTATTCCTGGGAGAGCAACACATACCTTCTGGATGATATTGAAACTTGGTTTTTAGAAAGATCAGAGATTAACCTGTTTATAGAATGTTTTAAAAGTGGGACTCTGGAGATTCCATGTGCTATTGTTACCTGTTCTTCCTTCCACCACCACCTGTCGGGAAGAGATCCCTCCGCTCACTGTTGTCACCACCACGGAGTAGAGACTGCCTGGTTTGAGGGACTGGAAGCTTTTTGTGCTGGTCTTGCTGGAGACACTTTCATTTTTGATGACCACATTTTCATGGATGAGTAAGACTTGGTAGAACTCTATGTCTCCTACTGCCTGGGTCCAGTTAGTAAACAGGCTGCTGGTCATCCCTTGGTTGGCCACATGCAAGCCAGTTACTTGGGCAGGAACTAAAACACAGTAGACAGAAGAAAAAACAGATGACACTTAGTCACCCTAAAGAAGTGTGATAAAATTAAGTAAGAAATGGTGACAGTCTTGAAGATGCTAAATATATATATATATATATATATATATATATATTGCTATAAACTCTCAATTCTATTTCCTGTGACATATGGCAAACTACAAACTACTCCCCTACAGAGACTCTACTTAGTATAAAAAAGCTGCCTGTATGAAAATCAAAATTATTTTGGATCCAAGTATGAGACGATGAATGCCTAATAAATAGTTTTGATTGAAAATTTTAGTAACAAAAGGCTGCTATTTTGGAAGACTACTTATTTGTGTGTGTGTGTGTGTGTGTGTGTGTGTGTGTGACACAGACAGAGAGAGGGACAGATAGGGACAGACAGACAGAAAGAGAGAGAGATGAGAAGCATTGATTCTTCCTTGCAGCACCTTAGTTGTTCATTGATTGCCTTCTCATATGTTCCTTGACTGGGTGGCTACAGCAAATTGAGTAACCCCTTACTCAAGCCAGTGACCTTGGGCTCAAGCTGGTGAGTCTTGCTCAAACCAGATGAGCCCGCGCTCAAGCTGGTGACCTTGGAGTTTTGAACCTGGGCTCTCTGCATCCCAGTCCTACTTTCTATCCACTGTGCCACCGCCTGGGTGGGCTGAAGATTACTTATTTAATGTGACTTAATCTGTCCTTACCCCATGAGAATTCAAAGCCACATCATCCACCCGAGCTGATGGTTGTTATGGCTGGTACTGGAAAATCCCTTTGACCTGAAAACTGGTTAATTCTTTACTGGCTCAGTTTCAAGAGGACTTTATTATTATACATGAAAATGTTAAAATAAGAGTATTTATATTATCATATAATAATAGTGATAATCATGACAACAACTGAGTGTGCTGTGTGCTAGCTATGAGCTCTATGCTTTATAGAGATCATATTATTTGATACTCATTCAAAACTCTATAAAGTTAATTTTATTAGTCCCTTTACTAAATAGAAAACCAAAGGTCATAAAATATAAGTAACTTAGCCTATATTATCATATTAACAAATAGTTAATCTGCGGTTCAAAGGCTGATCTGCCTAACCCAGGAGTCTGAGCACTTTTCCTAATTAGTAACTACTGTGATTTCTAATCTATTCATTGAAAGATCTTTTATACAACTTTGTTGGCACTTGATCAGTATACATCTTCTCTCTTTTCCCTGAATTGTGATAATCAAAGGGATTAAATTTAGCACTCATCTTCTCAGAATTTGTTGACTTTTGGATTCAAATACAAACATATTCATTAAAAAATATTATTTTGGAGGAAGGTTATCAAAAGAAACAAATTTTCCATTATAAGATAAATAGGAACTAGGGGAGTAATGTACAACATAATGACTATAACTAACATTATATATATTATAGGAAATTTGTTGAGAGTACAACCTATGAGTTCTTCTCACAAGGAAAACATATTTTTCTTTCTTTTTTTAAAATTGTATATATATATAAGAAGATGAATGTTTGCTGAACCTATCGTGGAAATCACTTCATAATATATGTAAATCAATCCACACTATATGACTTAAACTTGCAGTGATGTATGTCAATTATTTGTCAATAAACTTGGAAAAATATTACTATACATGATCAGAAGATTCAATTTTAATTCTAAATTTTGTGTGTAAAGCAAAGGAATTCATATGCTAAAACAATTTAAGAAAGAATAAGATTGGAAGACTAATATTACCTAACGTCAAGACTCACTAGAGACAGTAATGAAGAAAGTGTGACACTGGCAAAAGGATAGACTCAAATGAATAGAACAGAATTGAGAGTACAGAAATAGCCCAACGCATATCTAGTTAATTGATTTATTACAGAGATTCAAGGGCAAATAAGTAGAGAAAGTAGTATCTTCAACAAATAGGACTGGAATTATTAGATGCCTCTGCGCAAAGAATTAAACCTTGACTCATACCTTCACATGCATGTAAAGTTTAACTCAAAAGAAATTACAACTGCCCTGGCCGGTTGGCTCAGCGGTAGAGCGTCGGCCTAGCGTGCAGAGGACCCGGTTCGATTCCCGGCCAGGGCACACAGGAGAAGCGCCCATTTGCTTCTCCACCCCTCCTCCGCGCCTTCCTCTCTGTCTCTCTCTTCCCCTCCCGCAGCCAAGGCTCCACTGGAGCAAAGATGGCCCAGGCGCTGGGGATGGCTCTGTGGCTTCTGCCTCAGGTGCTAGAGTGGCTCTGGTCGCAACATGGCGACGCCCAGGATGGGGAGAGCATCGCCCCCTGGTGGGCAGAGCTTCACCCCTGGTGGGCGTGCCGGGTGGATCCCGGTCGGGCGCATGCGGGAGTCTGTCTGACTGTCTCTCCCTGTTTCCAGCTTCAGAAAAATGCAAAAAAAAAATTACACACCAAATTAAAAACATAAAGCTATGAAACTTCTTGGAGAAAATCTTTGTCAGCTATGTGAAGCAAAAATTTCTTAGATATGACACTAAAATCATGATCCATGAAAAAAAACTGATAAACTGGACATAAAAGTAAAAAAGGTATGTCCTGCAAAATACACTGATGAATTATTAAAAAGACAAACCAAACCACACACTAGAACAGAACACTGCAACACATGTTTCTGACCAAAACTCAATGATAAGACACAAACATGGGCAAAATATTTGAAAATATCTTCTTCACCAAGAAGACAACTGGATGGTAAATAAATATATGAAAAGATTCTCAAAACCATTAGTCATTAGGGAAAGGCAAATTAAAAACCCACAAGAGCTTGACCAGGCGGTGGCGCAGTGGATAGAGTGTCAGGATTCGGAGGACCCAGGTTTGAGACCCCAGGATCGCCAGCTTGAGCATGGGCTCATCTGGTTTGAGCAAGGCTCATCAGCTTGAGCCCAAAGTCGCTGGCCCAAGCAAGGGGTCACTCTGTCTGCTGTAGCCCCCTGGTCAAGGCACATATGAGAAATCAATCAATGAACAACTAAGGAGCCACAAAAAAGAATTGATGCTTCTCATCTCTTTCCCTTCCTGTCTGTCTGTTTCTATCTGTCCCTCTCTCTGACTCTCTCTGTCTCTGCCAAAAAAAACCCCAAAACAAAAACAAAACAAGAAAACCACACAGGATACAACTATACACATATTAGAATGGCTAAAACAAACAAATGAACAAAAAAACAACAAAAAACAAACTGACAATACCAAGTGCTGCTGAGAATGGGGAGCCACTAAAAATCTCATACTTTGTTGTTGGGGATATAAAATTTTACAACATTGGAAACCAGTTTGGTAGTTTTTTACAAAGTTAAACATACACTTACCATACGACCCAACACTGTAAGTGGTGGGAATAATAAAAATGATCTTAAGTGTAAAACTATGTCTTGGACTTCCATTTCTGGCAAGATATTGGGCAACACCAATGAAAATCTACCCCCCCACCAGTAAACACAACTACATGTGTTGGATAAAACAAAAATGTGAATGAATAAATGAGTTGTCAAGAATGTGAGAAATTCACAGAGATCCAAAAGTAAGTGACAGAGAAGTAATTGAATCATTGAAGCAGACTTTCATTCTGAAAGCATCTTTGAACATATAATTAAAGGTCGGATTTTGTAGCTCTGCAGGCTCTATGAAATTAGATATAAAGTGTAGAACTTGCCCAGGCTAAAGGACCTCAAAAGTAATCTTGCATAAGATTGGAATTCTGAAACATTACATTTTAAGTGTAAGTGAAATAAATATTTCCTTTTTACTCTCCATATCACCCCAACCTCCTTGACACTGGGTGGAGAAAAAAAATTTCCACCAAGAATTCATAACCTCAAGAGAGCTTCAGTGAATTTGCAACTCAAATTCATAAAACCTGGGTGATCAAAAAACCTCAAGGTGACAATTTAAATGAAAATAGATTGGGGTTGACAGTGGTCCTGTGCACCTGAAAGAATCAAATGAAAAGAAATTTCTTTTTGAATCCAGTTTCAAATAAGACATTAACCCTTTGAGTAGTATGAAAGTTCATGTATGTACTTGTGCCTCCTGACCATCCAGAGTAACTGGATCTAATTTCATTTTTTGAAATAAAAAACCTCACTCCCGGGGGGTCAGCAAGCATGAAAAAAATTTACTACTCAAAGGTTTAAAGAATTCCCACAAAATAAAATCCCAAGATATATGAATTTACAGGAAAAAAAGAAATCATGGACATTTAAGAAAGTAAAGCACAATGAGCAAAAGGCAACCAACTCAGACAGAATTATACTCCTGAAGATTTCAGATATTATAATTATATAAAATGTAAAATAAAAAGTGTTAATATGCTGATAGTAATAAAGAATGAGACTGAAAATACGGCTAAAGAAAATAAAAAAGAATGTTTAAAAGTGAAAAACATACCATCTCACTAGTGGTGGTGCAGTGGATAGAGTGTCAGTCTGGGATGTTGTGGTCCCAGGTTCAAAACCCTGAGATTGCTTGCTTGAGAGTGGGCTCATCCAGCTTGAGCTCGGGCTCATTGGCTTGGGCATGGGATCATAAGCATGACCCCATGCACACTGGCTTGAGCCAAAGATCTCTGGCTTAAAGCCCAAGGTCGCTGGGTTGAGCCCAAGGTCATTGGCTTGAGCAAGGTGTCACTGGCTCAGTGGAGCCTCTCAGTCAAGGCACATATGAAAAAGCAATCAATAAACAATTAGTCTCTCCTTTCCTGTCTCTGTCTCTCTTTCTTGTGCATGTGTATGTGTGTGTGCACGCGCGTACACACACACACACACACACACAAAAGAAGTGAAAAACATACCAATTAAAATTTAAAACTCAATAGATAGACTTAAAAATAGTTTAAACAGAACCAAGGAAAAATTAATGAACTGAAACAAAAAACTGAGGAAAACTATAGCCAGAGAGCAAATATCTGAAAATACTATATATGTATAATATTCTAGAATACCAAGAGGAGGACAGAGAGGGAATGGAGAAGAGGCAAAAGGCAATATTAGAAAGTTACTATATGAGAATTTCTAGTATTGATGAAAGATACTAATATGCAAATACAGAAATGCCAATAATCTCAAGTAGGATAAACAAATGAAGTCTCTACTTAGATCATTACTGTGAAACAGTAGAACACCAAAGGCAAAGAGTAGATCTTAAAAGCAATCACAGCAAACAGACTACTCAGAGAAGTAAAAATTAGACTAACAGCTGACTTTTCAACATAAACAATAAATACTAGAAAGACTTGACTACTATCTTCAATGTGCTGAGAAAAAATAACTTTCCACAAAATGGTAACACAAGAAAAATATCTTTCAAGATTAAGATATATAAAAACATACCCAGAAAAACAAAAGTGTAGAGAGTTTGTCCCTAAAAACCTCAGTAAGTAAATTTGAAGTATATTCCCCAGGATAAAAAAATGTAATATAACTGAAATACAGGAAGAAAAGATGAGAAAAAAAAATTGGTAAATTGGTGATCAATTCACAGATACATTGACTATATAAAACAATAATTATATTTTTGTGGGGTTAAAAAAGGAGAAATTAATACAGAACAATAATAATAAAAATGGGGTCCTCAGGTTACAACAGTCTTGACAAAGGATGTTTCAAGTTTATGATACTCATTCCCATAAAAACTTAAAAAGCTGAGGTGTGAGTGTTTCAGCTGTTATGGATGCCTTGCAATGTTATAGACCGATTTTGGAAGAGAAGAAATCATCAACCTTCCAGACTAGCCTGGTACAATTCTGTAAGAAGGTAGAGAGACCTGCCACAGATCCTGTATCCTCTACATCAGCTGCTTCTCAGGATGAAACACCTGTAGTACAGGTAGAATCATCTCCAGCGTCTCCTGCATGTTCCTTAGGCAACCGTGATTCACCTGACCCAGTATCTGCAGCACCTTCTGCAGGTTCTCCTGCCTCTCTAGCTTCTTCCTCTCAATAGGTCACTCTCTCCCACCTTGCAATGCCCCTTCCAGTGTCCAAGCCAACCACAAGAATAAAGGTAAGAATTTTTTACACTCATCTTTTGTCATTTTTTCTGTTTCAACAGTACAGTGTATAGTACAGTATATTTATGTCCTTTTTCTTTTACTGTGGCTTAGTTGTGTTTTCATGTTCTAGATTATGATTTTACAACTGTATTAGGATAGGTAAGTGACATAGGCTAGGGTGTATTTCAACTTACACCAAAATTCAGGTTACGTCACTGTCATAGGAATGGAACTATGTCATAATCCAAGGACCCGCTGTAAATTAGAAAGGGGAATCTTTGATGATGACCTTGCTTCCTACGTCAGAAAATGAGAAAGTTATCAAAAGATAACTGCCCGCCACTACCATCCATCTATTTTCTGTATCTGCACCCATATACTCTCCTTCTAGTTGACTCTAAATTTAAACTACTCATGCTCCTTTTCAAAACCAATTCTTTTTTTTTTTTAATTAATTAATTAATTTATTTTTTACAGAGACAGAGAGTGAGTCAGAGAGAGGGATAGACAGGGACAGACAGACAGGAACGGAGAGAGACGAGAAGCATCAATCATTAGTTTTTCATTGCGCGTTGCAACACCTTAGTTGTTCATTGATTGCTTTCTCATATGTGCCTTGACCGCGGGCCTTCAGCAGACCAAGCAACCCCTTGCTGGAGCCAGCGACCTTGGGTCCAAGCTGGTGAGCCTTGCTCAAACCAGATGAGCCCGCACTCAAGCTGGCGACCTCAGGGTCTCGAACCTGGGTCCTTCCGCATCCCAGTCCGACGCTCTATCCACTGCGCCACCACCAGGTCAGGCTCAAAACCAATTCTTTGACTTGTGGTCTGGATCCCAATACCTCTTTCCTACTCATAGAATAATGGCAATAATTCTTCCCTTCCTCTGTATAGCATCACCATTCCTGTCTCTCCTAAAACATTCCCATCAGCATAAAATGTGTTGTTAGTTATTCTATCATTAAAAAAAAAATCCTCCTTCCAAACATACTTTCTCTCTCAAATGCTGCCCTATTTCTCTGCTCTGCTTTGCAGCAAAACTCCTTGGAAAAGTTCTCTTGTTTTAATTTTATCAAAATCAACTCTAAGTAAAATGAAACAAAACCCGGAACTATTAAAGATAAGAGCTGAAATTAGTAAAAATAGAAAACAAACAACAGAAAGGATCCATAAATCAATGCCCGGTACATAATAGGAACTTGGTGAACATTTATAAGTTGAGTGTTAAACAATTCATCAGACAGGAGAGTTTTAAAGCCTAAAGTTTATAAAGAATATTACCTGTTCTTCCTTTCGTTGAAGATGAGTTTTTTAAGTCTCCACTAATACTGGACACAGTAGCTACGTATTTTCGTCCAGGCACCAGGTCGGTAAAAGTAAATTCTTTGGCATCTTTGGGGAGTGATTTATGGATGAGCAAGAGGTCTCTGTCCGCCAGTGAAATGATGTATTTCTCCCATTCCGAGACAGGGGTCTGCCACATGACGCCCAGGGAGGTTTCATTGGCATGTTTGACACGAAGCTGGATGACAGCCAGGGGGACTGAGGAAGAAGCAATGGAGACGTGGATCACTGATGGACTCAGAAACACTCGAGTATTCTTTAGCAAGCTGTCCCCTTCCATCCACAGCCATGTTTCAATTCAGCGTTTCCTTTCCAAATGCTTATGAACATTAATTTAAAAAATCTAATCATGAAATCTTTGTTTAAATAACATAACCAGAAATAAGGATTTAAAACACTAGTATTGGAAAATACTTTACTGGATCTTCTAGTTTTGACCACATAATACTTTATGAGAGTACTTATTGCTTCAAATAAATTCTATGATATAAACTATTTTATTTGATCTTGTCATCCACAAAACTACAGAGAAAGATCTGTGTTTGAGTTCTTTGAGGGGCCTTAGAAATATTTGTTGCCCTCATAGCTTGGAAAGACAAAATAACTTTTACTTCATTTGTATGGCAGGAACACTGATGTATAAATGATGGGGGGGGTAACAATAATATAGCTGGCAACTAATAATAGTACCTGATTAAACTAATAACTAATAATAGTATCTGATTAAAGACTTCCGTTATCCAAAGAATTAAAATTTTTCCATTTCTTTAAAAGCTTTCATTATTAGAACTTCTAGGAGACATTGTTAAGAATAAAGTGTTGACCCCATAAAAAGAGAGGGAAACAAAATTATAAAAACATCAAGTGTGTAAAATTATATCATGAATTTTGCATCAAAGAAATTTTCTGTCATCTCCAGTGATAACAATGCTTTCTTCTAGAATACCACCTTGAAGGACCTGCCTGAGCCTCTACTTGAAGAAATATTCCTATTTCTCTTTTCAGAAATATGTACATTGTGGTTTGCTTAATTTGTTTCTTTTTTTTTTTCCATCACAGATTTGCTTGTAAGCAGATAATGTACCACAAACATTCCTCTCTATTAATGAAGACCTTGCAATGTCGGGGTCCATGTTTTCAAGCTTTTTAGGGAGTTTGTGTGAGGTCTGCGAAAGCTGCTAAACCCTTCACTGTGAATTTTCTTGGGGGTTCATTTCCTTCTCCTGCAGTTTCCTTTTTTCTTGCCTCTTCTTCGTCTATGTGTTCCTGTTCCAGTTCCAATGACTCATTAGTCAGTTCCTCAGGAACCACCTCTAGGAGCTCAGTGACATCCTCATCCACAGCCAGGTTAAAGTTGGTTGCCATCTCAACCACAGCCTTGTTGAGTTTTGCAACCCCTCATCCTTGGCAAATCTTTTGAAGCCACCGACAAACCTCTTAAGTGTGTTCTTCCAGATACCATTCATATACATCTTGCTGATATCACCCCAAGCCCCAGTAAGGTTTTGATGAAGTCATAGATGTTGTGATCCTTCCAGAATTGCATCCATGTCTCCTCGACTACAGCAATAGCCTGGGCAGAGGTCCTCCTCAGGACCTTAAAAGCTCCTACAACTCCTTGATCCATTGGTTGGGACAGAGGTGGTGTTGGGAAAGAGAAATACCACCTTGATACTGGGATGAAGATCACCAATAAAAAGAGGATGTCCAGGAGCATTATCAACATTAAGCAAAATCTTAAAAGTTAAGTTATTCTCCAAACAGCAATTCAGGAGGGCATTCTGGGAAAGGACCTGCGTCAGCCATGACTTGTTATTGCTTCTGCAGGACACTGGCAGTTTTTGCTTATCAGTACGCTGGTAGGCCCTGCGGTTCTCACTGTGCCAGATCACAAAGGGTTTCAATTTGTAGCCTGTGACATTGTCCCCAAGGAAGATCGTTATCCTTAAAAGACTTGAATCCTAGCATTGACCTGGCCTCCTTCTGGAGGAAAGCCTTTTCAGGCATCTATTTCTAGAACCGGGAGGTTTCATCTGTATTGAATATTTGGTCTGGGAATTGATTTTTCTCCACACTCAGCTTTTCTAGAGTTTCTAGCGATTTTCTAGGTACTTTCACATCAGCACTGGCAGACTCACTACTCACAGTCGCTTTATGTAACGAATAAACAATTCTTGAATTGTTTAAACCATCCAGAGCCAGCAGTAAATTCAACATCATAGTTAGGTCCAGCCTTTTCTTCCAACATCACAAAGAAACATTTTGCTTTGGTTATGATCCTCACGGTGCTGAGAAGGACTCTTCTGTGTCTGGTCTTCAATCCAGGTCATTAGGAGTTTCTCCATGTCCGACACAGGCCCTTCTCAAGTTTTTGTTAGTCTTGTTTCCTTCAATGAAGCAAATCCTTCAACAGCATCCATCACCTTGTTCTGTTCTTCAAGATGTAGCTATGGTGGGGTACTTGCCTAACTGGTGAGCCATCACCATCACTGATTGTAGCTTTGTAGTCCTCACTCACTTTTAGTTTTCTTTTCAGGTCAGTCTCTCAATGTGGCCTCTCACTGGCAACATTAGCCGTGGAATTCTGTACACTTAGGAATCATGATGAACAAAACAACACGAGATTAATTAAAAAACAAAATAAATGATGTAATCAGAAGACAGTAAACATGAGATGAAGGAGGCTCCTTCTGGCGTAACACGACATGCTGTTTTACAGCAAACATTTTTTTTCATATAAATAGAAAGACTACACTCTAAAATAACAATGTAAGTATAATATAGTAAATATATAATCAGTAACATAGTCTTTTAGTATCATTATCAAATAGTATGTACTGTACATAATTGTATACTTTCACACGCCTGGCAGAGCCTGTGTTTGTTAACACTAGCATGACCAGAAACGCATGAGTAGTGCATTGAGCTGCAACATTCCAATGTCTATGACATCACTTGGTCATAGGAATTTTTTTAGCTCCATTATAGTCTTATGAAACCACTGTTGTATGCACTGTCTGTCATTGACCAAAATGTCATTGTATGGCTCATGACTATATAAAATGGAATTACTAGAAGTGATTTCTAATGTTCTTATTTGACAAAATTAAACATTCTCAACCCTATTTCAGTCTGCAAGTATATAATATCTCAAATTCATAAAGTACCAGGGTACACTGACAGTTACCTGGGTTACTTGGTAAAGGGACCAAATCAAGATTACATCAGTCATTAATACCTTGATATTTACTTACCTGTCCTGCCTTGGCAACGCTTAGAGTTCTTCAGATTTCCACTCTCAACAATGATTTCTACCTCATACTGTCTTCCTGGTATGAGTCCTATGTCATGTATGACATAGTGTGTTTCATTCCTTCCCAAGGTGATGTTGAGCAGCACGGAGGAATCATTGTAGAGCAGGACACGATATTGCTCCCAGTCTCCAGCAGGGGGCGACCAGCTTACTACTAGAGACCTCAGCGAACCATTGCTGTTTGCCTCCAGGTTCCCAACTTTCTCTGGAACTAGATGGTGAAATGATGTCAAAAAGGAGATACTAGAAGCCAAAATAAGGATACTCATTCACTCTTCATGGGCAACAGTAGATAACAGACCTAAAATCTGCAATTCAAAACATTTCTATCCCTACCTGATGTTCATGGATCGCAAATAAGTGTTGTTTCCTCACTTCGGTGACATTTAGCATTCAACTAATGAATTCCCAAATCACCTTAATAACATATCAGTAATATGACCTTCTGTAACACTGTTAATAAACTAGCGATATGAATGCTGTGTTTTACTGATTGCACACCAACTCTAGAGGCATTGATGTTGCATCTAATGATGGTGACATTGATGGATGTGGTATTTTTGAAAGAGACTGCATGTTGTAGTTATATAACATTCCTCTTTATTTTCCAGTTGAAAAGACTAATCTTGCAATATAGCTCTGATTTTATTCCTTTGCTCAAAAACATTCACGGTCCCTCCATTAACCATAGAATAAATCATCAAGTCCTTGGTGTGGCATTTGCACTTCTCCAAATTAAACCCTCATATCCTCTCAGTCTTAATTCTGACCACTCCTGCAGCCACACTCCTGCCTTCCTCAACTCTCTTGTATGCTGCCTTCAGGTGCTTGCTCAGCAGACCTGTAGGTCTCCTGGGCGCTTCTGCCTTTGCATGTGTCATTCTTTCCACCTCAAACCCCCTTCCCTTTTTTCTCTCCAGAAGTCTTTACTGGTCCTTCTGAAAGGAGGGTTTCTTCTCTCGTGTCTCTGACCATATGGCTGTTACTTGGGATCTCTAACAGCACAGAGAATGGACTCGGAAATCAGACAGCCTGATATAAAAACTCCAGCCACACTATGTACTAGCTGGATGACCATTCACAAGTTATTTATTTATAGAACGGTGATAAAAATAGAAATGTTCTTGTGGTTTTGTTGTGAGAACTAAATGAAATGATGGTGAAAAGTACTTAGTGCCTGATACATGGGAATGTTGACATTTACCATTATTAAAATGTACTGCAGTATTTTTATGCTTTTGTATGTATGTTCTACAGTTATATGACTAAAACGTGATTTCCTTAAAAGCAAGGGTCAGCAAGTAAATATTTCAGGTTTTGTGGCCCATTATGGGGTTTTCCTCATATTTTTCTGTTTTATTAAACCTACAAAAAAAAGTGCCATAACCACTCTTACTGTGGGGCTATATCAAACTATATTACAGGCTGTATTTGGCCAGAACCTTGCCATTTTAACAACTCTCAAAACTCACAGTACAATAATTTATACATACAAGTCACTGGATAAATGTTTGGTGATTTAAATTGATAAAATAATTTAGTAAAAAAAAAAACATGATTAAGTGCTAATCAGCCCTACTATGAGAGTTGCTCAGAAATGTTTCATTCATTAGTATCAACACTAATGCATTTATGCTACTGAAGAGGTGTGATGTGTGACAGTCAGTTACATAGATTGTTCAGGAATCAATCCAAGCACATTTACTCAAATAACCCAGATGAATGCAATTAATGCTCTGCTTTGCTCTGTGTATGGGGCTCTAGCCCACATACACCCTCCGTCACATAGACCATACTTCCTAGGCTGGAAAAGGGGTTTCTCTTCTAACTTATTTTGTCCTATTCTAAGATGGATCAGAGACTGATTTGGGAAACCAAGAAATATTCTGGAGCCTAGACTTGCCTGTTCTGCCCATTGCCACCTTCTGAGCAAACAATTCACCGGAGACACAGCTGATGGTAACTTGATAAAGTCGTCCAGGGGTTAAGTCTTTAAATTGGTTTTCCGTAACCTGGGGTGCTAATATTCTAGATTCTTTGACAGTCCCTCGGTGAGACAGGGTAATGTTGTAGAAATCCACATTTCCAGAAGGTCTTTGCCACTTGACTTTTAGAGAGGTCAATGTGCCATCATTTGTCACCATCAAATTTGAGACTTCCATGGGGGCTAATTAGGAAGAGAGGAAAAGAAACTTTTAACTCAGGATATTTTACCAGTCTTGTGGCTAAATGTTGACATGAATTTTAATCCCAACAAGCCACACTCCCTGCAAAGAAGAAAATGACAACCTCATGTGGCAAAAATAATTCTGCAAAATCAAAGAAAGGCTATCTTGCTAATGGAAAGAACACAGACATGGGAGTAGGAGCCAGAATTCTGGCTTGGAATGAGTCAGCTGGCTGGGCGCCTCTGCCTGTGTCACTGAGATTGGGGTCCTATTGGCAAGTGGGGCCTGGGTCAGATGTTTTAAGTGGAATGAATGCTCAAAGAAGTCTGCACTTGCATAATTCCTTCCCCTCTTTATGTATTTAATAATAGCAAGTACATGACAGATCGGTCAATGGATTGGCTATTACAAAATTTTGTGTACTGAAAATACTTTATTTTTCATTTAAAGCATGATAAAATTAAAGCTTAAGAGTTGTGCCAATGACTTACTGCTCCTGAAATTAAAATTTTATTGTTTTTTTCTAAAAAAAACCCAAACAACAAAAATAAAAAACCCAGAAAAAAGTTGTGTCATTATTTCATCAATGGAAAATGATCACAAAGGAGAGATATCTTGGTGAATATTCTTTCTGCCCCTTGCTCATACTATCATTTTGGCCCTCTAATGGCATAACATAAATTAACAATACTTTATTTAAAAAATGGGCATAGGCCCTGGCCGGTTGGCTCAGTGGTAGAGCGTCGGCCTGGCGTGCAGGAGTCACGGGTTCGATTCCCGGCCAGGGCATACAGGAGAAGCGCCCATCTGCTTCTCCACCCCTCTCCTTTCTCTCTGTCTCTCTCTTCCCCTCCCACAGCCAAGGCTCCATTGGAGCAAAGATGGCTCGGGCGCTGGGGATGGCTCCGTGGCCTCTGCCTCAGGCGCTAGAGAGGCTCTGGTTGCAACAGAGCGAAGCCCTGGATGGGCAGAGCATCGCCCCCTGGTGGGTGTGCCGGGTGGATCCTGGTCAGGCGCATGCGGGAGTCTGTCTGACTGCCTCCCTGTTTCCAGCTTCAGAAAAATACAAAAAAAAAAAAAAAAAAAAGGGCATAGTGCACTGATTTTGCATTGACTAAAGTGTCATTTGCTCTTGAAATACATAAATAATTCCTAAGATATATGGTACATTTTTGTTGAGAATGTCTATACTGCTTTGAGATGTGTTATAAAAGTATATGATGTGTAGGTCTCCCCAAATATCATTATACCAGCCTTCTAAAGTTTCAGAAACTCTCACCACTAGAGTAAATTTTAAGGCACCACATATTTTAGAGTTTCTATTAAAATTAGATAACTTTCTTAGAGAGGGGATTTATTAACACATTAGACCCAGCAGAAGCATTAGAATCTACTACAATGTAAGTTCCATGAAGGCAAAGATTCTGTCTCTCTTGGATGTTGTTATATCCTCAATGCCTAGCATATAGTTTACAATATTGAATGAATGAATTAGTGTGCATATGACTTTTTCATTATTTATTTATTTATTTATTATTATTATTATTATTTGTATTTTTCTGAAGCTGGAAACGGGGAGAGACAGTCAGACAGACTCCCGCATGCGCCCGACCGGGATCCACCCGGCACGCCCACCAGGGGCGACGCTCTGCCCACCAGGGGGCGATGCTCTGCCCCTCCGGGGCGTCGCTCTGCCGCGACCAGAGCCACTCTAGCGCCTGGGGCAGAGGCCAAGGAGCCATCCCCAGCGCCCGGGCCATCCTTGCTCCAATGGAGCCTCGGCTGCGGGAGGGGAAGAGAGAGACAGAGAGGAAGGAGGGGGTGGGGGTGGAGAAGCAAATGGGCGCTTCTCCTATGTGCCCTGGCTGGGAATCGAACCTGGGTCCCCCGCACGCCAGGCCGACGCTCTACCGCTGAGCCAACCGGCCAGGGCCGACTTTTTCATTAAAATAGCAAAGATTGCCTGACCAGGAGGTGGCGTAGTGGATAGAGCGTTGAACTGGGATGTGGAGGACCCAGGTTCGAGACTGCAAGGTTGCCAGCTTGAGCGCAGGCTCATCTGGTTTAAGCAAAGCTCAACAGCTTGAGCCCAAGGTCGCTGGCTCGAGCAAGGGGTCACTTGGTCTGCTGTAGCCCCCCCCCCCCCCCCCCCCCCCCCCCGTCAAGGCACATATGAGAAATCAATCAACGAATAACAAAGGAACCGCAACAAAGAATTGATATTTCTAATCTCTTTCCCTTTCTGTCTGTCCCTATCTGCTGTCTCTGCCACAAAACAAACAAACAAAAAACAACAGCAAAGACTAATTTATCAGGCTCTATTAGGCTGTGAGAACAGGTCCTATTCTTCTGTTTCTCAGGACATATTTTGTTGGATAGAGGTTTAGGGAAATGGCTTTTTCACAGAAGTAGAACATAACACTGAAAAAATCTCCTGGTTCAAGGTCAGAAGGGCAATGGAGTCCTGTTTAAGAGAAGGAAGGTTGTCATACTAAACAGAGAAGCTGAGACTGTATCAGCAATTAACTTTGCTACTTTAGAATGTTGCCAAGGGCTAGTCTAAACTTTAAAATAAAAGGGAGCCCCTCCTTTTTTAAGTAGAAAAGTGGATACATATTAAAGGCCTCCTATAACATAGAAGTCTCAATTTTCTCTATATTACCATTATTCAAATAATTAATAAGCCTTGTTTATTAATCATTTCCTTGATTTACACTTGATATTTGTTCATCTTGCTAGGGCACTTACCTGTCCTGGCTGGCCTCCAGCTGCGGGTTTGCAGCCCTGCAGCCTCAGTTACAATGGTGAGGTTATAGAGGTGGCCAGGCATCAGTCTGGGGAAAGTGTAGGAAGTAGCAGATTTGTCCACAACAGTGCTTTGAACTAGGATCCCTTTATCCATTAGCATTAGCTGGTATCTTTCCACATTCCCAGAGCCATGGGACCAGGAAATCAGGAGAGAATTAGCTTTTGATGAAATACCAATATTTTTCACCGGGGATGGCACTAAATGGGATAAAAAATATTTTTAAAGTGTCATTCATAAATTCTTTGTAGAAAACATAAAGACATTTAATTTTAAACTGAACATTCATTTTTATGCTTCTCTGTCTGTCTAACTTGTGTGACACTGGAACCTGGACTCACACTCTATGAAAATCTGCAGCCTAAAGCTATATCATCGTTTACTTGTCTGTCTCCCCCACTTTATAGGGATTTGGTCATTTTTGCCAATGAAGTATGATGTGGTGTAGCAGTAAAGGAAAAAGAAAAAGAACAGAACTATAGGAGAGAAAAAATAGAGAGCAACAAAGCAGGAGAAAAGGGGAGAATGAGTGATAAGAAAGACGTTCCTCTTTGGAAAAAGGTGGTGATATGTCACTGATTTTAGGATGTGTGGGTGCAAGCAAAGACTTATTCCAAACATGGAAATCTTCAGAAAACCGTCACTTGATGTTATGGAAAGAATATATAAAGGAAGAAAACATTTAAGAAATGAGTTTTATGGCACAAACTCAGAAAAGGCTGTTTATCTAGTATTTGAATTAGAGGGGCCACTAGGAAACATTTACTTATTTTAGAGAAAATGCTAGTCCCAGAGAAGTTCATTGACTTGTTGAAAGTGACCCAGGCAGCTAGCAGCCCAGCCACACCTTTTCGTTGTCAGTCTAGTCTTTCCTCTGTAGAGCGCAACACTTAAGTATGTATGCATGTGTGTATTTTGGCCTGGCAGCATTTTTACTTCCATTTCTTGAATTTAACATAATTTTCAAAAAGAGTATATAGACTACTAAATATCCAACTATCTGCAAACAGGTCTTACCTGTTGATCCATTGGTATGAATTGTAGAGGAACGTTTATTTCCAGAAACAGCTGCGATGGCAATATTATATTTATTACCAGCAGTAAGGTTAACAAATGCATATTCATTCCATGAAGTACTTCCTTGAATCTGGGCCTCCTGTATCTTTTGGTGATCATCAAATAACTGCACCTCATACCCAGTGACTCTTCCAGGAGAAGGAGTCCACAGTACATGCAAGCTAGTTGAAGTAGTCTTCTCTTTACTGACCTCAAACCTAGCAGGAGGTAAGGGGTCTGAAAGGCAAAAACAAAGAAAGGGAATGTGGCTTGAAGACTTTTGCAAAACAAGCTCACCTTTCTAGAATCCAGATTCATTTTCCTTAAAAAATTTAAGCATCTGCTGCTCATGAAACAAACTGGCATTTCACTACACTTCCAAGCTTACCATTCTATTTAAGAAACCCCCTCAGCTACTAGTCATATAAAGTTCTTTTTTCTAATAAAAGCTTTTTGTTCAGACAACTCTGAGCTTGGAATTCCAAGTAAGGTGATATTTTCTTTGGCTTGTAAGTTTAGCGATTTTCAAACATTGACAAACATCTAGGCTATGCCCGGGTAAATGCTGAAAAACTCTCAATAGAAAATATATATAGATATTAAGAAATAATTTTGAAATTTATACTGAGCTTTTTATTTTGTAAGATGTGGATTTTTTGTGGCTAAGTATAGATAACCTTGGGGTTTTTGATATCAGAAAACCACCAAAGATTATGAGCATAGGCTAAGTTTGCTCATCAAAATAAATTCTCCCGGCTCTGGCTGGTTGGCTCAGTGGTAGAGCGTCGGCCTGACATGCAGGAGTCCCAGGTTTGATTCCCAGCCAGGGCACACAGGAGAGGCGCCCATCTGCTTCTCCACCCATCCCCCTCTCCTTCCTCTCTGTCTCTCTCTTCCCCTCCTACAGCCAAGGCTCCATTGGAGCAAAGTTGGCCCGGGCGCTGAGGATGGCTCTGTGGCCTCTGCCTCAGGCACTAGAATGGCTCTGGTTGCAACAGAGTGACACCCCAGATGGACAGAGAATCACCCCCTGGTGGGCATGCTGGGTGGATCCCAGTTGGGTGCATGCGGGAGTCTGTTTGACTGCCTCCCTGATTCTCACTTCAGAAAAATACAAAAGAAAAAAAAAATGAATTCTTCCAGCAACTGGGATTTCTTGTCACTAAATTTTCAAAACTTGAGTCTAGGATATTCTGGAGTTGCTAAGGCCCTCACGGCAGGTGGGAATGGGTTAGTCCTGCACCCAGCTGTTCACTTAGTTTCAAAGCCATGGGTCAGTCTGAGAAGTCTCATTTCCCATGTATTGAATCTTTAGTGTGGAACTTGAAATTGTATGAACAGCGTGTGTCCAGGTTAGAAAATGAGTCAATAGCGTTTAGTGAGAAACCATTCCCAGGTGTAGTGAGACCATCTGAGAAACGAGACTCTCCTGCCCAGAATGCTGGGAGTATAAACATTGAAAGACATTTACAAATGAGTAATTTTCAGAAATCCTATATGGTTGGGATTAAGATAGTGGAAACCAAATTTCAGTAGTCAAGTCAGATATTTTAGTGGCCTGGCTATAGAGATCTCAGTTCTTATCTACATCTTGATGAATTATATTTTTCTCACAAACTGACTACAGGAATTCTAGAGTGTTCTTACAACTGTATATGTTTTAGGAAAGTATTTGTTTGTGACTAACATTAATACATATAGAAACAAGGTAATCTTATTCTATGTTCAAGAGGCACTTAAAACCAGGTAGCTGATAAGCCTATATAAGCGTCCCCAAGAGGCACCTTATTATACAAGCTAAATTCAGCCTATAATCAATCAAATGCCTTCATGTGTTTAGCTATGATTTACATGAGTACATAATACTTCAAAAATTAAATAAGCTGCAAAACATCTTATAATATCAGTAATTAATAATAATTTAAATGTTTGCTGACAAGTAAGCTCAGGCAGCAGTAACTTTAAAAGCCAAAAGCACAGGTGAGCTTGGAAGACTAGGTTGCGTGGTTGACACCCTAGTACAAGTTCACCTGAAGGGTGTGTGGTCCTAGAGCCCAATGGCCTGGACTTGACTCAGCTCCCCTGCTCCACAGCTGTGTATTTCAGGCCTCCCTGTGCCTTAACCTCCCTGGGCCTCAGCTTTCTCTTCTGTGCAATGCTGATGATGATATCATTTTAGTAGAATTTCTATGAAGATTAAATTGAGTATTTTATCTAGAGCACTAAAAACAGTGTCTGGTATACAGTAAGCATTCCATGTTAGCTAGTGTTATTACTCCTTTAATCAGAAAATCTTGTCATGCAAGCAGGAAAATGTAGTGGCCGAGAGCCTGGGCTTTGGAGTTAGATAGAACTCAAACCAAATCTACTCTTCATCCTGTGTCAGTCATAAGACTTTGGGTAAGTGACTCCACCTGTCTCAGCCTTTCCTTTTTTCCCATCGGTCTGAGGAGTATAATAAGAGTACCTACATTCTCAGATGTCCTGAGGAGTAACAAAATATAGAGGAGACATTTTCCCTGAGCACTCAGTAATATAAATTTATTCTGTCTACTTGATCATAAATAATTTCCTCTGAATCGCTGACAAAATGGAAGCAAAAGTGGAATACAATTTTTTTTAAAACTAACGTGATACGAACTTTAATTGCTTTCTTCATAAAAAAAAAAAGATAACCTCGATGAAAATTGTATTAGCTTATTCTGTGAACTAATTTTCTAACCCTTAAGATAAAATAAGAAATTTCCAAGGTGATTCTCATGTATAAGCTCTGGGGGAAAAACAGTCGTTTTTTTTAGGCTGGACAATATTATTTAAATTTTCTCTGTCTCATAACTGTCTATAATTAAAGACGTCATAATAAAAGGAGAGAACATAATTTTCCCTCACAGAAAGTTTTCCTGTTGCCTGGCAAGGATAAGGCACTCCACTAGCATAAGATTCTAATAGCCAATGAAACTCAAGAACAGCCCTGTCACGGCCAAGCAAGATGATGCATTTTTGCTGAAGAGGCATTTTAAGGACAAGGCTGAGAGGGACAGCTGCTTTCCAGTGATAGCTCAGATGAGATCAGTACTGTACTGTCATCTGCATCTACAATCAAGCCAGAGAAAGGCCAAAGAAAATGATGTTATGTTCAGTATAATCTAAACATATATAATCTTGTAAAATATATGAGCTATAGAAAATGAATTTTAAGGTTTTGTGCCTCGAGGATGAAGTTCAGAAATGCAGACTTTATCTAATCTCTCTGAGCCAGAAAACAAAACAGTCAATCCTTTGTACATCCGCTAGAACAAAGGAACAATGAGACTGGGAAGTGCCTGGGCTGCGAGAACCGCACTGGAAACAAACACTTAAAGCCCATTTACGCTGTGATAAGGCCCTTGGCTGGCAGGCGGCCATGACTGCTGTGCAGACAGTTGCAGTTAGTTTTCAGACATTTTTGCAATTCAAGCCCCATGAAACCTCTGCTGTATTCAAAAAAAGTTTTCAATAGTCAGTTAGAAACACAGTAGATAATTCCACCGAGGATGCTAATTTCATATATATATATATATATATATATGCTTTTAAAAATGTTATTTAAAAATGTAGCTTATATGTCTGTAATCTTCATATTGTATGATCAATCGTGTGTAGTTAGAAAACCCTACTTGACCTGGGTGATTTATGCTGATGGCTAGAGGTGTCAGTGCATCTTGTGTGCAGCACAGCCTTTCTGTACTGTCTGCCCATCATTCTCACACACGCAGTAACCAGGGAAGTATGATAAACTAGGAAAAACGGTTGAAAACCATAAGTCAATAACTTAATCTCAAGCAATACATCAAAATTTATCATAGCCATAACTTTAAGACATCTTTGCGCTTCTTTGTTCCAGGCAGACCTGGAATGCCAAGTGCAAAGTTCTGCCATATCTATCCACCTGCTGTATTTCAGGGCATCAACCACTGTCAAGAAGCTCTAGAATTTCATAAATTGGCTTGATGTCAACTCAATTTTTCTGTCCTCAGAGAAAAAGATGAAGTGTAGCTAAATTCCTCAACCAAAATAAATTCTTCTTTTTTCCCCTTTTTCAAACAGCTTAGGGAGAGGAAGATACTCATATATACATATACACACACACACACATATATGTGTATATATATAATGAAAGTAGTATTTTCTTTAAAAATTCTTTCGTATGGCTATTAAAAATTAACAATTGATATAAAAATTTCAAGAGTGTTTAGAATTCAAAAAGGTAGTATTCATTTTGGAAATTAATTCAACCTTATAATAAGAGTGCAGGCACTCAATGGGTTAATGCCAAACACTTTTCTTGAGGTCATAATAGAACCACAGTATATCTGTGTAAGATCTGATAGCTTAATATACTTTCTCGGTTTTAGAAAACCTGCACCAACGGATAGTCTGTGGCTTTTGACCCACAGAAGAACAAAATGAAAAAGCAATTACTCATTATCTCCAGTTAATGAAATTCGCCTCTTTAACTTTGTGACGGCTGATGTTTGACTATACTAGTCAGCTTTCTGAGTTATTTTAAGATGATACACTCTTATGCTAACACATCAAATTAACATGCATTTCATTTGTCACCTTAATACACCAGACATAAAATTTAGGTAAGAAGAAACTTTTAAAGTTTCAACAACCTTGAAAGGGAAATGAAAGCAGTTTTGACAATTATTTTCATCATCATTAACAACAGTGCAGGATGCCACATTATTTTCCAGGTCATTATATTTGGCTGGAGGTATGTAAGTAGCAGATGCCCCCCTCCCCCCGAAAGTTTAGTCTACTCAGGCAGTCGACAACTACGTGAAAAAGGTAAACAAAAGGTGCATGATCACAGAGGCTGACTTCAACGTCAGACCAAACCTGGGTTCAAATCCCAGCACTGAGTTACAAAGGTGACGTTAGGCAATCTGTTTAACTCTGTTGGTGCTCGTTTTCCTATCTATAAAATGGGACCAATGACACTTGACAGACTTTTAAGTGTTAAGAGGTAATGGAGGAAAATGGTAAGTGCAGTCCTGCTCATGCTGGGCTCTCAGTAAATGGCAATTGGTATGAGTATTGCTGCTGTCACAGAGGTGGGCATTAATGTTAACTATGCAAGTAGAGAATGATAGCCAAAGGCTAAGATTTCAGAGGTGGGCTTCATGAACTTGAGCAAGTTGGGAAGGTCAGGTAGTAGGACTCTGAAATGAGAGAATAAAGGGCACTGCAGAGTGAGACAGGAGTTGAGCTAAAGCACTGAAAAGCTCACTTCTGTTGAGTATCAGTGTCAGCGCTGAGGGTACCCTCACAACTGGTAGAGACTTGAACCCCTCTTCCCCACGACATCCTTCAGCAGCAGCACTCCAGCTCTTGGATATTAATAGCTGAGGTTTTCTCAATATTATCTAAGTGCTCCACAGATGCAGCATAGAGAGAAGTCCCTTGGCCTCCTCTTCCATCAGACTGCCTCTCTTCTGTAAAAATTGGGTAGGGATATAAATGAAACAAGACTGGCTATCAATTGATGACTGTTGAAGATAGATGATGAGTATATGGTAGTCCATTATTCTAGTTTACTTTTTTATTTGAGTTTTTCCATGTAAAAGAAAAAATTAAAAACAAAAATCCCTAGAAATCTAAGTGTAAATAGGCAACAGGAAAAGAGGAAGAGCAAATACAAGACAGATTGACTCCATAAAAGAAGCCATACGCCTGAGTCTACAGGAGCTGACGGGACGGTGTGGACATCACTTACTTATTCATAGGGTTGCTAGGAGTCAGAGCTGACTCAACAGAACATAATATACAGCTACCATGTTAATTTTAGCTGCATATTATATGTTTAGGGGCATGTAGTCAGTTTCATTTATATATGTTAAAACATATAGAATGGGCTTGATTTCTCTTACAAGGTCAGAAAGATGTCAGAATTATTTTTTATCCCCAGGGGAATCCTTCGAATTGGTGTCTGCGAATGGAAGGCAAAGCATTTTCTTTTTGTTCTCCTCTCATTCTGTCAGGAAAAATCAATTTTTATTTATTTCATGCTAACCTGTAGAATGTCATGCCCACCAGCAGAATTCAGACTAATGGGGGAGGCTTCCTAAGCACACAAAGGAAGATCAAGTTCCGAGCACTAGGTTGGCTCATTCCATACATATAGCTCAGCTTGACCTCAGAAGTCTGCAAATAAACTGCAAGTAGCTGATTGCTAAATACTAAAGTTCATCACCAAGAGTTCAATACAACCGAAAATCAATAGTGCTTATAATTGGTAATGTCTTCACACCTATCCCATTTAATCATTGTTGTATCCTTGTGTATGCTATATACACAGAGAGATTTATTTTGTAATACAGTGGTCCCTCGTATATTGTGGGGGTTAGGTTCCAGACCCCCCCTCCCCGTGGTAGGCAAAAATCAGCGAAGTAACAGCCTTATATTTTATTATTTATATATATTTTAAGGCTTTATAAACCTTCCCCACACTCTTATAAACCTTTCCCACACTCTTATAAACACTTCCTATGCGTTTTCCATACGTGCAAGTCTTTGTTTACTCATCTGTACGCTATGTATTTATTTCAATTTAATATTCTTTTAATGTTTTAATTTATATTTTTATATTGTTTTCAATTTTTTAGGCTATAAAATGCTTATTTTACTGCAAAAATAATTAAAATGATAAATATATAAAAATACCTATATACCGAAAAATCCCGCGATATAAGCAAAAAGTCCATGATACAAAATTAGATATGTACAATTCAAAAATCTGCGATACAGTGAGAACGCGAAAAGTCAACCGTGATATGGTGAGGGATGACTGTATATTTTTTCCTCCTTAAAAAGTCAACTTGAAAAGTAATAACAAAGTATCATATAGTAATTTGAAAGAACTAATATCAGTTTAGAAAGTATGTCCTTCCTGCAGGGTAGTGGAAAGAATTGAAATTGGATGCAAGTAAAACAGAATTCAAGTTCTTTGCCTAGTCTATATTAGCTGTGTGGATTTGTGATGTTAATTCTTCTGAATATCAATCTTCTCATCTCCAACTTGAAACTAATAACATTAAATTTACTATACATTTAGTATATGACAAAAATATAATCTAGAATTTATATATGAACCACTTAAAACCCCCAAAAGATGAATTTCTGTTGTTTAAGTCACTCAGTCTGTGTTATTTTGCTCTGGGATCCCTAGTAAACTAGTACAATAAGCAACATTTTAAAGTAAAAATAATAACTGATATGGTGATTAGGTAGTTACAGCTTCTATCTTATTATTATTATTCTTAAAGACAAAGGAATTAACCATATTAAAAGGGCTGCTTTTTTTCCCCTCATTAATAAGTAGGTGAAACTGACTAACAAGAGGGTATATGCCACTAAGAGTTCTTCCTGCATGACCTGTGGTGGCGCAGCAGATAAAATGTTGACCTGGAAGGCTGAGGTTGCTGGTTCAAAACCCCAGGCTTGCCCAGTCAAGGCACATATGGGAAGCAACTATTATGAGTTAATGCCTCTCCTCCTCACTCTTTCTTTCTCTCTCTAAAATTAATAAATAAAATCTTAAAAAAAAAAAGAATTCTTCCTATAAGTGAAGTTCTCTACCACCAGACTACTTCCTTGGGCTTCTATAACTTACCATAACCTAAGGAGAATAGATTCTATTTTTAGTCTATGTATATTTTCCCACTAAAATAATCATTTCTTTCATTTATATTTATTGCCTATCTATTTATCACCTATCTATCTCTCTATCTATCTATCTATCTATCTATCTATCCATGCATAGATTCATTCATTCATTCTTCTATCCACTCATTTAATCAATATTTATTGCATCTAGTACTACTTGCTAGATGCCATTTTAAGTACTAAAAACTATTTCTTATTGATGGGAAGATAAAAGCCCCCCAAAAGTTCTAAATAAAAAAAGAAAGTTTCATTTAAACAAACTCAAATGTTTTTAGGATGCAATCAGGTAAGGAAATATGATGTGGTTAAATAAATTGGTTTCTAAAAGGAGAGAAGTCACACTCAGCTCTAGACAGTTCCAGGCATACTGGTGGCCCAGTGTTGCTAAATCTTCCAATATTTTAAGAGAATCCATACATCTGGTTCTTATGTAAATTTTCTATTTTTTAATGCTGGTGAAACAAACTGAATTTTTCGCAAACACTACATGAGCCAAATAAAACATATTATTTAGATACCCAGACCCCTCCCTAGGGGCTACCAGTTTACAGCTTCTGCTTTAAACTGAGGACACCTTGTTGCAAAAGTGCTGAGTTCTTCAATATCTGCTATCTTCATATCTAATTTCTGATAAAATCACAACTAAACAATTTAGCTTTCAGATTATTTTTAGTCATAACCATATAATTTGGCTTTCAATTTATTATGTTGCTGTATAGAAATTTTGTGGCTGAAGAAACCTGAGAACTGCCCAGTGTCTTCTCTGGTTATGAAAACATGACATACAGGAAGCAGGACAAAGTCCTTCCAGGAAAGACATGGGAAAGCTTTGTCACCACCTTTATCATGACCTTCTCTCACCTCTGCACAGGACTTCAAGGAGAGGGACCAGGTGTTGCTCATCATCTTTATTTATTTATTGGTATTTATTTATGTATTTATTTATTTATTTATTGTATTTCCCAAAGTTAGAAGCAGGAAGGCAGTCAGACAGACTCCTGCATGTGCCCGACCAGGACCCACCCGGCATGCCCACCAGGGAGCGATGGTCTGCCCATCTGGGGTGTTGCTCCTTTGCACAGGAGCCATTCTAGCACCTGAGGTGGAGGCCATGGAGCCATCCTCAGGGCCTGGGCTAACTTTGCTCCAATGGAGCCTTGGCTGCAGGAGGGGAAGAGAGAGACAGAGAGGAAGGAGAGGGGGAGGGGTGGAGAAGCAAATGGGTGCTTCTGCTGTGTGCCCTGACCGGGAATTGAACCCAGGACTTTCAAACGCTGGGCCAACACTCTACTGCTGTGCCTACCGGCCAGGGCTGCTCATCATCTTTATAAGCTCACCAATTACTTTCTGGCATAATTCATTGCAGTAGCCATGCTCAATAAATGTTGGATGAACTGAATTTGAATACACATATGCTTTTTGATTCTGATTTAAAAGCTAGAGTAAAAATTGATTGTTGCTGAAATAGTTCCCATTTAGTTAAAATTTTGATTTTTAAGGTCATGTCTACATGATGCCAATATTACTAGTTATTATAGAAATTTTATCAGGAAAAACAGTCAGACAAATCACACTTGGATTGACACAGAGACAATCTGAGCAACTGCTACATCTCTGGCCAAATTGAGTCTTGCTCTATTTTATTCTAGATAAAAGACAGGCAAACTGACAGAAGGAAATCACAAGACATCTGGAATAATTTCTCTGTTTGAAGTTCTATCCCAGAGTTAATATTATACTACTAGTTGGTCCTGTTTTAATACACTAAAATATAATTTGTGGATCTCATATCTAGAGCTAAGCAATTAATAAAAAGGAATACTGGTCCTTTTTCTAAGATAAATGAAAAAGTAACACATTTCCTTAAAATACAGAAAGCATGAATGACAAAAAAAATATAAACAATCGACCAAAAAAATCCTCCCTGAAACATTTCTTAAAATCTTAAATCTAAGAAATATTTACTTAAATAAAATTATTTTTTAAATGTAAAGAATCTCGAGAAGAATTATGTCATCATATAAAAAAGTGTGAAAAAAATTATCATTATGCAAACACCACCTGCAAGTGCCATGCTTCACATTTATCCTGGAGCTCATAAAATCTGTGCTATGAAATATATGTGTGCTCCTATAAAAGCAACCCCTTAAGAAAAACGATGAGAACCTGAATTCCAGCACTCTGTGAATACTGATGGAGTCTTTTTGTTTGTTTTTTAACTCACCATAGTTAATAAAATGCAAATATTTCTTACATTTTACAAATGTCTCTGGACTTAAAACATCTATAAGCATAATTAACTCAAAGGGCATTCTAAGTACTAACACACCAAGTCCTTTCCTTTAACTTTATCCCCCCAAAAGTAAAATCGCTGTGTTATAAGACTATATTTGGGCTGATGAATATCTTGATTCTTTCTCCTATAAGCTTCTGAAGGCTCTCCTCCATTCACGACAGTCACCTTATCACATGTAGTGAACACATCCAGGAGTTCTGTCAAACATTTCACAGTATTAGCAATCTGAGTATTCACAAAACTATGCTCACATACTAAGAAACCAACCACTTTATGACTAAAAGCCCAGCCTGCTTAAACTTCTGTAAAATGTTCTAATAATGTGGTTGGGTTTCAGTCCTCTTCGATTCCATATAAAAACACAACTAAATGTCTAACAAGTGGTGTCTCTTTTCAATTTAAGTTCTTACAAATCTCAGAAATCATCTAGAAATTTCATCTGGAGTATGTCAAGTGATGTAACTGAGCACTCTTAATTTTATTTTCTTTGAAAATGAGAAGAGAATTAATATTTGACTGACTACACGAACCCAGTTCCGTTTCCTGATCCTGAGAATGGAAAGTTCTCGCACCTCTTTCAAGAACCAAAGCTGAAGAAGTGATCTTTGTTCAGCCTGCATACGAAAGAAATCTAAGGACAACACATTTCTAAATTTAACTTCAGGGATCTTTTTCAGTTAAATTGACTTTCTAGATGAAAGTAAGTAAGGCATCACTATCACAACAAATAGAGATAATGCCAAAAGGAAGACTAATGAAGTCATAAAACACCAAAGTCTTTAGAGAATTTAGAACACATCTGGGGGTGGCATGGGGATTAACATGCATGAGAGCGCCTACCTAAGTTGTGGGCACTTGGTAAGAACTTGGACCTAAATGACCAAGTCTACCACTCTTATTTTATAGACAAGAAAACTGAGACAGGAAAGACAAACTTAGCACACATGTATGCATGGAAGAGTTTACCAAAAGTGTAAAGAAAACCCAGAGTAACCAAAGGACGTTCTTTGACACTATGCTGTTTTAGTTACTAACATAATATAAAAATAATTTTTATATCCTCATTTCGAGGGACTTTTCCAATTTTCTCCTATGAATGGCTCTATTCTATTCCTGAAGATTTTATATCCTGGTTCCAAAAATAAAACTAAGTTGAGGAAAGGCATATCCCTAATCATTGCACTTCCATTATTTGTTCTAAAAACATTGACTTAAAATTATTCCGGGGCTTGACAATTTAATGCGATGGAAGCTCAAACCACATCACTTTAACAAACTCCCTCCACAGCCACGGCGTCTCTCTGCTGCATTCCCCCTGGAAGCGGGTAGTCCGCTGTTTTCAGCACTAACAAAGTCTGAAAGTCAACCAGGCTGCTTCTGGCCAGATCTGAGGATATTTGTCTTCGCAGGTATTGTTACCTTTATTTTTTGTCTGCCTGGAACTCAAATGAAACAGCAGCTTTGATAAAGGCAGGGCTCAGCCAGGAGTGGCCTGGCCATACAACAGCACCTGTCGCCCCTTTACCTGTTTGCAAGATCACAGTTCTCTCTTCTCCATCCAGAGACACAATCCTGAAGTTATAGATGGTTCCCGCTTGTAAATCCTTGGGGTTACATTCATAAGTGGTGTTGTCTATCCTCATGGGCTGGCACTTCGTGAACCCTGATGTGTCACTGCTATAGATGAAGCTAAAGTTACAGGGCGGCCCCAAAGTTCTCCACTGGAGAGATGCAGACCGGCTGGAGACCCTGGACTCGGTCACGGTGAAGTTACATCTCACTGGCTCCCCTAGTCCAGTCTGCAAACGAAGCAGAAGCAACAGCTGAAGCCCGAAGTCTGGGTCGAGCAGGGACAGTTCCCCAGCAAGCTCCCCAGCCCGCCTCCACTCAGCTCTCTTCCCCAGCCTCAGGCCATACCTCTGCCCAACCTGCGGAAAAAAGGCCCGTGAGAGAGGTGGATGGCAACTTTCTCTCCAGCTGCTCTTTCCCCAGAGCATCAAAAGAGAAAATATGGCTTTTTTTTTTTTTGCCTTTGACAGTCTGGCTGGGGGCTCAGAAGAGAATCTTTTTTACCAAGGGAAAGGAGGAAGTTCGGCCACCTTCCTCTCTAAAACACAACCTAGGAGACCAGAAGGTGGAGCAGGAATGGGGGTGGTGGCGGGGATAGGGTGCTCCGGCGCCCCGACCTCTCCTCGGTCCACTCACCTGCAGCAGGTTCAGCGCGATCAACAAGGCCCACCAGGCTCCATAGCTCAGCATCGCGATCAGTGCTTCCCACCGCGACGCCGCCTCGGGGCCGGGACTCCGCGTGGCCCCGACGGCCGAGTGGGGGGGCCACTTGTTGCGCGCGCTTAGCGCGCACCGCGGGCGCAGCAGAGCGCTTCCCTCGGGGCTGGCGACGCGCAGGGGCCGCCGCGGCCACCGCTGCTGCTCCTGCTGCTGCTGCTGCCGCCGCCCCGGGCGGGCTGCAGACGCGAGAGGTGGTGGGGGCTGGCAGCGCGCCGCCCTTCCCACGCTGCCATTCTGACCCGCGCTGCCTCGCCCCGCGCCCCGTCCGCGGACTTCCGCAATCAAAAGGCAATTTCCTCGTCTCCCGGCAAAGGAACAATGCGCCGGCGAGGGAGGGAGCCCAGCGGAGCCCACGCCCGGGGCTGCCAAGGGGGCCCGAGGCTGTCCGCGCTGCCCGCCCGCCCCTCCCCGGCCGGGGGGGTCCCGTCTGGGTCCCAAGAGCTCTGCTTCCTCCTTCTTCTTTCCTCCCCTTGACTTTCACTTTTCCCCACTCTGTGGTCCTCCACCCCGCCACCTTCGCCACAATCAGAACCTGCTCCCTCTCACTTTCCAGCCCGACCCCTGCCCCTTCCTCCCTCCACACCCAGCGCTTCCCCCTCCCTGTCTTCCTTCCTATCTTCCTCAGCTGCTTTCTCCAGGGCCTCTTTTCCCAGGATTAAACTTGACCACAGCAGATTTCCCTGAGTCGTTTACACTCTTTCCTGAAGCCTTTTATTAGAGTGCTTTTGCCCTTCTCACCTCAAAGCATTCATTTATCCCAATGCGCATCCTCCAGACACCAGCACGAGAAAAAGACCCCTAAAGGACCTTGCTGATTCTCAACTTGACCTTTTATTTTTTTTTTCTGCCGTTCACTTTCCCCTTTCTCTTGTGTAGAGGCCTGTGTCCTCCTGAAGTCTTATGCAACTGGTGCTAACCAAGAACAAACATCATCACCCCCAATAGTTAAAGCCATCCAAGGAGTTAAAGCCACATCCATAATTGTCCAAGGAATATAAGAAAGAAATTTAAACTCTAACTTATGGAAGATAAAACTATGGATGGCTCAGCTTTCCCCACATATTATAAAAAAATGGCAGTTTTCAGGACTAACTTTTTGTTAGACTGCCTCAGTCTCTGAATGGTCATGTCTCTGAAAATGGATTTTAAAACAGTTCCCAAGACCAAAGAACAAAAATGTTTAATTGCATGATTAATTAACAGGTGATAACAGCATCATATTACAATGAACTTCTATAACGTTTGATTGTTTTTGGGGGGTGCCATCCCTGACAACTGCCCAAAGAGATGAGATTCCACATATAATTTTCAAACCAGAATACTCTAGAGCTAATTCAATGAAAAAGATGACATATTCCCTTCTTTTCAAATAGATTATATATACACAAAGCTATATTATTGGCTACTATATTTATTTTTATCTACTTTGAGGAAAAGCAGAAAAAAGGGGGAAAGTAAAAATTACTTCAATTCTTTTAAGAAACATTTTTTAAAATTCCTTAATGAAAAATGAAATGTTTAATCCTTCAGAGATTCTGTGGGCTTTCCTTCTGCAGCCAGACCAGAGATTGCAAATCTCTTCAAGTTAGCAAACACTCAAAGGAGGTCAAACTTAAAACATATCTGTATTTCTGGAAAACTGAATCTTTCTTATTTTGCTGTTCAGGTCACTTGTCTTTAAAAAGAGCTTTTGTCTTCCATATTTTGCCCCCCAAGTTTAATGGCTTTCACAGCCTAGCATGCCTTTCTGCACCATCGGAAATAGCCCTTCTTTTCTCCTCCAGAAACTTTGAGCCTACAGACTGTCCTCAGACTTTACAGTAGTCTTTTTTATTTTTTCTTTTCAACATCACTTTTTCCTTTTCTTTTTCCTGTATTCAGAAGACAATGAGGTTTCCATGGCACAACTGAAATAACACCTACTCTAAGTCCTTCCCAGAACTGTCACATAGAATAAATAAGATCACATTTGTTAAAGCACCTTTGCAAACCGCTCAAGTGTCAGTTTGCCTGGTTACAGACTTCATTGAAATCATTTGTTTTGCTCTTTTGAAAATTTCTCCTTCACTGGGTTGTACTTTCTTAACTCTGCCTATCTTTGTCTTTTCCATTGAGGTTTATAAATCTTTCTCATAGATTGCTCCTCAGATTTAAAGTCTTCTCACCCAGATATACTAAATACTATTCTATTCTTTGAGAAAATCTTTAATAGATCCTATATTCTCTAAGTTTTCCCAAGAAACTTTATATATATATATAAATATATATGATATATCATACACATACACACTATAAGTCAGCAACCAACTGTTCCTTATAAGTTAATTTTAAAATTGTATTTATTTACAATATACTGTGCAACAACCCTTCTCTGATTTTTCCTTTTCTGCAGGAAAATTCACCAAAAAGGCAATATCTGAAGAGGGCTAATCAAGCAAGCAATGGCAAAGGATCCTTACAACACAGTTGAGATGTTTCTAAGTTCTGTGTTACTAACAGTGAGCTGCTAATTATAAGCCTTGGGAATAGGAATTTGAAAAAGAAGAAATGACATCTTTTTTTTTTTTTTAAGAGAGAGGGATAGACAGTGACAGACAGACAGGAACGGAGGGATGAGAAGCATCAATCATTAGTTTTTCGTTGCGCATTGCAACACCTTAGTGGTTCATTGATTGCTTTCTCATATGTGCCTTGACCATGGGCCTTCAGCAGACCGAGTAACCCCTTGCTTGAGCCAGCGACCTTGGGTCCAAGCTGGTGAGCTTTGCTCAAACCAGTTGAGCCCGTGCTCAAGCTGGAGACCTCGGGGTCTTGAACCTGGGTCGTCTGCATCCCAGTCAGATGCTCTATCCACTGCGCCACCACCAGGTCAGGCGGAATGACTTCTTTATATATAATTATTTTGTTTTTGATCAATGAAAGAGAGACACATACATTCACACTCATGTGTTGTCCTTTATCTATTTTAATATCAAGCATATGACAAAGAGCTACACATGAAGGAAAGGGCCAGTGGTCACAGACATTTCTTTTCCAAATGCGTAATTTTTTGTTGTTGTTGTTGTTGAGAATCTTAAGGCTCACACAGAGAGCCCCCAAAGTTAGTGGGTCCTATGTAACCCACAGGAAGTAACATATGAAATAATAGGGAATGTTTCAGTTCAGGATTTTATTGTTACATTTTTCTTTTTAATAGCATTTGTACTAATATTAAGAATTAGAGGCAACATGGGCCTGGGCAGAGCTGTCAGATAGCATCTTTCTCCAAGTCTATTTGAAAGTACTGCACAAAGTGTAAATAAATCAATTCATTTTTTTTTCTTTGTTCTCATCTTTGTTTGGAATTCCTCAACTTCTTTTGAACCTGTTTATCCTGTGTAATGACACTGCATTTACTTTAGAAGTTACTGCATTCCAGGAATTTGGGATCAACCACTCTAACTTTTCAGGGGAAAACCTCCTCTCTTTGCCACTAGGAAACCTTTCCCAGACTGCATGGGAAAAGTGGGGCTGCTTTTGATTAGATATGAGTGAACAAACAGCTGCCTTTTAAGCAAACTGTCATAGGAATGAATGAATGATTGTTGTCACTTACATATTCTATAACAACGAACTCATGGGTGAAAGAATGGCTCTTGCCACATTAAGAACATAGATGTCAAGTGATACGACTGGTCATCAGGGGTCTAGGAGCCACACTTTGAGAACTGCTACTTCAGATCAGGGTTTGAGCTAGGTGTAGGTAAGGTCGTGGGGATGAAAGGAGGGCAGAGTGGACTGGTAATGCTGATTGGTTAATACAGACACCTCATGCATCACCTAAAAGTTTCTTTATGGGTGTCAGCCCATCTCTTGCCTCTCTCTTGCTTGCTTCCTACGCTTTAGTGGCCTGGGTCTGATCATTCTCTTATTCATTCAGCAAATATTGACTGAGCACCGAATATGTGCCAGGCTCTGGTTTAGGTTTTGGAGACATCCCCATGAAGCTGACTTTTTCCTGCCCCAGGACCTTTGTGTCTGCTGTTTCATCTTCTTTAACCACTCTTCCCCAGATGCTCTGTTTGGCTATCTTTCTCTGCAACTTTATGTCTCAGCTTAAATATACCCCTAAGGGGCCAGTCCCTTTCTGACCTCACTAGGAGAGTGTACTTTTATAGTTCTTCATCTCAGCAACCTATAGTTTCATTCAGAACATTCATCACATCTGGTAAAAATCTAGTTATTCACATGTTTATCACTATCTGCCTTCCCAAGGCATAAGAAGAATTCCCTTAAGGTAGAGTCTTTTTTGTGTTGTTCTTCTTGCACAAACCTTGGCATAAAAGTAGAGTTTCAACAAGTATTTGTTGAATGAATGGATGAATAAATGAATGAATCTTTGTAGTTGCTCAGTAGATTTTGTTATGTGAATAGATACTCTAGACAAGTTCTTCTAAATATGTTATCTACAAATTGAAAGGAAGGGAGGGAAAGAGAAGAGGGGGAAAAAAGAGGGAAGGGCAAAGCAATGAAAACACCAGAAGGAAAAAAATGAGGTGGGGAAAGAGCAGAGTGGGAGGGAAGATTAAAGGAGGAAAAGAAAGGGAAGGGAGGACAATGGTTCTCAAAGAGCTGCATCAGCATCCTCTAAGAACTTGCTGGAAATGTCTACTCTAGGGCCCTGCCACAACCTGAGGAATCAGAGGTGCTGAGGTGGACCAAATGATCTGCTTTCTCTTTGTTTGTTTATCTGTTTTTAAAAGCTTCCTCCTCTGGTTGATGTGAAAAACTATTCAAATTCCAAACAAAAGTCTTAGAATGTCAATTCCTCTACCTGAAACCTTGCACCAGGTATAATTTTACATTAAAGAGAGTTAGTGATAGCTTATTTTTATTGTTTTCTTTTTAAATTTCACTGAGATCTCTGGTTATAAGAAACTATGTCAGCGATTTAGAAAGTCTTAAACATTTTAGAATGTGTTAAATAAGTACATTGGTGAGGTACCATATCTTTTATATAATGTGATATATATTTATAATATCTATGCATATATAAAATTATATAACTCATGTTTATAATGTATATTATTCATATAATATATATTTATGCATATTTTGATATTTGGTACTGCTCAATAAAAATAAACCACATATGTGAAAGGAAAAAGGATCAACATACAGCCAATCTCATATATGTTAGATGACGGGCCAATTCTGATGCCTTTTCTACTCAGTAAGAGGAAGTTCTTTTGCTATGAAACTTCCATGTGTGTTTCCCTAGATATTTTTTAAAAGAAGAAGGCCAAGCAATTAGAGATTGTGTCAACTAAAAACCATTACAGGATGACAAATCTTTCTCTAAGTAGAACTGGCTCAATAGTACATTATGGCAAAATTTTAACCTGAAGCAGGTGTCATGCATTTAAAACAAGGTGTATTAAAATGTAAGGTAAGATCATTTTGATAATCAGTTCTTTTTAAAAGGACTGTGACTGTCCTCTTCTGTTTGGAGATTCCATTTTTTGGATATTTCTATTTCAAGGACTCTTTCTAGCTTCCTAAGTCATAATATTTCTGGGCTATAACCTTTGTAGGTCATAGGTTTCCAGGAAAATGAAAATAATAAAGGCATTTGTGGGCTAGTTGCAAAGATTAAATGAGAAGGTGCGTTTATATGTGTAACACAGTTCCTGGTGAATGGACTAAACAAGTGTTAGACACTATAATTTTTAGTAATAATAATAGTATATGAATACTAATAAATCACAGATGCTGAGCATCAGTAATGCTAGAGAATGAGAAAGTCCACAAAGGAGAATGTCTTTCTGAGAATATCCAAGTGAAAATAAATTATCATTGCTTTTAATCTTATACCCAGGAGAATCTCTTCAATAGATCTGACATTTAATGGCTGCTCTAACTTTTGGCCATTGCCAAGATTTTTTAAATCCTGGAAGGGACAGGTTGGGAGTACCAGATATATTTGTAATAGCAGGCTTCCACCATCTCTTTCAGGCACATCTCAGAGGTTTCCTGATATGTTTTTCTATATCAATTTTTCACCTTCTTCCCCTCCACCATTTTTTTTAATCTGGAGGAAATGAACTTTGCATAACTTTGGGTCAGAGGTTTTAATCATATGCAGACACATGACTTAAAACCAGATGTGACTGTAAATTAATCACCTTCTCAAGCCCAAGCATCTCTGCTTCACCTTCATCCCACTTTGCGATCCCTGCTGTCCTACCCTCAGAAATGAGTCTGTGCACAAATACACCAAGTCAAGCCTCGATGCCTTCAGTGGAGCTGTCTAGAGAAGCATGGCTGTTATACATTCGGTTTCAGAAGCTAGATCATGATTTTCACAGATATTCAAACCTCAAGACAGATAAACAAAACATAGCTAATACTGGCTTTAATGAAAAGGAAAACAAAAACAAACAAAAAATGATCACCTTTTCATCTTCTTTAGAAAGTGATAATTGGAGCCTGACCAGGCGGTAGCACAGTAGATATAGCACTGACCTGGGATGCTGAGGACCCAGGATTGAAACCCTGAGGTCGCCAGCTTGAGTGTGGGATCAAAGACATGACCCTGTGGTCACTGGCTTGAGCCCAAAGGTCGCTGGCTTGTAGCCCAACATTGCTGGCTTGAGCAAAAGGGTCACTGGCTCAGCTGGAGCCCCCAGTCAAGGCGCATATGAGAAAGCAATCAATGAACAACTAAGGTGCCGCTACTATCAGTTGATGCTTCTCATCCCTCTCACTTCCTGTCTGTCTGCTGTCGGCTCCCTCCCTCTTACAAACAAACAAACAAACAAAAAAGAAAATGATGATTGGAGGATAAAAATTCTGTCTTCGTTTCTTCTGTGTATTGTGTTTGCTAGAACATTATTTCCCTGAATTCTCTGGAGGTCGCAAACAGGACTATTTGGCCAACACAGGTGACTTTCCTTGGTTTTATAATGTGATCTTAACATTGTTTTTACAAAATCGGAATAAATAGATAATGTTGAGAAAAATTAATTTTACATGTATAAAACATCTAGATTTTGCTTTTAAAAAAAAATCAAAAGGTGGAGGAGGATTGTCTGGCCCATGCTCTGCCTGCCTCTTTTACATACCTCCAATCCCACCTCCTCTGAGGAATGAGGCAGACGCAGGGCATCAGATAGTCTCCTGAATGTCCCAGACAGTGATCAAAGTGAAAGATCAAAGGATCTTATCATGTTTTTCAGAAATGTAATGATAAAAAACATCAGTGAGATTACAAACCTCTTAAGGAAAGGAATCAGACCTCTTTCTTATCTGTCCCACATCCTTAAATCGATGTTCACTTACAGAGTAAACATTCACAGCCCCGTCACTAAACAAGGGCATAGCTGAGTGTTTGTAAATCTGAAATAAAACTGCTCCTCAGCTCTTCCAGTGCAGACCTGGAACCCTTAGCATCACAATCCGAGGACACCTAGCGCCTAAGCCTTTGGCTAAATTGGTGCCGAAGTAGCTCCTGAGTCCAAATGGACAAATCGTGACTACACAAAAGATCTAATCTTCCTCCAATAATTCGGATGTCATCTGATTCAGGCCAACAAGGTTAGCAAAGTACATTTACTCTTCTGGTATCTTCTCCACAATTCTGCTGTTCTGGGCTGGGAGTACAGCCTTGCAGAAAGAAGAGCAAACACAAATGGTCACAGACACACAGATTAGGGGCAGGCACCCAGTAAAATGACACACAGAGGGTGTGCTTACTGGTCCCGGTCTATTAGAGATTCAAATCTGAGGAATTATGGTTAACAAACAGGTGCCCTGTAAAGCCAGTAGCCACGGCCACCATCCCATGCAGGTTCGCATTAGATTTGGACAGATGGTAATGAAACAACGGAGCCAAGAACTGGTGGGCCATTGCCTTTAATCCTAGCTTGCACCTGGCGGGGAAGTAAAAACACACACTGGGCTCCAAAACCCACTCATTCAGTGCTCACAAAGCTACTGACTTATCCAAGTTTCCTAGAATCAAAGGTTTCTAGCTCACTAGCCTTATTCACCTCTGTTCCCCATCTCCTTCTCTCTGCACAAACTGGCTTCTCCTTTAGCACTCTGCCATCTTGGCTGCCTCTCCTCTCCTCCACGTGGCCTTTCTCTGCTCTCTTACAGCATGGGCTCCTCCTAGAATGTAATCACTCTTCTAATGCTAATCTCAGGAGAGAGAGAGAGAGAGAGAGAGAGAGAGCGCGAGCACACACGCAAGCTCTAGTCTGCCCTACTTTATAGTGTAGATTCAAAACCTTTAATCCAATATACAAAATATACAAACAAGGAAGTCCCTGATACAAAGTCACTTATCTGAGGCATAATGGGATTCCTCATGAGAGTGCACCACCCTACATCAAAAAGGGTGGGAAAGGCTTAGTCCTAAAACTGAGCCTCGGGATACAAGGATCCTGCCTGCCCACAGCCCGCCCCCAACACACATTAATATAATCACACCCATCCCAAGCAAGAAGGGCAACCAATACCATCACCTGGGCGACAGGCTTCCAGTGGGCAGCACCATCTTTAACACAGTGAGCATAATATATTTTATCTGCCCAACACTCCCAAATAGAACGTTCCCCAGCGGGCATCTCCTCTGGATTTAGCCATGGTAGTGTTCTGTTGCCAGATCTCCCCAAAGTGTGGGAAGTGTAGAAGTGATTTTTACTTCAAAAACAGCTCTTGGAATTCACAGCATTTCCCCTTTCAGTTACCTTTTGGCGTACTTCACAGTAACTGGTTTTGAAAGCTGTGTTCTGTGAGTGGAAGGCGTGAGGCAGCCCCTGTGTACCTGGGGTAAATTACACAGATTTCAAGGGCTGCTTGTCTCTTCCAGAGTTTCTTTATCTTCTCTTTGTATTTATCAGCTGGCTCATCCGCCAGCGCTGACCTTTGGCTTTTCCTGCAACTTCCTCATTTCTCTCTCTCAGTGCTCATCCTCCTCCTGCCCCACCTTCTCTCCCCTGGCCCTTGAAGAAGACAGACAGGGGCCACTGGTCTGTCTCTAATATAGCAGTAACATCCCTTGACTCCCACCCTTGTAAAACTCTTCAGCAAACTTACCCTTTTTATTTTAAAAATTTCTTTGATTTTTGAAATAATTTCAAACTTATAGATAAGTTAAAGAGTTAACTTATCTACATACTCTTATCCAGATCCTATAGCTTTTTCTTTAATGTTCTGCCTCATTTGCTCTGTCATTCTCTCTCTCTCTCTCCATATGTGCTGTTACCTGGACCAGTTCAGAGTCGGCTGCACATATCCCGAATTGAACATGTCATCTCAGAAAGTGTAATTAAATGCAGGCAATTCAAAGTTGATATAATGCTTTCATCCACAATCCATACTTCAATTTTGTCAAACATTCCAATGAAGCCCTTTCTGCATTTTTTTGTTTGTTTCTGTAATGAGGCTCCAGCTCAGGATTCTGTGCTGCATTGAGTTATCAGGTCTCTAACTCTCCTTTAATCTTTTTAAATGATCTTTATGACATTGAGCTTTATTTATTTATTCATTTTTAAAGATTTTATTTATTGATTTTAGAGAGAGGAGAGAGAGAGAGAGAGAGAAGGTGGGTAGGGGGAGCAGGAAGCATCAACTCATTGTAGTTGCTTTGTGTATGTGACTTGACCCGGCAAGCCCAGGTTTTGAACCGGTGACTTCAACACTCCAGGTCAATGCTTTATCCACTGCGCCATCACAGGTGACCTCATTTTAATGATATAGGTTGGTTATTTCTATAGTTTTCCCCTCCGTTTCCATGTGTCCAGCGTTTCCTTGTGACTAGATTCGGGTTACACATCTTCGGCAGGGCTTCATTTCTTGTCTTGCATTCAATGTTGTTCCTTACAAGCTGGCTATTAAATTATACTCTCTGCTGGATCTCAGATTTAGTTGGGCATTCCAATCCAAGGGAAAATTTTTGCATTCTGGTGTTGAGGTCCTACCTCAGTAAATTCTGGTTCAAGAGGTCTGAGGCAGAAAGTTAGAATCTGTATCTTTAAAAAGCTTCCCAGATGATTCTGAAGTGCAAGGCCAGGGCTGGGAGCCGCAGACTTCCTCTCTCAATTAGCATGTCCTCCTTTCTCCTTTGATCTCATCTTCCCTTTCCTCTGCCAGTCTTTCTGCCCAGTGTATTAACCTCGTCTGCCCAAGGAAACTAGTGTGCCAGAGAACTGGGGGCGCATCCAAGAGCCCATTTCAATGCCCACATTCTGTTTCATGGGTGCATTTCATGTGCACACTATTTATATTGTGACAAAATCGGAACACAGTCTTTTTTTGTGCACAAAATGGAAAGTAGTGCAAATCACTTATAATTAAAATAAAATTAAAGAAAATAAAAATCCTTGAAATTTTTAAGCTGGAGAGGGCCAAGTGAATTGTTAACCACATTATCTTGGCAAACCAAGAAAAATACAGCCCTCTCCCCAAATTAGGCTTGAATGAGGCTAATTATAAGTTAGAATCCCCAGGAACACATCCCTCCCATAGTGTACTACTCCCTCACATGGCCTCTTTGCTCTCAGAATCAGTTATGGTTTATTCCATCCACATTAGCAGTCCTTGTTCATGAGGAATGCTTAGGGGCTCTCCCCCCTACAGCTTTGCACTTCTTCTCTGTGTTTGCCTCAGTAAAGGGGAATATTGTCCCATCTTCAGTCAGGCCACAGGACAGAGGTGGCAGTGGGGAGACCCTCTTCTATAATTTAAGTAACACAATAAAGGAGGTTACCCCAACCTTAAGGGTGGGGCGAGGTGAAGATTTTCTGCATTTGCCCTGTCACTTTTTTGGAGGCTTCCTTTGAAGGCCAAATGGAAGGAAGCGCAGGACTGTGAAACCGGGACCAGCACCACAATGGCTATTCATGAACTGAGGAAACACAATCCCTCTCCCAGGCCAGGGCCTGGCGGGGGCGGGGGCGGGGAGAGAGAGGTGTGCCTTCAGGCAAGATTTAGGGATGTCGAACAGAATTAGAGCCAGCCAGGAATATTTTTAACGCACGTTCAGCATTTTATCACTCTCAGAGCATTTTCACAAAACAGTATAACTCGTCTGGTTCTTACAACTGCCCGTTGAAGCTGGCAGGGTAGAAATGACAGAGCGAAAAAAAAATTAGTATTAATCACCGACTTGTCCTCTATGGGCAATGTACTAAGTGCTTTGTTTAATCAGATTTAATCCTCGCAACCATCTTATGAAACAGACAGGGCACCCTTAATTATTCTTATTTAAAAGAGGAAGCAAGTAGGCCCTGAGTTGAGTCTCTAGGAGACAGCACCACTGGGATTTCATCCCTGTTCTCTGACAACTGGGCAACTGGAACTGGAGTCCTAGCTCTTTACCTCCTCTATGGTCACATTGCTGAGAGCACATCCACACTGGCGGCTGCTCCAGTTCTGAAACTAAAGTGAAGTCCAGCGCTCATCCTTCCCTGGTTTGGAAGCCACTTCTCCATGTTTATTTTATTTTAATTTAATTTAATTTTATTTTATTTTTCTGAAGTGAGAAGCGGGGAGGCAGAGAGACAGACTCCTGCATGTACCCAACCGGGATCCACTGGCATGCCCACTAGGGGGTGATGCTCTGCCCATCTGGGGTGTTGCTCCATTGTAACTGGAGCCATTCTAGTGTCTGAGGCAGAGACCATGGAGTCATCCTCAATGCCCGGGCCATCTTTGCTCCAGTGGAGCCTTGGTTGTGGGAGGGGAAGAGAGAGACAGAGAGGAAGGAGAGGGCGAGGGGTGGAGAAGCAGATGGGCATTTCTCCAGTGTGCCCTGGCCAGGATTCAAATTTGGGACTTCCACATGCCAGGCTGACATTCTACTGCTGAGCTAGCCAGCCAGGGCCCATGTTTATTATTATTGGTTTTTTAAGTGAGAGGCGGGGAGGCAGAGACAGAGGCATGCGCCCCAACTGGGATCCACCTGACAAGCTCCCTACCAGGTGATGTTCTGCCTGTCTGGGGCCCCTGTTCCATTGCTTGGTAACTGAGCTGTTTTTGCTCCTGAGGTGAGGCTATGAAGCCATCTTCAGTACCTGGGGCCAATTTTGCTAGAACCATTCCAGCCATGGCTGTGGGAGGGAAAAAGGTTGGGGAGGGGTAGAGAAGCAGATGGGCACTTCTCCTGTGTGCCCTGACTGGGAATCAAACCTGGGACTTCCATACACCGGAGATGCTCTACTGCTGAGCCAACCAGCCAAGGCCCACTTCTCCACATTTAACTCTTTCTCCTATGCCCATCACAAACATGCTCCAACAGGTAGACTTTCTGGCCTATCTTCACCTTGCCCATAGGGAATGGCTGGTCTATGCAGGGCACATTCTGACACCTACACTTGGCCTCATCTGCAGCAGGGCCTGTGTCCAAGGACGTGGTGTATTTTCATTTAGGTGCTTACAAGGATGCCTGGTGGAGGGTGTAACTGGGTGCTGAAATCCAGTCCATGTTCCATTACCAAGACTTGTGCATTATGGTAGAACTGTGTGCCTAGAAACACTTTTTTAAAATTAACACTAAAACCCTGCAGTCTAGCAACAGTTCTCTATCTTTCAACTTTCCACTTATTCAACATGGGCCCCATCCCTTAAAGAATGTACACTGTAGAAAGTAACCACAAGAGGCTGTAATTAAATAACTTAATTTCTCCTACATGATTTTTCAGATTTTATAGCACTACTCTCATTAACCTCTCATCACCTCATAACACAAAAGTGGCATCAATGGTGGGAAACTAAGGCATTTAGAAGTCCCTGGGTTGAGAACCAAATTCATTATGATCAGTGGTTCTCAAAATTTAAAGTGTGTCACTGTGACTTGGAGGGCTAGTTACAACATGGGTTGCTGAGCCCTCTGTCCAGCATTTCTGATTTAGTAGGTCTAAGGTAGGGCCCAAAGGTCACATTTTAAACATGTTCTGGGTCTGGCGTTCATACTTTGAGAACCACTGATTTAGATACTGCCTGACTCATACTATAGACAAGCTTCTTTTTTCACCAACTTTATTTATGTAAAGACACACACAGCCACATTATACTATTATGATGGTAACAACAATAAGAACAGGCACTACAGTAGGCACATGATCTGTGTTAAGTCATGTCCAGAGTGAGAGAGTGAAGAGAGAGAGGAGAGAAGAGAGAAGGGAGAGAGGAGAGAACAAAGATTTTTTTTTTTTTTTTTTTCATTTTTCTGAAGCTGGAAACAGGGAGAGACAGTCAGACAGACTCCCGCATGCGCCCGACCGGGATCCACCCGGCACGCCCACCAGGGGCGATGCTCTGCCCACCAGGGGGCGATGCTCTGCCCATCCTGGGCGTCGCCATGTTGCGACCAGAGCCACTCTAGCGCCTGAGGCAGAGGCCACAGAGCCATCCCCAGCGCCCGGGCCATCTCTGCTCCAATGGAGCCTTGGCTGCGGGAGGGGAAGAGAGAGACAGAGAGGAAAGCGCGGCGGAGGGGTGGAGAAGCAAATGGGCGCTGCTCCTGTGTGCCCTGGCCGGGAATCGAACCCGGGTCCTCCGCACGCTAGGCCGACGCTCTACCGCTGAGCCAACCGGCCAGGGCAGAACAAAGATTTTTGAAGCCAAGTATTGGTTGGCCCAAGTCCACAAACTTCCAAAGAGAAACCCCTAACACTGGCAGGTAAAGATAGAGGTTCAAGAAAAAGGTAGGGAAAATTCTATAAGAAGAGTCAACCTAGGAAAACTTTGCAGTAGCATTAATGAGTGATTGCTGGGTTTCATATTTTGTTCTCCTTGGCACTTACCTTCATTGACAGGAGCAATATATATATATGAGACTCTGACTAGCTGTACAGGTGTGTGTGTGTGTGTGTGTGTGTGTGTGTTCATGCATGTACTCTTCTTCTTGGTCTGCCATTCTCTACTCATCCAACTTTGGGCAAGTTCTTAATCTCTTTAAATTTAAGGTAGTTATCTGTGAAATACGCTAATATCAATACTATACATATTAACAATAATATCACAATGGTAGGTTGTTTAATGCTCATAAATTGCTACCACCCTACAGCTATGTCCCTTAGCCATGTGACTTCACAGCTCTTTCTAACAAGAGGTGGAGTTCTTGCCTCCCTCATGGGCCAACTCTTCTAAGCCAATCCCAAACCCTCACATACCAGGTGCTATCTGATAAAGAAAATATCTGGCAAAGAGATTTTTTTACACAATTCTAACCAGTTAAGTCAAATGATTTTATTTCTCTTTTATACCCCTCTGAGTGTTGAGGTAGAGTACTTTCCGAAATTACTTTTGAGCCCTGGACAGGTAGCTCACTTGGTTGGAGCATTGTCTCGATACACCGAGGTTGTGGGTTGGATCCCCAGGCAGGGCACATACAAGAATCACCCAGTAAACACATAAGGAACAACAAATCGATGTTTCTGTTTCTTTCTCTAAAAATTAATCAATAGATAAAAGTTCAAAATAAAAAAAGAGAAGAGATTGGGGCAGAAAATTTTAATAAAAAAATTACTTTCGCAGAACAGACATTTTATGTTCAAGTGACTCACTTTTCAAAGTTTCTGTTACTTTCGAAGGACAGGCTTTTTACCTCCCAAGTGAGTCACTTTTCAAAGTGTCCAACTATAGCTGTTCATAAATGACTGCTATAAAGTCATTGCTTCCGCTAAATCAAATAATGACCTGGCTTGGATGCCGTGGCTGAGGTATGAGAGTCATGAAAAATGGCAGTTTTAGGATCTGCCTTTGGAAGGAGCATGGCTCCTACAGTCAGCTTCCCAGGACAGAGCTCGGATTTAGCCTGAGCTAAAGAAAAATGGGAACATGCATGGTCCTTCCGGTGTCCCGTCTGAAAGGTCATAAACATTGCTGTGGATTTCACTTTAGAGAAGGGCTAAGAAAACAAAACGACCACAGTGTATGGCCATGACCTGAACTTGCACACCCAGGTCTGGAGCTGGATCCCCTGAGCTCTGTGACCCAGTGCTGGATGGGCTTCCCTGGCATACCCACAACCAAGCTCTAGAGCTGGGTGTCCGGGGCTCATCCCAGGAGAGCCTGGCCACCGCTGGGACCTGTGTTTGTCTTACGATGGTCAAACCTGAACAAAAGTAGGAAAGAGAAATATTTTTTTTTCTAAAAGACAACTATTCAGTGTTCAGGCAGATATGTTGCTATGGTAGTTTTTATTCAGCATGTTTCTTATTTGATGCACTTAGTTATAAATGTTATATATATATATATATATATATATATATATATATATATATATATATACATGAGTATAGTAAAAGGTGTACATATGTACACCTTCAAGCTCAGCAGTAAGTGAAGGCTCTTCTAAACTGATGTTAGAGCGCAATTTTGGCTGAGGCACATTTAGCCACAATAACAAGGTGCTCCACCAAGAGGCATTCTATTTCAGAAGTAGGTGGTGAGTCTCACTGACCTCAGTGGTTGAAAGTGCTCAGGATTTGGAGGTTGAGGGAGAGCACAGTGTCAGTTCATGATGGCATTTGTAAGTACCCACTCTCCTTCTTCCATTTCCTGTCTTCCTTCCCCACTTTACCAGCCCAGACAGATTGGAGACCATAATGCTCAAACTAGGAGAGGCGGGTAAACACCTGGGTGGGAAGTGAGAGAATTTGGATATGCTCCCTTTTCCTGCTTCAAGTTAAAACTGATAATAGATGATGAGAGAGATGTATTTGAATTGAACAGAGTTTGGGTTATTTCCTGAAATGGATATTTTGTTAGTGGATTGAGAGTGAGTTTTGAATTTTAAAGTACAAATATTGATCGACCTACAACCTATGCAACTTACGATCATTCAACTTTACGACCACAATTGCTAGCCACGATTTCTCTGCGTCTGGCAGCACAAGCGTTGCCCAGCTGGGTGTACAACAGTGAGGACCAGCTTCCGGCAGCACTACCATCTCCGCGTGCACCATTTCAACTGTTATCCCAGATTCAGTACAGCAATTTGTGTTTTGTGTCTTAGATATTTTTCATCAAACCCCTCCCAAGATGTCTACCAAGAGGAAATTGTCTTTGCAAATATTAAACCAGTTGTACTGGTAATGCAGTGTTTTACTTAAACTTGATGAATGTAAAAATAAGAAACAAAATGGTGTAGAGATGATACAAATGGCATAAATTGAACAAAGAAAATTATGATATGTAACAATAATGAAAGAAAATTATGATAAAATATGACTTAAAGATTTTTATAACATCATTTCACAGTCCTGTACATATAGCCTACTCAACTTAAGACCAAATTGTGTTATGACCGGTCTGTCGGAACCAATCATGGTCATAAGTGGAGCACTAGCTATAATGTAAAAAGTGTTCAGAAAAGTCATGAGGACTTCCTACCTTCTACTTAGAAGCCAAGGAAGAGCTAGGTCACAGGGAAGATGTATAGCAAAGGAAAGTGGACATAAATAGGAAGCCCCGAGAATTGTTCAAAGGACTGGCTATATTTGGCTGTATTTGTTTTGTGATCAATAATGAAGTATCAGCTCGCTACCTGGGAACCATACTCAGTATTAAATTCTGCACAAAGCAAAAGAAATCAGAGCACTAAAATGAATAAATTATAGGCAGAGTGTGGGGCTTTTATTTTCTTTAAATTATTTGGGTTGCTTATTAGAAAACAACTAGGCACTGTCAATGGAACATTAGCTTGTTTGATTTGCTTTAATTACACTGTTATTGCCTAAAGTGATGGTCTAAAACCCCAAGTGGAAAACAAAACGTAAAGGATGAATGCTTGTAACAGAAGCACTGTGCCAGCAGTCTCTGCGACTGTGTCATCGCTGACCCTTAGTCACTGACTGAGCTGTCCTCCTATAGAGGCTGATGTGGAATTGGTATAAGATTTAGCTCACATTGACCACATTCACAAATGAATAATAGTGTTTCCTAAACCGTCCATTGCTTTATGGCTCCTTCTCTTCCCTTCTGAGCATACAAGGTTGTGACTTAAATGCAGGGGGACCTACAAGGCACTGATTTCAATTTCTATTTCCTGGCTTTAGGTTACGCATCAGACTAGAAACCCTGACTTTGGTTCAGAAACACGACCAACCTACCGGAGTGCAGTTCTGACACGGCAGCCTAATTATGTTCATGTTAAAAAGATAAAGAATTTTTCGTTTTGTTGTAAAGATTTTCTCCTGACACAAAATGCATTTACGTACAATTAGCACCTAGGACACGGCATGCCGATCACCCGATCACCCGCCTGCATAGCGGCATTCCCAGCAAAGCTAGTCTTTTCAAGCGATGGACTCCACACCCCTTGTCCTCTTACCTCCTCAGTGGTGCTGGGGAAGGGCCCGGTCGTCCAGGGAAGCCACGATGTCTCTGTGCTGCTAGTCATCTGCAGACTGGGGTACGGCCTCTGGCTGCTGCTTTGGCTGCAGTTCTCGGGAGCACTTCTGATGAAGGCCTCCGTGGCATTGCTGGTGAGGCGCTCCGGGCTAGATGGAACGGCATTAAGGGCAGTAGGGGTTTGGGGTGGAGCCGTGTTCCTAACGCTCCTTACTGAAACTTCTGCTCCCAGGCCAGCTGAAGTGAATAAAGGACAGTTGCTAAAATTACCCTCGTGTTTTATGGACTCTTCACCTGAAAGTGCTTTTACTTAGAAAAAGAAGACCTCTCTAACGATGGACATGTGGATATGCTCTAGTTATATAAAAACTCACAGATACATCCAGTGTCACAAAGCTCATTTGCCCTGTTCAGTTCACCCATCCTTTATCCGTCCATCAAAAACATCCCAGCTCTGTGTGGAAGACAGACTTAAATTTCCTCCACGAACATATAGGTTTCACTGACTTGGTTTCATGAATCTCTAAAAACTTCATGAAAAATTCTGAATATATATGTACATATGTACTTTTTGTCTATGGGGAACTTTCGCAATTTCTCAAAGGAGTCATTTAAACAAAATACGAGAGTGAGAATCACTGTTAATGACTTGCCTAACTTTGCTTTGAAGAGTAATGGTTTCTTAGAAAATAATGACATTTCTTTAACTATAGTGCAAATTGTTTCTAATCTTAATTGTGTAAGTACCAAATCATGAGACAGTTCTATTTTCTAAGTTACTTGCCTTTGGGAGAACAGTTAATTTAAAACTGAGGAGCTGGTAGAATTAATTTACAGCTTGGCTTTGCAAAACTGAATTGCCCATACTTGAACATTGGTTTCTGGATTAAGTCTAACCTACCCATAATTTGAAAATGTGCTTCCATCTCACAGGGATCTTGCTAACATGCAAATTCTGATTCAATAGAGATGGTCAGTTTTAGCTTTTCCAACAAGCTCTCAGCACCTGATACTGGTGCTGAGGTTGATGGTCTTTGGACCACTCTGTAGCAGAACTCCTGAGAGTGGGTGTATAATGTGAAGCATTGGAAAAGTCTGTAAATTATGGGCTGACATGGTATGTTAAAATGCTTCCATCAGCTCCATCGTGAATCACAGATTTCTGAGATATAAAAATCCACAAAATTTTGCCCAGTTAGATCATCATAATTTGAAGAATTTTGGTTGAAAGACAGGCAGTAGAAAGATGATCTTCACTACTTTTTTACTGGTTCCTTCAAGCAACTATTTATTAAGCAACTACTATGTGTTAAGTGGCCGTCTCCTGAAGATGCTATTAATCATGCATTTCCCCTGTTCTGGTCCACCTTACTGACCCCTCTTTTAAACTTCATTCATTTCAATTCTAATTTAAGCTAATGTATTTCATATGATTATATATATATATATAAAGAAGAGGGGGATAAGGTATAAAAAAAGAATGAAAGTAGAAGTGGTTAATATCATAAAAGTAGAAAGTAGAAAAATTAATATCATAAAATAATCATGGCTGTTAAACTTTCTTTCTTTGAGAAGTGGAAGGTTGTGTAAATTAACCTGTATGATGGGTTTGGTAGATTTAGCAAATAAAAACACATGTTTTTTTGTTTGTGTGTTTGTTTTGCTTTGTTTTTGAATGAGAGGTGGGGAGATAGACAGACTCCTGCATGCACTCTGACCAGGATCCACCTGGCAACACCCGTCTGGGACCAATGTTTTCCCCTCTGGGGCCAGGCTCACAACTGAGCTATTTTTAGCACCTGAGGTGGAAACTCCTGGAGCCATCTTCAGTGCCTGGGGCCAATGTGCTTGAATCAATTGGGCCATGGCTCTGGGAAAGGAAGAGAGAGAGAAGGTGGAGGGGGAAGGGTAGGGAAGTGCATGGTCACTTCTCCTGTGTGCCCTGACTGGGGATAGAAACACTCATGCTTTTTTTTAAATCATGTGTTAAATTGTTAAATTAGAGTCTTAAACAACCAACAATTCAGTATATTTAATATATCTCAAATACATATTACAAAGGTTATATTATATATATTGTATATTAGAAATATACTTATACTAAAAATGATTTGCCATTTATCTGAAATTTAAATATAACTGGGTGTTGTGTGGTTATGTCAACTCTACTGCACATCTACTAGATCTAGGCTTTGATAGAGTTCTGGACATTGCACTTAGTTTCTGTTTGTTTTTCTCTCTCAAAATCCCGTGCCACTCACACTGTTATTGTGCTTGGGTGAGCCACTGAACATAGACCAAGAGATTTATTTATCCCTGGCATGTTTTCTGCATGACAAATCCAACTGTAATGCCAAGAAGATCTCCAACTCCATGAAGCAGTCTTAATCCTGTAGTCTTAATTGAGTTAGGTGATTGCATGTCCTCTTAAGTAGATATTTGTCTATTGCTGGGATATAAAAAGTTCTAAATGTAGAGATTAGAATTTTGGTCATTTTGAGCTTTGTCCGATACTGATTTTCGGAGTTGATTGCCACCTATGACAATTTTAGCTTTCAGACCTTAAAAAAAAAATTTAATGATGGGGTAAGGATAAAAACAAGCTTCCAAATACCTAGCATGTAATTATGTGTCTTAGCATGTCAACCTATGCTTAATCTTCCTTGTTAAGGAGCACTTGCTAAGTACTTATCTTAAGAATTTTTCAAAAAATATTGTCAATTTACATAATTCAATGAATAAAACAGGACTTTCCCAAAGTTTAAATGATCAAAACATTCTTGAAATTTCTTCTGCAAATAACATAGCTTCTTATTACCATTGCATGTAGCTTTGGAATATCTTACAGAAAATTTTTCAGTCTTCTATAATTCTCTTTAATTAACACTTTAAATTTATTTATAAAACACCCAAAGCCAAACAAGTCCATTTTCCATTTTAGGCCACCACTTTTCTTCCAAAGAAAGAACCTACAAAATATCCAAGTTAAGTACACCTTCATTTTGTGTCTGTGTTTTTAACCTGAGTTATTTAAGAATCAGGAAAAGAAAAGCTTTAGTCTTAACATTCAGTTTCCCAATTTTGTAAAATTTAAAGCTGTGGTTCACAAACTTTGGTAGGCATCAGAATCACCTGCAGAGCTTGTTAGACTTTGAAGCTTTGCCCTCTCTCTTGAAACTGTGATTTCGTAGATTTGGTGTGGGACCCATCACCTACATTTCTAACAAATTTTGTGGTTGATTCTAACAATACATCTAAGTATATGATTTTATTCACATAAACAACGTGAGTCAAAATTGAGTTCCAATCATTCCTTATGTGGGTATAAAAAGATTATAAAGTCAATGGAAGAAAAGAAAATTTATTATTAAAATATATAAAGTAATCAAAAGTTTATCTTTCCATCTCCTGAACTCTTTGTTGAAATGTGTGCTATGAAATTATAAAAATAGTAGATCTTTGGATGTTTGGGCATCTATATATCCTTCTGAAGTTCTTTAAAAAGATAGATACAAGCCTGACCTGTGGTGACGCAGTGGATAAAGCGTCAACCTGGAAACACTGAGGTTGCCGGTTCGAAACCCTGGGCTAGCCTGGTCAAGGCGCATATGGGAGTTGATGCTTCCTGCTCCTCCCCCCTTCTCTCTCTCTCTCTCTCTCTCTCTCTCTCTCTCTCTCTCCTCTCTATAATGAATAAATAAAAAAAATCTAAAAAAAAAAAGATAGATACATTTTATAATTCATAAAAGATCAAGTTGCGTTTTCACAAGTGCAAACAAAAGTTCTTACACAATGGAACAATATGTTGAAGCTATTTTTAAAGAGCTTTCTTGTACCATTTTACCACATTGTTTTCACATTATACACAATTCCTCTTAGAACACGATTCAAGAAGAGGTGGATCATCCTGGGCCAATTGACAAAGTGTTGCATTTAAGTTGCAAATAGCTTGCTTATAAGATGATTTGCAATCACTATATCATATTAAAACCACATTTTAAATGCATTTTTTAAAAAAAATCAGTGTATATTTCAGTTTATTAATCTATGATTGGCTCAGATTAACCAATAATAGAAATGGAATGTTGTATAATAATAATAAACACAATTTGTTAGTTTCCCTCCTTTAAGTGATACTAATAATTTTCAAGCATGTTGAAAATATGATAACTTGAATAAAACTCATTTTGGAGGTAGAAAATTTTAACTACATTGGTATTTTCTATACTCTAGGAAGATGTCAAATATAATGTGCCTTTTAAAAGTGGGAAAATAATAAGAAAGAAAGATAAATAAAACAGATGACATCTTAGGAAAAGGTTTTGTATATGTATGTATATACACACATATTTATATATGAATAAATTAAATATATAAACAAGATTGGGCTAGAATAAAGATGAAATGAAAGGGAGGGAGACTATAATATAAAATAAGTATTGGAAATGGTAAAAGAATAATTAAAGTTTCAACAAATGTCTTTTACTGACTAACTTAATAAAACAATTCTCATCTTAGAGTTGAATAACTTGCCTATTTGTGCTCTAGATTATAATATTTAGTTATCAACTCTTTAGGGAAGGGCATTTGGAACTATTCATTGCAAACATCTGAATGCAGCTTAATTTTCATCATGGATTCTCTAGAAAATCAGTGAGCTTTCGTGCTATTGGTCAACAACTACCATTCTGCATTTTTTATTAATGGTAAGTTTGAGATGGAGCAGTAAAATGTGTCTGTTACCTTATCATTGTGTTAAAGCAAGTGCTATACCTAAGTACATTAAAAAAAATTTTTTTTTCGTGCCACAATTGTACAAATTTTAACTCTGGTTTTTCTAGAAGCTCATTCCCCCCAACACACATTGCTAAGGATGTTTGCTCAGTGGTTAACTGTAAATAGTTGATTTTATCCAATTTACTTTGAGGTGAAGTCCATCATTGGACATGTTTTCTATGAAGGTAAAAGCAGATAGTTTTTCCCTGGATTACCTTCTGTTTTGAATAAGTCTCCACTGAATCTATATCTAATTTTTAAAAGTTTTAATGAAAGAATATTCTGCTAAATAAAGTTTGATCAAGAGTTGGGGAGAAATCTCACTTCTTGTATATAAAAAGGAATTGTACAAATTGGTGCTATATGCTGTATATTCTCTGATAAAGTTAAATTTTCTGACTTTTATATTTTTATTTATTTTCATTGTCAGAAGTTTTATAAGTACAGAGACTATAACTCTCAAATTTTATCATAAAAAAGCCCACAGCATTTATTTGGCATATAAATAAATGCTATTTATTTTATAAAATGAATAATGACAGAACACTATTCAATAATTAACATGGTGGAAAGACTCATATAAGTATCAGAAATCAACATCTAATAATAGTATTTTCAGATACAGTATATGCTGATATGCTGATCCAAATGGAATTTTGGAGCAAATTTATCTATGGAACTTACTTATTTATTTATTTATTTATTTATTTATTTATTTATTTATTGTATTTTTCCAAAATGAGAGGCAGTGGGGGTGAAGTGGGGGTGGAGGGACAGACAGATAGACTCTCCCATGTGCCCTACTGGGATCCACCTGGCAAGCCCACTAGAGGGTGATGCTCGGCCCCTCTAGGGTGTTGTTCTGCTGCAATCTGAGTCATTTTAGTGCCTGAGATGGAGGCCATGGAGCCAGCATCAGCGCCCGGGCCAACTTTGTTCCAGTGGAGCCTTGGCTGCGGGAGGGGAAGAGAGAGACAGAGAGGAAGGAGAGGGGGAGGGTTGGAGAAGCAGATGAGCGCTTCTCCTGTGTGCCCTGGACGGGATGCGAACCCAGGACTTCCACACGCCCAGCCGACGCTCTACCGCTGAGCCAACCGGCCAGGGCCCGGAACTTTTTAAAATACATAAGGTATTATGCCTAATTCATATTTCTTGAAATACAGCCTTGGAGTTGGTAGTGGGGGAAGAAATTATGGCACTGATTCCCCCCCACCCCACCCCAGGTGATTCTTATGTAGCCAATTGGGCAAAAGTCTGTAGTCAAGCATTTGGGGAACTCTGTATAATGGAATGTACACTAGACAAGGAGTTAAGACACTTGGGTTATAATCAAACTGTTGCCACTAAATTATCTAAGACATTTCCCTTAACCTTGACAAATTTCAGTCTCCTTGATGACTATCTTAATTTCTAGATAATTTCTCGAGTGCTTTGTAAGGTCCGTTCGTACCTAATAGATATGATTCTATTAATTTTATCTTTGATAACTTTGTAAAGCTAACTTCTAATAGAGGAGTAAGTAATAAAATGATTAAGTAAAATAGAAAATTAACTTGTAGTCACAAATAAAAATATTCTAGCACAGGACTAAACTGGGTGCTGCATCAGGAACCTGTGCCCATGTATACATGTGCCTGTCATCTAGGTTCTAGCCGTCAGTGGCCAACAAATTAGAAAACTTTGTGGCTACACATTGGTTCTTACCGTTTCGTTACCCCAAAACGATATCTACCCCTAAACATTAGTGTAAAGGATTTGCACAGCATAATTTATCTTTTTACTCTCCTCAACCACCATTTGGACATTCTAATGGTTTCTTATAATCAGAGAACAGAAGGGTCTACATCTGCAAAATTTTAATTCCCTGAACATTGACTTTAATTACTACATACATTATGGTCAGGTGCGTCTTATGTAGTGAAAAATACGGTACATATGTATGCTGTGTTTATGCCTAGCTCTCTATTTTTATACTTTACAGTGCTTAACTAAAGTGCTCAGTGTCTGGCACAGATGAAAAACTCAGGAAATGTTTGGTGAATTAATAAAAGAAACAAGAAAAGAAGAAAGAGTGAGAGGTAAACAAAAAGAGAAAAGTTGAGCTTATCTTAATAAGGATAATGAAATTTTCCAGGTTGGTGGGTACCACATACTCCATTTCCATGAACTTATAAATCTTCCGTAAAAATTGTGTTGGGGCATGTGGACTTTTTTTTTTTTTTTTTAATTATTGATTGATTTCAGAGAGAAAAAGGGAGAGAGAGAAAAAAAGAGGGAGAGAGGGAAACTGATTTATTGTTCCACTTATTTATGCATTCACTGGATGATTCTTATATGTGCCCTGACCAGGGATCAAACCTGCAACCTTGGTGCTTTGGGATGATGCTCTAACCAACTGAGCAACCCGGCCAGGGCTAGATTTCCTTTGAATGTGAAAAAAAGAGGACATTTAGCAGAAGAACTGTCAGAGTTGATTCTGAAAGGAATAGCTCACCTTTTTTTAAGCAGAGGCTTTCATTGACTGGTTTTCCCTCCTTGTTGACATCTATTTTCATCCAGCTATGGAGGTATTTCCTGCCCTTCTTGACCACTGCTTTGTCACCTTCTTTCTTGAGAAAGATAGAGGCATTTTCCACCTCAAGGAACCCTTCCTTCTCATAGCAAGTCCATCGGGGTGCCTGGGAGCAGTGGACAAAGATGGCTGATCGGGAAGGGCCACCAGAGGAATTGGAGATGCCCAGGCACAGTGCAGATTTTACATGAAGAAGCTTTCCATCCTCAGTCCACATCCACTGCTGCTTCTGGTTGGTCCCACTGCACACGCCCAGGGACACTATCTTATTTTCAGAAAGGCACTTGTGTTTCTGTATGTGGACAATCTGAAACCCCTCTGAAAGATGAAAAGCTCACCTAGTACCGTGTAACAAATTGCAAAGCCCATCAGAAAACAAAACCACCCACCCCAACTCAGCCAAGGAAAAATACCAGGTTTCTCCTCTTTTGCTATTGTTATCATCTCAAGGGAATATTCCCAGATTCAACACATGGAACTTAAAATCCCCAGGCTGACAATGTCAAAATGTCAAAATGTCATACTTAGGCCCCTTTCTTTATTACTTTTACATGGCTTAGGGCAGAAAACACGCCCCCATAGAAATAATGGCAGGAAACTTGGAAAAGAAACAAAAGCATCCAAAGACTGGTGTGATGTTTCAATCCAATCTTTTAAATATGCTGAAGTTAGGAGACACTCATTTCCCTGTTCAACCATTTGATTTCCATCTCACCTCCACCACCAACTTTAAAAGGCAACCCTTTCTGCAATCCTGTTATCACTGCAATAAATATTTGTATGTAAATTAACAGCTTAAGTAAAAATTGAATCCATTTACCCAGAATAACACAAATTTTCCCACCCTTCTAAACACACCTCCCTAGCTAAGAGTAACCAAGGAAAGTATTGATTGCTACAAACTAAATTTCTCATAGTCCTAGAGAGAAGCATTTATCCATTTTGTGACAGTATCCACAATTTTCCCTCAAATACCAACAGATAAAAATATCAGCATTTCTTAATGTAAAAAAATTACCCAATTGTTAAACACCAGTCTTAAAAAGTGAAGTATTCAGGCTCAGAACATGATTTCACCTAATTTGCCCAGCTCTCCCATGAAAACATTCAGAACTTCCTGCCCACTAACAACTTCCAAACAAAGCACACCACAGTTCTTTATCCCCTTTAATTACATTTCTTGTGTTTTCTTTCTTTAACTCTCACACACACACAAAACACAAAATCATAACCTAATTGGAAAAAAAAAGAACCCATGGAGAATGCCCCAGACTGTTAGATAATAATAACTATTTCTTCCTCTCTGCCGTAAAGATGCCATTTCAGGAGTTGCCCAAGGCATTTGCAGGACGTGAGGAGGCCATTCTTTTTCTTTTGGAGAGAAGTTTCAACAGTGTGAACAGAGCTGGCTCCTTTGATTCCTCATCGTTTTTGGCTTTGGCTAAACTGCCATGGAGACCCGGCTCCATTTCCGCCTCATTTCAGGCATTTTTCAAAGGACAGAATCTCCTCCACCAGCTACTAGAGAAAGGTGTCAGGACACTGAGGCAGGTCCACTCACCTGAGCTCCTGAAGACCAAGCAGGTAAGAATCGCCATGTACATTTCAGCCTCCATTTTCCACTTAACAACTGTTCATGCTTCTCTTGGGGGAAAATTTTTTCCCAGATAAGAGAGGCAAAGATTAGGGAAGGAAATGTGCCTTCATGGGGTGGGGGGGTAGTCAGTGACAGCACTTCCTCCTATTGAATTGTTTGGGGAAGTTTTACACCAGTGTCCTTTTGTCTGTTTCCTTAGAAAGAAGGGATTATGATTACCTCTCTTTTATTATGTAGAAAAAACTCCAGCCACCAGGAGTGGAATTAAACTCCCGTTTTCTCCCACCATCCATCCTTTTGGCACTTCTTAACCTCAAGAGGGAAGATAGGAATTGTAATCTTAGATAATTGAATGCTCCTACAACATTACATCTCTTTAGATGATGTGATTCTGCTGGATAAACACAAACCGTGTAATTTATGAGGGTCTGGGACAAGTGATATAAAGACATAAACATGTACTGTTCCTATAATGATATGCCGGGAGTCTATCGAGGAAAACCACATAATGATGGCACTACGAGATTATTATCTCTCCAGTGATGACAATCTGTATTACATTTGAGATAGTCATCTCCACTGGGGAGAGGCAGAGACTAAAATGAAACCCATCACATCATCTACTTTAGCCTTGTCCCAGAAGATAATAGTCTCTCTCCCAATAGGAAAAAAACAGTACCTGCTTTACTCAGTATTTAGTACTAAGAGTAGTTTATTGGCAGTATGAAACAAAGTCAACATAGCTGCATTAAAAATTCATATTTGAGCAGAACATCTGGTGTTTGCTGAGTGTAGTTTTTGTTTTAACTTTATTTGTCTCTTGAGAATTAAAACCTTTCAGAAGTGTAAGGATCTCCAAAAAAGCATCCTTTAAAGAACCTCTGGAAATGTGACAGGTTACATCATTGTGAAAAACAATTGCCTTCTATTGGGCAAGAGATTCCAGGTAGAACAGCATACTCAGAAACTCCTTCTTAATAAAAGAGAGATAAGTATTTAACATTCTTGATGTGTCAAAGTTGCTGCAAATTTGTTTTCCCTTTTTACAGTAAAACGACTCACAATGTAGAAGTACAGGGAGTAGAGTGCTGGAGCAGAATCCACCTCTATGTCCAATAGTAAAGAATAAATACATATATACCCAATGACAATCATTGTGCTCTGTAATTGATGGAGAGGAGGTACTGATAAATACACATTTAATAGGTAATATTATCAAGATACATTTCCATATAAAATAGTCACTGCTTTTGATTTCTTTTCCCCAAAACAAGAACTTATTTGTTAAAAATCTTTTATTAATCACTTGTAACTTTAGCAGCAAGATTCTGGTAACTGAGAAAGATAATAGCACTTAAAAAGGAATAGTTTAACAGCTGACAGTCCATTCACAAGACAGATTTTGCAAACATTAAAGCATCTAAACACACAATAATAATTTCTTCAGCAGCTCTTCTGGTCATCATCTGATGACATACATCACTGAGTGTTTCATACATATGTTCTGTGTGGCAGATAATCAACACAGACAACCCCAAAACCTCAGCTGTGCGAGAAGTCTCATACCTCCAGCATTACAGGGCCTTCAGAATAACTCGAGATGCTTACAGATGCATTCATATACACAAGGGCTGGCAATCCTTCATATGTTGCCATCTTCCACAATCCATGCCACAGCTTGATTTCAGGGCTTCTTGTTCCTTTAATTGAGGAAGTTCCTTCTAGAAGCCTCAAGTGGGTAATTGATTAATCACCCTTAGAGATGGATGGACTGGTAAACCTTCAGAGAATCACTGGACAGTTTCTGCTGAAAGTCTGTTCTCGTACAGGCACAGAGCATGATGCACAAATTCATACTGCTCGCTGGTCTGGACCATCCCGCCCCTGCAAGGAGGAGATAACACAGTAACTTCTTACTGCTGACATCCTGCAATCTCAGGGAACACAGAGAACACATCCAGGCAATGGTGTTATGTCAACCGACAGGTGACCTGGTGCTTCTTTCATTATCCCTTTTACTTGTGTCCAAATAACCCAACTGGTGACTTAATATGCTAATGTATATAAAGGGATTAACAGGGTGTGGTACACATTAGGCACTTCATTAATTTTACTTACATCCCATTACCGGGGAGGCAGTAGCCTATTGGTTAGGAATCTGCCAGGCTGTTCGAGTTCAAATCTTCCTTCTGCCAATTCTTAGTAGTGTGATCATAGACAAGTTCCTTAAAACCCTCTGTGTCTCAGCTTCCTTCTCTTTTAAAGTGGGAGTAATTACGGCACCTATTTTGTAGGATTCTTATGAGAGTTCAGTGAATTAAATAAATATCTGGAGTGTTTGTATTACTTTTCAGGTGCCTTATTATTTATCCTCTGTTAAAACGGTTTATGCACTTGGATTAAAATTGATCAAAGTCAGTTTACCAAACAAAACTCAACTGTGAAATGTTGCTCTTTCTACAAGTAAAAGAACAACTACATTGCAATAGTCTGAGTATGTTATATGGAAACAACTTCAGCCCCTGGGTGGGGTATGCTGGGTGTCTAAATACAATTGTGGGTGGGCCCTTAATCAAGTTGGAAAAAGGGGATTGGCTCTTGCTTTTTCCCTTTTGTTATCATTATATCATCATTAGTTTCTCAGTACACCTATTGTTATTGAATTAGTAGAAGGTAGCAGCCTTCATGAGGAAAAAATGATATTTCTCATTAGATTTTTATATATAAAACAGCTATCTCACATTTTGCTCTGTGAAATAAGGGTTCTTGTACTTAGCAAAACTACCAGAAAGTAATATAAAATGCTAATTATTTTTCCTGTTAACTGAACAACAACATCATTATAAAATCCTATAAAGTCTCCCTAACTCTGCAATAATATAACTAATTTTGAAACTATGTTTTAGCCAGTTCTTCCTACTGGCTGTTACCATTCTAAATAATTATTTTTAGATCACATAAGCATTTCAACTTAAAAACACAATATGCTGCCTTACTGTAACATGATTTTTGGTTAATTGTAATAACTAAAACTGGGCTTGTATCTATGTTTATTTGTCAACCTCTATAAATACAAGCTTACAAGATTTTCAAATAGTGAAATTCCACCCTTCTAAACTAAACAGATTGACATAATCCCAAAATGATATATTTGGTAACAGATAAAGAAGTAAATATACCTCTTTATCAGTCTTTTCCCCCAGAATTGTATATTGTATTTTTTGCTCCATAAGACTCACCTGGGCCCTGGCCGGTTGGCTCAGTGGTAGAGCGTTGGCCTGGCGTGCAGAAGTCCCAGGTTCGATTCCTGGCCAGGGCACACAGGAGAAGCACCCATCTGCTTCTCCACCCCTCCCCCTCTCCTTCCTCTCTGTCTCTTCCCTTCCCCTCCCGCAGCGAGGCTCCATTGAAGCAAAGATGGCCGGGGCGCTGGGGATAGCTTCTTGGCCTCTGCCCCAGGCGCTAGAGTGGCTCTGGTCGCAACAGAGCGACGCCCCGGAGGGGCAGAGCATCGCCTCCTGGTGGGCAGAGCGTCACCCCCTGGTGGGCGTGCCAGGTGGATCCCGCTTGGGCGCATGCGGGAGTCTGTCTGACTGTCTCTCCCCGTTTCCAGATTCAGAAAAAAAAAAAAAAAAAAGACTCACCTGACTATAAGATACACCTAGGGTTTTAAGGGGGAAAATTAAAAAAAAAAAAAAAAAATCTGAACCAAATAGTGTGTTTAAATATTTAATAAAATACCGTATTTTTCACTCCATAAGACACATGGGCATTTTTTCTTCCACTTTTGGGGGAAAAAAAGTGCGTCTTATGGAGCGAAAAATATGGTATTTTGTTGATTGAAGGCAACTTTCTGGCCAAATGTTCCTTAGTTATAAGTTGACAACACAAATGGCCGGCTGAGGCTGTGGTCACTCTTCCTCTTAGCTAGATGACGACTCTGGGCACAACTAATAACAGAGCAGGTGTCCAGAAGATGCTGGCCTTGACTGAAGCTTGAGCGGTGCGGCCACAGTAAATATTAGGGCAGCTCCAAGGCGCTAAGGGCGCCCCCCTTCCTCTGGCACTCACACCTCACACAGCTCATGGCACCATTAGTCCTTTCCTTTGGGCTGCCGGCAGGGGTCTCCAAACTTTTTACACAGGGGGCCAGTTCACTGTCCCTCAGACCATTGGAGGGCTGCCAAATACAGTGCTCCTCTCACTGACCACCAATGAAAGAGGTGCCCCTTCCAGAAGTGCAGTGGGGGCTGGATAAACGGCCTCAGGGGGCTGCATTGCGGCCCACAGGCTGTAGTTTGGGGACGCCTGACTGCTTTGTGTGTTCTGTCTCATGCTTCTGGTCTGCGAACTTCCTCTCTCTATTTACCTCTTTTGAGGCAAGATTTTCCTCTTCTTGTCTGTTCTGGGGATCACTGGTATTGACGAGTATAATAGGGGATTGGGCAAAGACACAGTCTAGGTTTTCATAACTATTCTGAATGGGTCAGCAGTACATTCTAACATTTGGAGTATATTTTCTGCGACATTCTGGTAACTGAGTCAAGGCTGTCTCTCCCTTTTCCAGCTTCAGAAAAATAAATTTAAAAAAAGGGGAGTGAAGGTGGGGAAAAAGGGGAATGAACTTATTAGTTGTGGGATAGCAAGATTTTCGTGGGTCTGACGGCTTAAGAAAGGTATATGGAAAAGTTACATCACTTCCCACTTAACTGGGAAAATTAAAAATGAAAGAATTAACATCAAAGGGTTCCTCAGAGATCACTCATTTCCATCGCTGACATAAGGTAGCTTTTCCAGAGAGGAGCAGTCTACCTGGCAGACGGTCAGTCAGTTTCTGCTGGAATCCTCCTGGGGTGAGGGGCCTTCAGAGGCTGCTCCTCCCCAAGTTGGCAGGAAAGCTTTTGAAGACATCAAAATGAAGCTGTCCCTCTCCAACTTTGACCCCATTGGCTAAACTAAAATAACCCAAAAATGTCGTAAGGCTCCTCTTATAGTCACACAATAGCTCTAGATGCTAGAAAACAACCATCAAAGTTCCATAATCTTTTCTTCTCTAGACTAAACATCCTGTGGTACTTAATATTTCTATCCAGACTGGTTTCCCTGTCACTCACCAGTCTAGTCTCCCTCTTCTATAGGCCATTTTATCAACTGTCCTTCTTAGAGTGTTGTGTCTACTCCTGATGAAATCTAGTCAGTGGGAATATTTTCTCCCTTGAGCTGTACATTACTGACCAATTAAATTGTCATTTGCAGGTGCATTGGGTGGTAAGATTCCATGGTGCCTACCGGGTGCTTGGCACTCAGCAGGCATTTTGAAATATTGAGTGAAGGGTTAAGTTAATGAAAAAGTCTGCAGGATTTTTTAAATGTGAAAATTACAGCTCTCTCCTATCCTGAATATATGTTATTGAATTTCTGAAACTAAATACAGAACTTTCTTTTTATTCCTATTAAGTTCAACATGTTGGTTTTAGCACAATGTTCTCATTTACTGATGTCACTACTTTTCACCCCTAGCTTGGTGTCTTTCAGATATTTAACACGCATGCCTTAAACATCTTCTCAGTTGTCATTTATAAAGATGTAGGTTAGCCAGGTCATGCCCTTTTTAGGTCACATGACAACAGATAAACTTCAGGCTGAAAGAGGACAAAGGGATCATCATACATTCACTGGAGGCTGATTCAAATTCAAGAACTCACCACTGTCATCTTTGAAAATATTTAATAACTGCCTAATTGCATTAAATGGTATAGAAAATACTCTGTTGACCTTTGTAAACTTAAAATCTAAGATTACCCAGTAGATTTTACTCCATTATGGGATAAGTGCATTCTTTTTATAGGGTGACCATAGTAAAAAAAAAAAAAAAAAAAAAAAAAAAAATCCAAGAAGCTAATACAGTGCCTGTATACAGAATACATGTATGGACTAAATGAATAGCGTTAGATGAATTATGAAACTCTCAGGAGAACCCTCTAATAATTCACCTTCCAGGCAAGTTCTGACTTAGCCTATGGGTATCTTTCAATTACTTGAAAGGCTCCATAGACTTGCTGAAGTCTGGATCTATATCACTGACTTAAAATTCTTAACAAAACTGGCCCTCAAAGGCATAATGCAAAGATACTTTTTTTTTAAATTATTATTAACTTTGAAAGCCAACAGCTTTTTAAAGATCAGCCACTAAAGTAATCCTTGACCTCTAATAGATCATTGTTCAAACTTAACCAAGGCTAACATTTTAAGAGATTCCCACATGAATCACTACGATGATGCTTCGGCGGAGAAGGCTGATGGGGCCCAAAATAGCTGCATCATCCTCATTCAAGGCAGTGTAACCGACACACTGCCCACTGCCATTACTCAATGCACTGTGGTAAGGACCGTCCCTCCTTGGAGATTTGTCTTTAGATACAAATCTGTTTCCCCCGGATAACACATTAAGGAACCACACCTACTGCCCAGTAGGGATTAGTTAATAAAAAGAGTAAGGTCATGTAAAATCAGGGCAAGGGAACCTAGTTAGCTATGAACATAGTCATGGGTTCGAACAGGTTTAGAATGCCAAGGTGCCAGGTTCGTTACCAGTAGAAACCAAAGTATGTTAAGAGGGAAGAGACATTACACACTGTTGTCAAGACAAATCCTGCCTCCATCACATATGAGCTGTTTTACCTTATTATGTAATCTCTGCAGTGCTCAGTTTTTCTTGTCTTCAAAATGATGAGGTAATAAAATAACAGTGTCTACCTCATAGTACTGTTACGAGAAATCGTTGGGACAATCCATTTAACATATTTTAGCACACAGCCGAGCCCAGAGAGACACTGTATTGTTAGCTACTTTTACTGTTACTTTTACTCTTTGGTGCTATCTGGTCAAACACAACTGGTTGGAAGGTCTGGGATGTGGCCTCTGAAGGCCTTGGAGGGTGAAGAACACACTTGGTAGAGGGCGTGACATTGTCTAAGTTGGGCAAGCCTGGATGGAAAAATACAAGTATGTTTCTAAAGATGAACCAGCCCGGAAGTCTGCTGTGGTGGAGGCAGGTGATTTTGGGGGAAGAGGTGGGTTTGGAGTCTGACTGGTTCAGGTCTGCATCTTTGCTTTTGAACCTACTAGCTTTATGATTTTGAACAAATCATTTCCTGCTTCCCTGCTGGGGCATCTTCATTTATGAAATGACAATGATAAAGCTCATCAGATTGTGAGGATTAAATGTCAGAGCACAGCAACGTCTAGCTGAAGGCTATCACAGAAACAGCAGGAAAGTGGAGTTGTGCAGTGGTGCCTCAGGGCCGTGGCTGGGGGGGGGGGAGGCAAGATGGCTGGGTCTGTAGGTCTAGCTCCTCATCCCAGCTTTGACCAGGGCAGTTCTGCTTTTTTTGTGTGTGGTTTTCCATATTGGTGTTTTGAAGATTTTCATCTTCCCATTGCTCATAAAAAATGTTTGCAATCCATTGGCTTGGCAAGCAGTATTTACCTAGTAAGTTTTCAAGTTTGGTAAGGTTTAAATGAGATGACCCATAAAACACTATGCACAGTGGTTGTCAATCAGAGAGTATAAAATCAATGCTGCATATCCTTATTCTTTTGGTAAATGCTTAGCTACTCCTATGCCTAGGGTGATCACGCATCTGGCTTTATCTGGCACAGTTCTGGTTCACGCCTGTTGTCCTGGTGTAATTTTTAATAGGGCCACCCCTCATTCTCAGAAGTGGTTTGATTTGGATGTTCAAATGATTTGTTCACCCTAATTATGCTCCATTCCACATGAAAGACAGTCATTTCATTTATAGGAAAAGTGTTGTTGGTTAAGTGGCTCTGATGGTTTTGTGGCCACAGAGGAAAAACACTGTGTTTGGCCAGGCCAGAGAGGATTCAGACATTTTGCCCTTCCTCAAATGTCAGCTATCTCATACCACATTAGCCTCGACAAACACAAAAATCAGTGTCGTCGCCGTCTCCATGCAAGGAGGCACGTAGCTGTGTCAGCTGGGGGTAAACTCAGGTTAGGAGGGGAAATATGTGGTTTTTTCCCTTTTCTACTGGGAGAGTATTTTGAAAAAAAAAAATCCTCCAGATGCCCAGGAGAGAGATTTGGTTTTTAACATGTTAAAATTTTGACCTTTTGTGACTATTAACTCACATACAGAGAGCAATGGCTTTTCCTGCCGCACCACCCAGCATGTATCCGGTCTAATCAGTAGACAGAAGAAATTCTGCAGCGGTGACTCACTTCTGGGCTAACAATGGAACTTACACTCCTTGGCTTTTTATTATTTTCAAATCTGGAATTCCTTGGTAAAATTTGGTACTGTAAATTTAGAACAAAAAGTGTGGCTGTTAATGTGCCTCTTGGGTAAAATCTCTGACAACTTGGGCAGGAGTCAAGCAAGGCTAATGCCAGCTGTTGTAGCTCGGGGTGCCTCGGACGAAGGCTTTCCCAGTGTCTTCAGACAGGTGTCATGTCATGAGGGAGAACTTCAACATAAGTGTTTTGACTGATTCTGACCAGATATTTTGAACATAAACACTTTGGAATGGCTGTGTTCCAAAGTGTAGGACAAAAAAGCCAACACACATCAAATGGTAATTCAATAGTAATTCAATACATTAGTATATCTTGAGTTCCACTTTTCCCCCCTGAAAATTAGCCAATTTTCTTCTGAACACCCAAGTTAACACTCAATTAACTCTAACTGAGAAGAAGGAAAAAGTTGTCCTGGCAACCACTGGAGAGAGTTTGGCATAATCTGTTTTACCAGAAGACTTCTTGTGATGGTCTCAGGAACTAGGGATGTCAAGTGAATTCATACCAAACTCCAGGGCTTTAAGTATTCTTAAAATAAGTAACACAAAATGTGCAGTTCTTTATCTTTAAATGAAGTCTTTGAAATTCCCCAATTATAGAGCTCTGTGATTAGCTGGGAATGCAGAAGTTATCTGGATAAATGGAACAAAAATTATTACCAACAGGTAGAAATTGGAGATTTACAATGATTTTGAACGAGTTTTGGAAACAAGGGTTATTTTTGGGACACAGAAATACGTGTAGGAAGCTGATGGCATATATATTCCTCCTCTTAGATTATTATAGTTAAAAAAAAGACAAAATCATCAACTACAGTGATTAATGAAAACATTGAAACAATGATATGACGCACACTGGAAGCATTTTTCTATCCTGTCTGGGAAGCTGCAAGGAAGGTCTTTGGATGTCATTCCAATTCAGGGCCTCCAAGGTGAGGATGTACAGAGACAACTGCCGATCTCACCACTGACTCTTAAACAGGAGGATTAGACAGATTGTTTCCTGTTTCTGGGGAAGAAAAAAAAAAAAAAAAAGAAAAAGACCTTGGGGTCACATATTGTTTTATGTACTTCATTTCCCAAATTCTGTTTTCAAGTTCTTCCAGTGTCCAGAGGTGCCAAATAAGATTAAAAGAAATATGATGAAAAAAAACTTGCCAGAGGTCAACCTGCAATGGAACACTGTATGGTCCCTTCCTCTCTGCCTAGATTCTAACGGTCACGTATTGCTCTTTAGTCGTGCTCCTGTGACATCGATGTGCATGTGAGCATTTTCTGAGTTTCCTGGGCCATGTTATTACTAGAGATTATTATTATTATTACTTTTTAAAGGGACAGGTGCATCTCTCATACTTAATGTGAAAATGACCTTCCGTCGCTATCTCACATAGTGAAACATTGGCACGCACAAGCCTAAATGAATCTCTTGTAGCAGGAGCTAAATATGGAGAAAGCAACGGGAATTCTAATTAGGTGGTTTAGTCACAACAATTAAGTAATATTTACAATTAGAAGCTAATAAGCAGGATATGGAAAGGCTTTCTGAATAATAAAACCATGATTAGAAGGTGTCCAACTTAGTACCTGACCTTCCGTTATGGGTCCTTTACACCATAATTTTTGAAAGATGTTGATATTAATATATATATATTAATAGGAAAACATGATTAAGAAAAATATCTCTTGTTTTACTGAAAAAAGAGAATTTATTGTATTTATCAACTTCATATATTAATATGTAACTTAAACTGAAACCATCAAAGAAAAACAGTTTTCCTGGTTTACATAGCAACTAGTTCAGGGTCACTGTCAGGCAGGATTAGAATGTGAATTTCCTCTCTCTTAAACTTGTGCTTAACCCACTTAGCATTCCCACCCCAGAAAACAATAGCTTTATGGGAATCAAAAAAGAAAAAAAAATCCAGAAGTTGGCCAATTGAAATTGAGCAAAATTGGAAGTTCAGTTTAGACTGTAAAGAAATAGTCAAAATTTGTTATGTGACTGTGGATACACCATTCATTCCTTTTAGGTCTTGGATTCCTCCTGAAGAATGAAAGATTTGCATAATATTCCTAAGGTCAGATTTTTTTTTAAACCATCTCTTTCCTGGTAGGTGTTTGGCAAACGTTATGATTGTCTATTATTACCATTCTATTGTGTTTTAAAAAACAAAGATTCACAGGCTCAAAGAACACAATAGCTGAAATTTTAGAGAGTCAGTCCATTACTTCCCAATCACTGAATCCCCGGATGGAAAAGGCATCTTATTGGTGGGGGTTTATTTTCAAAAACTTCTAATTAAAATTTTAAATTTATTGTGTTAATATGGATTCAAGTGTCCCACTCAATATATTGCCCTCACCCCCCCCCCCCAACAATGTGCCCCATTACACCCTCTTTGGCCCCCTCCCCTTGACTCCCTCCTCCTTTCCCTCTGGGATCTGCTGTTCTGTTATCTGTATCTATGTGTGAGATATATATATATATAATTTCACTAATCCCTTCACTTTCTCTGGTCCCTTCCCCTCATCCCCCTTCTTTCTGACAGCTGTCCCTCTGCTCCCTGTGACCCCGCCTCTGCCTCTATTCCGTTCCTCAGTTCACTGTGTTCATTAGATTCCACATATAAGTGAAATCATATGATATTTGTCTTTCTCTGCCTGGCTTATTTCATGTAGCATAATAATCTCCAGGTCCATCCATGCCATCGCAAAAGGTAAGATTTTCTTCTTTTACATGGCCCTGTAGTATTCTATTGTGTCAATGTACCACAGCTTCTTTATTCATTCATCCACTGATAAACACTTGGGCTGTTTCCAAAACTTGGCTATTGTAAACAGTGCTGCCATAAACATGAGGGTGAATATCTTCTTTTGAATTAGTGTTTTGGGATTTTTAGGATATATTTCTTAAAGTGGGATAGCTGTGTCAAAAGGCAGTTCCATTTTTAATTTTTTTGAGGAATCTCCATACTGTTTTTCACAGTGGCTGCACCAGTCTGCATTCCCACCAGCAGTGCAGGAGAGTTCCCTTTTCTCCACATCCTCACCAGCACTTGTGCGTTGATTTGTTGATAAAAGCCATTCTGACTGGTGTGAGGTGGTATCTCATTGTAGTTTTAATTTTCATTTCTCTGATGATAAGTGACGTTGAACATTTTTTCATCTGCCTATTGGCCATCTGTATGCCCTCCTTGGAGAAGTGTTGATTCAGTTCCCTTGCCCATTTTTAAATTGAATTGTTTACTTTCCTGGTGGTGAGTTTTAGAAGTTCCTTATACATTTTGGTTATTAACCTCTTATCAGATGTATCAGCGTATATGTTCTCCCATTGTTTGGGCTGTCTTTTTATTTTGTTCATGCTTTCTTTTGCTGTGCAAAAGCTTTTTAGTTTGACAGTCCCATTTGTTTATTTTGTCCTTTATTTCACTTGCCCCTAGAGCTGTATCTGCAAAAATATTGCTATGAGAGATATCGGAAAATTTATTGCCTATATTTTCTTCCAAGATTTTTATGGTTTCATGACTTACATTTAAGTCTTTTATCCATTTTGAGTTTGTTTTTGTGAATGGTGTAAGATGGTGGTCTAGTGTAATTATTTTGCATGTACCTGTCCAGTTTTCCCAATAACATTTTTAAAAACTGTCTTTACTCCATTGTATGCTCTTGCTTCCTTTGTCAAATATCAATTGACCATAAAGGTGTGGATTTATTTCTGGGTTCTCTGTTCTGTTTCATTGATCTGTATGCCTGTTCTTATACCAATATCAAGCTGTTTGATTACTATGGCCTTGTAGTATAACTTCATATCAGGAAGTGTGATACCTCCCACATTGTTCTTCACTTTCAAGATTGCTGAGGCTATTCAGGTTCTTTTTTGGTTCCATATGAATTTTTGGAATACTTATCCTAGATCTATGAAGTATGCCATTGGTATTTTAATAGGAATTGCATTAAATGTATAGACTGCTTTGAGTAGATAAACATTTTTTTAAAAATAATTTTATTTTTTTAATGGGGTGACATCAATAAATCAGGATACATATATTCAAAGATAACAAGTCCAGGTTATCTTGTCGTTCAATTATGTTGCATACCCATCACCCAAAGTCAGATTGTCCTCTGTCACCTTCTATCTAGTTTTCTTTGTGCCCCTCCCCCTCCCCCTTTCCCTCTTCCTTTCCCCCCTGCCCCCCCGTAACCACCACACTCTTATCAATGTCTCTTAGTTTCACTTTTATGTCCCACCTACGATGGAATAATGCAGTTCCTGTTTTTTTCTGATTTACTTATTTCGCTTCATATCATGTTATCAAGATCCCACCATTTTGCTGTAAATGATCCGATGTCATCATTTCTTATGGCTGAGTAGTATTCCATAGTGTATATGTGCCACATCTTCTTTATCCAGTCATCTATTGACGGGCTTTTTGGTTGTTTCCATGTCCTGGCCACTGTGAACAATGCTGCAATGAACATGGGGCTGCATGTGTCTTTACGTATCAATGTTTCTGAGTTTTGGGGGTATATACCCAGTAGAGGGATTGCTGGGTCATAAGGTAGTTCTATTTTCAGTTTTTTGAGGAACCACCACACTTTCTTCCATAATGGTTGTACTACTTTACATTCCCACCAACAGTGGATGAGGGTTCCTTTTTCTCCACAGCCTCTCCAACATTTGCTATTATCTGTCTTGCTAATAATAGCTAATCGAACAGGTGTGAGGTGGTATCTCATTGCAGTTTTGATTTGCATTTCTCTAATAGCTAAAGAAGATGAGCATCTTTTCATATATCTGTTGGCCATTTGTATTTCTTCCTAGGAGAAGTGTCTGTTCATGTCTTCTTCCCATTTTTTTATTGGATTGTTTGTTTGTTTGTTGTTGAGTTTTATGAGTTCTTTGTATATTTTGGATATTAGGCCCTTATCTGAGCTGTTGTTTGAAAATATCATTTCCAATTTAGTTGGCTTTCTGTTTATTTTGTTATCAGTTTCTCTTGCTGAGCAAAAACTTCTTAGTCTGATGTAGTCCCATTCATCAATTTTTGCCTTCACTTCTCTATATGATAAACCATCAGCTAACATCATATTAAATGGCACTAAACTGAAGGCTTTCCCCCTTAAATCAGGAACAAGACAGGGTTGTCCACTCTCTCCACTCTTATTTAATGTGGTACTAGAGGTTCTAGCCAGAGCAATCAGACAAGACAAAGAAATAAAAGGCATCCATATTGGAAAAGAAGAAGTAAAGGTATCACTTTTTGCAGATGATATGATCCTATACATCGAAAACCCCAAAGAATCCACAAAAAGACTACTAGAAACAATAAGCCAATACAGTAAAGTTGCAGGATACAAAATTAACATACAGAAGTCAATAGCCTTTCTATATGCCAACAATGAAACAATTGAGAACGAACTCAAAAGAATAATCCCCTTCACGATTGTAGATAAACACTTTAATGATATTAATTCTTGTCTATAAACACAATATAAGCTTCCACTTGTTTATATCTTCCTGATTTCTTTTTTCAGTGTCTTACAATTTTCTAAGTACAAGTCTTTTACCTCCTTGGTTAAATTTATTCCTAAGTACTTTATTTATTTATTTTTTTGTTCCAATAATAAAGGAAATTGTTTCCCTACTTTCTCTGACAGTTTATTGTTGGTGTATAAAAATGCCACTGATTTCTGAATATTAATTTTATATCCTGCCACCTTGCTGAATTCATTTATCAGGTCTAGTAGTTTTTGACTGAGATTTTAGGGTTTTCTATGTACAGTATCATCTTATCAGCAAATAATGACAGTTTTATTTCTTCTTTTCCAATTTGGATGCGTTTTCTTTCCTCTTGTCAGATTGCTGTGACTAGGAGACTTCCAAAACTATGTTGAATAAGAGTGGTGAAAGGGGGTACCCCTGCCTTGTTCCTGATCTTAAGGGAATTGCTTTTAATTTTTGCCCATTGAGTATGATGTTGGGTGTTGGTTTGTCATATATGGCCTTTATTATGTTGAAGTATGTTCCCTGTATTCCTACTTTGCTCAGAGTTTTGATCATAAATGGGTGCTGGATTTTATCAAATGATTTTTCTGCATCTATGCATCTATTGTTAAAATCATGTCATTTTTATCTTTCATTTTTTATGTGATGAATCACATTTATTGATTACAAATATTGTACCAGCCTTGCCTCCCCAGAATAAATCCAATTTAGTCATGAGATATAATCTTTTTAATGTATTGCTGGATCTGGTTTACTAATATTTTGTTCAGAATATTAGCATCTATGTTCATCAGGGATATTGCTTATAGTTTTCTTTTTTTGTAGTGTCTTTACTTGGTTTTGGAATGAGTATAATGCTTGCCTCATAAAATAAATTTGGAAGTCTTCCCTCCTCTTGAATTTTTTGGAATAGCTTGAGTGTTTAGTAAAATTCTTCTTCCAAAGAAATCTTCTTTGAGTGTTTGGTAAAATTCACCTGCAAAGCCATCTGGTCTAGGACTTTTGTTTGCTGGCAGATTTTAAATAACTTTCTATTTCATTTGTTGTAATCTGTTTGTTTAGGTTTCTGATTCTTTCAGATTGAGTTTTGGAAGATTGTATGTTTTTAGGAGTTTATCCATTTCACCTAGGTTGTCTAATTTTTTGGCATATAGATCTTCATATGTAGTATTTTATTACAATTCTTTGTAGTTCTGTGGTGTCAATTGTTACTTCTCCAAGTTTCATTTCTAATTTTATTTATTAGAGTCCTCTCTCTTTTTTTCTTGATGAGTCTTGTTAAAAGTTTGTCAATCTTGTTAACCTTTTCAGAGAACTAGCTCTTGGTTTCATTGATCTTTTGTATTGTTTTTTTTTTTAGCCTCTTTGTCATTTATTTTCACTCTGATCTTTATTATTTCCTTCCTTCTACTTCCTCTGGGCTTTATTTGTTGTTCTTTTTCTAGTTCTTTTAGGTGCATGTTAGGTTGTTTATTTGATATTTTTCTTGCTTCTTAAGGTATGCCTGAAATGCTATGAACTTTCCTCTCAGGACTGCTTTTGCTGTGTCCCATAGATTTTTGAGTTGTTGTATGTTCATTTTCATTTGTTTTAAGGAATTTTTAAAATTTCTTCCTTGATCTCATTGTTAACCTATTTGTTATTTAATAACATGTTATTTAGCCTCCAAGTGTTTGAGTCTTTTTCAGTTTTTCTCTTGTAGTTGACTTCTAGTTTTATGCTATTTTGATCAGAGAAGATGCTTGATATGATTTCAATCTTCTTAAATTTATTGAGACTTCTTTGGTGTCCTAACATGTGGTGTTTCCTAGAAAATGTATCATGAGTATTTGAAAAGAATGTATATTCTGCTGCTTTGGGGTGAAAGGTTCTGAAGATATCAATTAAATCCAGTTGATCTAGTGTGCATTTAAGGCCACTGTTTCTTTGTTAATTTTTTGTCTGGATGATATATTCATTGATGTTAGTAGATATAAGTATTGCTACCCCAGCTTTTTTTTTTTTAATTTCAATTTGCATGGAATACTTATTTTCCATCCCTTCACTTTCAGTCCATGTATATCTTTTGTTCTGAATTGGGTCTCTTGTAGACAGCATATACATGGGTGCTATTTTCTTATCCATGCAGCTACTCTATGTCTTTTGATTGGAGTATTTAATGTATTTACATTTAACGTTATTATTTATATGTACTTATTTATTGCCATTTTATTCTTTAAACATACCTCTTCCTCTCAATTTTCTTTCCCTTTGCTCTTTTTATAGCAGGCCTCTTAACATTTCTTGGAGTACTACTTTGGTTTTAATGAATTCCTTGAATCTTTTTTGTCTGGGAAGCTTTCATTTCTCCTTCAATTTTAAATGGTAGCCTTGCTGGATAGAGAAGTCTTGGTTGTAGGTTCTTGTTTTGCATCACTTTGAATATTTCTATCCCTTCTGGCCTGAAGGGTTTCTGTTGAGAAGTCAGATGTTTTCTTTATGTGGGCTCCTCTGTAGGTAATTAACTGCTTTTCTCTTGCAGCTTTTAGTATTCTTTCTTTGTCTTTAACTTCAGCATTTTAATTATCATGTGTCTTGGTGTAGACCTCCTTGGGTCCCTCTTTAATGGGACTCTCTGTGCTTCTTGAACTTGTGTGATTTGTTTCCTTCATCAATTTTGGGGAATTTTCAGCTATGATTTCTTCAAACAAGTTCTCTCTCCCCTGTTTATGCTCTTCTCCTTCAGAAACCCCTATGATGTGGATGTTGTTTCTCTTCATGTTATCACAGAGCTCTCTTAGAGTTTCTTCAGTCTTTTTGAGCCTCTTTTCTTTTTGCTGCTCCTCTTCTGTGCTTATGTTTATCTTGTCCTCTAAATCCCTGACTTGATCCTCTGCTTCATCCAGCTTGCTCTTGATTCCTTCTAGTGCAGCCTTCATTTCTGATATTGTATTTTTCATTTCTGACTGGTTCTTTTTTATAATTTCCATGTCTTTTTTGATGCTTGCTATCTTTTTGTTTAAGTTCTCATTGTGATTATCCATTGTTGCTCTAAGATACTTGAGCATCCTGATAATCAGTATTTTAGACTCTGCATCTGGTAGTTTGGTTACTTTCATTTAGTCCTTTTTCTGGGGAATTCTCTTTTGATTCATTTGGGTCATATTTTTTTTCTGCCCATTTTTTCTGTGTATTAGGTAGTTCTGCGCTGACTTTGACATTATTTGTGGTGTCTTTATGAGGACGATGGGCTCAGTTGTACTGACCTCCATCCCACCTGTGTTCCTTGCTCTAGGAATGCTTCTTGAGGGTATTATTTACCCTCCTGTTGTATGTGAGTATTGAATGCAGTTGGTCCTTTTGTGGGTGCAGTTATCTCTTCAGACTGGCTGGCTCTAAGGTTAACCTCGATCACATGTGTTAGACATTGTGCAGTGTCTGTCCTGTTGGGTATATTTATCCTCCATTGTGTCTGCTGCCTGCTGAACTCCTCCTTTGTGTGTGCTGCTTATGTAGCTAGCTGAGTCTAGTGTTGGTACAGTCTCCCACCCACTACTGGTTGTGTTGGTTCTGGGTTTTCTGGGATTGGCATTAGTCATTGTTTGTACCCTGCCATGAGCTACCTGTCTGGAGCTACTGCTTTGTTTGTTCGCTGTTTGTGTCTGTGTTTTTTGTGCCTGGGTACTGTGGTAGGGGCCCACTTGTGTATAAGGATCAGCTTCCTCCTTCTGAGAGATGACAGTAGCTCCATAAAAGCTGCAAGCTCCATAAGATTTGCCTCCACTTTTCAGCTGTTCCATCTCTTGCAGCTGCCTGGTCTTCCCACAGAATTTTCTGTAGAAAGACTGTTGTGTGGGCTCAGACTGGCGTCACCTCACCAACCCCTCTACAGGTTGCAAGCTGGGCACCTCGTGCTCCAGTGGCTGCCTGCTTACCTGTCCCATTAGCCAGTGCTCAGACCCAATTGCGTGTTATCCACTTCATCTTTTAATTAATGAATGTTATGATAATTAGCAAAACAATCTATTAATGTACCTCTAAATAAAACACTCATTGGTACCTTGCACTAATTTGAACTCCTATTTGGAAAGAATAAATCTTATTTTAGTTAAAAATATGCTCAAAAGTATTATTAAAAGGAGAATAACAGACTTATGAATCTGCAGTGAGAACTGTAGGATCTATTAATAGAAGTTGCCCTAAAGCCAATAAAAATAATGTCTTGCCAGAGAATGAGCAATCCACCAAATGGCTTTGTCATTGTTGTTACATTGGAAATATCCATTTAGCATGACAGACTCATCTCTAAACCAACCATTTGAATTTATGGCTAAAATGTGGATTTGTGATCTGAGTACAAATTGTCTGTTTCTGTCACATTGGATTACAAACAGGCATTGTGATTGGTTTGATCTTTCCCAATGCTCAAACTCTTGACTTAGTCATGGAACAAGCCCCATTTCAGTATCCAAATCACTGACTTGTCTTTTTCTCTGCTGTTAGCCATGCCCTGGGCTCCTCAGAGGAGGCAGCTGGAAGTGGTGAGGGCAGATTATAAAAAAGTTGAACAGTGTGCAGCCTTGGATCTTCTGGATCAGAGGCCATTGTTAAAGAGGGTTGGAAAGGATAGGAAAAGGCTTGCACACTGCAGACTACAAAATACCAGCTCTCTGATATACTGACTCTGTCTTTTGAATCCTTTATTATGCTTCTAGTCAGTCAGTTGGTCCCTCTCTTTCCTTTTGCCTTTGTGAGGGTCCCACCCGGCTCAAACACTGGTGTCATCTCCAATCTTCTCTCCTCCCCTAAACATCTGAGAGGACAGTATATATGTACTATTTTACAACTTCTTTCTCTCCCATTTCGATAGTCTTAGAGGAAAGCTTTATGTGGTCACATGTAAAAGAATGCTTAAATGAAGTTAAATTGGAGGATTTTTCAGATCCTTTAATGCATTAATATTTATTGTAAATATCCAAGTGGAGAGGGGTTCTAAGGAATATAGTATATAGCTTTTTCTCTAACTTAATTGAGGACCTTTTTTTTTTTTGTCTGAAGAGTTTGGCACGTAGCAGGCTCACATAGTTGGATAGATAGTTAAACTGTGCTGTGAGAAACAGTCTGGAAAAGCCTGTTAAGGAATTCATCTTTCTACATCCTGGTGCCTGATGCATATTGAGTAGTAGGTGTTTAGTAAATGTTTGAATGAATGAACTAATGCATGGTATGGAGCCAAGATCTCGGGTGTCTGTTTCACAGGACACAGGGCACAGGATTCAGGTCCATCTACAAAATCCCATCCTAAAACCATCCCGAGGTAGGTCTGGCTTCATGGGCCTGTGATCCTCATGTCCTGTGCTTAGAGGGACCCTGCAGTGAAGCTCTGCTGTCACTGTCTAGAAATATTTTATGTTTTTTTAAAAAAGGAGTCCCACATTTTTCTTTTGTTCTGGGTTCCACAAAAGAGGTGGCTGCTCTTCGGGAGGTGTCTTTTTCTACAGTTCTTCTGTTCCCTCTCTGTGCCACTTCTATTCCCAGTGACCAGGAGCCTCAGGTATACGCAGCTTCTGGAGCCTCCTCTTCAATTATCCTTCATCAAAACCTATGTTCTGAATATATTGATAATGCAGGGAGTTATGTTCTCTCTAACTACCATGCTGGAAAGAGCACATCATTTTGTTTACGTTAAAGTGTAAATAGCAGAGAAGACATGAAGTATCACCTTCAGCTCCCATCTCTATGTTCAGTGAACTTTAAAATGGAATGATTCTTTTAGCCAAGGATTGGCTTTCTAACAGTAGTATTGTAGGTATTGACCATACACATATATTTTTGGCATCCTTCATATACAGATATTTTGGGATGGGCAACTTTCTTATATTCTTTAAATTATACTCATAAGGCAAAAGATTTATATGGTCTGAAGAGAAATCAGAGGATTAAGTATAAACTGGCAGTTACAAACTAGTCCTAGGGATGTAAATTACAACGTAAAAATATAGTCAATAATATTATAATAACTATGCATGGTGCCAGGTGGGGACTAGACTTATTGGGAGATCACTTTTGTAATTTATATAAATGTCTAACCGCTATGCTGTACATCTGAAACTAATATAATATTGAATGCTAACTGTAATTAAAAACAAAAAATAAAAAAATGCTGGAAATAGGGAAAGAAAGAAGACATATAGATGTCCATAGGAGAAGACACTCAAAAAATTATACTCTTAAAGCAACTATGGATAATATCATTGTATTTATGAAACAGCTTACATTCATATTAAACATTGTTTTAAAAATTATGGTGTCATTGCATTTTTTAAGTTATCAAAGCATTACCAAAGTGATACTTTTTTTCTTATCAGTTTTACAATAAATATATTCCAAAAGCTTGTTTACTTTATCTACAACAGTCCTACCTTTCCATTAGAAATCATAAGTTCTGAATTTTAAAAGAAGTCTATTTTGCCATTATCTAAGCACTATGAATTTGGACAAGTTACTTGATATCTTGAATTCTTTGATTCCTCATTAAAAAAAAAAAAGATTATCTCTTTTCCTAACTGTGGGTTTACTCTAGGGGTTAAAGGAACCGTGTGCTTTGAAGTCCATGCAAAAAGGCCATGATTTAATACCCTTGTGAGTGCGAGTCATGCTTTCTGGAATGTCTGCAGACAGAGCCAGAACCGAAGGTAAGGACAAATGACCGCAGAGTCTAGGATGGGGACAAGGTTTGAAGAACTGATGTAGAACAAAGAGCTAAAAACACACACAGGAGAACATCTTTCTCTTGACTGTCATGAGTTAAAGACCTAGTCAATGCTAGCAGTTGGTGACAAATCAAAAATTTGAAAATGAAGCATGACAGGAAAAAGCTGAACACAGGGGCAAGGAGGAAGGGGGAACAAGAAGTTGAATGGGGCGAACCTGAAAAGGCGGTGGTGAAGTGGATGGAGCATCAAACTGGGATGTGGAGGACCCAGGTTCGAGACCCCGAGGTTGCCAGCTTGAGCTGGTTTGGGCAAAGCTCACCAGCTTGGACCCAGGGTCACTGGCTCCAGCAAGGGGTTACTCGGTCTCCTGTGTCCCCTCCGGTCAAGGCACTTATGAGAAAACAATCAATGAACAATTAAGGTGTCGACACAACGAAAAACTGATAATTGATGCTTCTCATCTCTCTCTGTTCCTGTCTGTCTGTCCCTGTCTATCCCTCTCTCTGAATCTCTCTGTCTCTGTTAAAAAAAAAAAAAGTTGGATGGGGAGAAGGAAAGGAGGAGGGTTTTCTGTGTTCTTTTCACAACAACTAGGGGAGTACATAACAGAAGGAAGAGACAAGAAAGGGAAATTCGATACTGATCTTGTTAAGGAAGGAAGGAAAAAGAAGAACCTTTCAATGGAAGTTATAAGGAGAGAATCTGTTTTCTAAACAACAACTGCTCAAGAAAGAATTTCTGTAGAAGGGATTTCAATTAATAAATCAGAATGATTTCAAGACACATCCTGGCAGGGAGTTAAATTCAGGATTTTGGGAGCGTGTGGGCTTCAGGTCAGCAGGGAAGTTGGCTCTGTTTTGAAGATCCTATCAGGAGTCAAAGGACAGGCCTTGTGGAAAGACCTTGGTGGTGATGGAAGGCCAAGGCTAAATTTTCTGACCATTTGATTTAGGAAGGAAGGAACAGATAGAGGAGGCATTGTGATATGATTTTTAAAAAATGTATTTGTGATTCCATTCAAAGTTAAAGGGCAGTATTGTAGACTTAACAATGTAATGTGACTGGGAAGTGAAAACCAAGGTGGGGGTCAGGCTATAAGAGCAGGTGTGTGTGTGTGGGGGGAGATAGGAGGGTGAATAAGCAAGATTAAGAGTAGAAAGAGCCAAAAATAATTTGAGCAAATCATAACCAGTGCTTTTAAAATTTATTATTTTTATTTTTTATTTTATTTTATTTATTCATTTTTAGAGAGGAGAGAGACAGAGGACAGAGAGAGAGAAGGGGGGAGGAGCTGGAAGCATCAACTCCCATATGTACCTTGACCAGGCAAGCCCAGGGTTTTGAACCGGTGACCTCAGCATTTCCAGGTCGATGCTTTATCCACTGCACCACCACAGGTCAGGCCATAACCAGTGCTTTTAAAGATGTTGTTTCAAATAGGGTGACAGCTGGTATTGGAGGTCAACTTGGTTCCGAGTCAGTTTCGACCCATGCAGGTATCTGGTGCCCATGGAATTCCAGCATTAGCCAATAGGAAAGTTAGAGCAGAAGAATATAAACAAAGTCGCTAGGGGATTTTGGGTCCCATGCTGGAGGCTTGTTTACAGAAGCACAAAGCACAAGTCAAGGTCATTGTAGGAGCAGCTCCAGTTAATGGGGTGCTGTCCTTTACCACCTGACAAGTACCCCTTTTCTATGCAAAAGTAGGTCCCAGAGTGATGTGAAGCCACCAGATTGTATTCCAGCTGGGTGGACAGCACTGGATGGAAGGCAAGGTGGTTTCAGGAGACTAAGGCAGCAATTGTAAGAGGTGAGGGAGGGATAACTAGAGCTGATCTTTTCTTGCACAAAAAGAAAAGTAAACTTTTGGAAGCAGTTATATGTGGAGTAGAGAAAGGTAGAAGTGAGGAGGGTAGAGAGAGGGAGAGAAACATAGGCTCAGTGTTCTACTAAGTGCGACACAGGTGTAACCTCATCTTAATGTCACTGCCACCCTGTGAGGAACCGAGTATTAGTTCCTGTTTACAGATGTGTGTTCAGGTGTCTTGCTGTATCTGTGGCTAAACTTGATTGCACACTTATTATGTAAAAGGCACTTTGAAGATGCTCTCTTAATACTTGCAACAAAAACAGAAAGTAAATGCTATTACTACTTCCATTTTCCAAGTGAGAAAGCAAGGAAGGTAAAGGTTCTGCACCATGCACAAGGCCACACAGCCAGAAGGTGGGAGCCATGATGCAAATCCAGGCAATCTGTCTCCAGAGCCTAGAACCTTAACCACCAGAATAAACAGCCTCGGATAAGCCAACATTAGGTGAAAAATAGAGAGAAGATAAATTTACAAAGACTTAGAAATTATTATTTTAAAGGCGACAAGGACAGATAGGGTTAGGGAGAGAAAACTTAATCCAGAAAGGAAGATTTGAATGTTTCATCTTTAGAGACAGGAGAAACTTTGTTGATAATTTTAATAATAATGAAGATAATAACATAGTGACCATTTAAGGCTTGCTACACACCAGACCATTCTAAATTCTTTTAATATATTATCTCACTGAATTTTCAGAAAAATGTCTTTGTTTCTTATTAAAATCCCAGGACCTAGCACACAGTAGGTGCTAGGTAAATATGAATCTTAAAAGGTGACTCTAGTTTAACTTTTAGGTCATACAGCAAAATCTCTCTCTTATTATTTATTTATTTATTTATTTATTTATTTATTTATTTATTATTGTGGAGAGAGAGACAGAAGAAAGAGAGAGATGAGAAGCACCAGATTGTAGTTGCAGCACCTTAGTTGTTCATTGATTACTTTCTCATATGTGCCTTGACTAGAGTACTCCAGCCGAGCCAGTGACCCTTTGCTCAAGCCAGCGACCTTGGGCTCAAGTCAGTGACCCTGCCCTTAAATGGGATGAGCTCATGCTCAAGCCAGTGACACTGGAGTTTCAAACCCGGGACCTTGGCATCCTAGGCCAATGCTTTATCCACTGCACCACCACCAGTCAGGCTCTCTCTCTCTCTTTTTATTATTTTTTTTAGGTAAGATGAGGGGAAATAGTGAGGCAGACTCCTATATGTGCCCTGAGCAGGATCCACCTGGCAACTCTGTCTAGGGCTGATGCTTTGGTACCAAGCAATTTTCAACACTTAAGGCTGACCCTCTCAGACAAATTAAGCTACCCTCAGTGCCCAGGGCTGACGCTCAAAGCAACTGAACCACTGGCTGTGGGAGGGGAAGAGGGGAAGAAGGAGGAGAGGGGAGAGAAGCAGATAATCGCTTCCCCTGTGTGCCCTGACCGGAAATTGAACCTGGGACATCCATATGTAGGGCCAATGCTCTATCCACTGGGCCATCAGACAGGGCTACTCTCTCTTTTTTTTTTATTATCTCGCAGCTTTTATCTTTGTCTGAAATTCTCCTGTTTATTTCTTAGCTTGTTTATTATCTCCTTTCTCTCTCTTAGCATGTAAACCCTAGGACAGTATAGTCTAACTCGCCTTGTCCAATGCTGCACTTGCAGCACTGGAACAATGCCTTGGGCACGGGAGGTATTCCTCTATATTCACTGTGTGAATGGAAGAAGAGAACCCAGGGTTTCAGCCTTCCAGAACAGCTCTTCCGCTACAGCACACTGGATCACAGAGCAGGGAGGCCAGCTGCTCACATTCCTTGTGTGATGTATAGCATCTTTCCCTGTGTCTGTTCTCAGGGAGCACCTGTTCACTTTCTCCAAAACTGAATCAACCATTCTTTTACCCAGACAGAGCGTAGTTGTTGGGAAAGGAAGAAAAATTTCTTTGTTTCTGCTGTTTCCAACACATAAGCAGAGATCATCACAAAGGTGATCAAATGATCTATATATAAAAATGACTGTTTCACCTTATACCTATTAAAATGTCACCCCAATAAATTTTAAAAAATGGTTCAGCCCTGGCCGGTTGGCTCAGTGGTAGAGCATCAGCCTGGCATGCGGAGGTCCCGGGTTCGATTCCCGGCCAGGGCACACAGGAGAAGCATCCATCTGCTTCTCCACCCCTCCCCCTCTCCTTCCTCTCTGTCTCTCTCTTCCCCTCCCGCAGCCGAGGCTCCATTGGAGCAAAAGGTGGCCCGGGCACTAGGGATGGCTCCTTGGCCTCTGCCCCAGGCGCTAGAGTGGCTCTGGTTGTGACAGAGCAACGACCCGGATGGGCAGAGCATCGCCCCCTGGTGGGCGTGCCGGGTGGATCCCGGTCAGGTGCATGCAGGAGTCTGTCTGACTGCCTCCCCGTTTCCAGCTTCAGAAAAAAAAAAAAAATGGTTCAGATGATAAATTTTGTTATGTGCATTTTTTTAAAAAAATTTATTTATTTATTTATTTATTTATTTATTTATTTATTTTAGAGAGAGAGAGAGAGAGAGAGAGAGAGAGAGGAAGAGAGAGAAAGGGGGGAGGAGCAGAAAGCATCAACTCCCATATGTGCCTTGACCAGGCAAGCCCGGGGTTTTGAACTGGTGACATCAGTGTTCCAGGTCAACGCTTTATCCACTGCGCCACCACAGGTCAGGCTGTTATGTGCATTTTTCACAATTAAAAAGACTAGGCTAAAAACAGAGGGGCTCTTGGTAGTATGACATGTGCAGTACTTCATTTTAAAGGATCAAGAGCCAAAGGTGAATGGCTCAGTTAACTCCAATGAAAATACAGAGTATGTTAGAAAGGACTATGGGTATAAGACTAAGAGGGAACAGTTACCACCATAAACAACCTGTATCAGAGATGAGGAAGTGGTTAGCAGAAGTGCTTTTGTTTTGGACTCCTGATGGTCAGTGTTATAAATAACACTTTCTTTGATGGCTTTTTAATGTAATGTACATTCTTAAACACTTTACACGAATCACTATAAAGATTTAGGACTTTGGAGCCTGCGGCGTTTGCAAAGTCAGGCTGATCAGAGCAGGCTGTGACAGACACGTTGCTCTGAAGTCGAGGATGCAATCCCACAGGCACTCACCTGTCTACACGAAGCTGGCAGACAATGCTTAGTGGATCGACAACTCCTTCTTCTTTCAGCTGTTGACAGCCGATGGATGTAGCAATAAAACACCCCGTTCTACCTATCCCCGCGCTGAAAAGAAAGGACAAAGAATAACAAGGTGGAAGAAAAATCGCAGAGATAAAATGTACTTTTTAAAAAGTCCTTTTAAATTTGAAACAACAGCTAGGATTAATCACATTAATAACAACAACAACAGCTCTCATGGACTAAGTGCCACAACCTGGGCTCTGTGCCAAGTGCTCAAATACACTCTCTCTTTTAGTTATGTGCAGTAGGAAGAGTGGCATGGAGGCAGGTGCCGCATCAGGAAAATAGTGAGAAAAGCATTATAACTGTTCTACAAAGAATAACTACGGCCTGAATTTAGGTAAGAGATGGACACTAGAAAGGAGGGGAAAGACTTAGGCACGTCACAAAGGTGAGTCTGGAGTTGAATGGTCAGAAAAGCAAAATGTCAAAGATGAGCAGGACTGGAAGAATGATAGTCCCAATGAGAGAAAGGCGGAATTCTGGAATGAGCTGCTTTGAGGGAGAGTTTAGTCTTAGATATCTTGATGTTGAAAATTCTCATGAGTAACTGAAGATTCAATTCAATTTAGGAGAAAAGAAGTGGCTAAAGGCATATTATTTCCAAGTCACTTTATAGATTAATAAAAACACTAACAAACCCTTTACTTATGTGTGTGTCTATGTCTTTCTCTTAGTAATTAAATAGTTTTGTTTGTTTGTATGTTCATTTTTACAGAGACAGAGAGAGAGTCAGAGAGAGGGATAGACAGGGACAGACAGACAGGAATGGAGAGATGAGAAGCATCAATCATTAGTTTTTTGTTGCGCATTGTGACATCTTAGTTGTTCATTGATTGCTTTCTCATATGTTCCTTGACCGCGGGCCTTCAGCAGACCGAGTAACCCCTTGCTCAAGCCCGTGACCTTGGGTCCAAGCTGGTGGGCTTTGCTCAAACCAGATGAGCCGTACTTAAGCTGGTGACCTCAGGGTCTTGAACCTGGGTCCTTGGCATCCCAGTCCGATGCTCTATCCATTGCGCCACCTCCTGGTCAGGCAATTAAATAGTTTTTATGTAAATTTCTCTTAAATCTATATTTAAATTCCCTCAATTTCTCCTAAACTCTAGAGTGTTATTCTATCGCCTAGTTGGACTCTTGACACTACTATTTTGTACTTGCTTTCAGTTCAATGTACCTAAAACAGAATTATCTTTTCCTTCAATGGCATTACCAGTCAGCCACAAGTTTCCCAGCCTAGAAATCTTGGCGCTGTCTTCAACATCTCCTTCTCTCATCTCCCACATCCAATCTGTTACCAATTCTTATATTTTCCACCTCTATTGAGCTTTTCGGGTCTATGCTTTCCTTTTTATAGACTGTGCTCAAGTTTTCAACATCTCTTTATTTCATGATTAGCAATGATTTCATTATGGTTTCCAAGTCACCAGTCTTTCCCTGGACTAATTCACAATACACACAGCTGCTAGGGACCTGATCATATTACTCTCTACTCAAAACTGTAGATGGCTCCCAATAGTTACAGCCCAAGGTTCAAGCTTTCTACCATGGTATTCATGACCTTGAATAATATGTATACGATTAACTCTCAAAAAGTTTATGTCATTTTACTGTCCTCCTGTACCCTTTGTGCTCCCCCCCCATTTACATGAATCATTGCAAAAAATGCCTTTTATTTTCTAGTTTTCCTTTCTGTGTTAATGCCTTAGTTACCATCTTTTAAAACCACAAACATTGGTCTCTCCAACATTATTCAGATGTTTACAGGCTTTCTCCAATCCTCCTGGTTTGAATTAATAACCCCCCTTTTGGCACTCAAATAGCAGTTCTTTCTCTTATTTGCAACTTGTTTCTACTGAATGTGAGTGCAAAGGAATACAGAAGTAGATTGGGTTTCTTTTAGTTGAAGTGTCTATAGAGACTTTGTTTCATTAAAAAGAGGGTTTGAAGTGTATTATATGAACGGCAGGCATTTTGGTTGTGATAAATGAAAGAATAACCCATGCATAAGAAGGGTTTAAGGAAAGAGTTGTTGCAGGACAAGATACACGAGGTGCGACAGTAAGTAGACAAGCTTGGCTTGAAGAGAAAGTTACTTTAGAGAAACAGTGGGAAATAAAACTGGGAAGGTACACGGAGGCCTATAAAAGGTCTTATATGGGAAGCAAAGAGATTTAGACTTTATCCTCTAAAACTTTTTATTGTTGTTGACAGTTTGATGAAAACTAGGAACTTCCACGTCCTAAAAAATTTTACATAACTTTAGGTACTCATATTTGTTTAAGTAATTTCAAGGGGTTTGCTGACTTCGGTGGCTCATCCAGAGAACCAAGGTTAACAACCTTAGCTCTGGGCAGGGGGAAGTCATTGTGAAGTTCTGAGCAGGGACTCCATATGATGGAAGATGGTTTTAGGAGCATCAACAAGGAGAAGTACAGCAGATAGGCCACCATGGGGAGAGCTGGGGAAGTGGGGGGGGCGTGTGTGCAATTAGCTGACTACTTCTTTTTTTTTTTTTTATAATAAATTTTTATTAATGGTAATGGGATGACATTAATAAATCAGGGTACATATATTCAAAGAAAACATGTCTAGGTTATTTTGTCATTAAATTATGTTGCAAACCCCTCGCCCAAAGTCAGATTGTCCTCCATCACCCTCTATCTAGTTCTCTGTGCCCCTCCCCCTCCCCCTAACTCTCTCCCTCCCTCCCTCCCATGTCCTCCCTCCCCCCCCACCCTTGGTAACCACCACACTCTTGAGCTGACTACTTCTAATGTATGAATGAGGTGATAAGAGTCTGAATTTGGGTGATTGGACAGGAAGTGATGATTATGGGAGCTTTGAAGGGAAAGCCAGTTTGGTGACTGATTAAAAACTGAGGCTGGAATTAAGAGAAGGCCAAAGATAACTGTCAATGTTAGAGCTTGAGTGCCTGAAAAAGAGATGGTCTCGTTTGTAAAAATACTTATCAGAAGGGGACCTGGTTTTATAGAGGAAGTGGCTAGTTCATTTTAGATATCCTGAGTGTTTTACAATTTTGGGTGGGGGACAGTTTCAACTGAACAGGATGGCCAATTAGATTGTTTTTCCTCGGCCCCAAGGTAAGGTTAGGGTAAGGCCCCAAGGTAAGGTTAGGTTAATGCTAAAAACTGAATAATGATGCTCTTTAATAAGTAGACATATAGTAAAATTTGTTCTTAAACAAACCACACAGGTTCAAAAAAGAATGAAGCCACAATTATCATTTAAAATAATGTAACTTCTTCATTAAAGATATCAAAAACATTCTTACAAGACTTACAAGATGTTCAATGAAGCAACACCAATGAGAGTATTTTGAGAAAGTATGAAAAATAAATGGCTAGTTATTGAAATAACTTTTAAAATGCTTGCTTTAGTTTAGGAGCACTAAAGGGAAAGTGAGGGATGAGATGAGAGCTTTGAGCCAGACATTAGGGAAGAGACCCACGGACATCCACTGCTTGTGTGGGCTTAACCTCCAGTAGCCCCTGTTCTGGTCACAGCACTTTGTTTTTGCTTTGGAGAACTACCACTTGCCCACTTAACCATTTCATAATTTATTTCCATCTGTTTTTCATAAAACAATGTTTAAAATAGTTGGCTGGTTTTCACCAAATGTGAAATAATAATAAATGTTACCAAGATACAATTCAAGTATAGTTCAGGTGCCACCTTGAAACAACAACAAAAGCCACCAATAAGTTAGGAAATCGTATCTGCCATTCCTAGCGTATATTAGACTGATGAGACTAAATGAAGCAAAATAAGTTTCAAGGTAGAGGACTGAATTGGCTCCTGTTCCTTGAGATGTTTATTTAGAAATGGTATTTTCTCCACTGTGTAATTGTTTGCTGAAGATGCCCTTATTTATGAATCCTGATGAAGATTCAACTTTTAGGAAGTTAATCAATTTCAATAAACATTTATTTTACTGACAAAGTCACACCCAAGAAGTAAAACCCAACTTCTATCTGCTCTTGGTTTTTACAAAGAATGGAGAGTTTGCAGAGGCAGAAAGGATAGTTCATGCCTTACCTGCAGTGGACAACCACAGGCCCTTGGCCTGCAGAAGCAAGTCTGTCTTCTTCTACGTCCATCATGAGTTGGAGAAGGGGCTGGGCACTGTCTGGAGTCTTGTGATCGGGCCATGATGTGTACCAGTAATGCTTCACATGTTGGGTGTGACTTCCTTGCTGAAAATAGCAACAGCCACCAAATGCGTCATTTACTTGTACAACTACAATTCACACAAACCACAATACTGCATGCCTTCTATTATTCCCATCTTGCTGGCAACTTATTTCCAGATGAGTAAAATATCTAGGAGATTTTTGAAGAATAATTCTTCACCTTGAGAAAACTTACCTGTAAATATTCTGATATCAAAGTTTGACAGTCTTGCTTCTATTAAATGACACACAATGCAATATACAGGTGATGTATTTTGGAATTGTACCTGTGAAACCTCTATGATTTTATTAACCATTGTCACCCAACAAATGTAATTAAAACAAGAAGATGAAGTAGAAAAAATAAATGAGAATATATAATTAGCATAGAAAATGTGTATATCACTCATGCTAAATATTATATATGTTTGTAATTTGCTATAATAAATAAAATGATAGATAAAAATGTAGCCAAGAAAGAATTGGGGTGTTTTCTGCTCTTTGCACATTCCTGACAGGTTACTAAAACATATTAACCAATATAAGCCATGTAATTTTATATTCAGTTATTCTAATACTTCTACACTCATCCCAAACTCCAGTTTTAAGGGCAGTGAGAAATCCCAGTAGCAAAGGGGTTACAGGGTTCATTAGATTAGAAATGTTTTGAGTGAAGGTCCATGTATATCATCTCCAAACTCAGCATCCAGTTGGGCTGCTGGCATGACCGAAGCACTTCGATATGTATTTAAAAATAAGTTTTGGTAAGTGCCTTCCTACCTCCAGCTCCTCACTGCTGACCGTCAGTGAGGCTGTGCCTCTGCTCGCCCTGTGAAGATGCTGTCCTCACAGGGCGGCACTAGACAGGATTAAAATCTTTGAGATGATTGTCCTCCAGAGGCAGAAACAATACCATGGCAACATTCCTCAGCATCTGCTGCCCATAAGTTAAACAAGATAATTTTTCTATGACGTAAACTGGTCTAGGGAAAGTCCCTATAAATAAATTACTGTAGCTCCACGTTTTGAAGAGCTCAGCAACACTTTCAGGCTCTCCCTGCTGCCCCCGGCCGCCCACAAGCACAGATTTTCTTTCACAGTTCCCAGGTCTGACTTCCCAGGTCTGACTCAAAGCTGCGGAGACCAAAGGGAAATTAAAAAAAAAAAATCATGGTAAAGTCTGCAGAACAAGTCTTTAGTTAAAGGCATTCAAAAAGTTAAATCAAGAGATCTTTTGTTTATGCAAATTAGAAGATCGTTGCTTCCTATTTAGTGAATTTCCTTAATATCTACTTCTTTAATTCATTCAACATATGACTAATAGCTGACAATAAAGAAACACGTGAGAGGATGATTTAATTTTTCTTTCATCTTGACGCTATTTAATTGGTTTAAGTTAAATCTGTTGTACTTGTTAGGATAATAATTTCAAAGAAGGAATGTTATGTTCTAATATCATTTACTTTGTAGAGAGCTATAGCAATGTAATCTTACCTTTAAGATAAGGTTTCGAACAGTATAGTTGTCACATTCATTTACATTGATAACCAGAACCTCGACTTTCCCATATATTCCTCTCTTTTCAGGCCAGTATAGCACGCATTTCTGATGAAGGAAAAAGAACGTAGCGAATATTAATGATGTTCACTGGCCTTCAAGTACTTTTCATTCAAGTATCTCAAGAGTTTTTATTTAATTTTAAAAATCATGTATCAATTCTTACAATTCTGTAAATGCACAAAACCCACTGAATTGTACATATTAAGCTGGTGACTTTTATGGTATGTGAATTATATCTCAATAAGGTAATTTTTTTAAATTTTTTTTTTAGTAAAGTATCAACTTTTTCATGTTCCTGCCAAACACTGTTGCTATTAACCCCATACCAAAATAAGGTAGAATTTCCCAAAACTCCACAGAAAAGTTAAGAATGAATTAAGAATTTAATTAGATATGAAGAAATCAATATTCAAATATTAGAGTATATCATGTAATGACTAGAAGTAAAAGAAATGTTTCTCCCAAAGATTGAGGCAAGTCACACTTTTCTGCCTCCTCAAGTGGAAGTGTCTAATCAGAGAATCTGTGATGTGTTACATGCCACAGGATGGAGTTTCTCTTGCATGTGAAACAGACATAATGACAATTAATGACTGTATGGTAGTATATTTTTTCAGGACCAATGGTCTTTTTTAACCTATGGGTCTATCACAATAGGTGTACAACAAAATTACTTTAAAAATATTTCTGTAATGGATCTTCTCTGAAGGGTTCAATAACAATAATAATCATATTGCAAACAAGGCAATATATTTATAATATGGTGGTAAAGTTCAGGCTTTGGGGTCAGAGAGTTTGGGTTCACATTTGGTTCTACCACTTATTATCTGTGAATTCACATGCAAGGTAATCTCTCTGACCTCAGTTTCCTCATGATTTACTATATGGAAAGCACTTAGAAACAGCCAGGCAGCCTGACCAGGCATTGGCGCAGTGGGACATTGAGGACCCAGGGTCAAACCCTCAAGGTCACTGGCTTGAGTGTGGGATCATAGATGCAACCCCATGGTCACTGGCTTGAGCCCAAAGGTCACTGGCTTGAAAAGTAGCTGGCTTGAGCAAAAGCTCACTGGCTCAGCTGAAACCCCCTGGTCAAGGCATGTATGAGAAAGCAATCAATGAACACTAAGGTGCCACAACTATGAGTTGATGCTTCTCATCTCTCACCCTTCCTGTCTATCTGTTTCTGTCTGTTCCTGTCTGTCCCTCTGTCCCTCTCTCTCCAGCTAAAAAACAAAAAGAATGAAAAACAGCATTCAAAACATGTTGCTCTTATTACTCTTGTTATATTTTACAATTATTGGGATTTGCTCTAAATTGATTAAATCATTAATTAAGCATGAAATAATGCATTAAATATTATATTATTATATCCAAGCTATATTATTAAAAAATACAAAATGAGATTCAAGCACACATACTGATTATCATTTTGTCTTTTAATCAACTGCAAAAGACCTATTAAATTTTTATCACATATTTTATTTTATTTTTATTTTTTTATCACATATTTTAATGATTAAAAGTATAAAGTGTGAAAGTTGATGTTTTATTGCAAATGCCAGGGAAGCAATGTTAATTTTAGAAGTATTGTTTAAATAGCATTATTTTCTTCCAAACACACATGCACAAATCAGGACCTTATAGTTTTCAGGACTCTTGTTTCTTCACATTTATGCCAAAGGCATGTGATCACACTTGAAAAAAATTAAGAAGTATAATTCAAAAGAGCAGTAAAAGAATCATAGAATTATAGAACTAAAGACATAAAGAAAAAGACATTCCAAATATCAGAAACATACCTCTGGGATTCTATCATGTTAAGTACTAAGTATTCCCCAAGCCAGAGTCACAAAGAAAGCCACTTTACCTGGTGGACTCAATGTTTCTTTCATCCGTTAAAATAAAAACAAATTTGCATCCTCTCTGTTCTGGTCTTTTTTTCAAACACAGTAAATCATTTCCACCTCTCCCCCTCCTCCATGACTGTTAGGCAATCAGGCTAAAGGCTTACTCTGACATAATGTTAACATTAAGAAAAAAAATCTTTTAAAAATAGAGTAGTTTGTTTCTCTCATCATTTATGAATTGTCAAGAGTCTAAAATGTCCCCAATTTGTTAAAGATAATCATACTAACCAATTTACCTGGCTTCTTTCAACGGAGCACCAATTATTTCACTGCAAGACTCGAGCTATTGTATATCTTAAAACCCCTGCCTCTTGGATGAAGCCGAGAAGACACAAAGAATTTTGAAAAAAAGTATTGAACAAAGAAAGAGGCATTCAGTGGTCCAGCAGTGTGATATGTGCCCCATTGTCCACAATCAGATCTGAGCAGCAAGCCCCTCTTTGGGAAGGTGATTCTCAAAACCGGCAGGAAAAGCTTCAAGGTAGGAAGGAGTTCACAACCTGCACCCTGAATCTCAACAATACTTGAACAGGCTTGTGCACCTACTTGATAAATGGAAGTACGGCTCGCTCCTCTCCCAAGCTTGTCAGGGCCCTCTTGGAATGTTTTTCTTGACTCTTTACCAAAAATGCAATTGGCAGCCAGCTCCCAGTAGACAATGCAATATGACTTGTTCATTCAAAGAACCCTTAATTAGCACCCCATCTCCTTTATGAGATACAATAGCTTATTTTTACACATTGAATATAATCCCCCCCCACACACACACCCTTTTAGGAGAATGCAGAAAAAGAGACCAGATAAGTGTGGATGCTTTTGAATATGAAGTGGAGGAAAGCTGCAAATGTAGTTAGTTGTTTCTGTGAGCACAAGTTCAGGTTTAAATTATTCTCGTGAACAGCTTTTTAGGGTTTTTCTATTGTGATGCTAACAATGGTATGAAAGAAACAGAAAATGCAAAGAAGGAAAATGCTCTTTTACAGATAATACTGTGAAACTACACTAATTGTAGGTAATTCAAATAGCAGCTATCTAGCAGAATATAACTTTAAGTCAACCCTATTCTTCTGCTAACTGGGCTCATCCTTTCAGTAAAATTATCTATTAATTCCAAGAATTCATGATTTGGAGGAAGAAAGATGTGTTCAGAGGGTCATGTGTATCTGGTGCAAACAAGTAATTAGCAAATCCTGCCTGTAAAGATTCTGAACATCAACCAGTTTTTCATATTCAGAGCAAAAGAAGAATGCAAAGCAAACTCAAATTTCTATGATATTTTTTGAATTTGACCCTCCCTCTTGCCCTCACTATGTTGGGGTTATTTGTGTATAAAGAAGAAGGAAGTCTAGCTAGTAGTTTAGATGCCTTAAAATTATTTTTTTAAATTACTTTCTTTTCAATTCTCTATGCATCTAAAATCAAAGACATTTAGCTCTATGAACTATGTGTGCATCATCACATAGAGTGTGGCCCTAAATAAATTTTTAAAAAAGATGGTCAGTTTCATTTGGGCACATTAGCATATGAGAGGGATGGGGGGATCAGATTGTCTGCTGTTACTACTATTATAGTTACTCTTATTCCTGATGTTCCAACTAAGCATGACTAATGAAGGTACAGCAATTTAATATTGAAGGCACCTTCACCAAAGATCATCTAGTCCCTTTTACAATAATCTGAGTTTGGTAGAGCAGGTAGCAAGTATTATTATTATTATTATCATCATCATCTAATTTTACAAAAGAGATAACTGAAACGAGGATGTTTTACTAAGGGTCTTTGGGAAAATTCCCTTGAGGGTGAGGACCCTCTGAGCAAGTCTCACTTTATAAATTCTATATGTCCAATCTCTATCTCTTATCTGTACATTTGTATAAAGTTCTAGACATTTATTTCTAGCCACTTAGTAGACTAAACCATCCAGAGGTCTCCAGGAGTCCTCAAACTTAACAGGTGAAAAATGCTGCCCATATAGTTTATGACATCACCCTTCACTCAGCCTTCCAGTTTAAAATTCTGAAATCAAACCCTCCCTTGGCCCTGGCTGGTTTGCTCAGTGGTAAAGCATCGGCCCAGCATGTGGAAGTCCTGGGTTCGATTCCAAGCCAGGGCACACAGGAGAAGCACCCATCTGCTTCTCCACCCTTCCCCCTCTCCTTTCTGTCTATCTCTCTCTTCCCTTCCCGCAGCCAAGGCTCCATTGGAGCAAAGTTGGCCTGAGCACTGAGGATGGCTCCATAGCCTCTGCCTCAGGTGCTAGAATGGCTCCAGTTGCAGTGGAACAACAGCCAGATGGGCAGAACATTGCCCCCTGGTGGGCATGCCAGGTGGATCTCAGCCGGGCACATGCAGGAATCTGTCTGCCGCCCCCTCCTCCCCCATTTCTCACTTCAAAAAAACAAAAGAAAAAAGTAAAAAAATATATAAATAAATAAAACCCTCCCTTGATTCCCACACATTCCATCAGAAACTAAGTACTGTGTCTTTACCTCTGGAGCAAGTTTTCAACCTGTCCCCTTTTCTCAATACACTCTTCTGTTGCCTCAGTTCTGCACCTCATTACCTGTTACCTGGACTGGTGCTACAATTTCTAACCTATTTCTCTGCTTCTCCTTGCTTTCCTCAAGTCCAAATGCTATATCCTGCCACTATTACACCACTCTATGGCAAAACATCATTAGTGGCTCCCTGCTGTCTATATAACAAAACCCAAAGTTTCATTGTATTAATGTAGTCTTATATTCTTTGGCACAACTTAACATTTCAGTCTCATCTCCCTTCGTGCCATATTATGCTATGCTCAAGCCACATCAAACTGCTCAACCCACACAGGTCACGCGGTTTCCTGTCTGCCTTTGTTCACTGTTGCTCTGCTTGCACCGCTTCCCTTGTGCACCTGCTCATTCTTCAGGACCCTATTACAACACTGAAGGCTTCATATTAGTATTTGGCCAAATAAGTGTAATAAAAATTAATCTTTTCTATAATTTTATCAGATAAAGGAATGAAAAAAGAGAAAACTTAAAAAAATATATTTTTTAAGTATGTTTTTTTGAGGTTAAACTGTTTGCAGAGTGCTGACTAGTTTAATCGATAGCTAAATGAGATTTATAAGTAAAGTCACAGAGTTAATTCAGATGAAAGACACATGTAAATACAGAGAAAGAATATGGCTGGGTGTACTTGAGAGAAGTATTATGATAGGCCAAATCACCAAGTGATTCCCTCACTTTCTGAAAGATAAACTTGATACCTTATGGCTCTCTGAGGCCAACAGTGGGTTGTGGCTTGCATCATTATTTACACGATTATGTTGGGGCAGTAATTAAATGTATGGGCTTTGGAATCAAACAAACCTGGATTAATATTTGGCCTCCATTACTTACTAACTTTGCGGATTTAGGCAAATGGCTTAATCTTTCTGAACTTCTGCTTTCTCATCCATAATACAGGGACAGAAAACCCTACTCTGTAGAGGTAGAGTGAAAATTAACTGAATTAATTTAGAAATGTGCTTAGCTCATACTTCTAAGAAATGGTAATAGGTAGACAATATCTTCCATAGTATATGTAATATGATTGACATTTAGAGCTATTTTAGTTCTCAGAAAGGGATCAGAGGGGCACCAAGGGCCTCCCAGAGTTGGTCTGAGGATTTTGGAAATGAGCAAATGCTGTTTTTGTTTTTGGACTGACCTACCTCTAGCTTTGCACGTTTGGCCACTATATCTTTCTCAGCTTTGCAATAGTTCATGTTTAAAAGAGTTTGAATTCTTTTAATGTTCTCATTCTTTTTTGAGGAAGAATTTCCTTCTTCTTATGATTTATCTAAATGAAGGAACTGAAATTTACCAGCAATATAATTTCTTCTCGTTCTTGCAATATAACTGATTTTTCAGCTCCATTTTTTAAAAAAGATTTTGTTTATTCTCATTTTATAAAAAAATAACTATGAGAATATTGGGATGATAAAATAAGAATTGGAAACTGTTCATTTATTTATCTATTAAAAAGTAGAAAGATTCATGAAAACACAAAGCGTGGGAATTTGTAAAGATAACTCCACCCTCATTTTTTTGGAAGGAAATGATTTTTGTCTATTCTAAACAATGACGCTTAACACAATTGAAAGTTGGCACATATTTAGTAAATAGCATTTTCCTGGTAGTGTAAAGGCTACTGCATTTTTCTTTTAAGCCAGACTTCTCAGTATCATTTTGATCTGTAAAACATCAAAAGTTTTCCTCTATAATGTTATGTTTATGTCTTTGGAGAGTCTGATAGAAAGGAATTTTTATTTTAATTTAATGAATAATTAACAATGAAAAAGTAAAAAATTTTACTGCAATATTAGGCTATGGGAAAATACACATATAAAACACAATATATTACTTCAATATTTCCAAAAAATATATTCCAGACATTTAAAAAGGGGTTAAAAATGGTAAGAAAAAAATTAATACCTTTCCAATTTCTAAATTCAAAGAGGAAAAGAAAAACCTCAATCACCCTTTAGTGTGGTCGTTCTTTATTTTTTTTTTATTAAATCTAGTTTTCAACAGATCCACTTGTCTGTCTTTCTTATGGAGAACATGAATTCTGAGAGTGGTACCAATAGGTAGCTCCAATTATGATGAAGTTGAAAAAGAAAGAACAAGAGGTTCTCTAATCCTTTCTAGACTCAAAATGAAGAGTTCTGAGCATCACCAGTGAACCAACTCAGTATCACATTGAAACATAGATTTGTCTCATGCAGCATTTCTGTTAGAATGATAACCTTGGTCTTGAGGACAACGAAGAAAAACTAGGCTTTGGCATATTATCCAATTGTTCCAATTATCCTTACTAGACATTTTTAAAATATGTCACATACTACCCAACCTCTAAGGAATGTTTTCTGATTAACCAACAATCTCAGCTGCTTCTATTCTAATGAAAGAAATTCCTGGTTCAAGAAGAAGTTAAAGAATTAAAGACATACTTCTCAGTTTTTTTTAAAAAAGTGAATAAATATAAATATATCACAAAGTTCGAGAATTAAAATGCTGAAGATAAAAATTATGAATTAGTTTATAGTTACTACAATCTATTCTATAATCCTTGTGAAATATTGTTCCACATATGCCTTGCCAAGTGTTAATCCTTAGTAAATATGCAACACTGACAAGTAAAAATGTTTTCTGTGGAAAATACAATATATTTGTTTAAAACTTTGACACACATATACTTACATAATTACCTAAAATTACAGTGCTTTTCTGAGGTTCATAATATTTGATTTTCTTTTTAACGGAAGAGGAAGTAGAATTAATAAGGGTATGAATGTGTTTGAGAAAATACATTGTGACAATGTATTGAAAAAAAATTATCATTCACAACAAAGTGGGCAGAGGTAATGCATTCCACTCAGATCTAGGAAATGTTGCTAAATCCTGCCTGAATTCTGGGTTGTCACTTACTTTCTTTCAGTGCTCTGTATATTATTCAACTGATTTTTGTCTTCTGTTGTTGCTATTGAGAAACCTATTTCTAGTTACTCTGGCTGGTAAAGTCATCTCTGTTCAGCTACACAGACATGTCTAGTCGTGAAGTTGAGTTATCCAGCCTAGGACTTTTGTGCTTTTCAAGTTTGAAAGCTAATGTCTTTCATCAGTTTTGGAAAATCCCTAGCCATTATTTCCTTAAATATTACTTTTTTTATTTATTTTTTTTTTTTTTTCATTTTTCTGAAGCTGGAAACAGGGAGAGACAGTCAGACAGACTCCCGCATGCGCCCGACCGGGATCCACCCGGCCCGCCCACCAGGGACGGTGCTCTGCCCCCCAGGGGGGGTGCTCTGCCCATCCTGGGCGTCGCCATATTGCGACCAGAGCCACTCTAGCGCCTGAGGCAGAGGCCACAGAGCCATGCCCAGCGCCCGGGCCATCTTTGCTCCAATGGAGCCTTGGCTGCGGGAGGGGAAGAGAGAGACAGAGAGGAAAGCGCGGCGGAGGGGTGGAGAAGCAAATGGGCGCTTCTCCTGTGTGCCCTGGCCGGGAATCGAACCCGGGTCCTCCGCACGCTAGGCCGACGCTCTACCGCTGAGCCAACCGGCCAGGGCTAAATATTACTTTTATATTTATATTTTTTTCTCCTTTTCCTTCTTCCAAAACATCCATTAGACATTTATTTGACATTTAAATATTATCTTCTCTCTATCATAAATTCTCTTTCATATTTGTGGTCATTCTGAGGTAATTTCCTGAACTCAATTTTTTAATCCAGTAATTACTCAGCTGTGTCCAGCTTACTATTAAACCTTCCTAATGTAGTTTTCTTTTTCATAATAGGGTTTATATAATAATTACTTATAGGACTCTTTGATTTCTTTAAAATTCTCCTCAGTCTTTTTTTAGAGCAACTTGCTCTTTTTCAAGTTTTTAATTTTATATTTTATGTGCTTAATTATAAAAAATATAGCTTACACTATTTAGTTCCTATCATTCCATTTTTGGTAGATCTATTCCTAGTATTTTTGGCTTCTTCTTATTTTTCCTTATATTGTTTACTTGTGTGTCTTATAATTTTGACTTACGAATTTATGTTTGGTTGGGCTTTTACTGTGGAAATTCTGTGAAATACATGCTGAGAGCGTATTCACCCAAAAAGTTTTTGCTTTTGTTTCTGTAAAATGCCACAGAGCATTACCTATCCAGTATTATTTTTTACATTAATTACTTAACTTGGGATTTCCTGTTTCTGAATTCTGAATACTCAAAAGAAACTCTTTTTTTTTTTTTTTTTAAAGAGAGAGAGAGAGAGGCAGGGAGAAAGAGAGACAGTGATATAGGAACACTGAGCTGTTTCTGTATGTGCCCTGACTGGGATTGAACTGGTAATCTCTGCGCTTAGGGATGATTCTAACCTACTGAGTTATCCAGCCAGGGTTTATTAAGAGAAACTTTTTATTTACCCCACGAGAAGCCTAGACTAACATAGACTAAGCCTCTGTTATAGTCCTATTTTGGCAGGCAGGTTTGCTTTTGTGGTTCACCTTTTCACTGAAGGTACGGCCCTTACAAGCAGCCACTTCATGGCAGGTCTCAGTGCTCACACCTGGCTTCTGCAAGTCCAAAGCGTGGTCTCCATTTCTTCTTGTATTGTCATTGAAACACAAGTAACCTATAATTCTCTGACATTATGCCTTTTATCCTGTTCTTAACTGCTGAGATTTCCTTTATTCTTTTTCAAGCTCTGCTATACCTGTTATTTCATATTTTACCCAGTATAACTAACTGGCTTTGTAGTGGAAGATTTTTCAGGTAATCTAGCCTGCCATATTACTTAAGTTCTATGGATGTACATACACAAAGAATATACCGTTTAACTTTGAGGAAGCTTTTCCTACCACGAAGCTAAAACATCATGTGTATTAAACAACTGCAGGAATTGTCGGTGGCTTAATATGTTTGAGAGATTGAGAGTGGGTGAAACTGCTGAGAATATTATGGGATATTTTTATTATGTCATCTCAGACTTTAATACAAGATTCAAAGAAATGCATCTGTTTAGTAAACCATGTAGTTAATTAAGTATATACTATCTTCTACTTGCCTAAAACAGACCATTCTTCCAAAATATATTTTAGAAAAAAAAAATTCTTTACCTATTGTAGCAAAACTGGAAGAAAACAACAAACTTTAAAAAACATAAATTGGTGTTGTGAGCCTGGATTTCCTATATTAGTAGTAGGATTATATTATACTCAGGTTATGGTTCATCAAAGAGATATAAGCGAAAATTTGTTTTCCTTAAATTCTTATTGTCATGATGAAGCTTTGTTATATTAATTTTGGCAAGAAAACAAACAGAAAAGTTGACTAAAATCAGAGTGTAAACTGTGTCAACAAGATGCCCTAAAATGTAAACAGTACTGAGAACAGCACCCCTTGGGAATTATACAATTTTATTTTTATGATGTAAAACACAGAATGAGTGTTCTGTCCGTAAGTTAGATCCTCAGAAAAGATGACTAGACTAGTCTGGAAATAGAATCTAATTTTGTCTAGTAATTGGACTTCTTATTATAAAGATATTAAGAAAGCTGCTTAGCTTTTATAACTTCCTTCTGATCTTCTTCAAATCTCACTTTCCTAGTGAGGCGAGCCCTGTCCACCTGACATAACTGCAGCTTACCCCTCCTTTTCAACCCCTCCCTAGAGCTCAGCATACCCCATTCTATCTTTTTTCTATAGTATTTACTCTTTTAATATTTTCTTAACTTCTTTATTGTTTTTGTCCATCTCCTCCATTCCCCCCACCCGCAAATTTAAAATCTGGCCAAGGGTAGGAATCTTTGTGCATTTTGTTTACTAGTATATTGCCAATAACTTAAATAGTACCTGTCACATAGTAGGTACAAAAATTACTTGAGGTACAAATGAACAATTTGTTCCATCAATGCCTATAAATCAGGGTGATAATTCATGATTCATCATTTCCTTACTGAGACGTGGATACAAATGAGAAATGCGTATTCAAAATATATTGATTTATCTGAAAGAAAATCACTATTCATAGAATAACAGCAATTACCATTTGGGAAGGATAAAGTGACCAACTGTTTAAATATATTAGAGTTTCCATCTTACATCTGTTAGTAAGTACATGGCAATTTTTCTGAACAATATCTCTTCTATAGTAACAGAAAATATATAACATTTAGTACTTGGGTAAAGGTCATACCTCATTTTTTTCTTTGAGTTTTGTGATCATAACAATCACAGGGCTATCCTCCTGCCAAACCATCTGCCAGAAGTCATTCACGGTATTGATCATGGGGCCCTGCGTCGCAATGAACGCTTTCTCTTTGCCACGGTAGCCCTAGTTTGAGTAAAGGTACAAAACATTGGCTTTGAAATCCATGCCTTGAGCTGAAAATTTAGGTAAAACATCTTCAGAACAAAATTGCTCTGCTACTCCCAAAGCAACACAGATTCTGCTGCTTAATTCATTCCAGGACCACAATTCACATGGCTGTTCTCCCAGCCAGGCAGGCATAGTATAGATCATCACAAAGTTTATTCCCCGCCCCCCGGGGACTTCATTTGAGCACTGTGACCACAGATGCACAGGACAAAAACACTACTAATGTTAAATATGACTAAGCAAAAAACAACAACAAAAAACTTACTATTGTAGTAACCAACTTAACTCAAAATTAATATATTTTAAGAAAAAGATGTAACTCAAAATTCCAAATAATGAGTTGACATGCTAACCAGAAAGCAATTTATATATATTTACTTACCCTAATATAATTAGCATTAATGTAGGTGCTCAAAGAATCAGTTACATTTTTTGGTCTTAAACACACTCTGCTGAGGGGATCTAGTGAAGAAAACAAAAGAATACATTAAGCAGATATATTTAATGTAGTTCATATAGCAAAATTAAATACATTTAACTACATTAAATACATTACTCTTTTAAAAGTTTCTTAGAACACCAATAACCAGGACACAGTACACCTGTTAACTTATGCATTGATTGTTTGACCTGTGTTGACATTTGTTGTTGCAGTGTTTTTGTGTCTGTGTCTTGATGCATCTGTGTTTATTGAGGGACATTTGGCCCATCTTGATCCCTGTTCTTGACATAAATCTCACCCATATGCCTGAGATGGTGAGTTTATATTTAATGCCATTTTTTTTGTGGGTTTCTAATTTTTGGCCCCATTCTCATTTGTACTCCTTTTCTTGTTTTTTGTATTTGCAATTTGTACCACCTCTCCCCACTTTCCTCTCTCTCTCTCTCTCTCTCTCTCTCTCTCTCTCTTTAGGTGAGAGGAAGGGACATAGTGAGGCAATCTCTCACATGTGCCCCCACTGGGATCTACCCAGCAACCCTGTCTGGGGCTGATGTTCAAATCAAACGAGTTATCCTCAGCTCCTGAGGCTGACAATTGGACCAATGGAGCTATCTTCAGCACCCAGGGCCTCACTCAAACTGATTAAGACACTGGTTCTGGGAAGGGGGAGCCGGGAGAGGAAGGGAAAGAGAAGCAGATAGTAGCTTTTCTTGTGTGCCCTGACTGGGAATCAAACTTGGGACGTTCATATACAGGGCCGATGCTCTATCCACTGAACCACTGACCAGGGATTTTGTCTGTCTTCTGTTCTGCCCATTGACAACCATTTTCTCTGACCCAGATGCCCTCTCACTATGTGGAAGAAGCTCTCTTCAGTTACCATGTGTTTGTTCACTGACAGCACAAATATCTTCTATTGAAAGATTATTACAGTGTCTTAAATTCTAAAACCACTTTTTATCAAGAAGTTGAAAGGCATTTAGTAAACCATGGTGTTATGGAAAACTATGCTAGTTATTTTTACCAACATTTATATAAACAAATTAAGATCAAATCATTTCTGGGCTTTCTATTCTGTTTCATTGGTCTGAGTGTCTATTTTTCTGCCAATACCATGCTGTTTTGATTATCGTGACTCTATAATATAGTTTGAAGTCAGGTATTGTAATGCTCCCAGCTTTATTCTTTTTCCTTAGAATTGTTCTGGCTATTCAGGGTTTTTTTATAGTTCCATATAAACCTATAATATTTTTTTCCATTTCTTTAAAAAAATGACATTGGAATTTTGATGGGAATTGTATTAAATTTGTATATCACTTTGGGTAATATAGTCATTTTGACTATATGTATTCTTCCTATCCAAGAACAAGGAATATTTTTCCATTTCATTATATCTTTTTTGATTTCCCTTAACAATGCTTTGTAGTTTTCATTATATAGATCCTTTATATTCTTTGCTATGTTTATTCCTAGGTATTTTTGTTGTTGTTGTTGCAACCATGAAGGGGATTGTTTTTTTTTAGCTCATTTTCTGATGTTTCATTGTTGGCATATAGAAAGGCAATGGACTTTTGTATATTAATTTTGTATCCTGTGACCTTACTGTATTGGTTTATTGTTTCTAGTAGTCTTTTTGTGGAGTCAAGGGGCCAACAACACTCAATGGAGAAAAGAAAGCCTCTTCAACAAATGGTGCTGGGAAAACTGGAAAACCACATGCAAAAGAATGAAACTCAACTAGTTTGTCCCCTTGTACTAAAAGTAATTAAAAATGGATCAAATACCTAAATATATGACCTGAAACAATAAATTACATAGAATAAAACATAGGTACTAAACTCATGGACCTTGGTTACAAAGAGTAGTTTATGAATTTGACTCCAAAGGCAAAGGAAGTGAAGGCAAAGATAAATGAATGGGACCACATCAGACTAAGAAGTTTTTGCACAGCAAGAGAAACTGACAACAAAACAAACAGACAGCCAACTAAATGGGAGATGATATTTTCAAACAACAGTACAGATAAGGGCCTAATATCCAAAATATACAAAGAACTCATAAAACTCAACAACAAACAAGCAAACAATCCAATAAAAAAATGGGAAGAGGACATGAACAGACACTTCTCCCAGGAAGAAATACAAATGGCCAACAGATATATGAAAAGATGCTCATCTTCATTAGTTAAGAGAAATGCAAATCAAAACTATAATGAGATACCACCTCACATCTCTTAGATTAGCTAATATCAACAAGACAGATAATAAGTGTTGGAGAGGCTGTGGAGAAAATGGAACCCTCATCCACTTTTGTTGTGAATGTCAAGTATGGAAGAAAGTATGGTGGTTCCTCAAAAAATTAAAAATAGAACTACCATATGACCCAGCAATCCCTCTACTGAGAATATATACCCATAACTCAAAAACACTTGTACATAAAGACACATGCAGTCCCATGTTCATTGCAGCATTGTTCACAGTGGCCAAGACATGGAAACAACCAAAAAACCCTTCAATAGATGATTGGATAAAGAAGATGTGGTACATATATACTGTGGAATACTACCCTGCCATAAGAAATGATGACATCGGATCATTTACAACAACATGGATGGACCTTGATAACATTATACTGAGTGAAATTAGTAAATCAGAAAAAAACTAAGAACTATATGATTCCATACATAGGTGGGACACAAAAATGAGACTCAGGGACATGGACAAGAATGTGGTGGTTACTGGGGGTGGGGAGGGGGGAGGAGGGGGGAAGGGGAGAGGCATAATGAAAACCAAATAGAAGGTGACGGCAGACTATATGAGTTTGGGTGATGGGTATGCAACATAATCAAATGTCAAAATAACCTGGAGATGTTTTCCCTGAACCTATGTACCCTGATTGATTAATGTCACCCCATTAAAATTAATAAAAATTTTAAAAAAAGATCAAATCATCCTTTATGATTTAATCTGGCACCCTCAGAGCCTCTTGAAGGCAAGAACGGAGAATTTTTTATTGTCTCTATAAGACTTGGTGTTTAGCACAGTGGTTACATATATAGCAGGCTCTCAATAAATGTCTACTATGGTATTGATTTAAATGGTCTCTCTCTCTCCTGTTCCAAAAAGCTAGTTTTATGCATTTCACTCTAGCAGTTGTTCTACTGTTCTTCACCAGACAGGTAATTTTTGGAAGTTTTTTATACTCACTGTTTCTACCTCCTCATCTACAATTCAGTTCTCATGTACACTCTCGTCTCTCTTAAGTCCAGTCTTATGCAGATAATAATCTTGTTCATGCTACCCCTGACCCTTTTGTTACTAATCCCTATGAGCCCAGTATTGTGCTTTTTCATGTCTCTCTCTGTGACATTCAAAAAATATTGACCATATATATTTTTTGGAGTACTCTCTTTCCATGGATCCCAGGTCATAATATTCTGATGTTCATGCTGCCTCTTTGATGGCTGGTTTTCAATCTCTTGCTTATTTCATCTGCTCCCCTTAATGTTGATGTTGCTAGGATTCAACTTGGCTCTCTTCTACGCTCATCTAATTTATTCCCATGACTTTAACTTTTGCTAATATCCTGAGGACTCCCAAATATATATCTTAAACTAGACTACTGTCCTCAGTGATAAGCCATGTTTTTCTACTTCTTATTTCCTTCTGGACAGGCCACAGGTTTGTGAAATTCCACACGCCCCATACGCTCCTGTTAACCAAACCTCTGTTATTACCTGTTAGGTGTGCTACCATAGCTCCAGAGCCCAGGTTTGAAAACTACTTGTCCTACTGAACTTGATCCTCCATATCCAATCCTCATATTCTCTCTGTTCTATCTCCTAACATGCTATGGGGCTGTCTTTCCTCCCTCTTCCCATGGCTGTCTTCTGGAACTAAGACCTGAGCATCCCATTCTGTCTTACTGCTTTCAATCTTGTTATTTTCTTATCCATCCTTCTCATAGCTGCCAAGGTGGTTTTTGTGGATGAAAATCTGATCACGTCATTCCTTTGATTGCCATAGCAGTATTTCTTAAAATGTTATCTGTAAATCATTTCTTCTGTAACAAAGAATTAGGCTATAGAATGTCCACATGAGATCATCTTTAAAAAAAGAAGGTTCAGTAATCAAATAAATATAGGAAAGACTAAATTAAAAAAAAAATTAAACCACATTCCTTTTACCACAGGACATTTCAGGGTCTTTATTATGCTGATGTATTTTGTGACTTTCCAAGATGTTATTATATAAACTCATTTGTCCATTGAACTCATTTTATTACGAATACATATTGACAATTCAGACATTTCTGTGATAATGAAAATGACTCTCACTGTGTTGTCCAAAATCATAGCCACCAGCCATATACGGCTACTGGGCACTTGAAATGTGGCTAGTACAAATGGAAAAACTAAAGTTTTCATTTTAATGAATTTAAATTTAATTTACACAGCTCTGTGTGGCTAATGGTTGCTCTGCTGGACAGTGCAGACCTGGAGGATGAAATCCACACTCCTCAGCGGGTCCTGCAGGTTTCTTTCTCTTTTCACATGCCCTCATCAATAACCACTTCTCCATGTGTGCCATATGCTCCCTCCACACAGACCTAGGGAAATCCCTCCAATATTACATGTTCTTGCAAATTTTATGCTTTTGCACATATTATTCCCCTGTCTTCTCTGCATGATAAAGTCTTTATTCTTCAGGGTACAGTTCAAAAAATACAAGCCTTCCCTTGTCTTCCCAGGCAGAATTAGGCACTCCCTTCTTTGTTCAGGGTCCCCGAGTCTTATTTTAATATTTACCATCTTGATTTTCAGACACTTAACATTTTTGCCTTCCCTCACAGGGTTGTGGGGAGCCCCTTGAGTGCAAGAGCTAAATTCAATTAATTTTTGAATGCTTTGTGATATCTATTTGTGCATGGCTCATAGAATGTTTAAGATCACAATTAATTTCTATTAGAAAGAGTAAGACACTGCTTTTGACTTTCTAGTTGTTTTTTTTCTTAGCAAAGGGGACATTCATTCATTTTCAGCATCCACTGATTAGTGAAAGTTTTTACAAACACCCTATATCACTCAGTGTTGGAAAAGCCGATTTCCTTCAATTTTTATAATGTCTGTAATGTATACAATTCATTTGACCTTATAAACAGCTTAGAAACAGGTTTCCTGTCCAGCTAAATTAAGTTTATGTTGAATATTGTTAAGTTATGGTATTTCCAAGTATTTAAAGGTTTCCAAACACATATTTTTAAAAAACAAGAATACAGCATATGACTGAGTAGGAGAAAATGTAGGGTTCCCACCAAAGCTTTTTAAATGTTATTTTGGACTAATAAAACAGCCAAAGATTAGAAAAAGTTTTACCACCACCATCAATATTTGAATGTAATTATTATCCTCGCTGCCATTATAATGTTTCACATTACACATTTAAGTCTATATACTAGTCAGATTCACTATAATAAGTTTTATCAGAACATATATTTCTAAGTTATACATTAAGTATTTAGCATACCATTTATGATACCTCTGGGCAGTATCAATGACTGTAAAATTAATAATTGAACACTGCTTATTTTCCTTTCCTCTCTTTTGCTTCTTTTTATTTTTTCCTTCCCTCCTCTAGATCCTTTACTTTTTCTTCCCTTTCCTCCCCCCTTCCCCCTCCCCCCTCCCTTCTTTCTTCCTTCCTGTTTCTTTCCCCCCCTCAAAAAATTATTGAACACATATGGATTTGAAAAATAGAACAAGTGGAATTTCCCCAACCAGGTCTCTTTAAAATACCTTCTAATAATCTTAAGTCTTCTATTTAGCAGACAAAATGATATATGAATTCCAGTATTTTGTTTGGTTTCATATAAGATTTTGCCAAAGGCTATTAAGTGCTTAAGATTTTCTCTCCAGGAAGAAGTGTGCTTGATGTTTGAAGTCAAGAGAAGAAATGATTATATAAGGTACAAGTGTATCACTAATAGTGATGGCAAAGGCAGGGATGAGAGGTATAGGATTGCTTTCATAGATTAATTCAAGATAAATGGGACATGGGAAGAAAGGCAGGGACTGTCCGTACCCTCAAGGTGACTGGGAGTTACCTTCAAATATGTTGCAGGAGGGAGAATACTCTAGCTCTGCACTGTCCAATATGGTAGCTATTAGCCACATGTAGCTAATTAAATTTAAGTTAATAAAAATGAAATAAAGTTTAAAAGTCAGTTCCTCGGGTGCACTAGCTATACTTCAAGCACTCAGTTGGTGCATGTGCCTCGTGGTTATCCCAATGGAGATATAAAACATTTTCATCATTGTAGAGAGTTGTAGTGGACAGTGTTGATCTTGGCAATGGAGGATGGTGATTACACACACACTCATTTTTTAAGACTTGTGGAAACAATAAGAGAATAGGGTTCTTGAATATATTGCTTGTGAAACTGTAAATTATTCTCTATATATACTGCTCACAAAAATTGGAGGATATTTCAAAATGAATATGAAGCTATAAAATATCCCCTAACTTTTGTGAGGAAGGTAGATAATGTCCCTACATTCTGAAATTGGTTTGAGGGTAAATGATGGATTTGTCTTGTTTGGTAGAGAGGGATAGGAGAAGTTAACATCAGCTGAGGTCTTACTATGTTAATTGGAACTTTCCTAGGAATTTTATATATACTATCATTTAATTTTCCCAATAGGCCTTTTCACCATTTTTAGCAATCACTGTCCTTAGGGGAGCAGCTATCATTTAATTGGTTCTTGGCCATTCATATTTCTATTACAAAACATTCTCAGATTTATATAACCTCACTATTATGTACAAGCTGACAAGCTGCTAAACTTACAAGTTTATTGTATATAAACAAACAAACAAACAAAGCAGAAACAGACTCATTGATACGGAGAACAGACTGATGGTTGCCAGAGGGAAGGAGGGTTAGGGGACTGGGAGAAAAGGTGAAGAGATTGCAAGTACAGATTAGTAGTTAGAAAACAGTCCTGGGATATAAAGTACAGCATAGGGAATACAGTCAACAATGCTGTAACAGTTATTCACGGTGCCAGGTGGGTTACTGGAAATATCAGGGGAACGCTTTGTAAAGTATATGACTGTCTAATTACTATGCTGTATACCTGAAACTAATATAAAATAATATTGAACATAAAAAAAGTTTATTGCAGGCCAAACAATAAAAACAATCAAAACATTTAAAATCTTAATCTTTTGCTAATCATTTTAATGTAGTATTTCAAACTTATAATACAGTCTAAAATAAACCATAAAGGATAGCTTTGCATATTTGTTCTTGTCATTTTCTGATGAGTTTCAATCAATGGTGTAGCTTGTCCAAGCTATATTTACTAAATTATAGTTTGTGCAACAGGGGGTGGGGTGGTATTCAGGTTACAGATATTTTCAACAGGAAAGCCATCATTTGCTACATCGGCTGTCAGCACAGGTGCCCTGGCTCTAGTGATCCACCCAGTTTGGGGAATGGAAAAGCTGACACAGGACTATGAAGCAGTTGTCTAATATCATCTGGGCAGGAAAGAGAGAAGGCTGAACTTTAAATAATCCTAATAATTTTCAAATCCTTCTGAGACAGGTAAATACAATAACTGCAATGGATGTATGTACCCTAGTTACCTATGTTTGGTAAATTTTAAATTAAAAAAATATTAACAGATTGAGAGAGAGAGAAAAATATCCTAATGCACACCATTGTATCCCATTCAGCCAGTTATAGTTATAAAATATCTTTCACAGTGACTTTACCTTAGGTAAGTAGATTTAACTATACGGGCCAATTAAAAATCGGCTGTAATAGAGTGACTTTAACAATGTGTTTCCAAGTTCACCAGAAGGGGAAGCCTAAGGACATAATTTTTCTTGCTATTGCCATAAAAATGGAAAATTTGTCTTATGAGTGAATTAATGAACTGAATTATGAAGACGCCACAATTTCCATGTCAATACATTTTAAAAATCTTTGTGGTTCTATCTTTCCAGAGCTATTGCCATGAATGTTTACGAATTCTGCCAAAACCCTAACTGTATCTGTTTGTTTAGAGATTCAAAATGCTACTTCATTTCCAAAATATATTTATTTTTTAAAAACTGAGTCGATTGGGGTGACATTGGTTAATAAAAGCACATAGATTTAGGGGTAGAGTACTATATCATTTGTACATTGTATTGTGTGTTCCACCCAAGTGAAATCTCCTCTCATCACCATTTATCCCCTCTTTATCCTGTCTTAATTCCCTCCAACCCCCTTTCCCTCTGGTATCACCATACTGTCGTCTGTGCAGGGGTCGGGAACTTTTTTGGCTGAGAGAGCCATGAACACCACATATTTTAAAATGTAATTCCATGAGAGCCATACAACAACCCATGTACGTTAAGCATTATCCAATAAAAATTTGGTGTTGTTCCAGAGGACAACTGTGATTGGCTCCAGCCACCCGCAACCATGACCATGAGAGGTAGGAAATGAATGGATTATAATACATGAGAATGTTTTATATTTTTAACATTATTAGTTTTTTTTTATTAAAGATTTGTCTGCGAGCCAGATGCAGCCATCAAAAGAGCCACATCTGGCTCGTGAGCCATAGGTTCCTGACCCCTGGTCTGTGTATGAGGTTCTAAGTGTGTGGGTTTCATATTCTGATTTTTCTTGCCCCCCCCCCACAGAAACAAATAAATGTTTACTGAATTTACTAGGGTGACATTGATTAATAAAATTATATAGGTTTCAGGTGTACAGTTCTATAATACATCATCTATATATTATATTGTATGTTCCCAACCCCAAGTCAATTCTCCTGCCATCACTATTTATATATCCTGTACACCTTCTTCTACCTCTCCACATCCCCCTTCCCCCTGGTAATCACCATACTAATGTCTGTGTCCATGAGGGTTGTTTTTGTTTTTTGTTTGTTTAATCCCTTTACGTTTTTATTTTTTTTTGCATGTATCTATCCAGTTTTCTTTCTTTCTTTTTTTTTTTAAATTTATTCTTTTTTTTTTTTAGAAAGGAGAGGGAGAGACAGAGAGAGAGAGAGAGAGAGAGAGAGAGGAGAGACAGAGAGAGAGAAGGGGAGGAGGAGCTGGAAGCATCAACTCCCATATGTGCCTTGACCAGGCAAGCCCAGGGTTTTGAACCGGCTACCTCAGCATTTCCAGGTCGACACTTTATCCACTGCGCCACCACAGGTCAGGCCCTTTACCTTTTTTAACCAGCCGCACAACCCTCCTCATCTCTGACAGCTATCAGTCTGTTTTCTCTATCTATGAGTCTGTTTCTATTTTGTTTGCTAGTTTACTTTGTTTATAGGATTCTACATATGAGTTAAGTCATATAGTACTTGTCTTTCTCTGCCTGGTTTATTTCCCTTAGCATAATGCTCTCAAGGTCCATCCATGCTGTCGCTAAGTGTATAATTTCCTTTTTTTTTTAACAGCTGAGTAGTATTCCATCATGTAAATGTACCACAGCTTTTTTATCCAGTCATCTTCTGATGGGCACTTTGGCTGCTTCCAAATCTTGGCTATTGTAAATAATGCTACAAAGAAGACCATAGGAGTGAATATATTATTTTGAATCAGTGTTTCAGGTTTCTTCAGATACATTCCCAGCAGTGGAATCTCTGGGTCATAAGGCAGTTCCATTTTTTATTTTTTCAATACTCTTTTCCACAGTGGCTGCACCAATCTGCATTTTCACCAACAGTGCATGAGAATTCCCTTTTCTCCACATCCTCAACATTTGTTGTTTTTTGATTTATTGATGATAGCCATTTTGACTATCATCAATAATAATGTGTGAGGTGATATATTATAGTTTTCATATGCATTTCTCTGATGATTAGTGACATTGAGAATCCTTTCATATGTCTATTGGCCATCTGTATGTCCTCTTTGGAGAAGTGTCTATTCATGTCCTTTGCCCATTTTTTAGTTGGATTGCTTGGTGTTGAGTTGTATAAGTTCTTTATAAATTTTGAATATGAACAGCTTATAGATGAATCACTGGCAAATATGTTCTCACATTCACTGGGTTGTCTTTTCATTTTGTGGATGGTTTCCTTGCTGTGCAAAAACTTTTTAATTTGATGTAGTCTCATTTGATTATTTTTTCTTTTGTTTTCTTTTTCCAAGGCAATATATCAAAAAAATATTGTTATGAGAAATGTCCAAGATTTTACTGCCTGTGTTTTCCTCTTGAATTTTTATGGTTTTGAGCCTAACATTTAAGTCTTTAATCCATTTTGAGATTATTCTTGTGTATGGTGTAAGAAGGTGGCCTAGTTTCATTTTTTTGCATGTCTGTCCAACTTTCCCAACACCATTTATTAAGTCAGGGGTCTCAAGCTCAACTCAGCATGTGGGCCGCAGAGCAAGATCACAGACGTTTGGCGGGCCGCACTAGATCTACAAAAGGCAACTGTTATGCAACACTTTTCTCACTGTAGTTGAAAACAAAAAAAAATCAGTACAACAAGCACAATCGTACATGTAGTTTACTCAGTGTCACAAAACGACCAGAAGCTGTAGTTCGCATCACAACTGCTGTTAACTAAGCTAATATCTAGTTAGGATGCTAGAGAAATGAAAAATACAAGTAGGCCCCTAGGCTTACTTAATTTTATCCAAAATATTTTGAACTTCGTGGATTAGTCTGTGAGCCGCACAAAATTGTTCAGCGGGCCGCATGCGGCCCATGGGCCGCAAGTTTGAGACCCCTGTATTAAGTAGATTCTCTGTATAGCACTGTATGTTTTTGCCTCCTTTGTCAAATATTAATTGCCCATAAAGGCACTAGTTTAATTTTGGGCTCTCTATTCTGTTCCATTGATCTGTATGTCAGTTCTTACATCAGTACCATACTGCTTTGATTACTATGAACTTGTAGTATAGTTTGACATTAGGTAGTAGCATGATTCCTCCAACTTTGTTCTTCTTTTCCAAGATTGCTGTGGCTGTTTGAGACCTTTTGCGGTTTTATATAAATTTTTTGGCATATTTGTTCTTGTTTAGTGAAATATGCCATTGATATCTTGATAGGAGTTGACCGAATCTTTAGATTCCTTTGGGTAGTGTGGTCATTTTAATTATATTAATTCTATCTTGAACACAGTATATGCTTCCACTTATTTGTATCTTCCTCAATTTCTTCAGTGTCTTATAATTTTATGAGTATCGTTGGTTAAATTTTTCCTCTGTATCTCATTATTTTTTCATCAATTGTGAATGGGGTTGTTTGGAAGTCTCTGTCTCTGTGTTTCCTGGAGTTGGTGTCATTTTCCCCCACTGGGTTAGGGAAGTTTTTAGTCATTATTTCTCAAATAGAATCTTGATCCCTTGCTCTCTCTCTTCTCTGTTTGGTACCAACTATTATGCAAATGTTGTTATTTCCCATTGTCCTAAAGGTCCCTTAAAGTTTCTCTTCTCTTTTTGCTGCTTTGACTGGATGTTTTCTTCTATCTTGTCTTCCAAATCGCTGATTCAATTCTCTGCTTTATCCAATCTATAGTTTATTTCCATTGTATTCTTCCATTGTATTCTTTCTATTGTATTCCAGTGTAATCTTCATTTCAGATATTTTATTCTTCATTTCTGATTGGTCCTTTTAAATTATTTCTATGTCTTTTCTCATGCTGTTGAGCATCTCTATAACCAGTACTTTGTACTCTATATCTGATACGTTGCTTACCTCCATTTCACTTAGCTTTTTTCTAAAGATTTCTTCTGTTCTTTGGCATATTTCTTTGTTTTCTCAATTTGGCTGCCTGTTTGCTTTTGTCTCTATGTATAAGATAGATCTGCTATAAATCCTAGTATTTGTGGGGTGGCCTTATGTAGTAGGTGTCCTGTGGGGTCCAATGGTGCTGTCTCCTTGGTCACCTGAGCTGGATGCTCTGGGAATGTCCCCTGTGTAGGTTATATGGTCCTATCTGTTATAATTGAGTCTTAATTGTTATTGGCCCATTCATGCATGGAATTGACCCTCAGGCTGGCTAATTGTGAGGCTTAACACAATCAAGGCATGTGAGCTGCTGTGCAAGTGCTGACCTCATGAAGCAGAATTTGCTTCAGCAGGGTTTAGTGCCTGCCAAGATTTCCTTTTGAATATGCCACTTGTAAAGTTTATTGTGTCCTGCTATGATGTTGTCTGAAACTGGCCATTGTGTGTGTTTGTTCTGGGTTTCTTGGGAGGGACTCTGGTGTAGGCCAATTTCAGATGCTCCTGTGATTCGCTTTGGGCAACCTGTTTGGAGCAGTCTCAATGTGGTTTTTTATGTAAATCCTTCCAGTTAGTCTTTAGTTGGTTATTCAAAATGACTGTTCTATAATTTAGTTGTAATTTCAGTTTGGGCCTAGGAGGAGGTGAGTGTAGCTTCCACCTATTCTGCTGCTATCTTGAATTTTTATCTACTCATATTTTACTGTTTACCCAAAGTATTTTTGCCACTTTGGTCAGAATAAATTATTTAGTTCTCTCTACAGTCCTACATCACTTAAACCAGATCTCTATTCTGGCTCTTCTTACATTAAATATAAATACTCATTTACATGTTTTGCCTCTCTAGTTCATGACCTCCTTGATCTTATAGATTGTTCTTTATTCCTTGCTAACTCCAGGCATCTAGCTCATTTCTTGACATCGATAAATTTTGTGGAACTCAATTTAATTTTTTTTTTGTATTTTTCTGAAGCTGGAAACGGGGAGAGACAGTCAGACAGACTCCCGCATGCACCCGACCGGGATCCACCTGGCACACCCACCAGGGGGCGACGGTCTGCCCACCAGGGGGCAATGCTCTGCCCCTCCAGAGCGTCGCTCTGTTGTGACCAGAGCCACTCTAGCACCTGGGGCAGAGGCCAAGGAGCCATCCCCAGCGCCTGGGCCATCTTTGCTCCAATGGAGCCTCACTGCAGGAGGGGAAGAGAGAGACAGAGAGGAAGGAGAGTGGGAGGGGTGGAGAAGCAGATGGGTGCTTCTCCTGTGTGCCCTGGCCAAGACTTGAACCCGGGACTTCTACACGCCAGGCCGACGCTCTACCACTGTCAATTTAATTTTAACATAGTCTATAGCCTGCTATGATTTGAATGAGAATCACCTGAATATTTACTAGAAGTACAGATTACTGGGTCCAATAGCAGACCTACTTAAACAGAATCCCCAGAGTGGGGCACAGGACTTCAGGTTTTTAAATGAGGACTCTAGGTATATGTTATGCAAAATGAATTTTTTTTGGTAATAGCTTTATTGAAATATAACTGACATATGCTATAATTCACCCATTTAAAGTGTGCCATCACAGAGTTTATTTTATTTTTATTCACAGAGTTTGCAACCATTACCACATTCAAATTTACAAGTTTCTTTTTTCAAAAAATCAACTTTATACTTTTTAGTAGTCCTTTCTCATGTTTCGTAACACTAGGACATCACTAATGTAGTTTCTATCTCTATATAGATTTGCCCATCTGGACACTTCTTATAAATTAAATTATATAATATAAGGTCTTTGTGAGGTAATTTATAATGACTTCTTTCACTTAGAATAATTTTTAAAAGTTCATCCACATTGTAGCATGTATCAGTACCTCACCTCATTGCTTTGTATTGTTAAATAATATTCTATTGTGTGGCTATATTGCATTTTATTTACCCATTCATCAATTGATGGACATTTTTTTTTCCAGTTTGGGGGCTATTATAAAAAATGCTGTTAAAAAATTTGTGTATAGTTTTTGTGTGGACACGTTTTAATTTCTTTTGGATATATACTTAGCATTAGGATATCTGAGTTATATAGTAACTCTTGGCTTTACTTTTGAGGAACTAATGTGCTATATTCTAAGTAGCTTCACCTTTTTACATTCCTACCAGGAATGTATAAAGGTTCCAATTTCTCTATGCCCATGTCAACACTTTTTATTGTTTATTTTTTTTATTATAATCATGTGGATGTGAAGTTGTATCTCATCGTGGTTTTGATTTTTCTGATAGCTAATGATATCAACCATTATTTCATATGCTTATTGGTCAGCTGTATATCTTCTATGGAGAAATATTTGTTCAAGTTCTTCACCCATTTTTAAAATTTTTTCCTTCTTTTCTAAGTGAGAGAAGAGGAGATAGAGAAACAGACTTCTGCATGCATCCTGACCAGGATCCTTCTGGCAACCCCCGTCTGGAGCTGATGCTCTGCCCATCTGGGGCCATGCTCACAACTGAGCTATTTTTAGTGCCTGAGGTGGAGGCTCCATGGAGCCATCCTCAGTGCCAGGGGCCAATGTGCTTTAACCAATAGGGACATGCCTGCAGGAGGGAAAGGGAGAGAGAGAAAGAAAGGGAAAAGAAGGAGGAAGGAGTGGAGAAGCAGATGGTTACTTTTCCTGTGTGCCCTGACTGGGAATCAAACCCAGGACAGCCACACCCTGGGATGATGCTCTACCACTGAGTTGACCAGCCAGGGTGCTTTGCCCATTTTTTAAATTGAGTTATTTATCTTTTTAATAATAATTGAGTTACAAGAGTTCTTATATATTCTAGATAAAAGTCCCTCAGTAGATGTGTAATTTACAAATGTTTTCTCCCATCTTATAAGTCATCTTTTATTTTTGATAGTGTCCTCTGAAGCACAATGCTCTAATTTTGATGAAGGTCAATTTATCTGTTTTGTTGTTGTTGTTGTTTGTACTTTTGGTGTCATATCTATGAAATCGATTTACATCTGTTTTATAATTTTAGCTTTTACCTTTAGGCCTCTGATCCACTTGTACATGGTGTGAGGCAGGGTCCCATTTTATTGTTTTGCCTGTGAATATCTATTGTCTCAACACCACTTGTTGAAAAGACAAATTTTTCCACATTGAATTGATTGAAACCTCAATGAAAATCAGTTATAATGTGTGGCATAATACTATTTAAGAACCATGTATTGCCTGACCTGTGGTGGTGCTGTGGATAAAGCGTCAACCTGGAAACACTGAGGTTGCCGGTTCAAAACCCTGGCTTGCCTGGTCAAGGCACATATGGGAGTTGATGCTTCCTGCTCCTCCCCCTTCTCTCTCTCTCTCTCTCTCTCTCTCTCTCTCTCTCTCTCTCCCCCATCCTCTCTAAAATAAATAAATAAAAATAAAAAAAAAAGAACCATGTATTTACTAGAATTATGAGTTGATCACTATAATAAGAGTCATACAAGATAAAGTTATTAATCTTAGATCATTTAAATAATTATTAGTCTCCATATGTGTTTGCAATTCCAAATTTGGTGTGTATGTGGAAGTTGCGATGATGGGAAACTGTGAGGCAGGGGTAAATGGGGGGAGGCTTATACTTTACAATGCAAACTCTTTAATTCAAGAAACTTACTTGGCAAAATGGTTTTATAACGATTTTTAGTTCCGTGACGTGGAATGTCAATTTCTTTGGGATCCACAAAGTTCATAGGTATTTCCTGCAAAAATAAATGATATAAAATTAGTGCATCTAATGCTTTCACAAAGAAAATCTTCACAGGGGAGCATCTGTTTCAAAGCTCTACTGGACTTCAAAGTCAATTATAAAGAACAGACTACCACCTTTGGTTGACCAACACCCTTCCTTTTATAAACATATCAGCTGTACCCTGACAAGCTGACTCTAAGAAAAACTTGTCTGTGTTAAAAAGCATTATTTTATGGATAGTTATTAAAAAAACATATAAAAACTTTTGTTAGATTTTAAGAATTCTGTTCTGAATAATTGCCGAAAACACATAAATAGGAAGCTGAAATTGGTATTTTAACAATGTATACAAATTTCTTCAAATCTTTATGCAAATTCAGTGCCCAAAATTTCTCTATCCAGTGTTTCTCAAACTTTTTGAAGTTGGGACGCATTTAAAATTCTATAAATAATTGTAGAAGCACTATATACAAATTTCTGAGAAATATGTTATAGTAATTAAGTCAAATACTAAAGAAAATAAATATACAGTCCAAGCATGCTTTTATGGTAATTAAATGAAATATGAGAAAATTAAATTTATTCTGACATTAAAAAACATTTTTATGTTACATTTTTTGAGTTATGCTTTTTAGAATTCATAAAAAAGAGGGGTTAAAAATTTTTAAAAAAATGACAAAAGAGTTATCTATCTATCTATCTATATATCTATATAGATATATCTATCTATATATCTATATATCTATATCTATCTATCTATATATTATATATATATGATAGATACATTCTTAGTAAGATTTAGTAAATTTGGCAGGTCCCTGCTGGAATGTGTTAAGTTTTTTCATTCTTATGTTTATAAGAAACATGAGCCTGATGTGTCCTAGCAATTTCTTCAATGTTTGGGCATATATTTGAAAGGCAAACTCATTTCCTCATCAATACATTGAAGAATTCCTCTCTTTTTACTTTTAATTGTGTTGAGGGTAGAAAATCCTAATTCACATAAACAGGATGTTGAAAATTGTTGTAAAATGTTCAAAGCTTTTTTAGATATTGCCACATATTCTTCTTTTATAGAAATCCAAAAGGCTTCAAGAGACAATTCCTTATGTTTAATCATCAATCCAAAACCCCCACCATACATATCATCTTAACTTTACACCAAACAAAGGATAGAAGAAACTAACCTCCAGTCTTTCCTGGGAACATGGGGGGTAGTGTAAACAATCCAGCACCACAGCTTAACAGCCTTTTGCAACCTAATCAGACAAGTGAGGTGGGGGTTGGGCAGACTGTCAGCTTACAGCCAATTCCCCACACCTCTGTCTCCCAAAAATCTAAACTCCAAAAACCCTGTTGGTTTGTTGGTCCCCAACAGGCACATATTTCTCTAGATTACCATAGGGTGCACCTGGATATCTTCTAGGCACTTTGAGAACCACTGGATTAGACCTTTTTTGGTTTTATTGTTGCTCAAGGGTAATATCCATTTTATAGATATTAAGATTATTAAAACTTCCCTCCGTGAATGATAAATGGAAAGGGCTTTTTTGCTGATTCAAGTGATGATGGTATAATTTTTTTATTTTTATTTTTTTGGTTTTAAAGAATGCTTTATAATTGAACTGTTCCTATTGTAGACAGTATTCAGATACTGTTTTCTCCCACTTAAAAAATATAAATATTCTTTCTCAGTCAGAATATATGTCATGTGCCTTAAATAACTGAGAGAGAACAATTAGAGCAGAAGTAGTTATGTGGAAATACATTAGACTTAAAAGGTGAGCATCTCTGCTGGCTTGTAAAAAGACCAATAAGCCTATTTTCAAAAGGGCTGAGACAAATTTTTAAGTACTTGATTATACAAAACACTACATTCTCTAACTTAATATTTCACAAAGGATTGTTAATATAAGGTTAATGTGAAATAAAATAACTTTTATCTCTGTATCACATAAAATAATATTCTTGTTACTTAAACTTTCTCCACTGGAAAATATAACTCAGAAACTTAATATCCATTTGAAGGAAAGAAATTATCTATAAATTAATTCAAATTGTCTTAGTTTTCAGTCAACTAAAAACTTGAGAAAAGCCTGACTACATTATGAATTTGAGACTTGGTCTATAAAGAAGGAGTAGTATACTCTGAAAATATCATTTCCTAAAATCGTATTATTCTAGATAAATAAAATATTTATCCCTACTCTCTGCTCTAACTAACAAAATTCTCAGTCCAAGTTACCAAAATATGCAAAATTGTTGAATAGTCAGTAGAAACCATATATTCATGTTTGGTGATTTCAAAGAGGTCAGTCTGTTTTGGCAAAGCCACGAGTAGGTGATAACTTTATTCCTCCCACGTTCCTTCCTGTTTCTGGCTCACATTGACAGTTTGTCATCTTCCAGCATTATCTCTTTCCTTGGTTCTCCTTGTTGGCCCCCCCATCTTTCCATTAAAGGAAGCGGGTTCTGTCAAGGGCTTATCTTAAAGAACAAAGACTCTGATTCTGGAAAAGAATAATGGGTGTATCTTTGACGACTTGTGTGATCACTGACTGGACACATTATCTCTCTAAGTCTCATTTTCTTTATATATATAAAATATAACACTACAAGGTCTACTTTAAAAAACTGCATGTTTGCATTTTATTTTAAATGCTTAATAGTCATTGATGAGGCTAATAGTAGGTCTTAACCCACTGCTGGATCTCTCACCATTTAGGATAGTTGCAAATATCTCAATGGAATGATATCTGAATGGTGAATTTATTATTCTAAACAGTTATGTCTTAAGATGTACCACTGATTTAAGATGCAAAGTGATCTATAGCATAGATATTACTCTTAGGCAACAATGAGACCGAAAAAGGTCTAATCTATCTACATGCTCTCTGAGTAGAACTGTGTTTTCATGAACTAAGTTATCACTGGCAACACTGATGAGTCACCATCTTTTTTGGCTGAAACTCACAATCATTTATTATGCCATATTTGATCTTCTCCTGTGTTCCTTAATTTATTAAAGAACATCCTGTTGCTCAGGGTAGAACACTGGGGTGTCATCCTGAACTTCCCCAAACAGTGACAGCAAGACTGTTCCTTCTTGGGATGCTCTTCGCTGCCCAGCTCCTCTCGCCACTTCTTTGTCTGGCTATCTCCTATATGCTCTGCCTTACTTTAGTTATCACACTCTAGTTTGAACACATCAATAGTTGATGAGCTTCCGGGTGGGTCTAAAACCCTTGTACTTAACCTTGTGAAATGTAACCATTTGTTTATTGTTCAGTGGAGGGTCATGCCATTTCAGTATGTGCCTCTGTTGCCTCGTTTATCAAAATACCTAACAAAGGGTGAATAATAACAGGCTTACCATGAATTCACTTTGGAGTAAATGTGAATTTTCCACGACATCCCTTAGCTGTGATCTTGTGAGAATTCGACTGGCTGATTGTAGATACTCCATTGCTACCTTCTCCCGAGGGGTTGGTATAGCCACAAAAGGTTCAACATTTCCCAAACTAGTCATGTCCAATGTAAGAGATACATTGGACCCTCGTCTACATTGGAGAAGAATGTTATTAAGTTTAAACACAACACGAATAACTTTGGTTACACAAAATTATCTTTCTGTGTATACATACAGTTTAGTGAACACCTTTACAGAAATAAGGACCAAATACCTTTTTCTCTTATGGTACCATAGTTGAGTATAGCAACTATCCTAGTCTCTTTACAGGAAATTGAGCTTTTTTTTTTTTTGTATTTTTCTGAAGTGAGAAGCAGGGAGGCAGAGAGACAGACTCCCGCATGCGCCCGACTGAGATCCACCTGGCAAGCCCACTAGAGGGCAATGCTCTGCCCATCTGTCGCATTGCTCTATTGCAACCAGAGCCATCCTACTGACTGAGGCAGAGGCCATGTAGCTATTCTCAGTGCCCAGGCCAATTTTGCTCTAATGGAGCCTTGGCTGCAGGAGGGGAAGAGAGAGAAAGGAGAGAGGGAAGGGTGGAGAAGTAGATGGGTACTTCTCCTGTGTGCTCTGGCCAGGAATCGAACCCGAGACTTCCACATGCCAAGCCAATGCTCTATCACTGAGCCAACCGGCCAGGGCTGAAATTAAACATTTTATTGTTGGAAATAACTCTGAATTGAGAAAATGAACTATAATTTATTAATGGATATATTTGTTATGGAAATAATAGGATGGTTAATCATATTAATAAAAATTTTAGAAAAAATAAACATCATATTTGAATTAAGGAATCAGACATAACATAAACCAACTTTGTATGCCTGAGAGTCTAGTTTATAAATAATATAACCATCTAATATTTTTGACATAAATATTCTGTAGTCGTGATTTTACTGGCCATGGGAAGCTCTGAGGGGAAAAAAAATCCTTTTATTTTAGTTTAAATTATTGGCATTGAAATAGAATTAAAATTTTTTAAATGTGTATTTTTTATAACTTCTGAGTGAATGTCGAAAGAATAGCATTTGCATCTTCCATTTATGTATATATGCATATATACATATATACATGTTTACATTTACACACATATGTTTATATATATATATATATATATATATATATATATATTTAACTCTGTGGTAAACTTATAAAGGACCATAGGGATCACAGACCCTTATTCTGAGTTACAATATTTTTCTCCCTCCGTCATTTCTCTCCTTTCGTTGGGAGGAGAAGTAAGGCTCTTTCAGCTTATAAGGGTTCCTAGTGTGCTGGATAGGATGTGTGAGTGCCTCTTAGCAGAAACATTAGCTGTGTGGAACCAAAGAGTAACTATAAAATGGCATGTGCAAGACTGAGGTTAAAAGTCAGAAATTGTGCTCCCAAGAATTGTTAAATTTAAAGGGGCCTTCAGTATATGTCAGGTGATTAAATATGGTGCCAAGTGGTTGGTGTCCCAAGGAAAGAGAGAACAGGGTAAAACAGGGTAAAACGAATGGGAGTAAAGGCAGTAAAAGTAGATACCAGGCCCAGCATATTGTTTCCTGTGAATGCTATCTTACAATCTTATTATAGAGTACTACATCAGAAATTATTCAAGTGGCTAGATCTTAATTGTAAACAATAGAAAATTATTAGAACATAGAACAAAAAATCCCATTGAACAAAAACATATCAGTTCCTTCCTCCTATGTGTATGCCTCTGGTTGCAGCTTTGGTGCCATTCTAGAATTTGATGTATGGTGTCATTTTTATTAGATTCTGAATGGTTTGTAGTTGTAGTTTTAATTCCTCCTTTAACTTGATGGTTATGTGTTTGTACTTACTCTTTTCCTACTGGTTTGGTCAAAGGCTGAGATTTGTATGTGAGCCTTTCACAGCAATTGTGTTTGTTATTTTTCCTTATATTACTATTAGTCTTAACTATATATATATATATATATATATATCTTAGATACTGTATTTCTTGAAGAAATTTATAATTATATCTTCACTGTAAAGTTTTACCAACATGAATACTTTCTCATTAATTTTATGTTTGATTTCATATCTGAATTAAAAAAAATTAATATTGACATCACTGCTATTTTTGTGGCATGCTCTTGAAAAACCTTTTTTAGTTCCTATTAGTATTTTAACTCTTTTGCATATCACTACAGGAAGGATTACTGGACAGCATTCTGGATAGCCCTAAAATATCACCTACCTGTTAGAAGGATGTTTGTCCCCTTCCGTGTGTGTGTGTGTGTGTGTGTGTGAGTGTGTGTGTGTGTGTGAGAGTGTGTGTGTGTGTTGGTGGTGAGTGATGGTGCCCCTGTATTTCTGGATAAAAGGTTGATAGCTGAAGAGGAGCAAAGAGTGGTTTTGCTTTCAGGTCAAGAATTTTAATCTATTTTTAGTGGGAAAGTAGTTTCTAAAGTTTCTCAATCCAGTTCTTCTGACCTCTAAATTGGCAGAAATTCCTTACTGATTCTGATAATAGGTAATAGGTTGTCTGTTAGTCTTAGTTTTAGTGTATTTGTGAGAATCCGGCTTTTGTTTGTTTCATAAGCATTTTAGTAAAAGTTTGAAATAGGCTGCTTAAGGGGTGGATAATCATACAGCATATTAAACTATTACTCTACTCAGTCAATTTTCAGTTTCAAAGACAAAAGTATTGACAGTCTGTCAACTGAAAGACAATCAATGCTACAGAGGTTTAATAGGTGATTTTCTCCATTCAGAGTGCTCAGAGCACATGTATTAATATAAAGGAGGAGGCACTGGAGTTGGGCCTTTAAAGTAAAAAGTCAGCCTGACCAGGTGGTGGCGCAGTGGATAGAGCATCGGACTGGAATGCGGAGGACCCAGGTTAGAGACCCCAAGGTCTCCAGCTTGAGCGTGGGCTCATCTGGTTTGAGCAAAAGCTCACCAGCTTGAACCCAAGGTCGCTGGCTCGAGCAAGGGGTCACTCGCTCTGCTGAAAGACTGCGGTCAAGGCACATATGAGAAAGCAATCAATGAACAACTAAGGTGTCGCAATGAAAAACTGATGATTGATGCTTCACATCTCTCTCCATTCCTGTCTGTCTGTCCTTGTCTATCTGACTCTCTTTCTGTCTCTGTAAAAAAAAAAAAAAAAAGTAAAAGTTCAGTGGGTGCACTTGAGAATGAGGGTTATTTCAGAGAGAGAACACCTGGCAGGAGAAAAAGCATGGAAATAAGAAATGATAAGACATCTTTGAGAAATGGCATATAAGCAGTTTTTGGAATTGGAGGACACATTTATGTAGGAGAGATGAGAGAGAGAGCAAGAATCATAGAAATGATAAGATTAGTAAAAATGCTCCAATCCTGAAAAGAGAGAATTCAGGACATTAGGTGTTTTAGCTTTTGTCTTGTCTTAAAGCCTACCCTGCCCAAGCCTGGGGTTAAAGCCTCTGAGGTTCCATGCCTAAGGTTCATTTGATCTAGTGAGTAAATTTTCCAAGGTTCTGTGGTAAACTGAGAACCAAGAAAACATTTTCATGCAAACTAACTTACTAGAGGAAGAATGACTTCTGTCTCTCAAGAGAAGAAAGGAAACTAGCATTTATTAAACAGCCATTATTTGCCAAGCACTGTGCTAAGCACTTTCATATATGGTATCTCAATCTTCACAGCAGTTATCTGAGGCATTACTTCGACCTATTTCACAGGTGAAGAAATAACTAATTTGGGAGAACAATAGTGGAGCAAAGATTCAATCCAATTTAGAATTGAAAACCCAAGCTCTGTCTGCTTTGTCATCCAAAAGCGAGGGTAGGATGGGCAAATTATGTTAGACTATACAGTTCCCTCCATGGAGTTGAAGCCAGTTGTTGGGAGGAAGGTCAAGATTACTGAGGTTTAATGTGGAGGCAATACAGTACTCAGGGGTGAAAATTCAATATTTATATTCATCTGGACTCACAAATCCTGCCTCTGCTGTGTCCCTGTGGTGGACCTTTGGTCAGGCTATTTAGCCTTGGTTCATCTCAATTTCCTCCACTTTTGTAAAACAAATAAATAAATGTATTTACTTCAGAGAGTTATCATAAGGATTAACCAGATAGGGTAAGTAAAAGGCTTATAAAAAGCTATGTTTATGATTAAAATTAAGTAATAATGAATAAAGTCTTACATAACTCTCACCTTCTTCTCTAAAGGATCTATTTTAAGAGATCTTCACAAAACCTTGAAAATTGTTTATACTGAAATTAACATTTGGAAATCAATGGATAGAATCTACACATTTTTCACTAAAGAAAAACATATCCTTCTTGATTACTTTTTATCTTAAAATTTCCCTTTGCTATGGCAAATCCATGTCCTCCCAACCCTAAACAGTTGTAGAGTGCTTCACCTCCATGCCTCAGACAATGTTTCAAAATTCAATTACAAAGTTCAACTTGCACAGGTTGTTGACTTTACAGAGAGCATTTTCCGTGAAACAGCCCTTGTCTTAGTAAGTACTCTCTTTTCCTGCCTATGAAATATTTCCATAAGATGTCATTATCTAAAATCTCTGCTTTTGTTAATTCTTATTGTCAAGGAACAAACAATATTTAGGTTTACTTAAATATGGTTGGAATTAGGAAATTGTATTAGTAAAATCAACTTAAAAATTTGGAAACTTCCTAGTCATGTCTGTAGTTGGAGAGAAGAGATTAAATACACATCCATATATATTTTAAAATGTTATTTTTTTCATGAAAAACAGCATGTTTATTGAAGAAAATTTGTATAATTTAGAAGCTTTAGAAAAGGGATTAAAATCACTTGGTCACATAAACTTCACTGGCACTTAAACTGACTTTTTAAATTTGCTATTTTATAGGCAGTAACAGTAGTGTTTTATTCTTTTAGTTTTTCTTTCTTTGGTTAGAGAGAAATATATTTTCATGTGACTTGTTCATTTTCCATTCTTATTTTTGAGAATTATCTGTCCATGCTCTTTCTTCATGTTTCTATTATTACATTAATATATTTATTATATAGATATTAATTATCAAAAATATCTTTTGCAAATAGGCAATTTATTGTTGTCTTAAAATACTGAGGATTTTCTAAAAAGTATATTTCTATTCAGTTAAACATATTTATCTTTCCCTATGTGGTTTCTTATATCACTTAACTTCTGGAAGTTAAAATTTTTAAAAGTCAATCTTTTAATCTATTTGTAATTTATTTTGAGATAAAGGTGAGAATCATCTAGGTTTCTTTCCCCCAAAAAATAAACTATCAATAATTCTAATACAATTTACTGAGTGATCTAGAGAAGTGATGATCTTTATACGTATGGGAATATTAAGTTTTAACTAGCATCACTGACTCATGACTTTATTGAAATAAGAAAAGGTAAATTTATTCCAGTTCCCATAAGCCAAAATTGTACGAAGTGGGGATAGAATGAAAAAGACATTTTAAAAATAAAATAAACTTAAGAACTTAAGAGAAATTTTTTTTTTTTACAGAGGCAGAGATAGACAGGGACAGACAGACAGGAATGGAGAGAGATGAGAAGCATCAATCATCAGTTTCTCTGCGCGTTGCGACTTCTTAGTTGTTCATTGATTGCTTTCTCACATGTGCCTTGACCGTGGGCCTTCAGCAGACCAAGTAACCCCCTGCTGGAGCCAGCGACCTTGGGTCCAAGCTGGTGAGCTCTTTGCTCAAGCCAGATGAGCCCGCACTCAAGCTGGCGACCTCAGGGTCTCGAACCTGGGTCCTCCACATCCCAGTCCGATGCTCTATCCACTGCGCCACCACCTGGTCAGGCGAGAACTTAAGAGAAAATTTAAATGAAGACACAGGAAAAAACATTTAGAGGGAAAAAATCAACAGAAATATTAGGAGACCTGAACCTTTAAGAAAAATAGAATGTGGAAAACTAAGAACTCTTATTAAAAGAGTTTAATAACAAACCCTTATTAAAAACTTTGCTTCTCTTCTGTTGTGTAACTCTGGACAAACTGTTTAGACTTTTTTTATGCCTCCTGATTGCTGTTGGACAAAAGGGAACATAATAAAAAGCTTTATCAAGCTCCCACTGTAGCACCAATTATTATTTATGCCAAAAAATAAATAAGAGGGAGGAAATTCAAAAGATACCAATGGAGACAATTGAAGGAAAAAGCAAATTCTTAAGGAAAGGTAAAAGGAATGCAATAAACAGCAAGCTAATTACAATTAAGTAAAAAGGAAAACGTGTGTAAATATTGTGGACCGGGGCCACAGAGCGATTTCAGCAAGAGAATGTAAACAGCTCTCTGCTGAAACTGTTTCATTCTGTATCACTGCTACTAATGACCAAGAGGCAGAAAGAAAAAAAAAAAGCTAAAAAAAAAATACAAGAACACTACATTTGAGGGTTATAATAACTCAAAACTAGGTATGTATTTACCTGGTAGTTGGAACTATGTGCTGGACTTTAGAAGCTGGATTTAGGCAGAAGGGATAGACATTCCAGCATCGTGGCCATGGGCTCTAATTCTCAGACCTGACCGATCCTTTAGCAGGACATTGGCTATTGAGAACAATTAGGCTTCAAGCCTGGCACCTCATTTAGTAGCCAATAAAGAATGGAGATGAGAGTCAGAGAATAAAATGAAACAAACGATCATTCTGCCTGTAGTCCAGGAAGAAACTGTAGTACTTCTGAAACTACTGGATTATGAAATTAAGTTTCAGTGAGAAATAGTGGCAGCCTCTTGTCTTGAAGCATTTGAAACCAGAACAGAAAAATATGCATCAAAAGGTTATAAGAAGAATTTAGTACAAAATGTAAGCAGATTTGATCTTTGAGAACTTTTCCAATCATAATTCTTTTTTGATCTGAAAAAATACACATAATTTGTTCAGAGCTGTCTTTATTAGTATACACATCTAATTCTACATTGTGAGAAGTTAGAGGTTTAATATTGACATCCTCCCCAGATACAAGTGTTATAAGTCTAAGACCTCTGGTCCAACCTTCCCTCCTGGTGCAATATAATCATAATGATCACACACCTTGGTTGGATCGTCAAGGTGAGCTTAACCTTACCTCCCAATTTGATTTTTCTTATTTAGTTTTGCTCATTCAATTTGTCCACAAATTAAGTTTTCTAGGTGTCTTCTAATTTTTTAAAAAAAGAAAAACATAGATCTTACTCATTCAAATAAGGGGGAAATCAGTAGTGTAAACTGATTGGCCTACATGGTTCTTCAGAACTCCAGATTCTATCACTTTTAAAGTCCAAGGATAATGGTATTTAATGAAGAGTTTGCTGTTCCTCATCATCTGTTTATTGAATGAATTATAAATAGTACAAATGCCCTTTCTGGATCACTTGACAGATGAAAGGGTAAAAATAAAAAAGATATGGAGGGCTAGGAAAGTTAAATTGTGACTTAAATTCAAAGCTCTTGGAAAGTTAAATGTGACATAAATGCTGAAAGATTCAGTATTGTGATCGTCCAAAGTAAAATTTCCCAAAGGAAATTCTGTAGGGGAGAAATGTAAAAAGTGTGAAAGGTACCAGGCCCAGGCCCAGGAAGAAGATCAATGAATTTCACTCTAAAGCAGGAGGCACATCAGAAAACGCAGAGAACACTTCTGGTGGGGAAGTGATTGATTTCCCTGCGTGAAAGCACTTACATCATTAGGGGGACTGTTGCTTTCCCTTTTGAGTGATGACATAAAAAAATTTTGAATTCATATAATGATAGCTGACCTTGTATGTATGTATAAAATAAGCAATTTTACTACACTTTTTTTTAATTTTTAAAGTAAAAATAAAAATGATGAAAAACCCATCAATTGAAATTGCTACATTTGTTCTTTAAGCATTGACTTTGGAATCTGAGTTTAAATCAATGCTACACTCAAGTTCTTTCAGCCCCAGCCTCCTTAATCTGAAAATGGGGATAATAACTAAACTCACAGGATCGATTTACATTATAAAAGTTAAACAAGCAAAAAGACATAAGCATTTCCAGCCTAGTATATAATACACATATATGAATGATTAAAATAATAATGATCACATGTTAATTCTTACCTCATTCTATGCATGTGTGGTGGCTGTGTGGAAGCTATAAGGCATATACACTGATAAATATTTAAAGGAGGCGAGGTGGGAAAGTTGGTTAGTGAAGAGTCATTAGCAGTGTTTCATATGCAAAGTCAGTGGTTATCTAAGTTGGAACATTTTTCATAGCTCAAGTTTTAAAATTCTTACCTCATACCATGAAAATGAATAACTTTTTTTCAGTTTCAAAAATGCATGTTCACTAGAGAAAAACTATAAATATAGATAACAAAAAGAAAGAAAAATATCCCATAATATCAACACTTAGAATAAGTGCTAATTACATACTGTATATCCTTTTCAAGTTCATATACTTATATACATATATGGCAAAATCTAGATTATTTTTTTTACTCTATATAGTCTTTTATGACTTGATTTTTATTTAGCTAACTAGATCATGAATGTCTTTCATGTCTTCAAACACTATTTAAACACTATTTTCAAATACTATAATATTTCATTGTAGAGATGTACCATAGTTTATGTAAACAAGACCTTATTTTTGGACATTCAGTTGTTTAAAGTTTTTCACCATTGTAGGCAAGAATTCAGATGAATAACCTTGTATCTGAATGTTTGTGCATTTCTGTCCTGGCTGAGTAGCTAAGTTGGTTTGTCCCCATAATGCCATAAATGTTCCATCCCTGGTCAGGGCACATACAGGAACCAGTGAATTCATAAATAACAAACTGAAGCTTCTCCCTCTCTCTCTCTCCCATTCTCTCTCTTAAAATCAGTCAATCAGTAAAAAGATTTTTAAAATGTTTGCGCATTTCCATGATTATTTGTAGGTCAAGGAGTTTTTAAAACTAACTTAAAATCTCTGAGTTTGGAGAAGTTAGTGGACACATGGAATATAGAAGCGGCATGAGGTTGACTCTTGGGGTAAACTGAAATTGAATTAGCTTAGGCCCTCTTTAACTCTTGTTTTTGCAGTAGCTCCCTAGTAAGGTTTCTTAACTTAAAATTTCCTAGTCCAATATGTTTTCCTCTAGATTTCACCAGAATGATGTTTGAGCACGGCAAATATAATACTAAAATAAATAGCTATCCTTGGACATAAGATGCTTTCTCATCTATTCTCTGTGTATTTCTCCAGCCTCATGTCCTATCTTGTCCTTTTCCAGAGAGAGAGAGAGAGAGAGAGAGAGAGAGAGAGAGGAAGGAAGAGGGGAAGGGAGGGAGAGAGAGAAGCATCAACTCGTTGTTTCACTCAGTTGTTCTATTTAGTTGTGCACTCATTAATTGCTCCTCCTATGTGTCCTGACCAGGGGTTGAACCTACTGGATGGATGCTCTATCCACTGAGCCACCAGGCCAGGGCTGGAAAGTGACTCTTTTTGTCTGTATGAATGAATGGTTGCAAATGAACTGGTTAGGTAATGTTATGTGTAATTACTGTGCTCTGATGGCTTTTTTAATCCTTCTGAAAATAGGAGAACTGGGGATCATATTGGACAAGAGTTTGGAAATTTAGAATGGGGAAGCCAAGCTTAGCCAGGTATAGAAAATGTTATGGTTTATATTTAGTTTGAGTCTTATTCAAATATCAATGAAGTCTGAGCATTAACACCCTGAAGAGCCCTGGTAATTTTGTTCTACAAAAGAAAAAAATAGTAGTGCTTTGTCTTGTAACCAAGTATGACTAATTTTTACTCTTTTTTGGGGATTTGGTATTGTTTTGACTGACACTCATGGTGAGGAGGCTGTATCTCTTTTAACAAAAGAACAAAATGAGGGTAGCTCTAATTTTAGTTCCAAAGTTTAGTTGTTCCAAGTTCATATAATTAGTTAAGAAAAAGATGATGTTGAAGAAATATTAATAAGTCTCAATAAATAAACCATTCTTTCTAAAATGGGAAATCTTTCTTTGAATTTTAGCTGATAAACACCCACAAAATATTTTCTAAGTAACACAATGCAATGCTAACTTCCTGTCTCTTTGAGCAATCAATTATCAAAAAACTCTTTTAGCATTGAATATTACAACTAAATTAAATATATTCATTTACTTTAAAGATCCAAAATGACACAATGTAACAATCTATAGAACTCAACTAAAATGTGAATTATCCAAAAATATACAACTTCTCATCTTTTTTTTATAGCATCTGCTTGTGCAGCCCAACTTTTTAAAAATTAATTCTGCAATCTGCAGAGAAATCTCTGTTTGTAGATACCATGATCTCATGTAGAGGAAACATCAAGGAATCCACACAAAAAATTAAAAGCAATATTCGAGTTCCACAAGGTTGCATCATACAAAATCAAAATAAGAAATCAATCGTATTTCTATGTATTAGTAATGAATAATCTGAAAGTGAAATTAAGAAAACACTTCTATTTACAATATCATCAAAGAGAATAAAATGCTTAGGAATAAACTTTGAAAAAAGTGCAAGAGTTATATACTGAGAAATATAAAATGTTATTGAAAAAATGAAAAGAGGACCTAAAAAATGGAAGGAAAACCATGTTTATATATCAGAAGACATTATTATTATTATTATTATTATTATTATTGGGTGATGGGTATGCAACATAGTCAAATGTCAAAATAACCTGGAGATGTTTTCTCTAAACCTATGTACCCTGATTGACCAATGTCACCCATTAAAATTAATAAAAAATTTTAAAAAATAGAAGACTTATTATTGTTAAGATAGCAATACTTCTGAATTTAATCTGCAGAGTCAACACAATCCCTTTCAAAATTAGTGTTGGCTATTTTGCAGAAATTGACAATCTGATCTTAAAATTTATATGGAAATTCAAGGATCCCAGAATGGCCAAAATCATCTTGAAAAAGAACAAAGGTGGAGGATTCACAATTCCTGAATTCAAAACTTACTATAAAGCCACACTAAGCAAAGCAGTAAGGCATCAGCATAACAGTAGACATATAGCTCAATGGAATATAATTGAGAATCTGAAGGTAAGATTCTCACATATGAAAACATAAGAAAAGATGTTTAACAACTAAAGTGTTCTTTAACAAATGACTAAAGAATCAAAAGATGTGGTTTATATATACAATAAGATACTACTCAGTCATAAGAAAAGATAAAATACTGCCATTTGCAACAATATGGACAGATCTTGAGAATATATACCATTAGTAAAATAAGTCAGAGGGATGACGTCAGAGTAATGGCGGGGTAGGAAGCGATACCGATAAATCTCCCCCAAAACTCAACAAGATCTTCAACCAGAAACAGAAAAACCTATACTTGGAGCTTCCAGATGCTTCGCAATACACCCAAAGGTATGATTGAGTGAAAAATTGGCTAAATATATAACCAAACCCCGAAGGAAATAGGGAGTAAGAAATGCTCCTCCTTCCTCACTAACCTAAACAGGGCGGCTTTCTCTGGTAACTGTGAATATAGAAACTGAGGCGGGCAAAGGGGGTGAATAGATCCAGGCCGCCGCAGCACAAACGGCCGAACCAGGCTGTGGCACAGAGATCCAAGCCGAGGAAAATCTGATCCTGTGGCAACCCGGGCAATACAAGCTAACACTTGCGCCAAACCCAAACAAAGAAAGAAAAGCAGAGCGGCCATTTTACCCGGTCTCCTGGTCGGTGTGCAGTTAGTGGGCGAGAATTTCTTCCTGGGAAAGCCACGCATGGGAGGGAGTGAGAACTAATTCCAACGGTGGAGATTTTCCGTGCTGGAGGGTGTTTCACTCAGAGGGAACCGCGGCCGGCCTCATATCCTGGTTTGCGCACGCAGATAAGGAGTGAGCAATTCCTCCGAGTGCCTCGGCAGTGCGCGCCCGTGTTATCGCACAGAGGGGCAGAGTCAGGGGCCTTTGTGTGGGCAAAAGCGGAATCTCGGGCCACCCCAGCGCCTTGCAAAAGCCGCGCACGGGGACGGAGCGAGACTCAATTCCAACGCTACAACTTTTCCCTGCGGTTGGGGGTTTCACTCAGAGCGTGAGACTGCTGGCCGGATATCCTGGTCGCAGACAGTGAGTGAGAGTTTCCTCCAAGCGCCCCGGAAGTGGGCGCCTGCTTGTGTTACCGGACAGAGTGGCAGAGCCAGAGGTCTTTGAGTGGGCAGAAAGCCCGCCTGATTATGCTAGCAGCTCTGACTGACTGAGCCTTACCCAGAGCCCTGTGCTGAGTGGAAATAGAGTGGGGAGTTGCCAGCTCTTTGAGCCTCTTACTATCCAGGCAGAGGCAGCAGCAACCCCATAGCTGGATTATCAGGCTACTAATTAAGGAAGGAAAGACTAGGAGAAAGGCTCCAGGAACACGGACTCTCTCACTGTCGGAGCCTATAAATGCTATTGAGCTTCGACTGCCAACGAGACTAAAGCACAATACATGACATTGCCATAGAGACTTATCAACTGCAAACCTCTACCTGAGCGTGCCAAAGGGGCAGAACCCGGGGTACAGAGTCACCGACCAGGAAGAGGGAGAGAAAAGAAAAAGCAAGAAGATAACCTCTCAAAATCAAGAATAATCTGCAGACTTTATAACCTATCCCATTTTATTATATTTGTTCGTTTGTTTCTCTTATCTTCATTCTTGATACTTTTTTTTCCTCCTCCAATTTGGCCGATTAACTCTCTACTGGTCTTACTCTCTCCTCTCCTTGAACTACACTACCCATAAGTGTTACATCTCCCATTATCTTTTCTCTTCTCTTCCTTTCTCTCTATGAGGGTTGCACTCCAAAACACTTAACTCTCTCTCTCTCTCTCCTTTCTTTTTTCTTCTTTTAGTGGTTACCTCTTTTTTTCTCTCTCTTTCTTTTCTCCCTCTATATTAGTTTCTTCCTTTCTCCTTTACATCTCCTCTCATTCAAACCTCAATAACAAACAAATTATCTTATCTGGGACTCAAACCTATGTTTGTGGCATTTTGGGGGGTTTTTACTTCACCTTTTTAACTCACTAGCAGTGCTCTCATCCCTGGCTCTCCATATTATCTAGTTCTTGTTCCACTAAATACAATAGTAATTTTTTAATTTGTCCCCCCATTTTTCCGTTTTCCTCTTATTCCTCTCATCATAACTCTTAGACAACCAACACCTAAAAGCAAATCATTTTATTCTTGACCCAAATTTTTTCCTTATTTCCTTTTTGTGGGTCCATACGCTCTTTTTTTTTTCTTTTTTCTTTCCTTTTTTTTTTTTTTTTGCCCCTTTATTACTTTTCCCCAATTCAGGCCCTCCATCACAGGCATTGTTTGTTATAATTCACAGTCCCCCACAAGATTTTCTCAAAAAAGAGGGGAGAGGAGAGGAGAGGAAAAAAGGAGGGGGGGAATAATTTCCTTTTTTTAATTCTTATTTTATTTTTCTTTATTTCATTATTAATTTTTTTTTAAAAAAAACAACTCTTTTCGATTTTTTATTTTTTTTATTGTTTTTTTTTAACTTTTTATTCTTTATTAAATCTCATTAATACTATCAACAAAACCACCCTCAGATGCCATTAAGGAAGAGAAAATCGAATATCATGGATACAAAAGAAAGAGAGGTAACACAGCTAGATGAGGAAAAATCTATGGAGAAAAAATTTAATATATTGGAAACCTTGGAGCTAAATGACAGAGAATTCAAGATAGAAATACTAAAAATCCTCCGAGATATACAAGAAAACACAGAAAGGCAATTTAGGGAGCTCAGAAAACAACTCAATGAACACAAAGAATATATGTCCAAGGAAATTGAAACTATAAAAACAAATCAAACAGACATGAAAAACTCAATTCACGAGCTGAAAAACGAAATAACAAGCTTAGCTAATAGAACAGGTCAGATAGAAGAGAGGATTAGTGAAATAGAAGACAAGCAACTTGAGGCACAACAGAGAGAAGAAGAAAGAGACTCAAAAATTAAAAAAAATGAGATAGCCCTACAAGAATTATCTGACTCCATCAAAAAGAATAACATAAGAATAATAGGTATATCAGAGGGAGAAGAGAGAGAAAATGGAATGGAGAACATACTCAAACAAATAATAGATGAGAACTTCCCAAGCCTGTGGAAAGAACTAAAGCCTCAAATTCAAGAAGCAAACAGAACTCCAAGTTTTCTTAACCCCAACAAACCTACTCCAAGGCATATCATAATGAAATTGACACAAACCAACAGCAAAGAAAAAATTCTCAAGGCAGCCAGGGAAAAGAAGAATACAACATATAAAGGAAGGCCCATTAGATTATCATCAGATTTCTCAGCAGGAACTCTACAAGCTAGAAGAGAGTGGACCCCAATATTTAAAGTCCTGAAAGAGAGGAACTTTCAGCCACGAATACTATACCCATCAAAGCTATCCTTCAAATATGAAGGAGAAATAAAAACATTCACAGATACAGAAAAGATGAGGGAATTTATCATCAGAAAACCCCCACTCCAGGAATTACTAAAGGGGGTTCTCCAATCAGATACAAAGAACAAAAAAAAACAGAGCCACAAGTAAAAGCTCCAAGAAGAACACAATAAAACCAAATTTAAACTGTGACAACAACAAAAAGAAAGAGGGGGAGAAGATGGAGATTAACAGTAGCAAAGGACGATGGAGTGCAAAAGTACTCACAAAATAGTTCGCTACAATGAACAGGGTAGGGACCCTTTTCATTACTCAAAGGTAACCACCATTGAAAAAACCACCACAGAAGCACATGAGATAAAAAAGATAGCAACAGGGGAAAGATGTATGGAATACAACCAAATAAAAACAAAAGATAGAAAAACGAAAGAGAAGGATCAAACAAGACACAAAACTAACAGAAAGCAAGATATAAAATGGCAATAGGGAACTCACAAGTATAATTACACTAAATGTAAATGGATTAAACTCACCAATAAAAAGGCACAGAGTAGCAGAATGGATTAAAAAAGAAAATCCAACTGTATGCTGCCTACAGGAAACTCATCTAAGTAACAAGGATAAAAACAAATTCAAAGTGAAAGGCTGGAAAACAATACTCCAAGCAAATAACATCCAAAAAAAAGCAGGTGTAGCAATACTCATATCGGATAATGCTGACTACAAGACAGGAAAAGTACTCAGAGACAAAAATGGCCATTTCATAATGGCTAAGGGGACACTGAATCAAGAAGACATAACAATTCTTAATATATATGCACCAAACCAAGGAGCACCAAAATATATAAGACAGCTACTTATTGATCTTAAAACAAAAACTGACAAAAATACAATCATACTTGGAGACCTCAATACACCACTGACGGCTCTAGATCGGTCATCCAAACAGAGAATCAACAAGGACATAGTGGCCTTAAACAAAACACTAGAGCACCTGGATATGATAGACATCTACAGGACATTTCATCCCAAAGTGACTGAGTATACATTTTTCTCCAGTGTACATGGATCATTCTCAAGAATTGACCATATGTTGGGCCACAAAAACAACATCAGCAAATTCAGAAAAACTGAAGTTGTACCAAGCATATTTTCTGATCATAAAGCCTTGAAACTAGAATTCAACTGCAAAAAAGAGGAAAAAAATCCCACAAAAATGTGGAAACTAAACAACATACTTTTAAAAAATGAATGGGTCAAAGAAGAAATAAGTGCAGAGATCAAAAGATATATACAGACTAATGAAAATGACAATACGACATATCAGAATCTATGGGATGCAGCAAAAGCAGTGATAAGAGGGAAGTTCATATCGCTTCAGGCATATATGAACAAACAAGAGAGAGCCCAAGTGAACCACTTAACTTCGGACACCGTAGATATACAAAGAATTATTGTAGAATACTATGAAAAACTTTATGCCACTAAATTCAACAACCTAGAAGAAATGGATGAATTCCTAGAAAAATACAACCTTCCTAGACTGAGTCAAGAAGAAGCAGAAAGCCTAAACAGACCTATCAGTAGAGAAGAAATAGAAAAAACCATTAAAAACCTCCCCAAAAATAAAAGTCCAGGCCCTGACGGCTATACCAGCGAATTTTATCAAACATTCAAAGAAGACTTGGTTCCTATTCTACTCAAAGTCTTCCAAAAAATTGAAGAAGAAGCAATACTTCCAAACACATTTTATGAGGCCAACATAACCCTCATACCAAAACCAGGCAAGGATGGCACAAAAAAAGAAAACTACAGACCAATATCTCTAATGAATACAGATGCTAAAATACTAAACAAAATACTAGCAAATCGAATACAACAACATATTAAAAAAATAATACATCATGATCAAGTGGGATTCATCCCAGAATCTCAAGGATGGTTCAACATACGTAAAACGGTTAATGTAATACACCATATCAACAAAACAAAGAACAAAAACCACATGATCTTATCAATAGATGCAGAAAAGGCTTTCGATAAAATACAACACAATTTTAAGTTTAAGACTCTCAACAAAATGGGTATAGAAGGAAAATATCTCAACATGATAAAGGCCATATATGATAAACCATCAGCTAACATCATATTAAATGGCACTAAACTGAAGGCTTTCCCCCTTAAATCAGGAACAAGACAGGGTTGTCCACTCTCTCCACTCTTATTTAATGTGGTACTAGAGGTTCTAGCCAGAGCAATCAGACAAGACAAAGAAATAAAAGGCATCCATATCGGAAAAGAAGAAGTAAAGGTATCACTTTTTGCAGATGATATGATCCTATACATCGAAAACCCCAAAGAATTCACAAAAAGACTACTAGAAACAATAAGCCAATACAGTAAGGTCGCAGGATACAAAATTAACATACAGAAGTCAATAGCCTTTCTATATGCCAACAATGAAACAACTGAGAAGGAACTCAAAAGAATAATCCCCTTCACGATTGCAACAAAAAAAAATAAAATACTTAGGAATAAACATAACAAAGAATGTAAAGGACTTATATAATGAAAACTATAAACCATTGTTAAGGGAAATTGAAAAAGATATAATGAGATGGAAGAATATACCTTGTTCTTGGCTAGGAAGAATAAATATAATCAAGATGGCTATATTACCCAAAGCAATATACAAATTTAATGCAATTCCCATCAAACTTCCAATGACATTTTTTAAAGAAATAGAGCAAAAAATCATCAGATTTATATGGAACTATAAAAAACCCCGAATAGCCAAAGCAATCCTAAAGAAAAAGAATGAAGCTGGGGGCATAACAATACCTGACTTCAAACTCTATTATAGGGCCACGACAATCAAAACAGCATGGTATTGGCAGAAAAATAGACACTCAGATCAATGGAACAGAATAGAAAGTCCAGAAATAAAACCACATATATATAGTCAAATAATTTTTGATAAAGGGGCCAACAACACACAATGGAGAAAAGAAAGCCTCTTCAATAAATGGTGCTGGGAAAACTGGAAAGCCACATGCAAAAGAATGAAACTGGACTACAGTCTCTCCCCCTGTACAAAAATTAACTCAGAATGGATCAAAGATCTAAACATAAGACCTGAAACAATTAAGTACATAGAAGAAGACATAGGTACTCAACTCAAGGACCTGGGTTTTAAAGAGCATTTTATGAATTTGACTCCAATGGCAAGAGAAGTGAAGGCAAAAATTAATGAATGGGACTACATCAGACTAAGAAGTTTTTGCTCAGCAAGAGAAACTGATAACAAAATAAACAGAAAGCCAACTAAATGGGAAATGATATTTTCAAACAACAGCTCAGATAAGGGCTTAATATCCAAAATATACAAAGAACTCATAAAACTCAACAACAAACAAACAAACAATCCAATAAAAAAATGGGAAGAGGATATGAATAGACACTTCTCCCAGGAAGAAATACAAATGGCCAACAGATATATGAAAAGATGCTCATCTTCTTTAGCTATTAGAGAAATGCAAATCAAAATGGCAATGAGATACCACCTCACACCTGTTCGATTAGCTGTTATTAGCAAGTCAGGTAATAGCAAATGTTGGAGAGGCTGTGGAGAAAAAGGAACCCTCATCCACTGTTGGTGGGAATGTATAGTAGTACAACCATTATGGAAGAAAGTATGGTGGTTCCTCAAAAAACTGAAAATAGAACTACCTTATGACCCAGCAATCCCTCTACTGGGTATATATCCCCAAAACTCAGAAACATTGATACGTAAAGACACATGCAGCCCCATGTTTATTGCAGCATTGTTCACAGTGGCCAGGACATGGAAACAACCAAAAAGCCCATCAATAGATGACTGGATAAAGAAGATGTGGCACATATACACTATGGAATACTACTCAGCCATAAGAAATGATGACATCGGAACATTTACAGCAAAATGGTGGGATCTTGATAACATGATACGAAGCGAAATAAGTAAATCAGAAAAAAACAGGAACTGTATTATTCCATACGTAGGTGGGACATAATAGTGAAACTAAGAGACATTAATAAGAGTGTGGTGGTTACGGGGGGGAGGGGGGAATGGGGGAGGGAAAGGGGGAGGGGGAGGGCCACAGAGAGAACAAGATAGAGGGTGACGGAGGACAATCTGACTTTGGGTGGTGGGTATGCAACATAATTGAACGACAAGATAACCTGGACTTGTTATCTTTTAATATATGTATCCTGATTTATTGATGTCACCCCATTAAAAAAATAAAATTATAAATAAATAAATAAATAAATAAAGGAGAAAACCTATTCCCTCCAGAAAGAAAAAAAAAAAAATAAGTCAGATGGAAAAAGTAAAAAAACCATATGATTTCACTGATATGTGGGATACAGAACTGAAGCCATCAAACAAATAAGACAAACAAAAACTCATTGACACATACAACAATAGGGTGGTTACCAGAGGAGAAGAGTGGTGGAGGGAGAGGAAGAAGAGGGTAAAGGAGTCAAATACATGGTGACCAAAGGAGGCTTGACTTTGAGTGGTGAACACACAATGCAGTATATAGATGATGTATTACAGAATTTTATACTTAAAACCTGTATAATTTTATTAACTAATGTCATCCAAATAAATTTAATAAAATTTAAAAAAAGACATTCCACATCATTAGGCATCATAAAATCCTTCCACAGGCTTGGGAAGTTCTCGTCTATTATTTGTTTGAGTATATTCTCCATTCCATTTTCTTTCTCTTCTCCCTCTGATATACCTATTATTCTTATGTTATTCTTTCTGATGGAGTCAGACAATTCCTGTAGGGCTTTCTCGTTTTTTATTATTTTTGAGTCTCTTTCTTCTTCTCTCTGTTGTGCCTCAAGTTGTTTGTCTTCTATTTCACTAATCCTATCTTCAATCTGGGCTGTTCTGTTAGCTAAGCTTGTTACCTCGTTTTTCAGCTCGTGAATTGAGTTTTTCATTTCTGTTTGATTTGTTTTTATAGTTTCAATTTCCTTGATAATATATTCTTTGTGTTCATTGAGTTGTTTTCTGATCTCCCTATATTGCCTTTCTGTGTTTTCTTGTATATCTCTGAGTATTTTTAAGATTTCTATTTTAAATTCTCTGTCATTTAGCTCCAAGGCTTCCAATATGTTAAGTCTTTTCTCCATAGATTTTTCCACATCTATTTGTGTTACCTCTCTTTCTTTTGTATCCATAATATTCGATTTCCTCTTTCTTATCGGCATCTGAGGGTGGTCTTGTTGATAGCACTAATTAGAATTAATAAAGAGTAAAAAGTAAAAAAAAAAAAAAAAAGGTAAAACACCCCACAAAAAAACAGTAATAATTTATTATTTCCCCCTTTTTTCTTTCTTCTCCTTCACTCCTCTCCCCTCCTCAGGGAAATATCGTGCCTATAATGGAGGGCCTGATTTGGGGTGAAGAGTTCAAGGGGCAAAAAAAAGGGAGTAGGAACCTATTAAATGCAAAAAAAAAAAAAAAAGGGAAGAAAATCTTAGACAAGCATAAGATGATTTGCTTGTAAGTGATGGTCAACTAAGAGATATAATGAGAGGGATAAGAGGGAACCAGAAAAAAGGATCAAAAAAGAATAATAAAGAAGAAAAAAATAAAAATAATAAGTAAAAATCTGTTGTATTAAGTGGAGCGAAGACTAAATACAATGGAGACTTGGGTTGGGAGGACCCAAAATGCCACAAAAATAAACAAACAAGAAAAAAATAAAAACAAAATCAAAAAAGAAAAATAAAGCCAAAAAAAGCCTTGAGTCCCAAATTAACTAATTTGTTCGTGATTGAGGATTAAATGGGAGGAAAGTAAAATGAGAGAAGAAAAAACGAATAGAAAGGAAAAAATAAGAAAAAGAGAAAAACAAATGAAGAAATAAAAAAGGAAAAGAAAAAAAACAAAATAAAGCAAAACAAACAAAAGAGGAGAGAGTGAGAGTTAAGTGTTTTGGAGTATAACCTTAAAGGAGGGTGAGGATGAAGAAGAGAAATAAAATGTAACACTCATGGGTAGTGTAGTTCAAGAAAAGGGAAGCATAAGATGGGCAGAGAATAGAAGGACCGAGGTGGAGGAAATAAAGGCAATAAGATAGAAGAAACAAACAACAACAACAAAAAAATTAGTGGAACAAGTTGTAAAGTCTGTGGATTTTTCTTGATTTTGAGAGGTTAACTTCTTCCTTTTTTCTTTTCTCTCCCTCTTCCTGGTCGGTGACTCTGTACCCCAGGCTCTGCCCCTGTGTCACACTTAGGTAGGGATTTGCAGTTGATGGGATTCTATGGCAATGTCATATAATTGGCTTTAGTCTTGCTGGTAGTCAAGGCTTGTTGGCGTTTGCAGGGTCCAACGATGAGAGAGTTTGCTTTCCTGGATTCTCTCTCCTAGTCCCCCCTTCCTGAATTAGCAGCCTGGTGATCCAGCTATAAGGCTGCAACTGCTTCTGCCTGGGGAGTAAGAGGCTCAAAGAGCTGGGAAATCCCCACTCTATCCCCACTCAGTGCAAGGCTTTGGGAAAGGCTCTGGCAGTCAGGGCCTCCAGTGTAATCAGGCGGGGGTGGGAGTCAATTGTTGTCAAGGTGACTGTTCAGCGCCTAGCATTCAGTTGGACCTCTCAACCCAGGCTTTCCACACTTTGTAGCCTGTTTTGGCTGGGAAGAAGAGGCACTAGTCTCTGCTTGCGACTAGTGTAGTATAGATCTTATTATCTGCCAAGTCCCTCTTGTTAGCGTTTATCCCTGAATATGGAGGCTCTATCAATCAGAAGTTGCCCCCACCCCTTTAGCGAGAGGTACTAAAAAATATCACGCCTCTTGTCTTGGGTCGCTGAACTGAGAGAGATCTTATCAATTAGAACCGAGGGTGCACAGATTTCATGGGTTAAGCTAATTTCAGTGATTGGGTCGCAACTGTGCTCCCGAAGGTATTTTAGGATGCCTGCGCGCACTCCTCCCCCAACGCTTGATTGTTAGCTTGAATGGCTGGGTGAGGTGCCCCGCCCGCGGAGAGAATCTCCCAAGTAGGTAAGACCACCCTGATGCCTCTCCCGCTCGCCCTGCCGCTGGCGGCTGGATCGCACCAGGCGCAGGATAATGGGGCACCCTGGGTGTGCGGGCCAGTAGGGCGCTCTGGGTGCGTGGAATGCCCAGGGCACGCGCGCGAATGGGGTGCTCCGGGCACCGGTGGCTGGCGACTCTCACTCGCAGTGCGCGGGCCGCTGGGAACGTTAGCGGTGCTCGCTCTGCAACCGGACCGGGCACGCTGCCGGCTGCTCGCTGCTCCCGAGTGTGGGCGGTGCTCGTTCCGCAACCGTACGGGGTGCGCGCCAGCGGCTGCTCGCGGCTCCCGCGGCTCCCGAGTGTGGGCTGACTCACCACAGGCGCACAACCTCGCGGCTTGAATGAATGTCCCTGCGGTAGCTTCCTCCACACCCTCGTCTCGCAGATTCAAGTGATAACAGTCCTTTCGCTATCAGTTTGTGTGGAACTCCGGAATGCTCCGAGGATAAATTTTTCTGTTTCTAGTTGATAAATTTGTTGTGATTTAGGGGAGAGCTGTCGGATGCGCTGCTCACGGCGCCATTTCCGTGACATCACCTCCTCAGGCATCATAAAATCAAAACTACAAGAAGATAACACTTCACTCTTACTAGGATGACTATAATAAAAAAAATAGACAATGACAAGTGCTGGTGAAGATATAGAAAAATTGGAGCCCACATCATTGCTGATGGGAATGTAAAATGGGGTAGCTGCTTTGGGAAAACAGTCTGGCAGTTCCTCAAAAAGTTAAGCCTAAAGTTACCAGGTGATCAGCAATTCTACCCCCTGGTGTATATCCAAGAGAAATGCAAACACCTGTCCACATAAAAACTTGACCTGAATGTTCATAGCAATATTTACATAATAACCAAAATGAAAACAATCAAAAGGTCCATCAACTAAATTCTTATATAAAATGTGATATATCCATACAATGTAATATTACTCAGCCACAAGAAGGAATGAGGTATTGATACAACATTCATGCTACAATGTAAATAAATCTTGAAAATATTATGGTAAGTAAAAGAAACCACACACAAAATTGGTCACCTATTTTATGATTCCATTTATATAAAATGTCCAGAATAGGCAAGTCCACAGAGATAGAAGGTAGATTAACAGTTGCCAGAGACTGAGGAGTTGGGAATTGGAGAATAAACACTAACGGGCATGGAGTTTCTTTTTGAAGCAATATTTTGGAATTAGAGAGCGGTAAAAAAAAAAGTGTCAAGGTCTTATAATAATCTTTGTTATAATTTTATCATAGTATCATTTTAATGATAAAAATGTTCATCTATTAAAAGTTTTGTTGACAAAAGAAAGAAAGATAGAAAGAGAAAGAAACGAAAGAAAGAAAGAAAGAAAGAAAGAAAAAGAAGAAAGAAAGAAAGAAAGAAAGAAAGAAAGAAAGAAAGAAAGAAAGAAAGAAAGAAAGAAAGAAAAAGAAAAGCCTGACCAGGCTCAGGCGGTGGTGCAGTGGATAGAGAGCACTGACCTGGGACGCTGAGGACCCAGGCTCTAAACCTCGAGGTCACCGTCTTGAGAGCAAGCTCACTAGCTTGAGTGTGGAGTTGCTGGCTTGAGCATGGGATCATAGACATAATCCCATGGTTGCTGACTTGAACCCAAGGTCACTGGCTAGAGTAAAGGGTCACTGGCTCAGCTGGAGTCCCTCAGTCAAGGCACAGATGAGAAAGCAATCAATGAACAACTAAGGTGCTACAACAATGAGTTGACACTTCTCATCTCTCTCCCATCCTGTTTCTCTCACTAAATTTTTTTTAAAAAGAAAGAAAGACAATGGTCCAGAAACACTGAAAACAATTCCCAGAGAGATTGTTTTTACACGGCAGGAGCTATAAAGTTTCTTTGGAAACAAATAGACCCATGGAAAGTGGCAGCTCTGAATATTTGTAGCTGGTGTGACATCTATGGAAAATTTTGTGTTAATATGTAGTATATGTGTTTGCACAATACAATAAATGTTTTAAAAATAAGGTAGTATAAAAGAAGAATAATACATGTTAGAATAAATTCCCTTCACGGGCTTCATGAATGAAAACACAGAACCATTTCATCACACAGCTCAATATTTTACACATCTGTATCAAGCAATAACTTCCTAGTGAATGTAGTTGTGGGGACAATTTTTCTTAATATATTTCTGGGTTGTTGTGATGCCCTGCACTGCTTGTATCTTCAATGTATATTTTTTGTTCTCTTGCAGATAAATATTAAATTATTATCTCTTTACACACACACACACACACACATAGGTGCATACACATATGCCAGAAATCTAATAAGGGTATATTCTATTTTCCCAGAGCTTATTTGGAATGACTGTTATATGTTTGCAGCAAGAGTGCAAATTTCCTCATCTCTGCCCACTCTGGGAAAGGGTGGGGAAAGTTGCAGAAAAAGAGAAAGTATTGATTTTCACTGACTCCATCCTCCCTCTAACTAGAGTCAAGCAGAAGTACTGGTTTAGTTTTCCATTCAAATCCCAGAGCTATAGCCAGCTGACCCTAGGGTAAGTGCCCATAATCCAGGGGTCGGGAACCTTTTTGGCTGAGAGAGCCATGAACACCACATATTTTAAAATGTAATTCCGTGAGAGCCATACAATATGTTTAACACTAAATACAAGTAAATGTGTGCATTTTATGTAAGACCAACACTTTTAAAATACAATAAGTCTCTGAATTCTTTTTTAATAACGTTGTTATGCTGTTGCTAACCAATGATGAATAAAGTACTTCTTACCATTAATGCGACTTCTGGTGCTGCATGGTTTTGCTGATGGCTTTGTAGTCTGGTTGATAAGTGGTGAGGTTAAGCTTCATGCAGGCGTTGAGACTTCCATCCGTTAAATGTGATCGTAGGTTGGTCTTAACATTCTTTAGATGTGAGAAAGACTGCTCACATGCATACATAGAACCAACATTGTCAGTACAGCAATACTCACATGCTGCAGTGTGTGGTATGTGACGGGAAGCACGTTCCAAGTTTTGACAATCAGTTGATCCACGGGTTGGAAGTTTTTTCATTTCTCCCCACTTGTGTTTGCTCGCCAACTCTGCTTGCTGTCGTGTAAGTCTTTCCAAATCTTCATTCAGTGACTTAAACTTATTCACCCACATGTACAAGCTTCAGGTCAGCAGCTTGTAGCTCAAAATCTCTGACAGAGACACCGGGGATGTAACTCAGGTCAGCACTGCACACTCATGTGGATGGGTGATGAACTTAAAAAGACGAGTGTGCTCATGAAATTCTCCAAAGCGCACTTTGAATGACTGCAGGAGATTAGAAGTGAAGCCCGCTAGCTGCTGGAGATCAAGATGTTGAGCAGGGTCAATTGCTGTGCATGCATCTTTAAACTCTCCCAGTTTTTCAAAAGGTAGTAAACGACCTGTTTCAATGTCAGCGATGAAGAGTTCCAGCTTATTTTCAAATGTAAACACTGCTTGTCGAAGGGATAAGACTGTATTTCCAATGCCTTGCATTTTAACATTGAGCTGGTTCAGATGTTCAGTCATGTCCACGAGATAGTAGAACTTCAGGAGCCACTCAGTGTTAGCTAACTCAGGATGCTCGATGTTTTTCATTTCAAGAAAAGTCCGAATTTTGCTCAGACAAGTCACAAAATGGCTGAGCACCTTCCCTCTTGACAACCAATGCACATTGCTGTGCAGAAGCAGACCAGGATAATTATTGCCAACTTCATCCAGCAGTGTTTTAAACTGGCGATCATTTAAAGCTCAGGCAACAATGAAGTTGACCACCCGAATGACCAGCGACATCACCTCACCAAGCTGCTCGCCACACATCTGAGCACAAAGCGCCTCCTGATGTAGGATGCAATGAAAACTTAGGATGGGTCTCTTTTCCTGTACACGAAGAAGTGCTACGAATCCTCTGTTTTTCCCCACCATGCACGGAGTACCATCAGTACACACTGAAATAAGTTTATCCATTGGTAGATTATTTTCTTTAGCCAACTCAGTGAAAGACTTGAATAAATCCTCCCCTCTTGTTGTCTCTTTCATAGGCAAAACACCAAGACTTTCCTCATGTAGCATGTCACCGACAGCATACTTTGCAATCACACTGAACTGGGATAAATGGTTTTCATCTGTTGACTCATCCAAAGTGAGAGAAAAGAACGGTGCTACATTTATGTCCTTCACTTGTGTTGCCTCAATTTGATTTGCCATCATGATGGTACGATTGTGAACAGTTCTTGCCAAAAGAGGCATGTCTTTTATTCTTTTGATTATCTTGTCTTTATCCAAAAAGTCTCAAAAGTTCATTGGCAACATCAAGCATGAATGTTTTGGCATACGCCCCATCTGTGAATGGCTTTCCGTTTCTCACAATTGCTAAAGCACCAGCAAAGCTAGTCAAATTCCAGTCACCTTGTTGGGTCCAAACATGGAGTTGCTGCTGACTAGCTTACACTCTGCACAGTAGCTCTTGACATGCTTTCCTCCTGTTGTGCTCCGCTGGATATTTTGATGCAAATATAGTATGGCATGTGTTGAAGTGCCGCTTTATATTTGACTGTTTCATTGATGCAATTTTATCACTGCATATTAGACACACTGTAGAACCTGCTCTCTCCACAAAGGTCCGTTCCTGCTGAAAAGTACAATACTCCTCATCTTTTTTTCTTTTAGCCATCTTCTTTGTCAAAAGGGTTTTTGCAACTAGCTAGCTGACTACTTGATTAAAAGGAGCAAGTTTACTTCCTGACCTCACAACGATCCATGTACATTGTGCATTATCCAATAAAATTTTGGTGTTGTCCCAGAAGACAGCTGTGATTAGCTCCAGCCACCCGCAACCATGAAATTGAGCGGTAGGAAATGAATGAATTGTAATACATGAGAATGTTTTATATTTTTAATGTTATTATTTTTTTTATTAAAGATTTGTCTTTGAGCCAGATGCAGCCATCAAAAGAGCCATATCTGGCTCATGAGCCATAGGTTCCCGACCCCTGCCATAATCCCAAGGTGGCTATGTGGCTAATACTGTTGTAATACTGTAATGCTGTAATGTAATTAGTGTGTGTAATAAGTGCTAATAATGTTGATGATGATAGCAGCTAACATTAATTAAATAAGGCCTTGCAAAAAATGGTTTACTTGCGTTATCTCATTTAATTCTTATAATTTTTGAGGGAGGTTTTATGAATTTGCCCATCTTATATAGGGAAACTAAAGATCTTAAGTAACTCTTCAAAAGTCATACAGTAAGGTATGTGAATACAGGCAGGGTTAATCCTCAGATTTTACTCTTAACCATAAGCTGTGATGAACTAAGTTTAACAACAAACTATTTCTATAAACCATGCTTGGCCCTGGGTAGGGTTGTTGTGGGTGTTGAGGTTAAAATTATGCCCTCTGATCTTGAAAACTTTATAGACTATGAGGAAAGAAACCTATATAGATAATTCAAGTGTTTTGTAACCTGTTATGGAATAGTCATACCTAGGAAGTTATAGCAGTAGAGGTTATTTATTTAAAGAGCACATTTCTTTATGCCAAATATTTGAACTTGCTTTTAATCATTGGAGATGAACATTTATCAAATTAAATTTTCACCTTTATGAAAAAAAATTAGATATTTGAAAAAATAGTTACATTTAATATCTACGTATTTGAATGCCTCCAGCAATATTTCTCAGTCATTTGATGTAAGAAGCAAGTACCTTAAGTGATTACTCAGGGCACATCCAAGTTTACCTTTACCTAACATGAACTCTCAGCCAAAATTATGAAAATATACTGTCTCCAGAGTTTCCCCAAATGTTTATCTAAGAACAGCAATTTATTTAAGTATACATTCCTGTGTTTGTTCAGTGTTCATTTAAAAGTGCACCACCCAGCAATGCTGCTGTGAGCTTGGTCAGTTGGAATGCTTTAGGAATAAACCAGGATGACTGTTGCCCTCCAAAGTCGTTGGCCTTTCACCTTGAAATTTCAGAGTAGGGAGTTGCTTCCTTTGGCCAATGAGGAGTCATGACTTTGCTGGGTTACAATGTGGCCTTGGATTGTATTTTAAGTACCATGGCTTCTCAGGTGGAAGGAAAAGCCTCCATTACCTGGAAGAGTTGTGTGTGTGAGCGATAAATGAAGAGAGTGGCACTTGATTTTATCACTCTAGTCACATTCTTGCCAATGTAAATAAACAATCATGTTATCAGTGATGCCTAAGGCAAAGACAGATGCTTAAATATAAGTTATCGAATATAGTTGGCAATAGTTAAAATAAGCTTTTCTTCACAAGTAACTGGAATATGTTGATTTGATGCCATTCATAGTGATTCATTTTTAGGTCTGGGTCTTCTCTTACCCACTGTCAGATGAAATCATTGCAAGAGAGCTCTGAAAATTGAGCAGCCATTCACCCAAGTGCAGATATCCTGCATACCAGACAAAGAAAAGGACTTTTACATTGGATACTGTGTTTTATTATCTATATTATGTCCAAATAGCAGATGGACTGGTAAAAAGTAAATATTTCTGGAATGCAAAATGCCATAGACATTTTTAAGAGTAACTGAAATTTGTCATGTAAAAAATACTTTTATACTTACTGTAGGAACTATATCCATTTGCTTTTCTATAAGTAAAAATGTTCTAAATTGGCATGTTTCAACCAAATAAAATAAAAAAAAATGCCAAAAGCAATGTCCAAATAATTTTATAGAAACAGCAAACATACTGATTTAATATTATAATTATATATACTTTTCCTCTTTTTTTAAAGATAAACTTGCATTTTTATTTATTTATTTTTAATTTTTTAAAGGATCTTATTTATTCATTTGAGAGAGGAAAGAGGGAGAGAGAGTGAGAGAGAGAGAGAGAGAGAGAGAGAGAGAAGGGAGACTGAAGGGGGAGGATCAGGAAGCATCAACTCCCATATGTGCCTTGACCTGGCAAGCTCAGGATTTTGAACCGGTGACCTCAGCATTCCAGGTCGACGCTTTATCCACTGCGCCACCACAGGTCAAGTTCCTCTTTTTATTGAGAAATAATTTACATAGCATAATATTCACCTTTTAAATTTATACATTTCAGTGGTATTACTATAGTCACAGAGTAATATAATTGTAACAACAATTTTCTAAGATTTCCCTCAACCTAAAAAGAAACTACCTACCTACTACATGCTCCCTATTTCTCCCTCTACTAATCTACTTTCTGTGTCTATGACTTTGCCTGTTTTGGACATTTCATATACTGTAAATGAAATAGTACAACATATGGCCTCTTGTGTCTGACTTATTTTACTTAGCGTAAGATTTTCAAGGTTCATCCATATTGTAATATTTATCAAATACTTCATTGCTTTTTATGGCCCAGCATATTCCATTGCATGGGCATATCACAGTCACTTATTAATTTATCAGCTGATGGACATTTGGATTATTTATAATTTTTGGTTATCATGAATAATTCTGCTATGAACATTCGTGCACAAGTTCTTCTGTGGATATGTTTTCATTTCTCTAGGCATATACTGAATAATGTCACTGCTTGGTCACAGGGTAACTCTAGGTTTAACTTCATGAGTTACCCTGTGACCAAGCTGTCAATTGTTTTTCCAAAGTGGTTGCACCATTTTACATTCCCACCAGCAGTATATAAAGGAAGGTTTCAATTTCTCTCCATTCTTGACCACATTTGCTACTGTTATAGTTTTCATCAAAGCCATCCTAGTTGCATATCAGTGTCATTTTAGTTGCATTTCCTCAATGATGATTGATGTTGAGAATCTCCTCATGTGCTCACTGGCCACTTGTGCTTCTTCCACAGAGACATGTTTATTTCGATCCTTTGCACATCTTAAAATTAGATTATTTGCCTTTTTACTTTTGAGTTGAAAAGTTATTTATATAATCTGGATACCAAACCATTATCACATATATGATTTGCAAAGATTTTTTCTCCAACATTGTGAATTATCTTTTTACTTCTTCAATAGTATCTGTGATGGTTGATTTTATGTATCAACTTGACTAGGCCAACAAGTTCTGAGATATTTGATCAAAAATTTTGAGTGTTTCAGGGTGAGATTATCATTTAAATCAATAGACTGAGTAAAGTAGGTTGCCTTCCATAATATAAGTGGGCCTCATCCAATCAGTTGAAGGCCTGAATAGAACAAAAAGGCTGACCCTATCCCAAATAAGAGAGAATTCTTCCTGCTAGACAGTCTTCAAACTGGGACATCATTTCTTTGGACTCAAAATAAAACATTGGCTTTTCCTGGGTCTTGACCCTGTCAGCGTTCAGACTGAAACTACACCATTAACTCTCCTGGGTCCCCAGCTTGCCAACTCACCTTGCAGATCTTGGAACTTGCCAGCCTTCATATCATGTAAGATAATTCCTTACACTAAGTCACTTCGTGTGTGTGTGTGTGTGTGTGTGTTTACACATTTTACTAATTCTGTTTCTTTGGAGACTGCTAATAGTCTCCTTTGAAGCACGAACATTTTTATTTTAATGCAGTCCAAGTTATCTATTTTTTCTTTGGTTGTTGTGTTTTTGATGTTGCAAAACTGAAAAATCAGTGCCTAATTGTGGGTGATGAAAATTTACACCTACATTTTCCTTTGAAATAGTTTCATAGTTTTAGTTCTTGCACTTAGGTCCTCAATCCAGTAAGACAGAAGGATACCATGGGGCACCATTTGGGTAAATTTTATGAAAATCTTACTATAATTGTTATACCTACATATCAAGTAAAAGTATAAAATTATTTATGGGAATGATAAACACCAAATTTAGAATAGTGATTTCTTTGAGAGGAATGGAAGAAAATTAGATTAGTCAAAAGCAACTGGTTTCTATTGTATTATAACATTTCATTAATTAAGCCGGATGGTAGAAGCATAGATGTTCATAATGTAATTCTCTCTATGTGTGAATGAAATATAACATAATAAAAGAAGCCAATGCAATATCAAGACTCACGTGAGAAATTTTAACCTTATCGTTGTGTCTCCATAACATTGATGAATGTGTAGCTGTGTTACTGCTTGCCATTCCGAAGTAAACACTCACGGGTATCTTCTTGGTTTTAATGACTATGTCTGCCTACATCTATTATAGAGAATATGGTTACTGCTCCAGTTGCACTTCATTTTGTGTTGAGGAGCTATTTTTATGCTGTAACTATCTATTAAATAAAGCAATACCTTATTTGTTTTAATTTTTAAAACATTAATTTAACTTAATACTAAAATAATACATGCTTGTAGTAAAGTTTTCAGATAACACAGATGGAGCAAATGCAAATCCTCTGCCTGTCAGAGCTCACCACTCTTCAGGTTCTCATGAACCCTCTGAAAATGATCTATTCATTTACGAACACAAACATGTATAGGATTTGTAATATAAATTGGATCATAAAGTTCCATACAGTTTTGCAACTTTTTCACTTTGCACGTTGGAAAGCTTGTCTTACTAGGATAGCAATATGAATTTCATAAATAATAAATATATAATAATACATATTTACTGGTAAATAACTACTGATATATATTTTATCTCCAATTCTTTTTGCCACTACAAACAATGTTACAATGGACATTCCTGGACTATAAGTTTATTTGGGCAACTATATCTGCAGGAACAATTATGAGAGCTATAATTGATGTAAGTTTCTCCTATATACCAAGTATGGCAAAAGTGAAATTTTTTTGTTATTTTAGATATTATAAAAAGCAACTTCTTTATCTCTTTTATTTCTCCCTCTATCAGCTTTTCAGCCTTTATAACAAGATAATATTATTAGAATACTGTAATATTTTATTTTTTAATTAAATGTATTGAGGTGACAATGGTTAAGAAGATTACATAGGTTTCAAGTGTACGTTTCTGTGATACATGGTCTCTATATTGCACTGTGTGCCACCATTCAAAGCCCAATCTTCCTCCGTCACCATATACATACATGCTAGAAAACACCCGGATTGATTCAACTATATCTGCCCTCAAAATGTATCTTCTATTGCAGGTAGACATATTAGTAATTCTCAATTTTTTTCTTTTGCTTACCCTTATAAATAAAAAAAAAGTAAGTGCATGCCACTGAATTGTATTTATTTATAAATTTTACGCATGTACTTATTATGCAAATTATTATATAAGACATTTATAAGATTTGAAACAGAAAAGGGCAAGATAAAAATATGGTTTTCCTAATATTTTCTTTCTCCACCCCAGGGACCACTCAGCACACTCTGTGTGCAGTGCACAGCCACATGAGACCAGTGCCTCAGTGACCCAGACTTACAATATATGTGGTGGCTTCTGTCTGCCACTCTGTGTATACGTCACACTGAGCGCCTGAGGCATACAACAGAACATCGACCATGTCAGCCACAACCACTAGTCATGAAAGATTACTTAAAACAACACTTCTTGTTTATCATAGAACGTAATTGTAATCTGCCTTCTTGATACACAATTGATAATCATTAATGTTTTACTATAAGGATTTGACACCCAAATGACATCTATAACTGTAAAGACAAAATTAAAATGTTCTTAATATATTAAGCGGCACTTCTCCAAGTCATATTCTTCAAGTGGAGAATATGTAAAAGACACACTTTTGAACAACAGCTACAAGAATATTCCTTGTTTCTCTTACAAACTGTTCTCTTTCAGGTATTGTTTTATAAATTAATTCATTATTTATTTTCACCAAAAACATGAATGTATAAATCCTAATATTTATCTAGACAACTCTTAGTCTATGAGATATTCAATAATGACATTTTCATTAGATCTCCAGGACATTTCTATGAATAATATAATAATAAAGAAAAAAATGTATATGTATTGCCTTTCAGAAAAAGGAAGAATGTAAGACTAGATTGACTTTCAATACCAACTAATTCTGTCATCTGAGTGTGTTAAGTGGGCCCACTCTACACTAGTGAAATTCTAAAAATGACCATTTCTGGTGATAAGTGAACTTAATAAATGAACGATGCATCTACCTACTAAAAGACTTGAACAAGAGATTGCAGGAGTAGGGTCCTAGATTCAGCAAGCAGAAACACAGGATGCCCAGTTAGATTTGAAAAACAGTTCTAACTGCCAACGTTTTCTAATTTAATGAAAAAAGCAGGACCCAGCACATTTCAGGTGTCCTGACAAAGTTAGTACAGGATGCAGGACGAAGTCACTTCATACTGAACCGTCCCATGCATATGCGGAAAGCCTGTTGATAAAGGTCGTGGAACATAACTGACCTAATTTCAATTTCTTCCATGCATCTCTGTGTCTCATTATGTGTGGCAGAGATCTGTAGATGTGGGAAGGAAAATGAGAATTAAGTAATCAGAGATTTTCGAGATTGACTAAAAAATGAATTGCTTCTTCTGTTTGTTACAATGTTTTCCATTGATTCCAAATGAAAACCCCCCCACAGTATTTGCTTTTACTGTATGCCAATTATAATGCAAAACCTGGTAACTATAATATAAAACCTGATAATGTGATAATCTAAAACTTGATTTTCCTAGAATAATGGTTATTGATTTCTGGTATGAATAGAAATACATGCTAAGAAATAAGATATTAAAAAAATTACACACAGCCATAGTACTTGAAAGGTCTCGCAAGTTATCTGATTCTAGATAAAATGAGTTGTAAAAAAATATGTTACTTTGATTGAGTTATTAGTATAAACATATACCTTTTTTGTGTCTTAACATTCTGGGTTGAATATTTGGTAGACTATTTTGAAAAATTGGATGTTACATTAATTCTTTGTATATCATGTGTACTCAACAATTTAAATATTTTGAGCTCTTTTATATTATAGATGAGGTAAAAGAAATGCAATTATAATGGAGAAATATAAGAATGTATAAATTTGTAGACTGGAGCATATTTAGAGCAGTTTGTACATGTTTAAAATAATGTATAAAACAATTTGAAGATAAGTCCTTTGAACTTTTTTACTTTGTCTTGTCTGAGTTATCAGTGCACGCATTTTCCATCCATAATTCTCCCTGTCAGATGAGGACATTCAGAGAACCGTGAATGAGATAAAAACGAGGTGCTTATGACATTCTATTCCAATGTATAGAGTTCACTAACGGAATACTCTGACCGGTTATTGGGGTTCAGGTCCACACCTAACAAATTCCAAAAGTTCTTCAGACCTCAGCAAGTCAAAATATACTACGGAAATCATTTTTGACAAGAACTCTTGGGCTAAGCTTGAAGTAATCAGTATCTGCTTGGGACAGGAATCACCCAGTATCCTGTGGAGGAAAACAGCTGACGCGAGGGCCAGTTCAGCTTTCCCTCTTATAATCATGCTTTCTCATGTACTGCCAATTCGCCCCTGGGCTGCCCTCGATAAGGCCTGGAACATTACGGGAACCCGGGGTTCACGAAGGCTAGCTTGGCCAGGCTCCCCACCCCCATCTTTTCCTGCAGATAATTTCTGCAGTGAAATTGTGCTTGATCACAGACAGCCCTTTTTAATGCAAATCCTAATGAATCTTATAAAACTCCCTGACTGAACTGCATTATTGTTTTTTTGTTTAGGACAACAAATCTTTTCTTTTCTTCTTCTTTTTTTAGAATGAAAATTGCAAAGGCTTAGGCACCCCCATTTGATTGCTTCCATATAACAAATCTTTATCATTGCTAACAAAGAAGAAATAAAAGCCCTTGTGATTAATATCAAATGAGACTCTTCCAAAGAGCCATGGACACCCTATCTAGGAAACCTTGTTGAGAGCATTTGCTGTCTGAACAGATAACAGTGTCCCTGCTGGGGCTGCCTTCCACAGATGGTAAGGGACCTCTGGGAAGGGAGGCTTCTGCAACTCCCTGTCACTTTTAGGATCCTTACTTGGCCCTTTCCCTGTTTATTTGATTTGGCTTTAGAATTTAAAATGGCAACAAATATCTCCATCAGGATTTTTGAGGACATAATAACGCACTGCTTAAACGTCCTTCAAACAAAAAAGCAAAGCCCAAACCTTCTGTTAACACGGACTATTCTTTGTCTGCGAGTGGCGCAAAGGTGCCATCTATGGGTGGCAGGCAGCACCGTCGGCTCTTCAAGTGGGAGGGGTTTTTGCGAGTTAGGCTGAACAAATTAATTTATTTTAGAATGCTTCTATTTCTCCACTGACAAAATTGAATCTGCTCGGACTATGAATACAGAAAAGGCTAAAACAGAAGAATGATGGGGTGCCTTGGGCATCAGGAGAGGCAGGAAACAGGAAAAAGTATGAGATTTGGTGGCACACAGACCCGAGCTTAGCAGGTTCTGTGACATTAACAAAATGTCTCATTTTTCTCATCATTAAAGTTGAGGCTTTAAAATCTTGCTCCCCGAGGTGGTTGTGAGGAAGAAATGACATCACACAGTCATAGTGCATCTTGTTCAGCACATGGCCCGTAGCAGCTAGCTGCTCGACAGGTGTTAGGTATTCACTCAGAGATGCTCGAGGCTTTCCTGGGGCCTTCCCCTCCATGTGGACGATGGTTATTCTGGGACAGTTTTCTTATTGGCACTAACAGTAGACCTTGAGATGTTATCCTATATTTAAATAAGCCCAGTCAATAATCTTACTTCCCCCAAGCCTTTTATCATTGTCCCATAAAGCTCAGTTTGGTTCTTCACGGACGGGGTTTGCGTTTACTGTACAGAGACATGCTCCACAATTGCACCGCTTTCTATTCTAAGCATGCCAAGAGAGGTTTAATTATTTAAAATGCACGTGTTATACAAACAAGATCATCCAGAAAAACACACTCGCCATATGTCCCTGAAATAAACTGCACTGCAGACATTTATGCGTTATCTCTCCGTGTAGATGTACTGCAGGAGCTCTTACACACGCTCCTGCCGCACACCCCAAAGCTCTCAGCTTAGTAGGTTAGAAATGATGCCAAAGAACCAAGGGAACAGTTTTGATTACAGCCATCCGGTCAACACTGCACACAGTACACCTGCTGTCCAGGAACAGACGCTCACCTGTCCTGGCTAGCACCTTACAAGGGGCACCCACTGCCATTACAATAACAATTGGCATAATTTATTGGGCACACTCCCTTCCACTGCTGACGGGACCACAGGTGGAAAGAAGAGCAGGCACACAGAGGGTTGCTCCTTCCAAAGAGACTGCCAGGCTACTCTAAAGGGGAAGTAAAATGAGGGGCGAGAGTGGAGACTATTAATGTCTTTCCGATGCATTTTAGGTGCCCCAGGAATCCATTTGGCTTGACTACCAGATTTCTTACGGGGCCTTAGCAAATGCTCAGCTCCTTAACTGCTTATAAATATCTGTTTAGCTGCTTGCACTTTTCTGATACTTGGCTATCAGTAAAACCAGGATTTACCTGTATAACGGTTAGAATTCAAAACACTACAAACTTTTTCTAGCACTTAATCTTTATTTCACACACCTAGCCTCTCCATAACAAGTACTTTGGGGGAAAAAAGAAAAAAACACACACTAGTGAATCCAAATTAACCCTGCTGATACACCTAAGAAGAAATCGATGGGCTGACCTGTGGTGGCACAGTGGGATAAAGCGTTGACCTGGAACACTGAGGTCGCCGGTTTGAAACCCTGGGCTTGCCTGGTCAAGGCACATATGGGAGTTGATGTTTCCTGCTCCTCCCTCTTCTCTCTCTCTCTCTCTCTCTCTCTCTCTCTCTTTCCTACCTCTCTCTCCTCTCTGAAAATGGAATAAATCAAGTCTTAAAAAAATAAAAAGTCTCCAAAATCAAATTATTAAAAAAATAAATAAAAATTTGATGGGAGGGGAGTAAAATAGTACAGGACCTGACAGGGCAGCAAACTCAATGAGTATGCTTACCAATTCTGTAGACTCTGGCCTGAGTCAATCCAGTTTTTTTAATTTATTTATTTATTTATTTATTTAGTAAAAAGAGGGGAGATAGCAAGGTAGACTCCCACATGCTCTCCAACCAGGATCCGCCCAGCAACCCCATCTGGGGCTGATCCTCAAGTACTGTGGTATTTTTAGCACCTGAGGCTGATGTGCTCCAATGGAGCTATCCTCACGCCCAAGGCCACACTTGCATCAGTTCAGCCACAGGCTGCAGGAAGGGAAAAGGGAGAGAAGGAGAAAGAAAGGGGGTAGAAGCAGGTGGTCGCTTTTCCTGTGTGCCCTGACCAGGAATCAAACCTGGGATGTTGATATGCTCGCTCAGTGGATGCTCTATTCACTGAGCCAGTTGGCAGGGCCGACACCAGTTTTAAATGTAACCAAATTTTGGTGTGAAAAAATATTAAAGAGAGAACAAAGTAGCAGAATTTGTTCTCAAAATAAAGGCAATGTGGATGAATAAATAGCTAAATAGTCCTCTACCCTTTGGGAAATATGCCCTAGGCATGGACCCGCCATGGAGGTTTCCTCTCCACCCACTTCTTTCCTGCTTTCTCTCCACCAAACCCAGGGTACTTTCAGGTCTCGCGCTAGGACTTGCAAATGCCTGGAGTGAAGAAGAATGCTTTTCCTGTGTAAGAACACGAGACATTTTAGGAACAGGAAAAGCCTATCCGGTCCAACATACCTGCCCTTTTTAGGCTTATCTTAATCTCACTTTCCTGCACTGTTACCTTCCTTCGTCCTCCCATACAGAAAAACAAAAACAAAAACAAAAGCATATCTTGGATAATTCTCCTGATCTCTTCCATCACTAGACCTGATAAAGTCAGACATTCATTTCATTTCCACTGCCTTGAAAACTAATAATTTCTGAAAATTCTTCACAAGACTAGTAGAGAGTTTGTCATTTTTTCTTTTTATAGAGTCATGAACCTTGAAAGAGGAGACTCCAGAGAGGCTTGACTTCCAAGGACAAGAAGATTTAATATTTTTCATTATTCAAAAGATAAAATTTTATGAATGCATTGCAGTGATTGTTTCAGTGTTTGCACTACTTAAAGTATTGCCTCCTAGAGGTGGGGGACCACGTGGATAAGGCACAGTTCCACCTGCACCTGCAGATTAAGTATTATAAATATAAGCTGGAACCTACACTTTCAAAATATGGAATTACAGAAGACAAAATAGAACCAACCCTCAGCTGGCTTGCTGAGTTATCTTATTGGTCGTGTTCTGGGTACCAACATTCGCTTTCAGGGTGTGCAGTGGTAAGGGCTGTGTTCGTGTGGAATAGGACTTACTACGAAGACAATATGCAGGTGGCGAAAGATTAATCACGAACAGCAGAGACCTGGTAAAAAGCTTAACATTCTCTGAGTGCTTACTTGGCCGTTGATGCACGTTTCAAGTCTGGAATTTACAATAGGGTGAGGTCAGCCACTCGCCGTCATAAAAATAAAGGCGAAATATTTAATCAACAGATGTTTTATTACTTGAGAAAGTTCGCATTTTCAATTTACAAGTCAAACGATGGGCTTATTCCACGCAAGCCCGTACAAAGGAGTTGAGACAGCATTTCTGCTTGGTGTCTCCAAGTTTAATGTACTGAAATTTTCCTTTTTCTTTTTTTTTTAACTGTGCAGGTCAACAAATCACTGAGAAGACACCAAAACTGTCTGCCAGATGTCAACTAAGGATTAATTTGTTTTAAGTTCAGCCAAAAGGGAAGAAAATAAGATGGGTGGAGCATGAACAGCCAGCACAATCAACATCTGACCAACCAGGGCTTCCTGTCACCTTGGGAACAAAATTGATTGGCACTGGTTTCCTGTGTACAAGTTAAAAACCAGTAGCAATTGCAGTAACAAGAATAAACTGCAGATAAGAGACTTGGAAATTAAATCAAATCATATCACCAAAACTTCAGCTTGAAACCCTGAGCAGAAAAGTCTTGAGATAACTTTTGAGGGCCTTCTTTTGTCCCTTTTAAGTTACTATATATTTAAAGTCTATTTACTTCTAACTTTGCCATTTCTGGCAGTTGACAATTATTAAGAAGAATATAAAAATTCAAACTTACATTAGGGGTCACACATCTTGCCCAAGATTTAATATTTTTCATTATTCAAAAGATAAAATTTTATGAATGCATTGCAGTGATTGTTTCAGTGTTTGCACTACTTAAAGTATTGCCTCCTAGAGGTGGGGGACCACGTGGATAAGGCACAGTTCCACCTGCACCTGCAGATTAAGTATTATAAATATAAGCTGGAACCTACACTTTCAAAATATGGAATTACAGAAGACAAAATAGAACCAACCCTCAGCAACATTTCTCTTCTCTTGGTTTGTTTATTTTTAAGTCTTTTTTTGTATCCCCTTAGCTGCTGTTGCTGTCAGCATTAGATGTAATTCTAGTGCACTGCTATGCATTTGGTGTACAACAACGCTGCTTTCGGTGTGGGTTCTGACATTTTATTTCTTATCGCTTCATTCAGTTAGAAGTACTGATGAAGCATAGAAATAGGTGGGAATGTACCTGTAAACTGAGGGCTATGGCAAAGTAAGCAGGATGGTTAATTTTCTCTTCATTTTTTTTTTGACCTCACAGAGATCCTAAGAAGTTAGACAGGCATGCAAAGAGATAGCGGCTATTGAGAAATAATGAAGTAGGGGAGCAAAAATGTTTGCAAAGTGTACTATCTTTGAAAGACAAGTTGAAAATTGTAAATGACCATTTTATTTATGAGATTTTCTTTAAAAACGTTATTTCATATCCTTTTATTCTATGCTTCCAATTTCAGAATCACTCTCACAATTCATTTACTTATTAAAAAAGAATATATAAATTGTAAAAACAACTCCCCTACTGTATTTTGGAATTCATGTACCCTCTGCTACTGCCACCAGGGTGGTAGTTAGAGTGGGTAATGGAGCCAGACTGCCTGGGGTTCCCTTCAGGTTCAGCCCCTTAAGACTGTGTGATCTTGGGCACATTATTTAACCTGAATATCTATTAGTTTTCTCATCTGTAAAATGGGGATACAGCTAGTACACTTGCTTCATCAGGTTGTTGTGAAGATTAATTGAGCAAATACATGTAAAGCAGTTAGAACAGTGCTTGGCACATAATAAATTCTACATAACAGGTAGTTTACAACTATCATGGCTACTGTTGCATTTGCTGCTATCAAGACACTTCCCATCCAGCTGCTGCAATGGCGGCAGCTTTTTCTGCAGCAGCAGCTATTGTGGCTGCGACTTCTGTTACAGTTATATCTGGCTCACCGTCAGTGAGCTCCCACTGCTACTGCTCCTGGTGGAATTGCTATTGGTGCCTATGCCTCCTACTGTTGCTACCGTTGCTGTTATTATTGTCATCAGCCCTTACTCTGGGTATGGCGTGTGAGTGTGTGGAGGTGAGAGTATATAGTTTGGAGAGATACACACAATATGGTAAGGTTAGTTATCCCTGAGGGTGAGACTGACTACAAAATAATTTCTGTTTTTGCTTTGACTTAAATACACTTTCAAAATTTCTACAATTAGGACTTGTTATTTGTACAGTTCATTAAAAGTTTTAAAAATTAATAAGGGCTGAAGAAACGTTGAGGTCTCAGGTTAACCAATGTTTTGTACTGCCTCGTGGCCAATGCTCTTTTCTTGAGAAAGGAAGGGCATAGAGGGCGCACCTTGCAGGGTACAGAAGACTTCTTCTATATCACCCTATTAAAAACATGAAGAGACAGGGCTGGGAGACATGATTTATTGGCCATCTAACTACGCACTAAAATCACTTAAAGTAGTTAGTCACAGATTTATTTTGTTGTTATTTTTATCCCATGTCAAAACCTTCCTCCTTTATCTTTATGTTTAAGAAGAAATATTTTTGGTAAGAGGAGAGGTCTTTTGTGTGTTTTAGCTGAACTGTTCCCAGGAGAATGCCCTTGGGTTGGCCCATAGCTCAGTTTTGAACAATTATCCTGACACTATCCTAAAAAAACAACCCGCAAAAGTTCTACTAAGAATAAATAAAGCACAATGGAGTAAAATTACCCACCAAATCTTGGAAAAACAGCTATATTTTAGTCAGGAATTCTAAGGTCTTTTTCTCCCAGTGTATTATGTGCTTGTGCTTCTGTCATCAGGAAATGTTGAATGTGGAAAAAATTCAAATTCTGTAGTTACCGATCCAGAGGCTACATACTGGGGGAAAAGGTGCCAACCGCCCTTCACGAGTGTATATACATTGACAACATCCTTGCGGTACAAATGATTTAATAGACCAGAGAAAATGGGGGAAAAGAATAGAAAGCATTCAGAATAAGGTGATTATTGTTTAGAATAATGACCAAGGAACCCTTAATCAATTTATTGTTCCCCTTCCCAAATGTTCTGAAGCTTTCACTATGAGACAGATGAGTGAAATGATGACCTCATTTCTAGACTCTTTAAGTTCTGGAATGCATGGGTTCACCCTTCACGGGCTTTAGCAGAACCCTGGCTGGAGGCTAACCAGTAAGCTCGTCTCTCTTTGCTAAGGGAGGGCTTTTCTAGTGCCTCGCTAAGCCCGGGATGGAAAGAGCAGGCAAGCAGGATTGCTTCTTATGTAGGCTCATGTCTTATGTGATCATGAGGACAGGTGATTTTTTCTACATACATTTGTAGGAGATTGTTCAGCAGACCCAAGCTAAAACCCAGGAAGAAACGATGCCGCTGCTTTTTTAAAATTCTGCTTCAGCATTTTGCTTATATTTTAGTTAATGCAAGCAAATTTCATCAAAAATTCAACTCAATGCAACAAATGTCTATCATGGGTGTATGTAAACAGGACATGTTAAGGCAGAAACCAGCTTCAAATTTTGGGTAGAAATTTAAGGCCTTGCAAATGTATGCTCTGTGGTTGACAGCTGGGGTCCAGTGCCGGACAACCTGTATTCCTCCCATGACTCCCACAGCCACCGCTAGGTGACCTTGAGCAAGTGACATAACTCCTGGGGCCATGGTTTTCTCTTCTGTTAAACTGCGATAATAATAGTAGGGTTGTGTTGAATGATGCATGGAAAGCATTTGGAACAGTGCCTGGAATATAGTAAATGTTCGATAAGTGGTAACGGTTACTAATAGCATCATGGCATAGTTTGCATTACATAAAAACCGGGGTTCCTTCCTACTTATTTCCATTACCCCCTTTTTATTCTTTTCAAGATTTTGAAATACAAAGAGGAAAGGTTGGAGAGGAGATGAAGGAAGGTAGAATGAGCTTTTGGTGGAGAAAATATATATGTTAAAATGCCTACCCGGTATTAGAAATGTCACCTATTAATTGATGTATATTTGACCATCTATAACTCTCAGACTGCAGGAGAGCAGAAGATGAAATCTTAAAATTGTTTCATAAACTTCAAAGGACCCCATGTTGTCATGGAAGGATCTTAATTGGGTGAAGCTGAGTTCTGGGTCCTAGATTCGATTTTGCTTCTCTCAGAAATTAAAACAGACACTTAGCGACTCAAACGTCCTTCTGGCCAGAGGTTTCGTTGAACAACTACTGTTTTCTCTGGGAGCATTAAAAACTTGTATTAATTTCTAAATGAAAAGGTAAAATACAACTTTTAGAATGGACTATAAAGATAAAAAACCAGAATAATTTCTAGACATAAATGACATACAACATAGCAGAGCAAATCTGTAAAAAATTACAAAATAAAAATTTATAAACAAGTTTCTAAGAGACTATCACTCTTGTACTGAGATCAAGTTTCCTAAGTAGCCAACAAACAAACAAACAAAAACACTATCCCTGAGAGTCACAGCAGCTTTCCTGGGAATTACTTCTGGATTTACATTCATTAGAAACAGACCCGGGACACTGTAAGATGTCACAGATGCACTGAGAGCACTGATAGGTGGGAGAATTCGTTCTGGCCACTTCATTGCACCAATACCGAGGAATCGGACTAAGAGAATCTCATAAAAAATGCTCCCAAACAGGGCAATGAGCATGACCTGAGCAAAACTGTCACAGCATAAGAGAGACATGTGTACCAGGGCACACATGACCTGTGTTCCCCCTCAGGCCTCCAATTCCATCTGGAGAGGTCTATCCCGAACAGCCTGTCTAAGGAAACAATCACATTGATGGTCTCCAAACTCTTTTAGAAACTGGGGCTTTTGGTTAAGAAAGAAAAAGAAAAGCTTTCTTGCAAGGCCACTACGCAGAACAAGTGTATACAGAGCTGGGCTTGGTGAAGAGTCTGAGAAGGACCCAGGACTCACCAGCCCATCTCTCCCCCAAGGCCCTGTGAAAATCACTGATTTAGATCAAAACGTGAGGTAACCTATAGCCAGCCACAAACGGGCTATGGTTCTGATGGTTGAATAACCCAGGCTTGACAGGCAGTTCCCATCAGATTTACAGTTCTTTGTAAACGAGTCAGTTAACTTTTCTCAGTTCTTGCGTTTTTAGAACACTAAGGAAGCCATCTTCCAACACCCACATCTTCTGAGCCTAAGACATTTAGTAACAGACCCAGTTCCAGGAACCCAGTGTTACGTGACACAGTAAGAGTGTGAGGCTGAAAGTGAAACTGGTTTTAGACAACCATTGAAAAAGTTTGCAAGTTTGCAATTGATATCTCGTTAGTTTCAGAGCTCTGCTTCCATCAAGGAGAGGGACCACAGCTTTCATAGAGGCTCTGCCACTAGCTGCATGGTCCCAGGAATGTCCCTGCGACTTGGACCCAAACTACTAAGAGTGTGCTTCGTAAGCAGGAGTCATTTAAATATATAAATATAAATATATAGCAATTTAAGTATATTTGTATATACATAGGTATTTAGATACATGGATTTAAATATGTGCATTTAAATGTATGTATATGTTTGAAAATATACATGTGTATATATCAATATATAGCTATTATATGTGTAGCTCTCTAACTATATCTGTCTCCTCAACTCTGCCCAGAGCTACTGAGGCTAAATATTTGGGTTTGACTAGAGTATTTTCTGCCTAAAAATTTTATCTCGGTAGAAAGAAAAAGTTTCTACCTAGAAAGCTTCTATTTAGCAGAACACCTAGAAGTGATACAAAGTGTCCCTAGAGGAGTAGAATGTGAAATTAGGATGAGGAACTACTGCTCTAAGGTTCCTCTCAACTTTAAAATGCTATATGTTTTCCTTTTTCTAGAAACCTCTTGTTCTAATATATCACCACCTACTTTGAGACTTCACTGTGCCCACTGTGACACTGCTATCCACAATGACTGGGGATGAGGGCAGGGTGTCCCTGGTGTCACCCGAGAGGCTTCCGAGCTGAGCTGGGGGATTTCAGCCAGGGGAGGTCTAGGCTTTTACTGTTAGGACAACCTGTACTGTTGTTTCCGTGCACCCCCTACAGGCCATATGTGGTAGGATATGCTGAACTTAGAAATTAGAAATCTCTCAGGATCACCACTTTTGTTTGCTGAGCATCTACTTCACTGCTCTCAAGGATTTTGCATTTAATAGAGTAGCTAATTACTCTAATAAGATCTCTGTGCACATGCTTCCAAAATCTCTATCACCCAAGCTCCTGGACTCAATCTGCCCAAACAACAAAATACGTGAGCCCCCGCCCACACCCCTCACCCAGTATATGCACTGTTTTATCACTACATTCTTTGGTTCTCACCTGCTCCACCGGGACTGCATTCACTGTACTCCGAACTCTCCACTACCTGAGCCCGCCCCTCACAGAGCTTTTGGGCAGAAGAATTGTTTCTATTAGTTTGCTTTTTCTATTAATCTCTACCCCCAATACATTTCACACCCCGTGAATTATGTGGATGGAGTGGAAAATAAAATATCTCTGAGGTCGAGATACACTTTAAAGGTTGGTTTAAAAAGTGAAGTAAACTGTCCTATATAAAACCATGATGGCAAGTCAAGCCATGATCGCCACAGCCAGGATTATAAAGGTCACCTGGTTCGAGAAGTTGGATGAAAAAATGTTTCCTTTGAGAACTTTCATGATAACATTTTTTAAAGTTAAGTTTTTAAAAAGCACAATAGGGAAGTGTAGACAAGGATAAGGAGAGTTATTCCATATCAAACTCCATAGAATGTTTAAGATGAATAAATCTTGCCTCTCATGGAGAAATTAGCGATCTCATTATCTAAGACCTCTGTCTAGGTTTCTAAACCATTAGTTTACAAATATAGAATCATTCAGCTGCATGATTTTTCTTGTCCTGATGCATATTCATTCTGTAATAACAGGTTCATGATGGAATCTCTTTAACTTTACAAGACTTGCACACTGGACAGGAGCAGACAGGCAGTAGACCTAAAATAACTCATTGCTCACGTCAAGTGGTTGGAGACACTTGGTATCCAGGAAGGAAATGGCGGGCGAGAAGTCTTCCCTGTGCTGGGGCTTTCTAAAGCCACATGGAAATTTCAGAGTTTGAAATAGATGAGAAGCTGACACTGATGAGTAAAGCTTACTTTTTAGCTCACGTGTAAAGCACTCCCACTACCTGTGGGGGATTAGGAAGTAAAGAGACAAAGGTGAGCAAGCACGAGGGCGGGGCTTGGTGAGAAGAGACAGAAACGGAGAGAGAGATTGCGGAGAGAAAGTATTTGTAGGATCAGGGAAAGGAAGGAGAGGCAGTAAAGAGGTAGCTTATTCCTAGAGGTCTTTGTCTTTTCTATAGATAGAATGGGGAAGAAAATTTAAGGAGAGCAGTACAGATTTGGAAAAGCTACCTTCAGCAAAGAGAAAGAGCTGCATGAAGAAGCAGCACCTTTTTGCTCAGTGTGCAGTGTACATCAGAGACTCACACAGCTGAAAATCCATGGCCAAGGTGTGTTTGTGCTTTCAGGGTACAATAGGCTTTTGCCATACTTTTCCCTCCCTCATTGATTTGAGTGAGAGAGAGGGGGAGAGATAAAGGGGGGAAGGGCAGGAAAAAATAGAAGCATCAACTTGTTGTTCCTCTTACTAGTGCACCCACTGACTACTTCTCCTATGCGGCCTGACAGTGCTCAAACCAGCGCCCTCTCGGGTTGAGCTGGTGAACTCAGTGCTCGGGAAGATGCTCTATCCATTGTGCACCAACCAGGACTGCCATACTTCCAATGTTTTCACTCTCATAGGTCCTTGACCACTTCATCATTTTTATTCACATTATTGGTGAAAGTGGGTTTAAAATTCCAATTTGTTGCTCAGACTCCTTAGGTAGAAAATATTCTGAATGGGAATTTAGTAACACAATACTACCTTTGGAGCCAAAATTCAGCAGCAAATAAAGCATAAGAAGACTATAATCATTTAGGAGATCATATTCAGAGCAGGGGAATGAGGGTTTGATAAGCTTCCTTTAGCGCCCCCTGGTGCCGCATGAAGGTCAAGCCACGGGAGCTGCTCAGAGACTCTCCCTCCTGCTGGCTGAAGAAGCCAGGCGGCAACCCGCCAACACGGAGATTTATGCCTGTCCGGCAATGGCGAGGTGTTGGAGTTCTGCGTTATTCTCAAAGTATTTTTCCCCTCAAAATTAGCCTAATTGGAAGGACTCATTTCTTTTTCATACTGAGAGTTAGCAAATATCTACAGAATATGTAGCACACGTCGGCATTGTGCTATGGACACCACAATGTCGGGACATAAGAATCAAGAGAGAAAAGGAGGAAATGATCATAAGTCAAGCAGGATGAATGGGCCTGAGAAGGGAAGAATTACTGAAGCTTGTATTTAAGTCTTCAATTTAGAAAAAAATATTGGCTCCTACATAAAAGAATTTATATATTACAAGATATATTAGGCAATAATAATTTCACTTGACACATTGTCCTTAAAATTACTTGTGGATGAAATGAGAAATGAAAATTATTGGATGCTAAGCATTGTTTAAAAAGCACATCATATTTTATTGAGTGTGTTTATACCTATTTGCTATTTCTTAAGTTATAGCCCTTTCATCACTACCCTGAGACTTTTTTTCTGAAGGATTTTCCAAAAGGAATTATAGCTTACCCGCTAGAGGACATTAAAGTCATTATGGATTTGTTTTTCCTTTTACAAAACCAAGAGCCTGCTTCCTTTTCCCTTTTCCCTAGATGAGACTTGCTAAGAACTGCTTCAACATGCAGTTGTCCACTAGAGGACACTATTTCCACATGCTACACGCAATGAGGATTCATCCCTCCGGGTCAGATCAGATCTGAGAACAGAGACTTCCCCCACTTGTTCAGATCACACCCAGATAATTCTGATGCATTGCTAAATGGAAACGCTACTTTAACACTGACAACAGATGTGCAGGTTAAAACACACACACACACACACACACACACACACACACACCACAAACAAACCTATCAGTTGAAAAAAAATAACAATTTTGCTAAATTCACCTGCCTTGGGTGGTCCGTGATTGTACATTGTTTTGCTGTGAAGGTCATGCGTAATAGCCAGGAAAATCTGATGAGAACAGAGTGATGCCTCATATCATAGGAAAACTATGTTCAAGGAGTCCTTGTGCTGTAATTTTATGACACATTTCAAACAACTACAAAAGTCCTCCTGACACAGTAACTAAGATTTGGAGTTGCTCTCAAAAAGGAAGCAAAATGCACTCTGGGAATTGTCCATGCCTGCCCTGATTAAAATGCTTCTACAAAAAGGGACATGTCATCTAATTCTGTCAACTTGTACATCCAGATCTGGAACATGGTCCCGTAGCTAAGATTTGAAATCTCATTTTGGAAAACATAGCAGTTAGTACTCTTGACTGTGACACTCTAATTCGATCATGGGTAGAGGAATCAGCAAGCAAGCCTCTAAAATGATATATACCACAACAACCTCTGTTTTAGAGTCAGGGCAAGGAGAACTTGACAAAAATGCCCATGCTGTGCAGCTAGGGGGAGCAAGCACAACTGTCCCTAAAAATAGGTCACACTCTACAGAACGGCTATGAGAGTTCAAGGAGGTAATTGGGTTTTGTCCCCCATAGTGTGAGCGGAGATAAAGACCACCCAGTAACGCTAGCAGCCAGTGTCCAGGATCAGGTTGCAAGTTAATGAACGTTGAAGGATAGGCGTGCTGAGAAATCCTTTCTGCTTGAATCTCAGCGTGAGGGGGCCTGTGTGATGGGTGGTCTGGTGGGAGATACAGCAGTAAGAGAACCCGATGGGACTTACTCTTGTTACTCTGCTAGGGGCTGTGAGTGGGGTGGGGGGAGGTAGGGAGAGGGAAGGAGCTATTATAGTGATTACTATTAGAGCTGCTTCCAGATCTACACTCTTGGGACTTAAATCAGCCACAAAGGTTCAAGCATTTCAGCCTGATGCAGTGCAGCTAGGTCAGTGCTTGCCAAGCAAGGTCAGGGTTTTTAGAAAGAACTCTCCGACTCTCAATTTCTTATAAATGTGTGCCTTGGGTTGGTTCTATTCTATACCCCTTGGGTTGTATCCACTGTCATTTCTTTCATTTACCGCTATTACCCTTTGTCTCATGTCATTTATCTTTAGATAGATTTCAAAACGTTTGCCTCCATGTTCTTAATCCCAATGTTGTTGTTGTTAATAAAGAACCCTTTACAGTTGTGTTTTTTTTGTAACTGTTCAGAACTCCAATCTACCTATCCTACCAACAGAGAGAAACGGCTTGTTGGTCAATGTTAGTGAAGGGCCTGTGCATGTTCTCAATGCCTCCTAACTCTGGACATCCCCAAAGCAGTATTTCGTAAGTATATGATCATAAAAAGCATGAGAAGCTTAAAAGTTCTATCATCTGTATCATCGAGGAGAAAGAGAACAGAGTGGTTATGTGCCAGTTTTGTAGCGGGGCTGTCCATATCTGAATCTCCAACTCTATCTGCATTCCTTTGTGACATTGAACATGCTATTCAATCTAAGTCTCTGTTAGCTCCTTGCAAGAGGGGCATAAAAATAGTGCCTGCCTCAAGGACTGTTGTGAAGAGTATATGAGATAATCTATCTACACAGTGGTCCGCATATGGCAGGTTAGCGGTCAATACATTAGCTTTTGTTACTTGGCCTTCTCTTTCCACTGCATGGACAGCAGCTTGGTGGAGGGGCATCATATGGTGCCCCCATGTCCACTGTCCACCACACACATAGTGAAATGTGCTCTATTATCATCCAGACAGTTTGAATACTATAGAGCTGTCCCTGCCAAACCCAGGAATGGTTTTAGGTTTAACTTTTCTGGATTATTGCCTCATCTCACCCTCTCATCTGGTTTCCTTTCTACATTCATGCTTTCCATCGCCTTGGTCTTTTATGTTGGGTGACCCCTGGGCTCTAGAATGGGAATACACAGATGGAAGGAAAAATGAGACAGATGGTGTGCTTCTAGATTGCCAATGAAATGGTTATCCACCTCCAGTGTGTTTTAATCTACTGCTACAAGTGAATTTTACTTGATTTAGAATCTGGAAAACATCCTAACAGCCAAACATAAAATCTGCTAAGAGGAATAACAGTGTGACACTCTGTAATATGCCTACTTACTAAATACACTGATTTGTATTCTTTACTTATTCTCCACAGACTATAGGACATATGTGCTCTCCTCACCCCCATATAGTACTTGTTAGTAATACAGCCTCTGGAGCCAGTCTGCTTGGGCCCAAATTCTGTTTGTCACTCTAACACACACACACACACACACACACACACACACACACACACACACAGCCCAGTAACTTGCCATTAGGTTACTTGTGTAGTAACTTAAACTCTCTGAGCATTAGTTTCCTCACTGTAAGGAGGGGATAGTAAGTCCCTTGTGAGGATTCAATAAGATAATACATGTTAGGGGTCAACAGTCTGAGCTGTGCCTTCTATTGATGTTGCTTGGAGTCAACTCAGGATTGACTTCTCAATGGTTGTTTGCTATCTGTGTGGTCCCCCTATTGTCAGGCAAAGAAAAAGAGCCATGCTTGATAGACTGCCATGGTACTGGGTCACAGGTTCCATTAGAACACGTGGTATTTATTGGAAGGGGGCTACGTGGTGTAATGGTCTGGACAGATCAGGGGAAAGGGAGAAAAGATTAAGAAATACAGATGGGTAGTTACAGAATAGTCACAGAGATCTACAGTACAGCATAGGGAATACAGTCATAATATCATAATAACTATGAGTGGGACAGGTGGATACTTGAAATATCAGGGGGGCCACTCTGTAGAGTACACTATTGTCTAACCGCTGTGCTGTCCATCTGAAGCTAATACAGAATAACACTGAATGTAAACTGTAATTGAAAAAGATGATCATGGAAACCTGGAGTATAAACTTGAACTCCGCTGTGACTAGTGCTGTAACCTTGGGCAAAGGTAGTGATGCTGTAAGTGTCCCTCCCAGACCTTCACCAGGCTGGTGCCCATATCCCCCCCCACCCCACCCCCACCCACACACGCTGCTGGGAGCAGGGGCTGCAAATGACACACAGCTGACCCTTCCCTGGAGAATCACCCTTAGCTGATGGGAGTGGCCTAGTCCAGAGATGCCTAGGAAGTTATGCCTCCACCATCACCAGGCTGGCCTGAGTCAGTGGTTGACTAACACAGGGGTACCGAGGCCCAGGCCATTTGCCATAAGGTGAGCAACTGTTCATGAGGTATCATCATGCTCCACCTCTCCCTGTGTGACCAGGCTGCAACCAGATGTCAGCCGAGGCCGCCTCTTGGCTTGGCCTCTTCTCCTCTGCTCTGCATCCCCACCTCTCCTGTAGATTTCTCCAGAGAGCATCCTCTCAATAAAACTTGGACAAGAATCCTTGTCTCAGTCTACGCTGGTCGGGAGCCTCTCCCAAGGCCTAAGAAAGAAGATTCTGGGTCTCAGCTTCACTTGAAGGAAAATGAGGGAGTTGGGTCCATTTTCATTGATGGGTCTATTTCATGACTACAGATATTAATTTTCAAAGTATTATTTGTATACTTGGTACCCAGATATTCAATTGTATCCATTCTATATTCTTTCCTTCTTTATGTCTCTAAAAGGGAAAATAGTTGAGGAATAAATAAGTATCCTCTAAGTTCAACTTCTTGAGCACTGAAATTTTTCTCTGCCAGGCAAAGCAGCGTGCAGAAGTCAGGACATCACACTTTGCCTGGAGGAAGTTACAGTGAACAAAGGCTTTGAGTTTAGGCTAGGATACTTTCTCAGCTACAAAGTTTCCACTGCTTCTCCCACTGCAGACATCTCTCTAGCCCTGATAGGATGCTCCCAGGCACAGCCAGGTTGCAACCCCTAAGAAAACCACTAAAATAACATAACTGGGTGCTGGATCATCATTTGCATGGTATTTATGGATACTAAAATAAACCACACTGCAGTACAGCTTAAGAAAAGTTAGAGGATGTTTATTTCTTAAGTATCAGCAACACTCAGGGCCTACAGAGGCCTCGTTGGGATAGAAAGGAAAACTCGCCCTGGCTGGTTTGCTCAGTGGATAGAGCATTGGCCTGTTGTGAATTAAATTTTAAGGCTTAAAACTCTCAGAAAAGTTTTCTGACTCTGTGGAATGTTGTACAACTTTCATACAATATCATTCTTAAAACTCATCACTATACCATCTTGGCAAGGAATTATAGAAAAAATGGGTGAGGATAGATGAGAAAAAGAGGATAGAATAAGCAAAATGTTTCCCTACCACTGTTGGTAAGTTACCTGAGAATTACTCATTCTAATATGAATGAATGAATGAATAAATTAATTAATTCACTCAAGCATTTATTTTTAGAAGCTTTGCTCTTCAGGAATTATGTTCTGTATATAAGAGACAAGAGACAAGTAAATCATATATGTGTCCTCAAGAAACTCAGAGTGTAGGAGTAAGGCATTGCTAAATAAAAATTTACCTACCCCTGAGAAGTTTTACATACTGCATACACATAGGGTTATGTAAATAGAGCCAATGGGGACAGAGGAGAGAGAGCTGAGTCAGTGTCAGTAAGGTGGGATAGAGAAAGAAGGAGAAAGAGGTAGAGGAAGCTTGGAAGGGTTTCCAAGAGAAAGCGATGCTTCAATTTCCCTCTCTGTATTCTTTTTCTATCCCTCACCCCAGGCTTCACCTTTCCCCCCTTCTCTCCTCACTGGATAATCCAACCACAGCCCCTTCCTCTCTCACTGCCTTTGACAGGAGTGATTCCTAAGAAGTTCCTCCACCTCAACCTACCTCAAAGAGAGAGTTTAAAACAGAAGTAGGCATTAGCGCTGCGTGTGAAAATGAAGCATGTTTTTTGGTTAGTCCATTGACAAACTTAGCAAACACACGTGAGAGAAGTAGTGAGGATGGAAAGTTTAAAGAAGACCAACAAGGCAACCAATATACTCTGCCTAGTTAAGACACATCTGGGAATGGAAGAAAAGACAAGAACCAGAAGAGGAATGTTAAGGGAATTTCTCTGATACAAAAGAAAATGTATATCTATGCTGGGAACAGCTTTAGCAAAGAGGGAACAGCGGAAAATGGAGAAGGAAAATCGATGGAGTCCATCTTGACGATTGGGAGAAAATGACCTGGAGCCTCAGTGGACAGAACAGCTTTCTCCTGCTTGAGGTGGAAGGAAGTGGGAGATAATGGGTGGGGATGCAGGGAAGTTTGTAGCCCGGGCGCAGAGAATTCATTTAATTATTGATTACACATTTACTCTGCTAATGTCCCCCACATGGACCACAAAAACGAGTATGACACCATGTCGATACTCTCCTTTTAGCAAACATTCATTTCATTTAAATGAATACATGAAAATTTAACTTTAGGTTCCTTGAAATTCTAATATGCCCAGTGTGGTCAACAAAGAGCAGGAAGCTGGGCAGAGGTACTCCCTAGGGGGCTTAATCATTGACCTTGCTTAGAATTAGTGGCACATCATGACAATAAAAATTAGTTTGACTTTTAGTCAGTTTTAAGATCATCTATAGAAAGTGACCCCCTTATTGCCTGCATCTCAGCTGATCTTCCCCACACCTTCCCTTTGGTACACCGCCGATGCTCAGAGGCCTATTGCCAGGTTCTCTTTGAAGAAAACATAAACGGATAAAACTAACTTGGGTAACAGGAGTAAAAGAACCTGAAGGAGGTAAAAAAGTCAGGTGAACCCCTTCATATTACAGAAGAAGAAAGTGAAGTTCAGGTAGATGAATGGCTCACGAACCACTCAATCCAGAAATGGCAGAGCTGGGTGTTCAATCCAGTTCTCCTGACTCCTGGCTAGCTTCAGGAAAAAGTCCAGCTTGTGTACCTTCCCACACTGCACTGCACACGGCAACTTAGTGGTGCTCAAGCAAGGGAATGGTACCTGGATCCAACAGGAAACTATCATATATTCGGGGGGAGGAAGTAGAAAGATTGACTGGATTGCTCTCCATTTTCCTTCTGTTATGAAGCCAAAGTGTTTTCCCTTAAAGGACTAGAGCTCACAGCAGCCAATCCCTTTCTTTTCAATTCATTCATTGCTCTTTGACAATACTTTCAAAGAAATGTGAATGGCCAACTTGGTTCTTCTGCTGTGCTTATAACCACAAACTCTAGTTTTCTGAAGAAATGTGGTGTGTGTGTGTGTGTGTTAGAAAACAACAAAAAATTTATATATGTGATCTACAAATCTAAGGCGACAAAACAGATAATGATAGAAAATGGAGAGAGAGGAAAAGAATAAGAGAATGAACCTGGGAGGATATTGTGAAAACTTTTTAGTTCCTCCACTACCCTGACATGCAGTGTTGAAGAGAATATAAATTATATTTTATATGTAATCATGAATCTTATTATTTTAAAAAATGCCATGGGAAAGCTTTACTTGGTATTTTGGGGAAACAAAGAATTAGCCCCTTGTTTGTGTATTTTGCATATTCTAGTTTTCATACATTGGATTTGCTTTAAATGGGAATGAATCAGTGTAAGAACATTGCAAAGGCAGGCGAAGCTACAAAAATAATGTTATGAATCTTGACAATTGCTTGTGTTCCTCAAAGGAAGCAGAGGGAAAACTTTATAAAAAATTAATTTGCAGTGTAAACTTTTTCTTACTCCAAACACAATCAATGTGGACTTTGGTGCAAAATACCTGAATTTCATTTCCTGTCCTTCTATCCACCAGAGTTCTGATGACAATTAAACAGAATAGGTCAGCAGCCCTCAGAAAGTACTCAATAAATGATTGTAGAAGCTGTCCTGTAGTTGAAGATGACCTTGGCTTGGGTCTACAGCAGTTTAACAAAATCAGATGTAACTGAAAGGCTTTGTGTAACACAGCTCAATTTATTGGGAAGCAAGGAAGCCTGTTTCTTCCTGCTGCCTATTTGGTGATGACTGATTCTACCTAATATGTCAATCATCTCTAGTTCTATGAATTTAGTTGGTGAATATTCTATAAAAAAAAAATCCACAGGTAGGGGATACAGAAAAACCTCTTACCTCTCTTGAAGTCCTATGGGTTTCATTCTGAATGGAGAAGGGCAGACAGAGGTAGTAGCTTTGATCTCAGGAGCGTACCGACCTTGAGGGTCCACAACCACACTCAGGACTTTTGGCGCCTGCTCGGGCTGGACCATGCTGTTGACTGTCTTAGCCTCAGACTGTGCTGGTTGTAATGTGAGGGGTGATAGGTGGATCTCCTGATTTTTCTCTTTATCTTGTCTCAAAGAAAGCTGAAACTTTTCTTTTAATCTGTAAAGAATCTATAGAAGTAGATATAAAGGGCTCTTGTCACATCATTTCCACACTCAACAACAAAGCATGATCTCTTCCACCCCACCATAGAAGACAAACCAAAGTAAAGGTTTAGCAATAATACATGTCAGCATAGATGGCTAGGATGGTTTTTCTGGTTTGTGGCATTGAGTTTTTTTTCAAAAGGATATACTTGGCATTTCTAGATATTTGGTGCACAAACATATTAAATATGTATGTACATTAATTAATTCCACAAATAGTATTAAAAGCATATTTGGCTAATTTAATAAAAGTGCCAGATTTTAGTTTGATGGAAGCTTTTAATTAAAATGACTGACATGGAAGGCTTATAGAAAGAGGAACCATGAAATATGAGCTTACAACATATACAGAAACAGAGATCTGCATCCAATACAACATGTAAAAAGAAAGTTTTGAAAAATATTAATGAAAGAATAGTTATGCTATAAGCCAGGGGTAATCGACCTTTTTATACCTACCACCCACTTTTGTATCTCCGTTAGTAGTACAATTTTCTAACTGCCCACCGGTTCCACGGTAATGGTGATTTATAAAGTAGGGAAGTAACTTTACTTTATAAAATTTATAAAGCAGAGTTACAGCAAGTTAAAGCATATAATAATAATTACTTACCAAGTACTTTATGTTGAATTTTTGCTAAGTTTGGCAGAATAAATCTTTATAAAACAACTTACTATAGCTAAATCTATCTTTTTATTTATACTTTGGTTGCTCTGCTACCACCCGCCATGAAAGCTGGAATGTCCACTAGTGGGCAGTAGGGACCAGGTTCACTACCACTGCTATAAACCATAATTTCTCATGTTGGTATATATCTGCATCAGTCATATATTACCTTGCACATCTAGTATATATTTGGAATAATTAAATTCAGGGCATCTATCAAAGAATAATTTTGAAAAGAATTTTTTTCTTACATTTTCCCCCTTTTAATTTATGTGGAAAACAAACAAAATGATCACTTTTCCCCATAGTCATAGTTCTTTCTAGAATGGCTAATATAATTCAGAAAAGGTAGGCTCTTCACTTTTAAACTTTTAAAAGAATTGGACTGACTTTGCTGAGACACTCCAATGGACCACATTTTGAGGTGAGCAAAGTTTTTCTTTCCTGTCCTCAGTCTTAACATTTTATAGGCTTTTTTCTCCTCTCTTTTTAAAATTTACTTAAATCACAATAATTCTTTTTTCCAGTTTTATTTATTAATTTTATTTTTATTTATTTTTCTCAAGTGAGAGGAGAAAGATAGACTCCTGCATGCATCCTGACTGGGATCCACCTGGCAACCCCCATCTGGGGCCATGCTCATAACCACACAAATTTTAGCACCTAAGGCAGAGGCTCCACAAAGCCATCCTCATTGAGAAGAGTGGACATGCTCAAGTCAATCAAGCTATGGCTGAGGGAAGGGAAGAGAGAGAGAGAGAGAGAGAGAGAGAGAGAGAAAGGGGAGGGGGTGGGGGTGTAGAAGCAGATGGTCACTTCTCCTGTGTGCTCTGACCAGGAGTCAAACCCAGGACATTCACACACAGGGCCGGCGTTCTACCACTGGGCCAACAGGCCAGGGCATTTTTCCAGTTTTACTGAGATATAATTGACATACAACATTGTATAAGTTTAAGGTGTACAAAGTAACAATTTGTGTTTTCTCTCATGTAGGTGCTGATGTCACTCCAATTCTTGCAGAAGCTATACATCCTTGTGCTTCTTCAAGTCTGTTCAAGGAGGTGTCTTGATTAATCACGTGGAGAGCTGGCTTAACCCATTATCTGCAATGACAGCACTAATGATATCTGCCTCCTATTTAACTCCTCTGTTTAATTTCTGGAACTCATTAGCTAAATGAGCATTATTTTAGGGAATAAGGCTTTTCTGGCACTTCTTAATTATATTTTACTCTAGTTACAAGGCTAATTCTTTTCTTTCAAAGTTCTTTTAAATTCTAGTAATTGCTATATTTTAAATCTATTGGAAAGATACAAAGTCTACATATATATTTTCTTATTAAAAGATGAACATATAGGTAAAAAAGTTAGGAAAGAATTCACCTAAAATTGGGGAAGAAATAAATATCACTGATAATTTATTTCAGGAAAATATTAGAAAATATTTATCCAGTATTCTCAAAATAGAGTAGTAAAAAAACCTCCAAACAAACAAACAAACAAAAAAAGAACAACAAGCTTAGTCAACAAGATAAGATTATAAAAAAAGAATCAGATAAAATAAAAACATAGCAATCTAAGATGAAAAGGTATCAGAATTAAAAAAAAGGAAATAATTCAAAGAACTGAAAATTCAGTGGCAAGATGTAAATCTTTTTTTTTTTTTTTGTATTTTTCTGAAGCTGGAAACGGGGAGAGACAGTCAGACAGACTCCCGCATGTGCCTGACCGGGATCAACCTGGCACGCCCACCAGGGACTACGCTCTGCCCACCAGGGGGCGATGCTCTGCCCCTCCGGGGCATCACTCTGTTGCGACCAGAGCCACTCTAGTGCCTGGGGCAGAGGCCAAGGAGCCATCTCCAGCGCCCGGGCCATCTTTGCTCCAATGGAGCCTCGGCTGCGGGAGGGGAAGAGAGAGACAGAGAGGAAGGAGAGGGGGAGGGGTGGAGAAGCAGATGGGCGCTTCTCCTGTGTGCCCTGGCCGGGAATAGAACCCGGGACTTCTGCATGCCAGGCCGACGCTCTACCACTGAGCCAACCGGCCAGGGCCAAGATGTAAATCTTTGCAAACAGAACTGACAATGCAGAAAATATAATTAGTGGTGTATAAGGAATCTACAGTAAAGTGAGAGACTGCATGGAATGTAGAACAAAGGGTAAAGAAATGAAGATAAAGACAAGGAAAAAGATACGAAAAGTCAGAGAGGCATGGTCAATAATAAACCAGAATAAATGAAAGAGAAAGAAGTCGTTCAAAACTATTTTCAATGCTCACTAAGTCATGTATTGTGGAAGGTATAGTGTATTCTGCTATGAACAAAATAGACAGCACCCTGTTCTTATGGAATTTAGGGATATGGAATAAAAATGTTTTTAGTTTAAAAATGTCTAAGAATAAGCCCTGGTCGGTTGGATCAGTGGTAAAGCGTCGGCCTGGCATGCAGAAGTGCCGGGTTCGATTCCTGGCCAGGGCACACAGGAGAAGTGCCCATCTGCTTCTCCACCCCTCCCCCTCTCCTTCCTCTCTGTCTCTCTCTTCCCCTCCTGCAGCCAAGACTCCATTGAAGCAAAGTTGGCCCGGGTGCTGAGGATGGCACTATGGCCTCTGCCTCAGGTGCTAGAATGGCTCTGGTTGCAACAGAGCGATGCCCTGGATGGGCAGAGCATCGCCCCCTGGTGGGCATGCCGGGTGGATCCTGGTTGGGCGCATGCAGGAATCTGTCTGACTGCCTCCCCGTTTCCAACTTCAGAGAAATACAAAAAAAAATGTCTAAGAATAGTAAATGTGAGGATAAAATGGAAAAAGTTTTTATGACTGAGAAAAAAAATGCATGTTACAAAGAATGCACGAATTCCACAACTAGATAAATTGATGTTCATGCGTATGAAGCCAACAGAATTTCTCAAATAGCTGAGGAATAAAAATATGCTATCTGTGTACCCTTCTGAAAAAAACAAAAAACTTATAGCCATGATTCAAAATTAAGAAGTAAAGAACTAGAAATTATGATGTAAAAGGGAGCTTTGGAATTATTTAAACAGTGAAACTAAATGTAATTACATCTCAGACTTGGTCTACAATCCAACATTTCAGATAGTAGTAACAAGAAAGAAGGTTGGGTGAGGACAGAGAGGTAAGAAATAGAGGTGAACGTACATTAAGTGACTTTAAATTAGGGGGACAGAGGGAATCATAGTTAGGATGGACCTATTTATATACTAAAGAACTTGAAGTCTAGTGTAATAAGCTGGCTTGCCCAAAGCAGCATTAAGCTGTGGCGGAGCCCAGCCCTAGTTATCCGTCCTGCCGCCCGATGCACTTTCCAGCCCAGACCTTGCCTCTGGGCTGCTCTTCACCCTCTCATTTTTGAAGACTGACTCTGAAATCACATCTGCAGCTGATGTTATTCTCACCACTGATTTTGAAAGATCTTTTGAAGAAAGAAAGATTATGCACGTTTGAGGTGTAACTAGAAATGCCTATTATAATTTGAACTGCCAGGAAATTAGAATCCTTCACGTTTTTTCATGTCAGTTTTTTTTCCTCATAACCTGGAAACTTTTATAATGCTGCTATTCATTGACTCTGACAGGGTAAAGCTAAATCTTGAAAATTTGAAAACAATGGGTTCTAAATATTACATGATGAATATTACTTACAAAATTGTCTAATGTTAAGCAACAAGTTATTATAATTACTTTGACAAGTTACAGGATAGAAAATACTAAAAATAAACCCCTCCCCCTGTGTATAATGCCTAAGGATAGGTAAGTTTTTAACTTATTGTTTCCCTTTAGTTTCCATAACCCTTAAAGGACACTTTGCCACCAATACCACTGCAAAACCAAAAGTCCCACTAGAACAATGCCAATCAGATGACCTATACGTGTTAAGCTAAACACACAGCTACTAAAGGGGGAGGTACTAAAATTTCATTATTTTTAAATTGCGAGCAATTTATTTTCCTGAATAAGCACAGGAAAAAAAAAAACCCTGTACCTTTACTGAAAAATATAAATAGAAGGTAATGTATATATTACACATTCTAAGTTCTTGCCATCTAAATATAATAGGGTTATTGGAACATTTGCTTGCCTGTGTACATCTGGGTTTTGAGAAGCACAGTTCAAAAATGAGAATGAGAAAGGCAAGGAAATGCTAGCCTCCACAGCAGTTCTTGACAGGTCGCTTTTATGATTGCACTTGTGTGAAACAAGCTCCAGTCCAAAGTCCTTGTTTACCACTCATGAACTACATTCTTGATTAGTAACCTCTGTCACGTATTTTACAGTAATCTATTTACTTCGTCTCTGGTTAAAGGTCAATTATTTTTTAATTTTTAATTTTTTTAGAAAGGGAGACAGACAGACAGGAAGGGAGAGAGATGAGAATCATCAACCCATAGCCAGGGCACCTTAGTTGTTCATCAAACTTTTACTCATATTTGCCTTGACTGGGAGGCTCTAGCCGAGCCAGTGACCTCTTGCTCAAGCCAGTGACCCTGGGCCCAAGCCAGTGACTTTTGGGTTCAAACCAGCAACAATGGGGTCATGTCTATGATCCCCTGCTCAAGCTAGCAACCTTAGGGTCTCGAACCTAGGTCCTCAGCATCCCAGGCCAACACTTCATTCACTATGCCACTCCCTGGTCAGGCTAGAAGACAGTTTTTAATCTGTCTCTTTATAGTTTGTGTACAGACTAATTGCTACATCCTTAGGGAAAAGCAAAACTCGGAGAGTGTATCAATGCGTACAGGACACTGTTTAAAAATATCCAAGAGAGGCCCTGGCCGGTTGGCTCAGCGGTAGAGCGTCGGCCTGGCGTGCAGGAGTCCTGGGTTCGATTTCCGGCCAGGGCACACAGGAGAAGTGCCCGTCTGCTTCTCCACCCCTCCCCCTCTCCTTCCTTTCTGTCTCTCTTCCCCTCTTGCAGCCAAGGCTCCACTGGAGCAAAGTTGGCCGGGCACTGAGGATGGCTCTGTGGCCTCTGCCCCAGGCACTAGAATGGCTCTGGTTGCAACAGAGCAACGCCCCAGATGGGCAGAGCATCGCCCCCTGGTGGGCATGCCGGGTGGATCCCGGTCGGGCACATGCAGGAGTCTGTCTGACTGCCTCCCCGTTTCCAGCTTTGGAAAAATGAAAAAAAAATATATCCAAGAGAGAGACTGGACTGTTCGAAAAAACATAGAATAAATTGTGGAGTTGCTCCTTGGCAATAAGGCATTTGTCATGGATATAAGCTATATGGCCACACTCGTCACCAGCAGGATGTGTGTTCTTCTGGGGACATTCGCTGATGTCTGGAAGTGTTTTCCGGTTGTCATTCTGGAGTGTGTGTGGGGTGCTGTTGGCATCTAGTGGGCAGATGTTATGAATGCTGCTAAGTACCCTACAATTCACAGGACAGACCCCCTCCTTCACAACAAATTATCCAGTCCAAAGTGTCAACAGCGCTGCTGTAGAGAAACCTGGGATGAGGGATCTTTAAAATCACCTGGTATGATCTCATTTTACATTTAAAGACAGAGTGGTTTAATAAGTATGGATGGTTAGAAATGAAGCGTAGAATCCAGGTTCCCTGACTTATACCTGTGATCATTCCCCTCTACTGTTTCTTGTAAATCCCACACCCTTCTTCCCAACCTCTTTCCTGAAGCCTCTGGAGAAGTATGTCAGAGATTTTCCTCCGCACAGCTTGAGGGCTGGAATATAGCAGAGGCATATTTTTCTGTGTGAATGCGCCTTGTTTTAAAGTTCAACCTAAAAGCTTACCATAGCAATGAAAAGTCAATATTTTTTACTTTAACTTCAGAACTTGCTGTTTGAATCCTGGAATGCAATAAAATCATTTGATCATGTGAAAAAAAAAAGAAATAAAAGATAAACTACAGCAAAGGATAAAAAATAATAGCAGGAAGAAGAAGGCCAGGGGAACACAGAAATAAGAGGAAGCTAAAAAACCCTATAAAGCTCTTTTGCAGCTTATAATTTTTATTTAAAAAGTCTCATAATCAGGTAACACAAAATATCTGTGAGAATTAGTAATATGTTCAGATTTTGAAATACTACCAACAGTCCATAGCATGTGTTTGTTCTTTGCAGTATTTTATAGTTAGTTCTGGAAGAACTCATTCATTTATTTCATTTAATTGAATAAACATGAATTAATATCTACATTATTCCAGAAACAAGACATTCTGGATGCAAAGGTGGCATCTAATCCTGTCCTCTGGAAACTCACAGGCTTTCAGAAGAGACAGATGTGTCCAGAACAAGATACTAAATACAGAAATAGAGATAAGTCCATAGTAGGTACGGTGTGGGGACACATTTACCAGGTCTGCCTGGGTTGAAGAGTTCTGATGAATACAGGCATTCTCATTCTTTCACTAGATCCTTCTGTGGCCAGAAACAGATGTCCACAAGACAGTGACAAAACTAAAAGAAACCATGATTTGACAATATTATCTATGGAATCATGGTAATGAGTTCAAACTTTTACTCCAGATAGACTTGGATTTGAATCCCAATTCCTCTCCGTAGGCATCCCTATACACACATCCACACATTGCTCTCTGTCAAGTCACTTATTTTCTCTGAACCGTGGGTTTCTCATCAGTAAAATTAGGAAGCTAATATACATTAAGTGTTTATGCATAGAGCCTATAGTTAACAATACTGTATATAATACAGTTTTTCTAAGAGGGTAGATCTTATGCTCAGTGTTCCTATTATAACACAATATAGAGAGGGATATGTTTATGGCATAGATTGTCCTGATGTTTCCATGGGTGTATACTTATCTCCAAATTCATCAGGTTGTGTATATTACATATGGATAGCTTTTTGTATGTTAATTATACTCAATAAAGTAGTGTAAAGGTACATTAAATGTTTAATACCAGGCAGTAAATTTAGTACTAGTAAGTATGCAATTTAATTAATTAATATTGTTATTTTTAGTTTTGTTCTTAGTAAGAGGATTGTATTCTTACCTAAATGATTTTTATTAATACAGAAAAAGTTGAAAATCAGTTTGATACATATACCTACTTTGGAAAATGGTTCTGTACTAAATAATTCCAGAAAGAACTCTAATCCCATCTTTTTCAATCTCTAGGGATTATACATTGCAAATTAGAAAAGTGTGGCTATTTATGTCCACCTTTGACTTGTATTTACTGAGTGATGCTCAGACTGCAGCAGGTGGTCTGATCTAGGATTTCCTGCCTCAGCTAACAAGGCCATGCCTAGAGGAAATCTTTGTACGACAGATGAGTGGCTCTTCTATGAGTCTAACATGCCAGAGCTTTTGCTGACCCAAACAGCTGTTTTTGTATGTTTTCTGTGCTTTCCAGAAGCAATCTGGCATGTAGATATCTCTACCTACGTTTCATAAATGCCTCTGTACTTGTTAATAAACTTCTAAGTACATCTGAAGGTCTAAATTAGATGACAAATGCTATTCTTTCTCCTATTTATTCAAGTTGATGAACTACTTCTAAGTGGACTGGAAGTTGCTCACACATGTTTTTCTGGAAACTTGTATTTGTCTGTTTGTCGTCCCACCCACTGTACATTAACATTTGAAGGGTGTTAAATAAGTCACACACTTGAAATATCATGCATGTCTAATTTTATGCCTTGAAACATACATTTTTTTATTTTAAGAAAAGTAAACAATATGCCGCATTTCAAAAATTTTGCCAAGCCTTATGTTACCGTTATACAGTGTCTGAAATCATCCGTCACAGCAACTTACCTATGTAAATTAATAATAAAACCATAAGCTCTGCATTCCTATGGTGTGTAGGAAGGCTGGGAGCAAATAATGGTATTTGATTTTTCATAAATATAATTAATGCCTCCCAGAAAATGTTCAAGTTTTATCTTTTCTTTTGTCATGGAATCAACAAAATTATGAGATACAGATTGGACTATATGCATTCAAGAATCACAAAAGTGATAGTATAACTATTACTGAGAGATATAAGTAAAAAACTTAACTTTAAATCAAGCTCATCATCAAAAACATTAGAACTTTTACAAAGATAAGCTTATTTTAGAGAATCACATTGATGTGCCCCAAAATGTGAACTGTTGAGTTATTAGTGTTAAGTTGCATCAGATAAACTTAACCTAACCCTAACCCTCTCTATTAAGTAGGTTTTATTTTTTTTTATCATCAACTCTCTTCTCTGTGCTGATAGTTTGTTCCCTCATTAGTTTATTTTTATTTTTATTTTTTTTTTGTATTTTTCTGAAGCTGGAAACGGGGAGAGACAGTCAGACAGACTCCCGCATGCGCCCGACCGGGATCCACCCGGCACGCCCACCAGGGGGTGACACTCTGCCCACCAGGGGGCAATACTCTGACCCTCCGGGGTGTCGCTCTGTCGCTCTGTCGAGACCAGAGCCACTCTAGCGCCTGGGGCAGAGGCCAAGGAGCCATCCCCAGCGCCTGGGCCATCTTTGCTCCAATGGAGCCTCGCTGCGGGAGGGGAAGAGAGAGACAGAGAGGAAGGCGAGGGGGAGGGGTGGAGAAGCAGATGCGCGTTTCTCCTGTGTGCTCTGGCCGGGAATCGAACCTGGGTCCCCTGCACGCCAGGCCGACGCTCTACCACTGAGCCAACCGGCCAGGGCCCCCATTAGTTTTTTAAGTGACCTTTTCATAGTAAAATCCAAGATCATGTTTGAAATATATCATTCTACTACTCTCTTTCATTGATTCAAGAACTATTGGAATATGATTTAGAAATAGTACTATGCCCAGGAATGGGAGCATCATCACCCAGGTAGTCAACCAAATAACCTAGAAGTCATTCTTCATTGTCTTCTTTCCTGCTCCCAGAGAATCAGTACACAGCCAAGTCCTGTCAGTTCCACCTACAGATACATTCCAACCCCTCACTTCTCTCCATCTCCGTCACCAACTCCTACTCTGGGTCACCATCATCTTCCTCATCAGGCTGATACAATAGCCTCCAAAATCCTCCTGTGCCACACTGCACTTCATGCTATGTCCCCAAGCACTCTGCATAAGCAGAGAACATGATCTTTACACACACACATCAAAGCTTTACCTCAAGCACTCAGCTTCCCTCTACTTGAATCTAAAGAGGTTAAGCTTATTTCCACCTCAGTTGTTCCCACCTACCCTCTCCCGGAACCCCTCCCCCCATGTTCATGTCTCTGACGGCTCTGCTCCCCTCATTTATTGTTATGTCATCTTTTCATGGCACTTAACACTATCTGAGTTTTTTAAAAAGAGCAACAAACTTAATTTTTTAAGTGTAGTTTTAGATTTACAGAAAAGTTGAGCAGAGAGTACAGAGATCCCTCTACCCTTTTTCCCTACCTCCCTAAGCAATCTCCCCTGTTATTCACTCCTTGAATTAGTGTGGTACATTTGTTATAATTTCTGAGCTAATATTGATAGAATTAATCAAAGGCTATAGCTAGATTATGATCACTTGGAGTGTTGTACACTCCATGAATTTTGACAAATATATAATGTCATACACAGGGGTGGAAAAAGTAGGTTAGTAATAATAATAAATAATACAATGATAAACTCTTCATTTTGTGTTTTCATAATGTAAACCTACTCTTGCTTTCCCCTGTACTACTCACCATTAGGGTATCGTATAGAATAGTTTCAGTGACCTAAACGTCTGTTTCATTTATTCACTCCCTCACTCCCTTTCCTCACCCAGCCTCTCGCAAACACTGATCTTTTTATGATCTCTATAGGTTTGACTTTTCCAGAATGTCATATACTTGAAATGGTACAATATGTTTACCATTTGATTTTTAAAAAATATATTAATTATTATCCATGTCCCCTCTAGAGTATAGTCCTCATGAAAAAGGATATTTCAATTATTTATTTATTGACTTAATTGGGATGCCATTGGTTTATAAAATCATACTAGTTTCAAGTGTACAACTCAACAGACCACCATTTGTTCACTACACAGTGAGCCCTCTGATCCTAGCGACGTCTCTTTCTGTTCCCATTCCCCCCCCTTTGCCCAGCCCCATCGACCCCCATTCTACCTGTCCTTCTGGCTATCACCACGCTGTTGACTCTGTTTAGGTGTTATGTATATATCTTTTTGCTAATCTGGATGAAAAAAGAACAGAGATTTTATATGTCTTGTTCTCTACTTTTCCCACAGTGCCAAACAACAGGTCCTCAGTGGATCCTCTGCAGGAATCTGTGGATTGAATGAATGGATGAATCCACTTACCAACCAATACTCTGCAACTACCTATACTTTTGAAATATTCTTTTCTTGATTTGCTCTAGTAACTTTGAAGCAGACTTACCTAGGTTTATGACTTTGCAGATATTGGGAAAAGAAGAGTAGTTCCCCGGCCCCAAGTGGTTGAAGGCATGGCTGCTGTGTAACCTCTTGCCCTTGCCACCTGAGACCAGTATCTCATGTAGGGGTTTATCCAGTCATTTTATACTTATGGTGCTCCCTGGGTTGGAAACACAGAATCTGGAGCATATGTTACACGCTAACAGCAAGCCCTGCGCTGCCCCCCCCCCTCTGCTGCTCACGGACTGCTCCTGGCTCTGCTGCCCCACTTTCCTCCCTGTAACCTCGCTTTGTTCTTCTGAATCTTGCCACTGACCACCTGAGCAAGTTCCATTTTTATCACTCTCTGCCCTTTCTATCTTCCCATCCTCACACCCCTCACATTTTCACCTGCGAAGCAGAAAAGCACCCTAATTGCGACTGACAAAAGACAGCACAACATTCAAGACTTCCTGCGTTTAGAAAATGAAGAACCAGATATTTTAAAGTGCAGGGAACCATAACAAGGAACCATACAGCCTCCCAAGCCCTAGAAATCACCAGAGGTCTCCACTACAATTTCCATAACCTCCAATATTAAAGTTAGTTTTCTGTAACCTCTACCACTTAATATACAAAGATCCATTTTCTTAATCAATTTGTAAATGAGTTTTTGTTTATTGTGTCACAGTTCTTAGAAATCTTTTTAAATGTCTGGCCCATAGGTGATGCCTCCGAATTAATTAGGACAACAGCTTTAGGGTGTTCTTATTACTTCTTATATTTGGATTCAAGGAAATATGTAATCATCACCCTATCCAAAGCCTTAATTGTTTTATATCCTTCAGGTTTCAACCCACCCAGCCTCTGGCTTTCCAAATAGCCCTAATATTTCTAACACAAACCCCCTCCCGGCAGGGGAAGCACAGATGAATGAACAAAATTCAGTAAACCCTCAGTGACGCTGTTGATTGCAGAAAGAATAAATAGCATTTATTTGGGGGGGCATTTGAAAACTAAGGAAGGAATGTTTCTTTGAAATGTGCAAAATTAAAAAGAAATCAGTACACAGGAAGAAGTTATTAAAACCCATTTGTAAACTTCAAATATTTTAAGTTGTATCACAGAATTTTCAAAAGAGTAAAAAAAAAAAATATTTTTCTGTTTGAAAGGTGACTATTAAAATACCAAAGAGCAGTGCCTAGTTTAGTGAATTTAGGTTTATTTTGGGCTCTATTCTTCTTAATTAAAAATACACTTTTGAACCCTTCCCATTTAAAATTTGTCGTTTACAGAGCTATTTGCAAGTTATACGTTCACAGTAGTCGTTCACCTAAAAAATTACTTGGTGGTGAATTGTACAGCCCTTGAGTCTATAATCATTTCCTTTCCATATCTGGGATTTCATAAAAGGCTTTCAGGGCCCTTTAAAAATAAGTAAATCAACTACTTTTTAAGAAGAAAGCTTGCCCCTAAGACACACATTTAAAAAAATTTTTTTCCTGAGTTCCATAAAAAGTATATAAATGTAAAAATAAAGTAAGCCGAAATTGTGCCCACGAGATGTGAATGACTTTGAGGGCGTTAGTGACCTCGGGGAATCGCTTTCTAAAGCTTCATGCGCAGCGTCGGTCAAGTTACTAAAAGCCTCCGTGCAACTGCAGCTCTGTTCTGCAGGTCAGAACCCACGGTTCCGCAGTTTTTCCTCTAGCTATCACTCTGCTGTCAGATATGATATCCCTCAATTTAGCAAGATCATAGTCTTGCTTCTGTTTCCAGTCTTTTCGGCATTCATTTGAATGGCAAATGTATCCAATCATATTAAGCAGTGGGCTCAGCAAAGAATAAAATATATAAAGAAGCAAACTTACCATCAAGCACGTTACTATAATAACAAAGATGCTGAGAAATATGACAACAGCATAAAATCCTTCTTTGCTCCAGATTTTGTCCGCTTCGTGCTGCCCTTGCAAAACATTTTTCTTCAAAAGCAAAACAGAAAGTCCGACGTTACATGAGAGCTTGAAGAGCCTGGCGTTCTTATCAGACACTAAACATATTTTTAGCTTTGTTCCATTCAGTGTAGTAGAACACACCTACCTTCCCGCTGCCAGAGCTGCTTCTCAAACTGATCTAAGACAGGGAACTGCCACTCTTAGACACAAACAGCTTGTTTTATCTTATTTTATCTCCTGTACAGGAGCAAGCATGTCTGACTTGGCATATTGGTCCGAGGCTTTTTCATTGTCCCTTACACCTCTCTTGGAAGTGACATGGTTCATAGGTAAAAGAGTTCTGTTCTCTTCTGTGCTGAGGAAATTCTTTCTGGAGCTTTCTTTACTCTGAAGTCCCCTCCCACTACAACAACATCCTGGTATGTGTTGTAATATAGCTCTTAACTTTTCAACAAAACTGAAACAGGTGCAAACAAAGCCTCGTGATGCATTAGTAAACAGAGCAACAATGTCGAGATCATTCTATTCTTTTTATCTTTTATATATATATAAAAAATAACGCAGCCTTATTTGTCCAGATATGATACCACCTCAACTACATAAATTATTAGACTATTATATTTTATTTATGCATCAGGGAACCCCCAAAAGTCCAGAATTATTTAGTAATAAAAGGTGAAATAAATAGTTTTATTTTTACTTATATTTACTTTATTTTTCCTTATTACTTTGAAGGTGGAAGGGTGGAGAAAAAGCCTGAATAAAATGTGAACGAGTGTCTTAATTTTATTTTACCTATTCTTATTAAGAAAAAAACATATCTACTAAATCAAGTCTTAGAATGCAATTAGGTTTATGATTCAGTGAAAATGATAGATTTATGGCTAAAGAAACTTTAACTTGAAACCAAATGGTCCACAATTAGGTAAAACATATAAAGGCTAAATCAAGTCAAATGTTTCCCCTCTGTTAAAGGCTGCCTCTCCTCCACACTTTTATGAGAGTATGTCTGTCCTTAGATACTGACTCCAATGATTAAAAAAGCCTTGCACAACAAGATATTAAAAGATGAAAAGCCACACAGAAAAAAAGGTCTGGAAAATGAGAGGTTATCTTGGATATTTCAGCAGCCAATGAGTTCCCAGCCTAATGTAACCACTGGGGTGACTTCAGCCTATACTACATGGAACAGAAGAATTCTAGCTGATCCTAGCCAAAACCCAAAATCATGAGAAAAAATAGTAGTTGTCTCAAAAAAGAAAAGAAAAGAAAAGAAAGAAAGCCTTAAATAAAACTTGTCTTGTGTCTGAACTTAGAAATAATTGCTAATCATTTTTTGAGGTATTAAAAAATAATAGAATATATTCACCATTTGTAAATTTAAAAAGAAGAAATATTTTCCTTACTAAACGTCTTAAGAAAACTTTTATCCTGGAACTCAGGGTATTGGTAGGGAGTTGAGTAACACAGAACAGAAAAGCTCTGTTGAATTGAATTAAGTAAGCTAAATTGTGATTAAAAACAATTTGAGGGAGTCTTTTATTGCCTGCAATTTTTGTGTTTCCATTTCCTTTGCTTGTAAAACACTGATGTGCTCACTATACTATCCTGCCTACTTTCTAAGACAAATTCGTGGATATAAGAAATGATTTTGGTGTATATTTTAAAAATATATAAATGGTAAGTGGATGGAGAATCTGAAAAAACTTGCTGATGAAATGCTTAGAAACCAAGTATCTTTTGGTGAAAGGAAATCTTGGGTTGAAGTGACAACTTGTCTTTTACTTTTTGACCTCATCTAGTTCATATTTTATTCCCATGTGTCCCTACACATAGCTGGATACTAATAAAAATGAAAACTCTTGAAAAAATCAGGTATAAATATGGAAATGAGTTTTTGCAGGCAAGTAAATAGCTCTATTGATTGCTATGAAAGCAAACTAGTTAAACCTTCAAGAAGGCAGCATAAACTTGTCAAATTTAAGTACGAGCCTCTGAGCTTTAGTTAAGGTACAATTTGGATAAAAGGGGTGGTTAGGTGGGTGGAAAAAGATTTTGGGTTCTTATTATGATCCAGTTCACTTCTTTTTTTTGTCCTGCTATGGTTGTATACCTTCTGGAATATCAACATGTTCCTTTCTGCTTAAGACAAATCTGTTTGTTTCTCTTTTAAGCAAAGCAGTGATGATGGAAAACTTAACCTCCCACCCCCCACTATCCGCCCCCAGTTAGAAAGACACATGTTTTGTACTGCCAGAACTTAGTCACTGCACATTCTTGGTAAATAGATTTCCTTCTGAGTCATGCTATTCCTGCTGAGCACTACTATATTTGTACAGAGATCTAAAAAACTTGATAAGGGCAGGGTAATAAATGGAAAAGTTTGTAGTTAAGATTCCACAAATCAAAAGATTAAATTCACAGGACTCTCCTATCTAACCTTTGCATAAGGTTCAAGTGATGTCTTTTATATTTTGTCAGGGGACAGAGGGTTCAGTAATTCAGAGATTCCATGACCGGGTCAGCCAATGCTGTTGTATCATCTTTACATCTTAGTTTATAGATACATCACTTTACCCTTTAACTTTGTTGCAGTGAAAGTTGTTGGGTTTTGTTTCGTCCTGTTGTATTTTATGATTTAAAATTTGTGCAGTTTCCTGTATCACTGTATTCACAGTTATCGCTTCTCTATATCCTGGTTAATAATTATATATACTATAATGTTCTTGTTGTTATTGTTGTTTAAGTGAGAGAAGGGGAGATAGTGAGACTTCTGCATGCACCCCAATCAGGATCCACCTGGCAACTGCTGTCTGGGGCCGATGCTTAAATCACCTGAGCTAAGTTTTAGTGCCTGAGGATGATGCTCGGACCAACTGAGCTATCCTCATTGCTTGGGGCTGACGCTTGAACCAATTGAGTCACTGGTTGCAGGAGGGGAAGAGGGAAAGAAGAAGAAGAGGGAAGGGAAGAGAAGCAAATGGTTGCTTCTCATGTGTTCCCTGACCAGGACTCAAACAGGACATCCATATGGCAGGAAGATGCTCTATGCACTGAACCAGCTGGCCAAGACCTTGTCATATTTTTTAAACCAATTTTGATCCCAGACTGTGGGAAAGATTCCCAAATGCTAGGATTTAGGATATAGAGGCTTTAGAAGATCTATCCCTTTGGGTGAGATGAAGCACACAGAATAAGAATGAAGTAGAAGTATTATAAATTATCTGGCTAATGGATTGTTTTAGGCAGTTAAATGAGATGCGCCTTACAACAATATGGTTTTTTAGATGAATGCTACACTTCTACTGTACAATGCACAAGGTGAACAATTCGGTCTGCATGATCTGAGGTCATGTTAACCTTGTATTTCTGCTCAGCAATCTATGGCTAGGACAGTAATTCTTTAAGCTGCTGGCTAATATTCCTTGTTTGAGGGAACAATCACCAACCTCCTGGATTATGGTTTATATTTATATGGCATGTTTTTTTTTCTATTTGTAAATATTCCATGGAAGTATCAGTTGACACACTTACCTGTTATTTAAAGAAGGTACTTCCTCCTTGGCAGTCTAAGACCTGTGAAACTGGACTCATTTGCAATGGAACAAAAACAACCAAGTCCTAACTAATTTTTAATGTGAATGAAGAACTTATTGTGTCAATAGATATTTAATTTTATAAAAAATTGAAAAATATAAATTAAAATGATAAATTTAATTTTACTTCCCTGAGATTTGACTTATCCAGCAAAAAATCATTTTATCTTTACGAGCATCTTATAATAAAATAATATTTGTCCCAGTCAGGGCACACAGAAGAAGCAACCATCTGCTTCTCCACCCCTGCTTCTTCTCTCTCAATCTCTTCTCTCTCTCTCTTCCCCTCCCGCAGCCATGGCTCTAACAATTTGACCAAGTTGGTACCAGGTGTTAAGGATGGCTCCATGGCCTCGCTTCAGGGAATAAAATGGCTAGGTTGCCAAGCAACGGAGCAGTGGCTCCAGATGGGCAAAAGCATCAGCCCATAGGGGGATTGCAGGGTGGATCCTGGTCAGGGCACATGCAGGAGTCTGTCTCTGCCTCCCTGCCTCTCACGTAATAATAATAATAATAATAATAATAATAATAATAATAATAATAATTTTGTGCCTACAATGTTCTAAGTACCACATTAAAATATATATATTTTTAATTTTCCCCAGAAACATAGATTCGAAATGAAAACAGACAATAAACAAAAGTAATTCTCTAGTTGGTATTTTTTTTCTTTCCTAAGAGTTATTCTGATTTAAGAAAAAAATCAAGCAAATAAAGAAATGGCAACAACACAAACACATCTTTCCCTGAAAGCAGTTAATATAAGTTTAGAAATAGATGCTTTGAGACATGGTTTATTTACCACGTTCTCTAATCCATGTAAAGGATGAGAAACCAAAATAACAATATTTGCTTTTTTCTCTGAGTAAACATGCTCCCATAGAAGAACTATAATTTTAATATGAAAATGTGAAAGAATGGGTGGAAGCATAAGCTGCCATCACACAACTAACCACGAAGATGAACAAAGATGTGGGGGACTCATAGAATGCTATTACCAGCTTCAACAACTGCTCACAGTGCTTTTGCGGTGCCTCTTTGGGCTGTAGTTCCCCCTGAGTCTGAAGCTCCCCATGAGGGCACTTTCTTCTGTTTCTGAGCTTAGAGGGTAAAGCTAGGCTTTTTTTAGACGTGCCTGAACAAGAGGCTCAATTAACTCACCTATCCTTGATAAAATCCTCCTTATAGCCAATTAAAATACTTTCTAGCCTCCTGTAATATAATATTTCCTAGAATCTAGAGCTCCTAGACTTCTAGATTCCCACAATTTCCTAAGAAAATACAGGCATTACATTTTGACTATCAAATACAGCTTCCTTATTAAAGTATAGACCTGTGGTCTTGTGGGCTAATAGTTCTGTGATAGGCAGTCAGGCTAAGTTCTTGACCTTCACTATGCTGGGGTGTACTGGAGAACCCCCAGATATGTACTTCATTTTAACTAGTTTTTTGGTATGGTGAGCTTCTCTTGGTTCACAAATCTGGGTGGCTTACTAATCTGCCATATTCCTAAAGCATTCAGAATGGCATTTAAACTCAAAATAAAGCAATAGGGAAGAATGTTTATATAAGTTACTGAGCTTACATGAAGCAGAATAAATTAATCCGATGGTCTTTTTAAATTTTAAAGACTTATCCTGCACACAGTATGTGCAAGTCAACCTGTGAAGGACCTGGACTGTAGGAATGGGGTTTGGTTAGATGTGCAAAGGAAGCCCCTTCTGAGTCAGATACAGGCAGGGCTGGGAGGCATCTGGGTATTTCAGCTCATACTGATCTTTTCCTCTGGTCTCTTTGATGCATGAGGTGGCCTCTTCTTCCTCAAAGTTCCCATGGCACATTATGGTGACATTTTCATACCTCTGCGTTCTCCTTATCCACTTGTATTTATTTACTCTATTAGAACATAAACCTATTGAAAGCAACAATAATATTTCATTTGTTTGTGTATTTATTTATTTTACTGAAGTGTATGCCACCTAGCACAGTGTTTGTCTATTTGTGTGCTCGTTGAATGCCAGGCACTGAATGAAGTCACCAGGGGCACAGATAAAATGACATGGCATGTCTTTCAAGGAACCTGCGGTGTAGAGATGGACTTGAAGACCAACAGGGGGTCTAAGCTCAATGAGAACACAAATCAATGAGCACTCACATCTGTGGAGAACTTCACTATATGGCAGACTGACCTTGAAATGTGAAAAGGGTGGATCAATGCATGCAAAAGCATGGAGGGGAGAGAAGGAACGGGGGCGACACGGTACCTATTAAGTTTGGAACTGCTGAAGCGTAAACTAGGAGAGTGTTATTCAACAGCTATAAAGCCCAGCACACAAAGGATCATATGCCACACTTAAAAATGTACACTTGAGGTCAAAGAAGAATCATGACATTAGGGGGGCATGTTCAGATTTACTTTAGAAAGATTGTTCTGGTGCCGAGAGAGAAAACACAGTGTGTGTGTGTGTGTGTGTGTGTGTGTGTGTGTGTGTGTGTGTGTGAAAGAGAGAGAGAGAGAGAGAGAGAGAGAGAGAGAGAGAGAGAGAGACTGGAGCAAAACTAAATGCAGAAAGACCAGCTGGAAGTTGTTGTCATAGTTATGTTTCAATGTTGACATATATTTTCATTCTGTCACCCATTCTGCATTCAAATATTTGTTCAGTGCCTACTGTAGATGAGGATTTTCACAAACATTTAAAAAATTAATTCATATTTCAAGCCTATAAGTACTACACTTGTTTTATTTTAACTCTACACATTTTGGATAAGAAGAACCAGCCTCAGAGAGACTGACACTCCACAAAGACTTAATCTCACAGAAACTTAATAACCTGCCCAAGGTCACACACACATCTTAAGTGACTTTGGGTTTCAAATATAATCTTGTGCCAAAGATTTTTGTACTACACCTGTGATATTTGCTGAATGAGAGGTAATAAGTTTTATTGGAAAGTGGAACAGACTAAGAATCAAGATATGCTTTGTCACTTTGATGATGTCACTTCATTTCTATGGGTTTTGCTTTCTGTGCCTATAAAATGTTCACATATGTTTCTTAAAGGTCTAATTCTGTGATTCTGTGAACTTAATTACAGGTTTAAGGTGATAATCATTCTAGCAAGTTTGTTAAGGTGGTATAGGATAGAAGTAGAAAAGGGACAGAAATCATCCAGCAGTGAGAAAGGTGGTCTCGGTAGGAGAAACTTAAAGAGTGTCAAATTTGGAAAACACTGTGAAGAAAATACCCATAGTTCCTAAGATTGGGATCCTCAGCAAAAGATAAATCACATTTCAAATTAATTCCAAGGTTGTAGAAAAAGTTGACCCTGGTTACTATTATTCCAATGAATGGAGCTAAGAGAGGTGTACTTGTTGAGGAGAAAGATTTGAGAGAGAGTGTGTGTGTGTTTGTGTGTGTGTGTGTGTGTGTGTGTGTGTGTGTGTATTTTGGACCTTTCAGGTTCAAATAGCCAATGGACAAAGATATCTATCTGGTTTTTCTTCCAGACAATGCACTGGGTAAGTCAAAATAAATTACAAGGACATAAGGATTTAGAGAAGAAAGTGTCAAAAATGAACTTTGAGGTACCCATAAATTTCCTTAAAAGAATAAACATATGGGGTGAAGATCAGAGAATTCTGATTCCTAGGGAGATTTTTATTACCAAATAACATACAATAAACAAAATTAATATCAAAACCTCTTGAAGTTGGATTACCATGTCATGCTAACTGTGCAAATTTAAGATGATATCTTCCAAGAAACAACATACCGCAGGGGAGACTTCTATAACTCCAAATTGGGATAAACTTTGATGCAAAACATTGGTGTTAAGTGAACGCAGCACTTCCTCAGATGGTAGAGCATCAGAAATTCCTCCTTTTCGGTTTATGGGCGACACAAAGAGCTCCACACTGTTCTCCTTTCCCTGATAAAAGCAGATTATTAGTTTATGTGAGTAGACATTTTTAAACAACTTTTGGAAATGCTTTTTTACCTTCCTCTAGAAACATTAAAGATCATTGGAACCCTATAATCCTAAAAGGCATCTTAATGTAATGAAGATTACATTTATTAGTTATTTTTTGGTAATAATATCAGCCCAAAGCCTAAAGTCTTTAAATGACCTCTTTTAAGTAATTGACACCTCAAGATTTGTAATTTTAAATTTCACTAGATGTTGGTTTATTTTCTCTTCCATATTGTAATTTTTGAAATATACTGTTCAGATGGTTCCTGAGTAATTGTATTGAAGGAAGCATTTTAAGATCAAATAAATTAAATAAGACCTGATGCAATAGTACAATATTAGACATTGCCACTCCATGTTTTTCTTATAATGTGTATTAATGGGAGGCTGAAATCACTAGGGAGGGTAATGCTACATGAGCGTTGAATTTACTTTCCTGATTCTGTTCTTTACCTCAAATGTCATGCTTTAAAGCCTGTCTTTGGGTAGAACGGCATATATTGTACAATACTATCATGATACTTCTTTATTAGTATCACCTCGCTAGCTGAAATGAAGACAGAGCATTTTTTCTATTATAATTGGCAAACAGGACACATAAACATAAAAATTAAACACATCACAAAAATGCCATTGTCATTGATCGATTTTCCATATAAGTTATATATACAGTGTACTTACAGAGGGAATTATTGTTAGTCTTTTCCTTTTGACATGAAGTTTCCTCATGCTAGCACATCCTCTTTTTTCCCTTTTATTTATTTTTTTATTTATGATTTTAATTTGTGTTTACATAGATTCCAGTGTCCTACCAAATACATCTCCCCCCACCCTCTTATTCCCCTCTTTTAATGCAATTTATCAGAAGTTCAGCCAAGTATAAAATGGAGTATCAAAATACTACTAGCAACCCAGAAAAAAAACATACTTCTTGTGTTTGCAGGGAACAACATACAATGACTAACTACAGCATAATATTGATGTCAAACATGTTTATTATAATTCAAATAGCTTATTACCAGGAACAACCATCACAGGAATAGAGCGCTTGTTTTTTACCTGATATACTCTTATGGACCTTAAATCTGTTATCTCATTTAATGCTCAAAACCCCTCCAGGACATCGGTGTTATAGTTCTCTCCACTTTGCAGATAAAGGAACATAAGTAGCTTGCCAAAGGTCATACAGCTGGGCCATAGCTAAGCTGGAAATAGAGTATGGTTCTGTCTGTCTCTATAGCACATACTCTTCATTATCATGCTCTGCTGCCTTGGGTATCATCATAACTCTACCCATTATAATAACTAGTTTTAGAAACAGATGTGTATAAATGCTACTAACGTTCTCCCGGGATATGCGTATCCCTGCCTGGGTGTTGCAAATCACATTTTTTATTGCTGCGAAGAGCTATTATGCTCATTAAATATATATGTATCTATAGTTAAGACAGCTAGAGTACCTAAATCTTCTCATTTAAGCAAGGTATGCTTTGGATATAAAACCTATTTTTCTCATTTTAGTGTATTAGGAAATACTAGATTTCTTTTTCTATGCTGCTGAATTAAAAACTTTGGTTTTTAAACTTATTTAGTCCCAGAAAATAGTTGAGTTATAGAATAAAATCATTATGGGAAATGAAACAACTCATCCCTCCGTACACATAAAAATTAAAAAAAAACAAAAGCCCTAAACCAAAAATGGAAAGCAAGTTCTTCTCCATGGCTGGAAATAAGGGTGTTGAGTCAGTAGAATGCTGAGCCCAAATAGGAGACTAAGAATTTAAGGCAAGAAGAATGTGCAGTCCTAGCCTGAGTTCCCATTGTAGTGGAAATTAAGGACAATTTTAAAACTGTTAAGATGATTCCAAAGTCCCTTTTCGCAGGTTTTAGAAACTGATAACAAAATAAACAGACAGCCAACTAAATGGGAAATGATATTTTCAAACAGTAGCTCAGATAAAGGCCTAATATCCAAAATATACAAAGAACTCATAAAACTCAACAACAAACAAACAAACAATCCAATAAAAAAATGGGAAGAAGACATGAGCAGACACTTCTCCCAGGAAGAAATACAAATGGCCAACAGATATATGAAAAGATGCTCATCTTCTTTAGTTATTAGAGAAATGCATATCAAAACTGCAATGAGATACCACCTCACACCTATTAGATTAGCTATTATTAACAAGACAGGTAATAGCAAATGTTGGAGAGGCTGTGGAGAAAAAGGAACCCTCATCCACTGTTGGTGGGAATGTAAAGTAGTACAACCATTATGCAAGAAAGGATGGTGGTTCCTCAAAAAACTGCAAATAGAACTACCTTTTGACCCAGCAATCCCTCTACTGGGTATATACCCCCAAAACTCAGAAACATTGATACGTAAAGACACATGCATCCCCATGTTCATTGCAGCATTGTTCACAGTGGCCAGGACATGGAAACAACCAAAAAGCCCGTCAATAGATGACTGGATAAAGAAGATGTGACACATATATACTCTAGAATACTACTCAGCCATAAGAAATGATGACATTGGATCATTTACAGCAAAATGGTGGGATCTTGATAACATTATACAAAGTGAAATAAGGAAATCAGAAAAAACCAGGAACTGCATTATTCCATATGTAGGTGGGACATAAAAGTGAAACTAAGAGACATTGATAAGAGTGTGGTGGTTATGGGGGGAGGGGAGAGAGGGAGAGGGAAAGGGGGAGGGGGAGGGGCACAAAGAAAACTAGATAGAAGGTGACAGAGGACAATCTGACTTTGGGTGATGGGTATGCAACATAAGTGAACGACAAGATAACCTGGAGTTGTTATCTTTGAATATATGTATCCTGATTTATTGATGTTGCCCCATTAAAAAAATAAAATTATTAAAAAAAACAAACACACACACACACACACACATACACACACACAAAAAAAAAAACCAAAGAGAAAATCCTCTGCTTTGAATTTGCCTTTCTCTCACCCAGGGCAGATGGGAATAAATAGTTGGATGACATTAAGGTTGCCAAACACTGAGGAAAGGGGGCAAGAAAGGTTGTGGCTAGTTGATTGACAAATAGGTCTAAAGTGGGCCCTATACAAAAAATCATTTGGGTCTGCCTTACCCCTATCCCCTACATACCTATCCTTCTTTTCTCTAGGCTTTTCAGAACCATCTATTCTTGCATTCCATTTGGACTGCTGTCCTTGAGGACTATTTTTTTTCTTTATTTTTAAAATCAAAATCCTTAGTCTGTGCATTTAGTATCCTTCATCCTACTGCTGTACTTGAAGAAGTTTGCATAAGTGCTGTCTGGAGACAGTGCTTTAACTGACACAGAAAGTTTCGCTCTTACGAAGAATGTTTTTGGTGTAGTGTCAGGTTGGGGAGACAAGTATTTTGGGCCCCTTTATTCATACCTATCATAGTATTAGCCTTAATCTACGAGAGGGTTGATAAACTTTTTCTGTGAAGGGTCATATAGCAAGAATTTAAACCTTTGATTTAGCCAAACAATCCTTCCGAATGACTCAAGTCTGTCACTGTAACATGAAAATAGCCACAGACAATATGTAAACAAATGACTGAGTTTACTGCAATAAAACTTTCCTTACAAAAACTGCTGGTATGCCAGCTTTGGCTCAGGGGCCATAGGACTAAAGCATGGGTGTTTTTAGTTATTTTTCTTTATTATTGAGACCTTCAATAAAAAACAAAGCTGTGACTGGGAATGTGAGATGGAGGCATCTTACAAGGAGGCGATTGATGTGCACTCGCTGGGCTGAGAGTCCGAGGGCTGCCGCCACGCCCTGGCGGAATGTTCGGAGCAAGGTTATGTTCAGCTTGTTGACGTCCATTTGCAGTGTCTGGAAAATAAGGAAAAAGGGAAATCCAAATTACAGTTACGTATTTGATTCAAGTTGCTGACTGACGACTGACCACAATTTCTGTGACTTTAATAAATTTATACTCATGGGGCTTTGTTGCATTTTTTTAAATGGAGATACCATTATAGAAATATTTTATGTAAAATTTTAGATGATGTTAGTTAAAAAGATGGCATGTTTGTATAATAATGCAGTTAATCTAGTTATAATCAATAAGGTACATAAATGATGAATTCATAAAGAATTTCACTGTAATGTTTGTTGGTTTAGTTAGCTTCATTTCAAGTCCAGATGACAGAAGGGAATATGCTGCCAACTATATTTCAGTCATCCAAGCTGAGGGACAACTTTACTCTGTGTTCACACACACAGTCACAGACCGGAAGATGCTGTGGAAGTTCCATAACACCAAATTTGGCAGTTTCTCTAGATAGTGATCCAATGGCGATACAAGAAAAAAAAAAAAATGAGTGCACTAATGCCTTTTCAAACTCTGGTAAAAAAAAACCCACAATGGTATTGATGATTTGGTCTAAGGTAAACAGTTCTTATTCAATTGTTTGGGCAAACACTTTTAATTTTCAAGTTGTTTTGGAAAAAGACAACTGGATATTTAAAAACTCCTATAATACAAATCAAGTTATGAAATTAATAATGCAGCCTTCATTAAAGTCTTGGATGCCATTACTACATTTAAACCATTAATTATTTTCAGAAATGCATAATAATCATCTGAGATATTGTGTAAAGTGAGGAACCAAATGGTGATGCATTTCATACATATATATTTGATAATATTTTATTTTTATCCGCTCCTCCTTCACCCGTTTCTTCCATCCTCTACTCCCACCTCTGCCAACCACCAGTCTGTTCTCTGTATCTATGAGCTTGGGTTTTTTGTTTTGATTTTTTTTAACTTCACATAAAAGAGAGATCATTTGGTTTTAGTCTTTCTCTGTCTGGCTTCTTTCACCTAGTATAATGAAAGTTCTCGAGGTCCACCAACATTGGAGCAAATGGCAAGATTTCATTGTTTGTTTGTGGCTGAATATTATTATATATATTCTATAATAATAATATCATATATATATAAATGATAACAGGTATGATACCTCTAGCTTTGTTTTTCTTTATCAACATTGCTTTGGCTATTCGGTGTCTTTTGTCATTCTATATAATTTTTTGGATTGTTGTTCTATTTCTGTGAAAAATGCCATTGGAATTTTGATAAAGATTGCATTGAACCTGTGGGTTGCTTTAGGTGGTATAGACATCTTAACAATATTCATTTTCCAATCCACAAGCACAAAATATCTTTCCTTTGTGTGTGTGTGTGTGTGTGTGTCTGTATCTTCTTAAATTTCTTTACTTACTGTCTTATAGTTTTCAGTGTATAGCTCTTTCATCTCTGGTTAACTTTATTCTTTGGTATTTTATTCTTTGTGATGAAATGGGATTGTTTTCTTTTTTTAAAAATTATTATTTATTCATTTTAGAGAGGAGAGGGAGAGACAGAGAGAGAGAGAGAGAGAGAGAGAGAGAGAGGAGAGACAGAGAGAGAGAAGGGGGGGAGGAGCTGGAAGCATCAACTCCCATATGTGCCTTGACCAGGCAAGCCCAGGGTTTTTAACCAGCGACCTCAGCATTTCCAGGTTGACGCTTTATCCACTGCGCCACCACAGGTCAGGCGGGACTGTTTTCTTAATTTCACTTTCTGATAGTTCATTATTAGTGTATAGAAGTGTAAGAGATTTTTTGTATTGCTTTTGTATCCTGCAACATTACTGAATTAATGTATTTATTCTAACAGTGTTTTGATGGAGTCTTTAGGGTTTTTTATACATATTATCATACCATCTACAAATAGTGAGTTTACTTCCTTTTCAATTTAGATGACTTTTATTTCCTTTTTCTTGCCTAATTGATCTGGCTAGGACTTTCATTATTATGTTGAATAAAAGTGGTGAGAATGAGCATCTTTACCTTGTTTCTGATCTTAGAAGAGCTTTCAGTTTTTCACCATTGAATATAATGTTAGCTGTAGACTTGTCATGTGTGACTTTTATTATGTAGAGATATGTTCTCTCTGTACCCTCTCTGTTGAATGTTTATCATAAGTGAATGTTGAACTTTGTCAAATGTTTTGTCTGTATTTATTGATATGATCATATGATTTTTATCCTTAATTTTGTTAATGTGGTATATAAATTTTTGTTCACGGTAGTCTCTTATGATCTTTTGTATTTTTGTCGTATTAGTTGTAATAGCTCCTCATTCACTTTTGATTTTTTAATAATGCATTTATAAATCTTTATACATTTCTTATCTTTTTATAATGTTTAACTCACAAAAAAGATTATAGTAGGTTATCAATGACTGTCAGATAGTTGCAATATCATCTACTCTATAAAATGAGGTACACTTCTATGTATACACACCTCTGATAAAGAGATTGGCTTACAAGTGTAAACTACACTAGTGTAAGAACTCTTATATGGTCTTCTCCAAGTTTGATCTAAAAGAACGATACTGTTTCAAGATTTGTCAAGAAACAATACAATAGTCTTGTCAAGAAACAATATAATCTATATCCATAAAGTTGGTACAAAATAAGCGATTGGAAACTAGACCAAAAGCTCAATTCTACAGGAATCAGAGGTTAAAAGAGGTCTAGTGGTTACCAGTAAAAATGGTGGACCTAGCTGAAGGTCCAGGGTGCCTTCATACCTTGGAATCTTTTTAACACTTTCATGGGGGGAAGGATCATAGGCCTTGGTCAGGTTAGAGAGCTGGCACTGGCCTCCTTGAAAAAAGTCTGAGATCCAGAAAAGAGCACAACCATTCAAAAACTCAACCTAAGAGCCCAACTGCAAGGTACAACTTACTTCTGGGGAGAGGGAAAAGAAATCTGCGGGGATGAGGTAGAAGAGCTACATCAACACTATCAGTAATATATACTTTTTATTATGTAATGGTATACAGTTGTTTGCTACACTTTTTTTGTATTTTTGTACTCTTTTATATTCTAAAAATGTTCCTCATATTTAACAACATAATTTAGTACAGAAAATAAGATGGGGTCAACCCTGCAAGGTAAGTAGGATTTGGAAATGCAGTGATGAGAGAGATGCTATACTCTTAAGCATGCTTTATGTACTGGAAAATGCAGTTCACATGGTGGATACTAAGTAACAGAATCTCCTTTTATCCAACAGCTGACTTTCAGCTCTATGAGGCTGTGGCAGCTTCCCACAGATACGGGACACTGCACTGGAGACTGTCCACTCCCCTTTTTCTGCAAGGTAGGGAGAGGTTCCCCAGTTCCTGCAAACCCCGCTGAGGAAACTTTGACTCCTGGCTGCCCAGCAGTGTTTGTTGGGCAGGGTAAGCAGGGAGGCACTTTCCTGGATCCCCTTGGGCAAAATCTGGAGCCACTGGCCTATGCTGGAAACCAAGAGTGGGGACCTGTGTGCACACTGGAGAACTCAATTCCCAGGGCTCTGATTACCTTGAGGCCTGTAACTGTGGAAACAGTATTCAGGTCTAAGTTCCGTGGAGTGAATGGTAAATGAAAGTGAAATGGGAACTCAAGATGAAAAATTACAAAAAATAAAGGACCACTGTCCAAAAATGTAAAGGCTGTGCATCTGAAACAGAAATTTAGACTATCTAACTAAACTGAGTTGAAGTAACTTGTTTAGAACTATGATCATGTGGTTTATTACATCAACACATTTGAATGAATTGCCTCAGTTCTCTGATTGCCTGTGAGAAGCTGGATTGGCCCCACAGTGCATGCATGTATTTCTGACCATAAAACAGTGACAGTAAAATATAGTACAAACAGAAAAAATATATATTTGAGAGCCTGACAAGTGCCAGGCATTATACATAAATGCAATTCAAAAAAAAAAAAAAAAAAAAAAAAGAATCCTAGACAAAATAAGAATTTTATTTCAAATAAAGTAAAAGTATATGGTGTGAGGTAGTTAGAAGCTCTAGGCTTCTGGATAGACGCTTGGAATGCACAACTTCTCCTCACCCTGGTCTGTGAAGTTGCAACAACTGGGACAGAATATGAATATCCAGGGCAATAACAGCAGTGCTATAACCTGAAAGTTACCAAACAACAGTGGAAGATACATTTTAGTCTCAATGTTCAACCCATTTGATTATTTCTATTATTTAACACACCAATAATGTAGTAGTTTTTAACTTCAAAGAGATTAAAATGCTCTTTCTCAATGCAAATGCTAAGCCACTTAATAATGGTAGATAATGTAAGTAGTTACTATTCAAGAACAATTGAGTGTTTATATTGATGTTACAAATATATAAGCATACAGAAAGAAATTAAACAACATAATAAAAAATTCAAAGATTAAAACCTCATCTGTATGTAAATTTATTGGGTCTCTGCCTTGTTAAGAGGCCGCTGAGTCCATTTCTTTTATCTGGGGCTTATTCCTGTCCCCCATTCCTGATTTCCCCAACAAATGAAACATCGTAAGACTTTGTTTGGTCACCAGACTGTCTGCTAGAGCAGCTGAAGCTTTTGAGTCTCAGATATAAATCAATCTGACGCGACTGATGAAAAAGTAGCACTTAAATTTAGGACCTACCATTGCGTTTACATTCTAAATAAGTGATTGGCTTTCAGCTATTTGTTTTGAAAGAATGACTGAATATTTTTGCCTGGGAGTGGGGCAGGTTTCTAAATGTTAGCCCCCCTCTTGATGTTATCAGGAAGCCTGGACTGTCATCTTATCACTCCCAGTAAGAGTCAGGCCACATCCAGCGGCCCTGTTAGGGAAAGGAAGGCCAAATTGCCATCTCTCTTCCTAAAAAGATGTCCTCAAAGACCCTGAGAAAAGTCTAATCTCAATCCCCAACAGACACAAAAGAACTCAGCTTCCTTCAGGATCAAAGCCTGTCAGGAGGAATCCACTCACATCTCTCTAACTTCAATGTGTCTGTCCTTTTTGCTACATGGGCTCTCTAACTCCATTCTTGGGTAAGGAGCCCCCATTTTTGGCCAGCAGTTAGATTAGCGAGTAACTTCCAGGATTAAAACAGAAGTTGCTCTGTTTATGCCTCTGAATTTTGTAGAAAACCCTGATTTATAGGAGGCATTTATACTATCGCTCAGTCCCTTCCTATAATTCTCTGCATTGCTTTCTGCTATTATTTACAAACTAATGTTTTTTATTTCCATATTTCACATCCTGCCCTTTTCCGTCTTACACCTGCTTCCCTCTATCTGAATGTACTCTTTATACTGAGAACTTAATATTACTCAAATGAACTTACATTTTCCCTCTCCTTATCCACAAATTTACTTCTAATTTCTATATTTTATATTCTAGCATGAAATACCATATTAGGAAGTCATATTGAATTGACTTTTTTCTTTATGCTTCTCCCTCCCCTCCCATCATTACATCCAATTAACTATCGAGTTCTGCTACTGTTCCTTCTCAATACTTCTTCACCTTCTTGTCATCTATATTTCCACCATCTTGGTTCAGGCCACTGTCATGTTAATCTGGACTATACTCCCTACCTCATTTCCCAAACGGACACCATTGTGACCTGTGCAAAATGCCAGCCTTGTCAAGTTATGATTCTGCTACAAATGCATTAAAGAATTCTTATTTTTTCTTTCTTATTTGTGGGTGGAGCGCAGAGTGCATTCCTAGCAGCTGTGGCTGATGCAATGCTGTGAGAATTCTCCAACTCCCAGAACCCTCCTGGGCATACCCAGGAAGGGAGCTCGCCACAATAAGGAAGTGACTCAGTGCCAACCACGCAACTCCCTGACCTTTTCAGCCACTGGCTTTGAAGAACACGCTGTAATATCCTATAGGCTGAACCTGTGTATATAAACTAGCTTACTTCCTGAATAAATCGGATCTGCATCACTGACGGGTCTTTGCGTCTCCGTCGTCCTCACCCCTGGCAGGACTTGTCCACACTTATTGAATTTATTAGGGTGAGATTGGCTAATTAAATTATATAGGTTCATGTGTACAGTTCTATAATACTTCATCTGTATATTGCACGTGTTCACCATCCAAGTCAAGTCTTCCATCACCATTTATCCTCCCTTACCATCTTCTAACTTCCCTCATCCCCCTTTTCCTCTGATAATCACCATATTGTTGCCTGTGTCTATGTATAGTATTTGTTTGTTTGTTTTTTGCTTAATCTCTTCACCTTTTTCACATAGCCATGAATACCCACTCCACTCTGACAGCTGTCAGTCTGTTCTCCACCTGTAAATCTAATTCTATTTTGTTTGTGAATTTATTTTGTACATTAGATTCCACATATGAGTGAAATCATATGGTACTTTTATTTTTCTGACTGGCTTATATCACCTATCGTAATGCTCTCCAGGTCCATCCATGCTATTGCAAAAGATAACATTTCATTCTTTTTTATGGCCAAGTAGTATCCCATTGTGTAAATGCATCACAGCTTTCTAATCCACTTATACTGATGAACACTTAGGCTACTTCCAAATCTTGACTATTGTAAATAATGCTGCAATTAACAAATGAGTGTATATATTCTTTCAAATTAATATTTTGGATTTATTTGGATATATTCCTAGAAGTGGAAATGCTGGATTATAAGGTATTTACATTATTAATATTTTGAGGTGACTCCATACTTCTTTCCACAGTGGTTGTACCAGTCTACATTCCCACCAACAGTGCACGAGGATTCTCTTTTCTCCACATCCTCACCAGCACTTGTTTGTGGATTTGTTGATGATAGCCATTCTGACAGATGTGAAATGATAGCTCATTGTGGTTTTAATTTGCATTTTTCTAATGATTAGTGAAAGATATTTGAATATCTTTTCATATGTCTATCAGTTACCTGTATGTCCTCTTTGGAGTGTATATTCAGGTCCTTGCCCATTTTTTAAATTGGTTTGTTTATTTATTGGTATTGAGTTTTATAAATTCTTTATAAATTATCAGATGTATCATTTGTGAATATATTCTTCCATTCAGCAGGTTGCCTTTTCATTTTGTTAATGATTTCCTTTTCTGTGCAAAAACTTTTTAGTTTCATATAGTCTCATTTGTTTATTTTTCTTTTGTTCCTTTGCCCGAGGAGATATAGCAGAAAAAAATATTGATACAAGAAATTTCTGAGATTTTACAGGCTATATTTTCTTCTAGGATTTTTATGGTATTGAGTCTAAACATTTGTCTTTAATCCACTTTGAGTTTATTGTTGTGTATCATATAACAAGGTGGTATAGTTTCAATTGTTTGTCCAATTTTCTCAACATCATTTATTCAATAGACTATATTTATCCCATTGTATGTTCTTGCCTCCTTTGTTAAATATTAATTTACTATAAAGGTGTGGGTTTATTTCTGGGTCCTTTACTCTTTTCCATTAATCTATATGTATGTTTCTATACAGTACCATGATGTTTTGATTACTATAGCCTTGTAGTATAGTTTAAAATCAGGTAGTATGATTTCTCCAACTTTGTTCTTCTTTCCAAGATTGCTGTTGCTATTTGGAATTTTTTATGGTTCTATATACATTTTTGGTATATTTGTTCTAGTTCTATAAAATACAACATTTGTATCTTGATAGGAATTACAATGAATCTATAGATTGGTTAGGATAGTATAGACATTTTAATGATGTTAATTCTTCCTATCTATAAACATGATAAATGCTTTCACTTATTTGTATCTTCTTCAATTTATTCCTTCAGTTTCTTGTATTTTCCAAATACAGGTCTTTAATGTCCTTGATTAAAATTATCCCTACGTCTTTTACATTATTTAAAGCAATTGTAAATAGAATTGTTTTCTTTCTTTAAAAATACTTTAAAATTGATTTTAGAGAGAGAAGAAGAGGGAGGGAGAGAGAGAGAATGTGAGAAAAAGAGAGAGACATATCAATTTGTTCCACTTTTTATGCATTCATTGGTTGATTATTGTGTGTACCTTGACCAGAGAGATTGAACCTGCTACCCTGGTATATTGGGATAGTGCTCTACTTAACTGAACTACTGGGTCAGGGCTAGGATTGTTTTAGTTTCCCTTGCTGATAGTTCATTATTGGCATATAATAATGCAATAAGATATTTGTTTTGTATCCTCCTACTTTAGTAAATTCATTTATCAGTTCTAGTATTTTTTTTGGTGGAATATTTAGGTTCTCTATATACAATGTCATGTCTGCATATAATGACAGTCTTACTTCTTTCTTTCCAATTTAGATGTATTTTTTTCCTCTTCTTGTCTGATTGCTGTGGCTAAGACTTCCAATATTATGTTGAATAAAAGTGATGAAAGTGAACATCCCTGTTTTGTTTCCAATATCAAGAGAAACACTTGTAGTTTTGGCTCATTGATTATGATGTTGGCTGTGAGTTTGTCATATATGGCCTTTATTACATTGAGCTATGTTCCCTCTATTTCCAAGTTGCTGAGAGTTTTTACATAAATGTGTGCTGGATTTTATCAAATGTTTTTTCTGCATCTAGTGATATAATCATGTGGTTTTATCCTTCATTTTGTTTATGTGGTGTATCATGTTTATTAATTCGTGGAATCCCAATTATTGTACCAACTTTGAATCCCCAGAATAAATCCCACTTGGTCATAGTGTATGATCTTTTCAATGTATTGCTGGATCTGGCTTACTAATGTTTTGTTGAGGATTTTGACATCCATGTGCATTGGAGATTTTTTTTTTTTTGGTAGTGTCTTTGTTTGGTTTTGAAATTAAGATAATACTGCCCTTGTAAAATGAGCTTGGGCCTCTTCCTTCCACTTAAATTTTAAAAAATAGTTTGAGAAAGAAAGGTATTAGTTCTTTGATTGTTTGGTTAAACAATTCACCTGTGAAGCCATGCAGTCCAGGACTTTTGTTTTTTGGGAGTTTTTGATTACTGCTTCAATTCCACTAGTTGTAATCTGTCTATTTAGATTCTTCCTGATTCAATTTTAGAAGATTGTATGTTTCTACAAATTTATCCATTTCATCCAGATTGTCCGATTTGTTGGCATAATCGTTTGTAACATTTTCTTATAAAACTTTGTATTTCTCTGGTGTCAGTTGTTACTTCTCCACTTTTATAACTGATTGTATTTATTTGGGTCCTCTCTTTCTTCTTTCCTGATGAGTCTGATTAAAGTCTTGTCAATCTTGTTTATCTTTTCAAAGAACCAGCCCTTGGTTTCATTGAAACTTTGTGCATTGGCCCTTTAAGAGGGTGCCTGTGTCTCTAGTTTACTCCTGTCTCTCTCGAGGGATAGAAACCCTGCTGTTATTCATAGCTGGATGTTATGTGGGCACTTCTTCCTGGCTCTGGTGCTCTGGGCTGGGGAGCCCAGCAGGGGAGGAAAACCCACGGCAACTCAGATATTTCTCTGGAACCTCAGCCACTGCCCATGGGAGCAACACCAGTCCTTTCTACATCTCCACCCATCCTACCGCTCTCCATGCGGCTTCTTGATTCTGAAACTTCTCTTCAGCTTCTCTTCAGTTGGTTATTCACGATGATTATTCTATAATTTAGTTGTAATTCCAGTTTGGTCCTGGGAGGAGGTGAGTGTAGTTTTCAGCGACTTCACCACTATCTTGAATTCTTGCCACAGCTCTCATTTTCTAATGAAAGGTTCAAACTCCTTGGTTCCTTCCAGTTTGACCTCCCACCCCTTTCCCCCATGCACATGAGACTTCAGCTGTACCTAAGGTATAATAAACATGCCATACTCTTTTTGCATTGTGTCAGGGCATCTGTAGATCACTGGCTAGGCATTCTTTTTTCTTTGAGACTCAACTCAAAGACCATTTAGTCAGAATTCCATGACCTTTCTTCCTCCTTCCTTTGCTTGCATCTTTCAGTTCTCCAGTAGTACTCTGAGTTAAACTTCAGTTAATTTTTGTTCGAATTTTTGTAATAAAACTCCATACTTATTAAAAAAAAAGTAAGGTACAAAAAGATATATAGTAAAAAGCAAAAGTATACTTGTCTTCTCCTAATCCTTCATTCCAATCCCCAGAAATAGCACAGGCATTTGTGCATCCTTCCAAAAATTTTCTATGTATATTACTATTAAATACAATAGGATTAAACTATACATATTATTCTACAACTGAATTTTTCCCACTTATTAATTCATCTGGAATATATTTCTATATTTAAATAATATATACTATTGTCAATATCATGTTTAGATTCTTTTTTTTATTTTAGTGAGAGAGAAACAGAGAGACAGACAGGGTCAGACAGACAGGAAGGGAGAGAGATGAGAAGCAGCAATTCATTGTGGCAACTTAGCTGTTCATTGATTGCTTTCTTTCTTTCTTTTTTTTTTTTTTTTGTATTTTTCTGAAGCTGGAAACTGGGAGAGACAGTCAGAGAGACTCCTGCATGCGCCCGACCGGGATCCACCCGGCACGCCCACCAGGGGCGATGCTCTGCCCATCAGGGGGCGATGCTCTGTCCCTCCGGGGTGTTGCTCTGCCGCGACCAGAGTCACTCTAGCGCCTGGGGCAGAGGCCAAGGAGCCATCCACAGCACCCGGGGCAGAGGCCAAGGAGCCATCCCCAGCTCCCAGGCCATCTTTGCTCCAATGGAGCCTTGGCTGCAGGAGGGGAAGAGAGAGACAGAGAGGAAGGAGGGGAGGGGGATGGAGAAGCAAATGGGCGCTTCTCCTGTGTGCCCGGGCCGGGAATCGAACCCGGGTCCCCCGCACGCCAGGCCAACGCTCTACCGCTGAGCCAACCGGCCAGGGCCCATTGATTGCTTTCTTATATGTGTCTCAACCAGGGGGTTCCAGCCGAGCCAGTGACCCCTTACTCAAGTCAGTGACCTTAGGCTTCAAGCCAGCAAACTCTGAGCTCAAGCTGGTGAGCCCACACTCAAACCAGATCAGCCTGCACTCAAGCCGGTGAGCTCAGGCTTTTGAACCTGGGTCCTCAGTATCTGAGGCTGATACTCTATCCACTACACTATCGCCTGGTCAGGCTCATGATTAGAACCTTACCTAATAATTCCCTTACTCTTAATAGGTTAGCTTATCCCATTCATTTTTATTATTTTAACTGATATAAATGTGTTGTATTACTTTATGTTATATTATTTTGTTTATTTTTGTGTTTGTTTCTTTAGTTTTCTGTCTTTTGCTATATGGTCTTTTATTCTTGTTATTGGTTTACACTTTTTTCTTCCAGTGTTTATATTTATAATAGTAAATATTATGTATATAAAATTTTATTTCTTAATTTATAAACTTTAGAATGTATTTATTAACTTCTTGTTATGAAAAATGAGAAATATATATCTCTTCCCACCAATTCTCATCATCACTTTCCAGTTTTAATAATTATATTATTATTTTTATATTGTTACATTTTATGATATTTATACATTATATTCTGTGTAATAGAGACAACTCACCAAATTACTGTCTCTTCCTGGAAACTCAGCCTGTTTATATCTAGGTGGAGCCATAGAATATTTCTTACCAATTAATGATAGTGAAAGTAAGATGACATTTCAGTACAGGCAGGTAAGGAGGGTGCCTTGTCTATTCTCTCTTTCTCTTTCATCTTCCTACAAACTGGATGGTTCCCAGGTAATCCTAAGACTCTACTGAAAATGACAGAGCCACACAAAGGAAGATGCCTGGGACCCCAAATCATGCAAAAACAGAGGCCCTGCTCAAGGCCACTCAGTAAACAGTGACTTGGGTTAAAAATAAATTTTTATTGTATTCAGTCACTTATACATTAAGGTTGTGATAGTATTATTTATACTGATGAATGTTTTCTGTAATTATAATTTCTAAAGTTTGATAGTGTTAATTATATGTTCAAATGGATGCAATGCTCATGATCAATCTCCATTCCTGAATTCTTTATTTTGACATATCTCTTATTTAGCAATATATATATATTAGTATATGTGCAGCAGAAGCAAGCATATTATTTTACTATATTACACTATTAAATAGTTTCTTTCAAGTAGGGCTCATGAGTGCTATATTTCCTGAGGCATTACATATTTGGGAATATATTTATGGTATCTTTGACGATAAATAACATCTTGGTTGGATATTAAATTCTTGATTCAATCTTTATTTTTATTTTTTTGCCTTTGAATTTTGTTGCCATTATTCTGTTGCCTTCTGGTGTTGAAAGTTACTATGAATAATATCCTGGCTTGAGGCTAGTCTGACTTAAAGGTAACTTGCTTTTATGCCTGCAATCTCAGTGAAATACTTATCTTTAAAGTTAAACTTCACAAGGATGGTTCTTTGGTTTGATAATTCTGCAATATTGGTATGTCCTTGAAGTCTAAGATTCCAGACTCTTTATTTCAGAAATATTTTCTCCTATTATACATTGAAATCATTTTTTCCTAAATACTTCTGGTTCATCCTCAAGGACACCAATTATGCAATTTTATATTCCTTGTCTTTCTCTGTACACACTATTCTATGTACTTCTTTTTTTCCCCTTTGTGTAGCTTTATTAAATTGTAATTTTCTCAGGACTGCTTTATGTCCTTAGATACTTTCAGCAGAATTTGTTCTGTATCTTCTGCTTCTAATGTGGTTTTGATTTCTGTAATGTGTGTTTTATTATTATTTTCATTTATCTCTGGGTTCTGCCAGCTTTCTCTTTGTGAGGCCTGAAAAAAAGCTATGTTCTCTTTTAACTGTTTCAGATAAGAAGTGACATAAAACTTTTGTTTATATTTCCTTAGTTTTTATATTAATTAACAAATCTATTTTTTAAGCAAAGAGTTTAGCTTTTCTTTTTCTCTTAAAATCCTCCAATGGAAAAAAAAAATCCTCCAATGACTTTCTATCACCTTTAGAGTCAAATTCAATTACATGGGCCTGCAAGGCCCTACTTTATCTGGCTCCTGTTACTTCTGAACCTCCTCTAATATCCTACCCTCAGACTATTCCATCCTTCCTCCAGTTCCTCATACAGGCCACGCTCATTTGTAGCTGATGGCCTTGGCACACACCTGCCACTGCCTGGAGAGTTGCTCAGCATTGCTGCATGGTGGCCCCTTCTGGTCTTTAGTTCTCTGTTAAATGTCACGTCCTCAGAGAGGCCTTCCCAGCTTGGCCATTCTCTGTCTCATCACCCTGCTTTATTTTCCTTGTGGCATTTATTACTACATGACAGCTTTTTATGTATTTGTTTGCTGTATATCCCCCTTTACTGAATGTAGGCCCCATTGATGTGGACCCTGTTGGTCTGGTTCTCTGTAGTTCCAGGACCTAAAACAGTGCCTGACATATAGCAGGTGTTTAATAAATTTTTGTGAAATGAAGGAATAGATGAGTCACCGTAATCAACACTGTATGGTTGCTAAGTAGAAGACCGTGAGTTCTATGGTGGTCATAGGAAAATCAGGGCTCTGTGCTTGAGACAGTGATTAAGTGGTTCACCTGAAAAGCCTAACCATTCAGAAAACACACAGAGTGGATTTGACACAATTAATGTTTGATTTGTAATTAATACAGGATGTGGCAAAAGTAGGTTTACAGTTGTTCATGTGGGAAATAATACAATCAATAAATTATAATACAAGAATAAACTCTATGTTTCACATACTCACAACTGTAAACCTACATTTGTCCCCACCAATGTCTCTGATACTTTGATTACTGAACCATTCAGGAGAGGAAAAAAATCAGTTTATTTTGAAATCTGCAGTTTTTTAGGAGTTTTTAAAATCTGCTCCTAATTGGTGAAAGCAATATATGTTTTCTGAGTAGTGTAGTATATTGATTGTAAACTGAACTCAAAGTTAATCAATATTAGTGTCTATTTCTTGTAACCAATTTGAGAGTTTAAAATTTTATCTTCCTACTTATAAAAATTATGTATCCTCATGATAGAATATTTTAAAAATATAACTCATTAGAAAAAGAAATAACTATTATTCATAATAGTTTATCCCATCACCCCTCAAGGTAATGTTCAATATTGTGTTGTTTATAGTGTTAGCTATTTTCTGATACATAGATGATATAATATATATTAAATATATCTGTATGCATCATACAAATAATCATCCATTCTAATGTGATGCTATAACTATCATATGTCTATGGCTTCTCTCTTTCCATGTAAAGAGAAAACACTTTTTTATTCTGTGTGGGTGTGGCTCCAGTGCAGAAATATTCCTGGATCCTTCCCTTCCTCAGTCTCCCCAAGAGAGAAGTGACTTGTATAACTGGCGCTTTTGGATTGAGATACTAGGGTATGGGTAATTCTGTGTTTTCTTTTTTAGGTCTGCCTGCTTGTAAAAAACAGATGCTCTGCCTTTGCAAGAGTAAAGTAGGTTGTACGGCCCTGGCTGGCTGGCTCAGTGGATAAAGTGTCAGCCCAGCATATGGATGTTGCAGGTTTGACCCCTGATCAGGGCACACAGGAGAAATGACCATTTGCTTCTCTTCCCTTCCTCCCCCTTCTCTCTGTCTTCTCCTCTTGGAACCAGTGGCTCAGCTGATTTGAGCATCAGCCTGGGTGCTAAGGATAGCTCGACTGGTTTGAGCATCAGCCCCGGGCACTGAGGATAGCTTAGTTGATTCAAGCATCGTCTCAGACAGGGTTGCCGGATGGATCCCATTTAGGGTGCATGAGGATGTCTGCCTCTCTACCTCCCTTCCCCTCACTTTAAAAAAAGAAAAAGGGTAAAGTAGGTTGTAAAGGCTTTGTCCTCACATGGGAGGTTACAGTTGACCAGTGTTCCTGTGACTGGTGGGTAAATCTGCTGAAGAAAGAGAGGCAATCACAGAAATAGCTTGTACTGCTCCTAAGTGATGTCTCCAGCAGCTCTGTCACTATATATAGCAATCAAGCTGACATTTTTATCTCCACGGGTCTGCTGCCTCCTCTGTCGTTCTCCCGCAGGGAAGACAGAGATACTATTTCTTGGCCTGCTCACACGCCAACTCATGACACCAACACAAGGTCTTACATTATACTTAAAAGGCAAAAAGGCAGGCCCTGGCCGGTTGGCTCAGTGGTAGAGTATCGGCCTGGCGTGCAGGAGTCCCAGGTTCGATCCCCGGCCAGGGCACACAGGAGAAGTGCCCATCTGCTTCTCCACTCCTTCCCCTCTCCTTCCTCTCTGTCTCTCTCTTCCCCTCCCACAGCCAAGGCTCCATTGGAGCAAAGTTGGCCCGGGCACTGAGGATGGCTCCATGGCCTCTGCCTCAGGAGCTAGAATGGCTCTGGATGCAACAGAGCAATGCCCCAGATGGGTGGAGCATCGCCCCCTGGTGGGCATGCGGGTGAATCCCAGTCAGGTGCATGTGGGAGTCTGTCTGCCTCCCCGTTTCCAACTTCAGAAAAATACAAAAAAAATTTAAATAAATAAATAAATAAAAATAAAAGGCAAAAAGGCTTAAAACATTTGTTAGTTGGTCTTGATTTTGGCATGGATATCTATAAGGTAGAAGGGTCAAAGGAGAATCAGGGTATATGGTGGTGGTATGGAAGTCAGGGTTTTCAAAAGAGGTTTGCCAACACTGCCAGATGGTGTAGAAGGCTAAGAGTAACATGAAACAAGGAAAGGCTGGTAGATTTGTCAATGATAAATAATCAATGGCCCTCAACTAGCAATTCTCACACTGTGCTCCATAGTCCATCGGGAGGCCAAGTGAGTCCTTGAAACTCCTGGAAAGTTTAAGTTCATTGGGTAGCAACATGGGTGTGTGATGTACCAATTCCACAGATTTTTCTTTTTTAGTCGCCTAGGCTCATTTACTGAGTTTGTAAGGCTTGTACAATTGCTATTCATAAACTAAAATTAGCGTGTCACTAGTGTATCTTGAGGCTTTGAGGGAGTTAGGAAGTGAGTGCATAATGAAGAAACAGGCAGACACCAAGACTAATTTTTACTAAGAACAAAAGAAGAAAGAATGGTAAGTAGAAAAATCTATTTCCCCAGATGGTAAGGACTCTGACCTTCATGCCAGATGACTCAACTAATCATTCTTAAGATCCCTTCACTCCAAAGAGCTACCCCTTTAACACATGAAATGACAATACTAGAATTTTGGTCAGAATCAGGTTTTGAGGCATTTTATTTATTTTATTTTATTATTATTATTTTTTATACAGGGACAGAGATAGAGTCAGAGAGAGGGACAGACGGACAGGAACAGAGAGAGATGAGAAGCATCAACCGAGCGCCCTTTGATCTAACACAGGGGTCCCCAAACTTTTTACACAGGGAGCCAGTTCACTGTCCCTCAGTTAAATCAATTGATCAGTTAAAACAACTCCTTTTATAGTTGGAGGGCCGGACTATAAAAAAAAACTATGAACAAATCCCTATGCACACTGCACATATCTTATTTTATTTTATTTTTATTTTTATTTTTTCTTAAGCTGGAAACGGGGAGAAACAGACAGACTCCCGCATGCGCCGGACCGGGATCCACCCGGCACGCCCACCAGGGGCGATGCTCTGCCCACCAGCGGGCGATGCTCTGCCCCTCTGGGGCGTCGCTCTGCAGCGACCAGAGCCACTCTAGTGCCTGGGGCAGAGGCCAAGGAGCCATCCCCAGCGCCCGGGCCATCCTTGCTCCAATGGAGCCCCGGCCGCGGGAGGGGAAGAGAGAGACAGAGAGGAAGGAGAGGGGGAGGGGTGGAGAAGCAAATGGGTGCCTCTCCCATGTGCCCTGGCCGGGAATTGAACCCGGGTCCCCCGCACGCCAGGCCGATGCTCTACCGCTGAGCCAACTGGCCAGGGCCGCACATATCTTATTTTAAAGTAAAAAAACAAAACGGGAACAAATATAATATTTAAAATAAAGAACAAGTAAATTTAAATCAACAAACTGACCAGTATTTCAATGGGAACTATGCTCCTCTCACTGACCACCAATGAAAGAGGTGCCCTTTCCAAAAGTGCGGCGGGGGCCAGATAAATGGCCTCAGGGGGCCACATGCGGCCCACGGGCCGTAGTTTGGGGACCCCTGATCTAACAGAAGGAGAGTCAGAACTAGTATCTGGCTTCAATGTTGAGTATGCAGCAGTCTTTTGTTTTGACACCTTAGTTGTTCATTGATTGCTTTCCCATATGTGCCTTGACCGTGGGCCTTCAGCAAACCGAGTAACCCCCTGCTCAAGCCAGTGACTTTGGGTCCAAGCTGGTGAGCTTTTTTTTTTTTTTTTGTCAAACCAGATGAGCCCACACTTAAACCGGCGACCTCAGGGTCTCGAACCTGGGTCCTCTGCATCCCAGTCTGACGCTCCATCCACTGCACCACCACCTGGTCAGGCAGGTTTTGAGGCATTTTAAAAACAACTGTAATGCCAACTTCACAAGGTTTTCATACCTTGTTCCATTGTAGGTATGGGCTGTTAAATCAATTGATCAGTTAAAACAATTCATAAGGGAGCTGAATGAGTATTGGTAACTTTTAAGAAAAGGTGTCTAAATTTCTTGTTCGGAAATCTAAAAACTTGAGGGGAAGGGAGTTAGAGGGAGGAGGGCAAGAGAGGTATAATGAGTTGCACGTGGATGGAGGGTGAGGGTGTTATATTGAGTGGGACACTTGAATCTATGTCAACACAATAAATTAAAATTAATAAAAAATTTAAAATAAAAAAATAAATATTAAACTAAAAAATAAAAGAAATGTAAGACCTTGTGAACAAAGGAGATAGATATTCAGGACCTACTTGAATTCTGAGCTCACACAATTAAAAGCTGTTGCCTACTCTGTTTTCTAATTGCTAGGGAGACTGAACACAACATAAAATAATTGTGTTTGTTGGAATGTTGCAAGAAGGTAAGCAAATACCAAATAAGAAAACTTCGCTATCCTACAATGTAATAGTTAAGAACATGGGTTAGGGCAGGGGTCCCCAAACTTTTTACACAGGGGGCCAGTTCACTATCCCTCAGACCGTTGGAGGGCCAGACTATAAAAAAAACTATGAACAAATCCCTATGCACACTGCACATATCTTATTTTAAAGTAAAAAAACAAAACGGGAACAAATACAATATTTAAAATAAAGAACAAGTAAATTTAAATCAACAAACTGACCAGTATTTCAATGGGAACTATGGGCCTGCTTTTGGCTAATGAGATGGTCAATGTGCTCCTCTCACTGACCGCCAGTGAAAGAGGTGCCCCTTCCGGAAGTGCGGCGGGGGCCAGATAAATGGCCTCAGGGGGCCGCATGTGGCCCGCTGGCTGTTGTTTGGGGACCCCTGGGTTAGGGAGTAAGAATGGCTTGGATTTAATCCTGGGCTGAGTGGATTTGGTCAAACAATTAACTCTCTCTGAACTCAGTTACTTCATTTGTCCATTTGTCTGATGGTGATGATCCCTGTCATAGGGCTTCTGTTGATCAGATGAGTTATTAGACATAAAACAGCTAAAACTGGCAGAGAAAACGTGCTCCATAAACTTTTGTTTATAGATATGAATTTACTATATGTATCAATGTTAAAAAAATTAATTAAATGACCTGCTTCTCTGTATAATCCGTACCAAGGGAAATTGAGAAGCAACTTTATTGATTAAATGGAGGCCCTTTACTTATTTGCTGGAACAGTAATAATATCAAGACACTAAGGAGTGTTTTACTGATTGATAATATCTGCCAGGAAGTTTCTGCCAAAAGTCAATCAGGAAATCTAGGCCAATGAAAAAAGCAATTGTTAAAACAATTTTTTTTTTGCTAAAGAGATAACATTTTTGGAGAGAATTTATATTTAAGGTTTAAGATCAAAATGTCACATTTTAAGCATGCTGTTTGATTTCAGATTCTCTGCTTCCATTTACTCTGAACTCTGCCCTTTCAAACATGGCTGGGTGAACCCAAACCTCAAACACTACAGGAGACTCTTTGGATATTGAATTAAATTGATATTCATTGTCCTTTTTCTCCTTTTCTCTGTATTACTATAAATTAAAGGTTAATATTAAAACAGTTAAATTTAGTGCATCAGATTAGATCCTGCTTATTTAAAAAGCTTATTATAACCTAGTTTTCTTCATTTCATTAATTTCTCATCACTATTTTAATGTTACCTCTTAATTAGTGTTCCCTTTCACATCTCATAATAATATTTATTTTGTAAAACACCTTCTCTTTGCCTTAAAAGACTCCTTGTATTTAGCAATTAAATAAAGAACTTTTCTACATTGTTCTGAAAACTTTACATTCTATACAATTTGGACTAAGCTCCCATCTTTAGGATCTATTTTTAGAAATTATGAAATGATGAAGGTCTAGACTTTTCTAACTACAAATTCACTGGAGGAGATAAGTCTTCCACAAATTATAAAATAATACTCCATATACTTTTATGATTTTATCATTCTGTTGTGTTTTTTTTTTTAATGAGAGGAGAGGAGATAGTGCAACAGACTCCCACATATGCTCCAGTGGGGATCCACCTGGCAACCTCCATCTAGGACTAATGCTCGAAACAACTGAGCTATTTTTAGTGCCTGAGGCTGAAGGTCAGACCAATGAGCTATCCTCAGCACCGGGGACCAACTCTTGAACCAATCAAGTTACTGGCTAAAGAAGGGGAAGAGGGAGAGAAGGGGGAGAAAGTGGGAGAAAGAAGTAGATGGTTGTTTCTCTTGTGTGCCCTGAAGAGGAATCAAACCCAGCTCATTCATATACCAGGCTGATACTCTATGCACTGAGCCAATTGGCCAGGGCCAATACTACCATTCTTATTCTTTGCAATTTTGTGTCCATTTATACTTATAAATTTTTTTTTTATAAAACTCACAACCTAGCTATGAATAAAATAGAAGAAAGTAGAGGTTTAATATAAAATTCTTCAGAGACAGGAGAAAAATCATGATTTAACCATAAATAGATATTATCCTGGGTACAGTAAACAAATATAATAGCAAGTGACTTGTTTTTCACAGAGTTTTCAAGTCTGCTTATTATATGATCGAGACAACAAAAATTTCAACATTTATCTCCTCAGATTATGTTTTCTAGCTTGTACTGAATGTTATTTCTCTTCTGTTATTCTTGTTTCTGTGCTCTCTGTCAGTCTCACCTAAATTGTCACCCCCCCCCCACTTCCTTTAGCATTTCTCATGCTGGAGGCAGAACACAGCAGCCAGAAGCCTGAGTCCAAAATGGCTGGAATTGGGCCACTCAGAAACCCTGCACAGATAAAAGCACAATGCTCGGGCAAACGCTGCCTGAAAAATGAGGTCAGACAAATTCAGGTTTCTCCATCCAGATCACAAAACTCTAATGATCACAGCCATAACCACTCCATTCATGCAGCTTTTCTGATAGGACTGAGAAGACATCTGACTACCTATCCAGTGAGACTTAAGACCAAATTAACCTCCAAGCAGCTTTTAAGGATGCTTAGAAATAGATGTCCAAGGGTAAAGTCAAAACCCTTCAACTCCTCAAACATTTTGCTTTCTAGGCAGAAACTGATATTGTCCCAAGCCATCAATATATAAAAGACATTTTTAAAAATGAAGCAATTAACAATCCTTACGGGTCTCTGGATGCTTCACTCCAAATGTAAAATAAGGAGATGGCTCCTTTTTATTTTTACGTGCTTATACTCAATCAAGAGGAATATAGTATTTTGGTAATTTCAACTCTACATGCAAACACCTGAGCTGTAAGGCAGGGCCAGGAGGCCACACAGGTTATGAAACAGTCTGATCACAAGGGTGGTTTGGAGTCCAACACTCCATGGAAGGATGTTATAAATTTAGTTCATTTCGATTCTCTCCATGAAGTAGTTTATGTTCCATTTCAACGACTGCAATAGGATTCTGTTTTTTGCTCTCCTGGTGAACTACCCAATTCTCTAAGAAATATGATAAAATGAAAAGAGTTTATTGGCATGTGTTTTTGAGATGAAAATAGAAGTTCTAAGATTTGGTGTCCTTTCACCTTTTGTTCTCGAGAATCTTGACTTTTGTATCATAGTGGAAATTAATTTTCTGCATAACTAAAAATGAATCAAGTCAGATGTGGAATGAGTTTTAGTCATTGTTCTTAAGGTTTTATTCATCTGAAAAAGAAGATGGTAAAGTAATAAACACATAATTTTCCACAATGTGTTATTTTAGTGATTAGTACCCCGAGAACCATCTCATTTCTAGAAAAGAAAGATTCTGAGTGATGCTGTCTGCAGCATAACTTTAATGCACAGCATGACTGGGCCAATTCCATCCTGTTATTATTTCTCAACCCTCCAGTATATTTTTGTTTTTCTTTTAGCATGACAGGAGCAGTGGTGTTAGGATTGCTACATCTTTGATCTAATTATTCTGTTGTTAGATAGAAGTACATGGATTGATCAGAAAACCAAAGAAACAAAGGAGACTATGTATAGCTTTTTCTTCCTGTTACAGCTAATAATAGAAATGGCTAATATCATAAGACACAATCCTGAGTAACTGATGCTGGCAATTTAAATAAATAGATTTAAGACTGTGGAAGCTGTAGGAGAAGATATTTTGGTACAAAATTCACAAACCACATCTTTCTTAAGACTCTTCCTATTATAAAGAATATGCCCACTGGACATTAAAAGAAAATCACTGAAAACTTTTATTTCTTTTTAGTCGAAAACTTTGCTGTTAGACCTGAAAATCTTGCTATGAAATTACTGCCAATGTATCATTTGGCATTATTGTTTGCTCATGTTTCATTCCAGAGACATGCTAAAAAGACAAAATCTGACAGCCCTATGTTTTGTGGCAAATACAAATTGACTTCTTGAATTAAATGATATATTTGAGCCATCTTGACTACTGGTTTCTGCAGCATTTCTGAAGCAGGCAGGAAATTAATCCAATTTTATTTTAAAATAGATGAAAACACCAGATGCATAATTTTTTGACATTGTTATTCATCATCATGGACCACAGGTAAAATAAGAATTATCTATAATTTGGTACTAAAATTAGAACTATTATATTATTTTCATTTTTATTTATTTTAGACAATTCTATAATACATCAATTGTATATTGTACTGTGTGTTCACCACCCCAAGTCAAGTCTCCTCCCATCACAGTTTATCCCCCTCTACCCTCTTCTGCCTCCCCTCACCCTCCTTTCCCTCTGGTAATCACCATATTGTTGTCTGTGTCTATGAGTGTTTTCTTTCTCTTAATCCATTCACTTTTCACCTATCAGCACCAGTATATTATTATTATTATTTCATTATTATTATTAAGTGAGAGGTGAGGAGTCAGAGAGACAGACTCCCCCATGCATCTTGACTGGGATCCACCCAGCAAGCCCCCTCCAGGTGATGCTCTGCCCACCTGGGGCCACTGCTCTTTTGCTCAGCAACCAAGCTATTTTAGCACCTGAGGTGAGGCCATGGAGCCATCCTTAGTGTCTGGGGCCAACTTTGCTAGAACCATTTGAGCTATGGCTGTAGGAGGGAAAGAGAGAGAAAGATAGAAGGTTGGGGCAGGGGGAGCAGATGGGTGCTTCACTTCTCCTGTGTGCCCTGACTGGGAATCAATCCCAGGAGTTCCACACACTGGGCCAACACTCTACCACTGAGCTAACTGGCCAAGACCCACTATATTATTTTTAACAGACATACTAACATTTTATTTTTAATCTTTGTATGCCCAGGACTTCACACAATGCCTAGAACACAGAGGGAAACCAATACATTAAAAAAAATAAAAAATAAACTTAAGTGAACTAAACATTTTGTGAGGGTTTTCACCTTAGGATGGCATTTTCTGTACAGATTAACCAATGAATTAATACATAATACTTAGTGAGAGCCATAATTCATCCGAGGACAGCAAGCTTTAATAATGAGGTTTTCGGTTTGCTGCTGGAAAACAACACAGCTGAAGTCCCTGGCTGGGAATTAGTTCAGGGATGTCTTGTGTCACCAACTTTCATTTATTGGTCCCCCACTTCCAATTATAATGAAAGATACTGACTAGTCTTTTAGTAAAGTCTGTATGCAAAGGCAAGGTCCTCAGGATGCCATTATAAAAATGTCTAGCTGTAGTGACTTAGCCCACGGTATCCTCTTTTCCCTTCCTAGTTATCATAAATGCAAGCGGTCATCTGTTTCCCAGTGTCAATGTGGAGAGCAGACCAAACAAAACAAAGGAGATAACTGCTCCACCCAATACATTTTACGAAAAATTTTATTTCTGTTCAAGTGGACAGATTTGTAACTTCGTTCTCTAAGGACAGACACAAATTTTACAAGAAACTTCTTAGAATCGTGGTAGGCTCTTGACTGTTTAGAGGTTTTGAATTAATTGCATAGCATTTTCTTTTAATTTCAAACTTTGAAGGCTAAAGATATTTCCCTGGATACCACAAAGCTTCTCCGCTGACTCATTTACACATGCGCACACGAACAGATCAAGACATAAATCTCCTCCTAACCTTGCAAAGCCAATGTCATAAAAGATTCTCTCTTACCTCTTTGGGAACTGACTGGATGTTGTGATGGGTTGGACTTCCATTTGTACTCTTCTTTGCGTTATTTCCTCACCATAGCAAGCTGGACTGATCAGAAAGCTTTCTAAGCTTGAGTGCTGAGATGAAACCTCACTTAGTCACCTGGGGGTAAGTGCCTGGTACTATTTCTAGAGACACTGCTGATTCCTGTTCTACTGTCGCAGCCTGGGAGTTCCCAAGAGATAGCCCAGGTGCTTGCTGTTTCGATACTTTACTTGAATTTAAATTCATAGGGACTTTTTTCATGGTAATTAGCAAAATTGTAAAATAAGAATTATGTGGGCTATAGACAAGGTATATTTCATAGGGTTTTTATTTTTATTTCTGTCTTTAAAAAAATGCTATGTTCACAAGGCATTTTAATGATAAATATAAAGTTCTTCTAAAAGTTTCACTATTTCCTCCCAAATATTTCTATTCTGTGCTAGAGACTTAACAGATATTTCAGTGCTCACCATGATTTAGAAAGCAGGGATTATGATTCATCTTTGTGTTGGTAGGAAATGAAAGTATTTTCAGCAAAGCCCAAGTAATGAATCTGGGATTCAAATACAAGCTGGTCTGATTCCATAATTGATGATTTTCCCCACTACAGCATATGATCACTATTATGATTTAACAAAGAGGGATTTCAGATAAAATACTTGTTGTAAATACTGTTAGCAGTAAAATATTTGGTTTGAAAGAATACCAGGGAATGAAGATAATTACACATAATCTTTGTCTTTAAGGAGCTAATAGTTTAATTAGAATAAGAAGAGCTAACACTTTAAGTATTCTATGAACTATGGCGTTAAGATATATGTTATAAATCTAGTGAGACCACAACATAACTTAATCATTTATGCATTACTGGTGACCTGGTAAATTGATTTTTTTAAAGCAATAAGGCATTGCCAAGAGTCTTAAAAATATTCATGATCTTTGACCCAGTAATTCCCCACCTGCAAATTTATCTTAAGGAAAAAATATCAGTGAATAAAAAAATAAATAAATACAAAGATTTTCTTTACAACACGGTAAAAAATCAGAAGCAACTCAAATGGACATCTGTGTAAAAACGATAAGTAAATTATGGTACATCAAGGGCAGGTGACTATCATTAATTCTCCCTTTCCTGCATCATTAATTTGCCTTCTCTGTTGGGCTTTTCTAATCTGTCTTTAATGTGCTGAAACATTTTTCATATTAAGATAAAAGTTGGCACAGTGGATATTCCAGTGGCTCAGTGGATAGAGCATCAGCCTGGTATATGGACATCCCAGGTTCAATTCCTGGTCAGGGCACACAGGAAAAGAGACCATCTGCTTCTCCCCCTCTCTCTCCCTCACCTTTCTCTCTTCCTCTCCCACAGCCAGTGGCTTGATTAGTTTGAGCATCAGCCCCAGGCACTGAGGATAGCTCAGCTGATTTAAGCATCAGCCTCAGATAGGGTTGCCAGGTGGATCCCGGTCGGGGTGCATGCGAGAGTCTGTCTCACTATCTCCCTTCCTCCCACCTAAAAAAAATTAAAATAAATAAATAAATAAAAGGAAATAAACCAAAGATTTCCTTGCCTAGTGATTATTGGTACTCTCCTTTCAAACAAAGGTCTCAAAGTTGTCCATATTCATTGTTTCCAGCTCTTCTATTCCACCTCCCCTTTTTCCTGTATTGGCTCCTGTTATACTAAACAAGAATGCTCTATTCAGTGGCCACTTCTCTGTTTTCATCTTGCTTGACTTCTGAGCAGCCTTTGACACTGATGATTCCATCCTTCTCCTTGACATTCTTTCTTCCCCAGGCTTGCAGGATGCCACGCCTTCTCAGTTCTCACTCTGAGGCCAGTCCTTTTCAAGTCTCTTCTGCTTATTTACCTTTATCCTCTTGACCTCTCTACAGTGGGGGTCCTGTCCTCGGTGCTTTGTCTCTTCATATTTTCTGAATTACAGTCTCAAATATATTAGGACCTCACTCTCAGAACTCAAAACTTGCGAATCCACTTGCATACTTGACACAACCACTTAGATGGCTAGCTTGATCTTATCTACACTCGATTCTTGATACCTACTCTACCCAGTTCCACCTCAAACCTGTTACCCTTTCAATTTTCTTCCTCTCCCTACTTCAATATTCTGTGAGCTCAGGTGTCATTTTTTACCTCTTTTCTTTCTCTCATGCCCACAACTGGTAAAGCCAATTAGCTCCATCTTTGAATAATATTCAGAAGACCACTTCCCACCACTTCCACCATTACTGCCTGAACGCCCATCACCTCTCCCTGGGGCTATAGCGACAGTCTCCTCTCTTCTTTTATACTGCCTTCTCTAGCATATTTTTTGCACAAAGCTAAGTTTTAAACCATAAGTTAGATCACGTTAGTATTCTATTAAAAATCCTTCAGAAGCCCTATTTGATCTCCCTCACAGCATTTCCTTCCCCATCCCTATCTGCCCTCAGTCACCATCTTCTATCACTCTTCCCCTTATTTTACTCTCTCTATCCTGGTCCTTGCTGCTCTTCCAACACCAAGCATCCTCCGTCCTCCATCCTTCGCATTCACTGTCTCACTGTTAGGAAGCCTCTCCCTGAGCCGTCTGGAGGGCTCACATCTTCATTTCACTCAGTTCTCTCTACTCTCACACTAACACTATCTTCTCAGAGGTGCTTTTCCTAATCAGACTATTTTCAAATATCACCTTGCCTGTAACTGTCTGCTTCCTTACCCTGCTTTATTTTTTTCCTCTCAACATTTTTCATCATCGGTATGTAATTCTCCCTACTAGAAGCTATATTCAGCATAGCAGGGATATTGCCGATTTTGCTTATGATGACCCACAGAATCTAAGACAATGATTGGTTTATGGCAGAAGCTCCATAAATATATTTTGGGTCCAGGCTGGTTGGTTCAGTGGTAGAGTATCGGGTACAGCATGTGGATGTCCTGGGTTTGATTCCCCACCAGGGCACACAGGAGAACCAACCATCTGCTTCTTCACCCCTTCCCTCCTTTTTCTCTCTCCCTCTCTCCTTTTCTCTCTCTCTCTTCCCTCCCTGCAGTATGGCTCGATTGGTTCCCGTGTATCACCCCGGGAGCTAAGGATGACTCCGTGGAGTCTTAGGTGCTGAAAATAGCTTAGTTGCGAGCATGGCCTCAGATGGCAGAGCATCGGCCCCGTATGGGAGTTGCTGAGTGGATCCCGGTTGGGGTACATACAGGAGTCAGTCTCTCTATCTCCCCTTCTCTCACTTGGAAAAGAAGAAAAAAATATATCTTTTGAATGAATGAATAAAGAAGATGCATAAATTTATATACTGTATTAGATGAAATAAGCATAATGCAAAGTTGTATACTTGGCATACATAATGTAAAATATGTATACTTTATAACCATATGAATATAGTAAGATCTGTAAAGTTATACAAAGACATTAAAATAATCGTAATAGTTTTTGAATAAAATATTATAGATTTTTTTTACCAGAAATTGGTTTTATTAAATTTTGACTTCTTTTAAAAAATTCTTTTATTGAATTTATTGGGAAGACATTGGTTAATAAAATAGTAGAGGTTTCATGTGTACAATTCTATACAACACCATCTGCATATTGCATGTCCGTTTACCACCCAGTCAGGTCTCCTTCCATCACCAGCTGTCCTCCCTCTGCCCTCCTCCACCCCCACCTCCCCCACTCTCTTTTCCCTCCTGAATTCCCCACACTGTCTGTGTCTGTAATTTTCTTTTCTTTGCCTAATCTCTTCATCTTTTTCACCCAGCCCCCCAACCCCCATTCCCTCCAACAGCTGTGAGCCTGTTCTTGGTGTCTATGAGTCTGTTTCTATTTTGTTAGTTAGTTTATTTTGTTCATTAGATTCCACATATTAAGTAAAATCATATGGTATTTGTCTTTCTCTGACTGGCTTATAGATCTTTAAAATATAAAATAACTGTGTATATCAGAAAAATGATACCAGTTGACAGTTACAGAGAATGCAGTTTCTGTTCTTGAGAAATGTCTGGTTTCAACCACATATTTCAGAGGAAAATAACCATAGTGATTTCAGAGTTAAAACCACTCATGTACATTTGACATTATCTCCCATTTAGTATATAGTATGGCAGTTAGGTGTAACAATTCAGAGTAAGATGGTCTGAGTCTGAAGTATAGCTCTTCCGCTTACTAGCTAAATGACTTTGGGTTAGTTACTTAACCTCTATCAAGGTCGGTATTTCTTTTTAAGTTTTTATTTTTTTAAGAGCTGTTTTAGATTCACAGCAAAATTGAGTAGAAGGCACAGAGAATTCCCATATACCTCTTGCTCACACACATGCATAGCCTTCCCCATTATCAACATTTTCTGCCAGAGTTGTATATTTGTTATAATTGAAGAATCTACGCTGACACATTATAATCACCTAAAGTCTTTAGTTTACATTAGCGTTCACTCTGGGGGCTGCACATTCTATGAGGTTGGACAAATGTATAATGACATCTATCTGCCATTATAGTAGCATGAAGTATTTTCCAACTATTCATCTTTCCCTTCTCCCTAACTCCTGTCAATCACTGATCTTTTTACTATCTCCAAAGTGCTGCCTTTTCCAGGGTGCTGGAACCACAAAATATGTAGCTTTTTCAGATTGGTTTCTTTCACTTAATAATAGGAATTTAAGTTTTTTCCATGTTTTTTCATGGCTTGAGAGCTCATTTCTTTTTCATGTTGTCTGGATGAACAAAACTTATTTAGATATTCACCTACTGAAGGACACTCTGGTTACTTCTAAGTTTTGACTATTATAAATGAAGTTGTTATAAACATTTATGTGGAGGTTTTGTGTTCGGGGTCCATTTTTTTGTACCTACCTTGGAAGGTTGTTGAGAGCATTAATTGAGATCAACCTTCTAGGCTCTTTAGCATGTGGTCTGGAACCTAGTAAACATTTAATAAATGTTGCCATTCACTATCTTGTCATTATTAAGCTGAGAAAATATTTCTGCTTCTATTTCACAAATAGGGAAACTACAATCAATATGGCAACCAAGATGTGGCGGAACCAGGACTCATAACCAGGTTTCCACACTGTAAATTCAGGTGTCCTGTCGTGTAGTGTGGCTGTGCTGCTGGGGCAAGCAAAGGCTAGACCTTTCTGCTTAGGATGGAAAATGATGCTTCATCTCTTGATGAACTTCTCTGTCATATATATTATTTAGATAAAAATTTGCACTGAATTTTGTGCACATACTAACTCATATAATATGTCACAAGATAATTATCTTTCCTTATTACTTAACTATTTACAGTGTTTGAAGGGATAAGGGAGATGAGAATGCTTAGTTCAGCCAGATAAGTTGTTTCTAGATCACATTATAGGCATCAGATGGAGAGTCTGGAATCAGGCATGGAATTTTTAAAATGCGCATGTAATCACATTATTTAAAAAATCTTACAAAAGATGTTTTTTGAGAAACTTAGCTGCCAAATACATATATAGAACTAATATAAGAATGACCATGACTTGAAATAATGGTGTGTCCACTGGGGGTTCAGGAAATCTAGCATAACTAGAAGAGCTAGAAACTAGACATCACTGTGTGTCTATTTACATGACTATGGAACTTTTCAGGAAGAAACTTGTGCTAAGAGGCATGTAGGCTGGATCTCAAAAGAGGGATGTAATTCCAATGGACTCAAGTATAAGGAGAGAGGAGGAAAGAGGGAGGCAGGTCTGGAGTTGTACCAGAACTCTGGGGAAATCAAGCCTGAAATGAAAAACAAGACAAAAGAAAATATCATTTGGGGCACATAGATAACCAAGGAACATACACGCATGACAGAGAAAGGCAAGAGAGGCATTCCCATCCTTTGGTGCTATATAGAACAGAGTGCTGGGGCCCACCGAGGGATCACAATTATCAGGACACATGGGTCCTCAATGAGGAGACTTGGCAGCTATCAGAGAACAGTGTCATCAATGAAGGAATCAATGGCAGCAGCATCAAACCTGGAAACTTTGATACAAACACCGGCGGTTATCAACACTGTCAACAGCTATGGGAATTCTGAGGCACAGATTAACCCCAGACCAGGTGATTCCCAGAAGCAAGGCTAGGAGACTTCTCTCCTACGTGTCTTGCAAAACTAAACAAAACAAAAAAACTGTGCTTGTGATAAAGTGGATGTCTTCTAGAGCTTCTTGGAAATATCAGGGGGGAAGAATTGAAGAAGGCTGGAGATCTGGTGATGGTCAGTGCTTAATTGTGTGGGGAGGTAGGAGGCAGGGAAATTGCTAGTAATCTGGTATGGTGCCGGTCTTATCTCCACGCCGGTATAGCTAGGGCAGTACAGGTTTCCTTTGACTTTGGATTGCCATATACTCCAACATACTGTTCTCTTTGCTACTTTTCAACTGCCTCACTTTTTCTCATCATTCAGGTCTCAGTTTTAAGTAACTCTTTCTTAGGAATTCTTTGTTGCACTCCCTATTTAAATATTAAATTAAATGGCTTATGTCTTAGGTTAAAATTCTTTCTAAATATGATGGCTATTATAAAGCATCACTCAAAGTCTCAAGAAAGTCCAAGTAAATAATAAGAATGTTGAAATAGCTTCAGAAGAGAATAATGAGAAATGACATCAATCTTTGATGTCTTTCTAACAAGCCATGATAAAAATTTCACAGTAACTCTAGGATAAAATAATAAATTCTTATTCATTGTATATGTACAAATAAATTTAAATTATTTTTTTAGGGGAGAGAAGGGGAGAGTGTGAGGCAGACTCCCACATGCGTTCCAACCTGGATCCACAGGGCAAACCCATCTGGAGCCAATACTCAAGTTTTGAGCTATTTTTAACACCTGAAGCTGATGTGCTCCAATGGAGGTATCCTCAGTGCCCGGGACCACACTCAAACCAGTTGAGTCACTGCCTGAGGGAGAGGAAGAGGGAGAGGAGGGGTAGAGGAAGGGAGAGGGAAGCAGATGATCACTTCTCCTGTGTGCCTTGACTGAAATTGAACCCAGGACTTCCATATGCCAAGCTGATGCTCTATCTACTGAGCCATTGGCCAGGACTCACATTTGTTATTCACTTTTTAGAATTCTGAGTATATTCTTTTTCAATTTTGTATTACCATATGATAAAAATATAGCAGCATCATTTATTATTCATATACCAGGTAGACATCCACTCCAAGTATATATATAATTTCTGTTTGTATAACATTAAAGAAATATATGAGAACCTAAAAATTTATTATTTCTTAGTACTGCAAACACAGTGACAAAGTTTCATAATTTATTAACATCAGTAGAATAATTCTTGATATAAAAGAAAAAATCTTAAATATTTTTGGCTATCAAGTGTATCTTATCTGTTGTGCTCTCTTTTTGGGGTTCAATTTTTGAGTATTGCTGGCTGTCATGTATTTTGAGGTGGGCAATTGCTAAATAACAAATCTTAAAAAATATGGTATAGTGTCAGAGATGTTCAAAATGTATTCAATATATTTTTGATAACATAATCTGTCTTCCATTTTACCTAAACATACCGACATAGGCACAATAAAAGTGAGTTTATGTGAACCTCACCACAGTATATAGACTGTTTTTTACATTACAATTCTTCTAGACTTGTAAACAAACATTGTCTTTATGACTGTGAACTAAGTCCAATTTGCTCCTTTGAGGCAAAATAGAGATATGATTTATAAACATGTGTTTTGGTTTAATACAATCATTACTTTTATCAGTGCTCAAAATAATCATGAAGACAAATTTATTAGACTCCTGCCATTGGTATGAAAATGAATGACCACAGTGGAAAATACAAATGGAGAACACAAGGTGGAAAACAAAAATAGAAGAATTCTGTACCAACTGAAAATTTACATTGTTAAGGAATTGCAATAGACACTAAGTAAACTAACAAGTAAATTAATTAAATACCACATGGGTTGTGTCTTCACATTTTAAAAAATTCAGTTCAATTTAAAAAATTTAACTAAGTTGTCTGACCAGGATGATAAAGCACACATAAAATAAATAATAACTAAAAAGGGGTATGAATACATCTTGTCCATCTCTTTGCTCTTGCCTGCTCTTCACTTTTTCTTTGGGCCTGATGCTTGTTTTGTTTCACTGGCTTGGAGTGGATGTCTACCTGGTTCACTCAACAAATAAAACAAGTTTATTGAACTTTTAAAATATACCACGCACTCTATACACTAGCATGCAATGGTTATTAAGATACTATCTTTGCTTCCACAACTCTTTCCTGCCTTTTTTTTTTTTTTTTGTGACACAAAAGGAGACACAGAGAGGGATAGGAACAGACAGACAGAAAGGGAGAGAGATGAGAAGCATCAATTCTTCCTCACAGCACCTTAGTTGTTCATTGATTGATTTCTCATATGTGCCCTAACCAGGAAGCTACAGCAGAGCAAGTGACCCCTTGCTCAAGCCAGCAACCTTGGGCTAAAGCCAAAAACCCTGGAGTTCAAGCCAGCGACCTTTGGGCTCAAGCTAGTGAGCCTCACTCAAACTAGATGAGCACACGCTCAAGCCAGCAACCTTAGGGTTTTGAACCTGGGTCCTCCGTGTCCCAGTTCAATGCTTTATCCATTGCCTCACTGTTTGGTCAGGCTCTTTCCTGTTCTTATCAAAGGCAAAACTCTCCACTTATGCTCCCATTCCCTGACATAGTCTCAAAATTTTTCTTCCTCTTGAGGTCATTAGTTCAAAACCCCAGGCTTGCCTGGTCAAGGCACATGTAATAAGCAACTACAAATTGATGCTTCCTGCCCCTCCTTCTCTCTCTCTTTCTGAAATTAATAAATAAAATCTGAAAAAATATTTTTTCTTTCTTTTCTGTCCTTTGCATCACCAGTTTCTTCCTCAGTACTAGATTATTATCATAAGCAGCAAATATGCATAAGCCATCTTGAAAATTAAACCTTCAAAGAGTCCATGTCTCTCTCTACAGAGTGTCCCTTTCTTTGTTCCCCATCACATGAAGAATTTTCAAGCAAATTATCCAGTCTCTGCCTGTCCTTATCTCTATTTCACTCTTCAATCACTCTTATCTGACACTGACCCTAACAACTGAAAGAAACCAATCTCATCAAGATCGGCCTCCAGGTTGCCAAGTCCAATAGGCACTTGTGTGCTATCATCTAATTCTCAGGAACTATTTGGCACAGTTAATTACTCTTTCCTTCTTGAAAATTTTTTCTCTCGGCCTTTGTGGCATCATATTCCCCTAGCTTTTCTCAAGGAAAATGAAAATGTATACCTTCTTACATTAGAATATCTTCCTAGATACTGTATATTTTCTACCTATACTCTTTCCCTAGGAAATGGTTATCCAGTCCCAGGCTTTATACGCTCTTAGTGGGTTGATGTTTCCCAAATGTGTATCTTCAGCCCAGGTCTTTGAGTTCCATTGACTGATATATATAAATGCTATCTGATCTCTCCATCGGGAATCTAAAAGAAATCTGAAATTTATTATGTCTAAAATCGAGATTCTGATTATTCCTTTTATAAATTTTTTCATGTTTTCAGAGATAGAAGAGAGAGAGAGAAAGAAGGGAGAAAGAGCAGGAAGCATCAATTCCCATATGTGCCATGACCAGGCAAGCCTGGGTTTTCAAACCAGCAATCTCAGCATTCCAGGTCAACACTTGTTCCACTGTGCCATGACAGGTCAGGTGAGTCTCTGATTATTCTTAAGCCTGTTATTCTTCTACAATCCCATTTCAGTAAATGGAACCACTAATCATTCAATTGCACAAGATAATCTAGAAAGCACCTGTGAATCTTTTCTTTTCTTCATCTACAACACCCACTCCCTCTCAGTTCTGCCTCTAAATACAGAAAAGGTCTTGCCATTTGATATCTCCACTGTCAAAGTTCAACTACCATCATCTATATCTTGGGATATTACTATAACATTCTTATTCCATCCTTCTCCCATTCCAATCCATTCTTCACATAGCATGAAGAGAGATCTTTTAAAAATGTAAATAAAAGATAATAGAAAGAGGCCCTGGCTGGTTGGCTCAGTGGTAAAATGTCGGCCTAGTGTGTGGAAGTCCTGGGTTCAATTCCCGGTCAGGGCACACAGGAGAAGTGCCCATCTGCTTCTCTACCCTTTCCCCTCTCCTTCCTTTATATCTCTCTCTTTTCCCTTCCTGCAGCCAAAGTTCCATTGGAGCAAAGTTGGCCCAAGCTCTGAGGATGGCTCCATGGCCTCTGCCTCAGGCGCTAGAATGGCTCTGGTTGCAACAGAGCAATGCCTCAGATGGGCAGAGCATTGCCCCTGGTGGGCATGCTGGGTGGATCCCAGTCGGGCCCATGCAGGAGTCTGTCTGATTGCCTCCCTGCTTCTAACTTCGGAAAAATTAAAAAAAAAAAAAGATAATGGAAAGATTTGACTTTGGGCAGTAAATCCACAATGCAATATGCAGATGATATATTATATAGAATTGTATACTTGAAACCTATATCATTTTATTAACCAATGTCACCCCAATAAATTAAAATTTAAAATTATAAATATAATTACATCTATTCCATGCAAAACCTCTTTAAGGTTTCTTTCCCACTGTTTTTAAAATAAAGTCCCAACTTCTCACCATGGTCTAACAAACCCTACATATCTTTGTCTCCAGCTTACTCCCCTGGCCTCCCCTTCTTATCTTTACAATGTTCTACCACAATGGCATTTTTTTTCTGCTTCACGAAACGTTCTACTGGCTGTTCTTTCTGTTTGTAATGTTGTCCTGCCAAACCATGAAATTATGCTTTACTCTCATACTTCATCTTGACTCAAGTGTCCATCCTCATGGAGGTCACTCTAACCGTCTTGCCCTAAAGAAGTACTGCACTCACACCCTCAGCACAATCTCTGGCTCAGTGCCTAGATTTGTCTGAATATTAGCAATTTGAGGAGTAAGCCACATTGGTCTCATTCATCCCAGTGCCCATCACAGTCCCTGGCACATAAGTAAGTGTTCAATAAATTTTTGTTGAACATACAAATGGAAGCAAACAGAAAATAAAAAAGAGTGTAACTAAACAGAAAATAAAAAACAATTGTCTAAGATCCCTGGTAGAGGAAGTTCAAGGGGCATCATGAATACCTTTTCTGAGCACCTAACCTTTCAGGGAACAGGAGTCTAAGGTCCATTTACTTCCTTGACTACTGCTTGCACATTAATCTTTACTTCAAAGAACACTCTAATGTAACTGTAGACCAAAGTGCACCATTTAGCCATGTGGGCTAAGTCTGTCTATATGTGTTAATTATGTGTAGACATATGTATATCACATCTATGTTATATGTACCTATATTAAATAGAACACACTCAAATCCAGACATAACACCACATTATGTATTATTTTATAATTGTTTGGGTATGCTGTTCTTAATTTTATCACAAGTTAAAGATACTGATTGAGGTCTGTCACATATTTGTTCTAACTTAAATGTTTACCTTATATATTATATTTCAGCAAGATGATGTTTCAAAGAAGTTGAGAACCATGGGAGAAGCTTATATGTACTTCTCACAGTGAATAATGTCCAGATGGGATATTTATATTTTTTTGTCACTGGAGATATTAGAGCACTGATATTAGAGCATTTGTTATATTGAAATTTGTCTTAGTAGCAAAAAGTCAACTCTTTCTGAGAAATAAATATCAAGAAATATCTTTCTGATGAGACATATAAAAGCATTTCAAATATTTGATGTAAAAAGCATTCTAAAGAAAGGGGGATTTTTATAAAATAAGCTCAGTCCAATCTCTGGTACATAAATTCATAGCACCGAAAATAATCCATGTCACCAGCATTTTGTCACACAGCAGGACTGGTCATGGGCAGAATCTTAGGAGCTGCAGGGTGGCTCCCCCAGTTGTTTGAATCCACAGCTCTTTGTAAATAACATTGTTACAGAGATTTCAGCGAAGGCAGCGGTCACAACGCTATGAATAAAATACAGGAAAGCATAGAGAGTTCTGATCTCTCTGAAGTCCAGGGTTCCTGTCTACCAGGTGGTACAGCAAGCATCTGTGAACATGACACTCACATTGGAACGTGCTGCTGGATGGCACAACCTAAGACTCTAGCGAATGTGGATGCACTCACTGGTTGGGCTGTTTTGCTAAAGCAAAACCTCCAAACCTAACAGCAACAGTAATAATAAAGTATCTGGGGTGTATAATCTGGACCCTGCCTACCTTTCCCAATTTGTCTAAACCCCATTGCAGACACTGTATTCTCTTCTCTGTGCTGTGTTGTAGAGCTTAATTATGAAATCCCTGAGCACTTATAGAATGAGATACATTATGAAAGACAGACAGGAACCAACTGACACACTAGGCCAATGATTACAGCAGAAGAGGACGGAGCTAAGGGGAAGAATAAGGAGAAACTGAGAAGGTTTTACATCAATAATAACAATAGTGAGTTAATACTTAGGTAGCACTTACTATTTTCCAGTCACTCTGTGCTTTCCCTTAATACACTGACCTAACTAATCTTTGCAGCAAACTCATGAGGTAGGTACAATTATTATTCTCATTTACTAAGGAGGAAGCTGAGGACCAAGAGTATTAATGACTTTCTCAAGATACATGTCTATTAGGTCATGAATATTTTACACTTCTATACATACATACGCATACAAATAGGATTCAGTAATATGTAAATCATATTTGAATTAGTTTTAATAGCAATTTTTTAAAAAAGAATCACTCTGGAATATAGAATCAGAGTTGAATAAAAATGTAATAATATAACATATATCATAAAATATAAAGATTTAGGTTTGATCTTGGATCTTCCACTAATTGTATGAGTTAGGCAGTCACTTTATATCTCTGGAATACAGCTTTCTTTTTTATTTTCTTTAGTGCGGGTGCACATGTGTGGGAGAGAAACAGCCAGATAGACAGAAAGGGACAGACAGACAGGAAGGATGAAAAATAAGAAGCATTAACTCATAGTTGCCACACTTTAGTTGTTAATTGATTGCTTTTTCATATGTGCTTTTACCAGGGGGTTCCAGCTGAGCTAGTGACCCCTTTCCCAAACCAGAGACCTTGGGTTTAAGCCAGTAACCTTAGGCATAAAGCCAGCGACCTTTGGACTCAAGCCAGTGACCTTTGGGCTCGAGCCAGGGACCATGAGACCATGTCTATGATCCCACACTCAAGCTGGTGACCCTGCGCACAAGTTGGATGAGTCTGAGCTCAAGCTAGCGACCCCAGGGTTTTGAACCTGGGTCTTCAGCATCCCTGGTTAATACTGTATCCACTGTGCCACTGCCTGGTCAGGCTGGAATACAGCTCTCTTAGCTTTAAACGGATAGAGTTGAATTCTGCATTCTTAAGGCCCACTGTGATGGTTACTTTTATTTGTCAATTTGATTGGGCCATGGGTGCCCAGATATTTAGATGAGCATTAATCTGACTATGTCTGTGAGGGTGCTCTTAGGTGAGATTAATATTTGAATTGATTGATTAAAGCAGATTGCACTGCTTAATGTGGATGGGGTTTATCTAATCTGTTGAAGTTCTGAATAGAATCGAAAGGCTGAGTAAGGAGAAGTTTGCTCTCTTTGTTTATCTGTCCTTACACTGAGACATTGGTCTTCTCCATTCAGGACTTGAACTTGAATTGGCCTATCCACCATTGGTGCTCCTGGTTCATAGACTTTCAGACTCATACTGGAACCATTGTTTCTTCCGGGTCTCCAGCTAGCTGACTACAGATCTTAGAACTTCTTAGCCTCCATAACTGTGTGTGAGTCAACCCCTTTTAGATTCTATTTATTGATTGATTTTTAGAGAGGAGAGAGAGAGAGAGATAAAGAGGGTAAAGAAGTGGGAAGCATCAACTCATAGTAGTTGCTTCTCATATGTGCCTTGACCAGGCAGCCCAGGGTTTCAAACCGGCAATCTCAGCATTCCAGGTTGATGCTTTATCCATTGTGTCACCACAGGTCAGGCAAACTACTCCCTTTTAATAAATCATCTGTGTGTGTGTGTGTGTGTGTGCACGCGCGCGCATCCCCCATTGGTTCTATTTCTCTGGAGAACCCAGACTAATGCAACTATCTAATAATACTGACAATCTGTGATAACAGTTTTTTCCAATATATTATCATTGAACTCTTCCTACTCTTACATTCTTCTTGTATTTGTAGGAAGTTTTGGCTTCCATCCTATAGACATGAGGGTGGAAACAGATGCTGTGGGGGCAGAGCAGAGTAGATTGTGGTTACCAAATTGAGAGAATATTTATCAGAAGCATATGAGCGTCAGTTTATCTTTTGCCCACATTACTGATCAGAATATTGTATAACCGAAATAACCGTCAGCCTCTACTTTAGCTCCCTTATCTGTTAGCAAAGAAAAAATATTGGATTACGTAAAGTTCTCATTAAAATGAATAATATTACTTAAAGAATTACTCATAAAATACAAGCAACACCAGCTGAAAACAGCTGTCTTTGCAAACATAACTTGTTATAAAGAGTAACATTTTCACAGCTGTCCTTTCATGATTTTTAAAATATTGTTTCATTTACTCCATTTAGGCCATGATGAACAAATTGAGAAGAGCTGTGTAGAAGTCATATTTTGTGAGACTTTAATTAATGGATAGTTATATGAATTAGGTAAATGGTACAACGTTTAGAATGGCTTTGTATATTAATGGCAATGATGGGGTAGTAATTTGTAATTACTTCCACTGTACTGTTATACTTCTCGCAAATATCTATTAGTTAATAATTTAGAAACAAGGCATGTTAAAGTAATGGGATCTTATAGTTTATGTTTTCCTCTCTCTCAATTTAAACATGCATTTACCAAACCCAGAGCCAGGTAGCTTCCCATCTGAGGTCATACAGCTATTGGGAAACCTCTGGTTAGACATGAGTTTTCAGATTTCCATGCCAGGAACCTTTTCTCTTTGCTTGCAACAACATTTATAATTAGTATTTATATTTTAAGAGATACTTTTCACTATATAATTCTATGAGAACATAACTAATTGCTTTCAGCACTGCATAAATTTTTTTCCAATATAGTGCCTTGGAAATTTCTTATTTTAAAAAAAGTAGGCCTGAAATGGCAATATGAATCTAAATTTTGGTCTATATATGTCAGAATGATCTACTTTAACACATGAGAACAAATGAGTGTTTGGGTGACTTATCACGCATATTTAGTTTATATGATACTCCTTCAGAGAGTAAAAACCTAATTTAGTAAGGCTAGACTGTTTTGTTTTCAAAATCAAAATTCAAAAAGATTATCTGACAAAAGAAGATTTTGACTGGGAGTCACGTTGTTTTGTCACTGAAGCACTTGCTGGTGGCCAATGTGCCACAAAATGGTCATGTTAATTGCTATCTCATCCTCAAAATTCCTGCAGCAACTCCTTTTGGCTAATGGGAGTAAAATGGGCAACTCTGGGCACGAAGAGTTAGCACCTTCAGGGCACAGATATAAGAACTGTGGGGCAATAACTGCAAGAAGCATCCTCAGTGGATGCCAGGTCAATATCAAGTTTAAATGCCAGAGTTTGATACCAAATCTAAATGTAAACACCAGGAAGCAGTAAACTGAAGTAGACAGAGGCCAACAGGTACTCCACAAATGTGTGAGGCTTGACACTTGTGGTAAGAAGATACTGGGAAGATTTTACTGGCCACTGGATAGGAATTTTCTATATTGAGTCTGTGCACTCTAATGCAGGAAATCTGGGGGGATGCGAAGAAGGCAACACTGCCCATGGAGGAACCAGTGAAATAAATGCAGAAGTAAAAAAAGAAAAAGATCGTGTCTGAGTAAAGAGTGATTTTATATCATTCCCGATCACCTATCAGAAAACAGAGCAGTTGCTTCTTCCTATGTGCTATTAAGTCATTTCTATATATTTGATAAGGAAACTTTATAGCATTGACAATAATTCTGGAGAACTATTTGTCACCCTCGTCCTGACTGCTGCTAAACAGTGCATGCATGTGTGCACACTTACACACATGCCAGGAACGAAAGTAAGAGGCATGTAGGGTGCAATATAAGGAGGCACTCACTGAGGGTTGTGTTAAGATCAAGTACTTGGCATTTTGGGGATTAGAAATGAGATTAAAATCAGATACTTGCATGACCCTGAGTGTCAGTGCCTCCTTACATTTCATGCACTCCGTGTTTCTGTTGACTTCCTCTAGTCTTGGCTGTGTGTATGTGTATGTGTGCGGGTAGTATGTGTATGTGTGTGTGCACGCCCATGCGACTATGGGTCTTTAATTCTTGTTATGCTCCTTATAGTTAGGTTGATTAGGGCTATTTATTTTAGCATTTAAAGACTCCCGATTATAGCCGCTTACACGTGAAATAAACTTACCCACACATCAGAGCAATACTTATATGAATATCCATAGGCTTCTTTATAATTGCAGGAAGTTGCCCAAGGCCACACAAGAAGTTAACAGAAACGGGATTAGAATCAGACTGCTTCTTGGTTCCCTGCTTCCACAACACCACCGACTGCCTACACATCCAAAGATGACAGTCTTGACGGATGTGTGAACATGCTGGGACCCACGGGCCATTGCCCTAGTGTTTGTAAAAACTGAAGTTTCAAGATGATTGCTCTTCCAAAAAGAAAGTTCACATTTATTTCAGTCATTGTGAAAATATAAAAAATGTGATTATATTTTCACTAATAGGCAACAAGGAATATGTTATTTATCTTTCTCCAGGCTTATTTTCTAACATATAATACAAACAAGATATTAAATATTTTTATTATTATTTTAAAACAAAGTTTTATATTCTTTATGTTATTCTTTTGTTTTCATTTAATATATGATGCCATATTCTCAGTCAAAATAAAGGTTTATCTTTTCATTATTAAAATTTTTTTAGGCCTTGGCTGATTGGCTCAGTCGATAGAGTGTCGGCCCCACTGTGTGGACGTCCTGAGTTCGATTCCCAGTCACAGCACACAGGAGAAGTAACCATCTGCTTTTCCTCTTCTTCCCTTTCCCCCTTCTTTCTCTCTTTCTCTCTCACAGCCAGTGGCTTGATTGTTCCGAGCATTGGCCCCAGGCACTGAAGATAGCTCGGTTAGTCTGAGCATTGGCTTCAGGCACTGAGAATTGCTTGGTTGATATGAGCATCAGCCCCAGATGGGGATTACTGAGTGGATCCCAGTTGGGGCACATGTGGAAGTTTATCTCCCTTCTTCTCACTTAAAATTAAAAAATATTATTTAATTAATCCTTATTGATGGATATTTATGTTGTTTCCATTTTATAACATTTTTTGTGTCACTTTCTTAGAATTTATAGAATAGAAGTACTTGGTCAAAATCCATGATTTTTTTGAAGAACTTTTGATAAGTCTGCCACATTGCCCTCCAGGGAGGCTGTGAAATGTATATTTCCACCAGTTTTTGCCGAGCTGGCTGCCTTCTCACAGGACTAATGCTTTTCTGTTTGAGATAAGTTCATTCGTTATAAATTTCTACTGCTGCCTTGTGTCATTCATTGTTTTTATTTCTAGAGCCATGAAACACTGAAACCAATTAATTTAGACATTCATTTATTTTTCAAATATTTATTGTGCACATAGCAAGTTTTTTTTTTCTCATTTTTTTTTTAGAGAAGAGAGAGAGAGGGAGAGAGAGAGACAGAGAGAGAGAGAAGGGGGGAGGAGCTGGAAGCATCAACTCCCATATGTGCCTTGACCAGGCAATCCTAGGGTTTTGAACCGACGACCTCAGCATTTCCAGGTCGACACTTTATCCACTGAGCCACCACAGGTCAGGCCACATAGCAAGTTTTAATGACAATGGAAAATATGAATAAGACAGACTCTTTGCACTCAAAAATTATTTAAATTTGACAAACAACATCAAATAACTAGAAACACTGGCTGTAATCCTCACAACAACCAAAGAGGGTAGATAGCTTTATTGTTCCCATTGTATAGATGAGGAAATTGAGGTGCATTGCATCAAGGTCACATCACTTGTGAGTGGAGTCGAGATTTATATTCTGGCAGTATGTCTCTAGAACCTATGACGTTAACCACTGTATTACAATGTCTAAAAGATGTACATAAATCTCCCTATAATTAGAAAAAAGTACGTGGTAAGATTGTGTCCATAGGTCCTGGTCAGAAATAGAAAGTGGAGTATAATTGTACTGAAGCAAAATATTCTTTACATGATGATAGATAGATCCTGACAGCTTGCTGATGAGCTCCCTCCCCGGCCAAGCGGTCGGCACTGAGCCTGGAGTTCTGGCCTCAGGTATGGTAGATTTCTTAGCCTCACAGGCCTGAGTTGACCAACCAATTATGAATATTACTTCATGAGGGACAAGGGAGATACTGGGGAGCTACGTCCCCTCACTGGCCTCCTAATCTTGTGTACATTCCCTGGTACTGCTTGGCTGCCTGATTGGAAGTCATCTGAGAAGAAAGCTACCTTGAACTGAGGCTGATTCATCAGTCCTTCCAGACTTTGAGCTGAACTGGGAGTTTGGATTTGACTGAGTGTACCCCTCCCGATGAAGGACTATAATATTTAAAATACTATGATAGTGCACAAGGGTTGAGTTGATCAGAGACGATTCTACTCTGTCTCCTGTGGGAAGGGCTTTGATGGGGAGAACACGCTGGTAGAAACCAGAGCAGGAAGCATTGGACAGATATAGAAAGAGGCTGTTGTGTGTGTGTGGGTGGGGCATGGTGGTAGGAAAGCCTGTTTGGCCAAAGGTATTGACATATACATGGGGTACAGTGATAGGAGAGGGTGAACCAGCCATGCAGGCTTGGTACAATTGTCAAGAGCCTCAATTATCAGGCTATGGATTGATTTTGATTTTATAGGTTCTGGGAAACCACTAAAAGTTTAACTATTTAGCAGAGTCGTAAGAGTCCTCTATACATGAGAATCAGAATTCCTTTGTAAGTTTTCAGCACACAGCTTCCCTACCAGCACATTTATTCACCCTCTTAGATCTAGACAAAGCAAGTTACGATTTGCTCATTCTCCAGCACACCATGTCATTTTGAACCCCCTTGCCTTCCCTTTGCTTATTATTTCTTGCATTGTGCTGTAGCACCCGACTCCTTTATAAAATCTTATGTATCCTTCAAGTCCCAGTCTAAGTGCTACTTCTATGACATCCTTATCCCAAATCAGAAATTGCTTTTTTCCCTCTCCTACAGCTGATTAGTTTCTGCCTTGCTTAGTTGTTCTATGTGGAGATATTATTGGGGGACTGACTTAATAACAATTCCCAAGTCCCTTTTCTCTCCCTTGCCACCTCCCACTACCTCTCCACACAAAGGCTAGAAAAACTAAGTACTCATTTCTGCAGCCTTTCTTACAGGGAAGTGTGGTCAAACAGCATAGTTGTGACATGTGTGCAAGGCATACACAGGGAAGCTTCTGCTTCCTCAGAGGAGAGACAGGCATGAAGAGTAGCTTCCTGCCTGGTTCTCATTTCTGTTTTGAACACTGATACGATGCTCAGAGATGTGGCAGCTACCTTGTAACCATGAGGTGGAAAGCACAAGGCTAGGAGGTATCTGCTAAGATGGAAAAGCCAAGAGGTGCCACGCTGCTGAAGTGCTGCATCTGATTGCCCATCTACAGACTTCTTACATGTGAGAAATTAAAATTCTTTACAGCATGAGCTTCTATTAACTGAATATTCTATTTTTTGTTGCTGAAGGCATTCATAATGGATACAAACTACTTGCTCATTTTTAGCACTAGATTACAAATTTGGGGTTCAATGTATTTTAAATTCCTTAATGGGAAGTTTGAAATAGCTTCATCTTTGTACTTACTGGTTGATTGGCCAAACTCTTAATAAACCTCGAATTGACTGAATATGGTTACATCTATCAATGTGATTAACTAAGAGTGAGAGGGAGAAATTAAACGTAAGCATCAAACATTACTCAATGCTGTACTTTGTTAAAGATATTCTATGAAAGTCATTTTTAGGTTTTAACATTTTCCCTGGTTAATATATTATCTAATCTGGACAAAGCTGAACATGGAATGTTAGACAATTTCCATATTACTTAGGTGAACTTTGGATCCGTGGGTATCTTTGTGATTTGTCAGTGACAGTGAGGACAGAAAGATGAGATTCACTGTAACAAAACTTCATATCAATAAGAATACGAGATGAAATGGGTATTTTCAGCATAGATGTTAGATATTTGCATTTGCTGGCCACAACAACAGTTTCTGAACCAATACAATATTGACAAGAGGAGAATCTTCTGAAATAATATTTTCATGGGACATTATTATGAACTGACCAGTGCCTATAAAATATGATACTGTTATCCTCACTTTGAATTTCATGTCAGAAGTTCAGTAAACATGAGCCCAAATGTGAAACTCTTCAGGCAGATTCAAAGGCAAAATGAATACAGAGATTATATTCATAGTATGGAAGATTAAATAAGTTAAAGTATACATTTTCTAATAAACTTTTGTGATTTTTTTTTTTTGGGGGGGACCCTGACTTCAAAATACTCAAAAGTAAATGCAGTAGCTGTTAAAGAAGTGCTCCCAATCAAGCAATATTGTTAGGTAGATGTTGACCTCCATGCAAAACACAGGGTATCTTACCTTGTAAAGCTAGGCAATTCTGGTCTCCAAGTTACATACTTTCATTATGTATTTCCTGATAATTGAAACAAATGTAGCTTGTACTGGATATTTATGATTATCAATACAAGCATTTATTGAAGACTTTGCATGCACTAGTTCACTGAGTTTTCCCATACCCGCATGCAGCAGGTTCCATTGCCATGTCTAGTCTGCCAGCGAGAAAATTACAGATGAAGAGCAAAGAGGTCAATGACTTGCCCAAGGCCAAAGAGCTGTAAACAGTGGACCTCAGGCTCTACTCTACTGCTAGAGCATCATCCATTATACTGCCCTATAAAGTAAAGATTTTGCCTGATTTCAAAGCAGCAAATAAAACAGAATTTTAATGGTCACATTTAGCATTTACTAATATTTACATCAAGATTTTCCCATTTTTAAGAAATGGGAAAATTCATTTTAGCATTTCAGTTCACTTTATTTCAGTCAAGAACCCTTCAGAAGATACACTGTCCAATTGGTAGGGATTGTCAAAGAGATTTCTTTGTCTTTCTGCTATGTTTAGTAGTAGAAAGGCAGTTTAAAATTCTGCTTTGCCTCTTCACCAGTTGACCTTCTGACATCTTTCTTTTATTCTTCTCTCCAATTACTGAAGCCACAAAATCCCAGAGGTGTCAGATTAGAAGTGCAGCTTACAATACTGTAAGATGCTGCTTTAAATGCCAATCTAACTGCACAAGAAACCTGGGCAATAGAGCAGGTGAAAGAAACCTTTGGGCACTGTATGAAGCACTACTATGGGCACCCACGTTCCCCACCAAAAGGCAAGTTTTAGAGATACATCAGTGTAAATTATTCCAGAACACAAAGGCTTTCATGAATCACTAACACTGATTTACTACCCCAGATGGACTACTTGTGAAAGTGAGTGACTCTCTAAAGTGCTTTAAAAGAAGAGAGAAAGAAAAATCTATAGGCCACTCCACTTAGTCCCCCAAGGAATAGGTTTATTTTTCTGCCATGTGATCACCTCAAATAATATTGCAGCACTTTGAGGAAGGATGGATATCATTTCCCTAACCCACATATCCCATCTGAGAAACTGCAATAACAATTAACTATTAATGACAAGAAGAAAATAAGCTCTCTTTTCCCTCGGCAGTTTGTCACAATGAACGCAGTTAGTAGCTTGAGAAGCAAGTCTGTGTGTTTTTAGTCAGAAGGATATCATCTTAGGGATAAGAAAAGCACGCCCTTCAGAAAAGTGCCCTTCTCACAGATAAAGTAGAACTGAATGGTTTTTACATTATTATTTCTGATGCATTTCTATTTTTATAAATCATAGAGAGATTTAAAATGAACCGAATAGAGTCAGCAATAAGAAAATTAAACCCCTTCCTCTCTGGTTCTTTAAAATCAACCCCTAGTTTAATTACTTGATTATTTAGACAACTTTTATTTCCACCTGAAAAATCAAGGTTTGGGTATCAAATTAATTTTAAGTTTCAGAATCTGGGGAAAAGAATTTCAGGATATTCTTTGTCATAATTTGCTACACTTTGGATGGTCTCAAAATCATGACTGAGAACCATTGCTTTTGCCAGCACCTCTTTTGGTATAATATGTAATGCTCTAAAACTTTTTAATATATGCAGAAGAAACCAAACTTCTAGCTTTTCACCTAAGTACATAAATCCGTCATCCCATTCATGGCATTGTCTAATGTGCTGCCATCTCTCTGACTTATTTTTCTTCCAAATGTTGATATCCAATATATTAAAAAACAACAACAACACCTTAGAACTAAATGAAGACTATACCCTCTTAACAAGCTTTCTAGAAGACAAAGGATAGTTTTACTATTGACCCATCACAAGTCCTTTCAGAAACCTCCAGAAATCTGTCCTCCTCTCAAGGAGGACATTTGCATTGGCATGGGAGAGGGCATGATGTGGTGTGTGGAAGGCAGTATGTTGAGCAGGACACTTGAAACCATGCCAACACAATAAATTAAAAATTAAAATTAAACCAAAAGAAAAATAAGAAACATAAACCTATTAGGAATTTCTCTATCAAAATCCATTTCCCACCTCTTTTGAACTTAACTCATCGAAGTTTTAAATATCATGAATATGTGTTTCTTCAAATTTGAGAAGTCAGGAATTACACTCTCAGACATCAGGGAATAACCAGGACCAACTGACCCTCTTGTCTGAAACAAACATAAAACCAGACAAAGTACATGGAACAATGGTTTCAGACATTGGACAACAGGTAGCATGGGACAGTGATCCCTGAGAGAGGGAACTCAGTAGGTCAGGGGTCAGGAAACTTTTTGGCTGAGAGAGCTATGAACGCCACATATTTTAAAATGTAATTTCGTGAGAGCCATACAACGACCGGTGTATGTTACACATTATCCAATAAAAATTTGGTGTTGGCCCTGGCCGGTTGGCTCAGTGGTAGAGCATCGGCCTGGCGTGCAGAAGTCCCAGGTTCGATTCCGGCCAGGGCACACAGGAGAAGCGCCCATCTGCTTCTCCACCCCTCTCCCTCTCCTTCTTCTCTGTCTCTCTCTTCCCCTCCCACAGCCGAGGCTCCACTGGAGCAAAGATGGCCCGGGCGCTGGGGATGGCTCCTTGGCCTCTGCCCCAGGTGCTAGAGTGGCTCTGGTCGCAACAGAGTGATGCCCCGGAGGGGCAGAGCATCGGCCCCTGGTGGGCAGAGCATCGCCCCCTGGTGGGCGTGCCGGATGGATCCCGGTCAGGCGCATGCGGGAGTCTGTCTGACTATCTCTCCCCGTTTCCGGCTTCAGAAAAATACAGAAAAAAAAAAATTTGGTGTTGTCCCAGAGGACAGCTGTTGTTGGTTCCAGCCACTCACAACCATGAACATGAGCAGTAGGAAATGAATGGATTGTAATACATGAGGATGTTATATATTTTTAACATTATTAATTTTTGTTTATTAAAGATTTGTCAGCGAGCCAGATGCAGCCATCAAAAGAGCCACATCTGGCTCACAAGTCATAGGTTTCCGACCTCTGCAGTAGGTGGAGGCTTACTAGGACCCAGCGTGCTGTTTGGAGGGAGGACAATTTGAGTGGAGCCCAGAGGTATCTTGGTTCAGTTCAGAAAGACCAAAGAGGCTAGACTTTGCAGGGACATTCAGTCCACAACCCCTTTATCCCCTTCCCACAAAGCAGCCAGACCTTTCTCCTCAGGCCAGTGCTTTCATACTAAAAATGTCTCCTAAAATGGCAATTAGGCATAAAACAAGCCCATCACATGGGATAGCCTCACCCTAGTCAATTTTTTAACTTGCTAAATTGCTGACTCAAAGACAAAGATTTTTTTGCTTGAGGCTCTGCAGTGGTGTTGGGCAGATAAAATACATTATGCTCACTTTGTTAAAGATGGTGCTGCCCATGTGGAAGCCCATCGCCCAGGTGATTGCTTGGGATGGGCGTGATTATATTGTGTGTTGGGGGCGGGCTGTGGGCAGGCAGGATCCTTGTAGCCTAGGGCTTGGTTTTGGGACTAAGCTTTTCCCACCCTTTTTGATGTGAGGTGGTGCACTCTCTTGAGGCAGATAAGTGACTTTGTATCAGAGACTTCCTTGTTTGTATATTGGATTAAAGATTTTAGAATCTACACTATAAAGTGGGGCAGTCTGAAGCTTGCTCTCTCTCTTGGTTCCTGAGATTAGCATTAGAGGAGAGAGCTGAGAAAGGAGAGCAGAGAAAGGCCACATGGAGGAGGCCAGGAGAAGCAGCCAAAATGGCAGAATGCTAAAGGGGAAGCCTGTTTGTACAGAGAGAAGGAGATGGGGAACAGAGGTGAATAAGGCTGGTGAGCTAGAAACCTTTGATTCTAGGAAACTCGGATAAGTCAGTAGCTTTGTGAGCACTGAATGAGTGGGTTTTGGAGCCCAGTGTGTGTTTTTACTTGCCAAGTGCAAGCTAGGATTAAAGGTAATGGCCCACCAGTTCTTGACTCCGTTGTTTCATTACTGTCTGTCCGAATCTAATGTGAACCTGCATGTGAATGGCCATGATGGCGGCTCCTGGCCATACAAGTGGCCAACAGTGAGGTCTCCAACTTATACATGGCAACCCATGCCAGGTCTGAATAGCAGTGGGGCACAGCTCCTGGTGGGGTGGCAGGCTCTGGGAGTGGAGGGGGACCTTTCAACTTTGCCTTTATGACTCACAGTGCTTGAGTGGTGCCCTCAGGACATACCACACAACAACACGGGGCTGGATCTGGCCTGCAGGCTATGATTTGATGACCCCTGCCTTAGATTAAACACTTCTCTGATCCCACCGAATTAAGTCTTGAAAGAATCAACAAGACCTTGAACACAAGTCTCGAGAGAATAAGTTAACTACTTAGAGATTTAACAAAAACTTAAAGCTTAAACTATTTAAGGAATAAAAAGATATCCAACACCCACAAAGTTAAATTTCCCAGTGATCAGAACCAATTTCCTGGCATGCAAAGAAGCAGACAAATTTTACCCATACTTCAGATAAAAATGAAAAAAAAACAAAAAACCAGACCCAGAAATGACACAGAATAGAATTAATACACTAGAAAATTAAAGGAGTTATTACAGTGATATTCCAAATGCTCAATAAGGTAAAATATAAGCATTCTAAGAAGAAATAATGAAGATATAAAAAAAAATCCAAGTCTCATTATGAGAGATTAAAAGTTGCAGTGTCATGGATAAAGATGTACAATGAATGGGCTTGAGAGCAGCAGATTAGATCAGACAGAAGACTAAATTAGAGCATTTAAAGACATAGCAATAGAAACTACCCAAAATAAAACACACAGAGAAAAAAGACTGATAACAGAGCCTCCGTTAGTTGTGGGACAACATCAAGCGGCCTAATATTTATGTAACTGAAGTCCCTGAAATAGGTGAGTGAGCAGTCAGAAAAAATATTTAAAGAAATAATATATGAAAAATTTTCCAATTTAATGACAATCCTAACCACATATGCAGAAAGTTCAATGAGCCTAATGTAGAAGAAATGTGAACAAAACTATTGTACATCACCTCATGTACAAAATGTTTAAAAATGCCAGAAGTCAGACTGTCATAACTGAGTTTCCATTAACATAAAGAGTTTGAGGGCAGGATAGATATATGAAACTATGGAAAGCTGAAGATTTAACATCATGAAAACTGAGACTTCTAAGAGAATACAGAACTTTTGGTAGTTTGTATGTGCTAAGAACTTCAGGATGTTTGCTGTAATCAAAATTAGTTCTACTGAATCTGGGAAAATGATCTAAATTCTCATTCATTCATTTATCCACTAACATTCATTCAACCATCATTTGAGCTCCTGTTTCTGCAAAAGCACATTAGGATGTATGAAATTAAGGAAATGAGCCCTGCCCTCAGGGATCTAATAATTTAGTTACCTTCCAAGTATTATGGCTGAAACAATTTTATAACTGTTCTACAGACACAGATGCAGATTTCAGCTTTCTCATTTCTTTATCACATATTGCACTGAACATGAAATTACAGTTAATTCAGAAAAATAAGTTCTTTCCAGAGTTTTCTATATTTCTAAATGTGTAAAATAATTTTCTAGGAGCAGGAGGTGTTGGCAATACTTGTGGCAAAATAGTTTTCTGTTCAGTCACCTGTTTGATTCATTATTCTTTATCTCCAGGGCAAATGTTTCCTGAAGCTTCTTATCTAAGATTTTATGACTAGTAAAAATGTAACAGTCATGCAGCGGTGCACAAATATTTACAAACAAATATGAAATGAAAGAGCACACCCCAAGAAAAATGACCTTTGTTTAGGTGATACATATATATATATATGTAAGTGAATAAGCATTTCTCAAGAAAAATGACCTTTAAACAGATTTCTATAGTAAGAAGTAGTCATCCCTATAAAACAATAACCTGAAATAGGTAACAAAGCAGAAAATAGTTCATAGTTGAAGTACTTACTAAAAAGCATGGCACAAGAACCTCAAGGGCTGCACAAGATGATCCGATGAAAATCAAGAGACAAATTGTTAGGATTTTTATTTGTGTTTATTTTTATATAATTCTTTAGAATTTTTTTTGGGGGGGGTAAGTTTTATAATGTATATAAAATACTATTAATAAATACTATTAATAGTACACTAGTAGATACTTCTTATATAAATAAGCCATCATGAGGGAATATAATAATTTTTTTCCTTCTTTTTTTTTATTGAGAGGCAGGGAGGCAGACAGACAAAATTCCATATGAGACCCAACCAGGATCCACCCGGCAAGCCCCCTGCCTCCTATGGGTTAATGCTCTGCATATCTGGGGCCACTGCTCTGTTTCTCAGACAACCAAGCTGAGGTGCCTGAGGTGCCTGAGGTGAGGCCATGGAGCCATCCTCAGCACCAGGGCCAACTTGCTTGAACCATTCAAGCTATAGCTGCAGGAGAGGGAGAGAGAGAGAGAAAGAGAGAGAGAGAGAGAGAGAGAGAGAGAGAGAAAGAAAAGGGGAGGGGGAGGGGTGGAATAGCAGATGGTCACTTTTCCTGTGTGCCCTGACTGGGAATTGAACCTGAAACTTCCACACACCAGTCCAATGTTCTACCACTGAGCCAACCAGCCAGGGACAATACTTTTTTAAACTATGGTTGTGTGACCAAAAAATATTTGGAAACCACGGGTCTAGACAAGTTATTTGTAAATGTTATTAGAAACAGAACCCCCTTCTCATGCAAACTTATGCAAGACACAGAAACACCAAAATAAAAAGGTATGTAACATTTATTTTTAAAATGTTTAAAAATGAAGGCCCCTGGGCAGTTGGTTCAGTGGTAGAGTGTCAACTGGGCATGTGGATGTCCCTGGTTTGATTCCTGGGCTGAATCACAGGAGAAGCACCCATCTGCTTCTCTACCCCTCCTTCTCTCACTTCTCTCTCTTTCTCTCTCTCTCTCTCTCTTTCTCTCTCTCTCTCTCCTCCTCCCTTCACTTCTCTCTCTCTCTCTCTCTTCTCCTCTCCTCCTGCAGCCATAGCTCAATTAGAGCAAGTTGGCCCCAGGCACTGAAGATGGCTCTATGGCCTCTGCTTCAGGAGCTAAAAAAATGGCTCTAGTTGCAACAGAGCAAGGGCCCCTGATGGGCAGATAATTGCCCTCTAGTGGGCTTGCTGGGTAGATCCTGGTTGAGCACATGCAGGAGTCTGTCTCTGCCTCTCCTCCTCTCACTAAATAAAAATAAATAAATAAAAGTATTTAAAAATGAAAACAATTTTTGACATAAAAACTATTTTCCAATTTCTAAGTTATAATGTTTGATTTTTACAAACGCAACAGGAAATTGATGTCACTTATTGATTATGAATAGTTGTAGCATTTTCCAGCTTTGGCTTCTGGATTTATTTCTACTGATTTTGCTATAATACTCATAGATAAGTCACTATGCATGAGTATAGTTCATTAACATCTTATCTCATCCAGAACAGTGCTATAGTAGAATCTCGTTACTACTAGCACTGCTAAATGGATGAACATCCAGTGAATGAATGTTGTGATGTCTTTTAATTCCAAAGAGGTAGCAGGGGATACCTTAAGTTCTACAGGAAAATGAATTCATCAGGCTGTACATATTATATGTGTTTGTGGACTACAATGTGTCAAAATTTAGCAGGTGTTCCTTTTTAAATGGTTTAAAATTTATTTAAAATGCTTAAAGTATATGGAAAGTAAAGTAAAAATCAAATATTTGCAGACCTTCAGTTCCTATTTTCTAAAAAAACCAAGAATTATGAGACTGTAGATCTTTCTTTCTTCCTTCCCTCTCTCCCTCCTTCCCTCCCTCCCTTTCTCCCTCCCTCCCTCCCTCCTTTCTTTCTTTCCTTTCTTCTTTCCTTTCTCTTTTGTTATGAAGGATATGATAAGGTTATTTGACAATGAATTACATTTATCTCTTAAGTAATAGTATCATTGTTATTTTTCTGATATTAATAATTGTTTTACGATCGAGAAAGGGAATATTCTTGTTCTTAGGGACCATACATTGAACTATTCTCAATGGTTCAACAACTTTTAATATATTTTAAGTGACTTCTAAAACTTCAACCATGATGAATTACCTTCTCAAAAACTAACCATCAAGCATAACTCGAGTCTATTGCTTTGGTACACAGTGGTACTCGGTAGGCTAGGAAAAGATTGAGAGTGCTTCCAGAGGAAATGCCAGTTCAAAATGATGAGCTCAAATTGAGCTATTGTTCATACAGTACTATATCTGCTAAGAAAAAAAAGATGTGTGTATTTCAAGAGATATATTTGTCAATAAGAGATAAACTTGACACACACACTTTAATGTGTCACTCAATATTTGCTCTAAACCATTTATAGCTGTCTGGAATTACCTATTTTTTGGTTAGTTTATATCTTTACTATCTTTACTATCTACCACTAAAATGTGAATTTTGAGATAGGACACGCACACAAAATATGTATCTCTCTATCTATCGATCTATCTATCAACTATCTATATGTCTATCTATGTAGAAAGAGAGGAGAGGAAAGAAGAAACAAAAGAGAGTGGGAAGGAGGAAGGGAGGGAGAGAAAGAGAGCTAAAGAGGGAGAATGATAAAGCCAATGTAAAATATAGAATATGTTTCATTCTATATTATAAAATAGCTACTAATCATCTATATCAAATTGTCTCAAAGATAACAAATATTAAATTAATGTTAAGATATTTATATTAAAGATATTTTCAGAAAAAATAAAATAAAATCATAATAATGAAAATACCTACTGATCTGTACTCTAACATAAATCATGGCAAACTGAAGAACAGATTACTTGTCATTTTCCTACTTTTGAATGAGAAACATGGTAAGGGCTTCATCTAAGCTTATAATTGGACTCAATTAGACAAACATATTGAGCAAGATAGCTTTGTAGGGAATACACACATGAAAAAGCATGAAATCTGACTTCAAGGTCACCATCTTCTACAGAAAAGGAAGAATAAAGTAGAATAAAGAATAATAGAAAACATAGGCATTGGTCAGTACTTTTTGAAGAGTATGCATGTTCAGAGTTATAAGCAGAGTTATAATCGCAGTAGGTTTTGAAGGTAAGCTGTGATTTGAGGGATGGCTGGAAAACTCCAATTGCTCACAGACTGCACATCAGTTTATTGCACATTGCCAGAGATAGCTACTCTAGAATGCACATGCTGTGTAAGATGCAGATCTCTAAGTCATTCCCTGGTGGGATCCTTCTGGTCTTTGCTCTTTATGATAACCTAGCAGGGAGGTGAATGTGAAGGTGAAGGTGATTTAAGGGCATGGGTGGAGGAACTGGAGGCAGCCCTGGAATGAACAGAATGCAGAGAATCAGAAAGGGGAGAACAGCTGACAGTAGACACTGCTTTGTCATGTTCTGTTTTCTGCCAGACTTGCTGATACAGTGGCTTAGAATAAAAGAATCCAACAATATAAATGCGTACACTTTCTATGTGCGGAATGATTTGAAGATAATCTCTGTCTTCAGCCTAAACAACACCTGTGACAAAAAGCCCCCTATGACAATATAATTTTGTGAAATGTGAAAAAAAAGTGCAACAATATTTTAAAATCTTAAGCTAAAAAATAAAAAAAGAATAAAAGTGTATATTTATGTTTGAAGTGAAAACTATTAAAAGCAACTTGAAATAACATGAGGAAAACAAAACAGCTTCTATGCAAGCAAACTGGTTGTGTGCAGGACTTAGGGAGGAGTTATGCCTGTATCAACAATGATGCCTGACAGCTGCAATTTAAACCATAATGAACGCCCTTCTCAAACGTAACCATTAGACCCCACTCACTCCAGTGTTCTGTACACAGTGGTGCTCAGTAGGCCATGAAAAGACTGAAAATGGCTGCTGTCAAAGACTTTTCCATTGACTGAACTTCAGCCAGGCCCCTCTGAGCCCTCTCTACTACAAGATCTCATCCTTGGTTTCTGTCTTTGGCCTGCCAAGTCCAGTTTCAGCATGAATCTTAAACCAGTTTATAAAGAATCCTCACCCTTGCTATATGATCACCTTCATGTATGACCTACTTCTCATCTCCTACTTTGATGTGTAAGTCCTTGGCCTGCCTTCAGCAAGAATCCTCTTAAATAGGTTTAGCAAGAATCCCCCACTTTTGATGTCTCTTCTTAGTAATTTCCATCCACTGACCCTTCATTCGGCTTGCCGCCTATAAGTCCCCAGCTGTCCTGGCTGTATGTGAAGCTGAGTCTGGTCTTTCTTCCTTATTGCAACAGTCTTGCTCCATATTGCAATATAGTCCCAAATATTTTTTTTTTCATTTTTCTGAAGCTGGAAACAGGGAGAGACAGTCAGACAGACTCCCGCATGCGCCCGACCGGGATCCACCCGGCACGCCCACCAGGGGCGACGCTCTGCCCACCAGGGGGCGATGCTCTGCCTATCCTGGGCATCTCCATGTTGCGACCAGAGCCACTCTAGCGCTTGGGGCAGAGGCCACAGAGCCATCCCCAGCGCCCGGGCCATCCTCGCTCCAATGGAGCCCTGGCTGCGGGAGGGGAAGAGAGAGACAGAGAGGAAGGAGGGGGGGGTGGAGAAGCAAATGGGCGCCTCTCCTGTGTGCCCTGGCCGGGAATCGAACCCGGGTCCTCCGCACGCTAGGCCGACGCTCTACCCAAATAAAGTCTTCCTTACCACTTTAACAAGTGTTAGAAAACTGTTTTTTCTTTAACATATCCATAGTAAACACCAGTTCAAAAGACTGATTAAGCCCTGCCTGGGTAGCTCAGTTGGTTAGAGGGTCCTCTTGATACACCAAGAATGCGGGTTCCAACCCAGTCAGGGCGCACGCAGAAATCACCAGTGAGTGCATAAGTGGGTAAAATGACAGATTGATGTTTCTCTCTCTCTCTCTCTCTCTCTCTCTTTCTCTCAAATAAATAAGATAATTTTTAAAAAAAATGTTTAAAAACACTGATTGAAAAAAATACCAGGCCACTGTCCAAACAGGACTGTTTCCCTCCAAAAAGATATTCAATGTTCAAGAGATATTTCAGTATTTGTTGACATTGCTTATTTAAGTGCAGAATATGTTGAGAGTGAAAACTTCTTTTAATGCTTTGATTCTGACACAGAAGTTTGGCATCCTTGAGATTGCATGCAGGCTGGTGCGTCAGGGGCTTACTTGTCAATGAAAAATCTGTGTATTTGTTTAAGTAAGGAAAATATTTGTTAACATGTTTGATTTCTGTTGTTAATGTATAGATAATAATACTGAGAGAAAATACTGCAGTGACGGGTGGTGTGGTGGAGGGAGGTGAAGGAGGGTAAAGGGGGTAAATGGTGATGGGAGGAGACTTGACTTGGGGTGGTGAGCACACAACACAGTGTACAGATGATGTGTGACAGAATTGTGCACCTGAAACCCATATAATTTTGTTAACCAGTATCACCCCAATAAATTCAATTTAAATAAATAAATAAACAAATAAAATCTTAACATTCCAGGAAGTTCTCAATTAATTAATAAGCACTCATTGAGCACCACTGTATACCAAGCATGGTGTGAGCACTGTAAGAAATGCAAAGGAAGAGCCATATTGAAGAGGGGACACTTTAACCTAACCTAGAGAACAGGAAACAGAGGAAGTGGCATAATCCTTGAACAGATTTGAATTACCCACTGGAATCCATACAAGCGAGTGGTAAAGACAGCAAAGGTTTCCCCAGAAAGTGGCAGAGTTTGCACATCATACAAACAACAGAGTTATGCTTTTCTGCATCATAGAAATAAACAATTCGTGCTGCCCGCAAGAAGGCAAGTTGAAATAAATGCCAAAAACTAGCTTAATTTTCTCTCAAATTAAAAACAATAATAATAAATTTAATGTTCTTAAAAATTATTTATCATGCACTGCAGAGGCTGAGCCAATTGTTCAGTTTATTCATAATTTTGTGTGCTGGTACCAGACATATGGTGGGTGAGTACCAGAGGATAAAGCGAGAGATGCCAGGATTCTTCATGCAATGAGATGGCAAGCTGTGAGCCTCTTCCCTCCCAGTTCACATTTATATAAATAGCTCCTCCTACCGTCCAGAAAGGATCTGAATGAACCACAGAGGAAGGGAATTAAATGACTCCTTCCATCAATACCAAGGCAGGATTGCCAATAAGTAGTCTCTGAAAGAAAGCATTTTAAAATGCTCTTTGGCCTTTAGAAAATTGCCGCTATGGAAAAGAACAGTGAGTTTATGTGACCATAATTGATTGAAATGTTCTCTCGTCTCTTAATTCACTGGTTGACTAGAGCATAATGCCAATAAAATTAAGGTCGCGGGGCTTAATCTTTCTTTACAACAATTTTGTGGATGTGGATTTTATCCTTGGGTATAATACCTTTTCGCTAAAGCCCAATTTTTAAAAATTAAGTAAAAATGTTTTGGGCTCACCTACTTTTTACCCTAATTTTCTCTCTTTTGGCCTTTCTTCTTAGCAATACAAAGTGCGCGAGCGCGCGAGCTCTCTCTCTCTCACACACACACACACACACACACACACAGAATTGGCTTATTTTTCTGAAATAAAGTAGCTGGTACTGTGGGATTACCTAGAGGTTTAAGGCTATCACTTTGTTAAGCTAGAAAGAAAGGATGAAACTGCAAAGTTATTGTTATAATTGCATATAAAAATGAAAAAAATAAAAGAAATGGGTGGTGAGCCTGACCAGGCGGTCGTGCAGTGCATAGAATGTCAGCCTGGGATGCAGAGCACCCAAGTTCAAAACCCTAAGGTTGCCGGCTTGAGCATGGGCTCATCTGGCTTGAGCGCTGGCTCACCAGCTTGAGTGCAGGGTTGTTGACTTGAGTGTAAGATCATAGACATGACCCCATGGTAGCTGGGTTGAGCCCAAGGTCGCTGGCTTGAGCAAGGAGTCACTGGCTCAGCTGCAGCCTCCTGGTCAAGGCACATGTGAGAAAGCAATCAATGAACAACTAAGGTGCCACAACTAAGAACTGATGCTTCTCATCTCTCTCCCTTCCTGTCTGTCTGTCCCTATCTGTCATTCTCTCTGTCTCTCTCACTAAAAAAATAAAATAAAAAATAAAGAAAGAAATGGATGATGAGCTACTGAAGCACATTCTAAAACTGACCCATAGACAGAAGGCAGAGCTATCATGAAAATTCAACTATCTGGAAACCTGGATACTGCTGTCAATTCTCATTCAAGTTGAAGTATCCAGGCTCACTGACCAGTGTTTCTCACAGACACTAGAGAAAGTGAGCAGAAAGTGATTATGCTAAGTGAAATAAGCCAAATGGAAAAAAACAAGAACTGCATGATTTCACCTACATGTGAAATATAATACAAAAGGCAATAAACAAACATACAAAACAAAAACAAATAAACAAATTCATAGAGACAGACAACAGATTAGTAGTCTCCAGAAGAGAAAGTGGGCAGGGTGAAGACAAAGAGGGTCAAGGGGGTCAAATATACAGTGATGGAAAGAGACTAGCTTTTGGGAGGTGAGCACACAATAGAATATATAGATGTTGCTTATAAAGTTGTACATCTGAAATTTATATAATATTACTACTCGATGTTATACCAATAAATTTAATTTAAAAAATGACTCTCCCATCCTGCTTTGACAGTGGCCACTAGCATTAATAACCTCTAACATCCTTCAGTGTTTATTAAGTTTTTATGAACTATTTTAAGTGCTTTATATACCTTTACTTCTTATAATAACCCAACCAGGTAGGCAATAATATTATTACTCTACTTTAAAGTCAAGAAAACTGAATGAAAAAGTTGATTAAGTTACTTGTATAGCCCTGGCTGGTTGGCTCAGTGGTAGAGCGTCGGCCTGGCGTGCAGGAGTCCTGGGTTCGATTCCCAGCCAGGGCACACAGGAGAAGCGCCCATCTGCTTCTCCACCCCTCCCCCTCTCCTTCCTTTCTATCTCTCTCTTCCCCTCCTGCAGCCAAGACTCCATTGGAGCAAAGCTGGGCACTGAGGATGGCTCTGTGGCCTCTGCCTCAGGTGCTAGAGTGGCTCTGGTTGCAACAGAGCAACGCCCCAGATGGGCAGAGCATCGCTCCCTAGTGGGCATGCTGGGTGGATCCCGGTCGGGTGCATGCGGGAGTCTGTCTGACTGCCTCCCCGTTTCCAACTTCAGAAAAATACAAAAAATAAATAAATAAATAAATAAATAATTACTTGTCTAAAGTCACCTAGAGAGTAAGTGATGGAGACAGGACTCTAAGCTGGAGGTCTGACCTGAGAGCGCCCGCTCACAGTCACTGCATTATCTTGCTGCTCACGGAAATGGCATCCAGTTCTAAACAAGTACCTCATAAACCTGTAGAACCAAAATCAGTCACCTAACTCCCCAAATGTGGGCGGAAGGCTGTGAGTTTAGTGCTAATGAAGAAAAGTAGTTTTAGAATGCCTTATGGTAGTTAAAGAGAATTTTATCTGGTCTCTTCTCAAATCCCTTCTCTCCCTGGCCTTCCCAAGGTCCAAGTTGGGATCAATCTCCTTGGCAGCCCCGGCCTCTGGAGCAGCCCTTGTTTCAGCCTCTGTTGCACCACGGTCTCTGGAGGGCAGTGTGTCTTTGCCAGCTACAGCATCTAGTACTGTGCCTGGCACACAAAAGGTCCTCATTAAATGAAGACATAGACAACTGCTATAAAAAATAATAATATAAAATAATATGGCTGCCACACTAGAGTTGACATTTTGGCAATCAGTTATTTTCAGGATAGAAAACATATTCTATACCTCTTTTTATTAAATATTTTAAAACTCTTGTAAGTATATACACACCGATATAAGTATATTGATGATCAATCTTCTTTTTTATAAACTATGTTTCCCTACCATAGTGGATATTAAATGCTTTTACTCTGGGGTTTCCTGAAGTCCTGGGCCCTAACAGAGGAGTTGAGAGAGAGAGGTGGGGAAAAGAAGGGGAAGGAAGGAGGAGAAAGTAAGAGGGAAGGAAGGGGCAGGAGAGAGAAATATCAGTGTTACCAAAATCCTAGGTGATTACTGAGAAGAAAGCTGAAATGTTGGGAACACGTTTCCTCAAATGTAATAGTGCTAAGAGGGTGTAGAGGAGAGGGAGTGAGGTACAAATGGAACAGCATATGGAGAAGGTGAGAAGAGGGGGGGAGGCTTGGACACCCTACCCATTGCATCACACGCCAGACAGGACAGTGCTAACAGTGAAAAACACTTGTGCTAATGAGCCTGCTCCTTGAAATTTCTATTTAATCACACTTAAGAAATACCTTGTCTAAATCATACAGAGACGAATCAAGTCTTTTCATTCCCCATGACAAGCTACATAAGGCTTAGCAGAGTCAGAGAAAGGGTGAACATTCATCCTAGGTTTTCCTCAAACACTTCTGACTTGAGCTATTCTGTCCTATTGATCCCATAAGCACACTTAAACTTTTTCTTTTTCTAAAGCTCCATTCTCTTTTCCTAAATTTTTTTTTGATTGAGTGATTGATTTTCGAGAGTGAGTAGAAGGGAGAGAGAGAGAAAGAGAGAGAAACATCAATCAGTTCCTGTAAGTGCCCTGACCGGGAATCGAACCCGCAACCTTTGCATATTAGGACAACACTCTAACCAACAGAGCTATTCGTCCAGGGCTTAAGCTTTCCAAATTGTGTGCCTAGACTTTTGGTTGGAAATTCAGTAGACATAAACTGGTAGTAGGAATGCTCAGGAATATGAAGGATTGCAAAAACACATTCAGTTCATTGCTTCTTTGCTCCACATCATTTCAATCTTCAGTCTGAAACTCTCCAGTGACTTTCATGAGGTCCAGAAGAAAACCTAAAATCTTTGCCATACGTCTCAAGCCCCTATAGAATCTGATCCTTGTCTCCTCTCCCATTGAGGAGATAACCCCAACCCACCAGTCCTATTGGCCTGCTTTCTCTTCTCTGTACATGCTGAGTTTACTGCTTCCTCGGGGCCTTTGCCCTTGCTCTTCCTCATGCCTAGAACATTTTTCTACTTAAAGGTTTCATGAGCTTCTTCTCCTGTTTCAGACCTTGATGAAAACTCCATCTTCTTAGGATGGCCCCTCAGCCTTGCCTAAACTAGCATTACCCCTGACCCCAACACCTTCTTGGGCATGGCCCTCTAATATCACCTTCATGGTATTTACCATGATCTATAATCATCTTGCCTATGTATTCGATTATCTGTTTTCCCCATTAGAGTGTAAGTTACAGGAGAGCTGGGTCTGTGTCTGTCTATCTCCTACAAAAGTCTCTAGCACACATAGCTCCCCAACAAACAAAGAGTAGGTATCTAATAAATATTTGCACAATAAATGACTAAATAAAGGTATGTCTCACCTTCTTTGCAGTTACAGTGTTAGGTACACCACGTGTCTTAGAAATGAGGAGGGGTACCAGTAACGCAGCAGGTGAATATCACCAACAAGCCCATCTGTCTCCACAACCTGACCCCTTCTCCTCTTGTTCTTCCAGTTCCCCAACCTCGGAGCTAATAGTAGTGCCTTTTGGGAAAAACATTTCTCAATACACATACAGTTTACTATGCAAACTGCTGCAATATTCAAAGATTAGGTCTGAATGACCCTCCATGGGGATGGGATGAGCAGAAGAAAATATCTGCATATGGAGAATTACATGTACTTTGGTTTCATTTTCTCTCTGCACATTCCAGTTTTCCCTTTGCACATTTTTTTTTCTCTGCACAATGTAGACACCACAGGCTGTTACTAAGGCAGACAGGTTGCTCACATGGCTACATTCCCGTGCTCAGCCTTGACCATGTTGGGATTAGTTCTTGGTATCTAGTGCTTTCTAACACATACACTGTGCAACGTGCTTCACAGCAATTTTAGTTAACTAGGAGAATATAGTTTTCTGCATTTATTCAAACTCTGATCTCCTCGAAGTCTGTCAACAACTGCAGAGCAGCACCTAAAGCCATGTTAATTTTGTTACAAATGTTCACGAAGTGAACCAATAAATAGGTGTTGATACTGTGCTGTGACTAATCCTTTATTTTTTACATTTATTTTTGGCTGGAGGGGAGAATTGAATATAAAAGCCAGATCTTCAAATTCCTGATATTTACTCATTTGTAAGAAATATTTATTGAATACCTTCTGCACAGCAGGCACCAAGCAAGGCACTGAAGATAACAAAGTTTATGGGATGTTTCTTCTTATTTCTTTAAGGATCTTGTAGTCTAACCCTGTGAATAATGTACACTGAGACTGTGGAGGAAATCCATGTAGGGAACTGCGGAAACAGCATCAGCTCCCCTTGGGCATGTGACGCCATGCGGGCAGTGACATATCTACTCTGTATCACACTATCTGGAACACACAATGGTCACTTGCTAAAGGAAAAATAAATAAATGAATAACCTAAATCATACTGTGCTGTCCAATAAAATTTCCTGGAAGGAAGATTGAGAAGGAATCTACGTGAGAAAGAGCGACGAGGAAGGACATTCTAACTGCCCCTGCCCTTACTTGGTTCTGAGTCCTCCAGGGCTAGGGGAACTCTCAGGCTCTTACTAACCACTGTGGGTGATGATGAAGCATCTGTAAGAACCATGTAGGATAAACACATTTATTTCTGTACTCTTTAAATCAGGATTCTGTGTATATTGATGGTGAGACTTAAGCTTTTCTCCCTGAGACACTATGATATTATTTGGTACTAGGGAGATTGGGTAAGGGGGAGGGGAGTAAACAGGGACAAATATACTATATATATCCCACAGATGTGGGATATAAAACTGAGACTCATGCACATAGATAAGAGTGAAATGGTTACCTGAGGGAGGGGGTGGAGGGAAGGGGAGTAAAGAGGGACAAATATACAGGGATGGAAAATGATTTGACTCTGGGTGATGGGCAGGCACACAAAGCAATCAACAGTTCAAATGATATAGAGATGTTCACATGGAACCTGTGTGCTCTTATTGATTAGTGTCATCCCATTAAATTTGAATTCAAAATAAAAAATAAAGAAAATGTGTCCCTTGAAAAATAAAAATATATTGTCAATTCTCTTCCTTCTAAATGGTACTTTGAACTGAGAAGTGTTTTTTGAGTACAGACATACCAGGTGAGGGTCCTGACCTCCCACACACAAATCAACAAGAACTCTGACTTTTGTGGAAGGTCTGTCAGTCAGTGGGTGAGTCAGAGTTTTATAGATTTAGGGTCAAGCCTTCCTATAACTTTTAAAGAACTCAAAATTATTTTCCTCATTAGTATCAAACTTCAAAAAGTGCTTCCTAAGAACAAAGTTGGGATAGACTGAGCAGACATTATGATGTTACTCCTTCTATTTTAGTAAATATAATCGAGGCTCAGAAAGATTAATCGGTTTGCTGAAATTCAGAAAGTAGTGGAGGAGCTGGACCTTGATCTCTGGGTTCAGCTCAGGTCTGTGCTCATTCTCCTGCCCTGTGTTCCCTCCAAAGGAACAGCAAGATGGGAAACAACAATGGAGCCTCCAAAGACATCAAACGAACAAAAAATGGGGGGCAACATCAAGTCCTGAGGTTGAAAAACCAACACAGTAGGGGTTTCTGGCTATTGCAGCAACTAGATGTACTTGTGAGTGAGAAATGACCCTGCACTTTCAGTAGCTTTAACAATGAACTATTCTGCCATGCACTCCACATACAAAGGATGTTCTCTGTTCATGTAGAATCTCGGAGACCGGGGCTGCAGGAGGCTTCACCATGACATACTCCCATCTTCTCAGAGGCAGGGAAAAAGAGGATGGTTGACTGTACCCTGACTTTTAAAGCTTCTGCCTGGAAGTGACAAATGTCACTCGCTTCCATTTTATTGACTAAAGCAAGTCACATGGCCAAGTCTGCCGTCCGTACTCTCCCAGGGAAGGGTAATGAATCTCCTGAACAATAGTACAGTCTGTCACAGTTGCTTAAGCAGCTTTTGTTATCTTTTAAAGCTATTACAGCTAGGGACAGCATCATTGTCAAAACAGCAGCTCTGAAACTAAAAGACAATCACTGATCTCTCACCTGTCCAGGCTGTCAACACTTGGTGCCAGTGGATACCTTTGTACAGGGATATGATCTCTTAGCCAGAGAAAAAAAGGGAAGCTGCCATCAGGGGCTGGGAGTTCTCCTTGTGCATCCGAATGAGCTGCCTGGAATGGCTGGAATCCAAGTAGCTTGGAAATATTTCACACTTTTCATAACCAGCCACCAGTCTAAGCTCTTGAAAGCTCTATTCTGTTCATCAGTGGACATGCAGTACCTAGCACAGTGTGTGACATACACAGTGATAATAATAACTCACACATATGCTAGCCACTTTTATAAGACTTTACATGTATTAGCACTTTAAATCTTCACAGTCCTAAGAAAAAGGAACTATTATTATCCCCATGTTACAGATGAGGAAAATGTGGCACAGAGGTTCAATAACTTCCTCCAGTTCCCTTAGCTAATGAGTAGCAATGAGAATCAAGAGAGACATTTTAAAGCGTACTATGTAAAACTGTAAACGATAACTGTTGACTATGTTGATTCATTTCTCCTTTTCATTTGTGAGTCTGGAATACGAGTGGGGTACAAGCATGTCATCGGCAATTCACCAGAAGGTGCTACCTCATTATTTTGTGCCCGACAGTTTCAATATACCATTAGCTATAATCATCAATGAATAGCTTGGATAAAGGCTCAAACTAAGCTCTCTCAAATGCCAATTTGGCATTTTATAGAAAAAGCAGCGAGGCTGTTGAGAAAAATGAAAGGTGATTCTTTGAGCCTGCACATGCAGACGGTGAAATCAGAGGGAAGCAGGACTCCAGCCCCCGCAATTAGCTGTGGAATGCTTTGGCTTCATTCTGTGTGAAGTGTTCTGTTGTACAAAAGCTACAAAATAGAGCAGCCCACGCAAGCGTTACCATTTCTGTTTTGGCTGTTGTTCTAAAGAGCTTGTTCATGAAGGACCGATGGCAAGCTGTCATGAGAGGCCTGACTTTTGGCTCACCTGCATGTAGCTATGTGAAACTTTCTATTTCCTACCTCAAGTCATATTTATAGTCTGTGACACTTCCTTGCTCCTCCTTAACAATCTCTTAAAGCCTTTCTTACAGTCAAGAAGTCTTCCAGCATAGATCTACCCACTTACACTCAAACGGAAGGGTTCTTACTGAAACATCCTAAAATCAGTGATGGGATTCAACCAATTTAACAACCGGTTCTCTGCCCTAATGACCGTTTCAAGCATAAAAAGATGGTATATTAAAAGGCAGTTTATTATTTCATGCATTTAATACTTAAATAAGAACAATAAAAGAGGTACAGAAACTAGTATATAGTACAAGAATTTTAAAATATTAATGAAAAAATATTAAATAATATCTGAAAAAAAAACCCACTAAAACTCTTAAGATATTTCCATATTGCTCCTTGATTGGCATCCTCATTTACAATTTTTTTTCACCTATGGACAGAATAAACATTACTATGGGCGCTTAGAATATGTTGTGCAGATAAACTTTAAAAAAATAGTAAGGAATGGAAATTTGTAATTTCCACATTGGGCGGCTGCCCAGGCATCCACTTTAGAGAGAACCCTGAATGCAAGTGCCATTTTAATAACTAGTTCACCAAATTCAACAAAAAATGAGGTATTGGTTCTGCTGAACTGGTGCAAACCAGATGAATCCCACCACTGATCCTAATTATGTTAAAACCTGACGCTGCCGATTCTGGCTCACCAATGCATTTAGTTCTCATGTTACATTCTGAAACAAACTATTTCTTTCCCAGCTTTACTGGTTCCTCCATACTTAAATAAATATAGCCTTACCTTACCAAGTGTGTTATTTCCAATACCTAGAAAAGTATACCAGGGCATAATTTCTTGCTTACTAAAGCAACACAATTTATTTAAGTCATGGTATTCTAACTGTCTTACATGCTGGAAGCTCTGTTTATTCATGATAAATAATTCCACAGCCTTTGCATTTCTGTAGGTCAGGGGTTGCAAACTCAAATGCCGGACAAGTAACGTAAGCAAGTAAAACAAGCAGGGCTTGAGAGTGGAGGGAAATGGTCAAGGTTTTACCCACAGGGGCCACTGTCCAGAGCATTGGCCACTGCTGCTGTTGCAAGAGGCTCTATGCTAGCCTGATCTGTTCTTTCAAGAAAATTTCAAAATTCGGATTTTTTTTGAAACATGAAAACTTCTGGTTTTTAAACGCCATCTCAATTTTTTTTTTTTTTTTTTTTTTTTTGCATTTTTCTGAAGCTAGAAACAGGGAGAGACAGTCAGACAGACTCCCGCATGCGCCCGACCGGGATCCACCCGGCACGCCCACCAGGGGGCGACGCTCTGCCCACCAGGGGGCGATGCTCTGCCCATCCTGGGCGTCGCCATGTTGCGACCCTCCTGGGTGTCGCCATGTTGCGACCAGAGCCACTCTAGTGCCTGGGGCAGAGGCCACAGAGCCATCCCCAGCGCCCGGGCCATCTTTGCTCCAATGGAGCCTTGGCTACGAGAGGGGAAGAGAGAGACAGAGAGGAAGGCGCGGCGGAGGGGTGGAGAAGCAAATGGGCGCTTCTCCTATGTGCCCTGGCCGGGAATCGAACCCGGGTCCTCCGCACGCTAGGCCGACGCTCTACCGCTGAGCCAACCGGCCAGGGCTGCCATCTCAAATTTTAATATATACTATAGGAAGGGCATTCCAGGCGGAGGGAACTGGAGAGAGCGTGGTACGATTGCGGGCTTCAAGTCATTTCATGTGCGAGGGTGAAGTGCACAGTGAGTAGTGGGAAACGGGGCTGGAGAGTCGCTTGGATTTTTTTGTGTAGGTGACGACATTTCACTTAAGGATAGGAGCAGTTATGTAACATGGCTAGATTCACGTTTATTTCAGTGGTTAAGTGGATGGGTCAAGGAGGAAAACACGAGTTGGGACAGGAGTCAGGAGGATGCCGTACCCTCAGGGGAACCTGTTGAGGACCTACCATTGACAGAAATGCAGAGGACAGGTGACCCAAGAGCTCGGAGGAAGACAATGAGCAGAATGTGGGGATGGATTCAAAGTGGTCACGAGGGAGAAGGAAGGAGAGAGGATGTTACTCAGATTTCAGATTGGAAAAGTGAGTGGTGAGTGACTCCTGTCATTCGCTGGTGCTGGAAATAGAGAGGCAGGAACAGGCAAGGTTAGCTAGTGAGTAGGGGAAGGCGGAGGTGATACCTTCAGTCTTTGGTAAGTTTTGTGTGATGTGCTTGTGAGACAGCCAGGTAGGCCGGAGATAATTTATTGGAAGACATCATGTGAAGGTGGTGCATGAAGTCCTGGGAGGGAGCGGATGATGAGACAAGAACAGGCTGGGCAAAAGAGCTGCAGAGCAACCACCTTTAGGGTGAAAATAAAGGAGATGACTCATGGGGTTAACAAAGGTCAAGTATTCTCACTTTCATGATATGTGCCCCCAGAGACTTAAACCGCACAAAAAGCCTCATGGAGGTGTGGGATGAGAGCAATGCTTCCCCAGGCCTATGTATTGCAATGGTTTGTGTATCTGAGAGGACAGTTACAAGTTTACTTTGCATGTGGCAATCCGATGAAAAACCTCACTACAACTGCATGTGACACCTATAATGGCCCCTGAAAAGGCCCCAGGTGGCGTGGATTGAACACAATAAAGCAGCTTTCCTGGGGCTGCCCATTTCCTCCCCTACAATTATTCTTCAAAAGGCAACTGCAGCTAGGCATGTTATCACACTCAGAACAGGCCGTACAGTGATTTTGGGCTTTGACTCCATCAGCAGGCTTTCTAGAGATTCAGGCAGTTATCGACTTTTGAATCTGCAGAGGCACATCATGGGGAACAGAAACCTTGCATTTTGCCACAGAAACCAGCCTCATGTGGCTCGGGCTAAAGCTGACTGCGGCATCTCTCCTGGCACTGGGGCACCAGGGACACCCTCGCCGTTACTGGGGGGCTCCAGTGGTTCCGCAGCAGTGCCTCAATGACCTTCAGAGAAACCAGCCTCATGCGGCTCGGGCTAAAGCTGACTGCGGCATCTCTCCTGGCACTGGGGCACCAGGGACACCCTCGCTGTTACTGGGGGGCTCCAGTGGTTCCGCAGCAGTGCCTCAATGGCCTTCAGAATATGCTAACCATCTTTGAAACGTATCCCTAAAGAAAAATATATTTCTACTTTACTTATGTAATCTTTACATTTTTTTTTTAAATTTGTTAAAGTTTTACGGAGCTGTGTGCTTTTGTTCCGTATTTATGGTGACAAGCTTTTGTATCTGTGAAGCAAGCCCACTGAATGCCACTGTTCTGAGCTCCCTGCCACTGTACAACCCCGAATCTCTTGGGCCACCTAAACGAAAGCTTTGATACATAAAGATCTTCCTTGCTCAATCTTTGCAGGTTGATCAAATCACCCGGTTAATGCAAAATGCAAAATTAGTTCATTTTCTCAAATTACTTTGGTGTTAGCATTTATTAGAGAAACTGCCCAAGTTACTCAAGCCAGGGAAGTATGAGTGACGGAAATGGAGGCAGTTAATGTTCAAAGCTTTTGTTTTTGTTTTTGTTTTTAATGAGAGGAGGGGAGATAGACTCTGCATGTGCCCAACCCGGATCCACACAATAACCCCCATCTGGGGCTGATGCTGGAATCAACACAGCTATCTTCAGTGCCTGCGACCGATGCTCAAGCCAATTGAGCCACTAGCTGCATGCAGGAAGGAAAGAGGGACAGAAAGAGAGGGAGGGGAAGAGAAGCAGATAGTCACTTCTCTTGTGTGCCTTGACCAGGAATCAATCTCGGGATGTCCATACTACAGAGTGATGCGCCAACCAGCCAGGGCCTGATGCTCAAAGTTAAATGTTCAGTCAAACAGTATGTTTCCAATTCATTGCAGGAATGATTTAGTGAAAAGAGCATTGACTTGTAGTGAAAAACAAGCCTGTCCCTAGGCAGTTCGCCTATTGAGTTTGGTACTCTGAAAGCAATTTCAATTAATGAACTTCTGAAAGGCATACAAGAGCTTTTAAATCTCTTTCTACTTTTGTACATATGCATATGTTTTTCTTTCCTCTGACTTAACATATGTTCATTGCTATATGAAATTTATAAAACTAGTTAGCCAAATGACCAAACTATTTCATTAATTTATTTTCTTGAACATTTTTGCAGTTAAAGCAACTTCGCTACTAAACAAAGACAAACAAAAAAAGGTGAGGAGAGATAAACAGAGATGTGGCTCTAAGCGAAGATGCGATGTAGGTCAGTTAGACACCTGCCATCCTGTGTTCTCTACTGAGCATCCACACCAGGCCTCAGTTTCGACTTTCCCACCTAAAAATCCCCCTACTGCTTGAATATGGCTTTGAATCAGTAAAATGAAAACTGCTGGGCTATATAATCATTAAGTGTTCTTCTATTTCTTAACATTTATGCTGCTGAAGGCATTGGCTGCCTTCATAAGTACTAAGTTTGATAGAAAACAAATATCCCTCATTGTGGTAGAATATTATATTTTCCCCACTACAAGCTCATTCTACCTATTTCTGTCTCTGATTATTTCAGAGAAAACTATTGACCTGGAAACATTTCTTTACTTTAATCCTGGGGTCTGAACCTCATTTTTCCAGCATTCTTTACAAAACAAAGCAAAATTTTCAAAATGCCAGCAAAGCCTCTTGACTATGTCAAGAATAAGTAGTCCGTTGTAGGTGGCACCCTCAGAGGGGCGTCCACAATCCTGCTAACCCTGCATTAGAAATGATGTATTTTCATGAATGAGGAGGCATATTGACTACCTGACATAGATTTGGTCCCAACGCAATCCAATTTGTTTAAGTAGGGTCACTAATTATTTAGCATAAGCTTTATCTATCCTGAAACTCAATAACACTAAAACTTGTTGATGCCATTCTTTCTTAATATTATACATTTTGGCGAAGGATAAAGCTCTTAGATGTGTTTGGCATAAAAATGATTTGCATCACAGGTCAATCAATGGTCAAGATTATTTGGGAGTGGAAGAGAAGAACTTGGGCTATTTGGAATCCTAGATTATTTGGTTGGCTACAAAAGTGATCACTTAAATACAGAATATAGCGGGACAAACAACCGGAAGCCAAAAATGATATCACAGAAACAGAGTGAAAAAAAAAGACTGTATATTGGTAGCAAAGGCAAGTAAAACTACAATGGGCAACTACAGACACAGAAGAGACTACAAAGACAGCAAACAGGCCGCCAGAAATGGTTCAGGATCTGGCAAATTATAGCCGGAGTCAGATGAGGATACCCATACAAAGGCCTGGGACAAATCTGATTTGCCTATAGAGACTGTTGTACCTTTCTAGACAGAGGCTGCTAATGATTTCCTCAATATCCATATTCAGTCTCTCCATTTGCTCTTAATAGACTCCTCCAAATTTTAGCTAAATGCATGGTCCCTTATCTATAGATTACATTTCCCAGCCTGCCTTGCAGCTTGGGATGACTCCGTAACTCAATTCTGGCTTATAAAATGTCAGTAGAGGGTGTGTGTGCCCCTTTTTGCATACATTCCAACAGAAGTTGTTTGTCTTCCACTTCTTTTTGCCACCTATGTACTAGAATGTGGATGATGCGATGCTAAACCACGTGTATGAGAGTTATCTCCTCATGTAGGTGGAGCAACAAGACACAACAGGGGTCTCTGCTGAACTCATGAATCAGAACTGTCCTGCCCCCCCTGGTCTACCTATCAGGTCAGATGTTTTTAGGAAAGGGCTCTAAAACCCACTGAACTAATATTCTAACTCAATCAATTCTTTCTTCCTCTTTATCCTTTGTGTGCATATACATGTATACGTGGACATTATGTGTTTTAAAGGCTCTAATACATCATAGATCATTTGAACATGATTATCACAAGTGAGATGACTTAAATCATTTAAGATTAAGAAAAATATATATTTTTTGTAATTATGCACCTACAACATAGCTTCATCTGTGAAGTTTTATACAGGTTATTTTAAAACTATTTTTATAATCCAATATAGCCGTATCAATATTGGTTTTAAGAAGATAAAACATTTCATGAGATGTTATTTGTAGGATCTGAAACTCTTTTCTTTTAATGATATAAGAACACCCATTGACACAGTTAGCAAGTAAAATATATTTTTAATTGGGTTAAAATTAGTAATAAAAAATTTATTGGATTATCAATTTAGTGACCTGTACAAAGAACCTGGTTATGATGTGGTTCTGGGCTCACTCCTGAGTGTGCTCATCTGTGAATCAGCTGTGGAGCTTGGCTTCTCTCCACCTGTATAGCTGGGACAGTTGTTGATACTCTTATTTGCTGTGCTTATAATTCTTTCTGGGAAAAAGGATACACCCCTATTGGTTAAAAACCAACATGGCAATTTCATGCTGCAACAGTAGTGCCCTCTTCTAGCTTGATTGCTGCCCCATAAAGGTGATCATGCCTTTGGGTTTAAAACATGAATTAAGTAACTAGAGGTCATTGGGTACTGTTTTGTTTGTTCCTGAATGTCACTACCTTTACCTACTATCGTAGCCATGACAATTTACCTCAAACTTAATGTATTACCTAGCACAAATTTACCTTACAGTTTTGTAGGTCGGAAGTCTGACATAGGTCTTACTGGGCTACAATCAGTGTCTAACAACCACACTCCTTTCTGGAGGTGCTGGCGGAGAACCTGTTTCTTTGCATCTTTCAGGTTCTAGAGGCTGTTGTGTGCCTCTCCTGGTGGCTCCGTTTCTCCCTCTTCAAAGCCAGCAATGCTGCGCTGAGTTCTCACACTGTATCGCTCTGACTTCCTCTCTTGCCACCCTCCACTTTTAAAGACAATTGTGACTCCATTGGGTCCAGAAACCCAGGACAAACTCTTCATCTCAGGGTCAGCTGATTAGCAACCTTAATTCCACCTGCAGCCTTATTTCCCCTTTGCCATGTAAAGTGACACATTCACAGGTTCCAGGAATTAGGACATGGACATCTTTGGGGGACCATGACTCTGTTTAAAACAACCACTTCTGAATTAAGTTGATAATTTTTGCGTCTCTCATTGCAGCTGAACAACTTCTGTAACGGTACTCCTTTCATCACAGGATAAAGATGAGGTGACTCCGGACAATTGGAATGAAAGCAATAGGAGAGTTAAGCATGGACCATCTTTGAAAACCCACAGGAAGCAGTCACTGTAAATTCCTCACACTCTCAGAAGGTCTGGGGCGCTATGGGGAGTGGCCACAGTTATCCCTGTGTCTCTGTTTGAGCACCTTAATACCTCTTACTGCATAGGAGGAGATTAAGACTAAAAAAACTTCAGAATAATCTCATCCACCAAAATAATCAGGACCGGGGGCAGGTTCAGTAGAGAGATCAAGTCATTGTATGACATATTCAAGTATACTGTGATCAATGTGGACAGTCTATCTTCTTCTCTGTCTTGAGTTCTTTATAGCTATTTTTTCTTTTTTAAACTGGGCTCGCATCAGAGATAAGAGAGCTTTGGAACCAAATTCTTTTGTAATGTCAGCAACTAAGCCTTCTTGGTTGGTACTAGAGAAAAATCCCTGCCTTTTCTCTGCCTTAGAAGAGCTGTTCCTTAGAAATTCTATTCCAGCTCAATTGTCATTGGAATCAGTCTCCCTATGACTCAGCAGCAGAGTCAGCTACAGTGACTCAATATGTCACATGCAAAGAAGGTGTAATTTCAAACACATTAACATAGTGTGGGTAATTCAATTTCTAATAGAGATATTACATAGTTTTCCACATTTCTTGTTTATCTTCATTAGCATCACAAACTGGATATTCCTTACTCCTTGGCTGGTTCTCTCAAACCTGATATGGATGATCATCTTAAAATTAGTACTGGGTCCTGGTTGGGTAGCTCAGTTGGTTGGAGCATCATCTGGATACCCCCAAATTATAGGTTTGATTCCTTGTCAGAGTTCATACAAGAATCAACCAATAAATGCATAAATAAGTGGAATAATAAATCAATTTCCCTCTCCCTCAAATCAATCAATAATTTAAAAAAATAAATTAAAAATGATTAGTATTGCTAGAACTGAAATCTCACAACTTGATTTCTTGCCTTTGAGTACCAGAGTATGTGGGAAGTAGCTGAAAATGATGTCATAATTGCACAATATGTTGCATAAGGTTGGGTAAAGTAAGAAACCTTTTGTCATAAGAATCAAATACCTATTGAAAACAATGTAAGAATTGAAAGTGTGTATTAATTCCAATTTTATATAATAGAATAATATTTTAAAATATTCAACATGTTCAAAAATGTTTTATTTAAGCTGAATAAAAGCAAAGACAACTCCCCCCAATTTAATAGAGATTTCTGATACCAGATACAATAGTCTTTATTTCATTTAATTGCTCAGGACATTAATTTTCACTACAAATTCAAAATCTAATTAACATTTTAGTAATGAGAGTATGTGTATGGACACACAGTACTTATAAGACAATTTACTAATACTTCTGGATAAGCTTTTCTGTTAATGCCCCCCTGGTGCTCTATTAACATTGCCAATTTCCTTTAGCTAATAATATAAGGTCTCATATCTTCAAATTTAATTTTATGAGAAGTTTCTTGAAACCAAATGGTGATGTTAATATTTTCCCTGAAGGAGTTTAGAACAATATTTCTCCTTAAAAAGCCCAATAAAACAATTCCTATGGAAATGAAAATATATTTTCTTTGGAATCAGTTGCTATCTTTGTTATGTGTGATTTGCAAATTTTGCTTTTGTTTATAAACATATTTTACCTTTTTTCCTGTAATTCTCTATAAGCAACACAACAGATTATAATGAGTACAATCAGATCTACAAAATTAGTGAATTGCTCAAATACTGTTCTTCTGGAAATTTTTGTCCAATAAAGACCTAAGTACCTACTTCATCTTGGGTTGTTCCCAGTATAGGCATTAGCTAGAAGATACTTACAGGATTTATTTATGGCATGTATATTAGTTTTCTGTGGCTATTGTAACAAGTTACCAGAAAATTTGTGGCTCATAACAATAAAAATTTATTCTTACACAGTTTAGGTGGCCAGAAGTCGCCAAGTCATCAAGGTGTTAAGTGTTACACTTCCCACAAAACTCTCTTCAAGGATCAGTTCCTTGACTCTTTCAAGTGGCTATTGGCATTCCTTGACTTGTGGCTGTTATCACTCTAATCTTTGTCTTTATGGCCACTTTGCTCCTCTTCTTCTTTTTGTCTTCCCTTCTGTGTTTCTTAAATTTATCTCTTTCTCTTAAAAGGACACTGGTCATTGGATTTAGGGCTCATCAGGACAGTCCAGAATTATCTCCTCAAGTCAAGATCCTTAACTTAATCACATCTGAAAAGACCCCTTTTGCAAATGAGGTAACATTCACAGGTTATATGATATATGATATGGATATATGATATGGATATCTTTTAGAGGGCAATTATTTGATATTTAAAATAATTTTGCTTGCCTGACCTGTGGTGGCGCAGTGGATAGGGTGTCAACCTGGGAATGCTGAGGTCACTGGTTCAAAACCCTGGGTTTGCCTGGTCAAGGCACATATGGGAGTTGATGCTTTCTGCTCCTCCCCCTTCTCTCTCTCTCTTTCTCTCTCTCAAAAAATTAAATAAAGTTGAAAATAAAATAATTTTGCTTGAAATCTTTTAGTTCTTCTGCCTTATAATTCCATTGTTCCTCCATTAAATTTAAAGAAATAGAGATAATCCTAGAATATTTTGTGTATATATACCCAACTTAAATATATTAAGAAACATGTTCTGATCAAGTATGGAAAAAAGTCTTTTATTCCAGGAGTTGAAAGAAATCACCCACAATGAAAAAACAAAGAATAATTGTACTAAAAAAATGATAATTGTCTGTTTTTGTATAATTGACTTTGTTACACAAGAGAGCGGAGGCTGGCATAGAGTTATTCAGAAACATGTGTTGATTGTTGAATTAATGAATAGAAGGAACTAACTAGACTTTTACTTGTTCTGCAGTCTTACCATTGTTAGTATTGATTCTAAGTACTGATTACACTACAGAAGAAGGTTTACACCATATTTGGACTTAATTTATGATAGTTTTAGTTTAATTGTAAGATAAATAATTAATTAATTCTAATGGATTTCAATTGGATACTGTGGAAATAGTGACCAGTGGACAAATGTTCCTAGAAAATAAAAGATCAGTACAGTTTCTACAGAAGATATAGGCCTTACATTATACTAAGTGTGGTAAGGAAATACCAGAGAACTACAAATCATGTTCCATGCTCTCAAGGAATTAGTATTTGGTTGAGGATAAGACCACAGCAACATTAAAAAAAACAATGATCTACCATAGAAATGTAGACTTCAAACCTACATGATCTCATTAACAGATGTCCACAAAAGTCTAAGGTACATTATGTAAGTTTAAGAAAAAGAACATAAAAAAGGAGACTAGAAAGAAGGGAGAGTAATTCACTCAACTCCTGTGTCTTTCTGAAGGCACCATCACTGATGAACTCTTTGGTGATTTAGCTTTTCTATGATCTTCTGGAATAAGCTCATGAACCTGCCCTCCTCCCCCCAAGTGCTCTGAATTTGGGTTTACGACCCACTCATTTCAGGAGGTTAACATGGATCACAATGTTCTGGTGTGAAGAGAGAAAAAAAGTAGTTTCAATACTTAAAAATAACAAAATGAAATAAATATACACCCAGAACGAAAAATAAATTTGCATGGATAGTGAAATACAGTATATGCGGCCCAACTAAGAAAAACACTAAAAGATACAGTTTAACAATCTCCAAATATGTGAAGACTATAAATAACAAAGTAGAAAACAAATTAGTTAGCTTGAGGCATATCATTATGGTGAGGTGAAATGCAAAGAAATGAGCAAAGAAAATAAATATTTCTTTTCAACCATTAAAGGCAAGGAAATGGCTTTTAGGTTTATTCAAGGACTACATTAGGAGATTACCTGCAAGGGAAATTAATAAAATGTCTTTCTCCCCTCCACTTTGACTATAAGCTTCTTTGTATGAGGATATTTTTAGCATGTCTTAAATTTATTAACTTTATATAGAGAGGAAGAACGAGAGAGAGAGAGAGAGGAAAACATCAGTTTGTTGTTCCATTTATTTATGCATACATTGGTTGATTCTTTTATGTGCCTTGACGAGGCATTGAACCTGCAACTTTGGCATATCAGGGTGAGATTCTATAACCAACTAAACTACCCAGACAGAGTTGAGGATCTTTATTGAGGTGTCCAAGCATCTCAATCCCAGTGCCTTGTATATTGTAGGAGAAGATTAACTTTCCTGCTCATTGAAAACAGACACTTGACATGAGAATTTAAGAGTTAAATGCAAAAATTTGGCCAGAGACCGTGCTCTGCCATAGTTTATGCAACTGTAAAATCAGTAAAACAGTGGCATGGCTGAATCGTGGGAGGGTTGCAAAGATTAAACATAACACATGTACTATGTTGAGCAGTGCACCTGGCTTGGAGTAGCTGCTTAATAATTGTTAGCTCATTGTTATCTTTCATCAATGCATTAAAGTTGTATTCAAATAAAAAAAATAATCAAAATATTTGATATAATGTGTCCCCACTGAAGTCAATATGAATTATAATATGGTCAGTCTGATTGTCACTGATATTTCAGGTGGCTGATAAATTTATGTCCTATATTAGGAGGTCTCGGGGCTGTGATTGTGTAATCTCTACCTCTTTCAATTTGCTTGGTGAGGTTAAAGTCTGGCCCTGGCAAGTCACACTTCCTTCATTTTAACTAGGATTAAAGATCCTTCCTTGTTTTGTTTCACCAAAAGATGCGTGTCAGTGAATGAGATTTGTTGATAACAGGCTTGAGGTTTAGTCCTTCCACAATCCTAATGCTTAGCAATAGAGAATTTTGAATTTCAAACTTTTGTGGCTTATGTACCAAATTAATACCCAGAGACTCCAGAAAGATACAGCAGAGCTGAGAAAGTGGGCTGGGTTTTCATTTTAAAAAGTATTTGTTTTATTTTTTTGTAAAGAATAGTTTAGAAATAGTCATAACATATCATTTGTGTTACTTGATTTGCATAAACACAATTTTTTTCAGTGAAAATAATTTGCACTCAGTTAATTTTGAAGTTCTTTTATCTTTTCCCTGAGACTCTAGAGAGAAAACTATTTCATATGGGCATGATCATAAGCTATTACTACCTAGAACTAAATATGTCATCAGGGCTGTTGTGCGTTACAAGAAATGCCCACCCACTCATATTACATTTAATGGGGGGATGCCTCTAAAATTAACAGAGTTCAGATGTTGACTCAGGATAGGCCTAAACCAACCATCAAACAACTCTAAAAATAAAATATAATGATTTAATGTGTAGACAGCTGTACTGGCACTGAATAATCTCCATTTGCAATAATTACCCAGTTCTGTGACCAAATTTGATTCTCTCAGTACTGTTCCATCTGGATATTTAATACACTCATCTGTGTTTATGCAGATTAATGGGTATTAAATTGTAATGATCAGATTACAGATTTAACTAATTTAAGAATAGAAATGTACTTTGAATGCTATTTGGTTACTCTTAGATTTTGAATAATGTAAAATAATCATTTACAATTTAGATTACTTACAGCTACACCAAAACACTGAGGCAGATTATATGATAGATGCCGAGAATTATAATTTGAATCTGAGAAATGAACTTTCTAATGAATTTATGTGTACTGTTCATTCAAGCATATACAATTAATAAATTAAATAACATTTTGGGGGAATTATTAACCCGGTATTTCACAGATATTTATTTAATGCAAGTGATTTCTGACTTTATCATGATTTAAATAAAACTTTGTCTATTTATAATTTTGGGATTATATGAAAATATGCTCCTTATTGCAAACAGTTGACTCACTGATGAATTTTGAAGACAATACACTTAGCCTGGAGAAGAGAATACATAGATGGGACTATTGAATTATTTGGAGAAAGACCTATTACATATAATTCATGTAATTTCCAAAGATAGAAATTCAAACAGTGGGTGATAGGTATAAAGGAAAATTTATTATCAGAGTACAAAAGAATTTCCCCAAGGTCGAGCTGACTGGGGAAGGACTGGCTGCTTCAGATGGGAGTAGTTCTCCCACTGAAGTAGGTTCTTAAGAATGGGACCACAAGCCACTCAGCAATGATGCTGTGTAAAGACTCTGAGTCCAGAGAGAGTGTTAGCCCTAGCTGCTACAGTTTAGTCATCTTGCAGTTGCCAAAATAAGTGTTTGGGATTGTCTGTTGAATGTATTCAACTCAACTACCAGTTTTTTTAAATAAATTTTTATTAATGTTAATGGGGTAACATCAATAAATCAGGGTACATATATTCAAAGAAAACTTGAATTTCCAGGTTATCTTGTCATTCAATTATGTTGCATACCCATCGCCCAGAGTCAGATTGCCCTCCGTCACCCTCTATCTAGGTTTCTTTGTGCCCCTCCGCCTCCCCCTTCCCCTCTCCTTCCTTCCCTCTCGTGTCCTCCCTCCCCCCACCCCTGGTAACCACCACACTCTTGTCCATGTCTCTTTCAACTACCAGTTTTTCTCATAACTGTAGCATGCCACTTCTTTGCATAGGAACACATCACCAAGTTTGAGAAGAGGGCCATCTAGTGGAAGAAATAAGCAAAAAAGAAAAGGGTCTCCTGTTCAAAACTAAAAAAAAATTTTTTTAATTTACTTTTTATTGATTTCCTCAGGAAAAAATTTAATACACTTAGCTTCATAAATATATAGCTAACAAAAGACAGTAATTGTTCATGATCAGGTGATTTAAGTAAGATAATTGTTTCAACTTGTCCTTTAATACATGTTTAACAAATGTCTTTTTAGTCATTTTTCTCTCATCAATTCAAATTAGGCTCTCTGAGGATGAATTTGCTTGTCCTTATAAAACATAAGCATGTGACCCTCTCAGCTGTCAATGAAGATCTGCTATTTTAAGCTTAATCATTTAGCAGAGGGAATGGCAAACAAACAAACAAAATATCTACTTGCCTAAACTGTAAAGACAATTGCTTTATTCAAATCTTCACTAAAATAATCATTTCAGGTTTTGTTCTCATAAATTTGAAATATATTCAAATATTTTAATATTGTAATACATTTTTCTAAGGGAATAAGTAATTCTGTATCTATTTCTTTTTTTCTTCTTCTTCTTTTCCAAGTAAGAGGAGGGGAGATAAAGAGACAGACTCCCACATGTGCCCCAACCAGGATCCACCCAGCAACTCCCATCTGGGACTGATGCTTTGACCATCTCAGGCCCAGCTCGCAACAAGCTATTTTTAGTGCCTGAGGCAGAGGCTCCACGGAGCCATCCTCAGCACCCAGGGTTGGTGTGCTCGAACCAATCTAATCAAACCATGGCTGCAGGAGGGGAGGGGAAGAGAGAAAAAGAGAAAGAAAAGAGAAGAGGGAGGAGTGGAGAAGCAGATGGTTGCTTCTCCTGTGTGCCCTGACTGGGAACAAACCCAGGACATCCACACACTGGGCTGATTCTCTACCACTTAGCCAACTGGCAAGGGCCTGTATCCATTTCAAGAAAGAACAATATAGCAGTCATTTAGAACCTGCTTGCCTGAAATAAGGTAAATGCAACTCTACCGAATAAAATAACTAACTCATTACTGATTTTTCCCATCATTAATATCTATACCTAAATCACACATTAGTGCTGGAAACATCATGTTTAAGAGCAGAGCTGGTATCTTATTCTTTGTATCCAGAATAGAGTATATATTTTAGGCACTTAAATATTTGGTGAATGAATCTCTTCAAATCCATCTTAGCTGGTATAATTCCACCCTACTTTGAGCACTCAGAGCTCTGTCTGGGCCTTTTTATAAGGAATTGGGAATATAAGGAATAAGAATTGATGTACCCTTCCCCCTCATTCATTCATTCATTCATTCATTCAGTGCCAGGCCCTGTGCAGAACACAAAGGCATTTTGCAAAGTGGCTTCCTTCTTTAGATCTTTACCTATAAGAAGGAAGATACTGCCCCTACATTGCTTTGGACAAAATACTATACAACTTCAATTTGTATTTTGTTGAATACATAAATAAGTTAATAAATTGCTAACTTTTGTGAGTGTTTACTACTAATATATATATTTTTTACTTCATTCCCTTTCCTTTTCCTTCAGGCCTATATACTGTGAGTTCATAAATAATAGCCAACATGTATTGGGCATTCATTAAATTTAGGCATTATTCTCAATACTTTGTACATAGGCCATTTGATTTAATTCTCATAATAACCTTATAATACAAAATTTTAAAAATGAAATACTTATTTTTTTCAAGTGAGGAAACTGAGGTTAGGTAATTTACTCAAGGTAAATGGGCTGGTAAGTAGCAAAGCGAGTAAATGATCTCAAATAGTTTCTGGTTTCAGAGATGGTTCTTCTAACTACTGCATTTATCCTGATTCTTATAATGACCCTCTGGGGAAATACCCAGATACACAGACATCAATAACAGTGAAGTGAAAATGGGTATTATAGCAATTTTATGGAAGATTGAAAAGTATTCTACAAACCAGGAGATGGAAACAAGAAGAGCAACCGAAGTCTTACATGGAAAAATCAGAAAAATGTTTTAGGTAGAGGATAACAGCACAGGAGACTGCGTTCATATCGGAGCCCATTACTTACTACATAGGGAACCAAGGTACCTAAGTAACTGCTAATCTGCCCTTGTTTCTCTAATCTGAAAACAAAGCAATGAGAATGCACTCTTCAGTATCTGCGAAGATTAAAGACGTTAATATGTATAAAGTACTGTACTGAGAAGACAACTGGCTTACTAATACTGCTCTTGTATTTCATCACATTGATGACACCCTTCATCATAAAACGCTCCATTATTTTCTGTATTGCCTTGGTAGGAAAAAATACCTACTATAAATGCAAAATGTCATCAATTTGGAGAGGCACCCTAATGTCAGAGATGTTGAAATGTGAAATAAAAAGTATGTCTTGGAATTGATGAAATACCATTTTATTATGCGCAGAATAAAGAAGAAAAAAAACCATCTGGGAGAATAAAATGTTTGAGTACATTAACATTTTCATTTATTTTTCAATTCTCTATTTCACTTTCTGTTCATTTTTTCAGATATTTTGCACCTGATCATCAGTTTTCAGTATCATTGGTCTGAGAATACTACATATATTCAGACTTCAAACTTAATAGTGGTGCTAATTCTTCAGAGAAACCACAACAGCGTTCTGAAAGAAAGGCAAACATGAATGAGCGTGTGGGGGAGTGAGGGGAAGACAGCTGAAGAACATGTGGAGATTTTAAAAGAGCTTCAAGTCAATACTCCAAACTACCTGACAAATACGAGAACCAGGAAAATATAAAGGGTTGAAAAATTAAATCAGGTGTCAAAATGAGTTGCCAGACTTAAGACAAATCAATTATTCATTCAACAAATATAAAGCTAAACAATGTGAACTTAATGTGCTATATGTGATGTGTGAAGAATATAAAAAATGAATAAGACATTGTCAACAGGAATAAAAAATACACAAAAGAGAATGGGAATTAAAAGCATGTTAAAAAGTGGCATAGTTAACTGTGACTATAACCTAGTTTTCCTATTGATAATATAATGTTTTCCCGATTAATACCACATTATTGTTTTCTTTTATACTTTGAATATGACCAGAAGTACTCAGCATTCATGAAAGGGAAATTTGGTACCTATTGAGGAGAGGCTGATTCTGCAGTGAAGTTAAGGTAAGCCGCTTCGTGGGATGGAAGTCAACCCCGGAGGAAGTACCAGATAGATTGTGAGGATTTAGAAGAGGCAACACTGGCATGGTGCAGTGGAATAGTTATTAGACCAGGAGTCCAAGTAATTGAACTCAAAATCCAGTTCTGTATCAAACCAGCTGCATTATATTGTGCGAATTACCTTATCATTTGGGCTTCTATATCCTTGTTCATATAAAGCACAGATTGAATTTAGGACTTTAAATTTCCTTCCACTGCCTATCCTTTAATTTTTTGATATTATGTTCAACATGATGAGAGAGGCAGAGAAAAAGGCTGCTGTCAGATGCTGGGCTTCAAGTACATGCTTGATGATTTATGGGTAGAACATTGGGGTTTTCAAAAGAAGTCTATCCCTCTTGGCGTATTACCTTAGTAAATTTCTACTCTGTGTGCCTGGTAATAATTATGACCACCATTTAGAAGCCAGAAACCTCTACACTTTATCTCATTTATTCCTTACCATACCCCTCAGAGGTGTGTGTTGTGACTTTCATTTTATGAAGGAAGAATAAGAGCACAAAAAAATGATTATTAATAATGATAGTAACAATTACTTGTGTTTAACATCCACAATTCCTGTGCTAAGGGCTTTTCAAATATGAACTCATGGAATCCTCACATCCACCTTGTGAAGAAGGTTCTGCTATAATTTCCAGGCTTGTAGCTGAAACATCCCATCCGATGACTAAATGACCTAGTCATGTCACATTGTTGGTTGGAGAAACAGCATTTAAACCTAAGCAGTCTAGCTGTGGAATCCAGTACCCAGCCTCAAACATCTGGTTAAAAATATGCACAAGGTCACACAAATAATAAGAAAGAAAACAAGAATCCAGACTTGATCCCAAAATACAGACTTTTAACTGTTTTGCAAACTCAGAGTTCTTTTGGGGCCAGAAATATAAAATAAATGACTTATGATAGGATCTGAACACACTGAAGAGTGCATACTCTCTGCCTGAAAGCATCCAAATTCTAAGTGCTTTTTAAAGCACTGTGCAATCCAAATAAACATATATTCTGATTTTAGCCGGGTGTAGAAAAATGTGGGCTGAGAAAATCCTTCACAAATAATTCAATAAATATTCTAGCCCTCTTTGCAGAATTAAAGAGTTTCAGTTTATCCTTTATTAAAACAAACAAAATAAATGTGATAGTTGTTTTACCTCCAGGAAGATGGAACCATGAAACCACCAAATGTGTGATTGAAGTTTAGACAAACACGCGAGAGCAATAATCATTATGTCAATAACCAGAGAGGGCAGCTCCAGCCTCAACCAGGGCAGCTGGGAAAGTTGTAGAGGAAAAGCACTTGGGAAAGAGGAAACTCCTACAACATCCACTGTCTTAACAGTGACGGTAACTGTGAGGCCATGCAGAGCACTGTAGGAATTCCAGCAGGGCTAGGGAGCAACTGACAAACCAGTTCTACATGTTCTATGGATAGAAACCATTGAGGAGGCAGCCAGATGGATAGAAGGAATGTGTGTTCAGTAGCCAGAAGTTCAACATTCCACTCCAGCTCCAGTAACTGTTGGCCTTGAGAAGCCTCATGGCTTCTCAGAGCCCATTTTGTATTTTAAAAGACAATCATTTTTGTCTTAACTATTTCATTGAGATATTCTAATTAAGTATAACTGATATATCCTTTATGGATATGGGTGTGGGTTTTTTTTGGGTTTTTTTTGTTTGTTTGTTTTTTAAGAAAAAGAAAAAAAGGCTTTTGGGCCAAACTCCATTTAAACAACAAAGCACTGCATATGAAAGAAAACCTTCATATTACACATTTTGAGACTTCCCCGTGTCCTAGGTATATAGCACTGGGAATATTTGACACAACTGAAGCCAGTATGGGTATTTTGAGACAATCTTCTGAAGCTGCTGGTAATAGAATGAGATCTGTGCGCTTTAGTAAACAGAGAAAACTTTTCATCCACAGCCTACAGCACTTTTTATTCTCCAATATTTTTCCTCCTATATCTCTTCCAGCAACTACTTTAAAAGAACTTAGGAGAGGTCATGCTCACTTTAAACATTTTCTTTTTAGTTTCAAGATTCAATTCTTTGGACTCATTCTCATTATGTGTTTATTCAAATATAAATATTGTCAGGTATTTAAATGTCCAGAATCTGGGAAGATATTGATTACAAGACATAACCTCTGCCTCTAATTAGTGACGTGTTTGAAGGGGAGATAGACATGTCAACAATAACAGAACAGTGGAAATGGCCCTAGTGAAAGTGCACAAAAGAAATAACAGGCGCACTGAGAAAGGGCACCTAATCTGTCTGGATGGGAGAAATGAGCAGGCGTTTTCCAGGCCGGCAGGTGCGGCTGCATAGACACAGGGCAGATAAGAATGAGCACTGTAAATTCTCCATATAAGTTGTTCAGTTCAAGTAGGGCATATGAGAACATAAGTGAGACTAGAACAGATGGAGTTGGATATGTTTTCATGAGCAAGATGGTGAAGGGCTATGTGCAGTATGTTAAGCAATGCTTGATGGTGAACCATTGAAATTTTTTGAGTAATACGAACAGATTTGCCTGTGTAAATAACTTTAGAGACAAAAGAGATCACAACCAGAGTCAGGAATGCCATATTGGAGGTTACTACTCTAAACAGGGCAGGAAATTATAAATCCCTAATCATTACAATTGCAGTTGAGATGGCAAAGAGTATGTAGATTAGAATTATTTAGGGTTCTTTATGTGACTCAGTAGGTGAGGTGGGGATACACACACACACACACACACACACACACACACACACGGGGGGGGGAGAATTTAGGAGAATTTAGTGTCACTCTATAGTTACGTTTTGGGCAAATGGATGAATATATTTACCAACACAGGGAATAGCAGGAGGTAATATGAGAGAACTGTGCATGATTTGGCTTTAAAATAGTTAAATTTGAGTTACCTATGCACCATCCAGAGGGAGATACATGAAGAGGTTGAATGGCCAAATAACTGTTAATGGTGGTTGGTTTGGACATCTAGAAAGAAGTCTATTCTGGAGCCATACAATTGGTGACTCATTAGCAAATTGGTATCTGATATTTTGGGTGAGAATGAGATCAACTAGAGATAATACATAGAGTAGAAAGAAAGAACTTGGGATAGATCCCTGGAGAACATGGGCATTTAAAGGATGATTGAAAGGCTGATATACAACAGACCAAGAAATAGTGGAAAAATCAAAAGAGAATGTCATAAAGAAAGGGATAATCAACAGTATCAAAATCCCTAGACTCTTGGAGGGGTGCTGCTCAGAGCCCTTTGAGAAAGAACCTTAGCTCTTCCCAGCTGTAACTCTCAGCTGGGAGGAGCAGCTTAGCTGTCAGGCTCTGGCTGTTGGTCCCTTCAGAACACACATCAGCTCCTGGGCTGCCGCCTTGCTCTTCCCAGAGCCTCCCCCTTCCCCCCACCACCACTGATCAAGCATTGAGGGTGTGAGGACTGCACACCTCTGCCTGCTCGTGAGTCTCCTCCCCAGGGTGGTCTCTGTCTCGCGCTCCTCTTACATTAGACGAGGCACAGTCAGGCTGGTCTCAAACCACAGGCCCTAGGCCCTGGCCGGTTGGCTCGGTGGTAGAGCGTTGGCCTGGCGTGCGGAAGTCCCAGGTTCGATTCCCGGCCAGGGCACACAGGAGAGGCGCCCATCTGCTTCTCCACCCCTCGCCCTCTCCTTCCTCTCTGTCTCTCTCTTCCCCTCCCGCAGCCGAGGCTCCATTGGAGCAAAGATGGCCCAGGCGCTGGGGATGGCTCCTTGGCCTCTGCCCCAGGCGCTAGAATGGCTCTGGTCGCAACAGAGTGACGCCCCGGAGGGGCAGAGCATCACCCCCTGGTGGGCAGAGCTTCGCCCCCTGGTGGGCGTGCCGAGTGAATCCCGGTCGGGCACATGCGGGAGACTGTCTGACTGTCTCTCCCCGTTTCCAGCTTCAGAAAAATACAAAAAAAAAAAAAAAAAAAAAAAAGAAAGAAAACACAGGCCTTCCTGTCAGCCCTGCTTTCTTGACTTCCCAGCCCTGCATTCTTAACTTTATCTTGCTGTTTGCTCTCTGGGTGACCCAAATGACAGGTCTGCTCACTCTAACCCTGTGCTGGTCTTCAAAGCCCCATTTTTCAGGTTGAAGAAACCTAGAGGCCCAGTCTAAGTGATTTGCTAGAGGTCACACAGCCTCACCACCATCTCTCCCTTCTGGTCTGTGGTCTGTGTGGCACACACCGCCAGATTCTTCTGCCTAACATATCACTTGTATTTTGTGACACTTGTTCAGGAACTGCCTGTGATCTCCTCATGGTCCTCGGGTCCTTTGCCTGGCACCAGGAGTCTCTGGGAGAGCAAAGGACTGGTATAAAGTCACATACAATTGGGATGAATTTGAGGTGGGACTTGCAGTCAGGCCTGGGGACTCTAACATCACAGTGTCAATAAGAGAGGATGCCTCAGGGTCAGAGCAGGCCCAAGTGGGCCTCAGCCTCCTCCAACTACAGCTAAGGTCTGGTCTGCAGAGCACAGCCTGCCCAACCTCCGGGGCAGAAAGGTGGGACCTTTCAGCCACATTCCTGGTCCTCATCGTCAGCTGCCAACAGACAGAGCAGGTGGGCAGCCACCGCTGCTCTGCCCAGCCTGGAGCTTGGAGCCTGGACACCGAGGTGCCAGGGCTGGCTGCAGAAGCTTCCACGCCACTCTCCTGGGAGATCCCAATTAATCCTTAATCCTCAATTAGGTGATCTCTCCTGCCAGCCCGTCTGGCCGGTCTGGGGTTTCATTTAGAACTGTAGCCTACCCCCTTCCTGCCACACTCTACCAGCTGGCACCGATGGCATTGCTGCCCGGGAGGTCTGTTCTCTTTGCAGGTGTTGGGGGGTACATGCCGGGGAAGACCAGAAGCCCACTCAGGGTTAGCCTTCCACCACGCTTTGCCTCCAGCCTGGGCAGCCCCGTGGTTGGGGGGTTGAGGGAGTTGCTGGGTTGGACTGAGGAAGGAGGGGAAGGCCCCCCTTCCCTGAAAAGGAAGAAACAAAAAGAATGCAAGGGAAGGGAGCCTGCAGGGGTAACTGAGTCAGCCAGTTATGGATTAACTACTTCCTATAATTCTCTGAAAGGGTGACTGGGGCCCTTGCTACACAATGTAAAGAAGATAGAGCTTATCTGAAATCCTCTTCCCCTTTTCTTAAAAGCCTTTAAGAGACAATGTTTACATATCTTAATTTAAAATTCCAACACTTATCCTCTGACTCACCCTCCCATCCTGGAGTTATGAGAGTGACGGATATCTCTACCAGGGGTCCCCAAACTTTTTACACAAGGGGCCAGTTCACTGTCCCTCAGACCATTGGAGGGCCACCACATACAGTGCTCCTCTCACTGACCACCAATGAAAGCGGTGCCCCTTCCGGAAGTGCAGTGGGGGCCGGATAAATGGCCTCAGGGGGCTGCATGCGGCCCAGTGGGCCGTAGTTTGGAGACGCCTGGCTAGACAATGGGATCACAAGCCCCTTGCATGAAAACCTGTATCCTGTAAAAGGTATATAAGGGCCCTGGCCGGTTGGCTCAGGGGTAGAGCGTCGGCCTGGCGTGCGGGGGACCCGGGGTTCGATTCCCGGCCAGGGCACATAGGAGAAGCGCCCATTTGCTTCTCCTCCCCCCCCTCCTTCCTCTCTGTCTCTCTCTTCCCCTCCCGCAGCCAAGGCTCCATTGGAGCAAAGATGGCCCAGGCGCTGGGGATGGCTCCTTGGCATCTGCCCCAGGTGCTAGAGTGGCTCTGGTCACGGCAGAGCGACGCCCCAGACGGGCAGAGCATCGCCCCCTGGTGGGCAGAGCTTCGCCCCTGGTGGGCGTGCCGGGTGGATCCCGGTCGGGCGCATGCGGGAGTCTGACTGTCTCTCCCCGTTTCCAGCTTCAGAAAAATACACACACACACACACACACAAAAAAAAAAAAAAAAAAAAAAGGTATAAAGGATATAAGAAATCTAACTTCGAGGAGCACGTGCTTGGTTGCCTCTTTTGGGGTCATGCTGCTCCACTGTAAATCCTACTTCCTTCATCAAGTTGTCTGGGCGTTTTTGTCCTCCTTTGATTCCTGCAATAGGACTTAATTATCAGCCGTGTGGCTGCTGGCACCAGGAGTGCTCACAGCTTCACCAGGTCTCATGTGTGCCTTCGCATCCCAAAGAGCCTGCTGGGCCCTGGCCTGGTAGCATTGTCCCAATACGCCAAGGTTGTGGGTTTGCTCCCAGTCAGGACACATGCAGGAATCAACCAATGAGTGCAAAAATAAGTAGAACAACAAACCAATGTGTCTTTCTCTCTTTCTCTCAATCAATAAATTTTTAAAAATTTAAGAGTAGTTTTCTTTTTTAAGAAAAATGCTGCCTGACCTGTGGTGGTGCAGTGGATAAAGCGTCAACCTGGAAACACTGAGGTTGCCGGTTCAAAACCCTGGCTTGCCTGGTCAAGGCACCTATGGGAGTTGATGCTTCCTGCTCCTCCCCCTTCTCTCTCTCTCTCTCTTTCTCTCTCCCCCTCTAAAATGAATAAATAAATAAATTAATTAATTTAAAAAATCCCTAGTCACACAGGAGTTAACACTTACTAGTCATTAGGTCATTGGGACATTTATAAGACTGTTAATTGGAATAATGAAGGTAGATCTATACCTAGGTAAGCTAATGGAAATAGAAAAAGAGAGAGTGAGAGTATATTACTCTTTCAACATACTTGACTTTGAGATTGAAAAATAGAATATATAGTATCAAGTTATGCCCTTAAGCTAGGAAGCCTAAACTATACTAATGATAACATATTTGAGAGGTGGATGTTGGCAGTGATTATAAAACAATAAAGTGTTCCACAAATAAATTGGTTAAACTTTTGAAATCTATAAACAATGAACATGATTGGCCACTTGTGAAACTGTCTATCAATGTGAGATAGGAGATTGGAAACACATAATAAAAGCCTAATTAGGATGACAAGATATATCCCAGGGAGACAGAAGAAGAATCTATGCATAAATTAAAGAGCACAAACACAACTCAATTATATTGTTCTACAACAACAGACTGTCAGATAAGAGTCAGCCCTGGGGGCATAGAAGAGAAACCAGTAAGAGCTAGAAGTTAGGGCCATTTACCTAGGAGTGTGGCAACCATGGGGGTGTGCTACTCAGATCTCCATAAAAGAAAGAAGCAATTGTTTACAGTCTTCAGCAGCAGGTCCACCACAATTTCACACTGAAGCCATACTCTTCACCACTCCAGCCAACGACTCAGAACAATAGGGGCTCTAGAGCCAGGCCATTCCTGCCCAATGAGGAATGGTAATCAGTCTTTGCTCTTTGGTTCCCATCAGCATGGCTGAGGCTTTCCCAGAGTGTCATGGCTATCTGAGACTCTTCTTAGCCAATCCTTCCTTATTCCCCTCTCTCGTTTCACAGAATGGTCCTGCAAACTGCCATGTGCTGTACTTTAGTCCTGGTAATTCTCACTCCAATATTCCACAATGACTAATTTCAACCTGCTTTATTGTTCCTGAAAGCTATTTTCTATTCCTCTTCCCACTACTGAAAATAAAGCACAGAGAACTCTGCTAGAATCCCACGATCACACATGCTGGTTCCTGACATCCATCTCCAGCTCTCTTTCATCTTCTTTTAGTGTTTCTGCTTGAAATGATGTCCTTTCTTCTATGGAGGAAGAAACTCTTTTGCCTAGAGAGCTCTGGTTTCTCAAGAATGCTACTCTATGCCCCTCCCCCAATCAATCATAGTCTCTTCCTCTGTTTTGTTGCTTTTCATTCTGCATTAGAACATATTTGAGCCTCTTCAAACTTAAAACTGACACTAAAAGACATGAAGAAAGTCTATGTCCTTGTAGCTACCAATCTCTTTTCTTCAAAGCTAGACTACTGGAATGGGCCCTTACAGTCAGGTCTAAATTCCCTTACTCCACTTTTCATCACTCCTTAAGATCACCTCTGGGTTTCCATAACATTAGTTTCACACGTGGTTTTTCCCTGTCCTAGAACTGCTAACTATGTAGTTTTCAGATTCCCATATGTTTCAAAATGGTGGCCATAAATTTGAGTTTGAGAAACTGCATAGCAAGTGCAAAATAAGATAAGCTTTTATAGAAGTCAGTCAGACTGTGAAATCTATCAACCATATGATGGCTGGGCCTTTCTGTTCCAAATATCCTTATGCAGATTGAATTTCAATGGTGCCTATGCAAATTTCCCACAGTCGAGTGGAATGATGGGATTGAGCACTGTCAGGGATGTGTTCTGGGTGACATTGAACACATTCAGGTCACACAGAGACCTCTGCTTAATACTGGGGTTGGATAAGCAGATGTATCCATTCTCCCCATCCCAAATTACACTTATCTGCCTATAGGAGTTATGTTCTGGTTAAAGAGTCATCAAGCTCTTTCTTTATATGAAGATTCTTCTAAACACAGCACTGAGGACATAAACAGGTGAGCTTAATTGGTTACTGCCTCTCTAATCTATTAATAGTTCTTATGAAATAAAATTTGGATTTCAAAACCAGGCTGAAAACCTAAGTCCAGAATGGAGTGGTTCTCAGACTGTCATGCTTGTTTAAGGAAAAATTTTAAACAGAACAACATCTGGCCAGAGAGTGGGGGGTCACAAGGCAAATATATCAAAACTGCTATGATCAGACCTTTCTTTCCCACACCAAAACACAGTTATCGTGACAAAGTTTATAATTAGTGGTGGATTACAAAAAATTACAAGAGCTTGAAAAAATTCTCCAGGGCCTCTGCACAAGTTTGGATCCTACCTTCAGCACTACAATCCTGGGTAAGTTATACACGAGTGACATACATGAGCCCCATTTCCTCACTTGTACAATGAAGACAGTGATGTCTCTTTCACAGATTTGTAGGTATGTTTAACTAGTGTTGTCAAGTGTTCAGCAATTAATAGACCTAATTATTTGTATTAAAGGAGAGAACAAGTATGATTAGAAAATTCAAAGTATGAAAGCTGAAGTCATTATATAAATTTTAGAACAAATAAAGTATACCATCTATCTCATTCATAGCTTAATTTATCCAAAAGAAAAAAAGAAAGACAAGATGAATTATTTTATCATTTATAGCACCTTATTTGGGATCTAAAAATGTCCAAGTTGACCATAGCAATAATTAAGTAAGTAAACATAAAATTAAGATAGACATAGGTGGGCCCTGTATGGTTGGCTCAGTGGTAGAGCATCGGCCTGGCGTGCAGAAGTCCTGGGTTTAATTCCCGGCCAGGGCACACAGGAGAAGCGCCCATCTGCTTATCCACCCCTCCTCCTCTCCTTCCTCTCTGTCTCTCTCTTCCCCTCCCGCAGCCAAGGTTCCATTGGAGCAGAGTTGGCCCGGGTGCTGAGGATGGCTCTGTGGCCTCTGCCTCAGGCGCTAGAGTGGCTCTGGATGCAGCAGAGCAATGCCCCAGATGGGCAGAGCATCACCCCCTGGTGGGTGTGCCAGGTGGATCCCGGCCGGGCGCATGCAGGAGTCTGTCTGACTGCCTCCCTGTTTCCAACTTCAGAAAAATACAAAAAACAAAACAAAACAAAACAAAACAAAAAACATAGGTGGTATGAGGATTGGTCTAGTTAGTATCAAGGTTGCTGTAGATTATGTCTTCTTATCAACCAATTGCCCTGTTTCCTACTTGACGCCTAACCCTATTTTTGCTTTTATATATAATCATAGCTCACAATAACTCACTAGCATTGGTCAAATGAAAATAAAATACAAACAACGTGCAATGACCAGAAGATGACTGTAATTTAATAAAGTCCCATGACTAAACATGACTGTGTATGTTTAATACACCAGGCTCTTAGCCTCCTAAAATTAATTAACTCCCTAATGAAAGTTGTCTGTTATCAGAATAACCAATTTACTTTTTTCAACAATATAACCAAACCAGTTTTCAATTAAGATTCAAAAAGCCAAGTCCTAATGAGCAAGGAAGTCATAAATGATTTATGAGCGTCCTACTTTTATGTAATGTTACATCTATTATTCTGCTTTAATCCTCTAGCATGCTTTTTAACTCATGAAAAATTAATGTCAAGGCTATTTTATAAAGATTATGCCCACTTTGAAGGTAGCTATTCCAGGAAGCATATTCTAAAACTAAGAATGCAATTTTTTTCAAATTTAGCAAGTTGATTCCTAAAATGCCCAATTAAGTTTTAGTAGTTTCTTTTTGTTTAATTGACATCCTTTTCAGTCCAAAAATTCTAATGAACAAATAGCTGTCATTTCTTCTTGCTTCACAACAGGGTGATATATTTCCCAGGTATTTTTTGTCATTTTTAATCCCCATTTAGAATCAAAGGATTTAGGAACATTAACATATTGGAAAACATTCAGCATTTAAAACTAGTGAGTCCTAATTCTGTTCAGAACGACTTGCTGGGAGTTTGTAGTACCTGAACTCCTGAATGGTTTCCTCTAATTTTCCCTTTGGCAATACTGCTACTCCACAACCCACTGTCACTAAATTACACTGTCAAGCTAGGATCCTGGGTTAAGGTCACATTCCAGGCAAGTTTTTGAATGATAAGAAACAGGTAGCCTCTCTGAGTTAATGGCAGAGGAGAAAAGTTGTAAAGATACCAAAAGTAACTCTGTAGCCATTTAAAAATAGGCAAGTGTCAGGTAAATTCTCCTCCATCTTTCAGTGGCTGCATTATTTCTGCATAATCATCTTGCTTATGGCCAGATGGAAGCCAATCTCTAATCCCTAGCATGACCCATTTGCTCCAGCATCCACTGCCAACTTTAGACAGACAGTTTCTCTTGGTTTGAGTTCTCAAAAGGAAAAAAACAACAACATTAAAGGACTAAGCTTGTTTATTGGAAGTGCTTTTTGCAACTGGACACATCACAGGCTCCTCCTGGTTAGCTAAGGATAGGGTGTCCTTGACTTAAGAATCTTCCTGAGGTACCATCAACTGAGGCCAGGAACAAAGGGTGACATGAATTGCCTTTTGAGGGCATACGGGGGAAGGCACAGTAAACTTGTCTCTATTGGGACTTGCAATTTCTGTCTCATTGAAAGATGCAACATTCATTCATAACTAAATTCTCATAAATGTTAGCCATTATTATCAATATCATTGTCATCATCATTATTTATTCATTCATTTAACAAACATTTATTAAACACCTACTTTTTTCTGGCCGCTCTCTGAGAAAGTGGACATAATGATTATAAAATAGCCTTAACAGAATTTTTCACGAATTAAAAAGCATACTAGAGAATTAAAGCAGAATAACAGATGTAGGCCTTTTTTTTTTTTTTTTGGACTAAAGTAGATTCTAAATGTTAAGTAACTGATATAGCAATTATGAGACAGTTTTGGAAAGAGAAAATAGATGGTCACTTTCTGAATGACGAATAGAAAACTTCCTCTGGTGAAGTAGAGGGAATACTAAAATGATGATTAGGAATGTAGACCCATGTGTTGATGGATTAAGGCTGAGAGTCAAGCTGCAGAAAGAAATGCCCAAAGGGAAGCTCCAGTCAATCTGCAAAATGTTAGGATAATGAATGGATGACAAGGCTCATTCTCTGCCTGGACACCTAGAAATTAACACAACGTTTTCTAGCATGAATTGCAAAAGTTACTGTTCCTGCAGAAATTATCTGATCAAGTGTTCTCTAATATGCACATTAGTGCTATGGTTTTAGAATCATGATTGTAAATTCAAATATCTAAACTGCAGGTCCAAAGCAATCACCAGGGTCAGTGACTCTTGAAGGCTGAATAATAGACCTTCAAAATGTCAACATCTTAATTCTACGACTGTTACATTACATGGAGAAAGATACTTTGCAGATATGACCAAGCTGAGTATGTTGAGATGGGAAATTATCCTGGATTTTTTAGGTGGGCCCAGAGTAATCACAAGAGTTCTTATAGGAGGGAAGCAGGAAGGTCATAGAAAGAAGATGCGATGATCATAGATGGGGAGGTCAGACGGATGCCATCACTAGAATGGAGCCACAAGTCAGGGCATTCAGATGATCTCTAGAAATGGGAAAAAGTAAGGAACCAGATTCTCCCCTGGAGCCTCCAGAAGGAACTGGCCTTGTGGACACATCGACTTGAACAGAATGAGACTAATTTTGGACTTCTCCTCTCCAGAATTATATGCTAATAAACCTGTTGATCTAAGCCACTATGTTTACAGTCACAGGAAATTAATACAGCAACGCAGAACTTCCCGGAGTTGAGCATCCTCTTCTGGCCCTCAGAAAAGTCTGCGGGAAAGTCAGAGAGTTAACTATCACAAGACCCAGACCATGAATTTCAGAGCTCCTTGGCTCTTAGGGAGCTTATCTATTAGAAGGTCCTTGAGCTTCCCTGAATGAATAATTCTGCTCCTGTCAGGAGCTTGGAATAGCTATCAGTCATTTCCAGTCCTGACCAGACCATTGCAAAGCCTACAAGTGAGAGAGGCAGTGCAGAACTACATGGTGAAAAGGTACCTTTTTTCTAATCAAGATACATTCTGTGTGACAACACCCCTGAGCTTCAATGCCATTATCTGTAACATGGAAATAATAATACTGCATAGAGTTAGGAGTTTGAGGATGAAAAGCCTCTAGCCTACTACCTCGTGAATAGTAGGAGTCCAATCAATGGTGGGAAATGTTTTTTTTCCCTTTACTGTTACCCTTTATTCTTTAGATTCACAAGACTAAGTTTCCAGTGTACCCTCGGTAAATTCATAGCTCAGTGGGAAGAGCAACGATGGAAATTTTTAAGTCAGATCTCCGTGCCCTATACCCTCGAAGAGAGTAGGGGGGCAGATGATTCTGACACCGTGAAAATGTTACATTTATAATACAACCTCCTGTCTCCAGAATGTCAGGAGAATGAGAGACTTCTAGAAAAGTCCATTCTCCTTAAGACATCTTGACAGCCATCATGTCCAGCACACACTGTTACTAAGGCTTGTTAAAGAAGCACCTAATTATCACAGCTTCAGACTGTGTGCTCACAGTATTCAGCAGCCTTCGGGCTTTGCCAAGGCACACAGTGGCACTTCCACGGATGCTGTCAGAGTATTGTCGCATTCACTCAGCAGAGGACACGTAAAGGGGCCTGAATTCACCAGATTCAACCCTGACAAAACCAGCAAAGGATATGAACAAATTTTAGAAAAGGTTAAAAATACAACCAACACTTGGGATAGAGGGTTCAGTAGATTCTGAAATCCAAAACCAATGTCACAAACTCCAAGGACGTCAGGAGCCAAATTGGAAACCCCTGAAGTAAAGGGGAGGGGCTCATCAGGGTTGGGACCTCTCCAAACTGGGTTATAGGCTCTGCTTGAAGGCAAGTTCTTACATTCCCTTCAAACTCCTCAGGCCAACAGACTCATCAGTGGACTGACCAGCTCATAGACTGTGAGCATGTGACCCCTCTGGTTAAAGGATGCTGTACCAAACAATTCAACAGCAGCAAACTCGGGCTAAGAGAAAAAGAGCATAAAGGAACTGGAGCTATTTGTCTTCAGAGCAGTCCTACATCGGTCACCCTCGCTCCCACTCCTACCTCTTTTTTTTTTTTTTTTTTTTTTTTTTGTATTTTTCTGAAGTTGGAAACGGGGAGGCAATCAGACAGACTCCCGCATGTGCCCGACCGGAATCCACCTGGCATGCCCACCAGGGGGCGATGCTCTGCCCATCTGGGGCATTGCTTTGTTGCAACCAGGGCCATTCTAGCACCTGAGGCAGAGGCCATGGAGCCAACCTCAGTGCCCGGGCCAACTTTGCTCCAATGGAGCCTCGGCTGTGGGAGGGGAAGAAAGAGACAGAGAGGAAGGAGAGGGGGAGGGGTGGATAAGCAGATGGGCGCTTCTCCTGTGGGCCCTGGCAGGGAATCAAACCCGGGACTCCTGCACGCCAGGCCAACGCTCTACCACTGAGCCAACTGGCCAGGGCCCCACTCCTGCCTCTTAAGGGCTGGTCCATACAGCGTGCTCTGCAGTCTGAACGCTCAGATCTCCCCCAGCCCCTGGCCTGACTTGGCTCTACTTAGAGACTATTTCAGGCTTAGGTCACGCTTTCTCTCTGTGGGCAAAATTGTGTATGTGAAGACTCGTTTGTTCCCTTAGGACAAGGCTAGGGACCTATAGCCTCTCTTGTATAGCAATACACATTATTACACGAGTATCAATAGGTATGCTATACAAATAAACTTTTTGTTGGCAGTATCTGGAAAAATTATATGGAAAATGTCTCAGTACCTGAGTATTGCTTGATTTCAAGACTTTATTCATCCCAAATATCATGGAAATTCAGTGTCCTTATTGGAATAAATTATTCTCTACTAGTGATAGTTGGACTGTGACAAGCTACTAGAATATACTATATTTTTGAGTAGTGGAAACTCTTATCACCTCAAATCACACCTTGGCCCCATTCCCATAAGGATAAATAATGGTCAGCAGAGAAGGCTGGAAGAATTTAGAGAGGTTACAATATTGGCTTTCAGAGTACCCTTTTGAATTTATTTTTTAAGTTCCTGGCCAGTTCGGTTAGTGGATAGAGTGTCAACCCAGTGTGAGGATGTCCCAGGTTCAATCCCTGGTCAGGGAACACATGAGAAGTGACCATCTGCTTCTCTTTTTCTCCCTCTCCCCCTTCTCTTTCTCTTCCCCTACTATAGCCAGTGGCTCTCTTTTTTTTTCTTTTTTTTTTTTGTATTTTTCTGAAGCTGGAAACGGGGAGAGACAGTCAGACAGACTCCCGCATGCGCCCGACCGGGATCCACCCGGCACGCCCACCAGGGGCGACGCTCTGCCCACCAGGGGGCGACGCTCTGCCCACCAGGGGGCGATGCTCTGCCCCTCCGGGCGTCGCTCTGCTGCGACCAGAGCCACTCTAGCGCCTGGGGCAGAGGCCAAGGAGCCATCCCCAGCGCCCGGGCCATCTTTGCTCCAATGGAGCCTTGGCTGCGGGAGGGGAAGAGAGAGACAGAGAGGAAGGAGGGGGTGGGGGTGGAGAAGCAAATGGGCACTTCTCCTATGTGCCCTGGCCGGGAATCGAACCCGGGTCCCCCGCACGCCAGGCCGACGCTCTACCGCTGAGCCAACTGGCCAGGGCCTCCAGTGGCTCTCTTGGTTCAAGTTTCAGCTCCAGGTGCTGAGGATCTTGAATGTTAGCCTCAGGCACTGAGGATAGCTCCGTTGATTCAAGCATTGGCCACGGATGGGGGTTGCTGGATGGACCCCAGTCAGGGTGTATGCAGGAGTCTGTTTCTCTCTCCCATCCTCTTACTAAAAAAAAAAAAAAAAAAAAAAAGAATCTATTTTTTAAGAGATAGACTTAAATCTTCAGTGTGTGGCTATCATGAACAAAAAACAATAAAAATAAATTAATTTTATTTTTTTAACTGCATTGTCAGGGCCCATGGCAGGCTGCCCCCAAATACCTCACAATGGCATAGTGATTATTTCTAATTAATCTCACTTGTAAAGCAGCTGCTAAATAAAGGGCATGTTGACCCTCCTCTGCCTCCTTGAATGCAAGAAATAAGCCTCCCGGTGAGAGACGCCCTCTGTGCCCCACAGGGGCTGAGAGAGACACCCTGTCTCCAGAGTTAAGAAGTTTAGGGCTGAAAAACCTGCATTTAAAAGCCTTGTTACTTTTTATTAATTTACTACCCCATGACTTCCTTCTGTTTAGATTCTTTACTTAAGAGCACCCAAACCTAAGTTTCTTTGTTCTGTCAATTCTTCACAGATGTATTGTTTCTTTATCTACAAAGTAGAAATAGCTGCCCGCTCTGGTCATTTCTCTGAGAACCCCGTGTGCACATATTAAATCAGGTTTTCTCCTGTTAATCTGGTCGTGTGTCAATTTCATTATTAGCCCAGCTATAAAAACTCAAGAGGGATTGAGGGGGAATTGTCCCCTTTCTGACAACACTCATATAGATTTTTTACAAAGACCATGAACAGAATTGATTGAAGTAATATTTACTTTTTAAAGTTCATTTTATTTTCTTAAAGGTCATTTAAAATACACATGTACATAGAACTTATGTTCAGATATGCCTTTTATTTTATGCTTGTAAAATACATTGCTCTTATTTCTATATTAAATTATATAGTGGTACATAAATAGGCTTTATGAACATAGGGGTGTTCTGTACACAGACACTTCAAAGGGTCTGCCCAAGTTCAAAGCCTAGCCCCAGGGCCTGCTCCATGATAATTGCCCAACTTAAATGCCTTACAAATAAAAGATGGCAGAAACATCCTAATGCCTACCAAGTCAACCATTTTGGTCATTTTAGAGGTAGAATGAAAATTTATAAATGAGGTAAGTTTGGTAGGAGGGCTTATTTATAGATGGTAACTCATGTGGTGGCTATTATAATCTGTTCAAAGATTTCTGATGTTCCTACTAGAAGAAATATAGTACTGAATTTTAAAACAATTTTATGATACCTGACATTTATGCATAACATAAATACTTCAGAGTGTTTTTATGTACATGAATTCATTTAATCCTCACTGAAATCCTTGTAAAGAAAATAGGACAGATATTAATATCCTAATTTTTTATAAGAAAAATTGAGATGCAGATGATTTGATTCAAGGTTCTTTGGTATCTGATGACCTGTTAGACTTAAGCAAGCCACCTCATATTTCTAGACCTATCTGCAAAATGAGTGAGTTACACAAGTGGTGTATAATACCACTTCCTTTATTAGTACGTACATAATTTGGAGATTAAATAGTTTAAATAAGCCAGGCTTCATTGTATGGTAAATGAATCAGGCTACCAACTTTCCAGGGTTTGGAAGTGAGTTTGAGATTCACTCCCTATTGTCAGCGCCTAGACATGATGGTAACTTGAGAGGGGTTCTAATCGAAATGCCAATCAAAGTGCCCGGGAAATCTAGGTATTCAGTGATTTCATTTACAATGAGTAAAAGCTGTATAGAAACCAGAATTCTTAAAACCCATTTCACTGGAGTATTTTCACCCTGAAGCGAAGCTGGATGGGAGGTTCTGTCGTAAACAGAACTTAGCTTTGCTGAGTTGAGTCGGAAGTCTAAGAAAAAAAGTTAAAATGACTGATGAGAAGTTTTGAAGAGTTCAGTAATTTTATCACTATGGATGACCCCACAGAGCCAAAAATAGTTAGAATCCCTTGACTAGGACTGGATTGACTTGGAGAGTACTGGATGTGGAGAGCCACACTCACCCTGTATTCCCACTCCTGTGAACCATCTTCACTATTCTCTCCCAGAATCATTAGTCTAGGTTACAATTTTACCATGAGACTATACAGGGACACTGTAAGGGAGAGGTGGGAGAAAAAATACCCGTTCCCAGACACCAGCATTTAAAACAAGAGATAGAGACTTTGTTCAAACATATCATAGCGGAAAACTTCCCCCAATTAAGGCAGGAAAATATTTCACATGTTCAGGAAGCACAGAGAATTCCATTAAGGAGAAACCCAAAGAAACCAACACCAAGACACATCGTAATTAAATTACCAAAGCTAAATGATAAAGAGAAAATATTAAAAGCTGTGAGAGAAAAAAAGACTACCACCTACAAAGGAGCCCCCATAAGGATGACTTCTGACTTCTCAACAGAAACACTTGAGGCCAGAAAGGAATGGCAAGAAATATTCAAAGTAATGCAGAACAAGAACCTACAACCAAGACTACGTTATCCAGCAAGGCTATCATTTAAAATTGAAGGAGAAATAAAAAACTTTACAGACAAAAAAAACCTCAAGGAATTCACTGCAACCAAACCAAGGCTGCAGGAAATGCTAAGGGACCTATTGTAAACAGAACAAAGGAAAAAAAGAATATAGCAAAAGAGGAATACAGTTTTAAAGAAAAAAAATGGCAATAAACAATTACATATCAGTAATAACCTTTAATGTTAATGGATTAAATGATCCGATCAAGAGACATAGGGTAGCTGCGTAGATAAGAAAACAGGACCCATACATATGCTGCCTACAAGAGACACACCTTAAATCAAAAGATGCACACAGACTGAAGATAAAAGGATGGAAAAAAATATTTCACGCAAATGGAAATGAAAAAAAAGCTGGGGTAGCAATACTTATATCAGACAAAATGGACTTTAAAACAAAGACCATAGTTAGAGATAAAGAAGGTCACTACATAATGATAAAGGGAGCAATCCAAAAGGAAGATATAACCATTATAAATATCTACGCACCTAATATAGGAGCACCTAAATATATAAAGCAGACTTTGATGGACTTAAAGGGTGAGATCAACAGCAATACTATAATAGTAGGGGATTTCAATACTCCATTAACATCATTAGATAGATCCTCAAGTAAGAAAATTAACAAAGAAACAGCAGACTTAAAGGACATATTAGATCAACTCGATTTAATAGATATCTTCAGAACCTTTTACCCTAAAACAGCAGAATATACATTCTTTTCAAGCGCTCATGGTACATTCTGTAGAATAGACCACATGTTAGGGCACAAAAGTGGTCTCAACAAATTTAAGAAGATTGAAATTATATCGAGCACTTTCTCTGATCACAATGGCATTAAGCTAGAAATCAACCACAATAGAAAAATTGAAAAACATTCAAACACTTGGAAACTAAATAGCATGTTATTAAATAACAAATGGGTTAACATTGAGATCAAAGAAGAAATTAAAAAATTTCTAGAAACAAACGATAACGAGCATACATCAACTCAAAATTTATGGGACACAGCAAAAGCAGTCCTGAGAAGGAAGTTTTTTTTTTTTTTTTTTTTTTTTTTTTTTTTTTTTTTTCTTAATTTTATAATTTTATTTTTTTAATGGGGTGACATCAATAAATCAGGATACATATATTCAAAGATAACAAGTCCAGGTTATCTTGTCGTTCAATTATGTTGCATACCCACCACCCAAAGTCAGATTGTCCTCTGTCACCTTCTATCTTGTTTTCTTTGTGCCCCTCCCACCCCCTATCCCTCTCCCATTCCCCCCTCCCCCCCGTAACCACCACACTCTTATCAATGTCTCTTAGTTTCACTATTATGTCCCACCTACGTATGGAATAATACAGTTCCTGTTTTTTTCTGATTTACTTATTCTGAGAAGGAAGTTTATAGCATTACAGCATACCTCAAGAAGCTAGAAAAAGCTCAAATAAACAACTTAACCTTGCATGTAAAAGAACTAGAAAAAGAACAGCAAGTAAAGCCCAGAGCTAGTAGAAGGAAGGAAATAATAAAGATCAGAGCAGAAATAAATGACATAGAGGCTAAAGAAACAATACAGAGGATCAATGAAACTAGGAGCTGGTTCTTTGAAAAGGTAAACAAGATCGATGAACCTTTAACTAGACTCACCAAGAAAAAAAGAGAGAGGGCTCAAATAAATAAAATTAGAAATGAGAGTGGAGAAATAACAACTGACACAACAGAAATACAAAATATTGTAAGAAAATACTATAAAGACCTGTACGCCAAAAAAACTAGACAACCTAGATGAAATGGACAAATTCTTTGAATTATATAATCTTCCAAAACTCAATCTAGAAGAATCAGAAAACCTAAACAGACCAATTACAACAAATGAGATTTAAACAGCTATCAAAAAAAACTCCCCAAAAAGAAAAGTCTTGGGCCTGATGGCTTCACAAGTGAATTCTACCAAATATTCAAAGAAGAACTAACTCCTATCCTTCTCAAGCTATTTCAAAAAATTCAAGAGGAAGGAAGACTTCCAAACTCCTTTTATGAGGCGAGCATAATTCTGATTCCAAAACCAGGCAAAGACAACACAAAAAAGGAAAATTATAGGCCAATATCCCTGATGAACTTAGATGCAAAAATCCTCAACAAAATATTAGCAAACCGGATCCAGCAATATATGTAAAAAAATCATACACCATGATCAAGTAGGATTTATTCTTGGGAGGCAAGGCTGGTACAATATTCACAAATCAATAAATGTGATTCATCACATAAACAAAAGAAAGGAGAAAAACCACATGATAATTTCAATAGATGCAGAAAAAGCATTTGATAAAATCCAGCACCCATTCATGATCAAAATTCTCAGCAAAGTGGGAATACAGGAAACATACCTCAACATGATAAAGGCCATCTATGACAAACCCACAGCCAACATCATACTCAATGGGCAAAAATTAAAAGCAACCCCCTTAAGATCAGGAACAAGGCAGGGGTGCCCCCTTTCACCACTCTTATTCAACATAGTTCTGGAAGTCCTAGCCACAGCAATCAGACAAGAAAAAGAAATAAAAGGCATCCATATTGGAAAAGAAGAAGTAAAACTATCATTATTTGCAGATGACATGATATTGTATATAGAAAACCCTAAAGTCTCAGTCAAAAAACTACTAGACCTGGTAAATGAATTCGGCAAGGTGGCTATAAAATCAATAGTCAGAAATCAGAGGCATTTTTATACACTAATAATGAACTGTCAGAAAGAGAAATCAAGGAATCAATCCCTTTACCATTGCAACCAAAAAAATAAAGTACCTAGGGATAAATCTAACCAAGGAGATTAAAGACTTGTACTCGGAAAATTATAAAACATTGATAAAAGAAATCAGGGAAGATACGAATAAGTGGAGGCATATACCGTGCTCATCGTTAGGAAGAATAAACATCATTAAAATGTCTATATTACCCAAAGCAATTTATAAATTCAATGCAATACCAATTAAAATACCAATGATTTACTTCAAAGATATTGAACACATATTCCAAAAATTTATATGGAACCAAAAGAGAACACGAATAGCCTCAGCAATCTTGAAAAGGAAGAATAAAGTGGAAGGTATCACACTTCCGGATATCAAGTTATATTATAAGGCCATTGTACTCAAAACAGCATGGTACTGGCATAAGAACAGGCACATAGATCAATGGAACAGAACAGAGAACCCAGAAATAAACCCACAGCTCTATGGACAACTGATATTTGACAAAGGAGGTAAGGAAATACAATGGAATAAAGACAACCTCTTCAACAAATGGTGTTGGGAAAATTGGACAGCTACCTGCAAAAAAGTGAAACTAGACCACCAACTTACACCACTCACAAAAATAAACTCATAATGGATAAAAGACTTAAATGTAAGCCGTGAAACCATAAGCATCCTAGAAGAAAACATAGGCAGTAAGCTCTCTGACATCTCTCGCAGCAATATATTTGCTGAATTGTCTCCACAGGCAAGTGAAATAAAAGACAGGATAAACAAATGGGACTTTATCAAACTAAAAAGCTTCTGCACAGCTAAAGACAATAAGAACAGAATAAAAAGACAAACTAAACAATGAGAGAATATATTTGACAATACGTCTGATAAGGGGTTAATAACCAAAATTTATAAAGAACTTGTAAAACTTAATACCAGGAAGACAAACAATCCAATCCAAAAATGGGCAAAAGAAATGAATAGACACTTCTCCAAAGAGGACACATAGATGGCCAATAGGCATATGAAAAAATGTTCAACATCACTAATGATTAGAGAAATGCAAATTAAAACCACAATGAGATATCACCTCACACCAGTCAGAATGGCGCTCATCAATAAAACAACACAGAATAAGTGCTGGCGAGGATGTGGAGAAAAGGGAACCCTCCTGCTGCTGGTGGGAATGCAGACTGGTGTAGCCACTGTGGAAAACAGTATGGAGATTCCTCAAGAAAATAAAAATCGAACTGCCTTTTGACCCAGCTATACTACTCTTAGGAATATACCCCAAGAATACCATAGCACTGTTTGAAAAGAAGAAATGCACCCCCATGTTTATGGCAGCATTGTTCACAATAGCAAAAATCTGGAAACAGCCCAAGTGTCCATCAGAGGACGAGTGGATTAAAAATCTTTGGTATATATATACTATGGAATACTACTCAGCCATAAGAAATGATGACATAGGATCTTTTATAACAACATGGATGGGCCTTGATAACATTATACTGAGCAAAAGAAGTAAATCAGAAAAAACTAAGAACTATATGATTCCATACATAGGTGGGACATAAAGATGAGACTCAGAGACATGGACAACAGTGTTCGGGTTACAGGGTGGGGGGAGGAGAGGGCATAAAGATCATGGCTTTTCAGCATTTGCCATATTCCCCCTTTAATGTATAGAAAGACAGCAAATATTTACTTATGGTGTTGCCTCTATAAAGACTGCTGTCTTAGGGACAAATGCTAATGAACTATTTCAGCAGTTCCTACTTCTTCAAAGACATATATGTCAACATAGAGCTCCATGTGTCATAGGACATATTCAAGCTCACCCCATGCTCCCTGGAGCTTTAGCACAAGGGAATGCCCTTTTTTTTTTCTTTTCTTTTTCTTTTTCTTTTTCTTTCTTTTTTTTTTTTTTTGGTGTAGTTTTTCTTTTATTTATTTATTTTTTGTATTTTTTCTGAAGATGGAAATGGGGAGGCAGTCAGGCAGACTCCTGCACGCGCCTGACCGGTATCCACCTGGCATGCCTACCAGGGAGGAATGCTCTGCCTATCTGGGGTGTTGCTCTGTTGCAACCAGAGCCATTCTAGTGACTGAGGCAGAGGCCATGGGGCCATCCTTAGTGCCCGGACTGGCTTTGCTATGGTGTAGCCTTGGCTGCAGGAGGGGAAGAGAGAGACAGAGAGGAGGGAGAGGGGGAGGGGTGGAGAGGTAGATGGGTGCTTCTTCTGTGTGCTCTGACTGGGAATCGAACCCGGGAATACTGCACACCAGGCCAAGGCTCTACCACTGAGCCAACCGGCTAGGGCCTAGGAATGCCCTTGTTGATCAAGCTACCCAAAAGAAAATTATATGGAGCAACCATGACAGACTGAGCAAGTCAGTCTCATACTATTCATCACCAGAACGCTGCACCCCAGTGTAAACAGTTTCAACTTTCTCGGGAAGCAGCACGGCAGATTGGGAAATCCTGTCCAAGGGGTCCTATACTGCCCCTTCATTTGGAGTTAACCCTCAAGGACCCCTACCAGGACAACTTTGGCAGATGGATGTTACTCATATACCTTCATTTGGCAAACAGTTGTATGTCCACATTACAGTGTATACATATTCCAGATCTATAGTAACCTCTGTCAGAACAGGAGAGGCTGCTAAGCATGTTATAGCTCATTGTATGCATTGTTCTATTATTGGATTTCCTAAACTGGCTAAACTGAAAATGCTTCTGCATATGGAGCAAAAGCATTTACTGTATTTTGTCATGCTTACAATCTTTAAAGTCTACTCAGCAAACATTTGAAGGTCAATTAAAAAAAATTTAAAAGGGGGTAGTCATATCCTGGAACTCCTACGGGTCTACCATATCATGCTTTTAACTTAAAAAAAATTTACATTTCTTTTGAATGTTGATGAACAGGAGACACCAAATCTTTTTCGCCTGCAAACTACTACCTTCTTTATTAGATCCAGCTAACAACACTGTTTTGTCTTTTTCCAAATAGCTCCAGATATATGGAAAAGATTTATATAGGCGGATGGGGATCCTCAAACCTCTCAACGAGATCTTCTGAGCATGGCTTTTAAGATACCTAGAGGCAGAAAAAGCCCAATAGAGATCAGGAGAAACTACCAGCTTTTAGGATACACCCTAAAGGCTCCAACGCCCCAAAGGGGTCTCATAGGATGCCATCTGAGTCCTGCTTCAATAGTGGAAAGGAAGGTCATTGAGCTAAAGCCTGCCAGACTTACATGCCCCTGCTGTGAGGAAACAGGGACACTGGAAGGTAGGCTTCCCCCTCGCTCCTCTAAGGGAGGGTTCAGTCTCTTCCTGCCCTGCTCCAGCCACCTATGACCTAACCTTGCCCAGAAAGCTGGGGTTTGCCACTGAAGGCTGAAGGTGCCCAGGGCCATCGGCCCCATCTACGACACTGTGGACGAGCCTAGGGTATTTCTTCCAAGAAGCAGGTAAACTGATCTCATTTGCGCAAGAGCCACTTAACTATGTTTTGCCTGAATAGTCAGGTTTTTTATTCTTCCCTCAAAGATCTCTGTTGTGGGTGTTGATAGTCCTATTTTCTGCTGCTTTGCTTAATATATAGTGTTTCCTTTATCTCTCCTACCTCAATGCCCCACTCATATTTCAGGCTGGGACCTACTCCTAATTTAGAGCTCTGTTTCCCCCTTTTGCCAACTTCTATTATAAATCTACCTTTGCCACCCAGCTTAGTGTATCCCATGGTTCTCTTTACCATGCCACAGTCACAGAGCTCCAGGGAAAAGCAACCTGGTCTCATCTCTCCAGGCAGAGGAGAACAGAAGCTCCATATCCACGCATGCTGCAAATGGCTTTTCCAGTCTACCTGAATCATTACCAGCTAGAAGCAGTGGTCATTGGGACTTGGACATGAGCTGCAAAGTATAGAATGGTGACAACAATTCCAGTGCCATGTGGACTTTTCCTGGACTCCTGCTCCCTGTCACAGCTCCTAACAGACTGAACTGTGGTTGGGTTGCATTTTTCAGGGATTTGGCATGGTGATGGGGCCAACTTGGACTTGGTGAACATGTTAAGGACACTACTCTTTTATGAATTCTTGCTGTATTGGCCAAGAGTTTGCTTAAAGGCTTTTAATCACTGTAAAAAAAAATAGAAGACTGGATAAAGAAGATGGGGCACATATACACCATGGTATACTATTCAACTAGAAGAAATGATGACATTGGATCACTTACAGTAGAATGGTGGAATCTTGATAACATTATGCGGAGTGAAATAAGTGAATCAGAAAAAAACAAGAACTGCAAGATTCCATATGTTGGTGGGACATAAAAATGAGACTAAGAGACATGGACAGGAGGGTGGTGGTTACGGGGGGTGGGGGAGGGAAGGAGGGGAGAGGGAGGGGGAGGGGTGCAGAGAAAACTGGATAGAGGGTGACGGAGGACGATCTCTCTTTGGGTGATGGGTATGCAACAGAACTAAATGACAAGATAACCTGAAAATGTTTTCTTTGAATATATGTACCCAGATTTATTGATGTCACCCCATTAAAATAAAAATTTATTTATAAAAAAAATACTACGAAGACCAGAGTCTTTATAAATATTAGTGACATAGTGACAGGATGTAGGAACAGTGAGTGACAGACACAGTTTGTCATTGTGAAATTTGTCAGTATATCATCATGGTGGTGATCACCATTTTCTAAGTTAGTGATCTAAGATTGGACATTTCCCTTGTTATGTGATGGTGGATTCTGAGGCTACTGATCTTAAGTAGACTGACAATGGTGTTCAATGGTTTTAAGTAACAGAACTCAATTGCCCCTTATTAGCTTAGATACATGTCTTTAGAAAGCAAATTTTCCTTAAGAATGATTACTAAAATGTCAAGCTAAAAATCATTAAACAGTATTCTTTGGGCTTTCACTGACAATCCCATTGACTGATGTTTAAGTATTTATATTTTAGCAAATACAGCCCTCTGGTATTAAAAACCAAACTTTTCAAATATATCAGTGGCAACCAGGTAGGTAGGGTGGAGGCATGGCTCAGGAGGCCACTGGATCAGGCATAGGCAGCAACTCGGAGATCTTCAGAGGTGTCAGGAAACTCACAAAGATACCACAGAACCTTAAGAAAGACAACTGATCTGGAATCATCCAGAAAGTCAAGCTATTCATGATAGCTTCTTTAAGAAATTAGAAGTAATAACGAGATACACATTTACACCTATTGGTCAAAAAATAAATAAAATTATTAATACTGTTGTTGACAGGAATAAAGTGTGGCTACTTCAGTACTTACTGGTAGAAATGCAATTTACTATTATCTTTTGTGAAACAAATCTAGCTATATATTACTTCAATCTAGCAATCTCAGTTTTGGGAATCTAGTCCATAGAAAGAAAAGCACTAGCATGGAGCAGTGTATGTACAAAGATGATTTTATAACATTATTCACAGGGGCTAACGTAAGGGTAGAGATATTGTGAATTACTATTAAGAAAGGAATGGTTAAATAAATTAAGGAATAACCACACCAAGAAGTATTTTGCTAATCAGTCATGATTACTGATTTGAAAAGTTTTATACGAGGGATCATGAGTAAAGAAAGAGAAGGAAGCAGTGTCTAGTATTATAGGATTTTTGTAAAACTCAAAATAACAAAATCCCCAATATAGGTATATGTGTATATACTTCTGTGTGATTGTGCATGTACCTGTGTGTTTGTATGATTATATGAGCATAACGAAAATAAATGAAAGGATACACATTAGACTCTTAGTATGAATGACCAGGAGGATATGAGATTCAATAGAAAAAGAGAAACTGGATAAAGACAAGGAGAGGGGAAGGAAGGCACTGGGACTCCTCACTCCTCAGGGGGGACCCCTGCAGCCAAAATATCCCTTCTAATTTTTATCTGCCACACGTAGGTGTGGGACCAGCTCATTCTGCATCTCTGTCCCTTGATGCGGTTTCTTCTTTATATTTTTAGGGCTGGAATTCCATTCAGTTACATTTTAGCAGTCCTGAATGACGGTTATTCTGTAGTTCAGTTGCAATTTGAAGTGGCTGTGGGAGGATGCAAGTACCGCATTCACTTATGCTACCACCTTGACCAGAAGCCAAAAGGTTGTGTTTTTCTGGTAAGTTTTTCTTAATGGCATTTTTTAAAATTTAGACAATTAATTTTAACAGGTGACATTGATTAATTAGGGTACATAGATTCAGAGAAAACATCTCTAGGTCATTTTGACATTTGATTATGGTGTATACCCATCACCCGAAGTCAAATCGTCTTCCGTCACCTTCTATTTGGTTTTCTTTGTGCCCCTCCCACCCTCACCCCCTCCCTTCCCCTCCCCCTGGTAATGACCACATGTCCTGAGTCTCATTTTTGTGTCCCACCTATGTATGAAATCATACAGTTCTTAGTTTTCTCTGATTTACTTCACTCAGTGTAATGTTATCAAGGTCCATCCATGTTGTTGTAAATGATTCTATGTCATCATTTCTTATGGCTCAGTAGTATTCCATAGTGTATATGTACCATATCTTCTTTATCCAATCATCTATTGAAGGGCTTTTTGGTTGTTTCCATGTCTTGACCACCGTGAACAATGCTGTGATGAACATGGGGTTGCATGTGTCTTTACGTACCAGTGTTTTTGAGTTTTGGGGGTATATACCCAGTAGAGGGATTGGAGGGTCATATGGTAGTTCTGTTTTTAATTCTTTGAGGAACAACCATACTTTCTTCCATAATGGTTGTACTACTTTACATTCCCACCAACAGTGGATGAGGGTTCCTTTTTTCTCCACAGCCTCTCCAACACTTGTTATTACCTGTATTGTTGATAATAGTTAATCTAACAGGTGTGAGGTGGTATCTCATTGTAGTTTTGGTTTGCATTTCTCTAATAGCTAATGAAGATGAGCATCTTTTCATATATCTGTTGGCCATTTGTATTTCTTCCTGGGAGAAGTATCTGTTCATGTCCTTTTCCCATTTTTTATTGGATTCTTTGCATGTTTGTTGTTGAGTTTTATGAGTTCTTCGTATATTTTGGATATTAGGCCCTTACCTGTGCTGTTATTTGAAAATATCATCTCCCATTTAGTTGGCTGTCTGTTTGTTTTGTTGTCAGTTTCTCTTGCTATGCAAAAGCTTCTTAGTCTGATGAGGTCCCATTCATTTATCTTTGCCTTCACTTCCCTTGCCTTTGGAGTCAAATTCATAAAATGCTCTTTATGGCCAAGGTCCAGGAGTTTAGTACCTATGTTTTCCTCTATGTACTTTATTGTTTCAGGTCTTATATTTAGGTCTTTGATCCATTTTGAATTAATTTTAGTACAAGGGGACAAACTGTAGTCAAGTTTCATTCTTTTGCATGTGGCTTTCCAGTTTTTCCAGCACCATTTATCGAAGAGGCTTTCTTCTCTCCATTGTGTGTTGTTGGCCCCTTTATCAAAGATTATTTGACTATATATATGTGGTTTTATATCTGGGCTCTCTATTCTGTTCCATTGGTCTGAGTGTCTATTTTTCTGCCAATACCATGCTCTTTTGATTATCATGGCTCTATAATATAATTTGAAGTTAGGTATTGTAATGCCCCCAGCTTCGTTCTTTTTTCTTAGGATTACTTTGGCTATTCAGGGTTTTTTATAGTTTCATATAAACCTGATGATTTTTTGTTCCATTTCTTTAAAAAATGACATTGGAATTTTGATAGGAATTGCATGAAATTTTTATATCGCTTTGGGTAATATGTTTATTTTGACTATATTTATTTTTCCTATCCAAGAACAAGGAATATTTTTCCATTTCATTGTATACTTTTTCGATTTCCCTTAACAATGCTTTGTAGTTTTTATTGTATAGGTCTTAGGTTTTGTTTTTTGTTGTTGTTGTTGCAATCATGAAGGGGATTATTTTTTTGAGTCCATTTTCTGATGTTTCATTGTTGGCATATAGGAAGGCAATAGACTTCTGTATATTAATTTTGTTTTCTGCTACCTACTGTTTTGGTTTATTGTTTCGAGTAGTCTTTCTGTGGAGTCTTTGTGATTTTTGATGTCTAGGATCATCTCATCTGCAAAAAGTGAAATCTTTACTTCTTCTTTCCCAATATGAATGCCTTTTATTTCTTTCTCTTATCTCATTGTTCTGGGTAGAACTTCTAGCAGTAAGTTGAATAAGAGTGGAAAACCAAAATGTTATTTTTTAAAGAAGAAAAATACCAACATTTTAACACAAAGAAAATAAAAATTTGTATAGCAAAACACACCATAAAAAAAAAGAGAAATGACAGGTGTAATGCCAGTGGCTGAGGCCAGGCAGGTTCACACTGGATTCGGGCAGATGGTAGAGGAGTTGTGGATTCAGAAAGCATTGGGTCATTCCTGTTTAATAGAGTCTCGCAACAGGTAGGGGGAAAACCACTTCTCGTGGCTCAGGTAAATGAACAGCAAAACAGCCCCTCAGTGGCAGACAAGCGATCTTCCATTCACCACCCTGAGTCAAAGCACATGTAGCCTTACGTAGGCTTTGTACACATGGCTCTACCAGGTGCTCACACACTAATCATGCAAGTTCAAGGAAGCAAGCCTAACAGAGCTGGTCTTCCAGCAATCTACCCCTTTAGGGTTGCTCGCCTTACAATCTACATGACAGGTATCTTCCACGATGGTCCCTGTGTGAAGAGTGAGGTACATTATGTAAACATAAACAGTACAGACTACAGCAACCAAATTACAAAGGCACAGGCTATATCAAAAAATGACAATTACAAAGATGCCCTTCACAATGTTTTCCTGAGCTGCCACCAAAACTCTTAACAGTATACTCCATTAGACCTGCCATCCAATTTCTCTTTATCTTCCCCATTTGTAATAAAATCTACCCACATTGTGTTCATGTAATCTTTACAGACCTGTTTCTCTTGTTAGTCTGTGGGGGGTGGGATGGGGAGGACAAGCTACAGAATAAGTGTTGACAGTGGCTTGAATTGCAACAGTTGCTGGCAAAGGAGACTAACTGAGTTTGAGAACTCCAGTGTGAAATGCAGGCTGAACACCAATGGCGCCTGGAACTGGAATGATTGATGGAGTAGGAATTGTGGGTTCAAGAGCTTCAGTTTGCCCTAGAAGCCAAATGCTGGCATTGGCAGTTGTTAGAGAAATAATTGCATGTTCAAGAGCTCCAGTTTCAGCTTCAGGCTGAGATCCCACAGCTGCAAGAGCCAAAGTGCTTGCTGAAGGAGGAGGAGGAGGAGGAGGAAGTTTGAGCTAAAACTGCTGTTGGCAGGCTCAGAGCCTGGCTGGTGGTCACCCAGAAGGTAAAAACCCAGCAACCAAAAGTGCCATAAATAGTTGAACACTCTGTGGTACAGCCCTATACCCAGACAGAGTTGATAGAGTTAGAGAAAAATTCAGGCAGGAACCCAGCAAATCCCTGGATACTTGGTTGCTATGGTTGTAGAATATAGGGGTGGATGGCATCATAATCTCCAGAACAGAGATGGAGAAATTATCCACCATTACCATGCATTCCTCCTTGAGGCAGCCCACAGCCTCCAGCAGGGTAGCTACAGAGAACAGCCATTCCTCTATTCCACCTCTCAAGAGTGTCAGTGGTTCCATACCAATCTGATCCAAAATCTGCCACTATGCCAGATGTAATGCCAATAGCCAAGGTCAGGCAGGTTCACACTGGATTTGGGCAGATATGGTAGGGGAAAAGCAGAGCCAGAAAGCATTGGGTCATTCTTTTTTTTTTTTTTTTTTTTCTTTCTGAAGCTGGAAACGGGGAGAGACAGTCAGACAGACTCCCGCATGCGCCCGACCGGGATCCACCCAGCACGCCCACCAGGGGCGATGCTCTGCCCACCAGGGGGCGATGCTCTGCCCCTCCAGGGCATCGCTTTGCCGCGATCAGAGCCACTCTAGCGCCTGAGGCAGAGGCCAAGGAGCCATCCCCAGTGCCCGGGCCATCTTTGCTCCAATGGAGCCTTGGCTGCGGGAGGGGAAGAGAGAGACAGAGAGGAAGGAGGGGGTGGGGGTGGAGAAGCAAACGGGCGCTTCTCCTATGTGCCCTGGCCGGGAATTGAACCCTGGTCCCCCGCACGCCAGACCGACGCTCTACCGCTGAGCCAACCGGCCAGGGCTCATTGGGTCATTCTTAATAGTCTTGCAGTGGTGGACAAGCAAACAGGCAGGGAAAACCACTTCTCACAGCAGCAGGCAAACGAACAGCAAAATGGCCCTTCACAGTGGTGGGCAGATGATCCACTAAACGCTGCCCCGAGCCAAAGCACCCAAAGCCTTACATAGACTATGCACACATAACCTGCCACATGTTCACACACTGATCATGCAAAGTGCAAGTGAGCAAGCTTAACACAGCTGTTTTCCCAACAATAGGTTAGGAAAGAATGTGTATACCCATATGGCAGACAAAAAAATTATTTCCCAATGAACAAAGAGTTTCTACAAATTTTTATGAAAAAAGATAATCAACCTGATACATAAGATAAGAATAAGCAATTTGCATAAGAGGAAATCCAAAAAACCAATATATATTAAAGATACTCAGTCTTTTTCATAATCATAGAAATGTAAATGTAAGCAATAATGAAATATAATTTTTACTCCCCTGGTCAACAAAAATTAAATAGAACAACCACTAACCACTATTAACACTGAGTCAGTCATGCACTTTCATTTTCATACATTACTAATGTATGAAACAGTGAATTGCTACACCTGTCCAGAAAACAATAATTTGGTAATGTATTAATGAAAATACTCTCACGGTAAATAATCACTGTCTTGAAAATCTTTTATTCATATATCTAAAATATATAAGCATACATAAGAGGAAAAACAACATATATTTATGCATATATATAATATATATACATATTTATATGCATATGTTCCTCTTTTTCCAATGATGCTATTGTAGCAAAGTTTATTGCAGTGTTTTTGTTGTGGCGAATATAAAACACATACACAAAGAAATGAAAACTGCAAACAACATGCAGTTGTACTGAGGACTAGTTTATGAAAGTGTTTGACATATACAAACTTGAAAATTATGCATCTCGTTAGAAGAAATAAGCCAAATTTATATCTAAAGACTCTGAGGTATATCTATGACCCATTATAATTAAAAAGGCAATTTGTGGGATAAGTATAACTTAATTTTTAATATAACATTAAAAAACCTTTATATGTACTTAGAATAGAGAAATGTATAATATAAATTTAAAAGATTCACATTTCTACATAATTATAAAGGTAAGCTTTAATTACCTAGAGTATGTATTTATGTGTGGAATCCTTATTTGATCTTCCCTAATAATTTTGAAATAAATAATTAGCTTATTAATCAATTATTAGGTTATCAATAAATTATTCTGTACTTGAATTAACAATATCTTTTTTTAAAATTAATGTGTGTTTTTTTGCAACAGCTACTAACAACACAGCTAATATTGAGATCCTAAAGGCAATCAGTACATTATTTGATTTACGAAATCTTTAGGTAAAAAGAAGTTGCACCTGGGAGCAGGAGGCAAGAGGTGAACACAGAGCAGGTGTTAGTACATTCTGGCTGATGGAAAAGATGGTTAGTCTTTCAGCATCCAACAGTAGCAGGTACACATTTTATCCGAAGATAGACCATCCTTACATGAGCAACTACCAGCAGGTGGAGGTGTGTGCTGGCTGTGAGATCTGAGTTCAAACAAGAAACAAAGACTCCAAATGTTTACTGACTTGCCCAAGATTTCAAAGGTAGTTAGTGGCAGCACAGGCATGGGAACCCAGGATGTCACCTTCTAAAACCATTCTGTTCCCACAGTGTTAAACTGCTCACAGGGGAATGGAAATTGGTCCCTGACACTAGGATTGGCTGAATGTGGGCCTACTGAGCAGTGAGCCAAAGGGATCATTATACACACTGTAATTCTTTCATATGAACTGTATTTTATTTGTTCAAATCCAAAGGGTAAACATATTCTTCCTATAAGGGGATTTCCTGCTGTGTAACACTCAGACTCAACTTGTCCATACTGATTGCTATTTTGTTATAGTGACTATTTGTTTAAGACATTAGAGAAAAGATCTTTGGCAGCAACTTATAAAAATACATACAAAACAAAATAAAATTGAATATAAAGTATGGGAATGAGGAAATTAAATTAAAAGAAAAATGAATGAAGAAAACATCCAGCCAAGAAAGAAGTTGTTCCAAAGCTTTTTAATCCACTCATCCACTGACGGACACTTATGCTGTTTTCAGATCTTCGCTATTGTGAACAATGCTGCCATAAACATGGGGGTGCATATCTCCTTTTGGAACAGTGCTATGGTGTTCTTAAGGTATATTCCTAAAAGTGGGATAGCTGGGTCAAAAGGCAGTTCAATTTTTAATTTTTTGAGGAATCTCCATACTGTTTTCCACAGTGGCTGCACCAGTCTGCATTCCCACCAGCAGTGCAGGAGGGTTCCCTTTCTCCATATCCTCACCAGCACTTATTCTGTGTTGTTCAGCCATAAGAAATGATGATATCAGATCATTTATAATAACATGGATGGACCTTGATAACATTATAGTGAGTGAAATAAATAAATCAGAAAAAACTAAGAACTATATGATTCCATACATAGATGGGACATAAAAATGAGACTCAGAGACATGGACAAGAATGTGATGGTAACGGAGAGGGGGGGGAGAGGGAGGAGTGGGGGAGGAGGGGCACAAAGAAAACCAAATAGAAGGTGACGGAAGACAATTTGACTTTGGGTGAGGGGTATGCAACATAATCAAATGTCAAAATAATTTGGAGATGTCTTCTCTGAACATATGTACCCTGATTTATCAATGTCACCCCATTAAAATTAATAAAAAATATATATTTAAAAAAAGAATGAAATTGTTCACAAAATAAATAGGCATTCAATAAAGTTCTCTACTGCTAGAGGTAGACCACAAATTTAGCCTTAGCCTTTTAGCAGTCAAGAGCAAGAGGGAAACATGATTCACAGCATTTAAAAGAGATAATTATAAGCCAACCAGAGACTCAGGAGAAATACAAGAATTCTTTCTAGTAAGACTAGAAAAATATATTTCCCTTTGTCTCATATAATGCTAATAATAGCCTCCAATTTTTACAAGGATCTTACGATGTGCCAGTTCTGATATACTAAGTGCCTTGAATGCTTTATCTCATTCAATTCCCACAACAATTCTATAGCATGGATACTATTAGTATCACTCTTTTTCAAATGAGGAATATGAGATACTGAGATGTGAAGTAAATCACTACAAGAAACACGATTAGAAAGTATGTGATTTTGGATGCCAACACAGGTCTGCTGATTCCAGAATTATTCTACCACACAGCTTCCACACAGGAGCTACACCTTGATTCAATCCCTGAGTATTCCTGATTATCCAATGAAATCTTTCAATATTCAATATAATGTAGTCCCTACCACTTTCTCCTGGCTTCATAACTTTGTTTTGTTTTCTTAGAATCCAGTTACTCCCACTTATTCTTGGTGAGGCAGGATAGCAAGGTGCTAGAAAAATTCCTTGGCAAATGGAATGGGGAAATCCAGACAGATAAAAATCCAAGTAGTTTACAGCCAGATAATAAATCTCAAGGTCATATCTTCCCTAACCGAGGACACTTAGGAGCAAGTGGTTTACACAGGGCAGACTCTCCTTGGTCCTGGTCCCCCTTTGGTGACATTCCTTGAAGGTAAAATTGACCAGAGTATGGCCCCAATCCCTCTGTAAGCTCATTTGGATTCACTGGCATATCAAAGGACACACCTGGGAAGCTGATGCATATTCTATGGAGATCCTTCTCTGAAACCTTCCCTATAATTCTTGCCTTTAGAAAAAAATAAAAATCCTCAAGACAAAGGACCCAGTGCACACTCTCTCTGGAGCATATCGTCACCTTCTTTTCCCATTCTTTCCTCAGGCATATATCTTTTCTTTCTTTCTCCTAAGCAGTAAGGGTTCCCAGGTGACTTGCAACCAAGAGAGCAGTGGGCAACAGCAGCTAGTATTGGGCTAATCCCCCTGAACCTGTCTCCAAGGGCCCCCTGCCTTTGCCGCTGTAACTTGTTTCCTGAGTCCACGCAGCCCAGCTGGCTCACTTCTTCTGCCTCTCTGACTTTCTTTCTAAAAGGGCTAAGGCAGCCTCACCTAGGCTTGCCTCTTTCTGATATTTCTAAAGGGCCAGAGCAACTCTGTCTTGGCTTATTTCTGTTGCTATGAACTTGCCTATTCTATCTTTAGCCCTTGCTTTGTTTTACTGTCCCCAACTTTAATAAATGTACTCTCAAAATTACCTGGACTCATGTCATAAAATCTTTCCTGCACAAAGTCATGTACCCACACATTCCAGACTTCTAAAGCAGACCTGCCCCAGTCCCTGTCCCAGTCCTGTAACATCAGTTCCTTAGAGATATTTTTTACATATTCTTCTCCAGTCTATATGACTCATGTATATTACTTATTCACCAAAAATATATTGTTTCCTATAACTTGGCTATTTTTCAAAACACAGTTTGGCATAGACTTGATTTTATTAATTTGTTCTTTTAATTTTAAAAATTATACTTAAAAATATAGATGATACCATCACTTGTCACACGTGAAAAAAAAATTTAATACATTTGCCAGTGAAAAACAGTTGCTGATTTTTAAAAGCCTACACTCAAAGAATTTACCTAGTGGCCTGTTCAATATAGATCTTGCTATTTGATTCCCAATATTTCCTTTAAGAAAAAACAATTGGCCAATTATAAAAAAAAGAAAGAAATATTAACTTAATGGCTTAAAGCACAAAGAACCAATATATACCTATTCTGATTTAGCTGCTATGTTTCAGGAAGGAAAAAATAATCAAATTCTTAAGAATGAAGTGTCACTAGCTCAGTATTGGGAGTGTGAGATGATTAGGAGGCTTTTTGAACTACAGACATACAAACACATATAGAACCCCAAGATATTCAGAATAATTGATTGGATGACATTAATAAATGCAACCCAAGATATCTCAAAATAAGAGATTCTTAGTCCTGATTGTCTTGACATATTTTCTCAGCGTCCACTAAAACTTTTGGGTTCTCTTGGAATTTGAATCACATGGCTAGAGTCATTTCTAGAGAGGAGGGCAAATGAATCTCACAAACACAACTCTTCTTGCAACCTTAGAAATTGTCTGAGAACATGTGGCCTATCCTTCAAAAGTGGGTCTTTCACTTTTATCTTTTAATTTAGATGTTGCTAACGTATTGTTTACGTTAAAAGACAAGAATAGATGAAAATCTAGGCTAAATAGAAAGATACACAAAGTAGACTGTGGTACGGTGCCAAAGAACTGTAAAACTTAGTATTGGCAATGCCATTTTACAGAGGAAAAGACAGGCTTCTTGCGCCCTCCTTTCTGTGGGGAATGGAGGGAGAAGAATGCAGGAGCTTCCTGGTTTACAAGAACAATTGTATCATCTAGTCATAGTTTAACTATAGTTCTCTGGAAGGACTGAGGCCACTACTTGCTAGACAACAAAGTAGACAAAGGTTGTCTGAAAACTTACTCTTCCCCTTCAATAAGATCCTTTAGGAGAAAATGTTTACATATCCTACACTGATTATAACTCTTCCTCCCCTCCTGGAGTCCTGAGAGTGATGTATACCTCTAGATAAAGGGATCACGAGCCCACTACCCCTTGCTAGAAAAAACCTGCATTCTGTAACTATTGCCTTATCCTAAGCTAAAACTTTTTACTGTATGGCAATGACCCTAGAAGATTTGGAAATGTCTTTGATATGTAAAATAACATTTATCGCTACTGTGTTAATATGTAAAACAACATTTACCACTATTGTGTTACCTTGTAAGTTTTAATATGTAGGAATGTCTTTTCTTTTAATAGAGCCTATAGATAAATGTTGTAAGTTTGTTAGTAATTGACTATTGTGTCATGCTCCCCCTCCTTTTCCCCCAACCTGTATGTTATCAAGTCTATATAACTAGACTCAGAGCTATATTCGAGGCTGCATGATTTGGGTTAGCTACACCCCGTGTAAGTCATATGTAGCCAGCTTATTAATAAATCTCCTCTTAAAATTTCTTCTGTATCCTGCCTTGGTGTCTCTACATAACCCGCAGAATTAAGGTAATATACTTTATAACAGACAAAGTCTTCTTTTTTTTTTTTTTTTTTTTGTATTTTTCTGAAGCTGGAAACAGGGAGAGACAGTCAGACAGACTCCCGCATGCGCCCGACCAGGATCCGGCCGACCAGGTTCCACCCGGCACGCCCACCAGGGGTGACGCTCTGCCCACCAGGGGGCGATGCTCTGACCCTCCGGGGCGTCGCTCTGCCGTGACCAGAGTCACTCTAGCGCCTGGGGCAGAGGCCAAGGAGCCATCCCCAGCGCCCGGGCCATCTTTGCTCCAATGGAGCCTTGGCTGCAGGAGGGAAAGAGAGAGACAGAGAGGAAGGAGGGAGGGGGGTGGAGAAGCAAATGGGTGCTTCTCCTATGTGCCCTGGCCGGGAATCGAACCCGGGTCCCCCACACGCCAGGCCGAAGCTCTACCGCTGAGCCAACCGGCCAGGGCCGACAAAGTCTTCTTGATTTATATTTTCTGAACTCAAATGGTTCCAATATGGCAGACAGTTAAGAAAAGAAATAACTTGGATGGCTGTCATATTTCAAAAAAAAATTTAGAAAATGGCAAAGTACAAGATTATAACCAATGTTCTTCATGAGAAGACAATGATAAATGGTTACATGATATTGTGATCACATGTGATGTGATATTGTGATTTATATTAAGAAAAAATATTTTGGTCAGTTTTGACAGTTTCTGGCACATAGGTTCTAAAACCCTGTAGTTTCCTATATAGGAGCTATAGGAGCTTCTTATTTTAAGCCTTTTCATTTTGTTCCCTGTTCCTGAAATAACTCCAGAGCCATAAAGGTGAAATTGCTCTTTTGTTACTCATAATAACCCCTTTCAAGTATACCTGAGTTTATGGTAATGAGGTGACTTTTGGAAAGCCCCTAAGGATGGGGGCAGGTTGCCAGGGTTACCAAGCAGTGATTAGAGGACTAGAACTTTCAGTCTGACCCCTCAACCTCTGGGAGGAGTGAGAGGAGATGGATGTTGAATAATGACCAGGGGCCAATGATTTGATCAATTATGCCTATATAAAGAAGCCTCCACAAAAGTCCAAAAGAATAGGGTTCCAAGAGCTTCTGGGCTGGTGACCACATGGAGGTGTCAGGAGTGGGGCACACTCAGAGAGGATGGGAAGCTCTGCATCCTTCCCCACATAGCTTGCCCTATGTACCTTTTTCATTTACCTGTTCCTGAGTTATGTCCTTTTATAATAACCTGTAAAAGGATCTAGTCTAGCAAGTAAAAGGATCTGATGCTATTTATAAGTAGATAGTGTCAGAGCTGACTTAAATTGTAGAGCACCCAGAGGCTGTCATGGAGTTGCTGGGTGTGGGAAACCTGCCCCCTCTCCACATTTGGTGGCCAAAAATGTCAGAAGTGAATTATTAAGAGTAATGTAGAAAGTAAAGCAGAAACACAGGAGGAACTTTCCCTTTACTATTTGGTGTTAGCAGTAGAATTTGCTGGAACAGTCCTGGCTCAGAGAAACACATGGTTTGGGGGAAAAAAGGATAAAAGGGCAGGATATAAAGAATCTCCAACTCCCCAGTGATGACCATGTGGTCACCCAGGGTATGAAGCATCAGCTGTGCTGGCACAGTTACTGCAAGTAAAAGTTACCAATGAGTATGAGCCACAACTTTTCCCAGGGAGAAAACCTTCCAGAGATTTTTATCTCCTGTATTTTTTTTTTTAAACAAGAGACAGGAACAAATTGTTTCTACCATCTGAGTTAGAGAAATTATGTTAAGAGAACTGAGGCATTTGCTAAACAGTGCCAATCCCATCATGTATGGAAGGGGTCAGATGCCCAGAAAGCCCAATATAATTATCTATTAGCAGTTAGATTTTAAAGCAGAGCATTGTATAGTTCAAAAGAAAAACCTGCCCATGGTTTATAGGTATCATATTTTCCCATGTATAAGATGCAGCTTTTTTCAAAATTTTGGGGTCCAAAAACTGGGTGCGTCTTATACAGTGGTTGTAGATTTTTTTACTTGCATTTTTTGCTTTTTCGCACTTGTTTTTGTGCTCATTGTTGAAGACAGTGATTCGTCATCAGACACAGATGAGGACAAACTAGTGGATGTGAGTTTTGACAGTAATGAGGAGTTGTATTAATTTTATGATGAAGAAAACTCAAGTTCAATAATTTTTGTAATACATTTTTTTTAAATTCGGGCCCCAAAATTACGGTGTGTCTTATATATGGGAGCATATTATACATGGAGAAATATGGTATTTATGATTAGAGAGAAATAGAGAAGGGAAGACGGAAAGAACAAAAAAGGGACAAAGTCACCTGACCAGGTGATGGCGCATCGAACTGGGATGCAGAGGACCCAGGTTTGAGACCCCGAGGTTGCCAGCTTGAGTGTGGGCTCATCTCGTTTGAGCAAAAAGCTCACCAGCTTGGACCCAAGGTCGCTGGCTCGAGTAAGGGGTCACTTGGTCTGCTGTAGTGCCCCCCACCCATCAAGGCACATATGAGAAAGCAATCAAAGAACAACTAAGGAACCGCAATGAAGAATTGATGTTTCTCATCTCTCTCCCTTCCTATCTGTCTGTCCCTATCTGTCCCTCTCTCTGACTCTCTCTGTCTCTGCCACAAAAAAAAAAGAGAGAGAGAGAGAAAAAGGGACAAAGTCACTCACAGAGGATACAAGAGAACAGTTCTCAACAACTGGAAAACCAAAGGCCAATTTTTAAAGACTTGACAATTAAATACTTGCTCCAAAGAAAATACATCCTCTTTATTCATCTGCAGACTACATTACTGTAGAAATTTTGGATTAAAAAAAGAGTTTTTAGGCTCCAACATAAAGAGACACAGCACTTAACATTCTTTAATGAAAAGTCCCAAAGAAACATTTTATATGCTCCTAACAGAACACTTCTTTTCTCTCTCTCTCTCCTGCTAACTTCTTTGGCTGCTTTAAATATTTCCCTTGCTAATATTTAGTCTATAGAACATACATAATTTGGCCAAGTGAAAAAAATAGATTCATATTACAATTATATAGAGAGTTTACAGAGTTTTCTTTAAGGTAAACTCCCTAAATTCTCTCAATAATACTAACCAGGTAGTTGCAATAAAAAGAGTACTATATATGATTTATTCAATATTCATTTCTCCTGAGAATCAGCTGCCTTAAATCACTGAATGTGTTGGGAATATGTCAATATATAGACTGTAACATCTATTATACAATGGAATTTTTAGCAGCTATAAACAAAACAAAACAAAACAAACTTCAATGTTGCCTGACTGGTGGTCGCACAGTGGATAGAGCGTTGACATGGGATGCTGAGGTGAAGACCCAGGTTTGAAATTTCCAGGTCACCAGCTTGAGCATGAGCTGGTCTGGCTTAAGCACAGGGTCACCAGCTTGAGCATGGGGTCAATGGCTTGCACGTGGGATCATCAACATGATCTCATGGTTACTGGCTTGAGCCTAAGGTCACTGGCTTGAAGTCCAAGGTCGTTGACTTGAGCCTAAGGTGGCTTGCTTGAGCAAGGAGTCACTGGCTCAGCTAGAGCCCCCACCCCCTTGATCAAGGCACATATGAGAAAGCAGTCAATAAACAACAGAAGTGCCACAACTATGAGTTCATGCTTCTCATTTCTCTCTCTTCCTGTCTCTGTCTCTCTCTCTCTCTCCTTCACTCTCCCTTTCTCTAAAAAAAAATGTTATATAAAGATATTCAATGACATAACAATGGGTCTATAATATAAGCTAAGTAAGAAATACAAAAATTTATGAATACAAATTAAATATTTTTGTAAAGAAAAAAGTCTACATCCATATATATAAAGGATTATATAGATAGATATATATTAAAATGACAATATTATCTAACAGTGAAGGATTATTTTTATTCCTCTTTTTCCTTCTTAATATGTCTCACTAGTCTGAAATTCTATGAAAGTATATTACTTTTATAGTCAAAACAAAAGTATTACTAGAATACTCTCTGTACATAAAGATGGTCACTGCCCAATTAATGTGACAATCAATTTAATCAGTTCTCTTAAGACATCAGTCATTTTAGTGTTGAGTCTCAATGATTCAAAACAAGCAGCTGTGCTGAGTGGTTCAGTATTGAAACTTCACATAGACGTTGCTTAAGCTTGACCCCTAACATTTCCAGCCTATGTTCCAGCAAACTCCTTGCTGCTTTAGTAGCTAGGAGTGGAGAAAAGCAACAGATGGTGACAGTTAGGACTGTCACAATGCCAACCTCAAGGATGGAATTTCTACTTCAAGTCTATTTTTCAAGGGTACAATAACATCTAAGCACAAAGCATACGAAAATGCAAATGTGTGGGGAAAAAGGAAAAGGTGATTTATATAAGATCTTGCAGTCTAACATGAAGCATTTAGGGTAAACTAGGAAAAGAAAGTAAATATTTAGCAAAAATCCCAAAGTAGATTACATAATTTTTTTTCTAAACTTTCTTAAAAGTAAATAGAATTTAACAGTATAATTTCTTTTTTATTATATGTAATAAAGGTCCACCACCATCATGGATCTTTTGCCTTTTATCCTCTGACTCCAACACTGACATCTAGCTAACAATGAATATATTTTCAGAGAATAAAAGCTAACATTACCATCAGCTTAAATGAGGTGTAATTCACAAAGTTAAATATTCTATTGAAAAAAGGTATAATACTTTCCCAAAGTAAACCAAATGACTTATGGTAAAATTTAAAATGTTTGAGTTTTGAAGCAGTTAAATTAGAATTATACTTCTACCTGTCGTACCTATTATTAACTGTGTAACCTAGAAAGAGTCTCTGATTTTGGACCTTGGTTTCCTTGTCTGTAAATTGGCACCTCATCATGAGTTTCTTTCAAGTTTGAAGGTTCTCTATTGACAGAGTCTCTCCCACCATTACTATATATGAAGAGATTTCTAGGAGGTATCTGCACACAGTTACCTCGCCTGAAGCCCACAGGTAGACGTACATAACAATCAATGGCATAATCCATTAATTTCTCAATTTTGCTCTGAAGATTGTAGTACCCAAACTCTAAGATAGTCCTCAATGATCACTGCCTTCTAGTAGTCATTGCCCCTCTGTAGTCCCTGTCCCATTGTGGGCTAGACCTAGTGACTCCTTTCTAATGAGCAGAATAAGGTGTAAAAAATGATGTGTGATTGGAGACTGGGTCATACAAGGCAGTGTGGTATCCCTTCTCTTTCTCCTCACATGCTCTGAGAGAAGCCATTTTATGAGCAGCCCTGTGGGCATACCTACGTGTTGAGGAATTGAAGTTTCCAGCCAACAGCCATGTGAGTGAACCTGGGAGTGAATCCTTCAACTCAGTCAGGTATTCAGAGACACAGCCCTGGTTGACAGCTTGACTTCAGTAACCTCTGAGGCAGAACTATACAACTAATCTGCTCCCAGATTCCTGGCCTTCAGAAATTTGTGTGACATAATAAATATTTCTTGTTTTAATAAGCTAAATGTTCAAAATGGCCAACAGATATATGAAAAGATGCTCATCTTCTTTAGCTATTAGAGAAATGCAAATCAAAACAGCAATGAGATACCACCTCACACCTGTTCGATTAGCTGTTATTAGCAAGTCAGGTAATAGCAAATGTTGGAGAGGTTGTGGAGAAAAAGGAACCCTCATCCACTGTTGGTGGGAATGTAAAGTAGTACAACCATTATGGAAGAAAGTATGGTGGTTCCTCAAAAAACTGAAAATAGAACTACCTTATGACCCAGCAATCCCTCTACTGGGTATATATCCCCAAAACTCAGAAACATTGATACGTAAAGACACATGCAGCCCCATGTTTATTGCAGCATTGTTCACAGTGGCCAGGACATGGAAACAACCAAAAAGCCCATCAATAGATGACTGGATAAAGAAGATGTGGCACATATACACTATGGAATACTACTCAGCCATAAGAAATGATGACATCGGAACATTTACAGCAAAATGGTGGGATCTTGATAACATGATACGAAGCGAAATAAGTAAATCAGAAAAAAACAGGAACTGTATTATTCCATACGTAGGTGGGACATAATAGTGAAACTAAGAGACATTGATAAGAGTGTGGTGGTTACGGGGGGGAGGGGGGAATGGGAGAGGGATAGGGGGTGGGGAGGGGCACAAAGAAAACAAGATAGAAGGTGACAGAGGACAATCTGACTTTGGGTGGTGGGTATGCAACATAATTGAACGACAGGATAACCTGGACTTGTTATCTTTGAATATATGTATCCTGATTTATTGATGTCACCCCATTAAAAAAATAAAATTATTAAAAAAAAATAAGCTAAATGTTCAAATGGTATGTCATATAACAATAGATAACATTGAGAAACAATTTTTTTTTTCATTTTCTGTTGCATGAGGTTTTGGAATGGTTTCTATATATTTCTGCATCGCTGATTCCAAATCTGAAATAGTTTTTTGGTGCATGTTCTAGGTTTGTTTGTTGTTGTTTGTTTTTTGTTTTGTTTTTTACAGGGACAGAGGGAGAGTCAGAGAGAAGGATAGACAGGGACAGATAGACAGGAATGGAGAGAGATGAGAAGCATCAATCATCAGTTTTTTTGTTGCGAGACCTTAGTTGTTCATTAATTGCTTTCTCATATGTGCTTTGACTGTGGAGCTACAGCAGATGGAGTAACCCCTTGATCAAGCCAGCGACCTTGGGTCCAAGCTGGTGAGCTTTTGCTCAAACCAGATGAGCCCACGCTCAAGCTGGTGACCTCGGGTCTTGAACCTAGGTCGTCTGCATCCCAGTCCGACGCTCTATCCACTGCGTCACCGCCTGGTCAGGCTATGCTCTAGTTTTTATGTAATTTTAATTTCTTTTTGTTACAGTTAATGGCATGAATTGGTTTTTAAATTGGAGTTAAAGGGCAATGACTCTTGGATTGAACATAACCACAAGGCAATTAATGTTTTACAAACATCACTTTTACATCATTGTAGTTGTTTTTAAATGTAAAAAATTATTATCTGATAAAAACACCTTCTTATTTTGTTTTAAGATTGAATCATGGCTTCTTCGAGTAGACATAAATGTAAGAATAGTCCTGACACATTCTGCTATATATGTGGCTCTTACACACTTCAACGTCAAAGGCGCAGTATTTCATCATTTGTGACATGTGCATATATTGCCTATTTTCAAGTTCCCCTTGGCAATCAAGACAAGAATTGGGCTCCTCATATTGTGTGTCATAATTGTGAGGAAATGCTTCATGACTGGACAAAAGGAAAACAGAAAGGAATGCCTTTTGGTATTCCCGTGGTTTGGAGTGAACCTAAGGACCACAGCTGTGACTGTTATTTCTGTCTGATCCATACAAAGGGCATCAGCAAGAAAAAATGGCATATGATCGCATATCCTAATATTCCTTCAGCAATACAACCTATCCCACACTCTGAGACACTACCAGTTCCAGTTTTCAATGGTTTTATTTCTTCTAAGGATGAAGAAAGTGCACATGGTAATCAAGTATATTTTGATAAGATGCATGAGGAAATGATTGCAGAATCTGAAGGGTCTTCTTCTGATGCCAAGCAGTCATTAACCCTTCAGCAGTTTAGCCAGCCCAAATTGAATGACTTAGTAAGAATGACATAAAAATTGTCCTTGACTTTCTGAAACATGAGGAGCATAATTGGACCATTTGTGTGGATCTTAAAATGGCAAATTTCCTGCTAGGACAACAGAGAGGTTTCACAAAGTATCCTTGCTTTCTGTGTTTGTGGGACAGCCGAGCTCAGGAAAAACACTGGACACAGAAGGAGTGGCCGAAAAGTGAAGCTCTGGAAGTAGGGATGCAAAATATTGTGAATGAACCTGTAGTTAATCAAGACAGGATCATTCCCCCCCCCCCACTTCACATCAAACTTGGCTTAATGAAGCAGTTTGTTCAGGCTTTGAATAGAGAACGTGAATGCTTTCAACATATTCTTTCTGCTTTTCCTGCCTTGTCTTTTGAGAAGAGAAAAGCAGGTGTATTTGATGGACCTCAAATTTGAACCCTCATATGTGACAAAGAATTTGCCAGGGCCCTGGCCAGTTTGCTCAGTGGTAGAGAGTCGGCCTGGCGTGCAGGAGTCCTGGGTTTGATCCCCTTCCAGGGCACACAGGAGAAGCGCCCATCTGCTTCTCCACCCCTCCCCCTCTCCTTCCTCTCTGTCTCTCTCTTCCCCTCCCACAGCCAAGGCTCCATTGGAGCAAAAGTTGGCCCAGGCGCTGAGGATGGCTCTGTGGCCTCTGCCTCAGGTGCTAGAATGGCTCTGGTTGCAACAGAGTGATGCCTCAGATGGGCAGAGCATCGCCCCCTGGTGGGCTTGCTGGGTGGATCCCGGTTGGGCACATGCAGGAGTCTGACTGCCTCCCCGTTTCCAACTTTAGAGAATACAAAAAAAAAAAGAAAAGAAAGAATTTACCAGGAAGATGAATAAGGAGGAGAAAGCAGCATGACAGTCTTTTGTGGCAGTTACAAAAAACTTTCTTGACAACAAAAAAGCAGAAAACTATGAACTTCTGGTTCAAATGATGCTGTTGGTTTTCCGCAACATTGGATGTAACATGAGCGTTAAGATTCACTTCCTGAACAGTCGCCTTGATAAGTTTCCCAAAAATCTTGGAGCTGTTAGTGATGAGCTGACTACTGCTGGAGCATCAAACGAGATTGTCCTCAACAAGTACACAAATGCAAGAGCTACAAACGCAAATATTTGCCTGAATAGAATTTTAATCAGTTTTGTGCAAATTTTATGATTAAAATAAGTGTTTTAATATGTTCTATTTTGAAATTGTAGACAAATTCTGATGCAGTCATATCTTTTAGTGTATTAGTGTATTTACTGCATTATATAAATTATTATATATATTTTCACAAAGATGATGCCCAAGAAGACATTCTACTTCATTATGTTAAACCAAATGTTGAAAACTTTATAATAAGATGCAAACCTAAACTCTTGAAAGATGCAAAAAAACTGTAGCTTACAGAGAAAAACTAATGTCAGATTTGAGATCAGCACACTCGAATTAGGTAAGAACAAGTGTATTTGTGGATGCAACAACAATTTTTTTCCCCAGTGTAACTAATACACAGACCAAATCCCAAATCACAAAGTTGGAAGGGTCTATAGACAAAATTCCATTTTCAAGGATGACAGAAATTTCCATAATATTACTACATTTATTTGAAGATAAAAGAAAAGAATTTGATTGCTCTAACAAATGGACTTCCGTATTAGGCCATGGCAGTGATTCTTCTCTCAGGCTTTTATACTCATTCCCTCTAGGAACTTGGAACAAGTCACACCTCACACTACAGTTCACTGTGTCTTATATCTGTTTAGTATTTTGAACTTGGTATTTACTTTTTGACCCCAAATACCCTTGACACATAACAAATCATAATTTTCCCAAAGACTGTGTTTGAATCACACTTTCTGTGAGTTATGTACCTGCTTCCCCATAGCTCACACAAGCCTTCTTGTTCTCCACCATATAAGCAGTCACCATAAAAAGGTATACAGGCTACAGTGTTTTTCACAACTTTGAGACATTTTAACAACATAATACCCTGGGTACAACAGATTACACTAAATCATGGTCCTTCTCATTGGCAAATAATAGTCTAGGCATCAGGACATAACCCAGGGACCTTAATTTTCTCATATGTCAAAATGAATTTGCTGCTTATTGCCACTATTGGAGAACTTAGAGTATAACATTTGTCAATATTTTGTACATGCATCAAATCCCTAAGGCTAAGCTATAGTTCCTCATATCCTCATTTTTTTTTTGAAGGGGCTCTTGTGTCTTAATAAAAATTAAAGACCAGATGCTTTGACTTTAGCTTACATTTAGCTACTATTTGGCATCTGTTTTTCCTTTGCTTGTAAATAGTGGCACAGTTGTTATTCAGATGACCTCCCCTCCTATATTCAGCTTCTGAGTATTTAGAGATGCTCTAGGGGTGGAGTATGTGATTCACGGTTGAGATGACTAGCCCAATTTTATCACTTGGCCACAAATTATCCAAGGATGAAGTGAGTACTTAACTTAGATTGGTCTAGTCATCAGAACACCCAGTATATTTGAAAGAACACTCAGAAAGTTGTGAAAAAGTCCATTTTTCCCACTGACTATAAATCTGCAAGGATGAAGCTCCAGGAGTTTTTGGAAACCAAGTTGAGTTGAAGAGGATAGACTAGTGTGAGAATGAAACCACCCCAGAGGAAGCAGAACTGGGAGACTGGCCCTCATAGATTATTTGAGCCCTTGAGCAAATCATACCTAAAGCTAGATATACTACAGAAGTATTCTTACTTGAACCAGAAAATTTTTTCTAGTTTGGATTAGATTTCTTGTTACTTGTGAAAAAAATATCCCTAACCAATAAGCAGTTTCTGACATAGCAGAATTCTAGTGGTAGCTGCATGGATTAAACCCACCATTTTGGACATTCACTACACAAATAAAAAATTATAATTAAACCAATTTATTTATTAAAAAAAATTCAACAATTATTTATATATACCATCTGACACACTAAATGATACAAAATTTGTTTTCTGTGACAAGGCAAAAAGAATACTAAGATTGGACTTTCAAAACCCTGCAGATCACATCTAGGAATTATTCCTTCACCTGTAAGAGGAATCTCAACCATTGGTTAACAGCAGAACCAAGCTGAGGTTCAGGATATAGCAGAGTTCAGGATGTAACTGAAAATCAGAGTTATCTAAAGTTTTTGGCTTTAATAGTCTTCTAAATCAACTACCTATTAAAAACATTTGTAAAATGTCTGTGTCAAAAAACAAGAGAATGTCTGTGTGCTGATCTGAGTGAGTGAGCAAGAGCAAGACAAGAAGCTTTAGGATTCTAGGAATCTCACAGAAACCATCTCATCCTCATAGAAACTCCACATCATATTCTTAGATTCTCGCAGAAGTCTTTCCATTGGCTAAGAACTGATGCAATCATATCTTTTCCCTTCCCTTCCCTTCCCTTCCCTTCCCTTCCCTTCCCTTCCCTTCCCTTCCCTTCCCTTTGCTTTATTTTCTTTTCCTGTCTTTTTTTCCTTCTCTTCCCTTCCCTTTCTTTCCCTTTCATTTTCTTCCTTTTCCTTCCTTTCCTTTCCCTTCCCTTCCCTTCCCTTCCTTTCCCCAATGTCTTCCCTTTCCCTCCTTCTACTCTTCCTCCTCTTGCTCCTCTTCCTCTTATCCCTTCTCCTCCCTCTTCCTTTTCTTTATTTTATTTTCCTTTCCTCAATTCCACCCTGTGGAGTAAACTATTTATGCTCCACCCTTTATATTTCAGTTTTCCTCATCCCCAGTTTTTCCCCCGGAATAGAATATTCTTCAGTTAGCAATCTATGCTGGACTTGCTGAGCTTGAAAAAAACTATAGCTGCTCCCACTTTACCATTTCCCCTCTTTCCTGATGTTGTGACCTTGTGGCCTGATAAGTATCTGGGAACTGCAGTGATAAGAGTTATGAATTTTCCAGCACACATTTGGTTAAAGCCATTGTTGTTGTTTTAGCTTCTACCATAGCACTGACCTTGAGGACATTCACATTCCCTCTATATTAAATTTGTACAAAAATCCTCTTAAAAGATTCCTAATTAAGCTTTTGGAACATAATTAGAATTCTTTGGGATAAACATTTTAATTGTGCTGTCCTCTCCTTGGAGTAAATAAACTATAGATTTTCCTGATTATAAAACAAAGAAAAAAAATGAAAAATTCATTTGTGAACAAATGCTCTTACAATATGTTTTGTGGAAGCAATCAGAAATCAGTAAAGAAAGAGGAACACATGCATCTTTCATGTCTCAGTTAAACATTTTATTCTAAAATTTATTGCCTGAATGATGTCAGAAATGAGAGAGAGAGAAAAAGAGAGAGAGAGAAAGAGAAAGAAAGAAAGAAAGAAAGAAAGAAAGAAAGAAAGAAAGAAAGAAAGAAAGAAAGGGAAATGAAGAAAGAAAAAGAAAGAAAGAAAGAAACATAGGAGGAGAAAAAAAAAGTGATCTCTCCCTCTGATCTTCCCTCTAGGAAGGCTTAGAAAGTACTATATATAAATGTTAGAGGTTAATAATGGTTTTTCACTCTAGCTGGAAAAAAATCCCAATAACTTATCTAATTCAGAAAATAATACTTATTAACACTGCTCATTTTGATATACATGAATCTAATAAATAATTCTTTGGTACCACTGTAATATTCCTCAAGACAAATGGTCTGTGTGTTTTTACATACATATATAATACATACACACAGTAGCCACATCAAAGTCTTTAGTCAGCAGAATATCTCCCTTTCGTTATCCATACTCCATTCGTAAATGCCTATTCTGGATAAAGAAACCTTCAAACCAGCTAATACTTGATTGAATATTGACCCTCTGTTGTTTTGAGTAAGCTGAACACTATTGATTTATTTAAAAATAATCCCACTTCCCAGGTTTTCCTACTAAAGCACCATGTACGTAAATAATGTAAATGGATTACAGGAAACATTAGCACTAGCCATTGTTGCAAACTATCAAAGCCACAGAATGGTTGGAGACTAGATTAAGAAAGGTTAAGGAAGGCTAATGCAGTGAAATTGCCTATTGCCTCTTTGCAATCATCACCCAAAAGGAAAAGGACAGCTTTTTCATGTATCTCCAAACCACAAATAAGTTAAAAGTAAAATGACATGCCAGAATTCCTCAGTGATGCCTTTTTTCCTCCATAACATTAAATTAACTAGACAGTACATGGCATTACAAGATAGAACAAACCTCTTGAACTGTAATTCACAGTGACTTTAAGAGTTGATGACTATGGGTATATGATGGTTACTAGAAAAAAATATCTCCCTTGAGCCCTAGCATTACCACAGGCATATCCAAATACAGTGACATCATTACTATCGTTTACCTTCACTGAATACATATATGGCTTTCACCTTCAGAATATCCGTTACTCATATAAATGCAGAAAATTTGTTCAAGTATTTCAAGAGGCAAATACCCCACATAGTTTCTCTTAACAAGAGCTCATCTTATGCTCTCAATTTATAAATTTATTGAATTACTGACATTTTGTCCCAGACATTTTCAAGCAAAATCAGACTTTATTTTATTTATTTCCCTTTCTAGATACTCCAAATAAAAACTGGATCATAGAAAATATTTAATATACGCTAATTGAAAGTATCAATAAGTGATCTTTGATTCTCAGTACTAGGTAAAGTGTCTTATGTAGCAGATAAAAAATAAAGAAAAGGGGAAAAAATCATTACATTTGGTGCAGACAGGTTGCCAAAATGCAAACATGGCTTCATCAAATTTTCATGGCCTTAAAAGTCAACGTATTTAATTATATTTTGGGGCAAAGATATACTAACAGCCATTTAGTTACTGATTTATAATTTTAATGTGGAGCTTAGTGATTTTAAACTTGAGAGGCACTATAGTCTAAATCAGGGGTCCCCAAACTTTTTACACAGGGGGCCAGTTCACTGTCCCTCAGACCGTTGGAGGGCCGGACTATAAAAAAAACTATGAACAAATCCCTATGCACACTGCACATATCTTATTTTAAAGTAAAAAATAAAACGGGAACAAATACAATATTTAAAATAAAAAACAAGTAAATTTAAATCAAGAAACTGACCAGTATTTCAATGGGAACTATGAGCCTGCTTTTGGCTAATGAGATGGTCAATGTGCTCCTTTCATTGACCACCAATGAAAGAGGTGCCCCTTCCGGAAGTGCAGCGGGGGCCAGATAAATGGCCTCAGAGGGCCGCATGTGGCCCGCGGGTCGTAGTTTGGGGACCCCTGGTCTAAATGGTGTATCAACCTTAGCATATATTTAAACTATGATATCTCCACAAACTTGGAACCTCTGGCCTAGGTTACATACCCTAAGAATACATGCAATGGGACCACTGTATCATCTTGACTAGTAAAGAGCAATGTTTGTTTAGTGATACTAGGAATATTGTTGATCATTTACTCTCAACCCATGTTATTTACTCCAGTGACAGAAAGCCACCATCCATGTACAACACCTCTTCCCTTTCAGTAGACTCTTAATTTCCTGCAATTTGGGTCAAGTGACCAGCTCTTTCATAAGTATTATTTATTTATATAAACTGAGATTAAGGCATAACTGCTCAGAAGAGAACATCACAGAAGGCAGGAGGCTCAGTGCCAGATGTGATCTGCTATATTTGTAAGGCCTTCCTGAAATACTTTTTAACTCAAATATTTATTAAGCACCTACTATGCACCATACACTGTGCTGTGTACAGAGGTTACAGACGAGGTTTCTTATTTTATGGGCTCATCACATTCAAGAGGAAGCCAAAAGACAATTCTCAAATAACAGAAAAGAAGAATAAGTGCTGTGGTTAAAAAAAAAAAATCATTGAGATCAAAGATATCTATTCACCATTAGATTTGCTTTTTCTTTCAACATCAACCACACAGGAAAGCACTATAATCAGCAGCATCAGTTAAGTGCAGTACTTACCACTACAATTACATTTGCAGCTGGGATTGGAAGATTTTCCACTTCAAGATCTTGACCAGCCACAGCCAACAGATTGAGAGATGGATCATAAGCAGGTCTAGGAAATGCTGAATTAACAATTTGGTGGAGTTTGCTTATTTGAGCTTCAGCAGAAGAATGTTTATATATCTTTTGTGGAGCTATGTCCAAGCTCTTCTCAATGTCTTGTGAATAGCGAGAAAGGAATGCTGGTTTCCCACTCTTCTTATGATGAATTGCCAAAATGTGATCATTATTTCCTGAAAAGCACTCTGAAAGGGGGAAGAAACAGAAACAAAAATCAAAGGCCTTATTTAGTAAGAAGATAAGAGATATCTGATATCAGGAGTTGGTGTTCTAAGAGGCTTTATGACTTGTGAAGGATTTAGATTAGTCTCTATCTTTCCCCCCTGCTTTGTTATCCCTAACAAATAGGACACACTTGGTGGTATAGAGAAATCTCAGAGACACTGTATGCACAGAAGTGGGTTTAGTTTGAAAAAAATCTTATTTATCAGACATTTTGAATTTCTTCCTTCAGCTAAACCCACAATTCCAACAGCCCATTGGATATCCTGTTTCTCAAATGATAATAATCTACATCATACTCAAACTTTCCTCATTAATCAATAAAATTTCATATAATTCTTATTTCATACTTACTTTATCTTCATTATATTTCAGTTGTGTGTGTATGTGCTTCTAGAGTATTTTAAGCTCACTGAGGGCAGAAATCTGAGGCTGTTTTAGCAACTTTTTTTTATTAAGTGAGAGATGGAGAGACAGAAAGACAGACTCCCGCATGTGCTCCAATCGGGATCCACCTGGCAAGTCCTCCTCTGCCCATCCAGGGGCTGCTGCTCCATTGCTCAGCAATTGAGCTATTTTAGCACCTGAGGTGAGGCCATGGAGTCATCCTCAGTGCCCAGGGCCAACTTGCTCAACCATTCAAGCCATGGCTGCAGGAGGAGAAAAGAGAGAGGAAGAAAGAGAAGGGGGAGGGGAAAAGGTGGAGAGGCAGATGGTCACTTGTCCTGTCAGTCCTGATCAGAAATCGAACCTGGGACTTCAACATACCAGACCGATGCTCCACCACTGAACTAACTGGCCAGGGTAGGCAACTTCCAGTTATACAACAAACCCATTCTCTTCTTTTTACTTAGTAATAAGGCCATCCAAATAAAGTAATACATTCACCTTTGTAAAGCCAGTAGCCACGGCCACCAACACAGCTGCCTGGCCCATGCAGGTTCTCTTAGATTCGAACAGACGGTAATGAAACAATGGAGCCAAGAACTGGTGGGCCATCAGCTTTAATCCTAGCTTGCACCCAGTGGGCAAGAAATACACACAGTGGGAAGACACTTCCCTTTCCATTCAGGGCTCCCAAAGCCACTGACTTATCCAAGTTTCCTAGAATCAAAGGTTTCTAGCTCATCAGTCTTATTCACCTCTGTTCCCCATCTCCTTCTCTATGCACAAACTCTGCACAAACTGGCTTCTCCCTTAGCACTCTACCATCTTGGCTGCTTCTCCTGGCCTTCTCCACATGGCTTTTCTCTGCTTTCCTCTCTAATGCTAATTTCAGGAACGAAGAGAGAGAGCAAGCTCCTGGTCTGCCCCACTTCATAGTATAGAAATCAAAACCTTTAATCCAATATACAAACAAGGAAGTCTCTGATACAAAGTCACTTATCTGAGGCATAATGGGAATTCTCATGAGAGTGCACCACCCCACATAATGCAATCAGTCAAGGGTGTGGGGAAAAGCTTAAACTAAGCCTCAGGCTATAACTACCCTGCCTGCTTACAGCCTGTCCCCCACACCCAATGCAAACTATAAGTGAGCAAACATATATCATATTTAAAAACTTATTTGACCAATAACCTTTATTTCCTCTGGTAGGTAAATATCCATTTAATTGAATAACTTTTTCTCCTATTTGTCATTGGCCACAGGAGGAAACAGATAACACATACATGTTAGCAAAATATTATCACTAATCTAAACACCAATTAGAAAAGCAAACATAAGATATTTTACATAAGGTAGTAAGCAGGGTGAGCAGATCACAACATACCAACACCCCCAACATAGTGCTTAGCAGCCAGAGGTACCCCAGATATTCCCTTGATAAGCTTATGACAACAAAAAAATGTATAAATACTGTTCATGAAAATTACTCTCCCAGAAAACTCTGGAAGAGATGGATTGTGTGGTTCTAGGACAGTGACCATTTTCCCCTTGCATGCCTGACAAGAACTAAGCCCTCCATTCACAAAGCTAAATCTTGGTCTGCTTGAACTTGAAAAACTCTGCTGGTCTGACCCTGATGAATTCCTGATACCTCAACCCAACACAAAGGTGTGGGAACACCCCTTGGATAGCAACTAGACTTGGTATACCCAGGGACATTTGCTAAGTATTCTTAGACCCAGCCCTGGTACCAAATTTGAACTTGTATCAGTCTGGTAAACACCACTAGTCTCTACTTGGTGATTCACTGTGAACCTAACTCATGCAACTTTAGTACCATCAGAAGCTCTATCAGTGACTGGGCCTAATAGGCAGCCAGAAGGTGGAGGTAGGTAAAGGCAGATCTCAGGGTGTCTTGGGACTTTTGATGACCTGCCCCTGGGTCTGGCACCAGTAAAAGTTGACCTTGATGTGCAGCTTGGTTCTTCCCATGTATACCTAAGTCCAGCAGAGGCAGTCACAAACTGTGGATTGCTTTGTAGCTCCAAAAGTGTGCATAGATCCAGGCACAAGTAGCATCTGACAACGTCCTGCTTTAAAGTCCCTTCCAAGAGGTCCAGAAACAACACACCAAATGGCCAGCTTCAGACAACATCAGAGCAAGATCTCAGCAGGCAATGGACTCTGCTAAGGCAAATTCTGCTTTGTGTGGTTAGCAACTGCATTGCAGCTCTCATACCATGGTTGTCTTGAGCCTCACAGTCATCTAGCTTGAGGTCAATTTTATGCATAAAAGGACCAACAGCAATCAAGACTCAATCACAGCAGAAGTGCCCACATAATCCACACAAGGAATATTCCAGGAGTACCTCACTCAGGAGATCAAGAAGACTGCACCATTGGACCCTACATATACTACATAAATCCACCCTAAAAATACTGGGAATCATAGAAGATCTACTTAACACATAAAAACAAACACTGAAGGGCAGCCAAAATGGGGAGACAAACAAATATGCCCCAAATGAAAGCACAGGAGAAATTTACAGAAAAAATAGCTAAATGCAATGGAGGCAAGCACTTATCAGATGTAGAGTTTGAATAAATGATTATTAAGGATGCTTAATAGCATGAATAAAAAAACATAGAAAACAAGCGTCGGCCTGGTGTGCAGGAGTCCCGGGTTTGATTCCTGGCCAGGACACACAGGAGAGGCGCCCATCTGCTTCCCCACCCCTCCCCTTCTCCTTCCTCTCTGTCTCTCTCTTCCCCTCCCGCAGCCAAGGTTCCATTGGAGCAAAGTTGGCCTGGGCGCTGAGGATGGCTCTATGGCCTCTGCCTCAGGCGCTAGAATGGCTCTGGTTGCAACAGAGTGGTGCCCCAGATGGGTGGAGCTTCGCCCCCTGGTGGGCATGGCAGGTGGATCCCGGTTGGGTGCATGCGGGAGTCTGTCTGACTGCCTTCCCATTTCCAACTTCAGAAAAATACAAAAAAAAACAAAAAAACAAAAACAAAAACAAAGAAAACATAAAAAAAGGACCAGTCAAAACAAAAAATGAAATATCTGAAATGAAGAATACAATGAAAGGAATAAATGGTAGGTTAGATGAAGCAGGGGAATGAATCAGTGCTTTGGAAGAAAAAGTAGGCAAAGCCACTTAGTCAAAGCAACAAACAAACAAAAAATTTTTAAATGAGGATAGTTTAAGGGACATTTGAAATAGCTGGAATCGTAACAAGATCAACATCATAGGGGTACAAGAAGGAAAAGAGACAGAAAAAGGGATTGAGAACCCATTTGAAGAAATAATGACTGAAAGCTTCCCTAACCTGGTGAAGGAAATACACACACACACACACACACACACACACACACACACATGTTCAAGAACTGCAGGGAATTCCAAAAAAGGTGAACTCAAGTAGGCACACATCAAAACATATTATACTTAAAATGCCAAAGGTGAAAGACAAAGAGAGAATCTTAAAAACAGTAAGAAAACTACAGTTAGTTACCTATAAATGAGCTCCATAAGACTGTCAGCTAATTTTTCAAAAGAAACATTTCAGGCCAAAAGGAACTGGTTTGAAAATTTCAAAGTAATGAAAAGCAAGGACCTATAACCAAGACTACTTTATCCATCAAGGCTATCATTTTTAAAATGAAAGAGAAATAAAGAACATCCTAGACAAGAGAAAGCTAGAGGAGTTTGTTGCCACCAAACCAGTATTACAAGAAATATTAAAGGGAGAAGAAAGAAGGAGAAGGAGGAGGAGAAGCAGAAGGAGAAAAAAAGAGAGAGAAGGGAAAAAAAAAAACAAGAAGAGGAGGAGGAGGAAGATGAAGGGGAAAAGAAAGAGAGGAGGAGGAGGAAGAAGAAACAAAAACAAAGGAAGAAAATTAAAAGAAAATGGCAATAAATTTGTATCTATAAATAATCACTTTATATGCTAAATAACTTAAATGCGCCAAGAAAACAAGACCCATATATTGATATAAGCTGTCTCCAAGAGACCCACCTCAAAATGAAAGATAAACAAAGATGAAAAGTAAAGGAATGAAAAAAGATATTTCCTACAAATAAGTATTATTTATTTATTTTTGTGACAGAGACAGAGAGACAGAAAGAGGGACAGATAGGAACAGACAAAAAGGGAGAGAGATGAGAAGCATCAGTTCTTCATTGCGGCACCTTAGTTGTTCATTGATTGCTTTCTCATACGTGCCTTGACTGGGAGGCTACAGCAGACTGAGTGACCCCTTGCTCAAACCAGTAACCTTGGGTTCAAGCTGGTGAACTATGCTCAAACCAGATAAGCATACGCTCAAGTTGGTGAACTCAGGGTTTCAAACCTGCGTCCTTTGCGTACCAGTCCAAAGCTCTATCCACTGCACCACCACCTGGTCAGGCCAAATAAATATTTTTTAATAGGTGGGTTAGCAATACTTATATCTGACAAAACAGACCTTAAAAAAAAAGCTAGAGGCGGCAAGATGGTGATGGACGTTTCAACTTCACCTCTCAGAACCAAAGTGGATTACAACTTAATTTTAAGAAAAATCATCTGAAAAACCAACTTTGGGCTAAACCAAGAGGAATCTATAACCAAAGATCACCAAAGAAGCCACACTGAGACTGGTAGGAAAAGCGGAAATGTGGAGAGAGCTGCCCAGCTCCCTGGAGTGAGCAGCGGCCCTGAGGGACTCACATGGTGGCAGGGTTTTACCAGAGTGGGGAGGGTCTTTGACCCCAGGACCAAAGCCCCAGCCTGCAGCCCCAGAGCCTAGGAGAGGCATATGGACAGTTTTTAGCTGCAAAACAAGTCAGGATACCATTTGTGGGAAAGATTTCTCAGACCCAGGATTCATCTTAAAGGGACCGCACAGAAAACCTCTTTCACAACCACTCACTCACCCAGGGCTCTGGGGGGTGGGGAGAGCTGAGAGGACTGGGCTAGCAGCAAGAGAGTGTAATCTAGGAGATACAGGGAGAAACACTTTGAGGGACAGCCACCCTAACCCCTGGGCTGAGTTACATCACAAATCTAAAGTAAATATTTTTCCTAAAACCAACAATACCAGCTAAGGGAAGCAGATCACCAGCCAAATGGAATCTCTCCTGCTACAGTCAGAGCAGAGTCGCTTAGCAGCAGGAGCCTGTCAGGGATAGAGTATTGAGTGCTGAGGTCTGATACAACACCTCCCCACACACACACTGCTGAGTGCTCGCCGGAGGGCGGGCAGCAGCAGGACACAGGAGCACAGCCCCATCCGTGGGGGTGGAAGCTGAAAGATGGCAGTGGCTGTGGCTCAAGCGCATGAACGTAGTCCTGCCCATGGAGGCAAAGTGGAGTCCCAGGGCTGGCCAAGCTTGCAGCCTGGATGCACAAAAGCAGTCCCACCTTCAAGGGCGGGTTGGAGGCTAGGGAACTGGCCCAGGCTTGAGGCCCAGGCGTGGGAAAGCAGTTCCACCTGTGCAAAAGCAGTCCCACCCATGGAAGCAGGATGGAGGCCAGGAACTTGCAGCCTGGAGACCTGAACACAGTTCTGCGAGGGGTGGGGGGTGGCAGAGGCCAGGGCCCGCCAGGGCTTGCAGACCAGGCATGCGTGCACAGTCCCACCTGCAGAGATGAGGTGGAAGCTACAGGGAACACAGATGTCAGCCGGTGCCGGCAATGCCTGTGCCTGAACGCCCCAGGTGGCAGCAGTGGTGGTGGCGGGCCTGTGGATAGACCACACCTTGGGAACACAAAGGCCACACCCATTGGACTCCTATGGCCACATCCTTCTGAGGGTTGAAAAGAAAGAAAAATATAAAATAAAATAAAAAAGAAGGTTGGGTAGAACGACACCTAAGGCTAAGGGGCAAGCCACATCCAATACATTACCTAACCCCTGATTTATAGTACTCAGCACAATAGGTAGCCACCAATAAGAGGCCATAGAAAGCAGATCTCAGGGGAACCTGAGCATTTAAACAAACATCCTCCAGGCCAAAAGTAGATAAAAGCCAGCCTAAGTTGATATTAGTAATGGCATCTGGGCTCAAGAGAGGCAGCCACAGGACCTGGATTGCCTGTAGCTCCAAAAATATACAATAGATAAGAGCCAGTCATAGGTAGCGACCCCCATTGGTCTGCACTGGGTTCTGGGCAAGAAGGGTCAGGGAGGGCACATCCAGAGGCCAGATATGGAGAGAATCAATTCAGGACCTAACAATCCTTGTTAGAGTGACATCTTAAGGAAGGGCTCCTCACATCTGACCCAGTTAAGATATAGAAAATGGAAAAGTGGCTCTACTAGTTAAGGAGACCACAACTTGAACAAACCTGCAAACCACAAACAGAAACAATGGGAAGACAGAGGACTGTAAGCCATATGAATCAACAAGAAAAATGTCCAGAAAATAGATCTAGATGAAATGGAAATAATCAAATTACCAGATGCAGAGTTTGAAATAGTGATTGCTAGGATGCTTAAGCATCTCAAAGCTATAATGGATGGACTTAATGAGTATCTAAACAAAGAAACTGTAAGCATCAAAAAGGACACTAAAATCATAAAAAAAAAGAAAGATCCAGACAGAAATGACAAACACAATATCAGAAATGAAGACTACACTAGAAGGAATGAAAAACAGGCTGGATGAAGCAGAGGATTGAATCAGCAATTTAGAGAACAAGATAAGCAAAAGCACAGAAGCAGAGCAGCAAAAAGAAAAGAGGATCAAAAAGTCTGAGGAAACTATAAGAGAGCTCTGTGACAACATGAAGAGAAACAATATCTGCATAATAGGGTTTCCTGAAGGAGAAGAGAAAGACTAAGGGATAGAGAACCTGATTGAAGAAATTATAGCTGAAGATTCCCCTAAATTGATGCAGGAAAGAGTCATACAGGTTCAAGAAGCAGAGAGAACCCCATTTAAAAAGAACCCAAAGAGACATACATCAAGACACATCATAATCAAAATACATTCAAAGAAGAACTAACTCTATGTAAAACTATCGTTATTTGCTGATGACATGATACTGCACATAGAAAACCCTAAAGTCACATTCAAAAAATCTACTGGACCTGATTAATAATTTCAGCAAGGTGGCAAAATATAAAATTAATACTCAGAAATAAAAGGCATTTTTATACACCAACAATGATCAGTCTGAAATAGAAATTAAGAAAACATTCCCCTTCACTATTCCAACATAAAAATAAAGTACCTAGGAATAAATTTAACCAAGGAGGTTAAAGACTTGTACTTGGAAAATTGTAAAACACTGATAAAAGAAATCAAGAAAGATATGAACAAGTGGGAGCATATACCGTGTTCATGGATAGAAAGAATAAACATCATTAAAATGTCTATATTACTCAAAGCAATTTATAAATTCAATGCAATACCAATGACATACTTCAAAGATATAGAACACATATTCCAAAAATTTATATAGAACCAAAAAAGAACACAAATAGCCTCAGCAATCTTGAAAAAAAAAGAATAAAGTGGGAGATATCACACTTCCTGATATCAAGTTATACTACAAGACCATTGTACTCAAAACAGCTTGGTACTGACATAAGAACAGGCATTTAGATCAATGGAACAGAACAAAGAACCCAGAAATAAACCCACACCTTTATGGACAATTGATATTTCACAAAAGAGGTAAGAGCATACAATGGAGTAAAGACAGTCTATTTAATAAATGGTGTTGGGAAAATTGGACAGCTACCTGCAAAAAATGAAACTAGACCACCAACTTACACCATTCACAAAAACAAACTCAAAATGGATAAGAGACTTAAATGTAAGTTGTGAAACCATAAGCATCCTAGAAGAAAACATAGGCAATAAGCTCTCTGACATCACTTGCAGCAATATATTTGCTGATTTATCTCCACAAGCAAGGGAAATAAAGGACAGGATAAACAAATGGGACTATATCAAACTAAAGAGCTTTTGCACAGCTAAAGACAATATGAACAAAATAAAAACACAACCCACACAATGGGAGAACATATTTCACAATACATCTGATAAGTGGTTAATAACCAAAATTTATAAAGAACTTGTAAAACTCAACACCAGGAAGATAAACAATCCAATAAAAAAATGGACATGAATAGACACTTCTCCAAAGAGGACATACAGATGGCTAAAAGCAGATGAAATAATGCTCAACATTACTAATCATTAGAGAAATGCAAATTAAAACCACAATGAGGTATCACCTCATACCAGTCAGAGTGGTGCTTATTAACAAAACAACACAGAATAAGTGCTGGTGAGGATGTAGAGAATAGGGAACCCTCCTGCACTGCTGGTGGGAATGCAGACTGGTGCACACTGTGGAAAACAGTATGGAGATTCCTCAAAAAATTAAAAATGGAACTGCCTTTTGACCCAGCCATCCCACTTTTAGGAATATATCCCAAGAACACCACATCAATGATTCAAAAGAAGAAATGCACCAAAGTATTTCAAAATTTTCAAAGGAAGGAAAGACATCCAAGCATTATTATTTGACAAGGTTAACATTATCCTAATTCCAAAACCAGATAAAGACACTACAAAGAACAAAAATTATTGGTTAATATTCCTGATGAACACAGATGCCAAAGTCCTTAACAAAATATTAGCAAGCCAGATCCAGCAATACATGAAAAAGACGATTCACCATGACCAAATGGAATTTACTCTGGGGATTCAAGGTTGGTACAATATCTGCAAACCAGTAAATGTAATACAGCACACAAACAGAATGAATAAAAGCACATGATTATATTAATAGATGCAGAAAAAGCACTTGATAAAGTACAGCACTCATTTATAATAAAAACCCTCAACAAAGTGGAAATAAAGGGAACATACCTCAATGTAATAAAAGCCATATATGACAAACCCACAGCCAACATCATACTCAATGGACAAACACTAAAAGCCTTTTCAGGGATATTTAGTTTCATCACTCTTATTCAACACTGTACCAGAAATTATAGCCATAGCAATCAGATAAGAAAAAGAATAAAAAGCATCTAAATTTGAAAGAGAAAAGTATAACCGTTATTACTTGCAGATGACATGCTATTATGCAGTACAAAAAATGCATATTAAAAGTGTGATATAATACCACTATACACCTCTTAAAATTTCTAAAATAAAAAATTCTAATCATATGCCATGCTAGAGAGGATCCAGAGTAAGAGAAAGTCTTATACCATGCTGGTGAGAATGTAAAATGGCAAAAGCACTATGGAAAAGAGTTTGGTAGTTTCTTATAATGTTAAACATAGTCTTTCCATGTGACCCATTTTTGTGTACTTACCCTAGAGAATTAAAAACTTAAGTTCATAGAAAAATCTATAAACAAATTTTTGTGGCTGCTTTAGTCATAACTTCCCCCAAATAGAAACAACTCAAATGTTCTTCAATAAAGTGAATGGATAAACAAATTGTGATATATCTATTCAATGGAATATTACTCACCAATAAAAAAGGAATGAATTATTGGTTCACACAACTTAGATGAATCTCAAAGGCATGAGCAAGCGAAGATAGTCAAAAAGCTACATACTATATGATTCTATTTACATGACATTCTCAAAAAGCTATAGTGATTGAGTACAATGGTTATTAGAGCTTGGGTTTGGGGAATGGGGAGATAGCATGAGGAGTTTATTCTAGTATCAAACTTTTCTGTATTGTGGTAGTAGTTACATAAAACTATACATGTGTTGAAATTTTTACAACTATACACCCAAAAGTCAATAGATTATACAATATTATGTTTTACAAGCTATTCTTTCACTCAAAATGTATCAAAGTATGTTTTTTCATCACTAAATGTAAATCTATATTATTAAAAAATGATTGATAAATTTACAGAAAATAATTTCAGTGTGTGTGTAGGGGGGAGAAAACTAGAATTAACTGGATTGAAGAGTGAGTAAGAGATAAAGGAGAAAACATACATGAACAACTCTTGCAACAAGTTTGGGTGTGATAAGAGAGTGACAGTGTTATCAGGAAGGAAGGGTCTACGGCCATACCACCCTGAACACCCCCGATCTCGTCTGATCTCGGAAGCTAAGCAGGGTCGGGCCTCGTTAGTACTTGGATGGGAGGAAGGAAGGTAGGGTTGAGGGATTTGGATCTTGTTTTCAAGATAGGAAAGTTTTAACTACATTTAGCAATTAAAGGAGTCAGCTGAGAAAGAGTGGTGGAAATATAGGGGAGAGCAAGTAGAATAATCATTAAACTGAGCTCCCCCAGAAGATCAGAGGAGTTGGGATCCAGAGTACAGGCAAGAGGATGAGCCTTGGATTGAAGATTAAAGGGAGGTATTTCTTTTATTACAATATAGTACTGAGATAAGGCATGTGGTGAAATGGCTGTAACCTATAAGGGCTATAGCAGGGGTAGTCAACCTTTTTATGCCTACCGCCCACTTTTGTATCTCTTTTGTAGTAAAATTTTCTAACCGCCCACCAGTTCCACAGTAATGGTGATTTATAAAGAAGGGAAGTAACATTACTTTATAAATTTATAAAGCAGAGTTACAGCAAGTTAAAGCATATAATAATAATTACTTACCAAGTACTTTATGTCAGATTTTTGCTAAGTTTGGTAGAATAAATCTTTATAAAACAACTTACTATAGTTAAATCTTTTTATTTATATATACTTTGGTTGCTCCACTACCGTCCACCATGAAAGCTGGAATGCCGACTAGTGGGCGGTAGGGACCAGGTTGACTACCACTGGGCTACAGGGATTATCAAGGAGATAGTAAATCCACCCCCAACATATTTATGGCTTAGAATCATCAGAGACCAGCTAGAGCCAACATGGCAACTAATTTCACCTTATGGTGACCCCCTAGTCTCATTAAATGCTCATTGTAATATATGATTAGAAAAGGAGAACCCATAAAAGGTTATAAAATGGCCCGTGGAGCTCTCCTGAGAAGTCTCCACCCCTCTCCCCACCTCCACCCCCAAAATGTCCTGGATATTCCTCTTTCTTATGGAATACCTTACCCCTGGGTTAAATGAGCCTCAGTAAAATACCCTAGGGAGGGGCTGCTCTGTCTGCAGTAGCCCACTCTACCTCACTTCTTCACTAATAAATTCACTTTCACTTTAAACTTTATGCTGTTTATTGTTTGAATTCTTCCCTGCATGAAGCTAAGAATCTACAGTGGATGTGGACTTTGGAGTCCTGGTACCCCTGGAGCTCCTGCATCCCTATGGGGGGAGGAAGGCAGTCAGGGATGTTCATGGGTCTGATGGTAAAACTTGAACAAGTTATCTCCTGATGTCTTCTATTTTCTCTGTATAGGAGGGGATGAAGAGATCTCGTAAGAGAGAAAGGACAAGAGCAGAAAGATGGGGGGTGGGTGTTTCCAGAAGAATGAAGAGAATTCAAACAGTTCTTGTACTGATTGAGGAAAAGGGTTGACATGAGACATATAGTAGAATTCATCATCTTAAGAGCTCAATGATAACTTTCTCCATCTGTAGGGGATAAAGTGTCTCTCAGAATGTTTAGTAAATGGCTTGTCAAATATACTCATCTGCATTTAAAATAAAAGTACTTTTATCATAGAAGCAACATTCACATGAGAATAACCAGTTTGTGTGGTTATAAAATTCCACAATTGAAATTTCATTCTGGATATGACCTTGATAATCTCTGAAGAGATCTTCAGCAAAGGAAAGAAGTGTATGAAATTGCAGTGTTAAGTTGGAGTACATTATGATTCATTATTTCAAATTAAATATTAATAATTCCTGGATTAATGAAGTAGAATAGACTTGTATACACACTCTTAGACTAAATCTTTGTATTGCAAATGCTTAAATCACTTTCAGTTACTTGTGAAAAGAACAGAAGTATGAGCCAGTGGTCTCTAAAGACCTGAAAAAAGGAACAGTCAAAAAAGGCAATTTTGTTCTCTGATCATTTCATGAAGTAGCAATCATAATGCATTGCCAACAATTTCTTCTGCAAAACGGACACATAAAGGGGTAATATCAAGGAAGCCCCTTGGTAATTACTACATAAGAAATGATGAGGCTCTCATTTGATTTATAAATGCCTCTCAGAAAAAGTTAAAAAACACAAAAGTACCAGTCAAAGTTTATATAGGAAATTCCTATTAATAGTATTATAAAAGGAAAGAAACATACTTTTCAAAAAAGCAATGAATTAAGAGGTAAGTGACCTAGATTCTTATTTCAATTACTTTCTCCACCATTCTCCTCTCATGAATGCGAACTTGAACAATTCTCTTCTTTATTGTTGAGCCTTAGTTTTTTTCATCAGAAAATGAAGGTTACTCTTATATATCTACAACTTGATTAAAAATGCACTTCAGTAAAAAAAAAAAAAGAAGCCCAATTCACTTAGGTTTCACTTAGTGCTAATTTTTTCTAAAAAGATAAATTTTTTCATAAGTACAATAGAAGACCCTTAGGGAACTTCTAGGAGCAGGGACTTTCAGAAGCTGTATCTTGGATAAGGAGGCTAATATTAAAAGTATTCTTCCAGGTTTTTTGTGTTTTTTTTTGTATCTTTTGGTATTGATAACCCAAGAAGTCACCACAGTACTAATGTTCAGTTAATAGTACCTGTAGTAACAACACAAAATTTGCCAGATGAACATTACAGCCTCCCCAAGATGTGACAAAAGAGATGTTAGCATAAACTCCAGGTATAACTTGTTCATTCCTACTAATCTTAACAGCAAATTACATCGGTATTTTTGAAAAATTCCATTAGGCTCTGTCTACATCCAAAGCCAGTTGCATAAAACTCAGTTTGTGTGTCTTGGCTGTGTTCCAACATGCATGCATGTACTTGCATGTGTGTCCAGAGAAAAACCAAGCAATTTGGCAAAAAAAATGCTCATCTTCAAATAGGCTATTTTGGCATAAAGTATTAAAAATAATAAGATGAGGGTCTCTACAACATAACAAGGATTGAATTTACAAAAATTGTGAACCACCCTGGTCCTCCCCAAAAAGACCTGGATAAACTTGTACTGAAAGAACACTTTCTTTGAGGAGTATTTTTCCTAAAACCTAATTTATGCACTGGCCACTGGGATGAGGTGCTGTGTCATTCTCCAGTACTATTTCAATGCTCCACATGTTTGGCCAGTGACGTGTCCAATATATATATATATATATATATATATATATATATATATATATATATATATATATATAATAAAAATAAAAAATCTACAGAAAAGTCATTAGTCTATTTTTATAGAGTTGGCTCTATTCTTTTCTATATAAGAAATGACTTGAATCCTACAAGAATAAGGAATGATTTTAATTAAGGCATTTTGTAAACTCTTCCTGCATGCCCTTGATATTAACACTCCAGATTTCCCAAATATTCCATTAGACAAAGTGGTTCCTACTTCCACTTCCAGCCAGTGGGCTACTCTAAGTGTCCCTTACTTCTTGCTATTTATTTCACTCATTGACAGTTGAACAGCACAGTGGAAAACTATTTGGGAGTCACAGAATTGACAGGAAAAATCCACTGTGTGATATGTGTTGCTGGTAAAATTACAGCGAAAGGGTTTCATGTTTCCTGATTTTCCCCAGCTTTAACAGCATTATTTTTCATTTGCTTCATAATGGAATATAATGCAGTTAGGACAGCGTCCTTTGGGACAATGTGACTAGACATAAGTCATGAAAAGGAAGTGGGGTTAAGACCACTGGCCGCATTCTGCTGGAGGAAGTGAGATATGTCTGCGCAGAAAGAAGCTGTCAGCTGCTTCCCAGGTCCTGGAGCACTGGGTTGAAGGATGCTTGGAGGAGTTGACAGGAGGAAATGCTACCGACTCTTAAACTCTACACAGCCATTAAGAGAAGACCTTCATCAAGATATGCCCTCTGGGGAAGCACAAAGTGGAGAAAGATGATCATATGGCAAAATAGCTAAAAAATGCTAACCTTTGCAGAAATCATAGGAAGTGAGTTCTACTTGAACTTACCGAGCACAATCTAATTTTTACTCACCAGTCATTGTTATATAAATAGCTAAAACATTGTTATTTACAAATAGCTATAGAGATTATAAACTACTTCCATTTTATTTTATAGCAGAGTTCTCTAGATGACTTTTGAAGGCTTGGCTATAATTGCAAGACAATGAAAAAGAAGTGTCAGCTTTCAGAATAATTCTCAAGAACAGATTAGGAATTATATTAAAACACAGCAGAATGAACATTACAACATACAAAAAATCAAAATGTTACCACAATAATGATGTGACAGAAACATAAACCCAGATGTTAGAGCAGGAGGAGGGTGAGGAAGGAGGTCTTCAGAGGCCACTTGGAGAGATCCCTGCCCTTGTCTTCTTTGCCTGCATTTAGAAATTTGAGGGGTACTTGGTAAGCCCTTCAGGTCAACATTTCTACTCCACCCTATTCTAGTCCCTTCATCCATCATTTGAAATTAATGCCACTGGACTAGGGCAATACACTCTGATAATTCCTTGGAAAAATGAACATCTGCTAGGGAAAGACCATGCAATTAATTTATCTGGAGCAGATCAGTGTGTCACACCTTTTCTAAAATACAGAAGGGGCCCCTGCTGCACTGGGAAGCAAGAACACAGCACACTCTAATCAGGGTGGGGAAGGAAGAGACAGTTGGAGGTGGAGGGTCAGCGTGAGCGCACAGTTCTAGAAGGTGAACTTGAAGACATCACGATCTGGGGCCGGGGAACAGGGGCGGCCAGAAGTGGGAGCTGATGCTGCAGGGTGAAGGTCGGGGGGACCAGACGCATGAACCCTGAACTCACTGGGAATTATGCTGGCTCAGCAGAACTTAACTCTAGGGATGACAGGATGCCGGACTCCCAGAATGCATGTGTGGAAACTCTGATTTCATGAAGTACACCCCTCCCTGCCACACACAACAAAGGTGTGTGGATGGTGTCTTCAAACTGGAGTATGTAAACCGAGCAGTGCAGTTTTCAAGGTGTATGTGGACATGAAGAGAGTTCAGCATTAGAAGAGGGATATTTTTATTCCACTGGAGGTTGTGAATCCAGAGAGTTTGTAAAGTGGGGTGGATGGAGTGATGAAACTACAAATCCCATCTGAGCCCTGAGAGGGGAGAAGGGCTGCCCATGATTGCAGCGCCTCTGATGGTTATAACATTTTCTTCTCTTACATGCTTCAGTTTGGAAAACAGCATTTATTCCCTCCAATGCAAACTTGCTAATTTTGTCTGAACATTTTTTTTTTTTTTGCATTTTTCTGAAGCTGGAAACAGGGAGAGACAGTCAGACAGACTCCCACATGCGCCCGACCGGGATCCACCCGGCACGCCCACCATGGGGCGATGCTCTGCCCACCAGGGGGGCGATGCTCTGCCCATCCTGGGCGTCGCCATGTTGCGACCAGAGCCACTCTAGCACCTGAGGCAGAGGCCACAGAGCCATCCCCAGCGCCCAGGCCATCTTTGCTCCAATGGAGCCTTGGCTGCGGGAGGGGAAGAGAGAGAGACAGAGAGGAAGGAGCGGCAGAGGGGTGGAGAAGCAAATGGGCGCTTCCCTGTGTGCCCTGGCCGGGAATCGAACCCGGGTCCTCCGTACGCTAGGCCGACGCTCTACCGCTGAGCCAACCGGCCAGGGCCTTGTCTGAACATTTTTAAATGCATAAGGCAGGGGTCAGGAACCTATGGCTCGCGAGCCAGATGTGGCTCTTTTGATGGCTGCACCTGGCTCACAGACAAATCTTTAATACAAAAAAAAAACTAATAATGTTAAAAATATAAAACATTCTCATGTATTACAATCCATTTATTTCCTACCTCTCACGTTCCTGGTTGCGGGGGCTGGAGCCAATCACAGCTGTCCTCCGGGACAACACCAAATTTTTATTGGATAATGTGTAACGTACATGGGTCATTGTATGGCTCTCACAGAATTACATTTTAAAATATGTGGCGTTCATGGCTCTCTCAGCCAAAAAGTTTCCCGATCTCTGGCATAAGGCAAAGGTTCTACTAGTATTTTAAAAAATGGGGGCATATCTCAATTTGAATTTTGTAATAGTCACTCTCTACAAAAGAAAGCTTTAGAGTGGATTCCTTTTTAAGATAAGGGAGACACAGAGAATTTAAGTGGTAAATAGCAGAGTTGGGATTCAAACCCAGATTAGATTATAGAACCTAAGTTTGTTGTGGTGGTGGTTTTGATTGTTTACTTTTTACCATGTTACATGAGTTGGAGTATATTTTTGCTGTTTCTAAAATATAAGCATCCCATGTCAGAACTAACTTTCTATCCTAAAGTGTGAAATGATTATCTGTTAGAAGCACCTGGCATAGAGTTTAAAACATCATAGTGATTTAGGAAATACTCATTTGTATTTTTCTTCTTTTTTTATAATAAAATCTATTTGTCTTCTCTCTATGAAATTCAATATTTTGAGAGGAGATCCTTTTATTATATTTTCATAGTTTCAGCTGACGTTCAGATTTAGAGTTACAAACAGTATGGTAATATTTATAATTTAACTCCATTCCTATCTGTCTGTCCCTATCTATCCCTCTCTCTGATTCTCTCTCTGTGTCTGTAAAAAAAAACTAACAAAAAAAATTATAATTTAAGCACTCTAAATATCAGGCATTTCCAATTTGAGGAAACAAATCACTCACAAGTAAGCAGTGGACACATGATGGGAAGTTCCGATGCTCTGGAGATACAGAGGTGTCCAGGGACACCAAGAGCCATGCCCACTGGACCTGACTTGTAAGCATCTGTTAGAATTTCCCCAGGGAGCTTCTTAATTGCTATGGAATATTTAGAAGCACTGAGACAGCTGCCTGACTATAAACTCGGATTTGCATAGAGGAGGGCAGCACCATAAAAGTTAGTGCAATTCTATTCATTTTTTTTTTTTTGCCCATTTTTTGATTGGATTGTTTGTCTTCCTGGTGTTGAGTTTTACAAGTTCTTTATCAATTTTGGTTATTAACCACTTATCAGACGTATTGTCGAGTATGTTCTCCCATTGTGTAGTTTGTCTTTTTATTCTGTTTTTATTGTTTTTAGCTGTGCAAAAGCTTTCTAGTTTGATATAATCCCATTTGTTTATCCTGTCTTTTATTTCACTTGCCCATGGATCATTTACATTAACATGGATGGACCTTGATAACATTATATTGAGTGAAATAAGTAAATCAGAAAAAAACTAAGAACTATATGATTCCATACATAGATGGGACATAAAAATGAGACTCAGAGACATGGACAAGAATGTGACGGTAACTAGGAGAGGGAGGAAGGAGGAGGGGAGGGAAGGGGGACAAAGAAAACCAGATAGAAGGTGATGGAAGACAATTTGACTTAGGGTGAGGGGTATGCAACATAATCAAATGTCAAAATAATGTGGAGATGTTTTCTCTGAATATATGTACCCTGATATCAATATCACCCCATTAAAATTTAAAAAAAAAGTTTGTGCAATTCAATTCTGAACTTTCTGATGGACTTGAGGTCTCCAAGGGAGCAGACTAAAGCTATATACATAATCGGTCACTTGATATAAAATTAGCATTTGAGAAGAGCTGCCTTGGCCAATCAAGAGCAGCTAAGTAGTGGGGTCAGATATTGGGGAGTGATTAATGTAGTTTCATGAAGAGTGTGAGGCTGTGTTTGACCATCCCCGATAGATGGTCTGCCCATCTCCATGTTCCTCTCTTTACATTCAAACGGCCCTATTTCCCCAGCGTTCATAGAACCACATGCAGCCTTCCACATGAACCTGGTGCTAGTGGTCCAGCAGTTCGCCGGGCTACAGACAGTGAGCAGGAGAATGCCAGCTGGTGGTAGAGGAGCAGCATTTCCAGGGCAGCAGTCCAGCAGAAGGCATGCAGAGCTGTGAGCTGCAGCCCTGCTCACGTGCTTGAACTTCTCACATGTTGTAGGTCCCTAGAGAGAGACTAATTAGGGAGGTGGCTCCTAGGATAAGTTTGGACTACGTGCTAAGCAAGGCGGTAAAATAAAAACTAGATATTCCTGATTTATGGTATTTATGTAAGTGTACGTGTGTATATATTTCCACTGACAATTGGGTAAACCCCAGAAAATTTTGTATTTCACATGTTGAAGACAGAATGCCAGATACCACACTTAGATGGAGCTTTTGGCTAAGTGGCATTTATAAAATGTTGTTATAAATAATTTCATTGAGGGGCTTGGTGGTGGAGTTGGAGGGACTGAAGAAAGGCTCTGAGGGAATGAGATCTGATGTCTTGGGCCTGGCCAGATTTCTCCAGTCTCCCAGTGGCCAAAAGCTATAAGATGTTTTTGAGCTGCAAATCCACTACAAACCTGCCTATTTGGCTAGGCTCATGACCATAGTAGAGGAAAACTATGTAGATTAGGCCCAACTGAAAAAAACAGTTGGAATTCAGAATCTTTCTTGGCAAGTGCACTTCTCCAGTATTGGTTCAAACATAAAAAGAATGAGAAACTGCTCCAATGTATCAGTTAACTCTGTACCACCTGACTTCTCCAACCCCTAATCAAATATTACCTAACACATATGGCGCTTGCGAAGACTGTGCAGTTTTGCATACGTCATTCCATTTAATACACTACCATAACAACCCTATGGCTGTATGGCATATAGTCTCCAGTTTAAGAAAAGAGGAAATTGAGGCTTAAAAAAACTTAAGTTACTTGTCCTCAGTTGTAGAGTTAGTAAGTGATCCTGTCTGGATTTGAGCCTGCCCACAATATGCCTGCTGCTCTTCTGCTAAGGTTATCAAAAAAGATGGCATTTCTCCCTCTATTTCAATGTTTTCTTCACATCTCTGTTTAAGCTATTTCATTTTCTTCCCGCGTGAATTTAAAAAACTAACTTGAATCTACAAGGCAAAGAAAGTAAATTGCCTATAACTTAAAACCACACCTTTCTACTCATAAATTGATGGCCTTTCAAACTGACTCAGCATAGGACTATCTATGTTTGGCATACTTTGAATTGAGCATTTCTCCAAGGTAGGTAAAAGTAACAGCAGTGATGGAAGCTGACTTTGCGCAGTTATGCATATTGCTTCGTTTTCCCTCCTGTCTCATCAAGAATTAGACCATTATATAGTGATACCACAGTAGAGTCTTGCTCTTTACATGCTGCTGTACAGGCCAGTGGAGCACTGAGATACTACTTCTACTCTGTGCTCATTTAGTGCTTTTTTTCCTGAGAATCAGCCATGTAGGACTGCCTTCAGCCATTGTGAAGATTTAAGCCAGAAAATGAGCATTGCTTCAGGTCTGAACTGGGTACTAAAGGTCATCAGGCAAAAAGCCCTGGCTGGCTAGCAACAGGCAAAACTGTGAAAACAAGGGTGTTGCCCCCAGGATAATCTTTCCTCCTCTGACATATGGCTTATCATGCAGTTTAGACCCCCTGACCTTTCCTATAGTTGGTCATGTGGTTTGGACCCTCCCCTGACCTTTCCTCCCCTGCATGTTGCTAGTCATTCGGGTTAGACCCCCTTAAAGGGGGAAAATACAAAAGGGCTGGAGAATGGCTCTTAAGCATTAAACCTCCAGGACAATGAGGTTTTGACCAGGACCAAATACATCTAGTGCTCAGACGTTTTAGCTCCAGGCCCAGAAAAGCAGCAAAACTAGTCAAGGATGTCATGGCTGACATCAGGATCAGCTACATTGACTGTGGATCCCCTGCCCTGTCTCCAACCAATCAGTGGAGACCACAAACCTGGAAGGACACACCTGGAAAGCTAATGAATATTCTGGTGAGATCCTTTTCTGGGACCTCCTCTAAAATCTTTATCCTTAAATCCCTTCGGATGGAGGACCCAGTGCAGCTCTGCGTGAGGAGCACTCCCATGCTTCCCCCCCCCCCCCCCCCCCGTGTGGGCTTTCCTTGCCTCGCTCTCCTGAGCTCAGAGGGCCCTTCTTTGCCTCTGTAACCTGTTTCCTGAGCCCATTCCTTCTACAGCTCGCTTCTCCTACCTCTGTGACTTTCTAAATAACCTTTCTCCTATAGTTAAAAAAAAATTCATGCCCTCACTGAACGTGGTATTTCAGTGCAATTAAAAATTATTGTCTAGACTGCTGCTTCTTGTAAACAATTAGCTTTTCTTTGCTGTGGATCCATGTGGCTGCAATTTTAATGGACATCAACATCTTAATGAATTGAAATCGAATGAGATTTTATTATGAGGAAAGTCTAGATAGCCATTATGAGTAAAAAATTATTTAAATGGAAAGTGCTAATATTCACAATATAAATTTGCTAATTGTCATTCTGTGGCAAATATCATTACAATAATGACACTCAGAGTTACATTATTCGGTGAATAAGCATTTGGAAATTTGATCATAAAATAATATTTTACCATTAAATATTTTCCTACAAAGCTATTAAAATCCCTTATGTTGGGAAATACCAACGTTACTCTAAGTATGTCAGCATTTGTAAGTGCTTTGAATACCAAAAATCCACACATTGACCAAAATTCCCTTTTAAAGGAAAAAACGGCTTTTTCTGTCGTTTGAATTTGAATTTTCAAACAGCTTGTAAAAGATTTAACAAATTTACCATAAAACATAACATCATGTTATCATTAACACTAATGACAATAAATGGGCTTTTGATGTGTGATTGCATAATCTCATAAAAGTGACATTTCATAATTCCTAAACCAGTCTCCATTCTTCAGGTGTAAGCATGTCTCCCATAAGAAAAAATGTGTCAGATCCAAAAACCACGGTTTTATAAAATCTTTGTCTATACTGTACATAAAAAGAGAAAGAAAACATATACAACCATCCAAATACTCAGAAATTTTCTGTAATGGTTTGGGTTTATAGAGGAGCAATGAGGGTTGAATTATTTTTGGTCTTGATTTATTGAACCCACTGCCGCATACTCTCACCTGATTTTGAATGTGTAAGTAAGTGGCTCATGTTTGCTAACAGGATAAATAATAATCAGAGTTAGGAGTTCTGGATCTATCTCAGTAACAGACACCATGCTATATATTTTATCTAATAGCTTGATCTCTTTAAAATATAAACATTCACCTTATTTCCATCCTGAAGTAATAGTAGAAAATCCATGGAGGAATATCTATCTATCTAGGACAAGTTCAACATACAACTCCACTACCACTAGCATTGTGCCTATGGAACACAAACATCTTAGAGACTGTGTTCGAATGAAAGCTTTTCTGTCCCATTTCCACTTCTTTGTAACCCGCAAATGTAAACTGGATAGAAGGAGCAGTAGTCAAGTCATGAAAAGGAGATATAATCTCTCTGTCAATATAAATTAATCATAATTTATTTTGTCAAATGCATTCTGACACCATTCATTCATTGTACATTTGTTGATGGGGATACTAGATAACACACACAATTGTAGGGAATAGGTATATGGAGATAAAAGCCACAATTCTGTCATTGCTGTCAAAAAGCTTCAATAATCCAGTTAAGTGCACTAATAGAGGAATATAAAGGGCCCGAAAGGAAGCTAGGGAAACTGCTTGAACGAGGTGGGGTGTCAAAGGAAGGGTTCTCAAAGCAGGCAATGCTTGACCAAGATATGAAATTGGAGGGTTATCTTGAAAAAGAAGCAGAGTATGGGTATTCACGACAGGCGGAATAAAATGTGACAAGGATGAGAGCCAATAGCAAACCAAAAAAAATTTTGTCTTAGTATGATAATAATGTGCAAAGAAGGACATGATGACAGGAAATAAAGATGGAGTTAGGAAAAACCTGATGGTGAAAGACTTTGCCATGCTGATGAGCTTGGGTTTTTTTTGTTTTGTTTTTTGTATTTTTCTGAAGTTGGAAACGGGGAGGCAGTCAGACAGACTCCCACACGCGCCCGACTAGGATCCACCCGGCACGTCCACCAGGGGGCGATGCTCTGCCCATCTGGGGCGTTGCTCCGCTGCAATTGGAGCCATTCTAGTGCCTGAGGCAGAGGCCATGGAGCCATCCTCAGCACCTGGGCCAACTTTGCTCCAATGGAGCCTTGGCTGCGAGAGGGGAAGAGAGAGACAGAGAGGAAGGAGAGGGGGAGGAGTGGAGAAGCAGGTGGGCATTTCTCCTGTGTGCTCTGGCCGGGAATCGAACCCGGGACTCCTGCATGCCAGGCCGACGTTCTACTACTGAGCCAACCAGCCAGGGCCGAGATTGGGTTTTATTCTAAGAAAAAATAGCTGCATTTAAAATATTTACAAAGAGAAAATATGATCTAAAAACATCTGCATTTTAGAGCTTTACCTCTGACATTATTATGGAGAATGGATTTGAGAGTAGGTTGTAGCATACCATCCCAAGGTGGTGATATGGACATGAGAGTGGGGAAGACTTGATGAGAAGATGAGGTGACCTTTTGAATGAAAGCAGCAAAGGATGGGTACAGGATAAATTACTTTGGGGGATCCTGGTGTTATTTACAATTATAGAAAACATGGAAATAAGAGCAATTGCAATGGGAAGTGCTAAATATTAACAGTGGGGTATGAGATGCTTGTGGGATATTCAGTGACCTTTGGGTGGCTATAAATATAGAACTGGAGTTCAGTAGGTGTCTGATGGTTTAGGAATCTTTGGTCTGTAGGTATGAATATAATTATCCAGGAAGATTGTAGAGAGAAAAAAAGAAAATAAGACCAAGGACACATACATTCTAGAGAGTGCAAACCATTAAATAATACTCAGAGGCAGACCTAAAAGGAGAAACTGAGGAATGGCTGGTGAGTAATGCTAGAAATGCTAGCAAGTAGTGGCTATGCATGGAAATTAAGGAGAAGAATTTTCAAAACTCAGGAAGAGATCGAATTAGACAAATGCTGTAAATATCTATTGGTAAGAAGATGAAAGCTGGCCACCTTAATTATATTCAAAAGTAGAGTGACAGTTTGAAGACTAGAGTTGTTAAAGAAGTAGATGAGAAACAAAGAAGAGAGACTGACTGTAGATAATGCATCCCAGAATTTTTACAAGATGACTGTCATGATGTGGTCTCCAATGGAATATTCAATTCCAAGAATATGCTAGGCATGTGAGGTCTCCAATGTTTATATACTTATACCTTGAATGCCAAAGAAGCAGACAGGTCTGTCCTACTGCCTTAAACCCTGCTTGTCAGTTGACTCTATTGATCCTTTCTATCACTATCACCATTCCTACACATATATGGCACTTTATTAAGAAGTGAAAATGTAACAAATCAGCAAGACATTTGGGCTGTGCGTCTGGCAGTCAGTTAGAAGGACTTTGCCACTGAGTTGATCTGTAGTTGTTGTCTCTTGCAAGCCTGTCCCTTGTTGTCATTCAGTTTACAACAGTGGCAAAACCTGTTTGAGATAGTACATCCCTGGGCATGCAAAGCTCCTGGGAACTATTTGAGTTTTGGCCAAATGAGTTCTGTTGAAGTTCATTCTGGAATTGGCTTAAGTGTTTTGCATAGGTGTCAAGAAGAAATTAAGTGCAAAAAAAAAAAAAAAAAAAAAAAAAAAAAAAAAAAAAAAGAGAGAGAGAGACCAGAACTATCACTGTTGTTTTTATTTATTCAGTGTATTTGTTTAATCTTTGGTAGCTTTTATGCCAGGCTCTGCCCCCAGATGCTAAGCTGGGCAGGATCTGCAATAGATACAGTAGTGAAAAAAATAGACAAATATCTGTGCCTTCAAGGAGTTTATATTTTAATGGGTGGAGGGAGAATCACAATAAGTATAACAAATAAGTACCATATTTCCCCATGTATAAGACACTTCCATGTATAAGACACACCTTAATTTGGGGGCCCGAAATTAGAAAAATAAATGTATTACATAAAGTTATTGAACTCAAGTTTTACTCATCATAAAATTCATACACCTCCTCATGCACACAAAAAAGCGGGAAATGCAAGTAAAAAAATCTACAACCACTGTATAAGATGCACCCAGTTTTTAGACCCCAAATTTTTTTTAACAAAGGTGCATCTTATACATGGGGACATATGGTAAATGTTGGGTATGGTAGGTGGTGAAAGACCTTTGGAGGAAAAAGTTAAGTCGGAAAGAGGTATAATTGAAATTTTTTTGGAGGAAGGGTGAATATTAAATAGGATAGTCAGTGAGGGTCTCACTGGAAGTAACATTTGAGTAAAGACTAAAATTGAAGGGTTCAGCCACGGAGACACCTGGAGAAAGAGTGTTTCAGGCAAAAGAAAAAGCAAAACATATGAGATAGGTAAGTGTCTGGCATCTTTTTGAAACAGAAAGAAGACCAATGTGGCAAGAGAATAACAAAAAAAGGAGTGGTGAGAGGATGTATCAGCAAGATAATGACAGAGAATATAGCAGGACACAGGCCATTGTAAGGACTGTGTTGAGTGATTTTGAACAGAAAAAACTGACTCTGGGATTTTAAGGGACTCTTCATTGAAAAAATACATCTTCATCTTAAAGAATAAGGTATCATTTTCCTATCAGCCTACCCTTCCTTTTAAGGATGATGCTTCTACAAGTGACCTCCCTGATCCTCTTGGTCCCATCACAGAAGCTACCTGTGGATCCATATTATTGGGGTAGCTTTTAGTTACCTTGGATATTCCTGATGTGATCTTTTCAACTAAAATTTATGTATTACATTGCTTCACAGAAAGTGTAAAGAATGAGGATGGTGAAGTAAAAATAATCTGTCACCACTAACTTAGTGGTGGCCTCTCCTATCAGAACCAGTGTATGATTTAATAAGCGTGCAGCCACAGGTCTGAACACCTGGGTTTTCATCTTTACTATGCTGAATAGTAAGCAGCTGAACAGACAGTAACTATAAATTTTCTTGTTAAGGGTATCTACAAAAATCAGCTGCCATGGATAGAGTTGAGTCCAGGATCTCCAACAAGCGCCATGCTCAGTAATTTGTTGGGATTATCTTATCCAGAGATAATAACTGCACCACACTGTACTCCATCCATATTCCCTTTCTGTCCCCACAGACATAAACAGACCACAATACTTAGCCCATTGAGTCAATCAGAACTCAGGGAGGGTCGGAATATTTTTAAAAATTTATTTTTGCATAGTGACTCAGACAATTATGACCAAATAATTAGAAATGGCACTCAAGTTGAAAACAATTTGCTACCTTACCATTAGGAGAATGACTATATCAAAGTCAACGGTTCCTGGTATAGCTAGGAGGAGGACTCCCATCCTGTCAGCCAATTTCTCCCATCCCTAAAGAGTTCTAACATGTCATCAGTTCCGCTAGCATAAAGTAGATGCTGGTATCCTGGGCATAACCAAAATGGGTCCATTAGCTTTACAGTCAAAGTGGCCTACAGCATTCATTTCCCTTCTTTATTAAGCCCACTGGTATCCTGAAAGGAGAACCTGCTATAAAAGAAACAAACTCACACATTCAACAAGTAGAGGCATCAGTGACTTCTGGATCTTTGTGGCCCCACCCACTCACTTTCTTGTTATCCACATCTACAGGAGCATAGGTCAAGAAATTTGTGTCTGTTTCAGTTCTACTGAAAAGTCCTAGCAATATTATTAGATAACTGTGATGAATTTTAATCTGATGACAGCTTGTGACCCACAAATTGCTGTTTAAAATTAAAATGCATTCAAAATGAAACTGGCAAGACAGCCACAATATTAAACTTGCAATCTGCTGTGATAAAAACACCTCTCAAAAGCACTATATTAAATATGAATATAATTCACTTCTATATAATATCCTGCAACTGAAATCTGAAAAAGATAGCCCTTCAAAGCATCACCTTATTAAATTTAGATTGGTTGAATAATCCTTTGCTCTTTCTCTGTCTTTTTTTTTTTTTTTTTTTTTTGCAAATTAAGAAGTTATATAGAGACAGACTGGTTTGTCTTTGTCAATACACCCTTTGGCTGAGCTCCAGGTATAGTAGAATCTAGTGCTACAGATTTCCAGATTCCTTTCATGAACAAACCTCTTCTGTTTACCTCATCCCAAATGTTCATCCACAATCAATGCTGAAAGGTTTTCCACCTGCTTAGTTTTAAGTTTATTTATAACTTTTAAACTGTAATTACTCAAGACATACATATTAAATGTGATTCTTAGAACTATTTATGCATTAGTTTTTTAAAAAAACAGCCACACTGGTATTTTTGATAGATCAGCTAAATCATTCTTAAACTTGGTAATAATTGAGATGCGCTTTTTTTCTGTTTTTGGTAGTGAATGTCAGTGCTATCATTAAACATTAATACAAGTAAAACTCAATCCAACGTGTATATTTTCATCCCATATTCTAACATTAAGTAATTGTATGTGGTAATGAAAGGATTCATTACAGTTGTTTGCAAATGATTAAAGGACCAAGTCTTACCTATTTCTAGTTTTCAAAAGGTGCTAAAGAACTACTGAAGTTTCTACACTGTAACATCATAATTATATTAACGTGTGTATTTAATTATAGCCTTAATGTTCCATACATTACTAGTTCAAGAGATTCATGATGTATTAAAATAGCATTAGCTAGAAATAAGAAAGTACCATATCTCACCCTTATTACTGCACATATAGAAAAAGATTCACTTACTTTTTAAAAAAGATACCACAGGAACTGTAATTTCTCAACCATTATTTTTATTCATTACCTCTGCAGCTTAGTACATACTCAATAAATGTTAGTTGAAGGGATGAATGAATATGTGATTGGATGACAAGCAAACTCAGGGAAAACACCTAGTTTTTGGTTGCCACAGGACTACTGCATGGACAACTGCTGTCGCAGTAGGGTTTCTAAAATCTCTCTGCCATATTCTGTTTTGGCTCATGTGCATGTAGAAATAAATGATAAAGGAATCAGTCCACCAAGTCCTTGCATTTATAGAGGCTGCATTATCCAAAAGCAGGGTCTATAGTGAAATTACATAAAAATTGCTCAGGCACTTTCTGAGGTTTTCTTCTAATATCAAATATATTTATATTTAGGAGCAGTCTCGCCATGACTCCTGGCTAGACCTCATCACATCTTCCCCAGGGACAGGGTCTACCCTCCCCTCCGCAGGGGTATGGGGGGACGGTTGTCAGCTTTGAAACTGTGATTGGGTTTTTGTTCAGTGCCCTCGGACGCTGACCATGATGCTGAAAGAGAGGACAGGGTCCTATTTTAAACATTTCCTTCCTCTTACTGGTTTAGAAAATTCGAGTGGCAAAAACAGGGGCCAAAGAAGCCTGGAGCGGCATCCTTAATATGAATAGTGTATTTCGATCTTTGAGGCGGAGATGTGGTCCATCGGTTACAGCCAACGCGTCCCTCTAAGCTCTCGCTAAACCAAGAGACCTCACAGATGTAGCCGCTGCAGTAGAAAAGGTTACATCCAGCAGGATGCCTTATCTGTCTCCTGAAAAATTGGCAGTCAAGTGCATAGCCTAGAAAGAGGATCAGGAAGTCTAGATGGAGGGAAGGGGAGACAAACGTATTCACATTGCAAATGTTCACTATTACTCGTCCAAGGTAAGGAAAAATCAAGGCTGATTTTAGCTTAAGTTTTGGCCCCAGTCTTCCAACAGGTGCATGACTCCTTCACCTCCTCCCTGTCGGTCCTGTCTTGCTTTGCCTTTCCAAGGCTTTCCTTGCCAGGCAAGCTTTTCCTAGAGTCTGTAAGCATGTGCATTTTCTCTCCATCTCATCCCCAGCCCCAGCTCTGCCCAGCAACCTCTTACCTGCAGCGAGAAAATTAAGAAGCAGGCACAGCGCAGGGAAGCCGACTGCTCTCCGCATAGTGCTTGCATGGAGAGGCGGAGGAGCAACTCCGCCACGACCCCACTTCAGCAAAAGTGTGATCAGAAGGAGCCTCCGCCAGAGGGTCTCTGGGCTCCGGTGTTCATTCGCAGGTTCTCGCCTGGGGTTTGCAGAGCGGTCTGTGTCGCCGGCAGAAAGCCTCCCCAGCTTCGCCTCCTTAAGGGAGGGGAAAGGAAGAGGAGGAGAAGGCAGCTGCTGAGCGGGCGGGGCTGGGTGGGGGCCCGGGCGCTCCGTGGCGGCGGCTGCTCGGCCTTCTGGAAGCCCCGCAGCGCGGCGGGTGGACGCGCGGCCGGTGCTGAGCGAACAGCACAGACGCGCAGCGACTACTGAGCATGCCCAGCGCGGGCCCCCGCGCGGCCCCGGGCTTTCAAAACGAAATTCCACTTCGGGTCTTAGCGGCCGCTGCGAGGGGAGCGGGCACCGCGTCGGGCTGGTGGGCTGGTGGGGGTGGTGGTTAGGGAGAGTCCGTCAAAAATCTGGGGTCAGGTGCGGTGGGGTTGGTCTAGATGAGAGCAGGATCTGGGGAACCAGAAGAGGGAGCCTGAGAAAGTGTCAGCCTCAAGACCCAGCCTACTTCTTCCCCAAACCTTACACGTGGACAGAACCTAGTGCTGGGAGTTAACCTTCGCAAGGCCGCAGACTGACCAGCTTCTCAGGGCTGCCTACAGGAATGGAGTTTAAGTGCCCCCTGGGGAGGGTTATTCTGGGGGTGCCCTGTTCTAAGAGCTCTCCCTTTTTTCTTTTTCCTCTCCAGCTCATCCTTGTATTTAACTTTCTCCTGACTGAAGTCCAAAGTCTCTGATTATAATGACAGAAAGAAATGAGGCCATTCTTTTAGACTAGTAGGCTATATCCCCAAAGAAACGAAGGCACCCTCTTGTTTTTTACAAGATACTCACCTTTAGTCTCCACGTTACTTTCTGAGGTGGTAGGTAATAGAAATACTTCTCTAACAGAGCTCCTGTGTCCAGCGCTGTCTCACTGCAACAGTCTAATATAAGTACCCTGAACCCCCATCTAAGACTGGAATATGGAGATCTTTATATTAATTCGTCTATTGGCTAATCACTCCTAACCCTGATGTTCCTTGGCCAGACTTCTCTCCTTCATCCCCGGAGCTTTCTGCCTCTGTGTCTTCCAGGAACACTGTTGCCCCTTCCTCAATGGCCTCCAATTGTGTCATCACCACACTCAAACTTACTAAAGGCTAACCTTGGTATCACTTTTCCAGAAAGCTCTGCCCTAAGTCCAGGTCACAGTGATAGTTCTCTTCCACATATGTGTGTATGCACAACCTTGGCTTAGCATTGCCTTATATGTTTTCAAAGATAGTCATTTATCTGTGGTTTGTCTTCCAACACAGTCAAAGGCTTCATAAGAACTTCTACATTTTTCTCTCACTGACATTGAATAAAACCATTTTAGGCAAATAAAAGGTACTAATAAGTGCTTATTGAATCAAATTGTGTATCTGACTCAGTGTAATTTTTCCTCCATCCACTGTGACTGGGAAAACTAATGGGAAATCTACTACCCGTAACAGCTTATACTAGGCAGATCTCATAGGATTTGAAAGCCTGGGCAGTATCTTTTTCTTTTAATGTATTTCATCTCCAGGCATTGCCCTCGGACAGGTGGGAGAAGGAGAGATGAGATGTGTTTTTAATACCTAGGCAGCTGTTCCATGCTGAAAACAGTGATACACAGTTTCACTCTTCCCACTCCTGCACCTGCCCACAGGGTATGTCCGACTCCATGTCTGCAGCACTGCCATTGCACCCAAGCCACCCTATGCTGCAACCTCTCAGGACTCACTTTCTCCAATCTCCCATTCTCCTAGAATGTAACACTTTCTAACATAACAAAAGAACTACTTATTAAATTTACCGTTTATTGTGTGTTTCCCTGCCCTGCCCTGCCCCCCTCTCCTGCAGTGGAATCTGATCTTCAAGGGCAGAGATCTTTGACAGTTGTACTCCCTTATGTCTCCCAAACGATTAAAACAGTGCCTCTCACAAATAAGAAGTGCTCAAAAAAATAAATTAAAAGCAATTAGTTGGCAAAGTTCAATACTGACTGTTAACCTGGCTCTTTACTATAATGTTCTCAAGGTCCATCCATGTTGCTGTAAATGGCACTATGTCATCACTTCTTATGGCTGAGAAGTATTTCATTGTATAGATGTACAACATCTTCTTATGTACCTGTGAAATAAGTAAATCAGAAAAAGCTAAGAACTGTATGATTTCACACATAAGTGGGATGTAAAACTGAGACTCATGGACATAGACAAGAGTGAAGTAATTACCAGGGGGAGGAGGAGGATGGGGAAAGGGTTATGAGGGAGGGGACAGGGAGTAAAGAGAGACAAATATAAGGTGACAGAAAATTATTTGACTTGGGTGATGGGCATACAACATAATTAACAGTTCAAATACTACAGAGATGTTTACCTGAAACCTAAATATTCTTATTGATCAATGTCTCCCTGTTAAATTTAATTTTCTAAATAAAATTTTAAAAAACAAACCTGTCTTTTTAGGATTCTTACTAAATAGATATTTAAGATAGTTTATTTAGTTGTTCATGAAGCATAGAGAAGAATCTCTTCTCTTCTAACATTGGTACTAGAATTTCTGCAGGGTTTGGAGTTGGAGAGAAATAATCATAGTAACGGGTGTGCATCTCTTATTTTCTTCCCTCTTAAAAAAATCTAATTATTAAACTTACATATGTCTTTAAGAAGAAAATGAATGTATAGTAATGACATAATACTTCAGCAGTGCCCTGAACAACTTGCTTTCCCACAGATAATTCTAACACTTTTTTTTTGAGTGGGTGTATTTAAAGTTTCATATAATATGATTGGCAGTGTCTTTGCCAACAAGCAGTCAGCAAGCTATTTATTTTGCCCAGGGGTACAGGTAGCTGAATTATTAACTGTGCCTGAAAATCCCCTTAACAGCAGAATTTTCCAATTTCCAATTTAACTAGATATACTACTAAAATAGTTCAGCATAGTAAAAATAACCTTGACTGAACTGTAATTTTGGTAACTGGACATTCATTATTGATTACATGAAAAAGATGAAGAAGCAAGAAGAATTCATATTCCTTGGTGAGTCAGTCTAATATACTTCCAATAGATTTGATCCCATGACATGTAAAGTCAAAGGACAAAAAATGAATTAGCCAATTAGTGAAAAAATCAACCCCTTAATGTTTGAGAAGTGTTCCCTGTGGGCCCTTAGATGCTGCTTTTCCTGGACTCTATGATCTAATAGTAAGTATTGAAGGTGATTTATGTTGCAGAGAAGAAGGTTGGTTAAAACACTGCACCAAGGTTTAGAAAAGTTAGTTCAAATTCAGAGGAGTAGAAATTAATGTTAGAGAGCTATGCAAATTTGTACTGGCTTACAGAACTATATCCTAAGGGAAATCACTAACATTTTGAAAAATAAATAGAAAATTCCTATGATGTGTACTTTTCCTCCCCGGCAGGTACATAATCTCTTTTTTATGAGGTGAGATTCAGGGAGAATTTCTACAGGATAGAAGCCTTTTAGAGCCAGTTTTCAAACCAAATTTAACTGTTATGAGCCTCCACATTAACTGGTCTATAAATGGCAGAATATTATTCATGTTAGTATTCTTTCTTAAGATATTTTAAAGAATTTGGATCTATTGACTGTTAGAGATTTCCATTTAAATTATTTTGATTATTAGTTAAATAAAATGAGAGCTAATATTGATTAAGTGCTTCCTATGTGCCAGGTTCTGCTCTAAGCACATGGATATTTAAAATAAACTTTAAAAAGTTTTAAAATATTTTATTTGTTCATTTTAGAGAAGGAAGAGAGAGAGAGAAGAGGGGGGGAGAAACAGGAAGCATCAACTCCCATGTGTGCCTTGACCAGGCAAGCCTGGGTTTCAAGCCGGCGACCTTAACGTTCCAGGTCAATGCTTTATCCACTGTGCTACCACAGGTCAGGCTAACTTAAACTTTTTAATACCCTTATGAGAGGGCACTATTATTATCTCATTTTAGAGGTGAAACAATTGAGGTACAGAGAAGCAAGTTGCCCCAAACCAGGTAGTAAGTAACCAATCAAAAGGTAGGTTGGTAAAGTGAAGATGCACAATCAGAGGATCTGATACCAAATCTTTATGTTATTCCGCTTCACATATAACAAATATGCATATTGTCAGTGTAGCTGGCTCCCTAGGATTAGGTCAGGACCAGGAAGGGAAATACTGACCTAGATCTGGCAGGAAAGCTCCGTGGTGAGAACCCTTACGGGAGATCGTCTCCAAGAGGATGAGACCCTGCTCGTGGCAGTGGACTCTGGGATCTGGCATCCTACAGACAAAGACAGCAAGTAAAAGCATGTTTGGAAGACTCATGTTAGAAGGATGCTTAAAGTAAAGTAGAGCAGAATAGAGGAGTCTGCTGTATTTCATGTCCTCTGTGGAGGGGGCGGCGAGGTGGGGATGAACAGCCGTCAAGAAGCTGTTAGTGGGGAACAGTAAGTGGGCTGCGTCTGGCTGGGTGAGTAGTTGGGAACTGTTTTACATGAAGAGAGAGCCTGTAGAATTGTGTGAGCCAGAGACATGGAATAATGGAATGGGTTCAAGGAACTTTCAAATGTGTATAAAAACAGTAAGTGTGTGTGGCGACTGTGGTGGGGGAGGGGGAGGAGGGTGTAGTGAGATAAATAGTGATGAAAGGAGACCTAACTTGGGGGGTGAACATATAAGGTAGGGTACAAATAATGTTTTGTGGAATTGTCCACCTGCAATCTATATAATTCTGTTAACCAGTGTCACTCCAATAAGTTCAATTGAAAGTAAAACAACAAACAAAGCGTAGATGACAGTGACCAACACCTTACTGAGACTTGGTTAATGTGCACTCTGTCTATCCTTTCTGGTGCCTCTTTGTCAACTTTAAAGTTGGTTTCCTTTTGTCTGAGCAATATCTATGTATAAGAGGGGGGAAGAGAGAAATAATGTATTTTTAAAGGTAAAAACATTTGATATAAATATTTCAAAGTGAAATATTTCAGAATAAAAAACAAATAAATTGGAAAGTCATAAGTCAGGATAACATGTGTAGGTGTGTGGATTCACCATTATTTTTTAAAAGTATTTTTCCAACCATAACAAGGAAGAACAATCTACTCTTTGGTATGAGCATAGAGTAAAGAAAACAGTGAAGTGAAACAGGACATTAAGTTGGGGAGGAAAAGCACTAAAACATATAAAATATATATTATCCCATTGAACCTTGACAAAAACTGTGTGAGTTATTATTCCTCTTTTTGTGATGGAGAAAGAAAGTGACAATGAGGTTAGTAATTTGCCCATGGTCACGCAGCTGGTAAGCAGTGAAACTGGAATCGAGCTCAGAACTGGGGACTCCACTTGACACAATGCTGTTAACTATGTTGCACTGCCTCTCTGATAAATGGAAGGCTTAAATGGAAATGTGTTTTTAACCCAAGAAATAGACTTCAAGGTGGTTAATGACAACTAAATTTTACAACTTAACACAGCTCTACTTTTGTTGAGATTTATTTATTTGAAATGCTTGATACACAGACATACATACACAAATACACAAAAATAGCAATATGTATTCTAAGAAAAAATAATTAAGTACCCAAATAAGATATATATTTTTCTATACATCTGGGAAATATATAGTCCCAGTCAAACACAAACTATCAAAGACAGAAAAGTTATGTATGGGTACCTATAGATTCTATGATTGATTCAGCATTAAAATTTTTATTCAAATGAAGTACCAACTTCCTTGGAGCTATGCATCATACTTTCATCTGCTCTGGCTCTGCAAAGGTCAGCTTCATCCAAGATGCCGGTAATAGGTTTACAAACCACTGACTCTCTGGCATTAGCTCTCTGTCCACCCCAAGACACTAAACAGGCTGCACTTACACACCATCCATCATCCTGAGCAGCACACAGATGCGAGAGCCCTCTACAATGGATTAGATTTGCTAGCTGGGGCCAGTCAGATACATTTTCTGCAATGCTTGGTCATTCTTTTGGATTTCTTTGAATGAGGCCACTTTGGAACAACTCATTCACTTAACAGCCCAAAACACTAAGAGTATCCTGGGACTATATCTATGGCTTGATTAGATCATTTGATCTCACTCCATTTTCGTTCATTTCTCAAATAACTCTGAGATGCTGTAAAAGAACTTCTTCCAGATAATGGGCCTTCATGCTTCTCTGACGCCTTACTGTTTGAAATGAAAAGCTATACTTCTCTCTGTCTTATATTTCCTACTTTCCCTCATTCTTGCAGCTGTATTTCCACAGTAGAGAAGGAATAAGTTATCAGTCTATGTTTTAGAGTAGAGAAACATGTTTAGATTAAAATATTTCTTTGTGAAAGATGTGTCCCTCTACAACACAGAAGGAAATCTTACTAAAATGATCACTGACTATAACCTGACCACTGATATATTCAAATGTCTAAGCAGTAATCTGTCTATGAAAGAATCCATGTGTGCTGATGTAACAACAGTGTTTTTGTTCAACGAATTTATCAGGAAATATTATTGGAAGTCAAGTTACAGTGCATGCTATACTAAATATATTCTAAAGTCAATGGAATAATCTTCTGATATTTTATTGATATATCATTTAATTTCAAATAATTAAACAAATATATATACAGAGTGAGGCAAAAGTAGGTTTACAGTTGTTTGTGTAGAAAATAATATAATAATTAATGACTAATAATACAAGAATAAACTCTGTGTATTGCATGCACAAACCGGTAAACCTACATTTGCCATACCCTGTATTGATGAGCCAGAAAGTGTTTTTAGTACATGGGATTTATTATTGAACAAAATAGACAAATATTCTTGACCTCAAGGAGCTTGATTCTAGGAGGGAGAAATATACATTTAACAGTAAATATAAGAAATAAGTAAGTTATATAGTTTGGTAGAAGTTAACAGTTGGTATGGGAAAAGGAAAAAGTAGATTAAAGTAAGGGAAATTAGGGAAAAGAAAATGGGGAAAAATGTAAGTACAAAGAGTTTGCAGAATTAATTAAGGTCTTTAAGATAAGCCATATGGAGAAGGTAAGCATCAAGTAGAGATTTGAAGTTAGTGAAGAAGTTATCGAAGAGGATACCTGTTTGAAGAACTATGCAGACAAAAGCTCTCATGATTCTGTAGGTATATTAGCCAATCTGGAAAACTGCAGTCAGAAAAAAATTCCAACACACCTTTAAATATACTAAGTATATACAGAGACATACAGTTGAAAAAATGCCAAATTAGACTAATGGAATAATTCTTCACCTGCACTTTTGAGTAATTCAAGTTGCACTGATTTCAAGTTAAAATTACACAACTGTGCGAATTCCAAAGACTCAGAGGTTGTAACTACCCAAGGCCATCTGACACGCCACTGAGAATTTTACAGTTTAGTTCATGTTTTTGGTGTAAAATAAATACCTTATTTATATAGAAATGTGGGTGCATAATTTGATACTTTGTTCATCTTAAAAAACTTAGAAAAAAAGTTTCTGAACTGCCCTTCTACTAAACTAAGCAAGAAAAGAATGAGAAAAATATCCTACCTAGTAGCAAACATTTTTGTGTTCTCAGCTCCCTGCTTTGTGAATGGCTTCAAAATGCTTGGGTTAAGGTATTGTCCAAACTGAAGAAGAAAGATTTCACAAATTCTCTGTTTCTTAGAATATCTTAAGCAAATAATTTTGATTATTTGTTATTTAGAAATGGAATAGAAGGTAAGCTCACCTTATATTTTAATAAAATGTCTTTCTTATTTAATTCAATGTGATTAGTGCCCACTAGAATAGTATTTTGTTATTAATACAAATAGAGAGAAAGTATAAATGTTCCCTCTTGCAAAGAAATCATCTGGATCCTCTAGTCTCAGAAATATCCCAGAAAAGAAAAAAAATCAACCTATCCTAGACTTGATCATGGGACTTAAGTTGAAATCATATTTTATATTAGGTTTGTGCCAAGAGTGATGATCACGAAGATTGGAAAACTTAGTCCTTTTAAAATCATATTTAACTATAAATTTTGAAATTAAATTAAATTAAACTATTTTTTGAATCAACCATAAATATAATTAGATTGCACTTCAACTTTACCTCACTATTTCTAGGAAGTAGGCAATTTTTTAAAATTTTTCTGCTGTTTTTCTTTAATCTAAATTAAATGCTTTCAGTCTGAACTGAACATTTTAAATTACAAAAGTAAAAACATCCATTGAGCAATAGACAATACAGAAAGAAAAAAAAATATTGCCCATGGATTGTATTAAACAGTTATAAACACGATTAATATTATAATAAATCTAATCTTCCTCTACTCCCACCCTTGGATATAAGTGTCTATACACGCATGTACGTATAATTGCTAATTTTAACATAAATTTCATGTCACTGAGATTAAACCATGGGTTTGAGAAAACACTTTCAATTGTTGCATAGCATTGCACTATAATGTTCTATTTTTGACATCTTAGTTTGTAGAGCTTTTCCTCAATTAATCTAAACTGCTTTAGAAGAGCAAGAAAAGGCATTCAAATGATGCTCACTTATGCCCTAAAACATCTGAAAACATACACTGGGGAATGAAACATAAAGCATTTCTAACATGGCAGTTTCTAGCGCTGGTGAAGCCATTGCCCAACTAAAAGAAAAAATTTTAAAGTGTCAAAACCAGGTGCAAGAAAAGAGAAAGCAGGGATTCTGAGTCATGCCTCAACCTATAGCAAATTAAGAAGAACCTGAATGTGTACCTTCAGTCAGGCTACCTCTCCTAAGAGTGGTGGCTAAGAGGAGGGGTGGATGAGAGAGAGTTTTGTTCCTTGTTTTTTTTTGTTTATTTGTTTGTTTGTTTTCATTATCCTTGGCTAACTCAGTTGAAAAACACTAAAATTATTATCACAAAAAAATAATATTGGATAAAAATAGCTGTAAAATGCATTGTATAAATAGGAGTTATAAGGAATTGTGGTATTTTCTTTCTTTTTAAAACTTATGTTTTTCTTTGCTTCTAGTCTATTTAAAAACAAACAAAAGCTTTACTCTTTTTTATACAGCTATACTCTTACCTTATTCTGTCCTCCTTTGTAATGATTATCATGATTTTATAGTCATATCTTATACTTTTTGAAGGTATCCATAAACAATGTACAGTAATTTTGTACTTTAAAATTTACTGCCATTATACCCCAAAAGCTAAATTGTTTCCAATTTTTTCCTCATTACAATTATTTTCTTTTATTTTAATACATACTTACACATGTTTTTAAAGCACAGTTACTATGGTTTCTCTAAGGTACAGACATAAAAGTTAAATTGATTGTTCATAGGCTATAATATTCTTTACCTTAATATCAAATCACTGGATTGTTTTATGTAGTGTTGGCAACAATTCACATTCTCAGCAGAAACATATAAAAATACTAATTTTCCTATAGCTTCACCACCCATGAGTAGCAGACATTTTCCTGGTTCTTGGTATATCAATTATTTTCAGACTTCATCTTGGACATTTTGAATGCTATGCTTTAAAACTTCTGAGTTTTGTTAAAATCCTCTGGGCAGTGTGAGGTTATTGTTAGACTCAGTTAAGACTACACGTTCTGCCTTGCCTTCTGGTGTGAGTAGTGGACCCAATGTCTGTTCGATTGTTGAAATCTTTGCTAGGTTGCTTTGAATCTTTCCCATGTATTCACTACCAAAGGATTTGTCTGTGACGGATGGTGGTTTAAATTGTAGTTTAGTTCTGAAATCCTTTCTAATGCTTTGTTGAGCTCTTTCAATGCATGTGCACCAGCAGCAGAAGCATCCATCTCCTACTTCTTTGTCGAAGAAGAACTGAAAGTTTCTTAATGGAGTTCAAGCTGCCCCACTAAATGTTACAAGAACGAGTAACTCATGCTGTCATTCTCTTCAAAATGTCACCTTTCCTTTACAATCTACCTACTTTTATCTTCTCTTCAGTGCCTTAAGTTCATCTTTTTTGTGTCATTGGTTCGGTGTTTATTGTCATCCATGAGAGCATGGCCTAGCACCATCTTTCCCATATCAGGAGCAGAACTCAATTTTTCTACTCCTGATTTATGACTCTCCCTTACTGATTCCAAGGAGACATAAAGGTTTCTCATTTTCCAACTCTTTGCCTTCCTTAAGTTTTATGACTTGTCTATATTGGGAATTAAAACCCAATGTCAATAAAATCTACAAAAAAAAAAAAGAAAGAAAGAAAAGCCTGACCTGTGGTGGCACAATGGATAAAGCCTGACCTGTGGTGGCACAATGGATAAAGCCTCGACCTGGAATGCTGAGATTGCTGGTTTGAAACCCTGGGTTTGCCTGGTCAAGGCACATATGGGAGTTGATGCTTCCTGCTCCTCCCCTTTCTCTCTTCCTCTCTTCCCTCTCTCTCTAAAAATGAATCAATAAAATCAAATTAAAAAGAAAACCCCAATATCTTAGCTATTAAAAAATACGATAACAACCTTAATTGGCCCCTATTCTGTGCCACCACACCCACCACCATTCTAAACCTTTTCTCCCTGTCTCAATGGCAGGTTGTGCTTGATGTCCTCACTTTCATTTTCCTATTGATTTTGTCACTGGGGATATCACTGGATTCCCTTTAAATTTAGCTACACCTAAAATCTGTCATCATTTATTTGGCACTCCCAGGTATTTTTTAACAGAAGGCTTAAGAAGTAGTTAGTTTGGTTCACCTTTTGTCAGAATGAGAGCACTATTTTTGCCTTCTTTATTGAATTATTTTTCATTTTGGCACACCCTGAAGCAGTAGCATTATAGATACTTGCTATTATAGCCATTGTCACTTGGTAGAAATGATAATGATGATGGTGGTAATTATAATTTTTACTGAAAAACAACCCCCTATAACCACAAAAAAATGGGAGGATTTTTTTTCTCTATTGATACTCTGCTCTACAAAAATGCACTGTAGAAAGTGCAACTCAGTGAGAGCACCACAGTTTCCCACTAGCTCATAGTATAAGCAGGGAATTGTTACATAAGCAGCAGCATGGGATCAGGCACAGTTCATTCAGTATTAAGAAGCTGAATGAGAAACATGTTCTTCTTTTTGAATTGTCCTTGGGAGCTCTTTAAATATATTGAGCAGATATATGAAAATGAACCCAGTTAATCATTGCCATTTGCTTGCTCAATAGGCCTGAAATATTCAAGAGCTTCTTAAAATTAGTCATAATTGCAATCCTTGTTATGTCTGCTAGACTGAAAGAGGCCAAAGGCCTTTTTTAAAATCTAGAACTGGTAACTGTGAATGTTTATTTGAGAGATGAAGAGGGTCAACAATAAACTGTATTTTCTTAATAATTTCACCATTTCTGTTTCATGTTTTTAAAAAAGATAGAGTGAAATTTCAAACCTAGAAAATGTCCTGAAGTGTTGCTGTTTCGGTAGATGGGAGCGTGGTTCACCGATGGCCTCCGCTCAGTGTCTCTGCTGGCCAGTTTGTTTTTCTCTGTTCTGTCACCACAAACACATCATTCACCTTGGTCATCTTTTTCATAAATATGTGTGCCACTTGTCACTAGGAGACCAAATAAGCAGGAAGACATAATTTAACAAAAATGTGGCTTTACTCTCAGAAAATGACTTTCAAAGCAGCATAATTCTTCTACATTGAAATTAGCATTAGCATCACTCCCCGGGTTATTTGCTTTGACCTTGGGAGCCACTGGTGATCTGACGTGTGTAATCCGGTTACCTGCAGGTCATTTGAGAAAGCTATATAAGCAGGGATTTGATCACCATACATTGCATAGGAAGATTTCTACTGAAGGTTTTCTCTTTTGAGTTTTTGTTAAATAACTTGATAAATGATGAAAAGGACCATTTTCAATGGGTTAATACTCTCTGGTACAATTTTCAAAATCCTTCAAACTGGAAAACCTCAATGCTTGTTAATTTCATAGAAATAAAAATGCTATTCTCACTGATTAGTTGGAAGATGACCTAATGTCCTATGATACTTTGAGATTTTCTTGTGTAAAGTTTTTATCAAGTTCTAGAAAACCAGAACCCAGCAAAAGCCTGACTGAGAACAGGAAACACAATTGAATGCTGATAATCTATCACTGATGTGCTGGGTGCTCTTTTTCTCTCCCTATCCTATCCAAATTATTGTCAATGCAGGAGTGTAAAGGTATTCTCCTCCTAAAACTCAGCTGAAGAGAAGAAATTGCAGCATAAAATTTCTCCGAAAGAAGTCACAGTGTTTTTCAATAATAAGTTTTTTTTTATATTGCTTCAACACTTTTTTATACAGTGTGTCCGTAATGTCATGGTGCACTTTTGACCGGTCACAGGAAAGCAACAAAAGCTGATAGAAATGTGAAATCTGAACCAAATAAAAGGAAAACTCTCAGTTTCATACCTATTCAGTGCAGTTTGATGTAGGCTCACACACAGATTTTTTTAGGGTTCCTTAGGTAGCTATCCCGTATTAGCCTCTACAGACTCATCACTGACTGATGGCCTACCAGAACGGGCTTTCTCCACCAAACTGCCAGTTTCCTTTAACTGCTTATCCCACCAAGTAATGTTATTCCTATGTGGTGGCACTTCGTTATAAACGTGCCAATATTCACGTTGCACTTTGGTCATGAATTTGAATGTAGCGAGCCACAGAACACACTGAACTTTTCTCTGTACCGTTCACAACTCGACTGGCATGGCCGTGGGCTGCTCCGCTGTATACACGGTGTTACGTTATCATCTGTGCATGCGCACATGCTGCCACATCATCCTACAGAAACTGGGAGGGTTTTCCTTTTATTTGGTGCAGATTTCACATTTCTATCGTCTTTTGTTGCTTTCCTGTGACCGTTCAAAACTGCACCATGACTTTACAGACACACTGTATTATGCATAATTTTCACAGATAATTTTTACTTGTAAAACTTGACAGTGAATGAAAGAAAAGAATTGGTATTATCACTAGAGCAACAAAAATTATTTGTCATTTTTTCTCTTCTAAATAGAGAAAAAATATATTGTAATTTAATTATAATTAATTCTATCTATTCTAAGCAATTTTTTATTTTGTCTGATGAGTTCAATCAAAGCCCATTTTACCTTTCCTTTAATGTCAAAGTCTGTTTCCATATCCTGCATGGCCTCTTTGTCCACTTCTCGGCTTATACTCATCTCTCATTGTGATAGTTCTTGTGTGAGCTCCATGAGGAAAGGTGTGCTCTCTCATTCATATATTTGATATATTCTTGGTGCCAAGCACAGTGGTTGACACATAAAGCACTCATCACACTGCCTTGTACATTTCTGATGGCTTTTCAGTTCATTCCCAAACCAGACTGCAAACTCCTAGAGGGTAAGGGTCATGTCAATGAATTGTCAAACCCTCAGTGCCTGTCATAATGGCTGGTATGCCATTGGTAATCTTAAGCACCTTCTGAGTGTATATGTACTACTAATACCTACAAATTCATAAATTATGTATAAATATGTTATGAAACATGTAATATATATCTATAATTAACTAATGATTATAAAATATATTACATCCTGATAAAACTGGTAAATTCCTTCAAAATAAGAGCCATACCTTATTCTCCTTATCCTTACTCTGAAAGCATCAGAAGTGTATTCACTAAATGCTTTTAAAATTGAATAATAAGATATGATCATGAGAAACCTCAAAATTTAAGTCATGCCCCATGTATCCATGGTCATGTTCAAAACACCTTTCAATTCACATCAGGAAACACTTACTGAGCACTTACTACATATGAAGCACTATGTGAGACATTAGACATAAAATAATAGAATAAAATAAGATAAGGGAGCAGCTTCTAAGAATCATATATGGTGGGTAAGACTGACACATATGTATTGTGATAAGCAGTAAGAACAATATGTTTATACAATGAGTCTTTTGTGAGCACAGAAGAACATTTAGTCTAACCTTGGGTTCATTTACGACTCTTAGAAGAAAATAACATCTTGAAGAATGAATGTGTTAGCCAAGAAAAAAAAGATGAAAGGGTCAAAGTGAAAGAAGGCACAAAATGCTGAAGAACTATTGAATATTATATTTATTAGAGTATAAAACATGTGTTTGAGTGAAGAGAAATTAGATGTGGAAAACGACTATTTAGGACACAAAGGTATTTATATGCCACTCTAAGAAACTGAAACTTTATCCCTGAGTCAATGGAGAGCCTTTATGTGTTTTACAGGCAGATTACAGTGATCCAATTAAGTATACGTTGTAGAGAGATCACTTTAGTCATTGTGCGGAGGACTAATTAAGGAGTTAGAGCAAGACTGGAGTAAAAGAAAAGAGTGAGAAAGCTACTGAAATTGTTGAGGCAAGTGATGGTGAGGGCCTAGTTTTACAGAGTAATAAAGAGGGAGTACATTCAGAAGATATAATTGGCATAACTTGTGATGGGTGAATGAGGGATATAGTAGGAGAAAGATGAATCAAGGAAAACTTCCTTTTTCCGGGAGAAGATCAAACCATCAACTAGGAGAGTCAGATGAAGAGTGCAGAGATAATGGGTCCTATTTTTTTTAATATACTGATTTTGTCAAGTGCCAGTGTACAGCCTATAGTTAGATTTATATGATGGAATCACAGGGTAGAAGCTAGAACTGAAGGCAAAAGCATACATGAGTAGGTGGAAGATAAAGACGTCAAACTGAATCAATACATGAAGAGAAAAAGAGCAATGGGTTAAGATATTGAAGCTTAGTAACATCAATATTAGAGAGAGGGGAGTAGAAGAGGGGGACTTAATGTTTCATAAAGGTAAGAGGAGTGTCAAGTCTTAGATAACATCAAAAGGCTTAAGAGATTGCCTGACCAGGTGGTGGCACAGTGGATAGAGCATTGGACTGGGATGCAGAGTTCCCAGGTTCGAGACCCTGAGGTTGCCGAGGTTGCCAGCTTGAGCGCGGGTTCATCTGGCTTGAACAAAAAAAGCTCACAAGCTTGGCCCAAGGTCCCTGGCTTGAGCAAGGGGTTACTGGGTCTGCTGAAGGCCCACGGTCAAGGCACATATGAGAAAGCAATCAATGAACAACTAAGGTGTCGCAATGAAAAACTGATGTTTGATGCTTCTCATCTCTCTCCGTTCCTGTCTGTCTGTCCCTATCTATCCCTCTCTCTGACTCTCTCTCTCTGTCTCTGTAAAAAAAAAAAAAAAAATCAGAAAGGAAAAAATGAAGACTTAAGAGATCAAGAATATCCAACACCACCAGGAACGTATTTCTTTGTTCTTCAACACTAGCATTTTAGCAGTGTTACTCTGTGTTATACCTTGCCATCATACAGTACCTATTTCTCATAAATAGCTTTTTAAAAATGACATGAAACTGTCTTTAAGTCACTAAAGGTGCACTAATGCATCACAGACTGGAGAAAGGGTAGGAGCATTTGTTCACATCTGTGACTTTCCCAGTCATGCTGCGAAAGCAGAGAGCAAGCCTGTGGTGGTACACTTACCAAAGGGCTTATGCCAGCTCAGTGTTAATGGAAAACCACAGATGGTGAGCTGCGGATGACAGGTGCACACTCCCTGAGACACATTTTAAGCAAATGGATGCTCTTGTGGACGGCTATTTGGACTACTTGTACGTACTTAAATTTGTGCTTTGATGTATATTTGATGTGGGCTCTTAATGTATCTTAAACTCTCTACACAACTATATTCTTTGCTGTGCCCCGAAGGGATGTTATTTTGGAATCTTATTAAAGATTAATACGAATCTATTTCCTATACTCTATCTGTCACAGATGAAGAATGGCATACGTGGATAAGCACAAGCCATTTCTTAATTTCTGACCCAGAGGCACTGGAAAGCATCACAAATCATGAGATGGAATTAAGCATAACTCAATGATTTATCTAAATAATATTTAGAATTTCATGTGTCAATAAAGCTCTCTGCTGGTTATAAATATAGAGAACTTTATTTCTCTTCATAAGGGGAAAATATATTATTCCATAAATTGGGTCCAAATTCTTATGTTCTTGACCACACCTGCTTTTCACTCAGGCCTCATGTGTTAGAACGAAACCACTCAAGTCAATATCCCACTGGTAATGGGCGTAGAATTTGAAAGAGGGCAACTACACTGAAAATCAAATGAGAAAACTTTGCTAATATGACAGAGTCCTTGTTGCAGCAGCAGTTGTTACAGGTATTCAAGTGCAATACCTGCTGCCCTGCAAAAAATGAGAAGACTCAGCATCTCTAAACCAAAACTAGAAGCAAAACAACAGCTTTATGGAACACAGCCTGAAAAGTTTTCAGTTCACCTTTTGCATCCATCATACAATGTCACAGAGATTTTATTAGGATATCCTCTTCTGTACACTTCGACACTCTTCCCAGAGAATACCTGAAATTCTGGGCAAAAGAATTACAGAATTTTTTATTGTTAGTAAAAAAACTACATGATATAATGTAAATAAATAGAACTCTTAACTCTTAATATGGTGCTTAGAACATATAGAACAGATATTTAAGATTGGTTATTACTACTATTAATATTATGTGGTTTGCATTAACACCCATTAGCTACTTGTGATTCATTTTATCATCTACTAGCAGGTGTCACAGAAAAAAAAAAATCAAAGAATGAAGAAAAATCACAAGAGAAAAAGGTAAAATGAACTAGATGGTATTTATTACATTTATTTATAAATCAGAAAAAATATTTCTGTTATACAGTTTAGTGGAGAAAGATGTGTGTTCTCTAGAAATATTGTTTGAAAAGCCATGTCACAAAACATAACATAATTACACACCCTGAAATATACAAATTACCTTTTATCCAGGGAGAAATTCTGGCTTTCCAGAAAAATTGAGACTTCCCACAGGATTTTTAAAAATATTAAATATTCCTATTCAAGTTTTTCTATAACATATAGAGAGAAATAAGAAATGAATGACTACAACAATCATGTCTGGTTCACCAACTTGCTTCTTTTCCAAGATATGTGCATTTGGTGTCAAAATTTTTATATTGTGTACATATAATACAATCATGTTTTCTATGGTTAAAATTGTTTCTCCTAACTGATATCAAAATAAACAGACAGCCAACTAAATGGGAAATGATATTTTCAAACAACAGCTCAGATAAGGGCCTAATATCCAAAATTTACAAAGAACTCATAAAACTCAACAACAAACAAACAAACAATCCAATAAAAAAATGGGAAGAGGACATGAACAGACACTTCTCCCAGGAAGAGATACAAATGGCCAACAGATATATGAAAAGATGCTCAGCTTCATTAGTTATTAGAGAAATGCAAATCAAAACTACAATGAGATACCACCTCACCCCTGTTAGATTAGCTATTATCAACAAGACAGGTAATAGCAAATGTTGGAGAGGCTGCGGAGAAAAGGGAACTCTCATCCACTGTTGGTGGGACTGTAAAGTAGTACAACCATTATGGAGGAAAGTATGGTGGTTCCTCAAAAAACTGAAAATAGAACTACCTTATGACCCAGCAATCCCTCTACTGGGTATATGCCCCAAAACCTCAGAAACATTGATATGTAAAGACACATGTAGCCCCATGTTCATTGCAGCACTGTTCACAGTGGCCAAGACATGGAAACAACCAAAAAGCCCTTCAATAAAAGACTGGATAAAGAAGATGTGGCACATATACACTATGGAATACTACTCAGCCATAAGAAATGATGACATCAGATCATTTACAGCAAAATGGTGGGATCTTGATAACATTATACGGAGTGAAATAAGTAAATCAGAAAAAAACAAGAACTACATGGTTCCATACATTGGTGGAACATAAAAACGAGACTAAGAGACATGGACAAGAGTGTGGTGGTTACCAGGGGTGGGGGGAGGGAGGATATGGGAGGGAGGGAGGATATGGGAGGGAGGGAGGGAGAGAGTTAGGGGGAGGGGGAGGGGCACAGAGAACTAGATAGAGGGTGGCGGAGGACAATCTGACTTTGGGCGAGGGGTATGCAACATAATTTAATGACAAAATAACCTAGACATGTTTTCTTTGAATATATGTACCCTGATTTATTAATGTCATCCCATTACCATTAATAAAAATTTATTAAAAAAAAATTGTTTCTCCTTTAAATGTGAGTTCAATACATCAGCATGGGTCATTATTTCAGGCATTTTGCTACCTGAACAAACCTGAGCAACCCTGAGCTAATGTATGAGGATGGCTAATTTCAAGAGTTATAAATCTCCAGCAATAAAGGATTATGTTGAATTTGAAGAATTCTGATGGAAGATATAATGAAGTAAGGTGGTAGAAATGAAGTATTGTTACAATAAATGGAAAGTTAAACAATTGTAATGCAGTACTAGGGTACTTAGTAAAAATACCTCCATCCATAAAAATATGTTGACTGAGTGAATGTTGATATTCTACCAGAAGAGACAAATGCCAAGATATGTATTTATAACAAATAAACATTTCTAAGCACCACAGGGGAAGATTTCAAATATTCAATATTTTATATTCATGAAAACTTGAAAAGGCAGGCAGCAGCAGGAGAACACTATGCAGTTATAAATAGAAAAGGTGAAACTATTTCTGAGCCTGACATTAACCCATGAACAGTTCCAAGATTGTGACATTTAGCAGCTAAGGGGCCATTGTTATGAATGCACTTACGTACTCAATCCACACTGCCTTGGGCAACAGGGATTCAAAAATGAACAAGATGCTACCTAATACTCTCTGTAACTCTTAGTATATTTGGAAAACAGACAAGAAAGTGAAACAATTATTGAAGACTGGGTGAACTGAAGTGGGGTGTCAGATAAGGATCACCTCTTGCAGCGTGGGGATGCCAGAACGCATCCAAGAGTAAATGACACTTGAGCTAATTTGAAGGACATATAGGAATTCCTAGAATGAAAAGGAAGTATAGCACCCATTTCTATATATATAAAGGCTCAGAAGTACAGGAGCACGTGAAGTATTCAGAGCACTGCAGGTAGTGTTTCATTTTGGAACACATTGTGTTGGGTAGGAGAATGTCTAGAGGAAGGTGACAGAAACCCAACCATGAAGCTTTGTACTGTATAGAAAAGTGATTCAAATATGACTGATGTCTAGCTTCTGGAAAGCTGGTTCTCATGCTCTGTGTGCTTCTGATGCAACAGCGGATGTCACTAGTGACACTTATTCATGGCTCTTAGGTCACAAAGGGAAATACCAGAATCATCTCTGAAAGGAAATGACCAGAAAATTTTGAGCCAGAAGAATTTGTTTAAAAGCAACTAAGAATGTTGAGCCAAGCATTAGAAGCCAAGATCTAATGCCAAATGTGAATCTGAGAACTAGACAGATGAGTGCAAAAAGCAGGAGGACAGAACAAACAAATTTGCATCAACTTGGGTAAATTCTGGGGACAGCTGAGAAACTCATGATAAAATATTTCAGCACTCTTGGAAGTCTATTTATGTGGATGGTTGGTCTGAGGATCCACAGTGAACAGTTATCTGTCTCACAACAGGATCTCACTAGGGTGTATGGTTGTATTACCCAGTTTGTCTATTTACATATGAGTCTATACAAATGATTTACCTCAGAGCCAAGAATATCTCCAGTGCAGATAATCTTTTAGTAATATTTACTAGTGACACAGGTATCTTATCCTTTAAAATATTAGTTTCTTGTTTTATCTTTGAACATGAAGGTTATTGTAGTGCCCAGAATAGATGTTATCTGAATTGAAATGAAATCAAAGAACCCTCCAATTAAGCCCCCATCCCTACTGGAAGACAGATTGAAATTATGGCAGATTAGTGACTTTCACACCTTCCTCAGTTTTAACTTTAAGATTGACAGATCAGGACGTCAGAGTAATGGCGGAGTAGGAAGCGATACCGATAAATCTCCCCCAAAACTCAACAAGATCTTCAACCAGAAACAGAAAAACCTATCCTTGGAGCCTCCAGATGCTTCACAATACACCCGAAGGTATGGTCGAGTGAAAAATTGGCTAAATATATAACCAAATCCTGAAGGAAAGAGGGAGTAAGAAATGCTCCGCCTTCCTCACTAACCTAAACAGGGTGGCTTTCTCTGGTAACTGTGAATATAGAAACTGAGGCGGGCAAAGGGGGTGAATACATCCAGGCCGCGCACAAAAGGCCGAACCAGGCTGTGGCACGGAGATCCTAGCGGAGGAAAAACTGTTCCTGTGGCAAGCCGGGCAATACAAGCTAACACTCGCGCCAAACCCAAACAAAGAAAGACAAGTGGGGCAGCCATTTTACCCGTTCTCCTGGTTGGTGCGCAGTTAGTGGGTGAGAGATCTCTTCCTAAGCCCCAGAAGTGGGTGTCCGTGTTGCCCCACAGAGAGGCAGGGTCAGAGGCCTTTCTGTGGGCCGAAAGCAGAATCTCTGGGCAGCCCCAGCGCCCTGGGAAAGCCGCGCACGGGAGGGAGCGAGAACGAATTCCAACGGTGGAAATTTTCCGTGCTGGTGAGGGTTTCACTCAGGGAAACGCGGCCGGCCTCATATCCTGGTGTGCGCACGCAGATAGGTAGTGAGCGATTCCTCTGAGTGCCTCGGCAGGGAGCGCCCGTGTTATCGCACAGAGGGGCAGAGTCAGGGGCCTTTGTGTGGGCAAAAGCGGAATCTCGGGCCGCCCCAGCGCCTTGCAAAAGCCGCGCATGGGGATGGAGCGAGAGCCAATTCCAGCGCTGCAAATTTCCATGCGGTTGGGGGTTTCACTCAGAGTGTGAGACTACTGGCCAGATATCCTGGTCTGCACGCGCAGATAGTGAATGAGAGTTTCCTCCAAGCACCCCGGAAGTGGGTGCCCGCCTGTGTTACCGGACAGAGTGGCAGAGCCAGAGGTCTTTGAGTGGGCGGAAAGCCCGCCTGATTATGCTAGCAGCTCTGACTGACTGAGCCTTACCCAGAGCCCTGTGCTGAGTGGAAATAGAGTGGGGAGTTGCCAGCTCTTTGAACCTCTTACTATCCAGGCAGAGGCAGCAACAACCCCATAGCTGGATTATCAGGCTACTAATTGAGGAAGGAAAGACTAGGAGAAAGGCTCCAGGAACACGGGCTAGCCCCTCTCACTGTCGGAGCCTATGAAAGCTAATGAGCCTTGACTCCCAACGAGACTAAAGCACAATACATGACATTGCCATAGAGACTTATCAACTGCAAACCTCTACCTGAGCGTGCCAAAGGGGCAGAACCTGGGGTACAGAGTCACCGACCAGGAAGAGGGAGAGAAAAGAAAAAACAAGAAGATAACCTCTCAAAATCAAGAATAATCTGCAGACTTTATAACCTATCCCATTTTATTATATTTGTTCGTTTGTTTCTCTTATCTTCATTCTTGATACTTTTTTCCTCCTCCAATTTGGCCGATTAACTCTCTGCCGGTTTTACTCTCTCCTCTCCTTGAACTACACTACCCATAAGTGTTACATCTCCCATTATCTTTTTTCTCCTCTTCCTTTCTCTCTATGAGGGTTGCACTCCAAAACCCTTAACTCTCTCTCTCTCCTTTCTTTTTTCTTCTTTTACTGGTTCCCTCTTTTTTTCTCTCTCTCTCTTTCTTTTCTCCCTCTAGATTAGTTTCTTCCTTTCTCCTTTACATCTCCTCTAATTCAAACCTCAATAACAAACAAATTATCTTATCTGGGACTCAAACTTATGTTTGTGGCATTTTGGGGGTTTTTTACTTCACCTTTTTAACTCACTAGCAGTGCTCCCATCCCTGGCTCTCCATTTTATCTAGTTCTTGTTCCACTAAATACAATAGTATTTTTTAATTTGTCCCCCCATTTTTCTGTTCTCTTATTCCTCTCATCATAAATCTTAGACAACACCAACACCTAAAAGCAAATCATTTTATTCTTGACCCAAATTTTTTCCTTATTTGCTTTTTGTGGGTCCATACCGCCCCCCCTTTTTTTTTTCCTTTTTTTTTCTTTTTTTTTTTTTGCCCCTTTATTATTTTCCCCAATTCAGGACCTCCATCACAGGCATTGTTTGTTATAATTCACAGTTCACCACAAAATTTTCTCAAGAAAAAGGGGAGAGGAGAGGAAAAAAGGAGGGGGGGAATAATTTCCTTTTTTTAAAAATTATTATTTTATTTTTCTTTATTTCATTATTAATTTTTTTTTAAAAAAAACAACTCTTTTTGATTTTTTATTTTTTTTAACTTTTTATTCTTTATTAAATCTCATTAATACTATCAACAAAACCACCCTCAGATGCCATTAAGGAAGAGAAAATCGAATATCATGGATACAAAAGAAAGAGAGGTAACACAGCTAGATGAGGAAAAATCTATGGAGAAAAAATTTAATATATTGGAAACCTTGGAGCTAAATGACAGAGAATTCAAGATAGAAATCCTAAAAATCCTCCGAGATATACAAGAAAACACAGAAAGGCAATTTAGAGAGCTCAGAAAACAACTCAATGAACACAAAGAATACATGTCCAAAGAAATTGAAACTATAAAAACAAATCAAACAGAGATGAAAAACTCAATTCACGAGCTGAAAAACGAAGTAACAAGCTTAGCTAATAGAACAGGTCAGATAGAAGAGAGGATTAGTGAAATAGAAGACAAGCAACTTGAGGCACAACAGAGAGAAGAAGAAAGAGACTCAAAAATTAAAAAAAAATGAGATAGCCCTACAAGAATTATCTGACTCCATCAAAAAGAATAACATAAGAATAATAGGTATATCAGAGGGAGAAGAGAGAGAAAATGGAATGGAGAACATACTCAAACAAATAATAGATGAGAACTTCCCAAGCCTGTGGAAAGAACTAAAGCCTCAAATTCAAGAAGCAAACAGAACACCGAGTTTTCTTAACCCCAACAAACCTACTCCAAGGCATACCATAATGAAATTGACACAAACCAACAGCAAAGAAAAAATTCTCAAGGCAGCCAGGGAAAAGAAGAATACACCATATAAAGGAAGGCCCATTAGATTATCATCAGATTTCTAAGCAGAAACTCTACAAGCTAGAAGAGAGTGGACCCCAATATTTAAAGTCCTGAAAGAGAGAAACTTTCAGCCACGAATACTATACCCATCCAAGCTATCCTTCAAATATGAAGGAGAAATAAAAACATTCACAGATACAGAAAAGATGAGGGAATTTATCATCATCAGAAAACCCCCACTCCAGGAATTACTAAAGGGGGTTCTCCAATCAGATACAAAGAACAAAAAAAAAACAGAGCCACAAGTAAAAGCTCCAAGAAGAACACAATAAAACCAAATTTAAACTGTGACAGCAACAACAAGAAAGAGGGGGAGAAGATGGAGATTAACAGTAGCAAAGGACGATGGAGTGCAAAAGTACTCACAAAATAGTTTGCTACAATGAACAGGGTAGGGACCCTTTTCATTACTCAAAGGTAACCACCATTGAAAAAACCACCACAGAAGCACATGAGATAAAAAAGATAGCAACAGAGGAAAGATGTATGGAATACAACCAAATAAAAACAAAAGATAGAAAAACGAAAGAGAAGGATCAAACAAGACACAAAACTAACAGAAAGCAAGATATAAAATGGCAATAGGGAACTCACAAGTATCAATAATTACACTAAATGTAAACGGATTAAACTCACCAATAAAAAGGCACAGAGTAGCAGAATGGATTAAAAAAGAAAATCCAACCATATGCTGCCTACAGGAAACTCATCTAAGTAACAAGGATAAAAACAAATTCAAAGTGAAAGGCTGGAAAACAAAACTCCAAGCAAATAACATCCAAAAAAAAGCAGGTGTAGCAATACTCATATTGGATAATGCTGACTACAAGACAGGAAAAGTACTCAGAGATAAAAATGGCCATTTCATAATGGCTAAGGGGACACTGAATCAAGAAGACATAACAATTCTTGATATATATGCACCAAACCAAGGAGCACCAAAATATATAAGACAGCTACTTATTGACCTTAAAACAAAAACTGACAAAAATACAATCATACTTGGAGACCTCAATACACCGCTGACGGCTCTAGATCGGTCATCCAAACAGAGAATCAACAAAGACATAGTGGCCTTAAACAAAACACTAGAGCACCTGGATATGATAGACATCTACAGGACATTTCATCCCAAAGTGACAGAGTATACATTTTTCTCCAGTGTACATGGATCATTCTCAAGAATTGACCATATGTTGGGCCACAAAAACAACATCAGCAAATTCAGAAAAATTGAAGTTGTACCAAGCATATTTTCTGATCATAAAGCCTTGAAACTAGAATTCAACTGCAAAAAAGAGGAAAAAAATCCCACAAAAATGTGGAAACTAAACAACATACTTTTAAAAAATGAATGGGTCAAAGAAGAAATAAGTGCAGAGATCAAAAGATTTATACAGACTAATGAAAATGACAATACAACATATCGGAATCTATGGGATGCAGCAAAAACAGTGATAAGAGGGAAGTTCATATCACTTCAGGCATATATGAACAAACAAGAGAGAGCCCAAGTGAACCACTTAACTTCCCACCTCAAGGAACTAGAAAAAGAAGAACAAAGACAACCCAAAAGCAGCCGAAGAAAGGAGATAATAAAAATCAGAGCAGAAATAAATGAATTAGAGAACAGAAAAACTATAGAAAAAATCAATAGAACAAGGAGCTGGTTCTTTGAAAAGATCAATAAAATTGACAAACCCTTGGCAAGACTTACCAAGGAAAAAAGAGAAAGAACTCATATAAACAAATCCAAAATGAAAGAGGAGAAATCACCACGGACACCGTAGATATACAAAAAATTATTGTAGAATACTATGAAAAACTTTATGCCACTAAATTCAACAACCTAGAAGAAATGGATAAATTCCTAGAACAATACAACCTTCCTAGACTGAGTCAAGAAGAAGCAGAAAGCCTAAACAGACCTATCAGTAGAGAAGAAATAGAAAAAACCATTAAAAACCTCCCCAAAAATAAAAGTCCAGGCCCTGACGGCTATACCAGCGAATTTTATCAAACATTCAAAGAAGACTTGGTTCCTATTCTACTCAAAGTCTTCCAAAAAATTGAAGAAGAAGCAATACTTCCAAACACATTTTATGAGGCCAACATAACCCTCATACCAAAACCAGGCAAGGATGGCACAAAAAAAGAAAACTACAGACCAATATCTCTAATGAATACAGATGCTAAAATACTAAACAAAATACTAGCAAATCGAATACAACAACATATTAAAAAAATAATACATCATGATCAAGTGGGATTCATCCCAGAATCTCAAGGATGGTTCAACATACGTAAAACGGTTAACATAATACACCATATCAACAAAACTAATAACAAAATCCACATGATCTTATCAATAGACGCAGAAAAGGTTTTCGATACAATACAACACAATTTTATGTTTAAGACTCTCAACAAAATGGGTATAGAAGGAAAATATCTCAACATGATAAAGGCCATATATGATAAACCATCAGCTAACATCATATTAAATGGCACTAAACTGAAGGCTTTCCCCCTTAAATCAGGAACAAGACAGGGTTGTCCACTCTCTCCACTCTTATTTAATGTGGTACTAGAGGTTCTTGCCACAGCAATCAGACAAGACAAAGAAATAAAAGGCATCCATATCGGAAAAGAAGAAGAAAAAGTATCACTTTTTGCAGATGATATGATCCTATACATCGAAAACCCCAAAGAATCCACTAAAAGACTACTAGAAACAATAAGCCAATACAGTAAGGTCGCAGGATACAAAATTAACATTCAGAAGTCAATAGCCTTTCTATATGCCAACAATGAAACAACTGAGAAGGAACTCAAAAGAATAATCCCCTTCACGATTGCAACAAAAAAAATAAAATACTTAGGAATAAACATAACAAAGAATGTAAAGGACTTATATAATGAAAACTATAAACCATTGTTAAGGGAAATTGAAAAAGATATAATGAGATGGAAGAATATACCTTGTTCTTGGCTAGGAAGAATACATATAATCAAGATGGCTATATTACCCAAAGCAATATACAAATTCAATGCAATTCCCATCAAACTTCCAATGATGTTTTTTAAAGAAATAGAGCAAAAAATCATCAGATTTATATGGAACTATAAAATACCCCGAATAGCCAAAGCAATCCTAAAGAAAAAGAATGAAACTGGGGGCATTACAATACCTGACTTCAAACTATATTATAGGGCCACGACAATCAAAACAGCATGGTATTGGCAGAAAAATAGACACTCAGACCAATGGAACAGAATAGAAAGTCCAGAAATAAAACCACATATATATAGTCAAATAATTTTTGATAAAGGGGCCAACAACACACAATGGAGAAAAGAAAGCCTCTTCAATAAATGCTGCTGGGAAAACTGGAAAGCCACATGCAAAAGAATGAAACTGGACTACAGTTTGTCCCCCTGTACTAAAATTAACTCAAAATGGATCAAAGATCTAAACATAAGACCTGAAACAATTAAGTACATAGAAGAAGACATAGGTACTCAACTCATGGACCTGGGTTTTAAAGAGCATTTTATGAATTTGACTCCAATGGCAAGAGAAGTGAAGGCAAAAATTAATGAATGGGACTACATCAGACTAAGAAGTTTTTGCTCAGCAAGAGAAACTGATAACAAAATAAACAGAAAGCCAACTAAATGGGAAATGATATTTTCAAACAACAGCTCAGATAAGGGCCTAATATCCAAAATATACAAAGAACTCATAAAACTCAACAACAAACAAACAATCCCATAAAAAAATGGGAAGAGGATATGAACAGACACTTCTCCCAGGACGAAATACAAATGGCTAACAGATATATGAAAAGATGCTCATCTTCTTTAGCTATTAGAGAAATGCAAATCAAAACAGCAATGAGATACCACCTCACACCTGTTCAATTAGCTATTATTAGCAAGACAGGTAATAGCAAATGTTGGAGAGGCTGTGGAGAAAAAGGAACCCTCATACACTGTTGGTGGGAATGTAAAGTAGTACAACCATTATGGAGGAAAGTATGGTGGTTCCTCAAAAAACTGAAAATAGAACTACCTTATGACCCAGCAATCCCTCTACTGGGTATATACCCCAAAAACTCAGAAACATTGATACGTAAAGACACATGCAGCCCCATGTTTATTGCAGCATTGTTCACAGTGGCCAGGACATGGAAACAACCAAAAAGCCCGTCAATAGATGACTGTATAAAGAAGATGTGGCACATATACACTATGGAATACTACTCAGCCATAAGAAATGATGACATCGGAACATTTACAGCAAAATGGTGGGATCTAGATAACATGATACGAAGCGAAATAAGTAAATCAGAAAAAACCAGGAACTGCATTATTCCATACATAGGTGGGACATAAAAGTGAAACTAAGAGACATTGATAAGAGTGTGGTGGTTACGGGGGGGAGGGGGGAATGGGAGAGGGAAAGGGGGAGGGGGAGGGGCACAAAGAAAACAAGATAGAAGGTGACAGAGGACAATCTGACTTTGGGTGACGGGTATGCATCATAATTGAACGTCAAGATACCCTGGTCTTGTTATCTTTGAATATATGTATCCTGATTTATTGATGTCACCCCATTAAAAAAATAAAATTATTTAAAAAAAAAAAAGATTTACAGATCAGTTTTAAAATACATACTAGCGTCAGCTTCATTTAAAACATTAAAATGAACAATAATACACAAAACAGTTAACTAAAATTTAAAACAGTAAGAACACAAACATTAGATTTCATAACAAGATACTAGAAAATGCTTTACAAAGAATTATCTTTATGACACTGAAATAGAGAAAGCTGCCAGACTGGTGATGGCACAGTGATAGAACATTGACGTTGGATGCTGAGGACCTAGGCTGGAGACCCTGGGGTTGCTGGCTTGAGCTTTGGGATTATAGACACGATCCCACTGTAGCTGGCTTGAAGCTCATGGTTGCTGGCTTGAGCAAAGGGTCACTAGCTCAGCTGGAACTGCACAGTCGAGGCATGTATGAGAAGACACCAATGAACTACAAGTTAATACTTCTCATCTTTCTCTTTTCCTATCAGGTCTGTCTCTCTCTCTCTCTTGTTAAAAAAAGGAAAAGAGAGAGAGTGAGACAGAGAGAGTGAGCTATTTTTTATGATTAACAAACCAGAAAAACAATTTTTAGGATTTTAAAATAAATTTACAGTTATACAGGTCATTTGTAGGTATATAACAAAACCATATAATTCTGGGAGCTGAAAGAAAAAATAAATATTATTGGATTTAATCTCTTTCTATTAATGATAAATTGAGCCCCACAAAATGATTCATTCCAAAAGTTTTTTTTTGTACAACTCTTTTTTCAGTAGGTGGATGATACACTAAAATCAAGTATATCAGAGTATTTTTCCTAACTATAAGTTCTTAAGTATAACATTGTGCAAAAGTAATTTTTTTGCATCTCCTTAATGCAGCACAGAGTGAGGCATTTGATAAGAAGTCAATATTTGTTGGAAGAACAAATAACTGAATGAATACTACTCCATGTATGTAGCTTGCATATGTAGGCAGAAGAAGAAGAAGGAGAAAGTGAAGGAGGAGAAGGAGGAGGAGGAGGAGGAGGAGGAGAAGGAGAAGAAAGAAGAAGAAGAAGAAGAAGAAGAAGAAGAAGAAGAAGAAGAAGAAGAAGAAGAGAAGAAGAAGAAAGGGGAGGAGAAGATATCATACATAGAATTTCTGCCTCCTTTACTAAGGTACATCTGTTCTCTTCGTTGTCTATACTAGATTTCATCCTAGAACTCTCTACTTAGTAATGAATGCCCAATTATCTGATTTTGTTCCATGTGTAGGATCTAGCTTTTTTTTTTTTTTAAGACTTATGTGTTCAGGTAGTGTCAAAAGTTTCCCCATAATCTACTCCTTGAAGTTTAACAAATTATTTGTTCATGGGGATCTTAAATTTTTCAGAGCAACTCTGAAAACTGGTTGGTTATGAGTTAATTCTAGCTTTAGGGTCTCAAGGGAAGTTAAATGGTTTTATACCTGTTCCTTTCATATTTTTATGGCAAAGATTAAGAATTTGTTTTTAATATATAAAATTGTCCCAAGATGACACATTCTAACAGCACTAAATTAAACAAAGTCTGTTTCATTTGAGTGTGAAACAGATCAAGATGGTAACTTAAGGCCTGGCTGGTTGCTCAGTGACTAGAGCATCAGCCCAGAGTATGGATGTTCAGGTTTGATCTCCAGTCAGGGCTCACATGAGAAGAAATAATCTATTTCTCTCCCCCTCCATCTCCCCTTTCTCTCCCTCTTCCCCTCCTGCAACCAGAGGCTTAACTGGTTCAAGGATTGGCTCCAAATGCTGAGGATAGCTTGGTTGACCCAACTGCTTTAGTCTCAGGCACTATAAGTAGCTCAGTTGATTCAAGCATCAGCCCCAGTTGGGGTGTGCTAGATGGATCCTGGTTAGAGTGCATACAGGAGTCTTTCTCTTTATATCCCTTCCTTTCACTTAAAAATAAAAGATGGTAACCTAAATTAACATTTTTTTAAATTTTAGTCCAATGAGAAGAAGCTAAATTATACAATTAAACTGTAAGTAATAACATTATCTAACACCCTCATTCAGAACATCTCCTTGTCTACAAGACACAGTCCACTAGCCAGTGTTCTTTTTAAACTGATGATTGGGGATACTAGCTTAATACTAAAAGAATAATCCATACTTTCTTTTTCATTAGATTTTTTTAAGTTTTTTATTTTTATTTTATTTTTTCTTTTACAGGGACAGAGAGAGACAGAGAGAGACAGAGAGAGAGAGAGAGATAGGGACAGACAGACAGGAACAGAGAGAGATGAGAAGCATCAATCATCAGTTTTTGTTGCAACACCTTAGTTGTTCATTGATTGCTCTCTCATATGTGCCTTGACCGTGGGCCTTCAGCAGACCGAGTATCCCCTTGCTAGAGTCAGCGACCTTGGGTCTAAGCTGGTGAGCATTTTTTATTTTGCTCAAGCCAGATGAGCCCGCACTCAAGCTGACAACCTCAGGGTCTCGAACCTGGGTCCTCGGCATTCCAGTCTGACACTCTAACCACTGTGCCACTGCCTGGTCAGGCCATTAGATTTTCTTGTAGAAAATCCATGATGTAAAGGGTCAATGGGGGTATTTATTCTTTAGGGTTTACATATAAATAGAGTTGTATGGGCTGATTATTATTAGGATTGTGATCTTTGGTAGGATCACTGCTTGAGATGTATCCTCCACCTAGTAAGTAAGGGAGGAGCCTGAATTGATAATAATGGGAGTCTTCAATTATGGGATAGCAAGTTATTGCCACTCCCTTACTTCTATAGCTCACAGAACTGACCAGGTGATGCTCTGACAGTGCTGTTGAAAAAATGCAATAAAGACAGAATTTTCAAAGAATTCTATCTGTGGCAGAAGGTACAATGCCAACCACCAGGAATAAAAGTCCCAACAATTCTGCCCATTTCTTCTTGTTATTAAAGTTGCAAAAGAAAACACAGACAATCAAGCACTAGATTGGACACCAGTTCGCATAAAGAAGAGACAGAGTAAGATTAGCTTCAAGAGTAAGTATCAGTCCCCAATGACCAGAGGGTCTTTCCTCCTCCCTTGCTACAGCAGAAGAAAAGAACTCTTCCTGCCTCCTGGTAGACCAGGGGTCCCCAAACTACGGCCCTTGGGCCACATGCGGCCCCCTGAGGCCATTTATCCGGCCCTCGCTGCACTTCTGGAAGGGGCATCTCTTTCATTGGTGGTCAGTGAGAGGAGCACATTTACCATCTCGTTAGCCAAAAGCAGGCCCAGAGTTCCCATTGAAATATTGGTCAGTTTGTTGATTTAAATTTACTTGTTCTTTATTTTAAATATTGTATTTGTTCTGGTTTTGTTTTTTTACTTTAAAATATGTGCAGCATGCATAGGGATTTGTTCATAGTTTTTTTATAGTCCGGCCCTCCAACGGTCTGAGGGACAGTGAACTGGCCCCCTGTGTAAAAAGTTTGGGGATCCCTGTGGTAGACAGATAAAGCAGTAGAGTTGACCAGGTGTCATATGACACATACTCTTTAAGCAGAGATGAAGAGTACTCTCTGAGCCTGAAACAAAGAAATATATTCCCATGCAAGATAATAAGCCCAGTGCAAGGCCCATCTTTGTGTAGCCATGTCTGATAGAAAGATTGTGTAATTGAGACTTCTTCTCCCATTAGGCTGTTTGTGGTCTTATTGTTGATTTTAAGAGTTCTTTGTATATTTTAGGTAACAGTCCTTTATTAGATATGTTATTTTCAATTATCTTCCCTCATTCTGTGGCTTGTCTTTTCATTCTCTTGATAGCATCTTTTGCAGAGCAGATGTTTTTAATTTTAATAAAGTCCAGCTTTTGAATTCTTCCCTTCCTAAATTTTGCCTTTAGTGCTGTATCTATGAAAGGTCATTATCATACCAAAGGTCACCTAGATTTTTTTTCTTGTGTTATCTTCTAAAAGATTTATAGTTTTGTATTTTATATTTAGGTCTGTAATCCATTTGGGTTAAATGTTGTGAAGGGCGTAAAGTCTGTATCTAAATTCATTATTTTTCTTGCATATGAATATCTAGTTGTTTCAATAATATTTGTTGAAAAAACTATCTTCTCAGTTGAAATCATATCAAGCATCTTCTTTGATCACAATAGAAGGAAACTAGAAATCAACTACAATAAAAAAACTAAAAAACATTCAAACACTTGGAGGCTAAATAGCATATTATTAAATAACGAATGAGTTAACAATAAGATCAAGGAAGAAATAAAAAAATTTCTTAAAACAAATGAAAATGAACATACAACAACCCAAAATCTATGAGACAAAATAAAGGAGTCCTGAGAGGGAATTTCATAGCATTATAGGCATACATAAGAAGCAAGAAAGAGCTCAAAAAAACAACCTAACCCTGCACCTAAAAGAACTAAAAAAAAGAACAACAAATAAAGCCCAGAGGAAGTAGAAGGAAGGAAATAATGAAGATCAGAGGGAAAATAAATGACATAGAGGCTAAAAAAAAAATACAAAAAATCAATGAAACCTAAAGCTGGTTCTTTGAAAATGTAAACAAGATTGGCAAACCTTAAACCATATTCATCAAGAAAAAAAAGAGAGAAGGGCCAAATACATAAAATTAGAAATGAAAATGGAGAAGTAACAACTGACACCACAGAAATACAAAGGATTGTAAGAAAATAGTATGAAAATCTAAATCCCCAAAAATTGGACAACCTAGATAAAATGGATAAATTCCTAGAAACATACAATCTTCCAAAACTCAATCTGAAAGAATTAGAAAACCTAAGTAGACCGATTACAACAAATAAAACTGAAAAGTTATCAAAAACCTCCTAGCAAACAAAAGTCCTAGACCAGAAGGCTTCACAGGCGAATTTTACCAAACACTCAAAGAAGAACTAACACCTATCCTTCTCAAGCTATTCCCAAAAATTTAAGAGATGGGAAGACTTCCAAGCTCATTTTATGAGGCAAGCATTATCCTTATTCCAAAACCAGGTAAAGACACTACAAGGAAGAAAACTATAGGCTAATATCTCTGATGAACATAGATGCTAAAATTCTCAACAATGTATTAGGAAAACAGATTCAACAATACATTAAAAAGATCATACATCATGATCAAGTGGGATTTGTTCTAGGAGGCAAGGCAGGTAAATATTTGTAAATCAATAAATGTGATTCATCAAATAAACAAAATGAAAGATAAAAATCACACGATTAGCCCTGGCCGGTTTGCTCAGTGGTAGAGCATCGGCCTGGCGTGCAGAAGTCCTGGGTTTGATTCCCGGCCAGGGCACACAGGAGAAGTGCCCATCTGCTTCTCCACCCCTTCCCCTCTCCTTTCTCTCTGTCTCTCTCTTCCCCTCCCACAGAGAGGCTCCATTGGAGCAAAAGATGGCCCGGGCACTAGGGATGGCTCCTTGGCCTCTGCCCCAGGCGATGGAGTGGCTCTGGTCGCAACAGAGCGACGCCCCGGAGGGGCAGAGCATCGCCCCCTGGTGGGCGTGCCGGGTGGATCCTGGTCGGGCGCATGCGGGAGTCTGTCTGACTGTCTCTCCCCGTTTCCAGCTTCAGAAAAATACAAAAAAAAAAAAAAATCACACGATCATATCCAATAAATGCAGAAACAGTATTTAATAAAATCCAACAACATTTATAATAAAAACTCTGAGCAAAGTGGGAATACAGGGAACATACCTCAGCATAATAAAGGCCATATATGACAAACCAACAGCTAATATCATACTCAATGAGCAAAAATTAAAAGCAATCCTCTTAAGATCAGAGACAAGATGAGGTGTCCTTTTCACCATTGGCATTCAACATAGTTCTGGAAGTTCTAGCCACAGCAATCAGACAAAAAGAAATAAAAAGCATCCAAATTATAAAAGAGGAAGTAAAATTATCATTATTTGCTAATGACATGATACTGTACACAGAAAACCCTAAAATCTCAGCCAAAAAACTACTAGATCTGATATAAATTTGGCAAGGTGATAGGATATAAAATTAATATTCAGAAATCAGTGGCATTTTTATATACCAACAATAAACTATCAGAAAGAGAAATTAAGAAAACAAAATCCTTTACTATTGCAACGAAAACAATAAAATAAAGTACCTAAGAATAAATTTAACCAAGGAGGTAAAAAACTTGTACTCAGAAAATTATAAGACATTGAAAAAAGTAATCAAAGAAGACACAAACAATTGGAAGCATATACCGCGTTCATGGATAGGAAGAATAAACATCATTAAAATCTCTATACTACCCAAAGCAATCTATAGCTTCAATGCAATTTCCATTAAAATACTGATGGCATACTTCACAGACCTAGATCAAATATTCCATAAATTTATATGAAACCAAAAGAACCCGAATAGCCACAGCAATCTTGAAAACGAAGAGCAAAGTGGGAGGTATCACACTTCCTGATATCAAGTTATACTACAAGGCCATTATAAACAAAACAGCTTGGTACTGGCATAAGAATAGGCATACAGATCAATTGAACAGAACAGAGAATCCAGAAATAAACCTACACCTTTATGGTCAATTGATATTGGACAAAGAAGGCAAGAGTATACAATGGAGTAAAGACAGTCTCTTTAACAAATGGTGTTGGGAAAATCGGACAGGTACATGCAAAAAAATGAAACTAGACCACCAACTTACACCATTCATAAATGTACATTCAAAAGGGATAAAAGACTTACATGTAAGTAGTGAAACTATAAACATCTTGGAAGAAAACATATGCGATAAACTCTCCAATGTGTCTCATAGTATTTTTTGCCGATATAGCTCCATGGGCAAGTGCAATAGAGGACAAAATAAACAAATAAGACTGTATCAAACAAGAAAGCTTTTGCACAGCAAAAGATACCAGTAACAAAATAAAAAGACAACCCGCACAATGGAAGATTAATAACCAAAATTTATAAAGAACTTCTAAAACTCAACACGAGGAAGGTAAACAATCCAATTAAAAAATGGGCACAGGACCTAACTAGATACTTCTTCAAAGAGGACATACAGATGGCCAATAGATATACAAAAACATGTTCAACATCACTAAACAGAGAAGTGCAAATTAAAACCACAATGAAAAACTACCTCACATCTGTCAGAATGGTGCTTTTTTTTTTAAATTTTATTTTTTTAATGAGGTGACATCAATAAATCAGGATACATATATTCAAAGATAACAAGTCCAGGTTATCTTGTCGTTCAATTATGTTGCATACCCATCACCCAAAGTCAGATTGTCCTCTGTCACCTTCTATCTTGTTTTCTTTGTGCCCCTCCCCCTCCCCCTTTCCCTCTCCCATTCTCCCCTCCCCCCCGTAACCACCACACTCTTATCAATGTCTCTTAGTTTCACTTTTATGTCCCACCTACGTATGGAATAATGCAGTTCCTGGTTTTTTCTGATTTACTTATTTCACTTCGTATCATGTTATCAAGATCCCACCATTTTGCTGTAAATGTTCCAATGTCATCATTTCTTATGGCTGAGTAGTATTCCATAGTGTATATGTGCCACATCTTCTTTATCCAGTCATCTATTGATGGGCTTTTTGGTTGTTTCCATGTCCTGGCCACTGTGAACAATGCTGCAATAAACATGGGGCTGCATGTGTCTTTACGTATCAATGTTTCTGAGTTTTGGGGGTATATACCCAGTAGAGGGATTGCTGGGTCATAAGGTAGTTCTATTTTCAGTTTTTTGAGGAACCACCATACTTTCCTCCATAATGGTTGTACTACTTTACATTCCCACCAACAGTGTATGAGGGTTCCTTTTTCTCCACAGCCTCTCCAACATTTGCTATTACCTGTCTTGCTAATAATAGCTAATCGAACAGGTGTGAGGTGGTATCTCATTGCTGTTTTGATTTGCATTTCTCTAATAGCTAAAGAAGATGAGCATCTTTTCATATATCTGTTAGCCATTTGTATTTCTTCCTGGGAGAAGTGTCTGTTCATATCCTCTTCCCATTTTTTTATGGGATTGTTTGTTTGTTTGTTGTTGAGTTTTATGAGTTCTTTGTATATTTTGGATATTAGGCCCTTATCTGAGCTGTTGTTTGAAAATATCATTTCCCATTTAGTTGGCTTTCTGTTTATTTTGTTATCAGTTTCTCTTGCTGAGCAAAAACTTCTTAGTCTGATGTAGTCCCATTCATTAATTTTTGCCTTCACTTCTCTTGCCATTGGAGTCAAATTCATAAAATGCTCTTTAAAACCCAGGTCCATGAGTTGAGTACCTATGTCTTCTTCTATGTACTTAATTGTTTCAGGTCTTATGTTTAGATCTTTGATCCATTTTGAGTTAATTTTAGTACAGGGGGACAAACTGTAGTCCAGTTTCATTCTTTTGCATGTGGCTTTCCAGTTTTCCCAGCAGCATTTATTGAAGAGGCTTTCTTTTCTCCATTGTGTGTTGTTGGCCCCTTTATCAAAAATTATTTGACTATATATATGTGGTTTTATTTCTGGACTTTCTATTCTGTTCCATTGGTCTGAGTGTCTATTTTTCTGCCAATACCATGCTGTTTTGATTGTCGTGGCCCTATAATATAGTTTGAAGTCAGGTATTGTAATGCCCCCAGTTTCATTCTTTTTCTTTAGGATTGCTTTGGCTATTCGGGGTATTTTATAGTTCCATATAAATCTGATGATTTTTTGCTCCATTTCTTTAAAAAATGTCGTTGGAAGTTTGATGGGTATTGCATTAAATTTGTATATTGCTTTGGGTAATATAGCCATCCTGATTATATTTATTCTTCCTAGCCAAGAACAAGGTATATTCTTCCATCTCATTATATCTTTTTTGATTTCCCTTAACAATGGTTTATAGTTTTCATTATATAAGTCCTTTACATTCTTTGTTATGTTTATTCCTAAGTATTTTATTTTTTTTGTTGCAATCTTGAAGGGGATTATTCTTTTGAGTTCGTTCTCAATTGTTTCATTGTTGGCATATAGAAAGGCTATGGACTTCTGTATGTTAATTTTGTATCCTGCAACCTTACTGTATTGGCTTATTGTTTCTAGTAGTCTTTTAGTGGATTCTTTGGGGTTTTCGATGTATAGGATCATATCATCTGCAAAAAGTGATACCTTTACTTCTTCTTTTCCGATATGGATGCCTTTTATTTTTTTTGTCTTGTCTGATTGCTCTGGCTAGAACCTCTAGTACCACATTAAATAAAAGTGGAGAGAGTGGACAACCCTGTCTTGTTCCTGATTTAAGGGGGAAAGCGTTCAGTTTTGTGCCATTTAATATGATGTTAGCTGATGGTTTATCATATATGGCCTTTATCATGTTGAGATATTTTCCTTCTATACCCATTTTGTTGAGAGTCTTAAACATAAAATTGTGTTGTATTTTATCGAAAGCCTTTTCTGCATCTATTGATAAGATCATGTGGTTTTTGTTCTTTGTTTTGTTGATATGGTGTATTACGTTAACCGTTTTACGTATGTTGAACCATCCTTGAGATTCTGGGATGAATCCCACTTGATCATGATGTATTATTTTTTTAATATGTTGTTGTATTCGATTTGCTAGTATTTTGTTTAGTATTTTAGCATCTGTATTCATTAGAGATATTGGTCTGTAGTTTTCTTTTTTTGTGCCATCCTTGCCTGGTTTGGGTATGAGGGTTATGCTGGCCTCATAAAATGTGTTTGGAAGTATTGCTTCTTCTTCAATTTTTTGGAAGACTTTGAGTAGAATAGGAACCAAGTCTTCTTTGAATGTTTGATAAAATTCGCTGGTATAGCCGTCAGGGCCTGGACTTTTATTTTTGGGGAGGTTTTTAATGGTTTTTTCTATTTCTTCTCTACTGATAGGTCTGTTTAGGCTTTCTGCTTCTTCTTGACTCAGTCTAGGAAGGTTGTATTGTTCTAGGAATTTATCCATTTCTTCTAGGTTGTTGAATTTAGTGGCATAAAGTTTTTCATAGTATTCTACAATAATTCTTTGTATATCTACGGTGTCCGTGGTGATTTCTCCTCTTTCATTTTGGATTTTGTTTATATGAGTTCTTTCTCTTTTTTCCTTGGTAAGTCTTGCCAAGGGTTTGTCAATTTTGTTGATCTTTTCAAAGAACCAGCTCCTTGTTCTATTAATTTTTTCTATAGTTTTTCTGTTCTCTAATTCATTTATTTCTGCTCTGATTTTTATTATCTCCTTTCTTCAGCTGGTTTTGGGTTGTCTTTGTTCTTCTTTTTCTAGTTCCTTAAGGTGGGAAGTTAAGTGGTTCACTTGGGCTCTCTCTTGTTTGTTCATATATGCCTGAAGTGATATGAACTTCCCTCTTATCACTGCTTTTGCTGCATCCCATAGATTCTGATATGTCGTATTGTCATTTTCATTTGTCTGTATATATCTATTGATCTCTGCACTTATTTCTTCTTTGACCCATTCATTTTTTAAAAGTATGTTGTTTAGTTTCCACATTTTTTTTTTTTACTGATTTTTTAGAGATGAGGAGAGAGAGAGAGGGAGGGGAGGAGCAGGAAGCATCAACTCGGTAGTAGTTGCTTCCCATATGTGCCTTGACCTGGCAAGCCCAGGGTTTCAAACTGGCGACCTCAGCGCTCTAGGTCGATCCTTTTATCCACTGCGCCACCGCAGGTCAGGCCTAGTTTCCACATTTTTGTGTGATTTTTTTCCTCTTTTTTGCAGTTGAATTCTAGTTTCAAGGCTTTATGATCAGAAAATATGCTCGGTACAACTTCAATTTTTCTGAATTTGCTGATGTTGTTTTTGTGGTCCAACATATGGTCAATTCTTGAGAATGATCCATGTACACTGGAGAAAAATGTATACTCTGTCACTTTGGGATGAAATGTCCTGTAGATGTCTATCATATCCAGGTGCTCTAGTGTTTTTTTTTAAGGCCACTATGTCTTTGTTGATTCTCTGTTTGGACGACCGATCTAGAGCCGTCAGCGGTGTATTGAGGTCTCCAAGTATGATTGTATTTTTGTCAGTTTTTATTTTAAGGTCAATAAGTAGCTGTCTTATATATTTTGGTGCTCCTTGGTTTGGCGCATATATATTAAGAATTGTTATATCTTCTTGATTCAGTGTCCCCTTAGCCATTATGAAATGGCCATTTTTGTCTCTGAGTACTTTTGCTGTCTTGTAGTCAGCATTATCAGATATGAGTATTGCTACATCTGCTTTTTTTTTGGATGTTATTTTCTTGGAGTATTGTTTTCCAGCCTTTTATTTTGAATTTGTTTTTATCCTTGTTACTTTGATGAATTTCCTGTAGGCAGCATACAGTTGGTTTTTCTTTTTTAATCCATTCTGCTACTCTGTGCCTTTTTATTGGTGAGTTTAATCCGTTTACATTTAGTGTAATTATTGACACTTGTGAGTTCCCTATTGCCATTTTATATCTTTCTTTCTGTTAGTTTTGTGTCTTGTTTGATCCTTCTCTTTCGTTTTTCTATCTTTTGTTTTTATTTGGTTGTATTCCATACATCTTTCCTCTGTTGCTATCTTTTTTATCTCATGTGCTTCTGTGGTGGTTTTTTCAATGGTGGTTACCTTTGAGTAATGAAAAGGATCCCTACCCTGTTCATTGTAGCGAACTATTTTGTGAGTACTTTTGCACTCCATTGTCTTTTGCTACTGTTAATCTTCATCTTCTCCCTCCCCTTTCTTTTTGTTGTTGTCACAGTTTAAATTTGGTTTTATTGTGTTCTTCTTTGAGCTTTTACTTGTGGCTCTGTTTTTTTTTTGTTCTTTGTATCTGATTGGAGAACCCCCTTTAGTAATTCCTGGAGTGGGGGTTTTCTGCTGATAAATTCCCTCATCTTTTCTGTATCTGTGAATGTTTTTATTTCTCCTTCATATTTGAAGGATAGCTTTGATGGGTATAGTATTCATGGCTGGAAGTTTCTCTCTTTCAGGACTTTAAATATTGGGGTCCACTCTCTTCTAGCTTTTAGAGTTTCTGCTGAGAAATCTGATGATAATCTAATGGGCCTTCCTTTATATGTTGTATTCTTCTTTTCCCTGGCTGCCTTGAGAATTTTTTCTTTGCTGTTGGTTTGTGTCAATTTCATTATGATATGCCTTGGAGTAGGTTTGTTGGGGTTAAGAAAACTCAGAGTTCTGTTTGCTTCTTGAACTTGAGGCTTTAGTTCTTTCCACAGGCTTGGGAAGTTCTCATCTATTATTTGTTTGAGTATGGTCTCCATTCCATTTTCTCTCTCTTCTCCCTCTGATATACCTATTATTCTTATGTTATTCTTTTTGTCGGAGTCAGATAATTCTTGTAGGGCTATCTCATTTTTTTTAATTTTTGAGTCTCTTTCTTCTTCTCTCTGTTGTGTCTCAAGTTGCTTGTCTTCTATTTCACTAATCCTCTCTTCTATCTGACCTGTTCTATTAGCTAAGCTTGTTACTTCGTTTTTCAGCTCGTGAATTGAGTTTTTCATCTCTGTTTGATTTGTTTTTATAGTTTCAATTTCCTTGGACATATATTCTTTGTGTTCATTGAATTGTTTTCTGAGCTCCCTAAATTTTCTTTCTGTGTTTTCTTATATATCTCGGAGGAGTTTTAGGATTTCTATCTTGAATTCTCTGTCATTTAGCTCCAAGGTTTCCAATATATTAAATTTTTTCTCCATAGACTTTTCCTCATCTAGCTGTTACCTCTCTTTCTTTTGTATCCATAATATTTGATTTTCTCTTCCTTAATGGCATCTGAGGGTGGTTTTGTTCATAGTATTAATGAGATTTAATAAAGAATAAAAAGTTAAAAAAATTAAAAAAATAAAAAATCGAAAAGAGTTGTTTTTTTTAAAAAAAGTTAGTAATGAAATAGAAAAATAAAATAAAATAAAAATTTTAAAAAAAGGAAATTATTCCCCCCCTCCTTTTTTCCTCTCTTCTCCTCTCCCCTCTTTCTTGAGAAAATCTTGTGGTGAACTGTGAATTATAACAAGCAATGCCTGTGATGGAGGGCCTGAATTGGGGAAAAGTAATAAAGGGGCAAAAAAAAAAAAAGAAAAAAAAGGAAAAAAAGGGGTATGGACCCACAAAAAGCAAATAAGGAAAAAATTTGTGTCAAGCATAAAATGATTTGCTTTTAGGTGTTGGTTGTCTAAGAGTTATGATGAGAGGAATAAGAGGAAAACAGAAAAATGAGCGGACAAATTAAAAAATTACTATTGTATTTAGTGGAACAAGAAGTAGATAAAATGGAGAGTCAGGGATGGGAGCACTGGTAGTGAGTTAAAAAGGTGAAGTAAAATCCCCCCAAAATGCCACAAATGTAAGTTTGAGTCCCAGATAAGATAATTTGTTTGTTATTGAGGTTTGAATGAGAGGAGATGTAAAGGAGAAAGGAAGAAACTAATATAGAGGGAGAAAAGAAAGAGAGAGAGAGAAAAAAAGAGGGAACCACTAAAGGAAGAAAAAAGAAAGGAGAGAGAGAGAGAGAGAGAGAGAGAGAGTGTTAAGGGTTTTGGAGTGCAACCCTCATAGAGAGAAGGGAAGAGGAGAGAAAAGATAATGGGAGATGTAACACTTATGGGTAGTGTAGTTCAAGGAGAGGAGAGAGTAAGACCGACAGAGAGTTAATCGGCCAAATTGGAGGAGGAAAAAAGGTATCAAGAATGAAGATAAGAGAAAGAAACGAAAAAATATAATAAAATGAGATAGGTTATAAAGTCTGCAGATTATTCTTGATTTTGAGAGGTTATCTTCTTGCTTTTTCTTTTCTCTCCCTCTTCCTGGTCGGTGACTCTGTACCCGGGGTTCTGCCCCTTTGGCACGCTCAGGTAGAGGTTTGCAGTTGATAAGTCTCTATGGCAATGTCATGTATTGTGCTTTAGTCTCGTTGGCAGTCGAGGCTCATTAGCATTTATAGGCTCCGACAGTGAGAGTCCATGTTCCTGGAACCTTTCTCCTAGTCTTTCCTTCCTCAATTATTAGCCTGATAATCCAGCTATGGGGTTGCTGCTGCCTCTGCCTGGATAGTAAGAGGCTCAAAGTGCTGGCAACTCCCCACTCTATTTCCACTCAGCACAGGGCTCTGGGTAAGGCTCAGTCAGTCAGAGCTGCTAGCATAATCAGGCTGGCTTTCCACCCACTCAAAGACCTCTGGCTCTGCCACTCTGTCCGGTAACACAGGCAGGCGCCCACTTCTGGGGCGCTTGGAGGAAACTCTCACTCACTGTCTGCATGCGCAGACCAGGATATCTGTCCAGCAGTCTCACGCTCTGAGTGAAACCCCCAACCGCATGGAAAAGTTGCAGCGTTGGAATTGGCTCTCGCTCCGTCCCCATGCGCGGCTTTTGCAAGGCGCTGGGGCAGCCCGAGATCCCGCTTTGGCCCACACAAAGGCCCCTGACTCTGCCCCTTTGTGCGATAACACGGGCGCGCACTGCCAAGGCACTCGTAGGAATCTCTTACTCCCTATCTGCGCGCGCAGACCAGGATATGAGGCCGGCCGCGTTTCCCTCTGAGTGAAACCCCCACCAGCACGGAAAATTTCCACATTTGGAATTAGTTCTCGCTCCCTCCCATGCGCGGCTTTCCCAGGGCGCTGGGGCTGCCCAGAGATTCTGCTTTCGGCCCACAGAAAGGCCTCTGACTTCGCCTCTCTGTGGGGTAACATGGGCACCCACTCCCGAGGTTTAGGAAGAAATCTCTCGCCCACTAACTGCGCACTGACCAGGAGATTGGGTAAAATGGCTGCCCCGCTTGCCTTTCTTTGTTTGGCTTTGGCGCGAGTGTTAGCTTGTATTGCCCGGGTTGCCATAGGATCAGTTTTTCTTCGGCTTGGATCTCCATGCCACAGCCTGGTTCGGCCGTTTGTGCTGCGGCCTGGATCTATTCATCCCCTTTGCCCACCTCCGTTTTTATATTCACAGTTACCAGCGAAACCCACCCTGTTTAGGTTAGTGAGGAAGGTGGAGCATTTCTTACTCCCTATTTCCTTCGAGGTTTGGTTATATATTTAGCCAATTTTTCACTCGACCATACCTTCGGGTGTATTGCGAAGCATCTGGAGGCTCCAAGTATAGGTTTTTCTGTTTCTGGTTGAAGATCTTGTTGAGTTTTGGGGGAGATTTATCGGTATCGCCTCCTACTCCACCATTACTCTGACGTCATCTCCAGAATGGTGCTTATTAACAAATCAGCACACAAGTGCTGGTAAGGGTGTGGAGAAAATGGAATCCTCCTGCACTGCTGGTGGGACTTCCAATTTTTGCAGCCACCATGCAAATCAGTATGTCATTTCCTCAAAAAATTAAAAATGGAACTGCCTTTTAATCCAGCTATTTAACTTTAAGGAATATATCCTAAGAATCCCAAAACACTAACTCAAAAGAAGATATGCACCCTCATGTTTATTGTAGCATTGTTTACAATAGCTAAGATCAGGAAACAATCCAAATGTCCATCAGTGGATAAGTAGATAAAAAAGCTATGGTATATATATACAATGGAGTACTATGTGGCTGTGAAAAAGAAAGAAATCTTATATTTTGCAATGGCATGGATAGACCTGGAGATTATCATGCTAAGTGAAATAAGCCAAGCAGAGAAAGACAAATATCATATGATCTCACTTTATGTGTTATCTAATGAACAAAGTAAACTGATGAACAGAATAGAGGCAGAGGTGAGGTTATGGAGGGCAGAGGGACAGCTGTCAGAGGGAAGAATGATGAGGGGATGGGTTCAGAGAAGGTGAAGGGATTAGTGAAATTATATATACATAACACATAGATACAGATAATAAGACAGCAAATCCCAGAAGGAAGTGAAGGAGGGAGTTAGGGGAAAGGGGGCAAAGGGGATGTAATGAGGAGCATGTTGTTGAGGTGAGGATATTATATTGAGTGGGACAGTTAAATCAATGTTAATACAATAAATTTAAAAATTTAATAATAATAAAAAAGACTATCTTCTCTCCATTGTGTTGTCTTTGCTACTATATCAAAGATATTTATTGGGTCAATTTCTGGGCTCTCTATTATTTTACATTGATTTATTTGTCTTTTCTTTCACAAAAACAGCACTATTTTTATTCCTGTTGCTCTATAGTAAGTCTTGAAGTCTTTTTTTGCACAATAAAGTGAAGAACATGGAAAGGATGTTTCCTATCACCACTGCTTTCCAACATTGTTCTGAAAATTTTAGTTAATGCAACAAGACAAGAAAAGGAAACAGAAGGTATACAGATTTGGTAAGGAAGAACTAAAGCTGTCTTTGTTCACAGCCAGGCAGAGAAAGACAAATATCATATGATCTCACTTTATGTGGAATCTAATGCAGAAATAGTCTATGTAGAAATATGAAAATTTGACCAGTATGTCCTCCTTGCAAAAAAAATTTAACGCGGTTTTTTTTCTTTAAAAATTTTTTTTAATTACAGTTTACATTTAGTTTTATTTTGTATTAGTTTAAGGTACACTTTTTTAAAAAAAATAGTAAGACAATTCAGATTTTGTATTAAAAAACAATTGGAAAACAAAAATGCACTTTATAGATGTGTACTGTCAGTAATCTTGGTAAGCAAAACCTTTAACAGGGTTTTCTTGATGATCCTAAATTGGGATTTAAGGTCTGGTTCTTTTGCTAAAACAGTAACTTTGCTGGATATCTAGTTGCCTGAGTTAATGTGTATAGAAGCTTTTGTTTGGGGCTAAAGGGAATTTAATGGTCTTTATTAAATAAAAATGAAATATTATAGAAATGATGGGAAAAGAATGGCTTCTATTCTAGGGTGTCTAAGGATATATATAGTGTGCCTATAGTATATGGTTGGAGACAAGCTAACCTCTTTCATGAAAGACTCTGGCACAAGCAGCACTGCTATGAGCTCACCCATAATGAATGAACCGTTCTGACCTCCATAGTAATGAAGATATCAAGCAGGCAGTCTCACACTATGTGCAGTGCAGCCACGAAAGTGACCAAGGACCTCTCTCAGACATTTGGCAGGCAACAAACCATGGATATATCAGAGTGGAAGAACATGAGTAGCCTTTCTGTCAGGCATTCCTGGATCCACCTGGAAAAAACTGGGAGAGTGAAGAGAAAGGATTGAGTTTATCAGATAGTAGGTAGAGGTAATAAGCCAGAATTTTCATCTTGATTATTTATTCCGATGGCTGATAGTGCTAGAAAATCAGAGACAACCCTCTTTTACAAAGACTCACTTTTCTTACACAGGTAAGAGAATCTTGAACATGGAATTCTGGAAATTTGTTATAGTCAATAACAAGCTTTTCCACATGTGTAAGTGTGCTAATTATTTAAAACCCACTCTATATAATACTACACAATTAAACTGCCACATAGCTATTTAAATTATTTATTTTAACAACATCCAGGGTCAATATTGATTACTGTAGCCAAACATTTATACCAGAATACATATCAACTATTAAGGTTGATCAAACCATTTGCCACAATGGACATTTATTTTTGGCGTACAACTTCATCCAATATGTCTTGCTTTAAAAAATGGACTATGGTTTATTTCATTATGATGACTCATTGAAGAGGTGTGAGGCAAATCTTGCTCACTTGTTATCTTTTTGGATAGGCAGGAAAATGTATTTCTCCTCACCAGAGAATAAGAATAAGAGATAATATCAAATTGTATTTGCATAGCAAAATTTTCAAAGGCTCTTTTCTTTTATTATTTCATATTATTCTCATGACAATACTTTTATTTAGACAGCACACTTATTTCTCTCATCATTATGCAAATGATGAGACCAAACAAAAAGATGTTACACTGAAAACAGAGTCAACAAGAAAATGCGATTTTTTTTTTTAACTTAGACCCCAGCTCCTTCCAGTTTCCAGCAGCATGCTTTCCATTTGATGTCTGTTGAGGGGAGATGACATCAGAGTAATGGCACAGTAGGAAGCTATACTGATAAACTCCCCAAAAACTCAACAAGATCTTCAACCAGAAACAGAAAAATCTATTCTTGGAGCCTCCAGATGTTCCGCAATACACCCGAAGGTATGGTCAAGCAAAAAATTGGCTAAATATATAATCAAACCCTGAAGGAAATAGGAAGTAAGAAATGCTCCACCTTCCTCACTAACCTAAATAGGGCTGCTTTTACTGGGAACTGAGAGTATAGAAACTAAGGCAGGCAAAGGGGGTGAATAGATCCAGGCCACGGCACAAACGGCCGAACCAGGCTGTGGCACGGAGATCCAAGCCGAGGAAAAACTGTGCCTGTGGCAACCCAGGCAATACAAGCTAACATTTGTGCCAAACCCAGATAAAGAAAGAAAAGTGGGGCAGCCATTTGCCCCATCTCCTGGTCAACGCGCGCATAGTGGGCGAGAGATTCCTTCGAAAGCCCCAGGAGTGGGCGCCCGTGTTATCCCACAGAGAGGCAGAGTCAGCGGCCTTTGTGTGGGCTGAAAGTGGAATCTCCAGGCTGCCCCAGTGCCCTGAAAAAGCCATGCACAGGGAGGGAGTGAGAGCCAATTCCAAAGCTGGAACTTTTCCATGCAGGCGGGGGTTTCACTCAGAGTGTGAGGCAGCCAGCCTGATATCCTGGTCGGCGCTCATGGAGAGTGGGCAAGAGATTCCTCTGAGCGCCTTGGCAGTGGGTACCTGTGTTACCCCACAGAGAGGGAGAATCAGGGGCCTTTCTGTGGGCCAAAAGCGGAATCTCCAGGCTGCCCCAGTGCCCTGAAAAAGCCACGCACGAGAAGGGAGCAAGAGCTAATTCTAATGCTGGAGCTTTTCCGTGTGGGCGGGGGTTTCGCTCAGAGTGTGAGACTGCTGGCCTGATATCCTGGTCTGCGTGTGCAGATAGTGAGTGAGAGATTCCTCCAAGCACCCCAGAAGTGGGTGCCCACCCGTGTTACCGAACAGAGTGGCAGAGCCAGAGGTCTTTGTGTGGGCAGAAGCCCCGCCTGATTATGCTAGCAGCTCTAACTGACTGAGCCTTACCCAGAGTCCTGTGCTGAGTGGGAATAGAGTGGGGAGTTGCCAGCTCTTTGAGCTTCTTACTATCCAGGCAGAGGCAGCAGCAACCCCATAGCTGGATTATCAGGCTACTAATTGAGGAAGGAAAGACTAGGAGAGAGGCTCCAGGAACACGGACTCTCTCACTGTTGGAGCCTACAAATGCTAATGAGCCTTGACTGCCAACAAGACTGAAGCCCAATACATGACATTGCCATAGAGCAGCGGTTCTCAACCTGTGGGTTGCAACCCAGCAGGGTCGCCTAAAGCCATCGGAAAATACATAATGCATATCAGGTATTTACATTCCGAATCATAACTGTAGAAAAATTACAGTTATGAAGTAGCTACCAAAATTATTTTTTGGTTTGGGGTCACCGCAACATAAGGAACTGTATTGTGGGGTCACAGCATTAGAAAGGTTGAGAACCACTGCCATAGAGACTTATCAACTGCAAACCTCTACCTGAGCATGCCACAGGGGCAGAACCCGGGGTACAGAGTCACCGACCAGGAAGAGGGAGAGAAAAGAAAAAGCAAGAAGATAACCTCTCAAAATCAAGAATAATCCACAGACTTTATAACCTACCCCATTTTATTATATTTGTTTGTTTGTTTCTCTTATCTTCATTCTTGATTTTTTTTTTCCTCCTCCAATTTGGTCATTTAATTCTCTGCCAGTCTTACTCTCTCCTCTCCTTGAACTACACTACCCATAAGTGTTGCATCTCCCATTATCTTTTCTTTCTTCTTCCTTTATCTCTATGAGGATTGCACTCCAAAACCCTTAACTCTCTCTCTCTCTCCTCTTTTTTCTTTTTTCTTCTTTTAGTGGTTCCCTCTTTTTTTCTCTCTCTCTCTTTCTTTTCTCCCTCTATATTAGTTTCTTCCTTTCTCCTTTACGGCCCCTCTCATTCAATCCTCAATAACGAACAAATTATCTTATCTGGGACTCAAACTTATGTTTTTGGCAATTTGGGGTTTTTTTACTTCCCTTTATTAACTCACTAGCAGTGCTCCCAATCCCTGGCTCTCCATTTTATCTAGTTCTATCAATAGTTCCACTAAATAAAATAGTAATTTTTAATTCCTCCCCCCATTTTCCTGTTTCCTTCTTATTCCTCTCATCATATCTCTTAGTCAATCAACATCTAAAAGCAAATCATTTTATTCTTGACCCAAATTTTTTCCTTATTTGCTTTTTGTGGGTCCATACCCCCTTTTTTTGCCCCTTATTATTTCTCCCCAATTCAGGCCCTCCATTACAGGCATTGATTGATCTATTTAGTACAATGTAATTCACAGTTCACCACAAGATTTTCTCAAGAAAGAGGGGAGGGGAGAGGAGAGGAAAAAAGGAGGGTGGGGAATAATTTCCTTTTTTTTTTAATTTAATTTTATTTTATTTTTTAATTTTTAATTAAAAAAAAACTCTTTTCTATTTTTATTTTTAACTTTTTATTCTTTATTAAATCTCATTAATACTATAAACAAAACCACCCTCAGATTCCATTAAGGGAGAGAAAATTGAATATCATGGATACAAAAGAAAGAGAGGTAACACAGCTAGATGAGGAAAAATCTATGGAAAAAATTTTAATATATTGGAAACCTTGGAGTTAAATGACAGAGAATTTAAAATAGAAATCTTAAAAATACTCAGAGATATACAAGAAAATACAGAAAGGCAATTTAGGGAGCTCAGAAAACAACTCAATGAACACAAAGAATATATTTCCAAGGAAATTGAAACTATAAAAACAAATCAAACAGAGATGAAAAACTCAATTCACGAGCTAAAAAACGAGGTAACAAGCTTAGCTAATAGAACAGGCCAGATAGAAAGTAGGATTAGTAAAATAGAAGACAAACAACTTGAGGCACAACAGAGAGAAGAAGAAAGAGACTCAAAAATTAAAAAAAAAAAGAGAGATAGCCCTACAGGAATTATCTGACTCCATCAAAAAGAATAACATAAGAATAATAGGTATATCAGAGGGAGAAGAGAGAGAAAATAGAATGGAGAACATACTCAAACAAATAATTGATGAGAACTTCCTAAGCCTGTGGAAAGAACTGAAGCCTCAAATTCAAGAAGCAAACAGAACTCTGAGTTTTCTTAACCCCAACAAACCTACTCCAAGGCATATCATAATGAAATTGGCACAAACCAATGGCAAAGAAAAAATTCTCAAGGCAGCCAGGGAAAAGAAGAATACAGCATATAAAGGAAGGCCCATTAGATTATCATCAGATTTCTCAGCAGAAACTCTACAAGCTAGAAGAGAGTGGACCCCAATATTTAAAGTCCTGAAAGAGAGAAACTTTCAACCATGAATACTATACCCATCAAAGCTATCCTTCAAATTTGAAGGAGAAATAAAAACATTCGCAGATTCAGAAAAGATGAAGGAATTTATCAGCAGAAAACCCCCTCTCCAGGAATTACTAAAGGGGGTTCTCTAATCAGATACAAAGAACAAAAAAAACCAAAGCCACAAGTAAAAACTTCAAGAACACAATAAAACCAAACTTAAACTGTGACAACAACAAAAAGAAAGGGGGGAGAGGATGGAGATTAACAGTAGCAAAGGACGATGGACTGCAAAAGTACTCACAAGATAGTGCACTAAAATGAACAGGGTAGGAAGCCTTTTCATTACTTAATGGTAACCACCATTGAAAAAACCACCACAGAAGCACATGATTTAAAAAAAGATAGCAACAGAGGAAAGATGTATGGAATACAACCAAATAAAAACAAAAGATAGAAAAACGAAAGAGAAGGATCAAACAAGACACAAAACTAACAGAAAGAAAGATATAAAATGGCAATAGGGAACTCACAAGTGTCAATAATTACACTAAATGTAAACGGATTAAACTCACCAATAAAAAGGCACAGAGTAGCAGAATGGATTAAAAGAGAAAATCCAACTTATGCTGCCTACAAGAAACTCATCTAAGCAACAAGGATAAAAACAAATTCAAAGTGAAAGGCTGGAAAACAATACTCCAAGAAAATAACATCCAAAAAAAAAGCAGGCGTAGCAATACTCATATCTGATAATGCTGACTACAAGACAGCAAAAGTACTCAGAGACAAAAATGGCCATTTCATAATGGCTAAGGGGACACTGAATCAAGAAGATATAACAATTCTTAATATATATGCACCAAACCAAGGAGCACCAAAATATATAAGACAGCTACTTATTGACCTTAAAATAAAAACTGACAAAAATACAATCATACTTGGAGACCTCAAAACACCGCTGACGGCTCTAGATCGGTCATCCAAACGGAAAATCAACAAAGATATATTGGCTTTAAACAAAACACTAGAGCACCTGGATATGACAGACATGTACAGGACATTTTATCCCAAAGTGACAGAGTATACATTTTTCTCCAGTGTACATGGATCATTCTCAAGAATTGACCATATGTTGGGCCACAAAAACAACATCAGCAAATTCAGAAAAATTGAAGTTGTACCGAGCATATTTTCTGATCATAAAGCCCTGAAACTAGAATTCAACTGCAAAAAAGAGAGAAAAAACCCCACAAAAATGTGGAAACTAAACAACATACTTTTAAAAAATAATGGGTCAAAGAACAAATAAGTGCAGAGATCAAAAGATATATACAAACAAATGAAAATGACAATACGACATATCAGAATCTATGGGATGCAACAAAAGCAGTGATAAGAGGGAAGTTCATATCACTTCAGGCATATATGAACAAACAAGAGAGAGCCCAAGTGAACCACTTAACTTCCCACCTTAAGGAACTAGAAAAAGAAGAACAAAGACAACCCAAAACCAGCTGAAGAAAGGAGATAATAAAAATCAGAGCAGAAATAAATGAAATAGGGAACAGAAAAACTATAGAAAAAATTAATAGAACAAGGAGCTGGTTCTTTGAAAAGATCAACAAAATTGACAAACCCTTGGCAAGACTTACCAAGGAAAAAAGAGAAAGAACTCATATAAACAAAATCCAAAATGAAAGAGGAGAAATCACCACGGACACCGTAGATATACAAAGAATTATTGTAGAATACTATGAAAAACTTTATGCCACTAAATTCAACAACCTAGAAGAAATGGATAAATTCCTAGAAAAATACAACCTTCCTAGACTGAAACAAGAAGAAGCAGACAGCCTAAACAGACTATTAGTAGAGAAGAAATAGAAAAAAAAACATTAAAAACCTCTTCCAAAATAAAAGTCCAGGCCCAGACAACTGTACTAGCAAATTTTATCAAACATTCAAAGACTTAGTTTCTATTCTACTGAAAGTCTTCCAAAAAATTGAAGGAGAAGCAATACTTCCAAACACATTTTATGAGGCCAAAATAACCCTCATACCAAACCAGGCAAGGATGGCACAAAAAAAGAAAACTACAGACCAATATCTCTAATGAATGCAGATGCTAAAATACTAAACAAAATACTAGCAAATTGAATACAACAACATATTAAAAAAATAATACATCATGATCAAGTGGGATTCATCCCAGAATCTCAAGGATGATTCAACATACGTAAAACGGTTAACGTAATACACCATATCAACAAAACAAAGAACAAAAGCCACATGATCTTATCCATAGACACAGAAAAGGCTTTCGATAAAATACAACACAATTTTATATTTAAGACTCTCAACACAATGGGTATAGAAGGAAAATATCTCAACATGATAAAGGCCATATATGATAAACCATCAGCTAACATCATATTAAATGGCACTAAATTGAAGGCTTTCCCCCTTAAATCAGGAACAAGACAGGGTTGTCCACTCTCTCCACTCTTATTTAATGTGGTACTAGAGGTTCTAGCCAGAGCAATCAGACAAGACAAAGAAATAAAAGGCATCCATATCGGAAAAGAAGAAGTAAAGGTATCACTTTTTGCAGATGATATGATCCTATACATCAAAAACCCCCAAGAATCCACTAAAAGACTACTAGAAACAATAAGCCAATACAGTAAGGTCGCAGGATACAAAATTAACATACAGAAGTCCATAGCCTTTCTATATGCCAACAATAAAACATTTGAGAACTAACTCAAAAGAATAATCCCCTTCATGATTGCAACAACAAAAAAATACCTAGGAATAAACATAACAAAGAATGTAAAGGACCTATATAACAAAAACTACAAAGCATTGTTAAGGGAAATCAAAAAAGATATAATGAGATGGAAGATTATTCCTTGTTCTTGGTTAGGAAGAATAAATATAATCAAGATGGCCATATTACCCAAAGCAATATACAAATTTAATGCAATTCCCATCAAACTTCCAATGACATTTTTTAAAGAAATGAAGCAAAAAATCATCAGATTTATATGGAACTATAAAAAACCCTGAATAGCCAAAGCAATCCTAAAGAAAAAGAATGAAGCTGGGGGCATTACAATACCTGACTTCAAACTATATTATAGGGTCATGACAATCAAAACAGCATGGTATTGGTGGAAAAATAGACACTCAGAACAATGGAACAGAATAGAAAACCCAGATATAAAACCACATATATATAGTCCAATAATTTTTGATAAAGGGGCCAATAACACACAATGGAGAAAAGAAAGCCTCTTCAACAAATGGTGCTGGGAAAACTGGAAAGCCACATGCAAAGAATGAAACTGGACTACAGTTTGTCCCCCTGTACTAAAATTAACTCAAAATGGATCAAAGATCTAAACATAAGACCTGATACAGTAAGGTACATAGAAGAAGACATAGGTACTAAACTCATGGACCTGGGTTTTAAAGAGCATTTTATGAATTTGACTCCAAAGGCAAGAGAAGTGAAGGCAAAATTAATGAATGGGTCTACATCAGACTAAGAAGTTTTTGCTCAGCAAGAGAAACTGATAGCAAAATAAACAGAAAGCCAACTAAATGGGAAATGATATTTTCAAACAGCAGCTCAGATAAGGGCCTAATATCCAAAATATACAAAGAACTCATAAAACTCAACAACAAACAAACAATCCAATAAAAAAATAGGAAGAGGACATGAACAGACACTTCTCCCAGGAAGAAATACAAATGGCCAACAGATATATGAAAAGATGCTCATCTTCTAGTTATTAGAGAAATGCAAATCAAAACTGCAATGAGATACCACCTCACACCTGTTAGATTAGCTATTATTAACAAGACAGGTAATAGCAAATGTTGGAGAGGCTGTGGAGAAAAAGGAACCCCCATTCACTGTTGGTGGGAATGTAAAGTAGTACAACCATTATGGAAGAAAGTATGGTGGTTCCTCAAAAAACTGAAAATAGAACTACTTTATGACCCAGCAATCCCTCTCCTGGGTATATACCCCCAAAACTCAGAAACATTGATACGTAAAGACACATGCAGCCCCATGTTCATCGCAGGATTGTTCACAGTGGCCAGGACATGGAAACAACCAAAAAGTCCGTCAATAGATGACTGGATAAAGAAGATGTGGCATATATACACTATGGAATACTACTCAGCCATAAGAAATAATGACAATGGAACATTTACAGCAAAATGGTGGGATCTTGATAACATGATACGAAGTGAAATATGTAAATCAGAAAAAAACAGGAACTGCATTATTCCATACGTAGATGGGACATAAAAGTGATACTAAGAGACATTGATAAGAGTGTGGTGGTTACGGGGGGGAGGGGGGAGAGGGAGAAGGAAAGGGAGATGGGGAGGGCCACAAAGAAAACTAGATAGAAGGTGACAGAGGACACTCTGACTTTGGGTGATGGGTATGCAACGACAAGATAACCTGGACATGTTTTCTTTGAATATATGTATCCTGATTTATTGATGTCGCCCCATTAAAAAAATAAAATTATATTAAAAAAAGATGTCTGTTGAACTTGAATTCTCTAAGTGCCATATGGTTAGCAAGTACACTATGCATTGTCTCAAAGTTCATAGAAATATATTTACATTTATATTTTCCTTTTCTTTTTTTAGGCACTTTACCTGACTTAGACGGATCATAACAAAACTCCAAAACTGGGGGCTTGAATCACATATAATAAAAAATGATTCGTTTTTCAGATAGAATGTGAGCCGTCTGCTAGTATAATTTGATTACCACTGGCTATACCGTTCTTTTACTTTGTATTTTTACTAATCATTTAAGGTGCCTCAATTATTGTCTTCATTAGGTTATTAGCTCTTTTATAGAAGAAAGATTATTTATACTTTGTATTTTTAGCACCTATACTTAAACATAAACGGTCACTAAAAATGAATTTTGTTGATGATGCTTATGTAGAAAAGTTTTAATATATGTGTACAATATGGTTGCAATATTTTACAAATGAATTAAGATTGCTTAATAAACAGCTTCTTTCAGGTTATTAAATGTACCAAGGAACCTAGGCATGGTTCAATATCTGTAACATTTGGGCTTTTTATATTGTATCACATTTCATACAGGAAATGTCATTCTAATACTAACTTTTTGATGTTTTTTTCCATTGATCTATAAGAAATTTATTCATCCAGAAAATAATTATTAATTTCCTTTTCTATACCAGACAGTGCATATGAGCTCAGCACATAGGATAGCCATGAAATTGGCCTATACTTTAAGAAACTTTATACTTTATAGTTAATTTAAAAGATGTGCATTTCTCTATTTCTTCTCTTTCTTCTATTGCTTCTCACTTCCCATTCCTCCTCAACTTTCTTCATATTTATTCATGTAGTCCAGAAGCAGCTGGTTAATAACAAGGCTTCCACATACTGAGTACTCACTGAGTGGCTTTGCTTTTCACACAATGCCTTGTTGAATTTCATTTAAGCCTTGGAGCAAACCTCCTAGGTGGCTATTATTCTCATATTCATTTCACAGCTGATAAAATAAAGGTTTAAAGCGATTGGGTGATTTGCTTAGGACTGTAGGCTCCTGTAGGGGGACCAGGATTAACCCAAATCTTCTCTCCTCAAATGTCACTGGCTCACCACATCCTTGCTGCCACTTAGCTAGGGATGAGGTCAATCCCTTATATAATGCTAGAACTTTCGTGACATGAACACTTTTATTTTTCTAATGCCTGTGAATCAGGAAGAACCCACATAGCAAATAGGAAAGATGTAGAGAGGCACTTGACATAATACCCAGGAGGTCTGAAGGAATTGAGACTGTTCAGCAGGGAAAAGAAAACCCTGATGGGACAGAACATCTCTCCATCTAGGGCTGTCATGTGGAAAATGAATTTCACTTTCTGAGCACTAGTCCAAGGATAGAGCAAAGAAAAAGATGCAAGTTTAAAGAAACAAGTTTGAGCTCCATATAAAGAAAGTCTTTCTAATAGAATTGTAGAAGAAATAAACTAACTCAGAAAGAAAGAATCCAGTTTGTTTAGAAGTTCGAACATGACGTGTTCTGGAGAAGCCTCAGCAGGATAGAGTGGGGAGAGATGGTGACAGGGGTCCTGCCCCTGAAGGCTAACTAGCTGAAACTCGAATGATTCTAGACTTTGAACATCCCCCCAAGATTAGCCCCATCGAGCAGTAGATGTCACTGTTTCATAGAAAGAGGAGTAAAGAGGCACCTTCTGACTAAATAAGACACTTTACAAAGATGTATTCAGATCTCTATTTTATATGAAGACACATTTCTAAAAGTTAGATAGGGTTAACGTTACATCTAGGAAGCATGCAATGAGAAATCTAACATTTTACAGCATTTTTGTTTAAGAACTCAAGCCTTGTCTTTATTGAAAGCTTTAGCCCAATATTGTGGTGGAAGATTATAGTTCCAAAGGGTCTCCATGCATAAGATGAAATCTAATAAAAGACAAAATTCTTATTCCCCAGATGTTGCTCCTGGTATTGTGAGTGCTATGCACACCCTCAGTCCATGTATTTATACATGTGCATGTATACAACCATGCACACACATTTTGAACCAATGTGTATTGTGTCCTCCTGTATGGTCCTCTATTATTTTTTGTGCTTAACTCAAGCTCTTGAAGGAAAAAGGGCATGACATGTATTTGACATATTTTTATTTCTCAGTTTGGAAGCCACTCAAGCTGAGTTCACCATGAATTAAGTTCTAGGCAGAGGGAACTTTTCCTGACAAACTTTTCATCTGAAAAACCCAAAGGTTGGGATTGAAGCAACTTCTCAGCCACAGAGAAAGTTACAGGATCAGTGACACTATTTAGCAATAGGAGATGGCAAAGCCCTCTAGACCACGTTTCAAGAGTATTCTCTTCCCTCTGTTTTGTCTCTTCAGTTTCTAAGATTTCTATAGAAGCACACAGGATCTGATCTTCATTTGACCTGTCTCTTTAGGAAGCTTTTCCCTTGGGGGAGATTTCTTTTACTTCAGAGAGACTCCAAAGACAGAGAGAGGGAAAAGAGCAGAGGGGATCCTCTAAACCTGCCCTCTCCATTGGCTATGAACTGCTATGGGTTTCTAAGAACCTATAAATATACGTAACTCCTGCTTGGATTCTCTTAAGGAGGTTATATTCTCAGAGGAAGGATGAAATGTAGATAAATTACATAATACAATGCAGAATGCTCCCTAAGAGTAGAATAGAGAACCATATGCTTTAAAATAGAAAAATAAGCTGAAATTATCATAGAAGGTTTTATTTTTGGAACATATGAAATATTCATTAGGGTGCTGAAGGATGGCAGCATTTTGATACCTGAAAAATGCAGGGAACAGCATTCTAAAAAAGGAAAGGCCAGCAGGTAGGTGCAAAGTTGGAACAGGAAGAGATTTTTGACTTCTTATTGAGATTGATTGAATGTAAGGTTTAAAGGGGAAATAAAACTGAACCAAAATCATGATCATAATCTCGTTTGCATGTGAGGAGAGACACTGAACAATTTTCAGGAGGAAAATGATTGTTGCAACGGGAATGCTTTAGTGAGATTATTACAATATTTATTATGTTGCCATGGACTTATCTATGCGGTAGTGGTCTCCTCTGAATCAGAAAGATAGAACTTCTGTTGAGAGTAAGGAAGGTGGACATGCAATTTGAATCATTAAACTTATGGAAATTTTGAGAAACTGCTGTAGGACTTTCAGTCTAGCAGGAGATTGAAATAAGGCATTGCAGTGAGGACCAACAAGGCTGGAGTCAGAGCACAGATCATATGAGTTAGTAACTGCCAGAAAAATCCTGTAATCAGCAGTATTGGAGTGGGAACATGGAAAGCATATGATGGCAGCCATTAACTCCTAGGAATGTGGATGGTGAGTAGGACCGAGAGCAGGAAAGGCTAGCAATTCTAGGATACAGAGATAGCAGGGTTTAGAATGGCGAACTACTAGCCATTCTAGTAGTTCATTTCAGGTGGAAATCTGTTCTGTGTCTAGCTACCATTTCAACCAACCTATATATGCCAGGCAATGTGCTAAACACTTAACATTTGCAAGCTTTATAAATTAGATGTTGATGTGTTCATTTCATGGACATAGAAAAGAGGAGTTGTTAAAGGACTGGTATGACTGGTGTGAGACAGAATTAGGATTCTAACTCAGGTCTGCATTAGTGAGACAGAAGCAAGTGGTTGATATTTCTTTGTGGACAGCAGGGTGAAAGTAATGGAAGAAGCTGTCTCTTTTGGAGAAGACTGGATCAAGCCATGGTCAAGGCACACCAGGTGGCTGTTAGGATATAGCAAGAAGGTCAGGGACAGCTCAACTATTGGTTTTAATAAATTTTTATTTCATATCTTGGATGTTATGATAAATGAGTTCTCTAAAATTAATGTACTGTCTTAAGATTGACCCAGTAGCAGTAAAAGTACCAATCATAATAACTATTAGTTTCAGACTGGCTTTCAAGAGGACCACGAGCTAAAGTCCCAGTGTTACTGTTAGAAATTTTTGTGAACCTATGAAAGAAATACCAATCAGGCCAACAGGAGTAATCTGTAGTTGGTCACTGCTATAACTGAAACCCAGCCAACAAACAGACTCAAGCTGTGAATCTTAGAGCATCTCAGGGCATTTGGTGGGGATAGGAGAGAGTACCAAAGCCAGGACACAAAGAGACTGAGGCACGTGGACCAGGGCGAGGTAGAAGCCTGGTGACACTTTCAGCAAGGCCAATCCTAGCCAATAGAGAGGCATTTATACAGCAAGGGGTGAGGGGTTGGTTGCCTTGTTGTAAGTGCAGCATTGCTTGCAACAGACATTTTAGTGTTGACAGGCGGGTTCCAGTAACTGGCACATCACCTGAATTAATAAATGGGAGCTACAACAGGCTAACAAGTCATGGAGAAAAGGAAAGAAACTGTCTAAAAATAGAAGTCTGCTAGAAAATTTCAGACTATTTTGTAGAAAATCACTAAATACTACTCATGGTTAAATTTCATTTTTGTAAAATAAGGAAAAAAGGCTTGAAATAAAGTCAGAGACAGTGTGGGGGTGAATTAATGATTATTCTTTTTGCTTTTCTGTGTATATCTTTTGTAAGTAATATGTGGTATTCATTATAAAAATACAGAGATTTGATTGAAGGGGCTTGTATTGAGAAAGCAAAAGCACAGCTATAGGGAATATTTTATAGGTTTATAGTTCTCACTAGTCTCAAATTTAAAGTGCTCCAAGTTTACAATAGAACATTTTAGATATACTTAGTGTTTTAACTACATTACAATACTATACCTAGTGACTTCAAAAGAGATATATTTGCTCATATATGTTATTATGACTTTTATTCTATATTACTTTAAATTTTCTCCACTTAAACACAGCTGTTTTTATTTCACTGTTTCATTTCATTTATTGTCCATATGTAAACATACCATAATCATAGAGAGTATAAAATATAGAGATTTCATGTGCCTTTTTCACTTAATAAGAACATTTTTCCACATTGCTCCATTGTCTCCATATTTATTACTTTTCATGGTTGCTTAGTAATATTATAGCAAATACTATGATCTTATTCATTCATTCCTCTGAGGTTTAACATTTCAGATTTTTTCACATTTCTACAAGCACAAACCAACCCTGCTGCCCTAAACTTCTTTGCAAATCTGACCTTTCTCTTCTTGTGAACTGTTTCCTTAGGATAAAAAATTTTAGAAATAAGGCAATATTTTCTAGTTCTTGAAATTTTGAGTCAGATTGTTTTTCAAAATGACTCTACAGATTTATAATGGCCTTCTTCGAGCAACTTCTGCAGCTCTTTGGTTTCCTGGCCCAATCTCACAAGATACACGTTATTATTAAATTGAATCTTTTCTGATGACTAACAGGTTTAAGCATTATTTTTTCATTTAATTTTATTTAGGAAATTTAAGGGGGTGGCATATTGATCAATAAGAGTACATGGGTTTCAGGTAAACATTTCTATAGCACTTGAACTGTTGATTGTGTTGCATACCCATCACCCAAAGTCAAATCATTTTCCATCACCTTATATTTGTCCCTCTTTACACACTTTCCCCCAACCCTTCCCCATTTTCCTACTCACATGTCCTCATGTCTCCTTCCCAGAGTAACCACTTTGGTTTTATCTATGTCCATGAGTCTCACTTTTGTATCCTACCTATGTGTGAAATTGTACATCCTTAGCTTTCTCTGATTTACTTATTTCACTCAGTATAATATTTTCAAGTTTCCTCCATGTTGTCATAAATGGCAGAAGGCCATTATTTCTTTTGCTGAGTAACATTACATTGTATATATGTACCATATCTTCATCATCCAGTCCTCTATCAGGGACACTTTGGTTGTGTGACACAGTGTCTTGGTCACTGTGAATAATGCTGCAATGAACATGGGGGTACATGTGTCTTTATATACAAATGTTTTCAAGTTTTGGGAGAAGACACCCTGTAGAGGGATTGCTGGGTCATATGATATATCTATTTTTAGTTTTTTGAGGAACCACCCTACTTTCTTCCATAATGATTGTATTAATTTGCATTCCCACCAGCAGTGAATAGGGTTCCTTTTTCTCCATAGACTCTCCAACACTTGTTATTACCTGTCTTGTTGATAATAAGTAATCTAACAGCTGTGAGGTAATATCTCATTGTAGTTTTAATTTGCATTCTCGAATGCCTAGCGAAAAGGAGCATCTTTTCATATATCTGTTGGCCATTTATATGTCCTCTTGGGAGAAGTGTCTGTTCAGGTCCTCACCCCATTTTTTTTTTTAATAAATTTTTATTAATGGTAATGGGATGACATTAATAAATCAGGGTACATATATTCAAAGAAAACATGTCTAGGTTATTTTGTCATCAAATTATGTTGCAAACCCCTCGCCCAAAGTCAGATTGTCCTCCGTCACCCTCTATCTAGTTCTCTGTGCCCCTCCCCCTCCCCCTAACTCTCTCCCTCCCTCCCTCCCATGTCCTCCCTCCCCCCCCCACCCTTGGTAACCACCACACTCTTGTCCATGTCTCTTAGTCTCATTTTTATGTTCCACCAATGTATGGAATCATGTAGTTCTTGTTTTTTTCTGATTTGCTTATTTCACTCCTTATAATGTTATCAAGATCCCACCATTTTGCTGTAAATGATCTGATGTCATCATTTCTTATGGCTGAGTAGTATTCCATAGTGTATATGTGCCACATCTTCTTTATCCATTCTTCTATTGAAGGGCTTTTTGGTTGTTTCCATGTCTTGGCCACTGTGAACACTCACCCCATTTTTTAATTAGATTGTTTGCTTGTTTGTTGCTGAGCTTTGTGAATTCTTTATATATTTTGGATATTAACCCCTTATTGAATCTATTGTTTGCAAATATCATTTCCCATTTAGTTGGCTGCTTATTTGTTTTTTGTCAGTTTCTTTTGCTGAGCCAAAGCTTTCTAGTTTGATATAGTCTCATTCATTTATTTTTGCCTTTACTTCCCTTGCCTTTGGGGTCAAATTCATAAATTGTTCTCTACAGCCAAGGCCCATGAACTTAGTACCTATGTTTTCTTCTATGTAATTTGTTGTTTCGGATCTTATATTTAGGTCTTTGATCCATTTTCAATTAACTTTTTATGCAGGGGGACAAACTATAGTCAAATATCATTCTTTTGCAAGTGGCTTTCTAGTTTTCCCAGCACCATTTATTAAAAAGAGTTTCTTTTCTCCATTGTATGTTTTTGGCTCCTTTATCAAAGATTATTTGTCCATATATATGTGGTTTTATTTCTGGGCTCTTGATTCTGTTTCATTGGTCCTTATGTCTGTTTTTCTGCCAATACCATGCTGTTTTGATTATCGTGGCTTTTTAGTATAATTTGAAGTCAGGTAATGTGATACCTCCAGCTTCATTCTTTTTTCTCAGGATTGCTTTGGCTATTCAGGGTTTTTTATGGTTCCATACAAACCTGATTTTTTTGTTCTATTTCTTTAAAAAATGACATTGGGATTTTGATGGCAATTGAATTAAATTGTATTCTTCCTATCCATAAACATGGACTCTTTTTCTATTTCATTGTGTCATTTTCAATTTCCTTCAATAATGTTTTATAGTTTTCAGTATATAGGTCCTTAACATCCTTTATTAAGTTTATTTCTTTTCTTTTTACAGGGACAGAGAGAGAGTCAGAGAGAGGGATAGATAGGGACAGACAGAAAGGAACAGAGAGAGATGAGAAGCATCAATCATCAATTTTTCGTTGTGACACCTTAGTTGTTCATTGATTGCTTTCTCATATGTGCCTTGACCGTGGGCCTTCAGCAGACCAAGTAACCCCTTGCTTGAACCAGCGACCTTGGGCCAAGCTGGTGAGTTTGTTTTTTTTTACTCAAGCTAGATGAGCCTGAGCTCAAGCTGGCGACCTCGGGGTCTCGAACCTGAGTCCTTCTGCATCCCAGTCCGACGCTCTATCCACTGCTCCACTGCCTGATCAGGCAAGTTTATTTCTAAGGTATTTTTTTGTTGTTGCAATTGTAAAAGGAATTGTTTTTTTTTAATTTATTTTCTGAAGTTTTGCCATAATGTATAGGAAAGCAATAGACTTTTGTATATTGGCTTTGTAACCTGCGACTATACTGTACTGGTTTATTGTCTCCAATAGTTTTTTTGGTAGAGTATTTGGGGTTTTCTATAAATATATACAGTATCATGTCATCTGCAAAAGGTGATACCTTTACTTCTTCTTTACTGATATGAATGTCTTTTATTTCTTTCTCTTGCCTGATTGTTCTGGCTAAAACTTCCAGAACTATATTGAATAAGAGTGGAAAGAGTGGACAGCTTTGTCTTGTTTCTGATTTTAAAGGAAAAGCCTTCATTTTTTTCACAATTTAGTATATTAGCTGATGATTTGTCATATATATTCTTTATTATGTTAAGCTCTTTTCTTTCAGTTCTGATTTTATTGAGTGTTTTAAACATAAAGGAATGTTGTACCAAACATAAGGAATGTTGTACCTTACCAAATGCCTTTTCTGCATCTATGGATAAGATCGTATGATTTTTCTTTTTTGTTTTGATATTGTTGTTGTTGGTGGTGATGTGTTATATTATGTTGATTGATTTCCATATGTTGAACTATCCTTGTGCTCCTGGAATGAATTCCACTTGATCATGATGTATTATTTTTTAATATGTTGTTGTATTCAATTTGCTAGTATTTTGTTTAATATTTTGTACCATTAGAGGTATTGATCTGTAGTTTTCTTTTTGTGTGTGTTTTTCTTGCCAGGTTTTGGTATGAGGGTTATGTTGGCCTCATAAAATTTGTTAGAGAGTATTGCTTCTTCTGTTTTTTGGAAGACTTTGAAAAGGCTAGGTATCAATCTTCTTTAGATGTTTGGTAGAATTCATTAGCATAGCCTTCTGATCCTGGACTTTTGTTCCTTTGGGAAGTTTTTGATAGTTGTTTCTATTTCCTCCCTGCTTATAGGTCTATTTAAGTTTTATACTTCTTCATGACTCAGTTTAGGAAGACTGTATAGTTTTAGGAATTTATCCATTTGTATTCTACTATGATCCTTTGTATATCCATGATGTCTTTGGCAATTTCTTCTTTCATTTTGGTTTTGTTTCTATAAGTCTCATTGTGTTTCTGAGCTCATTATGTTTCCTATTGATGTTTTTTCACATCTCATTGAGAAAAAAGGAGAAAATTTTAAAAAGGAAAAATTATTTTGGTTTTAAGAGGTTTCTTCCTGTAAGTGTTGCTGTATTACATTATAAGTTTTAGCTCTATAAAATTCCTGGTTTGTCCTCCACTGCGATGTTGCTGTCACAGTGATGTAGGCAGGGCTGCAGTCACATTTATGCATGGGGCATGTTATGAGGGCTTTCAGGCTTTGGCATTTTGGCTTTAAAGCTCTAGCAATGGTGATCTCAAACCACTGGGCACTCCTCCCCACATCTTAACAAACCTGGAGACCAGCCATGGAGCACCTCTGTTCCTCAGGGGAGAGGATGGTTCTGGAAGCTAGCTGTGGAGTTTGTCTCTGCCACTCTCCATACCGACAAAGCGAGGGAAGTGGGATCTGGGAAGTCGGAAAGCCAAACTTTAGTTCTCTCTGTCTCTGCTGAGTACAAGCTGCAGGCTGACTGTGGGAACATTGGCTGTGACCTCACATTCTGGCTGCTTTGGTTTGTCTGCCACTCTGGCCCTCCATCTCACCACACCTCCTGGTAGAAGGAGAGACCCAGTCACTCTGGGTTTCCCTCTCTTCAGTACCCCTCAGACAAAATCCAAACAGCCTGAGCTTCCCTCCTAACTGTAGTCCAGCACTAACAAAAAAAACCCAAACACAATCACTTTGGGTTTGTCTCCTTTCCAGAGCCCACTGTGAATACACTTTATCTTCTGCCCCCCCTTTTCAACCTGTCTCACCTTTAGTCCATTCAGTGTGTGGATCTTTTAGGCATACCTATGAGCCCAGCTGGGGTCTTTTTGCTGTGTTATAGTTGTTCAATTCATTGAAATTTCTGGGAGGGGAGAGATCAGAAGTATCTCTCATGCCACCATTAGTCTCTAGACAATGGTTTAAGCATTCTCACTTATTTGTTTACTTTTTACCTTTCCACTAGAAGCTCTGATATGATATTTATAAATAAAATGTAACCTTTTGAAATGTGGTTGGAACAAATAAAGTCCTTTTGTTGTTGGCCTTTCTCTCCATGTTTTCAATCTAACAAGAAATATTTATTCTACAGTGTGTCCATAAAGTCATGGTGCACTTTTGAACGGTGACAGGAGAGCAACAAAAGATGACAGAAATGTGAAATCTGCACCAAATAAAAGGAAAACCCTCCTAGTTTCTGTAGGATGATGTGGCAGCATGTGTGCATGTGCAGATGATGATGTAACACCATGTATACAGCGGAGCAACCCACGGCCATGCCAGTCAAGATGTCGACGGTACAGAGGAAAGTTCAGTGTATTCTGTGGCTGGCTAAATTCGAATCTGTGACTAAAGTACAACATGAATATTGGCATGCTTATAACAAAGCACCATCACATAGGAATAACATTACTCAGTGGGATAAGCAGTTGAAGGAAACCAGCAGTTCGGTGGAGAAACCCCGTTCTGGTAGGCCATCAGTCAGTGATGAGTCTGTAGAGGCTATACGGGATAGCTACCTAAGGAGCCCTAAAAAAATCTGTGCATGAGCCCACATTGAACTGCACTGAATATGTATGAAACTGGGAGAGTTTTCCTTTTATTTGGTGCAGATTTCACATTTCTATCATCTTTTGTTGCTTTCCTGTGACCGGTCAAAAGTGCACCATGACTTTACAGACATGCTGTACTTTAGAAGTGCCCCCAGAATTCCAAATGCCATAATTAAAAATAAAATCTATAAACAAATCTATACATTGTTTTTCCACACTCAGGAAAAGAAACTGAGGACCTTACTATGTACTTTCTCAACACACTGAGGTCTGATGGCACCAATTCAATAGCCTTCTGATGGAATCAGTTTTGGGGACAGTCAAAACACTCATACTCTGAACAGCAGATTGAATTATTGACTAGGATCAACCTTTAATGGTCCCATTAGTTTGGTTGTTATAACAACAAAACTTGATTTGACATTCAGTTATTCAATCAAAGTACCAGCAATTACCTTACAAACAGTGCATTCTGTTGAGATTGAAGGTTGCCTTTTCCCCCTCAATAAACTTCATGACAACATCCATGTGAAAAATTTCAGTGCTTACTATTTCAAGTTTGAATTGTGTGTCCTGCTCCCCAGCCCTTGAAAAGAGTTCTAGCTCTTCTTCTGGATATTTGTGTCAACAGACATCAGGAATCATAAAATATGTACACAGTGGCACAGCTAGGTAGAAATTTATGTCACTCATTAGATTTAAAGCTTGGGAAACTGAGGAAGTTAGGTTTATTTTACTTGGTTTTATAGGATAACCAGAGAAGATCTCTGCTCTGTAGGACTAAGCAATTTCTCTCTTTGAAGCTGCCTGAGTTTTACCCTGTCCTTCATTAATCATTCTGAATATGACTCTTCTTTTGGCCCATTGAACTCAATGGGATCAATCACAACAGTTTCAAAGTGCTGTAATTTCATACCTATTTCAACACAGATCTAAAAGTTTCCACACACTTTGACTATTTGGGGTAAATGCTTCATAGACTAGTAACCCACTATGTTAGTAACCCCTTAAGGAAGCAAATGTGGTAGTTAACTGTAGTTCTAAAAGTAAAACTATACCCATAAATCTGTTTATTCCACTTATAAGAAGTTTTACATTCCATCTTTAGCTAAGTATTACTTATAAAATTACACAAAAATGTATGATATTTTTCATCGAAGAATCTATTTTGAATTCAAATTAAAACTGTGTATGTATGCATTTATGAAGTCTTAAAGTTAAAAAAAAGAATTTTAGGTGTGGGGGTGAAGCTTAATTGAATACAACTTATGAGGCTCAACCACCAATAAAAAAGCTACAGATACTGTATTCTGTTGCTCATGTAGCAACATTAAAAAAAAATGTGTTGAACTAAATCTAAGGTATCTTCTTGTGAGTTCTTCCATAAGCTATGATACACATAATCTAGATGAATATTATTTTAAAGAAAGAGTGATTTAGATTCATCTTATTTCAACTTCTGAGAGGTTTTTTAAATGTTATTTTATTTTTGCTAATATTTATACAAGAAGAAAATGCTACCAACCAACTTTCAACCAATGTGGAATGTACATTTTGAGGACATTTATTTGCTTTCCCAGTAGTAGTAGGAATGAATTTGATTTTTCACATATTATTCAACTGTCTCCAACCAATAGTATTCATGGGGAAAATGATTAGCCAAAATTTAGAGTGCAACAAAGCTAACTGACCCACACTGATTGAACCCACAGGGCTGACCTGTTCAGTTTCCTGTTACATGGAAACCTTTTAAATAGAAAACATGGCAAGCTGGAGTTATTCAACCTGAGTTCTTTGAATTAAGGGAGACCAAAGAGTCTTTTGTAAGCAATGTTACTTCCTTCTGCTTGCTTTGTTATCAACTATATGCTTAAACAATTTAGAAAAAAAATATTTTTTCAACTTAGCATATTCTATGCAACAGTTTTTTAAAAGGACATTTTCTTAACTTGTTATAATATCAAAAAGCTGAGAGGTCATGTGATAGTTTCTGACTTTTTTTTTGGTAAAGGTATTACATTATTAAACTCTCTGGCAAGAACTCTGTAGCTTGTTCTAGCCCAGAATATTCAACCATAAAAAATTTTAGGAGAGAAGTTTTTAAAGAACACTCCTCTACTTCTTATTTTATAAACTAGTTTCAAACCAGTCAAGGAGTACTTCAGGAGTCAAAGTCATCTGGTTTAGGTCTTGAATTTTTGAGATTGACAAATTCCATAGAATGATATTGATCTCTCTTCCTCTTCCTCTTCCCTCATTCTCCCTCTTCTCTCATTCTTCCTCTTCTCTCATTCTCTCTCTCTCTCTCTCTCTCTCTGTTCTTAAAATTGTTTTCAGTATCAATTTTTTTCTTTGACCATATTGGGAATAAAATGAAGCTAACTTCATGCTGGCCTTAGGACTCCTACAGGGATTCACATAGGATTAGACAAATGCCTCCATTATGATGGTGAAAACCCCCTCAAGTCCCTCTACCAGGCAGTGTCTACTGAGCACTCACCCTTCAAACTTCATCAAAGTACAAATTCCCTAGTCAAATATCCGATTCTTTTTTTGAAGTTTCCTGCCTCTGTCTATGTGTTTCTGCTTTCCAGGGTAGGGAGTAAAAATTCATTTTTTGTTTGAACACTCTCATAGCCATTCTTTCAGTCCAATATTCATCAAGGCTCCCTTCTGTGGATCTGGACCACTCCGAATGAGTATGACGCCAGGCAATTTGATACATATGGTTTACATCATGACCATTTAACCAAGCCATTGAGCTACTCATGTCAGATACTGGTCTTATCAACTTAGCCAACATTACTTTAAACCTTTAAAATATCATTTAGCTTTAGTTTTAGCTAACATACAGTACAACATTAAGACAGGCAGGAAATTTAGTGCTACAGATAAATAGATTCATTTAAGAGCTGAGCAGAAGATGACTTCCCTTTCCAGTAAATACCTCATCTGACTTAAACTCTTAATGATTATAGTGTGACTGTGTAGGCCTGCTCACTCTAACACAATGTGAGTTTCTTTCTTTCTTTTTTTTTTTTAACAGAAATGAATACAGATGATTCAGGATTGATAATCCAGCATGACCCTACTTCTGGTATCTCAGTCCATAGTCAGGAAAGGAAAAAGGTCACTTTGGAAAGAGATATTACTCCTCTGCTCACTCTCTAATGATGATAAGCACTTGCTATTGGTCCTGTTGCTTGGAAAAGTGAACATTTGTGCAGATTCTGGTTTCAGTCTCCTGACTCTGCCTCCAGTTACGTGACATTAAACCAGTCACAACCGCCACATGTATTTCCTTAGCAATATATGAACAAATTAGATTTTCATAATCTTTTTAGTTTAAAAAAAGTTTAGTACTAATACAATACTAAAAGGATTCATCAACTTTCAGGTAATGAAGCCATTTTCTTTTGTATATTTGTGAAGCAGTCACACAACATGAGTTAGCTTGGCACTTGGCCTGAGTGTGGTTATCCAGAACTAAGGTTAAATGTATGTTGAGTCAACCTCCTAAGAACTCAATAACCGGTACTATTCCACAAAGGCACCTTCCAGAAACTTATCACAGTATATTGTTCTGTTGAACCTATAAACCAACCTGGGATCTCCTAATAATAACAAACAAATAATTGTCATTTTTTATAAGTTTTATCTTATTTCTTCAGTCAAGAAAGAAAAGCTACTGTGTCCAAAATGTTGTTTCGGCCAGTGTTATGGTCTATATCAGGGGTAGTCAACCTTTTTATACCTACCGCCCTCTTTTGTATCTCTGTTAGTAGTAAAATTTTCTAACCGCCTACCGGTTCCACAGTAATGGTGATTTATAAAGTAGGGAAGTAACTTTACTTTATAAAATTTATAAAGCAGAGTTACAGCAAGTTATAGCATATAATAATAATTACTTATTAAGTACTTTATGTTAGATTTTCACTAAATTTGGCAGAATAAATCTTTATAAAAAAACTTACTATAGTTAAATCTATCTTTTTTATTTATACTTTGGTTTCTCCACTACCGCCTACCATGAAAGCTAGAATGCCCACTAGTGAGCGGTAGGGACCAGGTTGACTACCACTGGTCTACATTTTTAGAAATCAAACTTAGAAAATTTCTTAGCAACAAGCAAGAAAAAATATTTTTAAATAACAGAGAAAATGTTCCTATTTTCCAATAGCAAAAGATTTTGAGTCAGAGTCTTTGATTAAAATTCAATTTCCCATGAACCTTTCAATATTTCTAATCATTTAAAGAAATCAGAAAATATTTCTGTTCAAAAAAGCACAGCTCTAACCCCAATAGAACCTGAATCTTTTCCCCAAACTGTATCAAAGCAATAGTGTCAGGCAGTCTGGGAATAAATGATATTCATTTTAAGCCTCACCATAGTTTCAAGCCAAATGATGTTGCCAGCAGTTCAACAAAGATTAGCTCTAATGGAAAAGAAATGACAGTCTGCAGAATTTTTTCTCAAGTTTCTTCCAAGTGTCACTGAGTCAAAACCACAGAGTCACTGATGCAATAACCCAGAAAAAGAAAGGGAGTTCAAACACTTGCAATAACTGTCAAAGAAACTTCTAGTCTTTCTTACATTTTTAAATTAAGTTTCACTCATGTCAACCCATCAGCACAAAGGAATAAACTAAGACTGTGTTTATATGACACCACAACAAGCAGTCAATTAAGTGGAGAATGAACTAAAATCCTTTGATTGACTTAATTTTTTTCCTTTCACTTTGCTATTTCAGTGTATTTAATTGATCATGTCTTAAAATTAGCATATTTTTTCAGTAACAGTCATGTGACATTTGACCACCACTAAAAACTTTCTGTCCAAACTAACCCTACAGATCTCTAGAATATATCATATAAAGGCTCTCAGTCTGTACAAATGCACAGTAATTTCTGAAAAGCACTTTGGCTTTGAGCTGTTACTGAAAAATAGTACAGATGAAACCAATGAAAAGATGGTGATAAATATAATAACCAAACAAATTAGATTCAGATTAATTTAAATGCCAGGGTAGAAAGAGCAAATCTTACCCCATTGTTATTCAGAGATGAATATAAGCACATACACATGTAAAACAGTGAATATATCAATCATATAATGTCATTGTAAAATTATATTTTGGATAATAAACCATTTTTTTACATTAGAAATACAACAAACAGACACAATATCTACTTATTTATCAAACAAATTATTAGATTTGTTTAAATTATTAGATTAAAATAATCACATTTACCTACAACATTGTCTTGATGTTGTACAATTTATACATATGACAGATTCTAAATATTAGTTGTATTTGGTTAAAAGCCATGTATTAATAAGTATTTATCTATTTCAAAGAAAATCTCGTTTAACGAAAAGAAATTTGGACATGAAGTCTAAATATTCCTACTAATCTTGTTGCTTTTTCTCTGCTTGACCTTGGAAAAGTCATCATTCTGCCTGAACATCAGTTTCTTAATATGAAGAATGAAAAAAAATTCATCACAGGGTTAGATGAAAATTAAATAATCATTGCATGTAAAAATGTGTTATAACATCATAAAGAATCATAAATTGTCATTATTATTTATGGTGTGAAATTCTATATATTCAATAAAATAATTATTGAAATGCCTATTATGTATTAGGAAAATGTAAGTCATTCATCTCTACAATTATTCTGTAAGACAGATATCATTATAAATGCTATATAGAAAAAGATATCAAAGTTCAAAAAGTAATCAATTCAGGAAGATACACCAATAAGCCAATAGAGCAAGGACTTAAACCAAGTCTTATAGTGTAAATTCAAAGCCAAAAGCTGCATTACAGCATCCTAATTAATAATGACATTCTCTGAGATTCTTACGGATATTCTGTGCACTGTGAATCCTTAGTTATCCACGATATTGATATTTTTAAATATCCACATAACTAATCCAGTAACAATCTTTTAATTTAAGACTTTGCTAAACAGAAAGTCATATCACTTACAAAATAAACTAATTTTTAACAAAATTTATTGGGGTGACATTGATTAATAGGATCACATATATTTCAAGTGTGCATTCCTATGATACATGATCTGTATATTTCGTTGTATGCCCACCACTCAAAGTCAAACTATCTTCAGTCACCATATATTTAGTCTCCTCTATCCCCCATGATCCCTTCACGCCCTTCCCTCTAGTAACCACCACACTGTAGTCTGTGTCTATGAGTTTCACTCTTATATCCCACATATGAGAGAAATCATATAGTTCTTAGCTTTCAAAATAAACTAATTTTGAAATGTAGTTAGTAAATATTTTACTTGATAGTTGAGGGCCTTGTCAAGTCACATTTTGATTTAAGGAAACAGTTTATGGTTGATGTAGAGTTAGTACAGAAAGCAAGATGCTGTGCATGCTTCTGTTTACTCAGACTTAAAAATCATTCGAAAGTGGGGCCATTAATATTCAACTTGCCATCTAAGTGGAGTTTTAGAAACATTTATGTACCAAGACCTCTTTTTGTACAAATAAAACTATTTCTACCTCATCATTGCTAAGTCTCTTAACTTTCAGCACTTCTCTTGGAGGTACATCCTCCTTTAGGGGAGCGTGAACTACTAGCACGTGAACATGACCATCTCTGTGCAATAGGTACTCTTGTTGAAATGCTACATGATCCAGTAAGCCTTCCTTCTGAGAGAAAAATGTTCAAATTGAACAAATAGAAGGGAAAAGTATAAATACATCTTTCTGCTATAGAAAGGCTTAATTGGCTAACATAACTTTAATATGCACTGAAAGTTTTTAAGGCAATGTTTTTTGAACCAGCTATCTAAAAAATATTTGGGGTTCTTATTAATATTTATAGCAAAATGATGGGACCTTGACAACATTATACAGAGTGAAATAAGTAAATCAGAAAAAACCAGGAACTGCATTATTCCATACGTAGATGGGACATAAAAGTGAGACCAAGAGACATTGATAAGAGTGTGGTGGTTACGGGGGGAGGGGGGAGAGGGAGAGGGGAGGGGGAGGGGGAGGGGCACAAAGAGAACTAGATAGAGGGTGACAGGACAATCTGACTTTGGGTGATGAGTATGCAACATAATTGAACAATAAGATAACCTGGACATGTTATCTTTGAATATATGTATCTTGATTTACTGATGTCACCCCATTAAAAATAAATAAAATAAAAAATAAAAAATAAAAAGAAATTAAAAAAAGGAAAAAAAATGCATGTAGATATATTAAAAAAATTATATTCTTTGACTTTCCCCAGACTTATTAAATCAGAAGAATATTAAGGGGATACACTTTTGTGCACTAAAGTTTGAGGGTGGTTAATTCCAGGGCATATCTCCCTTCCAGTTTAAATCATTTCAAAATTTCAATGATTTCTTTTTTTGTGTAATAGTAAATATTTTTCTACATATCTTTTAGTTGTGCGTAATGTTATGCATACTTTATGGTTAGTTCATTCATATTTCCAAACTAAATAAAATATTATGGCACATTTATTGATTGATTTTTTATCATTTGTTTATTTATATACTAGAAGAGCTACTTTTCTTTAGTTTAGAGTGTGCTTATTTTCTCTAGCTGGAGTTGAAGGGTTATATATAACCCTCTCCTACAAAAAAAATATGTTCATACATGCTAATACAATACATCCATTTTCAGTTGTTCCAGAGATACACTGAAGCTCATTCATGGACCATAGTTAATAACAATTATTTTAATAATGGAAAATTAACCAGTATAATGTGAGATTTTAGGGAGTTAATGGATTAAATAAGCAGAAACAAATAAACTTAAAAAGTATAGAAGAGAAGATGTGACCAACACCAATAGGTTTTATCTAATGAATGTGTGTGTGCAATACATTATCTGCACAGTACATGTTTTATCAAGAACATACCATGCATTTACAGACGTTGACCACACACAGGGTCATAAAACATGTCTCTATAAATGTCAAAAAGTTTATAGTAGGTATAGTATCTGACATTAAGAAAGGTCTGAATAGCCTGACCAGGTGGTGGCACAGTGTATAGTCTTAATTGCTACTAACATTTACTGAATAGTCTGTTTATTAGAGGTTTTACACACGTATTTTAATTTTCAAGGTTAATATCTGGAGGGATGTAATTTTGTCTGGCCTAGGTTTTGTAAGCCAAAGTACCACTTCTATCTAAATGCAGCTCTCAACACCACAGAGAGCATCAACCGGGGACACTGACGACCCAGGTTCAAAACCTGGAGGTGGCCATCTTGAGCACAGGCTCACCAGCTTGAACACGAGGTTGCCAGATAGAGCGTGGGATCAGAGAGACATGACCCCATGATTTTTGGTTGAGCCTAAAGGTCGCTAGCTTGAGAAAGGGGTCACTGACTCAGCTGGAACTCCCTGGTTAATGCATATATGAGGAAGCAGCCAGTGAACAACTGAATGTCCCCAACTATAAGTTGATGCTTCTCATCTCTCTCCCTTCCTCTTTCTCCTTTCTCTCTCTCCCTATCTTTGTTTCCCTCTCAGTCTCTCTCCCAATAAAAAAAAAAAGAAAAGCCTAAATAAATAAATGGAGAGATGTCCTATGTATAATAAATTGGTTGGAAGACCTAATGAAATAAAGATTTTAATTATTTCCAAATAGATCTACAAGTGTTATGCATTTTAATAACTATCTCATGATACATTATTTTGTAAAAGTGATACAATTTCAAATTTTATATGAAAGCAATGTACAATAATTAAAATATAACCTTGAAAAAGAAGATATGACTAATTACACTTCAGGTATCAAGATTCATTACTATAATGATTAAAGCAGTGTGGTATGTACAATAGAGACAAATAAACCAATATAACAAAATAGAGAGTCGATTATTTCTAGATGGACATGACACATGACAGAGATGGCACTGCAGACCAGTGAAGATGATGAACAAATGGTACGAAGACAATTGGTTATTCATATGGGAGGAAACAAAAAGAAATTAGATTCCCACTGCATCTGCAGACAAACAATTCCACTTTGATTAATGATCTAAATGATAAAATTATAGAATTTAATATAAGAGAAAGAATACCCTTGATTTTGAGAGTTGTAAAATTTCTTTTAAAAAAAGTAAAAAGTACAAAACATAAAGGAAAAAACATGATAAATTTGGTTCATATTTGATCCATGTAACAATTCAGATCTGATCTTATTATCACCATATTTTGGCCAACTTTGGGAAGAGGCATGGTGCCAGAAGTAACTCTAATTTCAACTTCTTCTCCTTAGTCTCACCAACAGCAGTACTATAGGACAAGTAATGGGCTGGAATAAAATGCAGATGTCAACAAGAATTTGAGAAAAGACTGCAGAACATAAGAATGTAGGCAAAGAAAAAGGAGAGAACCAAAAGAGAGTTACCAAGGAGAAGCTGCCCCTCTGTTCAATCCCCTTTATTCATCCAAGAGTTCAATAGGTCCCAGGGATGGTTCACCAGTGGAAACATCCTTATGTACTTACAGCCAATTTGAATCTAGACTAGAGGGTTTCGGGATAAAAATCATTATTCTTTCATTATTTGAAAAAGAAGTCATACAAATATTGACACTAGTTCTTAACCTATGTGTTAATCATATGACTAAAAATCAATGTCTACAATACTATATGTAAAAGTAGTACATGAATTTGCTGAAAATTGTACTTGTGATATCCTATTGGACTGGAGCAATCCAGGTTGATAGCTTACATCAATAATCACAACATCCAACCCCACTCCACTGAGGCAAATTTATTACTTTTTCTATGATGAAAGAGATTGAGAAAAACCAATTCAAATCTGAAGATGCTTTTATTAATAATTTTTTCCACTTTAAAGAATTAACTTTAAAAAACAATATGCTCTCAAAGATGATAGAGGTATAAAAGTAGCTAAATAATCTATGAAATGATAAAAAGTAATTTGAAATGATCTCACATTTGAAATAAAGTTAATTGGAAAATATATCAAAGTTAAGTAACCCTAGGAGAACAAACTACAGTGATTCTTAATTGCTACTAACATTTACTGAATAGTCTGTTTATTAGAGGTTTCACACACAGATTTTAATTTTCCAGGTTAATATCTGGAGGGATGTAATTTTGTCTGGCCTAGGTTTTGTAAGCCAAAGTACCACTTCTATCTAAAGGCAGCTCTCAACACCACAGTCATAATTGCCAGTATGAAATCATTATTCTTTTGGGGCTGGACTTTGTAGATCCAACTACTTTAGATACTGCAAATATTTCACCACTGTATGGATTTACAAACCAAGAATGACACAGGCAAGACATAAAAAGAGAAAGAGAATTCTGACAGGTTAATGGTCCAGTCACATTTCACCTCCTTTCCCTTATTAATGCCAAAAACCATACAACAGATACTATACCAACTACAAATAAAGTGCACCCATGAACCCCTTGTTATAGAATAACATTTCACTGGTCAAAAAGAAGCATTGATTGTCAGCAATAGTTTATGCCTATTGAAATATCCAAATACATTATTGGATTATTATAATATTTTGAGAATACTCTTTTTAATTCAAGGGGCAATCTTGGCTCTCCACTTTAAAATATATCTAACAATATATTTGGAAACAACGTTACAGGAAAGTGATTCCAGATGTTCTCTGAGAAGTCATGAAAGCCCATTTGAAAAATACTGATATACAGTAATGTACCTGTATGTATAATTTAAATTGTTGTGTAAACATACATTCATGTATGTCATATACAGACAGACACATACACTCGTTCGTATATGATGACAAGAAAATAAACCAGAGTAAATGTGGAAATTTGGGAAAAGAAATTGTGAATGTTCCATAAACAATTTGCTAAAATAAATCACTGAACTGAATGGTTGAAATGAAGCACACAAGGGAGCAATTAGGTAGAGTAAAGCAAGGCAAATAAATAAGTCCAAACTTCATGCAACTCTAATGCTTCTTCAGTGCTCCTAATAAGTTTCAGAAAAACTTAGCTTCAATCTCAGGAAGGAGAAGTATTATGACCATATTCAGAATCTAATGGAGCTTAGCTACAAACTCCGTTTTTGTGTTCAAAACACAAAAGTCAATGGGAGTGAATTTTGTATATTGAATGTATCTTGTGACCTTACTGAACTTCCTTATTAGTTCTATTAGCTTTTTTGTAGACTTCTTAGCATTTTTTAAGCATAGATTATTATGTCTTTTGTAAAAAGAGTCAGTGTTATATTTTCCTGTCCAATCTGTTTTTAAAACGTCTTTGCCTTACTAACCTGTTTAGGACTTCTAATACTAACTGATTATGACCGTGAGGTAGTGACCAGAAAAACATTTTCCCTTATGGGTATATTAAATTGATCCAGTGCTAAAGGCCCTTGTTTCCCTTTTGAACTGCATTATCTCTTTTGTTTTCATCACATTTTATATATATGTACCATAGAGTTTTATTTACTAGTATTTTGTTTAGCACTTTTGCACCAACATTCTTGAGAGAAATTGGATTATAATTTTATTTCTTGTATTGGTCTTATAATGTTTTGGTATTTAGGCTCTGTTGGTCTCATTAAAAGAGTTTGGCTACAATAAAATTAAAGAACTTGTATTTTTCTAAAGACATAAAATGAGAGTGGAAAAAAAAAGGAAACGGAAGGAGAGAGAACATTTTTAACATATAGAACTGGTAAAGGTTTTATATCCTGAATAGAGGACTTCTGCAAGTCAATAAGAAAAACAAAATTAAGTAAGATATGGGGGGGGGGAAATATGTGTTTGCGAGCAAGCAAAACACAAAATGGAAAACACAAATGACTACTAAACACATGATCAAATGTCAATATTAAGTTGAAACTATAATGAAATACCAACTACTGTACATATCCCCTAAATTGGAAAGAATCACAAACTCTGAAAATACCAATCATTTCTAAAGATATGGTATAAAAGAAACACTCATTCACTGTTAGTACAAGCATTTTGAAAAATTGGTAAGTCATTTATTAAATTTAAACATATATATGCCTCACAACTCAGAAATGCTAATGCTGAGTATATACCTTAGAGAAATAAGGTTATATGTGTGCCAGAAGTTATGTCTAAGAATGTTTCTATCAGCAATAAACTGATTTGTAATAAACTGTTTGTAATAGCAATAAACTGTAAACAATACAAATGTCCATCAGCAGTAGAATGGGTAAATAAACTTATAGTAACATTTCAAAAAATAAATATTATGAAGCAATACTAATGAACAACTCAGAACAATACACAATAATGGGAATAGAATTGACCATTATAATGTTAAGAAAAGATAGAAATTCTCAGAAGAATGGGCAAGAGACATGTGGGGAGGGACGTCAGGAGTGCTACTAATGTTTATTTATTTCCAAATTCATTTGATTATCTTATGAATAATCACTTAATAGTCATTATATTGTACATTTTGATGTGTTTTTGTACATAGGTTATATTTTACATTTTAAATATTTATAAATGCTTTTAAATGAAAATGATCCATATTAGACATGTTTTTATGAAAGCACATATTGACAATAACATCAGTAAACTTCAAGATAAAATACAATATTAAACTTCAGGATTTCATAAAAAATATATATAGTGTTTGAGAATCTAGAACTTCAGCTATTTGCAATCGTCTCCAATGGTTTTTGAAAAGTACACAGCTATGATTTGTAACAGTAAGTTTAAAATAAAATGAAACAAAATGTAGATCTCTTTAAAAGACTTGCACATTTAAAAGATAAAGCCAACAGACTTGGTGAAACTCCAAACATATGAATAATAGTTTGTGTCTTTGTCAAGTCTCAATTACATTAATTAATTAATTAATCTCATCTATTATGATAGAAATGCTTATTATTTTTATTTCATAAGCATAAACTAATGAGAATAAATAAACCATTAAGAAAAGGATGTTTTCTATAACTCAAAAAAATAGGACAGATTAATCCTATTAATCTGAGAGAGACCACTTAACTATATATTCTAGAATATTTTGTGTTTTGTTAGGAATGTGAATATAGAAAGACATCTTTACAGCTCAGGTCCATTCAGACAATTCTGGGATTTTTTTTTAATCTCAGAATGGATTGAAATGATTAGTGATCTATATGTATTGAGATATATTCTTTGTAGTTCATTGAAAAAGATAAGAAACATTGCAGAAAAAGCATGAACTTTGGAATTATATAGAACTGTGACTCTGGGCAAGTTAATTTTTTGAGCCTCAGTTTCCTTATCTGTAAAAAAGGCAGATAATGTTAGGGACTATACAGGTTTGCTGTGAGTATTTGCACTGAAAAAGTGGTAGGTGGCGTATAGTTGACACAATAAACGTCAGTCACCTGCTTTCCAGTTAGGATCAGGTCCATGGCTATGACTCCATATCTGATTTAAATATAAACTCTTCTACTTAAAATTCAGCATAGTCTTATTTGTAAAACTATTTTATCCAACCTCATTTTGGAAATGCTTGAAATAGAAAATAAGATATTAAAATGGAACTCATATGTTATACAGTCAGATATTTTTATAAATACATGCATATATGACAAACTTCAACTTGTACCTGATTCAATAGCATATTGAATGATTACCATGTCTTTTCCTCAAGCTATTTAGGAAAAAAGGAAAAAAAGAAATCTATCTTGGGGAAAATCTAATGATTCTAAATTCTATTCTAGAGTCAATAGTGATATGCAATAAAAAAGAAAAAGCTAACAATCAGACAAGGTGATTTCTAATATGAATTTTACTATCTAGCTATGTGACCTTGCATATATTTCATATGTCTTCTTTGAGAATCAGATTTCTTAACTCTGAAATGAGAACAATCATACCTGCATTGCCTTTTTTACCAGATTCTTATAAGGATCTAAAGATAGAGTAAAAACAATACCTGATAAGAAATCTAAAGACCTTTGATTTAATTAAAAGATAAAATAATAACTAGTCATATTGGACAAGAGATAAAATGGGATATTTGTTTGAAATATCCAATCAATCTCTTCTGAAAAGTGCTTTTAAAAACACAGGAAGGGTAAAATAATATAGGACCAACACTTTACATCAGCAAATTTTCCAGAATTCAGGGCAGAAAACCAAACATAGCCCTGGTTTGTTCACAAGGTCTCTCTGAACATTAGTGTTTTATCTACAAAATAAAAATGTCTAAAAATAAATTTCTCCAAAGTCCTTTCCAACTCAAACTTCCTATGATTTCATTTGAGAAAGAGCAGTAGAAATTGAAAAATGACCAACCCTTTACATCAGCATAATAAAATATATTTGTGAATCAGAAGGCTGAACAAAATATGTGAGTCAAACAGAGCCTGAAATAGATGAGTTTAATCAGAATTAGCCATTTTAATGGTTGCAAATCCACAAAACATCTGTTCAGCGCTTCTCTCTCAATGAAACAGTCGATGTGAAAGCATTCTGGATAGCTTAAGATGCTATGCAAATATAAAGTATTATTAACATCATCAACTTCTTTACTTGAACTTATTGAATTTGCAGAAGTAGCTTGTATATTTCAGTTGTGATCAATCATCCAGGATGGGCATGATGAGGAGGGAGGAAGGGAAAAGAGAAAGAAGATTTACTTTTCCTGTTTCCTAGCTTCCCCTCTTCCCTGAGCATGTAATATCTGTGACATAATACAAACAAGTTTTTGGTGTGTTTTTTTTCAAGCATTAAGAGGTTGTGTTTTTTGTTCGATAGATTAGCAAATAGTCAGGTCTTTTGGTATGTTTAGCTTAAGGAAAGAATCACTTTAAATTCTCATTTCTTGATTTGAGACATTTTTAAGTGAAGCAGGAGGTATTGCATATATTATACTATTGTGTACAATATTTGCCATATACTGTACTAGCTAAGTTATTTATTTCCCTAAGATAAGATGTTGTTTGCATAATTTGAAAGTGCTTTAAAAAAAAGAATTGCTAGTTATGAGTTATCGCAATAGTGTTAGACAGCCTGGCAGTATTGTCTACCTTTAACCTTGAGAGGAATTGAGAGGTTGAGATGGAGTATGAACTAGACCTCCCAGGCTGTTTGCAGAATGCCAATCTCTCAGAAAGTGTAATGGAATGATAATTTGGAAGGTGCCTGAAGATGAACAAACCCTGTATAGGCACCTAAAAATCCTCAGCAGATGAATTTGTGCTGTTTTGAAATCGTATAAATTGGTTCAATGGCTTACTAGAAGTTATTTGTTCAAATTAAATGTTAATTTGAAAGAACCTTTGGGGAAACCATTATGACCAGTTATGAACTAGTTTACTAATAAGGAAACCTGGGCTTAACACTTGCTTAAAGTTGTATTTTCATCAGCTCTCATCTCTCTCCTAAGAGGATAATTGGAAAAACAGTGCATTTTGGCCTGAGGATTGAGAGGTAGGAATGGGGATTGGAAAGAATCTTGCCTTTTCTACTCTCTTTAATTTCTAGCTAATATAGCCTTGACAAACTCCCTTGTGGTAAAAGAGGGATAATGTCACCATTAAAAGCTCTAGAGCAAATAAATAACATACTTATTTCCCTGAAGTTTTTCTAAGATTAACCTCTCAGTTCAGCTCAGGATACAGGACTTGCAGCTTGAAATACAAGTCTTTCTCAAACTTAATTGGAGAATCTCTCATGTACCCAATGATAATTATAATAGAAAATCAGCTTGTGCCCCTGGAAGGCACACAATTACAGAGTAATGTGCAGAACTTCTGGGGCCTGGAGAGACTGTAACGGCATTACTCAGGAAGAGCCATAGTCTAATCCAAGTGGGAGGAGGAACATTAAATTGCTGAGGGAGGGGGACTTTTCAGTTTGAATTGCAAACCGGAAACATCTCTTTCTACTGTAGGAACATCAATTTTCACAAAGGGACAAAAGAGCAGAAGAGTTAACAAGTTATGTGGCAGCATGGAGCACTCCACCATGGTTCCTAGGGTGAACAAGAGAAGGCGAAGAAACATCAGGGACAGAGCTTTGAAGCCAGGCGTAGAACTTCCAACACACACTGTGTAAGGGAAAAAAAAGGAAAATAGGGACCCAGGAAGTGGGCCCAGACTGAATCAATACCATTAATAAGTAATATGATTGGATGCCACTATATTCTTTTTTTTAAGATTTTAAAATATTGATTTTAGAGAGAAGAGAGAGAGAGAAGTGGGAGAAGAATGGGAAGCATCAACTCGGTTGCTTCTCATTTGTGCCTTGAGCAGCAAGTCCAGGGTCCTGAACCAGTGACTTCAGTGTTCCAGGTTGAGGCTGCATCCATAGCACCACCACAGGTCAGGCCAGATGCCACTGTATTCTTAAGACGGTTTATTATGCACCAACTTCACACATGCAGGAGGTTAAATTTTTTTTTAATGTTACCTTAATAGTGAAAAAAAGTTCCTCTTAGGAGAGAACTGTCTTTGTTAAGAAAATAACATTGGGCCTGACCTGTGGTGGCGCAGTGGATAAAGCGTTGACCTGGAAATGCTGAGGTCGCCGGTTCGAAACCCTGGGCTTGCCTGGTCAAGGCACATATGGGAGTTGATGCTTCTTGCTCCTCCCCCCTTCTCTCTCTCTGTCTCTCCTTCTCCTCTCTAAAATGAATAAATAAAAAATTTAAAAAAATAAAAATTAAAAAAAAAAGAAAAAAAAAGAAAATAACATTGTAACTCATGTTGGATGCAGAATGTGTCTTTGTAAAACATCTGGAAGCAAAGCATAGGGTCAAACAATTCTGCATCAGAAGTTTTAGAGATTTGTGCTCCTGAAAATAGCGAGTGGGTAAATAAAGGATTTTAGAGAAGAGACTGACTAACCTATATGGTGGACAACTACAGTAAAAAGGGTCCTCTCCCTGCAGGGCTGGGGAGATTACCAAAGGCTTTTAAAGAACATATATGCTAATAATCAATTTTAAGTTGTTTAAGGTTTTCCAGGTTAACCAGGATATTAAAGGTTATCTTGAACCTTTAATACAGTCAGCTGAATCTATTTGTTTGTGCACCAAGTGTGGGGGGATACAAGACCAGGGATGGGAGGCAAGGTCCAACATAGAATGGAGCAGTGTAGGACAGTGGGAGCAGGAGCATGGAGCCAGCGGACCAGAAGAGATGGGAACATGCTCACTCTAGCCTTCCAGGACCCTAGAGCACAGCAGGGGTGATGAGGACAACTTCCACCACAAGCATCCTGTCTCTCTTCTTTTCTGAGCAGCAAATGTGAAGAATTAAAGCTCCTGAGGCAACTCTCAGCCATGGGTTGTGGAGGGTGGGACCGGATGTAGAAATGCCCCAACCTTTCTTTTCTCTCCTCTAGAGAGAAACATTTGAAGTGTGTCTCACATAGTTTCTGAAAGAGCTCCCAGTGGGACGGAGCCTTACTTGTCCACCGAGGAAATATGCTCATCACCATACTCTTTGACCATCTCCTTTCCCTGCCTCACTTTCCCACTCCTATGCTTGTGCTTGCTGCCAGCCCCTCTCATGAATTACCTACACACAAGTCCTTCACTCGGGTCTGCCTGGGGAAAACCCAACAAGGACACCCTCCCACCTTGTCCCCAGGCACACTAGTCTAATTCCAGAGGCAACAACTCCTACCAGTTCCTTACCTTCCAAAAGTGTCCTTTACATGGCAAGTATTTACACACATAAATATGCATATATATACGTACATATGTGCATATATATATTTTTACATATAACATAAGCTTTTAATAATTTCTCAATTTCCTAAAATAGAGGGAAAAATCCACATCCTAGAAAACAAACAAGACAGCCAAGTCTCTTATAAAATGTACATTTGCACTTGAAAAAGAATAAATCTTAGAACACAGCTAATCATATTTTAAAATCATACATAATGCATGCCATTTAGTCTCCACTGCATTGCCAAGGAGTTCTGGAAAGCCTACCATTCATTAGTGGCTTGTCTTTTACCACACTCATCTTGTGTGCCTTCATATTTTGTTGGACATGCACAAAATACATAGTGTACATGAATTCTTAGCAACATAGTTGTAGTTGAAGTAATTATTCAAATATTTAAAGCATTCATTGCAAAAGACTGAAATTTTGCATAAGTTGTCTTAAAACCAAGAAGATTAAGAAAATTTGATTTCAAAGATGCTATGTCTTAAAAGTTATTTTAGCATCCAAATGTTCTGTTTGTTGTTCTGGTTACCCATGTGCCAAACCACCAAAATTACGTTAGTTCTTTGTAGCCTACTATTCCTTCTGTTGGGACATGAATTTTTCTCCAACATATGGATGTGATATTTACTATTATAGCTAATACTTCTTGTTGTTAAATTGGAAGAGATCAGTTTCTTCTGATGTTAATTTGATCTTATTACTGCTTGGCTAAAGCTGAAGATTAATCTTTCTAAAGGTTTATACTATGATTAATCTTCTGTGATGACTTACAACTACACACTCACATATTCACACAAACATACATACTAAGTTTACTATATACGATGGAAATTCAAAGTGGAATGAGTATCAGTGGAACAAGCAATGCAAAAAAAGCAATTAGTGAATTTACCTCCTCTCATCATTAAGTTTTATAGACACAATTTACATTTGTTACAATTATATTCAGATGATTGAGTGTCATGGGGACTACTTTTTTCACCTCATAATGAGTCAACTTATTTTAGAGGGGGATGTACAAAATCTGCCATGTTGCCATGGTTTCTTGGTTACTTTGGAGTTCTTGTGAAATACTTCTGTATTTTCAGATGTATCTTCATATTATTTTAAGATGCTGAGTATAACATGAGATAATAGCTATATTCAGAGACAAATTTTAGGCCCTCATTTGAATGTCTTGCTTATACCAGGCAACTGTTTCAAACTCTATTCTTTTCCAGCCAGAAATATTTTTTTGGCTGTTTCCTTAATTACCAATTTTAGTGGCACCCTTTCTTCACCATCCTCCTACTATATCCTGTGCACTGATTTCATCCTAGGCCTCCATATCGGAACCTGTTCCTGGGAAATCTATCTGGATCTAATTCACTCTACTATATAACTTAGTGCTATAATTTTTTTTTCTGGGAAATTGGGAGCCAGGGGGGGAAATTTTTGTTTTGAAATTTAAAAAATTGGGAGCTGGAGGGAAAATTTAAATATATGTATAATTGTTTTATCGAGTAGCTTCGACATGAGTTATAAACATGAAATATTTTTATTTTTCTCCAGTCACTGTTTTCAGTCATGCTCTGTTAAATGTCACGTCCCTGTTTCTTAAGGATATCTTGGAAATGTGCCCTCCCTTTCCCTAAAGTCCAGGTCTGTTTCAGTCTCTCATCTCATATCGGCTTAGAGCTCATCTGCTTCCCTTCCTACCCACACCTTCTCCCTCTCTTCAGCAGGCCAGGTTTGTGGCTTGAAAGATTTGGAGTGGGAAAAGGGGACTGTCTGATCCTGGTTACCTTCTTCCCTTTTCTATTTTAAGTTCATGTCGCCCAACCCGAGAGATTGGGAGGAGAACGAGGGGAGACAGAGATCTTTTAGAGTAATTATTGGTCACCTGTTGGTGGTGGGGAGGGAACCAGGATCTCAGTCAAGCTCAGGTCGATTCTAATGGCTCTTCATTTTACTTTATTTATTTTCTATTTCTTAATTAAATTTTACTGCTGTGACACTGGTTAGCATCATTATACAGGTTTCAGGTGCCCAATTCTATAACACATCTCTGGACTATATTATGTGTTCACCACCCCACCTTCCAAGTCAAGTCTATTGGTTCTTCTGATATACCTGTCTCCATGGAGATTCCGTGCATGGCTCTCTGGGGAAGGATTTCAGCTCCCAGCCTCCTCAGCTAATGAGGCCCTTCAAAGCGGGCCAGTCTTGTCTCCCTTTAGTCTCTCTCAAGTAGTTCATGTTCCAATGTCTCTCAGAGTAGGACATCTCCCTATCCCTCCTTAGAGCCTTGGAGAACTGGAATGGGGTGACTTTATTCTCTTCTAACACAAACCACACCATCGTTTGTTATTGCTTCTCTGCTGCCAAATATTCCCTCAAATCTTCTGCCTTTGCAGAAAATGTGCTGGCATGAAGAATGATTTTTATATATACTCACAAACTTCAGGGTGCTTGCATCAAACCCTCCCAGGAACTTCCCTACCCTGCTCTGTTCTTGTCCAATGACAAAACCAGGGTAGGACTACAATGAGAAATAAGATTTTTTTTTACAGAGATAGCGAGAGAGTCAGAGAGAGGGATAGATAGGGATAGGCAGACAGAAACGGAGAGAGATGAGAAGCATCAATCATCAGTTTTTTTGTTGCGACACTTTAGTTGTTCATTGATTGCATTCTCATATATACCTTCACCGTGGGGCTACAGCAGACCAAGTAACCCCTTGCTCAAGCCAGCGACCTTGGGTCTAATGTAGTGAGCTTTGCTCAAACTAGATGAGCCTGCGCTCAAGCTGGTAACCTCGGAGACTCAAATCTGGGTCCTCTGCATCCCAGTCCGACACTATATCCACTGTGCCACCACCTGGTCAGGTGAGAAATAAGATTCTTGTCTTTCTTTTTCAGATAACCTCTCACTGAACTCACAGAGCTTCAAAGACACCTCTCATATATATATATATTCCTGATCCTTTTGTAAGGCCTTCCCCTTAAGTAGGCAGAACCTGTGAATGTGATGGATATGTTATATTAAAAGTTGAGATTTTATTATTATCATTATTATCAACGATTGATTGATCTTAGAGAGACAGAGAGAGGAAGGAAGAGAAAGAAAGAGAGAGAGAAAGAGAGAGAAAGAGAGAAAGAAACATTTGTTTGTTGTTCCAGTTAGTTGTACATTCATTGGTTGCTTCTTGTATGTGCCCTGATGGGGGATCGAACCCACAACCTTGGTGTTTCTGGATAATGCTCTAACCAACTGAGCAACCAGCCAGGGCAGGAGTTAAGTAGGTTTTTAATTAGTCAACTTCAAGTTCTACAAAGAAGAGCCATCTGGATGAACCTGGACTAATCAAGTTAGTACTTAAAAGGAGCTGGCCTCTCTTTCTTGAAAGCAGAGAAGTTGGTAGTGTGATAGGGCCATAGCAGGGGCCACATACTATGCCCCTGAGAATGGCCTCTAGCAGCCAAAAGCAGTTCTAAAAGACAGTACACAGCCCTGGCCGGTTGGCTCAGTGATGGAGCATCGGCCCAGTGAGTGAAAGTTCCAGGTTCAATTACTGGCCAGGGCACACAGGAGAAGCACCAATTTGCTTCTCCACCCTTCCCCCTCTTCTTTCTCTCTGTCTCTCTCTTCCCCTCCTGCAGCCAAGGCTCCATTGGAGCAAAGGTGGCCCAGGCACTGAAAATGACCCTGGAGCAACGCCCCAGATGGGTCGAGCATCACCCTCTAGTGGGCATGCCAGGTGGATCCCGGTCGGGCGCATGCAAGAGTCTGTCTCTCTGCCTCTACAGCTTCTCACTTCAGAAAAATACAATAAATAAATAAATAAAATAAAAGTACGCAAGACAACGGGGACCTCAATACTATAAGCATATAGGAATGAATGTTGCAAACTTTCTGAGGAGGCTTGAAAGTATAAATATTATATTTCCTTAGTTGAGCCTCCAGATGAGGACACAGTCTTGATGACACATTTATTTCAGTCTTGTGAGACTCAGCTGCCTTGTCTTGGGTCTCTGTTAGATAAGAAGTTTAGGTTGTTGCAAGCCACTAAGTTTGTCACCGTTGAACAAAAATGGAAAACTAGCATATCCTGTCTCTTCCCTTTCTGTTCTTCTTATAGCATCTTGAAACCAGTCCATGCTGCATGGTATCTGGAAGGTAGAAAGACCAATTCAAAGCAACCTATAGCAAGCCTAGAAATATCTAGCTTAATTTCTTGCTGACTCTTCATAATGGCAGAGATGTGGGATGATTATTACGTCTTTATCCTCAGATAGGAGCCTTTATCACAATTCCAGAGCATCAACATATTAAATATACACTAACGTCTTATTTGCAAGGTGTAGCAAAAGTAGGTTTATAGTGTTTAAATGGAAAATAATACAATAATTAATAAGTAATACAGGAATGAACTATGTTTCATGTACTCACAAAAGCTACTTTTTTTTTTGTTCTTATTTTTTTATATAATTTTATTTTTTTAATGGGGTGACATCAATAAATCAGGATACATATATTCAAAGATAACAAGTCCAGGTTATCTTGTCGTTCAATTATGTTGCATACCCACCACCCAAAGTCAGATTGTCCTCTGTCACCTTCTATCTTGTTTTCTATGTGCCCCTCCCCACCCCCTATCCCTCTCCCATTCCCCCCTCCCCCCCGTAACCACCACACTCTTATCAATGTCTCTTAGTTTCACTATTATGTCCCACCTACGTATGGAATAATACAGTTCCTGTTTTTTTCTGATTTACTTATTTCGCTTCGTATCATGTTATCAAGATCCCACCATTTTGCTGTAAATGATCCATTGTCATCATTTCTTATGGCTGAGTAGTATTCCATAGTGTATATGTGCCACATCTTCTTTATCCAGTCATCTATTGATGGGCTTTTTGGTTGTTTCCATGTCCTGGCCACTGTGAACAATGCTGCAATAAACATGGGGCTGCATGTGTCTTTACGTATCAATGTTTCTGAGTTTTGGGAATATATACCCAGGAGAGGGATTGCTGGGTCATAAGGTAGTTCTATTTGCAGTTTTTTGAGGAACCACCATACTTTCTTCCATAATGGTTGTACTACTTTACATTCCCACCAACAGTGTATGAGGGTTCCTTTTTCTCCACAGCCTCTCCAACATTTGCTATTACCTGACTTGCTAATAACAGCTAATCAAACAGGTGTGAGGTGGTATCTCATTGCTGTTTTGATTTGCATTTCTCTAATAGCTAAAGAAGATGAGCATCTTTTCATATATCTGTTGGCCATTTGTATTTCTTCCTGGGAGAAGTGTCTGTTCATGTCCTCTTCCCATTTTTTTATTGGATTGTGTGTTTGTTTGTTGTTGAGTTTTATGAGTTCTTTGTATATTTTGGATATTAGGCCCTTATCTGAGCTGTTGTTTGAAAATATCATTTCCCATTTAGTTGGCTTTCTGTTTATTTTGTTATCAGTTTCTCTTGCTGAGCAAAAACTTCTTAGTCTGATGTAGTCCCATTCATTAATTTTTGCCTTCACTTCTCTTGCCATTGGAGTCAAATTCATAAAATGCTCTTTAAAACCCACGTCCATGAGTTGAGTACCTATGTCTTCTTCTATGTACTTTATTGTTTCAGGTCTTATGTTTAGATCTTTGATCCATTTTGAGTTAATTTTTGTACAGGGGGACAAACTGTAGTCCAGTTTCATTCTTTTGCATGTGGCTTTCCAGTTTTCCCAGCACCATTTATTGAAGAGGTTTTCTTTTCTCCATTGTGTGTTGTTGGCCCCTTTATCAAAAATTATTTGCCTATATATGTGGTTTTATTTCTGGACTTTCTATTCTGTTCCATTGGTCTGAGTGTCTATTTTTCTGCCAATACCATGCTGTTTTAATTGTCGTGGCCCTATAATAGAGTTTGAAGTCAGGTATTGTTATGCCCCCAGCTTCATTCTTTTTCTTTAGGATTGCTTTGGCTATTCGGGGTTTTTTATAGTTCCATATAAATCTGATGATTTTTTGCTCTATTTCTTTAAAAAATGTCATTGGAAGTTTGATGGGAATTGCATTAAATTTGTATATTGCTTTGGGTAATATAGCCATCTTGATTATATTTATTCTGCCTAGCCAAGAACAAGGTATATTCTTCCATCTCATTATATCTTTTTTGATTTCCCTTAACAATGGTTTATAGTTTTCATTATATAAGTCCTTTACATTCTTTTTTATGTTTATTCCTAAGTATTTTATTTTTTTTGTTGCAATCGTGAAGGGGATTATTCTTTTGAGTTCCTTCTCAGTTGTTTCATTGTTGGCAATAGAAAGGCTATTGACTTCTGTATGTTAATTTTGTATCCTGCGACCTTACTGTATTGGCTTATTGTGTCTAGTAGTCTTTTTGTGGATTCTTTGGGGTTTTCGATGTATAGGATCATATCATCTGCAAAAAGTGATACCTTTACTTCTTCTTTTCCGATATGGATGCCTTTTATTTCTTTATCTTGTCTGATTGCTCTGGCTAGAACCTCTAGTACCACATTAAATAAGAGTGGAGAGAGTGGACAACCCTGTCTTGTTCCTGATTTAAGGGGGAAAGCCTTCAGTTTTGTGCCATTTAATATGATGTTAGCTGATGGTTTATCATATATGGCCTTTATCATGTTGAGATATTTTCCCTCTATACCCATTTTGTTGAGAGTCTTAAACATAAAATTGTGTTGTATTTTATCAAAAGCCTTTTCTGCGTCTATTGATAAGATCATGTGGTTTTTGTTCTTTGTTTTGTTGATATGGTGTATTACATTAACCATTATACATATGTTGAACCATCCTTGAGATTCTGGGATGAATCCCACTTGATCATGATGTATTATTTTTTTAATATGTTGTTGTATTCGATTTGCTAGTATTTTGTTTAGTATTTTAGCATCTGTATTCATTAGAGATATTGGTCTGTAGTTTTCTTTTTTTGTGCCATCCTTGCCTGGTTTTGGTATGAGGGTTATGTTGGCCTCATAAAATGTGTTTGGAAGTATTGCTTCTTCTTCAATTTTTTGGAAGACTTTGAGTAGAATAGGAACCAAGTCTTCTTTGAATGTTTGATAAAATTCGCTGGTATAGCCGTCAGGGCCTGGACTTTTATTTTTGGGGAGGTTTTTAATGGTTTTTTCTATTTCTTCTCTACTAATAGGTCTGTTTAGGCTTTCTGCTTCTTCTTGACTCAGTCTAGGAAGGTTGTATTGTTCTAGAAATTTATCCATTTCTTCTAGGTTGTTGAATTTAGTGGCATAAAGTTTTTCATAGTATTCTACAATAATTCTTTGTATATCTACGGTGTCCGTGGTGATTTCTCCTCTTTCATTTTGGATTTTGTTTATATGAGTTCTTTCTCTTTTTTCCTTGGTAAGTCTTGCCAAGGGTTTGTCAATTTTGTTGATCTTTTCAAAGAACCAGCTCCTTGTTCTATTAATTTTTTCTATAGTTTTTCTGTTCTCTAATTCATTTATTTCTGCTCTGATTTTTATTATCTCCTTTCTTCGGCTGGTTTTGGGTTGTCTTTGTTCTTCTTTTTCTAGTTTCTTAAGGTGGGAAGTTAAGTGGTTCACTTGGGCTCTCTCTTGTTTGTTCATATATGCCTGGAGCGATATGAACTTCCCTCTTATCACTGCTTTTGCTGCATCCCATAGATTCTGATATGTCGTATTGTCATTTTCATTAGTCTGTATATATCTTTTGATCTCTGCACTTATTTCTTCTTTGACCCATTCATTTTTTAAAAGTATGTTGTTTAGTTTCCACATTTTTGTGGGATTTTTTTCCTCTTTTTTGCAGTTGAATTCTAGTTTCAAGGCTTTATGATCAGAAAATATGCTTGGCACAACTTCAATTTTTCTGAATTTGCTGATGTTGTTTTTGTGGCCCAACATATGGTCAATTCTTGAGAATGATCCATGTACACTGGAGAAAAATGTATACTCAGTCACTTTGGGATGAAATGTCCTGTAGATGTCTATCATATCCAGGTGCTCTAGTGTTTTGTTTAAGGCCACTATGTCTTTGTTGATTCTCTGTTTGAATGACCGATCTAGAGCCGTCAGCGGTGTATTGAGGTCTCCAAGTATGATCGTATTTTTGTCAGTTTTTGTTTTAAGATCAATAAGTAACTGTCTTATATATTTTGGTGCTCCTTGGTTTGGTGCATATATATTAAGAATTGTTATGTCTTCTTGATTCAGTGTCCCCTTAGCCATTATGAAATGGCCATTTTTGTCTCTGAGTACTTTTCCTGTCTTGTAGTCAGCATTATCCGATATGAGTATTGCTACACCTGCTTTTTTTTGGATGTTATTTTCTTGGAGTATTGTTTTCCAGCCTTTCACTTTGAATTTGTTCTTATCCTTGTTACTTAGATGCGTTTCCTGTAGGCAGCATACAGTTGGATTTTCTTTTTTAATCCATTCTGCTACTCTGTGCCTTTTTATTGGTGAGTTTAATCCGTTTACATTTAGTGTAATTATTGATACTTTTGAGTTCCCTATTGCCATTTTATATCTTCCTTTCTGTTAGTTTTGTGTCTTGTTTGATCCTTCTCTTTCATTTTTCTATCTTTTGTTTTTATTTGGTTGTATTCCATACATCTTTCCTCTGTTGCTATCTTTTTTATCTCATGTGCTTTTGTGGTGGTTTTTTCAATGGTGGTTACCTTTGAGTAATGAAAAGGGTCCCTACCCTGTTCATTGTAGCGAACTATTTTGTGAGTACTTTTGCACTCCATCATCCTTTGCTACTGTTAATCTCCATCTTCTCCCCCTCTTTCTTTTTGTTGTTGTCACAGTTTAAATTTGGTTTTATTGTGTTCTTCTTGGAGCTTTTACTTGTGGCTCTGCTTTTTTTTTGTTCTTTGTATCTGATTGGAGAACCCCCTTTAGTAATTCCTGGAGTGGGGGTTTTCTGCTGATAAATTCCCTCATCTTTTCTGTATCTGTGAATGTTTTTATTTCTCCTTCGTATTTGAAGGATAGCTTGGATGGGTATAGTATTCATGGCTGAAAGTTCCTCTCTTTCAGGACTTTAAATATTGGGGTCCACTCTCTTCTAGCTTTTAGAGTTTCTGCTGAGAAATCTGATGATAATCTAATGGGCCTTCCTTTATATGTTGTATTCTTCTTTTCCCTGGCTGCCTTGAGAATTTTTTCTTTGCTGTTGGTTTGTGTCAATTTCATTATGATATACCTTGGAGTAGGTTTGTTGGGGTTAAGAAAACTTGGAGTTCTGTTTGCTTCTTGAACTTGAGGCTTTAGTTCTTTCCACAGGCTTGGGAAGTTCTCATTTATTATTTGTTTGAGTATGTTCTCCATTCCATTTTCTCTCTCTTCTCCCTCTGATATACCTATTATTCTTATGTTATTCTTTTTGTCGGAGTCAGATAATTCTTGTAGGGCTATCTCATTTTTTTTAATTTTTGAGTCTCTTTCTTCTTCTCTCTGTTGTGCCTCAAGTTGCTTGTCTTCTATTTCACTAATCCTCTCTTCTATCTGACCTGTTCTATTAGCTAAGCTTGTTACTTCGTTTTTCAGCTCGTGAATTGAGTTTTTCATCTCTGTTTGATTTGTTTTTATAGTTTCAATTTCCTTGGACATATATTCTTTGTGTTCATTGAATTGTTTTCTGAGCTCCCTAAATTGCCTTTCTGTGTTTTCTTGTATATCTCGGAGGATTTTTAGGATTTCTATCTTGAATTCTCTGTCATTTAGCTCCAAGGTTTCCAATATATTAAATTTTTTCTCCATAGATTTTTCCTCATCTAGCTGTGTTACCTCTCTTTCTTTTGTATCCATGATATTCGATTTTCTCTTCCTTAATGGCATCTGAGGGTGGTTTTGTTGATAGTATTAATGAGATTTAATAAAGAATAAAAAGTTAAAAAAATAAAAAAAATAAAAAATCGAAGAGTTGTTTTTTTAAAAAAAATTAATAATGAAATAAAGAAAAATAAAATAAAATAAAAATTTTTAAAAAAAGGAAATTATTCCTTCCTTTTTTTTTCCTCTGCTCTCCTCTCTCCTCTTTCTTGAAAAAATCTTGTGGTGGACTGTGAATTATAACAAACAGTGCCTGTGATGGAGGGCCTGAATTGGGGAAAAGTAATAAAGGGGCAAAAAAAAAAAAGAAAAGGAAAATAAAAGGAAAAAGAAAAAAAAAAGAGCGTATGGACCCACAAAAAGCAAATAAGGAAAAAATTTGGGTCAAGAATAAAATGATTTGCTTTTAGGTGTTGGTTGTCTAAGAGTTATGATGAGAGGAATAAGAGGAAAATGGAAAAATGGGGGGACAAATTAAAAACTTACTATTGTATTTAGTGGAACAAGAACTAGATAATATGGAGAGCCAGGGATGGGAGCACTGCTAGTGAGTTAAAAAGGTGAAGTAAAAACCCCCCAAAATGCCACAAACATAGGTTTGAGTCCCAGATAAGATAATTTGTTTGTTATTGAGGTTTGAATGAGAGGAGATGTAAAGGAGAAAGGAAGAAACTAATATAGAGGGAGAAAAGAAAGAGAGAGAGAGAAAAAAAGAGGGAACCACTAAAAGAAGAAAAAAGAAAGGAGAGAAAGAGAGAGAGAGTTAAGGGTTTTGGAGTGCAACCCTCATAGAGAGAAAGGAAGAGAAGAGAAAAGATAATGGGAGATGTAACACTTATGGGTAGTGTACTTCAAGGAGAGGAGAGAGTAAGACCGGTAGAGAGTTAATCGCCATATTGGAGGAGGAAAAAAAAGTATCAAGAATGAAGATAAGAGAAACAAACGAACAAATATAATAAAATGGGATAGGTTATAAAGTCTGCAGATTATTCTTGATTCTGAGAGGTTATCTTCTTGTTTTTTTTTTTCTTTCCCTCTTCCTGGTCAGTGACTCTGTACCCCGGGTTCTGCCCCTTTGGCACGCTCAGGTAGAGGTTTGCAGTTGATAAGTCTCTATGGCAATGTCATGTATTGTGCTTTAGTCTCGTTGGGAGTCGAGGCTCATTAGCATTTATAGGCTCCGACAGTGAGAGAGTCCGTGTTCCTGGAGCCTTTCTCCTAGTCTTTCCTTCCTCAATTAGTAGCCTGATAATCCAGCTATGGGGTTGCTGCTGCCTCTGCCTGGATAGTAATAGGCTCAAAGAGCTGGCAACTCCCCACTCTATTTCCACTCAGCACAGGGCTCTGGGTAAGGCTCAGTCAGTCAGAGCTGCTAGCATAATCAGGCGGGCTTTCTGCCCACTCAAAGACCTCTGGCTCCTCTGCCACTCTGTCCGGTAACACAAGTGGGCGCCCACTTCCGGGGCGCTTGGAGGAAACTCTCACTCACTGTCTGTGACCAGGATATCCGGCCAGCAGTCTCACGCTCTGAGTGAAACCCCCAACCGCAGGGAAAAGTTGCAGCGTTGGAATTGAGTCTCGCTCTGTCCCCGTGCGCGTCTTTTGCAAGGCGCTGGGGCGGCTCGAGATTCCGCTTTGGCCCACATAAAGGCCCCTGACTCTGCCCCTTTGTGCGATAACACGGGCGCGCACTGCCGAGGCACTTGGAGGAATTGCTCACTCCTTATCTGCGCGCGCAAACCAGGATATGAGGCCGGCTGCGTTTCCCTCTGAGTGAAACACTCTCCAGCACGGAAAATCTCCACCGTTGGAATTAGTTCTCACTCCCTCCCGTGCGTGGCTTTCCCAGGGCACTGGGGCTGCCCAGAGACTCTGCCCTCGGCCCACAGAAAGGCCTCTGACCCTGCCTCTCCGTTGGGCAATACGGGCACCCACTCTCGGGGCCTAGGAAGAAATTCTCGCCCACTAACTGCGCACTTACCAGGAGACTGGGTAAAATGGCCGCTCCGCTTGTCTTTCTTTGTTTGGGTTTAGCGCGAGTGTTAGCTTGTATTGCCCGGGTTGCCATAGGATCAGATTTTCCTCGGCTTGGATCTCCGAGCCACAGCCTGGTTCGGCCGTTTGTGCCGTGGCGGCCTGGATCTATTTACCCCCTTTGCCCGCCTCAGTTTCTATATTCACAGTTACCAGAGAAAGCCGCCCTCTTTAGGTTAGTGAGGAAGGCGGAGCATTTCTTACTCCCTATTTCCTTCAGGGTTTGGTTATATATTTAGCCAATTTTTCACTCAATCATACCTTTGGGTGTATTGCGAAGCATCTGGAAGCTTCAAGTATAGGTTTTTCTGTTTCTGGTTGAAGATCTTGTTGAGTTTTGGGGGAGATTTATCGGTAGCGCTTCCTACCCTGCCATTACTCTGACGTCATCTCACAAAAGCTACTTTTGTCCATCCTTATATGCACTACTGGATATTTTAATGGCTTTATTATATTGTCCAGTTCTACTTAGTGGTGTGTGTGTGTGTATGTGTGTGTGTGTAAAAGAAGAGAGAGAAAGAAATAGAAATTTGGCTGTTTCACAAAATTCATACATGAAAAATATGTTTACATTAAAAAAATAAATACTATGCATTCAGGCAACTCAAATGTTGCATTCATTCAACACTTGTTGAGAAGACTCTGTGCCAAGTCTTGGAATTTGCTTTTAAATATTTGTAACTGGTAACAAATTGAGCCTCGAGTAGCTGAACCTCAAGGAATCAATGCATTCAAAAAATGTTTGAGTGTTCAGGAGATAACACCTAAGTAAGAAGTAGCCCCCATCTTCTAGGAGGTCAGCATGTTTAAAATGGTCAAATATATAAACAAATATTCAAAATGCAATGACAAAAGTCAACAGATACTCAAAATCTGGCAATGTAAGAGACCATCTTAGCCAGGAGGTGTATGCAAAATTCAAAGTTTGACCCATAGAACCAAGCTCTGACCATTAGAAACATCTTTTGATACATCTGATGCATCATTTTTGTTATTTTGATTTTAATTTTACTAAATTTTGAAAACTGGTTTTGTGCCCAACTTAAATGAGATTCTTGACCTTTTCATATTTTTATCTTATTTGTTGATTTGATATAATTTTACACTACAGAAAATAAGAAATCTGAAACAGGTGAGGTTAAAAGGGATGAATTCAACCTGTTCAAGTATGTTACACCTGCTTAGTAACATATTTGCAAGGCTCCAAACTGCATTGCTGGATTTTGTCTCTGAAGACAAAGGGTGTTCTGGAGCATTTAAATGTAGATGTATTTCCATTCTTTACTCCAAAGAGTGCTACTTGTTTAATAACCCTGATGCTATAACAATGTTATCATCAATGATAGTTTAGCATTAGATTCCAATGAGAACATTCTAGGTCAAATAATTTGTAATAGCTTGACTTTGCCTAATGATACAACAATTAAAATTTTAAAAATATCTGTTTAATCCCTGGCCAGATAACTTAGTTGGTTAGAGCATGGTCCCATAGTGCAGAGGTTGCTGGTTCCATCCTCGGTCAGAGCACATGAAGAAACGAATGGATGTTCCTGTCTCTCTCTCTCTCTCTCCCTCTCTCTCTCTTCCCTTTCCTCTGTCTCTAAAATCAATAAAGTAAATATTTTAAAAAATCTTCTGTTTTACTTCTAAGCACTCTTTTTTACTTGTATTGGCTACATTCTTGAGTACCCAGTGAAATTATCCAATATTGCATGTACTTTTTCTATATTAAAATTTTTTCTACTGCATAAAAATATTATAACTCATTAAAAAAAAGACCAAAAAGTAACATAAGACCTTATTTTACATACTTGATTTATTATTTTAAAAACATTTTAATAAAAGCAGGTGTAGCAATACTCATATCTAATAATGTGGACTACAAGACAACAAAAATAATCAGAGACAAAAATGGTCATTTCATAATGATTAAGGGGACACTGAATCAAGAAGACATAACAATTCTTAATATATATGCACCAGGCCAAGGAGCACCAAAATACATAAGACAGCTACTTATTGATCTTAAAACAAAAATTGACAAAAATACAATCATACTTGGAGACCTCAATACAGTGCTGACAGCTTTATATCATTCATCCAAACAGAAAATCAATAAAGATATATTGGCCTTAAACAAAACACTAGAGCACCTGGATATGATAGACATCTACAGGAATTTCATCCCAAAGCAACAGAGTATACATTTTTCTCTAGTGTACATGGAACATTCTCAAGAATTGACCATAAGTTGGGCCACAAAAAAAATCAGCAAATTCAGAAAAATTGAAATTGTACCAAGCATATTTTCTGATCATAAAGCCTTGAAACTAGAATTCACTGCCAAAAAGAGGAGGAAAAACCCACAAAAATGTGGAAACTAAACAACATACTTTTAAAAAATGAATGGGTCAAAAAAGAAATGAGCACCGAGATCAAAAGATATATACAGACAAAAAAAATGACAATATGATATATCAGAATCTCTGGAATGCAGCAAAAGCAGTAATAAGAGGGAAGTTCATATCACTTCAGGCATATATGAACAAACAAGAGAGAGCCCAAGTAAACCACTTAACTTCACACTTTAAGGAACTAGAAAAAGAAGAACAAAGACAACCCAAAACCAGCTGAAGAAAGAAAATAATAAAAATCAGAGCAGAAATAAATGAAATAGAGAACAGAAAAACTATAGAAAAAATTAATAAAACAAGGAGCTAGTTCTTTGAAAAGATCAACAAAATTGACAAACCCTTGGCAAGACTCACCAAGGAAAAAAGAGAAAAGACTTATATAAACAAAATCCAAAATGAAAGAGGAGAAATCAACAAAGACATCATAGATATACAAAGAATTATTGTAGAATACTATGAAAAACTATATGCCAACAAAGTAACAATCTAGAAGAAATAAATAAATTCCTAGAACAATACAACCTTCCTAGACTGAGTCATGAAGAAACAGAAAGCCTAAACAGACCAATTAGCAGGGAGAAAATAGAAAAAACTATTAAAAACCTCCCCAAAAATAAAAGTCCAGGCCCAGACGGTTATACTAGTGAATTCTATCAAACATTCAAAGAACACTTGGTTCCTATTCTACTCAATGTCTTCCAAAAAATTGAAGAAGAAGCAATACTTCCAAACACATTTTATGAGGCCAACATAACCCTCATACCAAACCTGGCAAGGACGCCACAAAAAAAGAAAACTACAGACCAATATCTCTAATGAATACAGATGCTAAAATACTAAACAAAATACTAGCAAATTGAATACAACAATATATTAAAAAAATAATTCAGCATAATCAAGTGGGATTCATCCCAGAATCTCAAGGATGGTTCAACATATGTAAAATGGTTAATGTAATACACCATATCAACAAAACAAAGAACAAAAACCACATGATCTTATCAATAGATGCAGAAAAGGCATTTGATAAAATACAACACAACTTTATGTTTAAGACATTCTATGAAATGGATATAGAAGAAAAATATCTCAACATGATAAAGGCCATATATGATAAACCATCAGCCAACATCATATTAAATGGCACTAAACTGAAGGCTTTCCCTCTTAAATCAGGAACAAGACAGGGTTGTCCACTCTCTCCACTCTTATTTAACTTGGTGCTAGAAGTTCTAGCCAGAGCAATCAGACAAGATAAAGAAATAAAGGCATCCATATAGAAAAAGAAGAAGTAAAAGTATCACTTTGTGCAGATGATATAATCCTATACATCGAAAAACCCAAAGACTCCACAAAAAGATTACTAGAAACAATAAACCAATACAGTAAGGTCGCAGGATACAAAATTAATATACAAAAGTCCATAGCCTTTCTATATGCCAACAATGAAACATTAGGAAACAACCTCAAATAAATAATCCCCTTCACGATTGCAACAACAACAACAAAAATACCTAGGTTTAAACATAACAAAGAATGTAAAGGACCTATATAACAAAAACTACAAAGCATTGTTAAGGGAAATAAAAAAAGATACAATGAAATAGAAAAATATTCCTTGTTCTTGGATAGGAAGAATAAATATAATCAAAATGGACATATTACCTAAAGCAATATACAAATTTAATGCAATTCTCATCAAAATTCCAATGACATCTTTTAAAGAAATGGAACAAAAAAATCATCATATTTATATGGAGCTATAAAAATCTTCGAATAGTCAAAGCAATCCTAAAGAAAAAGAATGAAGCTGGGGGCATTACAATACCTGACTTCAAACTATATTATAGAGCCACAACAATCAAAACAGCATGGTATTGGCAGAAAAATAAACACTCAGACCAATGGAACAGAATAGAAAGTCCAGAAATAAAACCACATATATATGGTCAAATAATTTTTGATAAAGGGGCCAACAACACACAATGGAGAAAAGAAAGCCTCTTCAACAAATGGTGCTGGGAAAACTGGAAAGCCACATGCAAAAGAATGAAACTGGACTACAGTTTGTCCCCTTGTACTAAAATTAATTCAAAATGGATCAAAGACCTAAATATAAGACCTGAAACAATAAAGTACATAGAAGAAGACATAGGTTCTAAACTCATGGACCTGGGTTTTAAAGAGCATTTTATGAATTTGACTCCAAAGGCAAGAGAAGTAAAGGCAAAGATAAATTAATGGGACTACATCAGACCTAGAAGTTTTTGCTCAGCAAGAGAAACTGACAACAAAATAAATAGACAGTCAACTAAATGGAAAATGATTATTTTCAAACAACAGCTCAGATAAGGGCCTAATATCCAAAATATACAAAGAACTCATAAAACTCAACAACAAACAAACAAACAATGCAATAAAAAAATAGGTAGAGGACATGAACAGAAACTTTTCCCAGGAAGAAATACAAATGGCCAACAGATATATGAAAAGATGCTCATCTTCATTAGTTATTAGAGAAATGCAAGACAAAACTGCAATGAGATACCACCTCACACTTGTTAGATTAACTATTATCAAGAAGACAGGTAATAGCAAGTGTTGAAGAGGCTGTGGAGAAAAAGGAACCCTCATTCACTGTTAGTGGGAATGTAAAGTAGTACAACCATTATGGAAGAAAGTATGGTGGTTCCTTAAAAAACTGAAAATAGAACTACCTTATAACCCAGCAATCCCTCTACTGGGTATATACCCCAAAACTCAGAGACATTGATACATAAAGACACATGTAGCCCCATGTTTATTGCAGCATTGTTCATAGTGGCCAAGACATGGAAACAACCAAAAAACCCTTCAATAGAAGACTGATAAAGAAGATGTGGCACATATACACTATGGAATACTACTCAGCCATAAAAAATGATGACATCAGATCATTTACAACAAAATGGTTGGATCTTGATAACATTTTACAGAGTGAAATAAGTAAATCAGAAAAAACTAAGAACTGCATGATTCCATACATAGGTGGGACATAAAAACGAGACTAAGAGACATGGACAAGAGTGTGGTGGTTCTGGGGGGAGAGGAGAGGGAGGGAGAGAGGAAGGGGGAGGGGCAGGGGCACAAGGTAAACCAGATAGAAGGTAACCGAGGACAATCTGACTTTGGGTTATGGGTATGCCACAGAATTGAATGACAAGGTAAACTGGACATGTTTTCTTTGAACATATTTGAACATATGTACCCTGATTTATTGATGTCACCCCATTAAAATGAATAAAAATTATAAAAAACCATTTTAATGCTATAATAATTATAAAATTATATAACCATAATCATGTATTATGACTATAAGGCTATAATTATAATTAAATAAGTTCTAAATAAATAATATAATTAAAATTATAATTATCATTCTTAAAAATAATTGTAAAATTTTATCTTCACAAATTTGTGAAACTTTCATCCCTCAATTACTAACTTTCCTTCAGTTTTCAAAATGTTCTAAGCCTATGCACATTAACCTTTTCAGTGATAGTTTTTATTGCATAACCAATTTTAAATTTGTTAATAAATATGAAAATTGAGGCAAGAAACAACTTTTAAGAATCAGTCTTCAATTTTTGCCCACCAAGGGACTAGAGAAAGAACAACGAGGAATTCTCACCCCTATAGAAGTGGCACCCAATACTAGAAGGTGTGGATTAGGATATCAAAATTTAGCATAGGGGCCTTGATAGCTCCTGCTACCTCAATAATGCATTGTGCAGACCCAATTACTTGGAAACCAGATAATCCTGTATGGGTAGACCAATGGCCCCTTTCTCAGGAGAAACTTAGGGCAGCTGCTCAATTGGTACAAGAGCAGCTACAGCTTGGGCACATTGAACCATCTAATAGCCCATGGAATACACTTCCCTATTTTGATCTTGTTGCCTCCTGGATTATCAAGGGGCATAGGCGACCCTTACAGTTTATAGGTTTTGAGCCTCAAAATTATTGTTGTTCCTTTTTTCAAAGGATCAACAACAATGGCTCTGGGAAACTTCCACTAAATGGCAAATCGCTCTTGCAAATCAATGGACAACTTTATACTGAAACTGTCAACTTAAAATCAGCTCAAAGTCTAGAATTATATGCCATTATCATGGCTTTTCAGCATTTGCCATATTCCCCCTTTAATCTATATACAGACAGCAAATATTTACTTATGGTGTTTCCACTATAAAGACTGCTGTCTTCGGGACAAATGCTGATGAACTATTTCAGCAGTTCCTCCTTCTTCAAAGACTTGTATGTCAACATAGAGCTTCATGTTTTATAGGACATACTCGAGCTCACTCCATGCTCCCTGGAGCTTTAGCACAAGAGAATGCCTTTTTTTTTTCTTCTTCTTCTTCTGTGTGTGTGTGTGTGTGTGTGTGTGTGTGTGTGTGTGTGTGTTTCTGAGGTTGGAAATGGGGAGGCAGTCAGGCGGACTCCCACATGCGCCCGACTGGGATCCGCTTGGCACACCTACTGGGGGGGGATGCTCTGCCCATCTGGGGTGTTGCTTTGTTGCAACCAGGCCCATTCTAGCACCTGAGGTGGGGCCCACGGGGCCATCCTTAGCACCCCAGCCGGCTTTACTCCGATGGAGCCTTGGCTGCGAGAGGGGGGAGAGGAGCGAGGGGGGGAGTGGGAGGGGTGGAAGGGCAGATGGGCTTTTCTTCTGTGTGCTCTGGGAGTTCTGCATGCCAGGCCAATGCTCTACCACTGAGCCAACCGGCCAGGGCCTAGGAATGCCCTTGTTGATCAAGCTACCCAAAAGAAAATTATGTGGAGCAACCATGACAGATTGAGCAATTCAGTCTCATACTATTCATCACCAGAACGCTGCAGCCCTGTGTAAACAGTTTCAACTTTCTCAGGAAGCAGCATGGCAGATTGGGAAATCCTGTCCAAGGTGTCCTATACTACAATCTGTCCCTTCATTTGGAGTTAACCCTCAAGGACCCCTACCAGGACAACTTTGGCAAATGGATGTTACTCATATACCTTCATTTGGCAAACAGTCCTATGTCCACATTACAGTGGATACAGATTCTGGATCTATAGTAACCTCTGTCAGAACAGGAGAGGCTGCTAAGCCTGTTATAGCTCATTGTCTGTATGCATTGTTCTATTATTGGATTTCCTAAACTGGTTAAACTGAAAATGCTCCTACATATGGAGCAAAAGCATTTATTGTATTTTGTCATTCTTACAATCTTTAAAGTTAAGGTATTATTAAAGTGTACCCAGCAAATATTTGAAGGTCAATTTAAAAAATTTTAAAAGGGGGAACTCCTACGGGTCTACCATATCATGCTTTTTACTTAAAAAATTTTTAAATTTCTTTTGAATGCTGCTGAACAGGAGACGCCAAATCTTTTTCTCTTGCAAACTACTACCTTCTTTATTTGATCCAGCTAATAACACTGTTTTGTCTTTTTCCAAATAGCTCCATATATATGCAAAAGATTTATGTAAGCGAATGGGGATCCTCAAACCTCTCAGCGAGATCTTCTGAGCATGGCTTTTAAGATACCTAGAGGCAGAAAAAGCCCAATAGAGATCAGGTGAACTACCAGCTTTTAGGATACACCCTTAAAGGCTCTGACGCCCCAAAGGGGTCTCATAGGATGCCATCTGAGTCCTGCTTCAATAGTAGAAAGAAAGGTCATTGAGCTAAAGCCTGCCAGACTTACATACCCCTGCTGTGAGGAAACAGGGACACTGGAAGGTAGGCTTCCCCCTCGCTCCTCTAAGGGAGGGTTCAGTCTCTTCCAGCCCTACTCCAGCCACCTATGACCTAACCTTGCCCAGAAAGCTGGGGTTTGCCATGGAAGGCTGAAGGTGCCCAGGGCCATCGGCCCCATCTACGACACTGTGGACGAGCCTAGGGTATTTCTTCCAAGAAGCAGGTAAACTGATCTCATTTGCACAAGGGCCACTTAACTATGTCTTGCCTGAATAGTCAGGTTTTTTATTCTTCCCTCAAAGATCTCTGTTGTGGGTGTTGATACTCCTATTTTCTGCTGCTTTGTTTAATATGTAGTGTTTGCTTTATTCCTCCTACCTCAATGCCCCACTCATATTTCAGGCTGGGACCTACTCCTAATTTAGAGCTCTGTTTCCCCCTTTTGCCAACTTCTATTATGAATCTACCTTTGCCACCCAGCTTAGTGTATCCCAAGGTTCTCTTTACAAAGCCACAGTCACAGAACTCCAGGGAAAAGCAACCTGGTCTCATCTCTCCAGGCAGAGGATAACAGAAGCTCCATCTCCACACATGCTGCAGATGGCTTTTCCAGTCTACCTGAATCATTACCAGCTAGAAGCAGCGGTCATTGGAACTTGAACGTGAGCTGCAAAGTATAGAATGGTGACAACAATTCCAGTGCCATGTGGACTTTTCCTGGATGTGGTCTTTTCCTGGACTCCTGCTCCTTGTGACAGCTCCTAACAGACTGAACTGGGCTTGGGTTGCATTTTTCAGGGATTTGGCATGGTGATGGGGCCAACTTGGACTTGGTGAACATGTTAAGGACACTACTCTTTTATGGATTCTTGATGTATTGGCCAAGAGTTTGTTTAAAAGCTTTAATCACTGTAAAAAAAATAGAAGACTAGATAAAGAAGATGTGGCACATATACAGCCATAAGAAATGATGACATCGGATCACTTACAACAAAAATGTATGCAGGATTCCATACATTGGTGGGACATAAAAATGAGACTAAGAGACATGGACAAGAGTGTGGTGGTTACAGGGGGTGGGGGGAGGGATAGAGGGAGAGGGGGAGGGGGTGGGGGAGGGGCACAAAGAAAACTAGACAGAAGGTGACGGAGGACAATCTGACTTTGGTTGATGGGTAAGCAACAGAATTGAATGACAAGATAACCTGGACATGTTTTCTTTGAATATATGTACCCTGATTTATTGATGTCATCCTATTAAAATAAAAATTTATTTATAAAGAAAAAAAAAAGAATCAGTCTTCATAAAGTTGTGAAATATCTTCTCTTGTACCATGCTAAGGTATAGGTAGATTAAACTGTTATGCATAAATATCAAGCCAGCTTCCTGCATTTTCCTATTGTGTCTGCTGTTTGCATGATCTATCAGAGCAATTCCATAAGCGATGCTGCTTTATATAGTTTTACTTGGATCAAAAATTAGCCATCCTAGCCTGGGGCTTAGAGATGCCCAAGAGTGGCATAACCAAGATTCTCAGAGTCAAGACTCATTTCACTGGTCTGATCTTATTCCATCACGTTTCAGGTCTGATTAAGATGTAATTATGGCAGCGCCCTCTCCTCCCAACCATTCCATTCTTGCCTTGCAGCAGTTCTTCGAAAGTGCTGCTCTGATTCTGATGCTGCTCCTGGTTCAAATAACTCATCCACTCCTGTGGAAATTTACTGATTCAAGTCAATATTCCTTCAGGTCTTGACATCTGTCCCTATCTCCATCTCAAGGTGGTTTCTCCTGCCAGTGGAGAGCAATGACCCTGCCACCTGCTGGCCTAAATAGTGAGGGCACAACATTAAGTTAATTAATTCAAAGTGTCTTCCATTGGCTAGAGATTTTGGAGTTTGTGGACTTAAGTAACAAGAAAGAGAAAATTTTTCCTTTCTCTTCACTAAAGATTGAGCTTTCTGAACCAGAGAAATTCTTAGATATATCCTATGCTGGAATATTTGAATCATCAAACCAGCTTGTTTTATTTGGTAGTGCTCTATAAATTAGAAATCAGAGGCCCTTGCTGTGTGTGATATCTTTTAAAACATGGTTGATCTCTACTTAGGGCTAACAGTTGTTAAAGTTTTTTGTATGTATTGTTTCAAAGAACTTATTTTATGGAAAGAGTGACCTGAATCACTCAAAGTTACTGTATTGCAATTATTGTGACAATTTTATAAGATAATGAATACATATACAGTGTCTCATCCAGTACAAGGCATGTAAGACTTGGTCAGGGAAAGGTCTTTTTTATGATAAGTCTGTTTCCACTGTGACAAACTAAGGGCATCCCAGTTCTTCATCACAGGAACACTTCAGTATAGGCTGCACCTTGGTCACTCTTCCATTATATTCATTGTTTAAAAGCTATTGAGATACAATTGCCACACAAATACTACACCTTGGAAGGTATACAATTTGATCAATTTTAATATATGATTACACCTGTGAAGCCACCACTGCAGCCAGGACAATGCACAAATCTATGATCACTAAAATGTTTTCTAGACTTTTATGTGAATGACCTCCGGAAACTGAGGGCCTCAGTACTATGACTATAAAGAATTGAATGCTACCAAAAATGATGAGAGCTAGAAAGAGGAGCCTGAGTCTTAAATGAGTTTGCAACTTCAGGCCACACCTCGATCGCACTCCGTGAGACCCTGGGAACCCAGATGTCTGACCTATAGAAGCTACATTTCTGGTCATTTATGCATATTATGTGGCAACAGAAAACTAAAACATTGCCACAACAGGAACCGTAGGCTACCACTTCTGAATGTTTTAACCGAATAAGAAATTTTCTTCCAAAGGGTCTAAAAAACATTTTTATGACAGCCTTCTTAAATTGCATCTAAAAACATTAACTGCAATTTTTCTTTGGTCTACCAGCACGCTGGAACCCCCTTTTCATCACCCACAGGGCTCTCTTGTGCATTTGCTCACTCTGATGCCTGGCTGCGCTCTGCATATGTCAGCCAAGGGAAGATGAATAGAAAGCGTTTTCTTTTGAAGACTGGCACTAGAAATAAAAGAATGATGAGTATTAGAACTATCTTTTTCTTTGAATATTTTCCCCCTCTTTTGTTCCCTCACATTAGATCAAAATAAAATTGAAACTACAAGGCAAAGCCAAAAAAGGCAGCAAGATATATTTGACAGTTCTGATCATCACGTCTCCCTGCAGGTGAATTCCAGGCTACGTACCTGCCTTGTCTGAGAGAGTGAGGCCGGGATACCTGCTCCCAGTCTGGCCTAGGAGGTAAAGGTCTAAGATCATGTTATCAGTGTAAATACTGCCATTATGTAGCTATTCTGTTATTTTCACACATACTTTTTAATTTTTTGGTACATTATTTTGGTTAAAAAAATAAATATGAGAGTCAACGGACCTGAGTTCTATTCATTTCCTAGGTACTCGCATACGCTCCTGTGAAATCAGCTAACTTCTCTGAGTACCAGTGAATGTATTTTTAAAATAGAGATGAGCCCTGGCCGGTTGGCTCAGCGGTAGAGCATCGGCCTAGCGTGCGGAGGACCCGGGTTCAATTCCCGGCCAGGGCACACAGGAGAAGCGCCCATTTGCTTCTCCACCCCTCCGCCGCGCTTTCCTCTCTGTCTCTCTCTTCCCCTCCCGCAGCCAAGGCTCCATTGGAGCAAAAGATGGCCCGGGCGCTGGGCATGGCTCTGTGGCCTCTGCCCCAGGCGCTAGAGTGGCTCTGGTCGCAACATGGTGACACCCAGGAGGGTCGCAACATGGCGACGCCCAGGATGGGCAGAGCATCGCCCCCCTGGTGGGCAGAGCTTCGCCCCTGGTGGGCGTGCCAGGTGGATCCCGGTGGGACGCATGCAGGAGTCTGACTGTCTCTCCCTGTTTCCAGCTTCAGAAAAAAAAAAAAAATTAAAATAGAGATGAGACCTAACACATGCAATTTTGAAAAATAAGTGAGATATTGTCTGACATACTTGTATGATGCCTGGAAGATGGCTATTAATGTTATCAATATCAATGTATCAATATGTTAACATATTAATAGCAGAAAGTCTTAAGATTGACTTATTAAAAATCAGTGCACTAGTACATTCGTTTTAACAAGTATCAAATATTTATTAACTACTTACCTATTGTATGAAAAGTATAATGCAAGAGAGGGGTGGGGCTCTAGGCCAGACAAAGCAGTATTTCTAGATCACAGGACCTTTTTAACAAAAGGCAAAAGATTTATATGATCTGAAGAGAAACAGAGTATCCAGAGTATCTTGGTCCTTTTTAAAGAAAAATAATGTCTGGTGTACTTCTGTGTTAATTTGAACAATTTATATTTTAACATCATACACACACACACACACATCTGTACCATTTCTTTTGAAGGTGATATTTTATTGATTTGTTTATTTCATACATGCACATATAAAATAATAATAGTTATTATTTTACTATTAGGCACCCTCCTATGCAATTTTATATGCCATACCATTTAACCACTTATAGGCCAACTAGTTCAATTATTGTCCCTAACTATCCATGTGATTAGAAATATAGAAAAACAGACTTAAGAAAGGGAATACACACACACATAAAGAACTGGCAGTTGAAGATAAGGCCATAAATATGAAACTTCAAGAGAGAAGAAAACTAATGTCTCCTTCTTTACATATAAGCACATGACTAAGACATATATCTCAGAGCCCAGTTTGAAACACTGTCTGTCTGACTCAAGGATTGTGCATTTACCACTTCTTTATATTAAAATTGAGCCAGTAGTCAGATCTGATTTTATTCATAGTGACATTAATGAGCTCCAGAGTTTGAACACTGCCATTTAGTCTGCAATGTAAAAAATCTGATCCAGTCTGAAGAGTTGTACTTGGAATTCCTAACTCATGACCTTGTTAGGTCTAGTAGTACATACCTCAGGGGCAATTACCGCAATAGTTTTGACTGCAATCAAGGAGATTTGACTCTAGATTTAGAGGTTCTGTTTTTTCCATGTGAATTCAGTGAAAGACCATTGTAGAAACCAAAACAAGAAGAGAGTTTTTCTAGATAGCAAGTCTAGAACTAGGAAAAATTAATAAAAGCTTACTTGAGAGACACTCCTTTGGCTTCTGTAATTTCTAATATTTTTTTCACAGCTGTCCTATCCATTTTGTGGTCTAGGGAACTGTTATGAAATCTTCAAGACCAAGGAATACATGCTGATCTTTCCTGTAGGCCACCTATCTCTGCCAAACAAAACAGAAGTTCTTCAAAACTGCTCTGCCACTTTGGATTCCATACATACTGTCAGGGGTCCCCAAAATTTTTACACAGGGGGCCAGTTCACTGTCCCTCAGTCCATTGGAGGGCTAGACTATAAAAAAAATACTATGAACAAACCCCTATGCACACTGCACATATCTTATTTTAAAGTAAAAAACAAAATGGGAACAAATACAATATTTAAAATAAAGAACAAATAAGTTTAAATCAACAAACTGACCAGTATTTCAATGGGAACTATGCCCCTCTCACTGACCACCAATGAAAGAGATGCCCCTTCCGGAAGTGCGGTGGGGGCCGGATAAGTGGCCTCAGGGGGCCGTATGCGGCCCGCGGGCCGTAGTTTGGGGACCCCTGCATACTGTTTAAGTTCATGCTTGGCTCTCAGTTCCTAAGGAGGGGAAGGAGGGAATAGTCAGATATCCAGTGAATAGGAACGTCACCAGTGTCTGCAAAGCAGATGAATGGCAGTGCTTTCTTTCTCACTGCTCCCATCTAGCCCTACCATTGCTCACGCTGGCAGATACCACTTGTGTTCTCCTGATATTTGTTCACACTTTTTTTTTCCCATGGTACCAACATTTTTAGCTGGCCTTATGGCTGTCCAGAAAAATCCCTCAGTGAGGTATGGTCATGTGAGTACATTCTGGTTAATGTGATGTGAGCATGAGTGATGCAAACCTTCCAAGCCATGCTTTTAAGAGAAAAGAGTGTACTTTTCCTCTTTCAGTTTCTCCTTCTCAGGGGTTAGAACATGATTCTGATGAGCTGAAAAGGTCATCCTGAATCGCTAAGTGGAAACGGTCAGAGCTGCCTTACCTGCACTGGACTTCTTTTACCTGGACTGTTCTGGGAGATAAGATGAAACTATCTTGTTTAAACTACTACTTTTTGGAATTCTGTGACAACAATATCGATAGCCTAACTAATTTATAATTTGAGACTAGAATCAGGGTTGCCAAAATAGAATCGCTCTACGTGGTATTGGATTGAGGGTTGAGCAGAAGTTGGAAGGGACACAGCTATTAAGAAGCTGGAAAGTAGGTGGCTTGTTATTTTTTGGAAACACGTTTTTGAAAACTGAGACCTCTGATGTCTTAGAAGGCAGAACACATATGAATGCGGCCTGTGAGTCTTAGAAGTTGTTGAAAAAAATCAGAATGCTGCTGTGTGAGGCTTTTAGCACAGACCTAGAAAAAAAGAGGGACTCACGCTAGAACTAGAACATTTGTGATCATAGATTGAAATGCTCACATAATTTTTTTTTTTTTGTATTTTTCTGAAGCTGGAAACGGGGAGAGACAGTCAGACAGACTCCCGCATGCGCCCGACTGGGATCCACCCGGCACGTCCACCAGGGGCCGACGCTCTGCCCACCAAGGAGCGATGCTCTGCCCCTCCGGGGCGTGGCTCTGTCACCTGGGGCAGAGGCCAAGGAGCCATCCCCAGCGCCCGGGCCATCTTTGCTCCAATGGAGCCCTGGCTGCGGGAGGGGAAGAGAGAGACAGAGGAAGGAGTGGGGGAGGGGTGGAGAAGCAGATGGGTGCCTCTCCTGTGTGCCCTGGCCGGAACCCCGGACTTCTGCATGCCAGGCCGACGCTCTACCACTGAGCCAACCGGCCAAGGCTGCTCACATAAATTTAAGAAAGCTTTTCTCTGCATGTAGCATTCCACCCAAATGGACAGTGTCCAGTAATTTGGAATTGTGCATCATTAAAAAAATTAATTTTATATTCAAAACTGAAACAGGGATAAGAAGTGGCTCTAAAGATGAAGACTTTTTAGGGCTGGATACTGTGCCCCCCTGTAAGCCTCTCTCGAGCATCTCCACTTCAGTCAGTAGATGCAGCCCACAGGCAGTGATCAGATTAATGTTGCAGCCTTCCCAGTCAACCTTATTGTTGTGGATGGCCTCGAGGAGGCCACTCATAACATGAGGAGGATGGGAAAAGGCTAAGAACGTGAGATGCCAGTTAATAAAACAAACAAAAAAAGATGCTCAGGTGTAAGACACTTGACAAGAGAGTGTCCTTGCTACTGGCTACTTATTTATGGAAACGACTTGAAGCCGAGAGATGATACACCTGCTAAAATTTTGAGAGATCGGTATTACTAAAGAAACCATACATCTAGCATGAAAAGTCTGTGTCAACTCAACCTGTAGAGCAACCCTTGAGTACATCTCCCCAGAGCAACACAGACTCCATCGCTCACCTAAAGTTACCATGGAGGATGATGGGTAAGGAGAATGTCCCAGAGGACGAAGCCAGGGATCAGCCAGCACAATAAAGGAGAAATTTTCTCAAAGAGCCAAATCAGAGGTTTCTAAATAAACTAACCAAGGACTAACCAAGTTGCCAGACTGCAAAGTTTTTGCAATGTCTGCCTCAACAAGATTTGATGATTGCTAAAAACAAGTGACTGCTCTAAGATTTCCAATTTTTCCCTGTTTTGACTCAGCATTTTAACTGTGGATATCTCATCCCTCAACTCCATTTTGATTTTGGGTGTGGAGGAAAGAGACAAATTGCCTTTTTCAGTTGTCATATCCCTGGACCATCACAAGCTATATTAACCTAATAGAGGGGACCTCATATTAGTCCAAGGCCATGGACTTTGAGGTTGATGCTATAACTGAGAAGGACTTTGGGATTAACTAATTTGGAAAGGAGAGGAATTTGTTAGGCTGCTAGTTGTCTCCAATATCCATCGTCCCCCTCTTCCTCAGTAACAGAACTTTGAGCTAAGAATGTGGGATGCCCAGTAAAAATCTACACTTCCAAAGTTCTGGCCAATGGGATGTGAGCAGAAGTAATATGTTTTCTTTTTCTAGACTGTCACCTAAAGAAAGAGCTATCTCCACCCCTCTCTTTTTCCTCTGCCTGCTGGCTGATGTACAGATATTATGGATGAAGCTGAAAGAACAATTTTGTCCATAAAGTCAGTCCTATGTTGAGGATTGCAGAATCAAAGCAGGCTTACCAAGAACATTTACAGGGACTGAGATTAACATTCGAATAGAGGACCAAATACTATGGACATCAATATGTAAAGCATTATATATCAGCCCCAAAACTACTGAGGTTTAAAGCTCCTGGCTTGACAAATATACCATTAAATGGCCTAGTATGAATAAGTCTGTGTCAACTCAACCTGTAGAGCAACCCTGAGTCATCTCCTGAGAGCAACACACACTCCAATGTACCAGAAGTTACCGTGCGGGATGACGGGTTAGGAGAATGTCCCAGAGGCAAAGCCAGGGATCACCCAGCACAATGAAGAAGAAATTTCCTCAGAGAGCCAAATCAGTGGTTTCTAAATGAGCTAGCTTTAAGGCAGGTTAAAGTAAAAAATCCTTGAACTCCTTTGAGTAATGTGGCAGAATGCACTGAGGTCAGAAACAGATAACCACTTAACCATGACCTGTGATTGTTGCCCCCCAGCTATGGGTCTATGGTGCAAAATAAGAGAGCTCATGGCATGTATATACATCCCAGGTCACATGCTCCAACAGCTGCCCCTTTGCACCCTTTGCCATAAGCTTAGAGTAGTATAGATCAGCAGTTCAGATCACATTGGGAAAGAAGCATGATTAATCTCTAGAAGCAGATTTGAGGCTATTTAAGTAGGATATTCTGGATCCTGGGTACCTGGCATATCATTGATCAATGAATGATCCTCCTGTATCAATGAGCAAAGATTATCTGGATAAACTGAACTTTTCCACTAACAGCAGGCAATATATCAACTCCATGAGGGATAAATCCCAAGCGAGAATGGCTTCACATCTGGCTTTAAATAACTAATCTAATTGGCCCTGATTGAGACTTAATCAGAACAGAGTAGAAGTGAAACTAAAATTAGTTCATTCTGTTCCTTATTAATAGTTTGGGGAATGATTGGGGTGTTTAATGCTCTAAATTTATCCATGTAATCACTCCACCTAACTCTACTAATGGTCGAGTTGTATTAAAACTTAGCAAACCAGAAAACTCGTATTCAAATCCAGCTGTGATAACCTCGGCATAAGAGCAAGGGAGTTTGTTGGCCTGTACTTCTTGTTTCTTATTGATTCTGGATTTAAGGAGGTGCAGAGAAAACAGTCCTACCTGGTTTTCTCTCTCCTTCCTTCCTCTAGCCTTCTTTCTTTACCCATCCCTTCTGTCTTTCTCTTTCTCTCTAATCATCAGTAGGTCACTGTCACTCTCTGTCTACTTGATTGTGATTTTATCTGCCATTTCCCCCATACTGAGAAAGTATTAGAAAAGATGAAAAAGGAGAGAAATTGGCCTTTTTCATCTTCAGTGAGATTTAAAATATTACTGAAATCATTATTTACCCATTTTTAGCCTGATAAAAATAAAGACTTCTTATAGAGGTGACAACAATTCTTAAATTTTACTTTAAGAACTATTTAAACTAGAGACCATTAGTTTGGTTGTTCCCGTGTTGTGGGAATGAGACATAACTCATTTAGTACTTTGAATTGCTTGGGAGATTTTGACTGAATTGAAGGGTGCTAATCCTTCATAATAAACTGAAGTCTGCTTATCTAATGACCCTGGAATACATTTTCTCAAATTACCCAGGATTGAATAATTTAGAATCTTGTCAGGGACGGTTCTGAAAGTTACATTATAGAGGGGTTCCCATGGGAAATTTTCTCACCAAAATTCTTGTTTTGATATTCTGACTCATAACTATTTTACCTATTCAGAAAACAAACTAATGACAAAACTCCAGGGACTATGGAAAGTAAATAAATACTTCCTTTCCAATGTTTCTGAATGTTTGTGCTCTGATTTGTACTGTGAACTGTGTCAAGAAAATCTTTGGGCCTTTCTGAGTGTTATTTTCAGCAAGGAGCTAGAAGGTGAGTGTAAAAAGTTGGGGCACACGAGCTGCACTGGACTCGGCTTCTTACGTGGTGTCTTTAGAGAAGGAGGTGAATCCCAGTTTCTCGCCTTGAAACAAGCAGGAATCACGCAAAGTGTGCTCTGTGGGAAGCTGAGAATATTACTGTCCTGTGTTCCGGTGCAGGCTACCTCAGTGCCTTTCCCTGTCTTCCACCCATGATCCTGAGGTGCCCTACATTACTTACTAAGGCTTCAGACACTCCAGACGGTTGCAGTGACCCTAGGCCAGGGTTAAACACACGAAAGCATATAGGTCCCCAGTAAGAGATGTGGGCCTTTGGGGCCGTGATGCATGGGCAGCACTGACTGCAAACAGGAGAGGTCTCCACTGAGCTCTCATCCAGGACAAGTACAGGTCCCGTGTTGTTAGATTTCATTTTTTTTTTCCCCAAAGGAAGCACAAAATCCAAACTATTTTTTAGATGCAATTTTGTAATTTTAAAATATTTGTTGAATATCTGTCATTATTCAAGTTTCTTAGAAAACAAGAACAGCAGCAGGCTGGATCTGGCCTATGAGCCTCCTGCTGTGACTTCTGCCCTAAATGAAATAAAACCAGGAAGAGACATCTAACGGTTCACCTCTGTATTCAGTGATTTATATGTCTCACATTAAGGCTTTAGGTATCTTTCTAGTTTATTAAGAGTCACAGAAAAACCCAGACATTATTCTAATACTAAATGCAGAATATATGCAAGAGCTACAGCACCATGGTCTTGACCAATCTTGATCATCAGAGATGGTCTGTCCACTCGGGAACAGGAAAGAAATGTTGATCAATTCCCTTGTTTTTGTGCTCTCCAGCTATGTCTTGCTGCAGATTCTGTTAACATTGACACATCCTCTGCTTTAAGGAGGAGTCAGTACCAACATGCTGAACTACCATGAGGAACCCTCTCTAGAGGAGACCACCCAAAGAGTAGCTGAATTAAAGTTCCCATTATACAAACCATCGCTGGTGGGAAATGAAAAGTACTTATGAAACAACTGAAATTAACAATGATTTCAGACCCACTTGGTCTCCATCTCTTCCAAAAAAATAAAGCAATTTCATTTCAAGTAATTTTTGATAGCTTGTGACTGTAAGAAATATCTATTTAGAACCTGGACATAAGTATTTCAGAATACATCTACTATTGACCCATAGTAAAGTGGACCACCCGAATTTTATGGTTGTGCCTCTAGCTTACCTAGATTTTATAGATATAAACTGTCTGCACAAAGCAAAGTAAGGGATTTAGTTATTGGTGTTTTTTTTTTCAATAAATGATGACTGAGTTTTTTGCTAAGTTTTGTAAGAATTGTAACATAATTCTGACCATTCCTTCCATCAAAACCATCCAGTCCAAAAGGGAAGAAACATAAACTACAAACTAAACATAATGCATTAAGTGTTATGATAATGTGTGTACTGTTCCATCAGCAACTTCTGCGACTTCTACTCCAATGTATGTCTAGAATCAGTCCACATTTCTCCATTGCCAGCATCCTTCTGTAAGACACTGTTATCTCTCCTGGACTACTGCCACCTCCTCCTACCTGCTCCTCAAGTTTCCCTTCCTGTCACCCCCATCCCATCCAACTCATAGCACTTTAAAATAATATCCAAACCCTCGAGGTGTGGTTATTGCCTCTCTCCCAGCCTCTCCCCTAACACTGCGTCTCCCAGCCTGGTCTCGGTCATTTCTCACAAGCAGCTAAATGCTTTCCTCACTCAGAAACCTGGTGCTATTTCCTCTGTCAGGAAACTTCCTTGTCTCAAATGTTACCTCTTTAGAAAGGTGGTGCTTGCCCTAAGTTCTCCACTTTAAAATTCATCTCTGTTTTGCTTTTAACTTTTATTTTAATAGACACTTATTTTTGTCTGTTTTCTGGATTTCTGTCTGTTTCCTCCACTAGTCTTCATGAAATCATCATACTCATCTGTCTGTTGAGTCCCTGTTGTATCCTCAACATCTAGCAGAGCACTTGGCCCTCAATAAATATTCGTTCATAGAACAGAGAAGTCACAAGGCCCTGTTGGACAAATATGGGGAGCATTTAGTCTCTCAGGATTAGAGAAAGGAAAAAGAGGGTCAGTCATTGTGTTAATTTCCTAAGGCTGCCATAAAAAATGTATCACAAACTGGATGGCTTAAAACAACCAAAATTTATTGTTCCTTCACTGTTCTGGAGGCCAGAGGTCTAAAATCAAAATGACTGCAGGGTTGGTTCTTTCTCAGGGACTCAGAAAGAAAATCTGTTTCAAGCCCCTCTGCACTCTTTCGGTGGCTGCCAGCAATTCTTAGTGTTCCTTGGCTAGTGACAGGGTAACACTAATTTGTTGCCTCCATTGTCACACGGCATTCTCCCGGTGTCTGTGTCCAAATTTTTCTCTTCTCATAAGGGACCCTAATCCAGTAGGACCTCACTTAAATCTAATTACATCTGCAATGAATATTTCTCAATAAGGGCATGTTCACAGGTATCAGAAAGTTAGGACTTAAATATATATTTTGGGGAAACACAATTCAACCCATGACATTCATCTATCTACCTTAGAATAGGGTCTTAACTGGATAAAGAGGATGTGGCACATATACACTATGGAATACTACTCAGCCATAAGAAATGATGACATCAGATCATTTACAGCAAAATGGTGGGATCTTGATAACATTATAAGGAGTGAAATAAGCAAATCAGAAAAAAACAAGAACTACATGATTCCATACATTGGTGGAACATAAAAATGAGACTAAGAGACATGGACAAGAGTGTGGTGGTTACCAAGGGTGGGGGGGGAGGGAGGACATGGGAGGGAGGGAGGGAGAGAGTTAGGGGGAGGGGGAGGGGCACAGAAAACTAGATAGAGGGTGACGGAGGACAATCTGACTTTGGGCGAGGGGTTTGCAACATAATTTGATGACAAAATAACCTAGACATGTTTTCTTTGAATATATGTACCCTGATTTATTAATGTCATCCCATTACCATTAATAAAAATTTATTAAAAAAAAAAAAAAAAGAATAGGGTCTTAAAAGATGAATAAAAGTTAAACTGGGGGGAGAGTTGGGCAAGTGCACAATTAGAGGAACAAACAGGACAATAAATTTAGCATTAAAAAAGATACCAAAATTGGCTGAGAGTAGCAGCTTTGAATTCTATAGGGAAAGTCTCAATTTTATCCTATTGTCTTAGTCTGATCAGGCTGTCATAACCAAATGCCATAGACTCAGTGGCTTAAACAATATAAACTTATTTTCTCACAGTTCTGAAGACTGAAAGACCCAGGTGCTAGCAGGGTGGGTGTCTAATAAGAGCTCTCTTTTTGGGTTACACGTGGCCATTTTTCTGTGTCTTCACATAGTGGAGAGAGATCTGTAATATCTCTTATTTTATTTATGATAACTGGGCCCTATTCTTATGACCTTATTTAACCTTTATCACTTCCTCATAGGTCTTATTCCCAAACACAGACACATCATTGGGGGTTAGGACTTCACCTTTAAGAATAGCAAATTACATTAGTAGTAAGGCAGAGAAATAGGAGATTCATCTGAGAGACATTTCAGAGGTGAAATTCTCCGGGCTTGGCAATGTCATAGAAGGTGTGATGGAGAAAGAGGGATTCAGAACAGATGTGAGACTCTGGTGGCACTTTGTATCAATCTTTTCTTCATTCAGTTGTATTTATGCACATCAGAATTTCTCTATTTTTCATCTTATACAACTAAGAATGTACCCCAATTTTCCTGACTCTAATTTTCTCTATTATGAAAGTTCTTTCCAAAACCTTGGCTCACTTATCTGGTTTCTTATAAGTCCTTCTCAGTCACCTCTCCTGGAAGGTTAAAATATGTCCCTTAACTGTCAATCCTACATAGTTCAAAACCTATTCTGATTTGATTATTCCTTGCTTAACTTTTTTTAAGTTGTTGATGTGTGGGCACCTGCTGCTTACATTGCCCTTGTGATTCTCTGTCCTAACATTTGTTTGTATCACCTCTGGCCTTACTAACCTATTTGGACATTCAACGATCTGGCTGCTCCCATCAGAGCAAGCTTAGTGCCAAGTTAATCTCTTCCAGCATGCTTCCTGCCGTCCTGGGCTTTCTCCCAGCTGGCCTTTGTTTCTGACATCTTGGCCTGTCTTTTCTCCCAAACTTTTCTTAGTGATGGAACTTTCTAGCTCAGGCAGCTAGGTGTAAATGAAGAATCCATTGAGACAACCAGTCTGCCGCCTCTTGCCCTGTTGAATTCATTGCCTCAGCAATTTGGTTCAGGGCTTCTTCATCATGGTAAACATTTGTTCTTTCAAAAGCATTGTTAAGTTTTATAACCTTCAAATTTATGATGTAAAAGTTTCTTCTAAATATGGAAAGACTAAACTAAATGTTTTTCCCTATAAGTTCCTCCACCTGACTGATCCTGACGGGCCAGTCCGTGCAAAGTCGACCCTCATTCAGCACAGGCAGCAGTCGGCCCCTGCCCTGGGGAGCAAAGTTATGGAGGACACAGGGCAGGGGTTCGTCTCCCTCCACACTGCTCGTGCTGGTCAGCCCTTTTATCCCTCGTGCTGTGCTCAGATCTTCTTCCTGGAATTATTTTTCTTTTGTAGTATAATTTTAAAGCTTTCAAGCAATAAGGATTTTCTCCAGAGAAAGTTCATGGAGCCTTTCTTTAGAGTTTTGATTGGTTATACTCCCATAGACAGCCTAAAGATTGTAATGTGTGAAATAGTGACTTCACATATGAAAATATGTAAACATAGTTATTGTATTATACTTCATCTAAGTAGTTTCTGTTTGGTTCAAATTACATATATATATATATATATATGTAATATATTGATATATATTCCTATATTTATCCTATAGATTGTATTTTTTTTTTTTTTTTACAGGGACAGAGAGAGAGTCAGATAGAGGGATAGACAGGGACAGACAGACAGGAACAGAGAGAGATGAGAAGCATCAATCATCAGTTTTTTGTTGCGACACCGTAGTTGTTCATTGATTGCTTTCTCATATGTGCCATGACTGCGGGCCTTCAGCAGACTGAGTAACCCCCTGCTCGAGCCAGTGACCTTGGGTCCATGCTAGTGAGCTTTTTGCTTAAGCCAGATGAGCCCGCGCTCAAGCTGGCAACCCCAGGGTCTCGAACCTGGGTCCTTCCGCATCCCAGTCCGATGCTCTATCCACTGCGCCACCGCCTGGTCAGGCTAGATTGTATCTTATAAACAGTTCAGGGTACACTTAATTTAAAAATTATTTGGATTTTAATATACATATTAAACTATTTGAAGGTGAATTTTGTGTATTTACCCTAAGGAGTAGAAAGTAAAAATCAATTCAGAAGGATAAGATTCCGGAGGGGATTTTACAGAAGACTAGATTGAACTACATGCCAAAAGTTCTCAGAAAGAACAAATTCAGTTGTTTCAAATGTATCAAATGTCATAATACAATTTTCAAATTTGAATACTGTTAACATTAGCTTCTCAATTTTTATGTGGCTTGTTAATATTAGTGTTCAGTCCCAAATGGCTTCTAAAACTATCTTATTGTTTTCCATTTAAATTGTGCTATTCGAAATTTGTAAGGTTATTCCACTTTAATATTCTTAGAAATGTTTATATTTAAGTGTAAAGGCAACATCTTTGAATGTGATATTGAAAATCAGATTGAATGTATTTTGTTATGGAGAAAAATAAATAGATATTTTACAGTATAAAATATTCAATTTATAGTTGTCATTAGAAAAGACTTTAGATTTTTATCTTACAAAAATAATGGAAAATTATAATCTTAGATTGGACATCCTGACTGGAGACTGCCCAAGGTAAGTGTGCTTCTAGTAAGTTGGCAATTTCCAAGATGGTTACTCATGGTTGCTATTCATCAAATACAATATGGCCCATTAAGACTTTAGTACTGGGGTTGACAGGCAATTTTTTCTGTTAGACTCTTCTACATCCAGTTTTGTGCTACCTGCCATTATGAAGTTTTAGAAGCTTCACCTGCTTTATAATCCTTGAAATATAAAATTAGCATTACATTACAAAATGGTGCACCATAGAATTCTTTTTAGATAAAAAGTTTTTAACATGGCACCGCCACCAGCAGGGCCACGATCCAGCCTGCCTTTGAGGGGACTATATTGTGATTACTCTCTCAGGGGTTATTGTCACAAATCAGAACGGTGGATTCCCTCTGATCTTCCTTCCATACACAGAGCAGCTTTGTTCAGAGAACCAAGAGTTTTTCATAGACTTTTTTTTACATAATAGGCTAACTGACAGAGGTCCTTAGGATATGTAGCTAAGATGAGTCTCTCTTTATTCACAGAAGGTGTGCTGGAACTCAAATCCTAAGGGCTCCTGGGATCTTGCATCCAATTGGTGAATAAAGAGACTAGAATCCTCTCATTTCTACTTCTCTGGCTCAGAACCCTCCTGCTGTCTCCTTTCCCACCACCACCATCCCAGTTCCGGTCACTAACATCTCTTGCCTATGTCGCTGCCACAGCTTCTTTGGCCTTCATCCTCACCTCCCAGAAGTCTACTGTCTATATTTCAGTGTTTCTAAAAAGCAAATACTTCCAATGTTTCCTTCTGTCACCAGGATAAAGTCCAAACCCCTCTAGATGGCATAAATTTTTATCTTTTCTATATTCGGCTCTCACTATCCTGTATGCGGTCTCTTTGTATTTCCTCATGTGTTACTTGATCCTAATCATTTGCATGTACTGCCCTTGGCCTGTAATGTTGCCCTGCTCTGCTCTTTCTCTGCCTCCTGTACTGCCTTCCCTTATCCCTCCCTGACAAACCCTTTTGCCTGCTTAATTTAACTCATCAATTAGATATATCCACTCTGGAAATCTTCTCTAACTCCCCAAACTAAGTTAAGTACCATGCTTGTGCACTCCCTAAAATTGCAATGCCTTATTTATTTGTTACCTTCCCAACTAGACCATCATCAGCGTCCGGAACATGACCACCATGTGCTCTTCATTATTGCATCCTCAGCATCTGTGGTTTTGCACGACACATCATAGGTATTTGCTTTTATATTTGTTAAATGAATATTGCCTTGTGCCCATTTGCTCTTTCTTCCTAATTTTGTTTCTATATTTCATCAGCTCCTGGACTTTTTGAGCTTCTCTTCTGCATGCTACCCTGTAATTGTCACCACTGAACCTGACATCCACTTTGGCTTTTCTGATTTTGAGCTTGGCAGTTGTTCTCTCTCTGATGGCTTTTGAACCAGCCCTCTGTCGCTCTCTGTTGCTCTTGCTTTGGGAAACTACCCTCACTCTGGCATCGTCTGCCCTGCCGATGTCTTTTCTGAGCCTGCACAGGTAAGAGCATGGGTGGATGGGATTAGATATTTTGTTCCCAATTATCTGTTACTACTGTAGTTCTACGCAAAAGTAAAAAACTTTGACTATCTTTTTGACAGAGAACTAACTACTCTGGAGCCTGTAACTGTCATCTGAATCCATCACAGTGCAGTCACGTTTTCCTTACTGGGTGACTGAGAGAGGCGCTTCTGCTAAAACAGACTTGCCTCTGCTCCCCTCAGCCTATTCACTGTGATCATCTGGTCTTTAATTAGCTGCTTCCTGCAAAACCTTAGCTATCTCTTGTCTTTATCTGGGTCTGCTTTCTGCAAGTCTTAGCAAGATTCAGGGAGAAACACCTTAATCATTGCCTTCTCTACAGCCTCCATTTTCTTTTTTCTTATTTCCAACTTCTAACACAAAGGATAGAGACAAAAATGCTCCTTTCCGATCCTTTCCAAAGCTTCGAGATTTTCCTCCCAAAAGAAGAGTGAGACTAAATTATTCTCCCAGTTCTGTTTTCCCCTCTTCTCTGCCTCTTGTTCTGTTGAGTGTTTTGTCCTCCTCAAGAGTGACTTTATTTATCTTTTCATATACCTACCTGGCCATTTGCATGTCTTCTTAGGAGAACTGTCCATTCAAGTCCTGTGCCCATTTTGAAATCAGATTATTTGCACTTGTTTTGTTTTTGCTATTGAATTGGAGGGGCTCTTTATAGTCTTTGAATATTAATCCCTAATCAGATTTAGAGTTGCAATTATTTTTCTCCCATTCTGTAGACTGCATTTTCATTCTGTCATTTCCTTTGTTGTATAAAAGTTTTTTAGTGTGATGTAGTCTCACTTGTCTATTTTTGCTTTGTTATCTGTGCTTTTGGTGTCCTGTCCTGGAAATGATTGCCAAGACTGATATCACTTTCCCCACTTTTCTCTAGGAGCTTTCAGTTTCAGGTCTTATATTTCAGTCTTTAATCCATTTTGATTTTTGTGAATCCTCAAAAAATAAAAAATAGAAATGCCATATGATCCTGCAATCTTACTTCTGGGTATTTATCCAAATTTATTTATATCAGGATCTTAGAAGAGATATTTTCACTCCCATATTTAGAGCTATATTATTCACAATAGCCAAGAGATAGAGACAACCTAAATTTTTTTTGATGGATTAATGGGTAAAGAAAATATGAAGCATGCATACATTAAAATGTTATTCAGCCTTTAAGAAGGAAATCTTTTGGCCCTGGTCAGTTTGCTCAGTGGTAGAGCGTCAGTCCAGTGTGTGGATATCCTAGATTCAATCCCCGGTCAGGGCACATAGGAGAAGCATCCGTCTCCCCCCGCCTCCCTTTTCCTCCTCCCCTTCTACAGGCATGGCTCAATTGGAGTGAGTTTGTCCAGGTAGGATGGCTGCACAGCCTCCACCTTGGGCACTGAAAAGAGCTGTTGTTGAGCAATGGAGCAATGTTACAGATGGGCAGAGCATCACCCCCTAGTGGACTTGCAGGGTGGACTGCAGTCAGGGTGCATGCAGGAGTCTGTCTCTATCACCCCTCCCCTCACTGAATAAAAAAAAGAGAGAAAGAAAATCCTTCATATACAACAACACAAATGAAACCTGAGGGTAGTATGCTATGTGAAATAAGCCAGTCACAGAAGGACAAATGCTGCATAATTCTACTTCTGTGAAGTATCTAAAATAGCCAGACTGACAGACAGAGAGAGTAGAATGCTGATTGCCTGTAAAGAGGGAAGTAGAGTTGTTATTGAACAGGTATACAGGTTCAGTTGTGCAAGATAAAAAAGTTTTAGAGATCAGCATTGTGCTTGTAGTGAACAATGCTGTGTTGTACATATAAAATTGGTTAAGAGAGTAGATCTCACATTGTGTTCTATCATAAAAACGTAACTGTTAATTGTGATGTTGGCTTCTTATTGAGACAGGTACTTCTAGCAATTTAAATCACTTTATAACCTTCTACAGACTAGTTCATAAGAGAGTTTGAATGAAATTTCCTTTCAAAAACGAAACAACTCAAGTAGTAACTAATTTTGTAACAGCATCACCTCTGTACACCCTCAGAGAGATCTCCAAGTATATAAGTCCTCATTTATTTGTGACACAAATTGATAATTTCTTAGTGGTCAAGAAAAGAGAATAAACTTTCAGTTCTAAATATCTGTTGGAGGAGTTTACTAGTGTCTGCAGAACCCTGTAGAAGAGAACTTTCTAGATCATCCTCAAATGTAATGGGAGATAGAGGAAAGTAGAAATGGGCTAGATGGTGATACAGGGAGACTTGACTTGGGGTGGCAAACACATAATGCAATAATGTATTGTAGAATTGTGCACCAGAAACCTGTATAATTTTATTAACCAATGTCACCCCAATAAATTCAATAAGAAATTTGAAAACAGGATGAGTTTTATTTTCAGGACAGGGAGATAAGCTGATATATGACTTTGTATTTGATAATATCTGTGCAACACTGTGTAAATTAAACTCAGCTAATGTTTTCATGATAGTTGTTCCACTGGTCTGCAAAGTAATGGGTGTAACGCTAATGGAAATGACTTTGCTTGACCAAAGCAACCTCATGGTTAGGAAGAAGAAAATTATTAGAGACCTACAGCACTGCTGTCCAATAGAAATAATGCAATCCACATATGTAATCTAAAAGTTTCTTGTAGCCATATTAAAAATAAACAAGTGGAGCATCGGCCTAGCGTGTGGAGGACCCGGGTTCGATTCCCGGCCAGGGCACACAGGAGAAATGCCCATTTGCTTCTCCACCCCTCCGCCGCACTTTCCTCTCTGTCTCTCTCTTCCCCTCCCACAGCCAAGGCTCCATTGGAGCAAAGATGGCCCGGGCACTGGGGATGGCTCTGTGGCCTCTCCCTCAGGCGCTAGAGTGGCTCTGGTCGCAACATGGCGACGCCCAGGATGGGCAAAGCATCGCCCCCTGGTGAGCAGAGGTCGCCTCATGGTGGGCGTGCAAGGTGGATCTCGGTCGGGCGCATGCGGGAGTCTGTCTGACTGTCTCTCCCTGTTTCCAGCTTCAGAAAAATGAAAAAAATAAATAAATAAATAAAATAAACAAGTGAAGTTCATATTAACTTTTCATATTCATTTAATCATATTATCTTTAACCAAATATATCTAAAAGTTTATCATTTCAACATGTAATCAATTAGATATAGTAAATGAAAGGCTTATTTGGTACTAAATCTTTGAAATTCCGTGTGTATATCACACTTACAGCACATTTCAATTGTGACGAGCCACATCAAGTGGTCCAAAGCCCCATGGAGCTATTGGCTATCACCCTGGATGGCACAGATCTGGAGCCTAAAGGGAGTGGCTGTCTCAGGTATCATCAGAGTGCCTGTAAGATGAAATCTGAGGATCAGAACCTCCCCCTATGTCCTTACCATGACACCCATAAAATCTTCCAGAGTCAGATGCCAACTCTGGGAAAAAATTAAGATTAACATTTTTAATATGAGTGAGATTAAGTTGCTTCATAGAATGAGGTCCTAAAGGGCAGCTTAAATTTAGGTATTAATGAATCAGAAATTTGTGTTTCTTGCACTCTCAAATTTGTGGTCTAAATTCCCTAATCATTACATTTACTTTACAAAGTGATTTTGCTTATTAAATGGCAATATTTACACAAAGACAATAATGCATGACACTTAGAAGACACTCAGTACCTTCTCGTTTCTTCAGTTGATTCAAAATCAAAACAGTCCAAGGCCACAGGTTTTATCTCTTTTAAGATCAATAAACTTTTTGCCTAACCAGGCAGTGGTGCAGTGAATACAGCATTGAACTGGGACGCAGAGGACCCAGGTTCGAGACCCTAAGGTCGCCAGCTTGAGTGCGGGCTCATGGGTTTGAGCAAGGCTCACCAGCTTGAACCCAAGGTCGCTGGCTCAAGCAAGGGATCACTCGGTCTGCTGTAGCCCCCCCATACCTGTCAAGGCACATATGAGAAATCAATCAATGAACAACTAAGGAACCACAATGAAGAATTGATGTTTCTCATCTCTCTCCCTTCCTGTCTGTCTGTCTGTATCTGTTTCTCTTTCTGACTCTCTCTGTCTCTGCCAAAAAAAAAAAGATCAATAAACTTTCACAGATGGGTTTTTGAATGTGATCACTGCAGTCATTAAGGGAGAAAGTGTAGATGTGTAAGTGCCACTTATTTTTACTAAAGGATGACCAAATTAAATCATATGACATTCTTATATCTATGTTATCTGTGTCTTTATGAAGACCAGCACTCAGAAATGGAAAAATACAGATACTAGGAGTATAAGTATAGATGTGTACATTGGATCATTCATTCATAAATAGACTAAACAAAAATGCTGGAAAATACACTTAGAGCTAAGTGTTGAAATTGTTTTATAAGTGAAGAAAACACCCTAAGCACAGAAAACAAAGTATTCTGGGTTTTTTTTACTGTTTTTTGAGACACATACTGAATTTGTTGTTGCTTAGATCAAATTTGAATGGCTATTAACCATAAATGTAATATGCTGGATGGAGGAACGCAATTTTCCATGATTATGGCAGAAATACACCATGGAAATATCTTGGAAAAAAGATGAGGATTTTGAAGAAAAGATTCAGATCCTTCTTTGTATAATACTGTATAGCAATGAAATCCAAATAACTATTACCTGAAGACAGTATTATAGTTAGAATATAGGTATAATTATTTTAACAAAGACTCAAAATAGCACTGGTATAAACAATATAAAAATCTATTTCTCTCTTATGGAATTATTTAAGAGTAAGCAGTCCAGAGCAGACATGATGGCTTATCAGTGTCAAAAACTTGTATCCCTCTAGCTTATAGCCTGTACCACACTTAACCAGGGCAAGAACTTGACCTTGTTTTTGAGAATTATGCCCTGGCTCTTCTTGATATGTGCACCCTGTCCACAAACTGGAAGTCTTCAGGGCCAAAGAAGTACGCCTAAGCGGCCATGATAAATACATGGCTAGACACTCTTTCTTGGATCTCCAGATGGTTTATGCCTCAAACTAACAAAGCTCAAATGATAGGTTTTTATCCTCATACAACTCCATGGATAAAAGTGTACAGTCTACATGCTGATGACTGAGTATGTGTGATCATACACATGGTGTGATATCTCTGCGGGCCCCACAGCGAGCCAGCTCACATGTAGGATGCTCCTGTAGGCTACCTGTGGTATTAGGCTCCTCCCATGTTAACCAAGCATAGACAGCACCATTCCCAGAGAACCAAGTCACGGTGAAGGTTGATGGCTGATGATGGGTCAATGATTCATGTTGTGAATCAAGGAACAGAGAAGGTAGCATTCATCCAACAGAAGAGAAGCTCCTGTGCAGGGAAGTTTTGTTGTGAGTTGAGCATAAGAAAGGAGAGGATAATTGACAGATAGGAAAATAAGCAGAAAGTATTCCAATAATTCACAAACTATGTACAGTCACAAGCTCTTGCCCCACACATTGGGATGAAAATGTTTAAGAATCCAGGATTGTATGTATTTTAGAAAGGTATTAAAGTGAAAATACTACATATTATACAGCTTCCCACTAGGGTCTGATGCAGGACTCAGTAATCAGATACATCAGTGTTTCTACAGCAAAATGTGAATATTTACACTAAGTGGAATAAATAAACAACATAAATGATCTCTGTCAGCTTAGGTCTGGTTTTACCTTCAAGTGAATTAAGGAAAATACGTTTAGTTTCCTGAGTGTTTTGGGTTTTGGAAATGGGTATGAACGATTATGGGCCTGTATTCCTTCCTTCAACACAAATTACTAGTTTGGGGATAAAGATGCTGCAGACTCTAGCACTCTGTTTGCTGCTTCATTTCCAAGATTTGCTTCCCAATGTGCTCTGCTGCCCTGGGAGAGCTCCCGATTATGTTATATGTAAGTGCAATGAGATTACAATTTCATTCGTTTGGTAGACATGACTAATTTATTGAACACCTACTACGGGCCCATGTCACACATAAACAGTATAGTATAGTGTCTCAGCTATTCTAGTAAGTGGCCTTCTGGAGTCTAGAGCCATGGATTCCTAAATTCTAGACTTCATGGTTTAAAAAGGCTATTCAAACTGAAAAGTAAAAAACATGTCTTTACACCTTTTTCTCAAAAGACTTTGATGGTGAAATCTATCCTTAAATTATTACTTTGAATCATCTAAGAAAACACCATTATTCAACAAGTTTATGTGAAATTAATCTTGACCAGCAAGTAATACTTGAAAAAAATGTCTGTTCTTGAATTATCTAGGGTTTTTTGGGAGGGGGGTTGTTTTTTTGTTTTTTTGTTTTTACAGAGACAGAGAGTCAAAGAGAGAGATAAGTAGGGACAGACAGATAGGAACGGAGAGAGATGAGAAGCATCAATCATCAGTTTTTCATTGCGACACCTTAGTTGTTCATTGATTGCTTTCTCATGTGTGCCTTGACCATGGGCCTTCAGCAGACCAAGTAACCCCTTGCTTGAGCAGAGACTTTGGGTCCAAGCTGGTGAGTTTTTACTCAAACCAGATGAGCCTGCACTCAAGCTGGCGACCTCAGGGTCTCGAACCTGGGTCCTCGGCATCCCAGTCCGATGCTCTATCCACTGTGTCACCGCCTGGCGAGGCTCTAGGTTTTTTATTATTATTATTATTAATTTAATTCTTTTTCTTAAATGATAGGTTCTCTCTCCACCATTCATTTCCTTGGAAGAAATGTTTTGATTATAAAACACAAAAAATCAAAAGGTTTTTTATTATCCAAACAAATAAAAAACACAGCAAAAGATTTATTATTGCGATATAAGTTAAAACTTGGCTTTAATTAATTTGAAAGTGGAAAAATGACTATCTTTTGAGGCACAGATTTAATTTGACACACTGGAACCAAGAACTGCTATTGAAGAATTCATTTTCATTGTTCTGTTTTTATTCCTGTCCAATGATTCCAATATTCCATGTTTGTAAAATAGCTGGATATTCACCCTTAAGTATTAAAGTGATCATCAAAGGATTTTAAATGGTCTTCCAGATTTGGAATTTCTCTTATGTAATAAAAGCATGCCAGAGAATAGCTTAAATGGGAAACTTGAAAGATGGGACCATAACACAAGATCATGTCAAAACAGAAAAAAAAACAAAACCCCACTAGTGATATAATCTGGCATGACACAAAGGAGAGAAAGCCGTGGCTCTGAACTTATGGAAAATCAATCCAGTGTTTTAAGTTTTGTGCCAATACCATGTCTGGAACAAAGCTTTTAGCCATGACGGAGTATGATTTACACCTTCATAATTTTCTGTATCTGATGCCAGCGGCCTATAGGAAAAGCCAACCCATGAGTTACAAGCAGGCAATCTCTGTCTTTCATTTGACAAGAGCAAATTTGATAAATAGAAGTGTTGTTTTTACATTTCTTACAAGCCTCGTTAACCCAAGGAATGAATAATAGCGCAAAGCTTTGAGCCAGTTGCCAAAGTGTGCATATGATTATAACAATGTGACATGTTGGACACTGGAGAAATAGGCCAACAACTATTCATGCTAGGGCAGAATCTTGTCACCATATAGAATATTGAAATTGAATGTGTTAAACTTTACCAGCCAGTATAGCTGACACAAGAATCATGATACATTAGCAGCACACACTTGTAGGGCAACGTACTTACAATAATTCAGATGTTTGTTGGATATTTAGCTGCATAGGGAAGTTAAACTCCAATGCAAAATAGGTCAGTACAGAAAACTTATAGTCCTTGAAAGAGCTAAAAACCTTACATTTGTTCTATAACCAGAACTTGAACACATTCTTTTAAGAGCTAATTTTGCCTGAATGAGATTATTCTCATATCTTATGCTGTATTTTGGATATCTTTCCCAAAATATTAGAACATTCTTAATTGTGCATTCAAAATTACTATCTGTTTTAGATGATTATTCATTCCATATATTTATTATTGCTAATCATAATAGCACAATGCTAGTCAGACAACGATGAGCATAAGCTCATTTTATGTTCTGTCAGTTGAAAGGCTTGCTAAGTGTATTACTATAACACATTTAAGGCATTTTATAAAATGTACATTGAAGTAATTTTTTGATAAAAGAACCTGATCAATTCCATATCCCTGCGTCCCACCCACAGGATATATTGTCAAAAATAGTGTATATTCTACTCTTTTCAATTTTCAAAATTGTTCATCTAAAAGAAAAAGAGGATTTTATTTAAAATACCATGATGATAGAAGATATATTTACCTTCTTCACAATTAAGACATTAAAAAAATATCGAGAATTTAATTCTTGAAGTGTTTAAGCATCAAATTTTAATTTTGATGTGGCGGATTATTAGGAGGGAAAGGTGATATAAATCCAACTTAGCTTCTCTTGTTTCATTCCTTGAAGAGACGAAGTCCTTCCGGGAACTGAAACCTGCTGAGAAGGGTGATCAGAGGTCACTTGACTCTTTGGGTCTTGTTTCATATTCCTGAACTTAGTGATATTCTTATATATGAACCAAAATGGCCCAGGTAATTTCTTACTGACATCATTTCTTTCTACCTGATCACTGCTGAAATTTATACATGTTTGAGAAATAAACAGAAAATGAAATAAAAGTTGGATCTGTAATTTCAGCTCAATAAAATACCTTGTGAGAATTAGTCATATAATTCAAGCAAATGTATGGATTCATTTTTTGTTTTTTGTTTTTTGCATAAGTCAGCAACCAAAGAGCCAGAGTGGAAAATATATAGAATTCAGTCTTTCAGGTTGAATACTGCTACATATTTCAGCACTGTATCTCACCACTCTGCTGACATTTATCACAGGGCTAAAGAAGAGCTATTCCTCTTATGTGTTTCACTTCTAGTCTCCTTTCTAACTGTTCCACTGTAACATTTCTTAAAAGCATGGACTGCTTTTTGTGCACTCAATATACTGTCTGAACTGTTTTTTCTTTGAGCAGTATTGACATCCAGTGGAGACTCAGAATAATTACAGGTGTATCAAAATCCCTAAGGACATAGCCCAGATGGAAGTCTGATTTGAGATAAATATCACACAATTCAGCAACAAAAATAAGCTTTCTCTGTACCCATAATTGAAATAGAATGAAAGGAACAACAACTTAAAAGGGAGCAAATGCATAAGAGAAAACTTGTGACCTAGGGTTATAAAAGAGTTCTTGGATATGACACCAAATTGAACATGAAAATTAAAAGCTTTTCTCTGCAAAAGACACCGTGAAGAGAAGAAAAAGACAACCTATAGAATGGGGAATATACTTGAAAATCACATATTTGACAAAAGATTTGTGTCCAGAATATATAAAGAACTCTCAAAACTCAATAGTAAATATCTGCTTTTACCCAAGATAAATAAACAAGATATGGTTTTAGCATTCTGACTAAAACAATAAAAATAGAACAGATAAAAATATAGCACATGGGTTTGGAGATACTGGCCATCAGGCAGTATCTGTTATGCAGTCTACATACACAAATTTAGATGTCTAAAATTAATTCCAAGATGTTCTGAGAGTGGATATGACAGAAACATATTTGTAGAATATTATACACAGTAATTGGAACTTATATTTTGTATTCATATTTCTCTTGTCTTACAAAGATATATAAAATATAATACATCTTTAAATAAAATTTGAGAATTGACAGAAAATGGTAGCGTGAGGTCTTTTACCTGTAGAATCAGCCCTGGCTCAGTAGCTCAGTTGGTTGAAGCATCCTCCTGATATACCAAAATTGCCAGTTCAATCCCCAGTTAGGGCACATATAAGAATCAACCAATGAATGCATAAATAAGTGGAACAGAAATCTCCCTCTCTCTCTCTCTTTCTTTCTCTCTCTCAAATCAATTAAGAAAATACCTGTAGAATCATCCAAGGGAGAAGCAAATGCAATGATTGCCAAAACAAATAGAATTAAGCATATTATTATTTGTGATGAATAGGATTAAGGCAACACTGGCAGTCAACCTGAGCTACAAATACTGTCTTTGGAAACACTTCTGCCAGAAGCCATACACTCCCATCCCAGTCCTTTCCAGCATAAACTTCAACAGCTGGTTGAGACAGGATTTCTTGTCTTCCCAACTTACCCCTTTGTCTAATTGCCCGGTACATTTAGTAGCTCCCTGAAGTGTTTCAGAGATTCGAGACTCAACCCTCTTCCCTCCATTGCAAAGCCACTTGGCTTTCTAGTTCAGTGTTTTATACCAGGTCTCTGACTATATACACCCTGCAGCTTTGTTTGGAACTTGACTCTGGCTTCATCATTCAATTCTGTCTTTCAAATCTTGTTTTTCTCCCTGTTCATCTTTAACTGATAGGTCGATCTTGACCAACTTCTGTGTTATCCCTGGATCTTCAGCTCAAATCCAGCATCCTGGATACATGAAATCATGAGTATTGAAACTACAATAAGAAAATACCCCACAACAACAACAAATAGAAGAGTACAGAAAATCAACTCTCAAAAGGAATGAGTAAGAATTATTACATATCCTCAACAAGATAAAAAGAGGAACAGCAAGTATAGGCTTGGTTGCATTGTAGAACTGTTCAGGTTGATAGCAGTGGCAGGAAGGTACAGGCATTCCTATGGAGAATCATACCAGTGGAATAATAGATGCCAGAAAAATGTGCAGGGCCTATAATAAGAAGCAATAATGTAAGAGAAGACGAAAGCTGTGGAAAGTCGTACAGCAATCTAACTGAAAGTTCATATCCATTTCTGAAGGAAAGCCAAGGACGAAATGTCAGCACACACACTCAGAGGTCTAATTGAAGAACATTTTCCGGGATTAAAAAGAAAACAGAAATTGGACATCTAAAAGGCTTTCTCCTTTCCCATTAAATCAGTAAAGTAGCCACATTCTGGTGAAATCTTTAAATTTCAAGGAAATTTAAAGAAGTTTTAAAGCTTCCAAGTCTAAAAATAAGACTACAGTAAAAGAAGCCTGTGTCAGGACATTCTCAGCCTTCTCTTCTGTGACACCGCATGCCAGAGATAATGAGGTGATGACTTCATAGAACAGGCAGGGAAGGGTTGGCTCAGGAATACTTACCAGGCAAGCTGTCATCTGTAGTGGAGAGATGCTATTTGCTCTGCACAGTTGAATACTCTTCCTTCAGAGTGCACTGTGGACATTATCCAGAATTCCCAACACCCCTCCCCAAAAAAAAATTCTTGAATGAGAAGACAAATTGACTGTCAGTAAAATTAACTTCAGGGATAAGCAAATGAGAGAAATGAGACATAAATTTACTGAAAGGAGAAAAATGATGTTAATAGGTCAATGTAATTAAATCTCATAACACATGTAAATGAGGAAGTCAATCTCACATGGAACTACTTGCAGATTGTTGAAAGATAGAAGAAAAAAAACCAAAGTGGTTAAAATTCTTCTCCAAGCTGAAGTAAAAAATTATTGCATTTGATTAAGTAACTTTAAATTTATGATTTCTAATACTGATAGAATTTGTGGAATGTCAGCTGTGTTATAAGCATGACTAAACATGTGGCCTTTATTTCCCATATCTTACCTAAATGTTCATCTTTATTCTTTTCATTAATTCAACAAGCATATATCAAATGTTCATTGTGCCGGGCCCTACTCTAGATGCTGGGGCACACTTGAGCCTTCAGCTCTCCTGCTGACTCCAGACATGAGGAGGGGTACTAATTTGTTGAGTCAAGGTCGAGCATATCACTGCTTTCCAGAGTTACTTAAGTGAAGCTTTTGGTGTGATGAGCCCAGATGGTCAAGTTTCTTGTGTCTATGTGATGTAGCTGTTTGAGTGTTTCTTTGAAATGTCTGTTAAAATTGCAATCCATTGATAGGTAAGATGGGACTGGGGTTGACAACAATGTGGGGGGAAATCTCTGCCGTGGGAAGACTAAGGTTGAGTCAGAGAGCAGGAGGTAGAAGGCTTAGGTGAGTTACTCTAAGCTTAAGGGGAAACGGTGCTTTTACTTTAGAATCTTTAACTAGGATTGGTTTTTCCTTGCTTCTTGCCCCCAGGTGAATAACAAGATGAGTCTAAGGGAAAGAGGCCAAGGAGACCACTTGCTGTTTTGCCGCTTAAGACTGAGTGCATTTTTTAAAATTACATTATGGTTTTGGTATGATACAGTTCAATTAAGAGGGCTAGGAATTTTTAGATAAGGATTGAGGTCAAAATCCTCAGTGTGGCATTTTCATGAAAGTTATTTTCAATAACAACAACAAAAAATATATATTCGGAGGTAAAATCTGTTTTTACACTGATTAGAAAAAACTGCTTTTAGAGTTTTACATAATACATTAGCATATTATCTAGCAGCAAACTTTATTTAATCTTGGTTAATTCAGCATTTCTCAACCAAAACTGACCACAGGACTTTTTTATGTGAAATGCCTATTTACAGGTTGGAAACAGTATGATTGCTTATATAACACTGTTTTGGAGTAATAGAGTGACTGTTACTTGGAGCTGTTCTCATGTCTGTATACAGTAACAGTAATAATTATAGCTAATAGATATTGCTTTCTTACTATATGCCAGACACCATTCTAAATGCTTTATATGTATTGCCATTTAATCATCAATCATAGCATCACTATGTGGTAGGCCCTATTTAACAAATAAGGAAACTAAGACACAGAGAGATCAAATAACTTACCCAAGAACACTCAGTCAAACAGGCTAACTCAAGAATCCAGGCTTTAAGTACAGCACTGGGTTGCCTCCTGCCAAGTGATAAATGTCTTCCTATATAGCACAGTTAATAGATGTTAAAAGCCAGAAGTGTAGTTCTTAGGGCTTGGCCATCTCCTTACCTCTTTCCAACTTGAAGACTTAACTCATATTAGGCATTGAAGAAAATGACAAATGTAGCTCTCATACTTAGCCTACTGACAATCAGGAAAGGAAAACAGACAAGTAAAACAATAAATGCAACCCACTGTGATTCATACAGTAAGAAAAGCATATATCCCTAGGTTTCAGATTACCTCACAACAGGTTAGCAAGGGCACCAGCCAATTAGAATGGAAGCTGCCTTCTATCCTGGTATTTCCCCTTTTCTTGCTAGAGGATGTAGTGATCAGAGAGTCATGAGGTGAGCCCAAGATACCCAAAGTATTGGAGCACTGTGAGAGTTTAGAAATATGCCTGTGGTCTAGTTTACACAAAAATATTTCAATGTTTTAATAACTGATATAACCATATAGCAGCTACATAAAGTTTGCGTATATAAAGGGGATTATATACTTTTTGCTCTCAACCAAAGGCAGCAAAGCTGCCCTCAAACTGGCTAAATTTAAGACATAAGATGAGGAAGCTAATTTCCTCTCTCCTCTACCCATGTTGTGCTTCTCTTCCAGCCTGCAGCAGACTTGATCACTGATCATCTCTCTCAGTATTTCCCTACTTGTGATATTTCTACCTTTTGTAGCAAACACAATGACTTTAGGAGGCCCACAAATGAGTTTTTTTAATTTTTATGTGTGTGTGTGTGTGTATATATATATATATATATATATATAGAGAGAGAGAGAGAGAGAGAGAGAGATAGTAAATCAACCTATGATGTTGTGGACATTACTGCTTAAAATGAGGCTATTTTTTTGAGTTTAAAGAAATAATACCACAGATGTGTGAGAAAAAGACAAAAATGAAGCTATTAAATAAAGGATTAGGTCTGGGAAAATAAACTGAGATGCCTTTCTTCATTCCTCTGCCATTTTTCTATACTATCTCTCACTGCTACACTTAAATAATCAATTTTTCATTTCATCCTATTTTTTCTAGGTCTCTTTCCTCCTCCTTTTATACAAAGTCTATTGCAATCCCTCATTGAACTAATTGATTTCATATTCATAGCAGCTGGAAGCTTTTGAAAGCCAGTAATAGAAGTTCAAGTTAAACTATCTAAAGTTAAAGAAGAAAATTTATTGGTCTAAATATCCAAACCACAGAGATGTGGATCCAAATTCATAAAATGGCTGGACCCAGGGGCTAGATACTTTCAGAACTGACACTACTGTTCCAGAGTGTTTGCCTCTTTCTTTCCTGCAACAGACAGACTTTTCCCATGTGACAGTTAACATGCCAGCATTCACCTCTAGGGTCATGACTTGAGAATGTTGAAACCAATTTAAAAAATTTTAATAGGCCCAGTTAGAAAATTTTGGAAGAAGAATTCTGACTGGACAGAACTAAGACACATATTCAGTATAAATACATGTTTAGAGTAGAAGAAAATGCTATCCCCCAAAGACAGGAAACTTACCAGAAAAAAATGTGAGTTAAATCTTAAAATTTTAACTATATAGAATAAACAGTGTCTTATGTAATTGTATGCCAAATTTTGGGTATTTGGGAAATTTGTTTATTATTAAAGAACATCAGGTCCTTATAAGCTAAGAAATTTTGTAAGAATATGTTAAAAGGTTGATCCCATATCATATGAAGTGTTCTAGAAGATTTGATAGATGGGGAGATGCTTGAAGGATGAGTAGCAGTTTGCTCCGTAAGCAGTAGTTAACAATCTAGGCCAGGGGTAGTCAACCCTTTTATACCTACTGCCCACTTTTGTATCTCTGTTAGTAGTAAAATTTTCTAACCGCCCACCAGTTCCACAGTAATGGTGATTTATAAAGTAGGGAAGTAACTTCACTTTATAAAATTTATAAAGCAGAGTTACAGCAAGTTAAAGCATATAATAATAATTACTTACCAAGTACTTTATGTCGTATTTTTGCTAAGTTTGGCGGAAGAAATCTTTATAAAACAACTTACTATAGTTAAATCTATCTTTTTATTTATACTTTGGTTGCTCCACTACCACTCACCATGAAAGTTGGAACGCACACTAGTGGGCGGTAGGGACCAGGTTGACTACCACTGATCTAGGCAGAGGAAACAGTATATGAAAATTCAAGGTAGTATAAAGTAGCAAAACCTGAGGGAATATTTACCAGCTATTTGGTTTATTTCATCTTTATTATTCTATACAGGACTTACAGAGGCTAGGACAAAAACAGAACATTGCCACATTCACCCAGAGAGATAATAGAAAAAGGGAAAGGGAGTAGTATGAGCCAAGATAGGCTAACTGCTGTAAAAAGCAACCTGATGGTCTCAGGGGCTTAATGAAATACAAAATGTATGTCAGGTCACAGTCCAATGAGATAGAAAGGGGAATATGAATGGAATCTATACTCCATGCAATCATCCAGGGACCCAGGATTCTTTCAGCCTGTGGCCTTACTATTGTCTAGAACAGTGCTTCTCAAACTCCGGTATGCATCAGAATCACTTGGAGGACTTGTTAATCCATCTATCACTGGGCCTCACCTATTTAGTAGGTCTAGGGTGGGTGCCAAGAACCTGCATTTTGAACAACTTATCAGGTGATGTGCAGTTACTGGTCCAGGGATGCCCTTTTGAAAACCAGTGCTGGAGAGCCTCTAGGGCAGGGGTCCCCAAACTTTTTACACAGGGAGCCAGTTCACTGTCCCTCAGACCATTGGAGGGCCAGACTATAAAAAAAACTATGAACAAATCCCTATGCACACTGCACAGATCTTATTTTAAAGTAAAAAAACCAAAATGGGAACAAATACAATATTTAAAATAAAGAACAAGTAAATTTAAATCAACCAACTGACCAGTATTTCAATGGGAACTATGCTCCTCTCACTGACCACCAATGAAAGAGGTGCCCCTTCCGGAAGTGCGGCGGGGGCCGGATAAATGGCCTCAGGGGGCCGCATGTGGCCCGCAGGCCGTAGTTTGGGGACCCCTGCTCTAGGGACTTCCTTCAGCACTCAGTTGGTGAAGGGGAAAGAAGACAATGCTTAGGAAGGACAAACTACTCTGAAATACCTTAGTTCCCAGAAGGCAAACATCACTTCTGTTCACATTCTATTGTCAAAAACTACTCATCCCTAGATACAGGAACTCTGGGAAATGTAGTCAAGCAATGTGTCAGAGAAATAAGGAAAACACAAATTTTGTGAGCACTAACAGTTGGTTTACAAAGTATAAGTAAACTAAAAGTTTCAAATAAAACATGAAAGGTCCTTCAATGGGCAAAGGTGATGATTTGGTTACTGAATCGTGATAGATTAAGAAACAACATTGGTTTTGTAGATTTCATGTCAGAGAATATTTTGTTGTTGTTGTTCAGCTCTCTTATTCTTTCTTTCAAAAAATATATAAAGATTTAGAATTCTTCTGGATAGGTTTATTAGATAGTTTCTTCACACACTTGCCCCAAATTTTAATTTGCCTTGTATTCTACTTTACTTTCTCTTTAGTTTTGAGTTAGGTCACATCAAATTCTTCCTGGAAGTAGCCACATTGTTAAGTTATTTTTTAAAAAATACACATATGCTTGAATAAAAATTTTTTCATCAGGAGGGCATCAGTAGTTTAGTAAGCTTCATTTCAGTTTGAGGTTCATAATTCAGATGATGTTTTTGCTAAAATCATTCTTGCCTTTCACTCACACAATGATCATTTGGAAGATTAAAATAGCCTCCTGCTGCTTATTATAAGAGCGAGCCAGTACGTACGCTGTGCACCAATATGCTCCACACCGATATGCTCCTCATCTGGTGCCTAATTCATACTGCAGCGTAAATCATGAGGAAGTGACCTCCCAAGTTGCAAGTTGCCTTCACCTGTGGTTAATTCTCCCAGCTGCCTTTTGCTTGCTGAATTTTCTTTTCAATACAAAAGAGTAATAATTGTGTCTTGCTTTTAATTACGCATCCACTCTCAGAGGAAGAGAGGAAGCTGATGGTTTCCATACACAGAGCTTCTTCACCTTCCCTTGGGACCTGCCATGGCTCTGACGAGGGCCGGAGTCAAAGTTGAGGCTTGCACTTGGCTCATTTAAGTTCCGGATTTTTCTGGGATTGCAATTCCTTAAACTGACAACACCGAATTATAACACTTTGTGAGCAATAGACTTGTCAGTGTCTCTAATTAATTCATTGTCCTTTGCGGAGAGACTCAGTCAGAAGTCACAAACTGTAGGGCTTGTAAAATTTTATGAACATGCAATAAAAAATCCTGGGAAACTCTGGTCAAATTTCAGGCTCCCAAGATATATTTAACTTTTATGAGCAATTTAACTTCATGTTAAATTAGTATAAACTGATTACAAGGAAGCATATTTTGAGGTTTAGTATTTATGCACAAACCAAGCTAATACTGGGATTTCAGAGAGGCCTCTTCCACTATGGGTTTATAAACTAGCAAACTCAAGGGATAGTGTGGAATCTACTACTTATATAAGTACCCAGTCCACCACTGTCACTTCCTTCCCATTCCCAGCATCTGGTGCTCAGCAATTGGCCTTTGAGAGGCAGCCTCATGTAATAAAGGAGCCAAGGGCTTGCCATCACAAGACTCCAGGTTTAAGCACTGTTTCAGCAACCTACTAGCTGTAGCCTTGTGTTGTTAACTTAATCTTTCTAAATTCCAATTTTTTCACCTGAAATAGGAGAGTTACACTGAGAAATGAAATCATCTTCATTACATCAGGGGGCACAGTGGAAAGCTAGGTTTTACAAGAAGCTGTAAATCTGGGTGGTTGTTTCCACTGACTCAGCACTGAGCCTAAGACAAACATTAAAAAGTAGGTGAAGTGTGGCCCCCTGCCTGAGGCCTGCTTCCTTTGGCCAACCATCGCCCAACACCCATGCCTTCCTGGCCTCCCCCACCTGATCCCTTCGGTATTTCACTCAGTCAGCGCTCTAACTGAGGCTTTGTCCCAAAGCCTGCTATCTTTTGGAGACAGGCTTCCAAGGTGGATGCTTACAGCTGTGACCATTTTCCACAGAATCTCTTTTAGACTGCCAATGGCTTTCCACACCTTGAAAGCATTCTGTGTGCATGGAGGCTTATGTCATCTCTCTACCCACGTGTGGGCCAGTCCTAGATGTTTAGCATTTGTTCTATCAGGTGTGCAGATGCCATCTCAACCTTGTAGCAGAGTGTAGAATGAAACTTGGTATAAAGCAAACTAGCTTTCTTGATCGTTTATTTGACCTTGAACATAGGCAGTTCACCTAACTTTCCTAAGTCCAGTTCACTTATCTATAAATAAGAATAATATTTCCTTGAGAGTGTTTTCAGAAGGATTTAATGAGGTAATAAATATGCTAACTAAGAATTACTGAACAGTTATTGTGTAATAGGAATTGTTCTAAGTACTATATATATGTAGTCATTCAAATCATCTTCACAATAACCCTATGAGGTAAGTAAGATTATTATTTCTACTTACAGATACAATTCAAGAGAGTAATTTGCACTGATTATACAATCAGTAAGTGATGAAACTGAGATGTTACCCCAGACCACCTGGCTCTGGAGCCCAAGAGCTTATCACACTATAAGGTGCTCCACTGATTGAAGCTGTAATTATCCATGTGCAGCAGAGACTACCACAAATTTGCTGATGGACAATATGATTTAGAAAATACTAGGTATAGTAGAGGAGCGTGAAATTCAGAGCAAAATAATTTAGATGTGAGTCTCAGTTGCATCTTATATGTAATCTTTGGCCAGGTTAGATACTTATCCCTCACAATTGATCACCATGTTTTTGAGAAACCAATAAGATCGTCTCTTAAAGAAGGCCTGACAGGTCATAGCTGAATAAACGTGGGTGGTTTTAAGAAGAGCACTGTTTCTGTATTCCCATCTCCTTTGGCCCTTCTTTGTAGCAGTGGTACTCTCTGTCCTTTCACATAGGGCCCTGAAACACAGCAGAAAAATTCTTGATGCAAATACACTGTGCTTTTATAGACATAATCTTTTATTCCTTTCTGAAGTGTATGAAGAGGGAGATTGGTCTATCTAAAAGACTGCTTCTATCGTAGGGGAGGTCATACACCATTCCTTTCATGTGAGCGAGCTATATAAGGCCAAGGAACCGTTCTCAGTGTGCTGGAAACTCCAAGTCATACCATGTAGGTCGTCCCTCAGGCAGAGGGGGCAGACCCATCCAACCAGTATTTTTGCCACACAGTGCTTTGTTTTGTTTCTTTTCAGTGACTATCAATGACTGGAAGTGAAATATAGGCTTAATGTTTTCTTGCTAATTTAAATCCTTTTAGCTTGACTCCTAATATGGACAGGTGAGTTTGCCAACCCTACAGATCAGCACCTTTCTGAAGCTTCAGGGGAAAATTTCAGGTGCTTAGATAAGCCCCAAAGGACTTAATACCACATGCTGATCTCATCCATTCAATTCTGTACTTAAAGATAAAAGACCTTAGAATTTACTATCAAGGGGAAAAATAACAAGCCCTTTCGGATCTTAACCTCCAGTCAGTTTTAGCCCACCCAAAAACTCCCTAAAGTATTTAGACACATTGTATGCACTGATTTATAGGGTAGCAATATTTAACTAGGCTATAACTAAAGTGCCTGCACAAGAGAGCCACACTCAGTAAAAACTACAGTAACAAGTTTATACTCATGAGATAATCCAGATGACTTTCATCTCCATTAAAACCTACCATGGCATTGAAACAGCTGTGCAAAAAAAAAAAAAAAAAAAAAAAAAAATGATCCTTTGAATGGATCTCTGCAGTAGTATTAGCTTGCACAGCTGCCTCGGAACTGACAAGTGTCAGATTGAATTGATAGGCAGGAGTTTGAGGATCAAGACTAGGAGGTGAACATTTCTCAGCCAAGTGAATCCCTAGGAAAGCCACTAGACAGTATTACTCTTTTGAGAGGCAATGTTTCTAAATAACCATAGGGAAATAAACCCAGCAGTCACCACCTATTAAACTTATGACCCCCGCTTTTTTTAATTCCATTAGCAAAGTATTTGACTCTATGGAGTAAATGACACCAAGGAGGTCTGTACTCCTATGTAAATGAATCATAAAGACATAGTTGTGCCTGACCTGTGGTGGCGCAGTGGATAAAGCGTCGACCTGGAATGCTGAAGTCGCTGGTTTGACACCTGCACTTGTCTGGTCAAGGCACATATGGGAGTTGATGCTTCCTGCTCCTCTCTCTCTCTCTCTCTCCTCTCTAAAATGAAAAAAAAAAAAAGACATAGTTGTGTTGATCTGAGTTTCTCCAAAGGAAGTTAAGGCCTTAGCTCAGGTGAAGAGATCACAATGAATGCTTGGCGACAAACGTGCCATCTAACTTTCTCTGGTGCAGTCATGCAAAGTTAGTTACTCAGTCCCGCTCATAACCTCTGTGGAGCCCAGAGCAAAAATGTCAGTGAAGATCCTGAAGTTATATGTCAAATATTTAATAGTTAAAAGCTGAGCTATCAATCTGTTAGATAAAACATTATTTTTTTTTGCTACCTTGAGAAATAAACCTGCAAAATGATCTGGAAGGTGAGGTTTGAATTTTGAATTCTCAGATTCCTCAAAGTTCCATGCTAGAACCTGGCCTCCAACCTGGAGTGTCTTACCCAACCTCTCAACTACACCACGAGTGGCCACATCTGTTTGTGTGTAGACACCCCAACCAGTATGTGCAAGCTCCCTCCACAGCCCTAAAAACAGCCACCTGGCCCGCTCAGCCCAGGTGAGCACGCCCTGGCAGTGCAAGCCGTCCTCTGGGCAGCACACCAGGCAAGGGGCCCTCACGGGCCTGGAAGCTGGCTCAGAACCATTTTGGCACTGGGTTCTAGGATCTGCTTTATCTAGACACAATCCAGAAAGGCTGAGGGATATTACCGCTAGGTGGCGCCTGCCCTTGACTGCTTCAAAGGGAGGGACACAGCCAGAGGAGGGCCAGAGCAGGCAGAAACCTCTCATGTGTAGGATTCTCTAAAGTGTGGGGCTCGAGGTAGAGGCCCCTGTAGTCCCATTTCCCTTTGTCTATAGGCCACACTGGGTCCACCTGGAGCCACATCACAACACTTTATTTATACTCCATCTGTGGCCCTGGACGATGTCATCCTTCTCCAGAGACCTCACAGAGGCCACTCCAAGAATTTTATCTGGTCTGAAATTTGAACTACTGGGCAAGAAATCTAAGGTCCGTGGGTGATTTGGGGTTAAGTAACACACCAAGAAATGTGCAAGGCAAGTAATGTCTCAGCAGCTGGTTGTCCCAGCCCAGGTCTTCCACCTTTATTCCACTTGTTGTAAATGCCTGTTCAAGACGGTTCCAAGTTCAGGGTCAGAAGCAACCTATCTTCTCAGATATAAGCTATACGTTTCCCCCCTTTTTTATTAACCACTGAATGAGATAATGTGACCTGTATCTGCTGTCTCAGTTTTCTGTTTTCCACATACACTTTCCCAGAGTCGACTAATGTTTATGACTTCTTCCTCACAGTGTCAAACACAGTGCCTTTCTTGAACTATGCTACTAACAAGGGTTAGCTGAGTCCATCATAAGGAACAGGATAAAATATAGTACAACTGTTTAGTCTTCTTTCAAAAGCACTGCAGTTATCTTCATTTTAATTTACATTTGTAGAGGGACTTGGGTTTTTCCATTCGAACCTCCTCCCCTCATATGGTGGAAACAGAGGCCCAGGAAACCTGTGTGAGGTCACACAACACGAACTGTGGTAGAACTAAGTCAATTCCAGAGTCTTGTGTGTTTTGCTAGCTCGAGTCAATTACAGCTTTTATCATTCACATGATTTTACTTTAGAGGGAGGAAGAGCGGTTTACGGAAAGTGGCCAGGGGAACCCTGAACTGTCTTGGGAAATAGGCCACAGAACTTGGGCTTTTGCCATCTTACCATTTTTCCTTTTTTTTCTGTGCCTCCCAAGGTAGAGGTAGGGCAGAAACATCACCGGTTCTGCTCAGATTTGAAAAATTGAAGAAGAAGAAAAAAATACCAGCAAACAGCTGAGAAGCTAATACCAGCAATAGCTCATTACGACTGAATAAGATTGCTTACTGCTGAAAGGAACAAACACATTTCAGTGGTTGAACACATCAAGAGATTATGTTGTGCTTACGGACAGTGAGAGCATTTCTGGTTGTGGATGATGTTTAGGAACCCAAGTTTTTTCCATCTTGTGGGCCCATCATCCTCCAGGGGCTTTGAGACCTGTTTTCTAAAATCTCTATTTCATGTCCCCCACCAATTCTTCTCACATTCTATTGATGGGAACAAGTCAGGAGGCCACACCAGGATGTGCAGAAGGTGTGAGATGGGTGGAGGCTGGGAGATGTTGTCTATGACAGGGCAACCCCTGCCCAATGGTAACTCTATGCTATCAAAGGGAGAGCATGAATTTTTAGTAGACAACAGAGTCTGTCTCAATTAATAAACATAATCTAGAGTAAAAATGTAAAAGGCAAAAGGATTTCAAATAGCAAATCTAACTAACACGTCTTAAAGAGTTCTAAAGTTTTCACTTGTGGGCTCATACTAACTCAATTAATTATTTTAGAACCTGCCATATAGAAGGGAGTACCCTCGATCTTCAGCCAAGTTTTCTGCTACTATAGGTGTTAAAGGGGATGCCACTCCTGTTAAGAGGGCAGCTGTATATACATGAAGTTTTTAGATGGATTCTAGAAAGCGAGGAGCCTCAAAAGTTATAAAATAAAAATGAAAATAATTGGCCTGTCCCAAATGTTCTTGAAGACATTAAGAACAGTAAGACAAGAATATTTAGCTTTGATTCTGGCAATGATTTATCTATAATTTTTATCCCTGAGTTTTATAGGTAATAATCACTATAGAGAATTTTCTTATTGCTGTACCCTTGTGGTTTTAGTGCTATAGAACCTGAGAGACTCATGTTAGTGAACCAGCCCAGAAGGGGCTCCTCTGGCCCCAGTCAAATGCTCAGATGGCCACAGCCCTGGCCAGCACAATGACTGCAACTTCAAGAGACAACCTGAGCCAGAACCGCCCAGCTAACCTGCTCCCCAAATTCTAAACCACATACACTGGGTGAGGTGATGTTTATTATTGTTTTAGCTACTCAGTTTTAGGATAATTTCCTAAACAACTTAGAACCAGTTTTCAAAATATTATTCCTCTTTCTATTTATATCAGGAATGGTTCTATCATTTACAGAATGAACAGTTATCCCAAAACCAAAGAGCTGGTGAATCAGCAGACTGATTTTTCTAAACAATTTTTTTAACAGGCCTGGAAGTATAGTTTATGCCCTATTACTAACGAGGCTATTAGCCATGTGAAAAACAGTCTATATAGATAGACAAATCGGTAGATATAAAACATGAATTCTTTTTTTTTTTCTTTTTTTTTTTTATTTTTTTTCTTTTTTTTATTTTTATTTATTTATTTTTTTTATAATTTTATTTTTTTAATGGGGTGACATCAATAAATCAGGATACATATATTCAAAGATAACAAGTCCAGGTTATCTTGTCGTTCAATTATGTTGCATACCCACCACCCAAAGTCAGATTGTCCTCTGTCACCTTCTATCTTGTTTTCTTTGTGCCCCTCCCACCCCCTATCCCTCTCCCATTCCCCCCTCCCCCCCGTAACCACCACACTCTTATCAATGTCTCTTAGTTTCACTATTATGTCCCACCTACGTATGGAATAATACAGTTCCTGTTTTTTTCTGATTTACTTATTTCGCTTCGTATCATGTTATCAAGATCCCACCATTTTGCTGTAAATGTTCCGATGTCATCATTTCTTATGGCTGAGTAGTATTCCATAGTGTATATGTGCCACATCTTCTTTATCCAGTCATCTATTGATGGGCTTTTTGGTTGTTTCCATGTCCTGGCCACTGTGAACAATGCTGCAATAAACATGGGGCTGCATGTGTCTTTACGTATCAATGTTTCTGAGTTTTGGGGATATATACCCAGTAGAGGGATTGCTGGGTCATAAGGTAGTTCTATTTGCAGTTTTTTGAGGAACCACCATACTTTCTTCCATAATGGTTGTACTACTTTACATTCCCACCAACAGTGTATGAGGGTTCCTTTTTCTCCACAACCTCTCCAACATTTGCTATTACCTGACTTGCTAATAACAGCTAATCGAACAGGTGTGAGGTGGTATCTCATTGCCGTTTTGATTTGCATTTCTCTAATAGCTAAAGAAGATGAGCATCTTTTCATATATCTGTTGGCCATTTGTATTTCTTCCTGGGAGAAGTGTCTATTCATATCCTCTTCCCATTTTTTTATTGGATTGTTTGTTTGTTTGTTGTTGAGTTTTATGAGTTCCTTGTATATTTTGGATATTAGGCCCTTATCTGAGCTGTTGTTTGAAAATATCATTTCCCATTTAGTTGGCTTTCTGTTTATTTTGTTATCAGTTTCTCTTGCTGAGCAAAAACTTCTTAGTCTGATGTAGTCCCATTCATTAATTTTTGCCTTCACTTCTCTTGCCATTGGAGTCAAATTCATAAAATGCTCTTTAAAACCCAGGTCCATGAGTTGAGTACCTATGTCTTCTTCTATGTACTTAATTGTTTCAGGTCTTATGTTTAGATCTTTGATCCATTTTGAGTTAATTTTTGTACAGGGAGAGAGACTGTAGTCCAGTTTCATTCTTTTGCATGTGGCTTTCCAGTTTTCCCAGCACCATTTATTGAAGAGGCTTTCTTTTCTCCATTGTGTGTTGTTGGCCCCTTTATCAAAAATTATTAGACTATATATATGTGGTTTTATTTCTGGACTTTCTATTCTGTTCCATTGGTCTGAGTGTCTATTTTTCTGCCAATACCATGCTGTTTTGATTGTCGTGGCCCTATAATAGAGTTTGAAGTCAGGTATTGTTATGCCCCCAGCTTCATTCTTTTTCTTTAGGATTGCTTTGGCTATTCGGGGTTTTTTATAGTTCCATATAAATCTGATGATTTTTTGCTCTATTTCTTTAAAAAATGTCATTGGAATTTTGATGGGAATTGCATTAAATTTGTATATTGCTTTGGGTAATATAGCCATCTTGATTATATTTATTCTTCCTAGCCAAGAACAAGGTATATTCTTCCATCTCATTATATCTTTTTCGATTTCCCTTAACAATGGTTTATAGTTTTCATTATATAAGTCCTTTACATTCTTTGTTATGTTTATTCCTAAGTATTTTATTTTTTTTGTTGCAATCGTGAAGGGGATTAGTCTTTTGAGTTCCTTCTCAGTTGTTTCATTGTTGGCATATAGAAAGGCTATTGACTTCTGTATGTTAATTTTGTATCCTGCGACCTTACTGTATTGGCTTATTGTTTCTAGTAGTCTTTTTGTGGATTCTTTGGGATTTTCGATGTATAGGATCATATCATCTGCAAAAAGTGATACCTTTACTTCTTCTTTTCCGATATGGATGCCTTTTATTTCTTTGTCTTGTCTGATTGCTCTGGCTAGAACCTCTAGTACCACATTAAATAAGAGTGGAGAGAGTGGACAACCCTGTCTTGTTCCTGATTTAAGGGGGAAAGCCTTCAGTTTAGTGCCATTTAATATGATGTTAGCTGATGGTTTATCATATATGGCCTTTATCATGTTGAGATATTTTCCTTCTATACCCATTTTGTTGAGAGTCTTAAACATAAAATTGTGTTGTATTTTATCGAAAGCCTTTTCTACGTCTATTGATAAGATCATGTGGTTTTTGTTCTTTGTTTTGTTGATATGGTGTATTACATTAACAGTTTTACGTATGTTGAACCATCCTTGAGATTCTGGGATGAATCCCACTTGATCATGATGTATTATTTTTTTAATATGTTGTTGTATTCGATTTGCTAGTATTTTGTTTAGTATTTTAGCATCTGTATTCATTAGAGATATTGGTCTGTAGTTTTCTTTTTTTGTGCCATCCTTGCCTGGTTTTGGTATGAGGGTTATGTTGGCCTCATAAAATGTGTTTGGAAGTATTGCTTCTTCTTCAATTTTTTGGAAGACTTTGAGTAGAATAGGAACCAAGTCTTCTTTGAATGTTTGATAAAATTCGCTGGTATAGCCGTCAGGTCCTGGACTTTTATTTTTGGGGAGGTTTTTAATGGTTTTTTCTATTTCTTCTCTACTGATAGGTCTGTTTAGGCTTTCTGCTTCTTCTTGACTCAGTCTAGGAAGGTTGTATTGTTCTAGGAATTTATCCATTTCTTCTAGGTTGTTGAATTTAGTGGCATAAAGTTTTTCATAGTATTCTACAATAATTCTTTGTATATCTACGGTGTCCGTGGTGATTTCTCCTCTTTCATTTTGTATTTTGTTTATATGAGTTCTTTCTCTTTTTTCCTTGGTAAGTCTTGCCAAGGGTTTGTCAATTTTGTTGATCTTTTCAAAGAACCAGCTCCTTGTTCTATTAATTTTTTCTATAGTTTTTCTGTTCTCTAATTCATTTATTTCTGCTCTGATTTTTATTATCTCCTTTCTTCGGCTGGTTTTGGGTTGTCTTTGTTCTTCTTTTTCTAGTTCCTTAAGGTGGGAAGTTAAGTGGTTCACTTGGGCTCTCTCTTGTTTGTTCATATATGCCTGAAGCGATATGAACTTCCCTCTTATCACTGCTTTTGCTGCATCCCATAGATTCTGATATGTCGTATTGTCATTTTCATTAGTCTGTATATATCTTTTGATCTCTGCACTTATTTCTTCTTTGACCCATTCATTTTTTAAAAGTATGTTGTTTAGTTTCCACATTTTTGTGGGATTTTTTTCCTCTTTTTTGCAGTTGAATTCTAGTTTCAAGGCTTTATGATCAGAAAATATGCTTGGTACAACTTCAATTTTTCTGAATTTGCTGATATTGTTTTTGTGGCCCAACATATGGTCAATTCTTGAGAATGATCCATGTACACTGGAGAAAAATGTATACTCAGTCACTTTGGGATGAAATGTCCTGTAGATGTCTATCATATCCAGGTGCTCTAGTGTTTTGTTTAAGGCCACTATGTCTTTGTTGATTCTCTGTTTGGATGACCGATCTAGAGCCGTCAGCGGTGTATTGAGGTCTCCAAGTATGATTGTATTTTTGTCAGTTTTTGTTTTAAGATCAATAAGTAGCTGTCTTATATATTTTGGTGCTCCTTGGTTTGGTGCATATATATTAAGAATTGTTATGTCTTCTTGATTCAGTGTCCCCTTAGCCATTATGAAATGGCCATTTTTGTCTCTAAGTACTTTTCCTGTCTTGCAGTCAGCATTATCCGATATGAGTATTGCTACACCTGCTTTTTTTTGGATGTTATTTGCTTGGAGTATTGTTTTCCAGCCTTTCACTTTGAATTTGTTTTTATCCTTGTTACTTAGATGAGTTTCCTGTAGGCAGCATACAGTTGGATTTTCTTTTTTAATCCATTCTGCTACTCTGTGCCTTTTTATTGGTGAGTTTAATCCATTTACATTTAGTGTAATTATTGATACTTGTGAGTTCCCTATTGCCATTTTATATCTTGCTTTCTGTTAGTTTTGCGTCTTGTTTGATCCTTCTCTTTCGTTTTTCTATCTTTTGTTTTTATTTGGTTGTATTCCATACATCTTTCCTCTGTTGCTATCTTTTTTATCTCATGTGCTTCTGTGGTGGTTTTTTCAATGGTGGTTACCTTTGAGTAATGAAAAGGGTCCCTACCCTGTTCATTGTAGCGAACTATTTTGTGAGTACTTTTGCACTCCATCGTCCTTTGCTACTGTTAATCTCCGTCTTCTCCCCCTCTTTCTTTTTGTTGTTGTCACAGTTTAAATTTGGTTTTATTGTGTTCTTCTTGGAGCTTTTACTTGTGGCTCTGTTTTTTTTTTTTGTTCTTTGTATCTGATTGGAGAACCCCCTTTAGTAATTCCTGGAGTGGGGGTTTTCTGATGATAAATTCCCTCATCTTTTCTGTATCTGTGAATGTTTTTATTTCTCCTTCATATTTGAAGGATAGCTTTGATGGGTATAGTATTCGTGGCTGAAAGTTCCTCTCTTTCAGGACTTTAAATATTGGGGTCCACTCTCTTCTAGCTTGTAGAGTTTCTGCTGAGAAATCTGATGATAATCTAATGGGCCTTCCTTTATATGTTGTATTCTTCTTTTCCCTGGCTGCCTTGAGAATTTTTTCTTTGCTGTTGGTTTGTGTCAATTTCATTATGATATGCCTTGGAGTAGGTTTGTTGGGGTTAAGAAAACTTGGAGTTCTGTTTGCTTCTTGAACTTGAGGCTTTAGTTCTTTCCACAGGCTTGGGAAGTTCTCATCAATTATTTGTTTAAGTATGTTCTCCATTCCATTTTCTCTCTCTTCTCCCTCTGATATACCTATTATTCTTATGTTATTCTTTTTGATGGAGTCAAATAATTCTTGTAGGGCTATCTCATTTTTTTTAATTTTTGAGTCTCTTTCTTCTTCTCTCTGTTGTGCCTCAAGTTGCTTGTCTTCTATTTCACTAATCCTCTCTTCTATCTGACCTGTTCTATTAGCTAAGCTTGTTACTTCGTTTTTCAGCTCGTGAATTGAGTTTTTCATCTCTGTTTGATTTGTTTTTATAGTTTCAATTTCCTTGGACATATATTCTTTGTGTTCATGGAGTTGTTTTCTGATCTCCCTATATTGCCTTTCTGTGTTTTCTTGTATATCTCGGAGGATTTTTAGGATTTCTATCTTGAATTCTCTGTCATTTAGATCCAAGGTTTCCAATATATTAAATTTTTTCTCCATAGATTTTTCCTCATCTAGCTGTGTTACCTCTCTTTCTTTTGTATCCATGATATTCGATTTTCTCTTTCTTAATGGCATCTGAGGGTGGTTTTGTTGATAGTATTAATGAGATTTAATAAAGAATAAAAAGTTAAAAAAATAAAAAAATAACAAATCGAAAAGAGTTGTTTTTTTTAAAAAAAAATTAATAATGAAATAAAGAAAAATAAAATAAAATAAAAAATTTTTTAAAAAAGGAAATTATTCCCCCCCTCTTTTTTTCCTCTCCTCTCCTCTCCCCTCTTTCTTGAGAAAATCTTGTGGTGGACTGTGAGTTATAACAAACAATGCCTGTGATGGAGGGCCTGAATTGGGGAAAAGTAATAAAGGGGCAAAAAAGAGAGAAAGAAAGAAAAAAAAAAAAAAAAAGGAAAAAAAAAAAAAAAAGAAAAAAGAAAAAAAAAGAGTGTATGGACCCACAAAAAGCAAATAAGGAAAAAATTTGGGTCAAGAATAAAATGATTTGCTTTTAGGTGTTGGTTTTCTAAGAGTTATGATGAGAGGAATAAGAGGAAAATGGAAAAATGGGGGGACAAATTAAAAACTTACTATTGTATTTAGTGGAACAAGAACTAGATAATATGGAGAGCCAGGGATGGGAGCACTGCTAGTGAGTTAAAAAGGTGAAGTAAAAACCCCCCAAAATGCCACAAACATAGGTTTGAGTCCCAGATAAGATAATTTGTTTGTTATTGAGGTTTGAATGAGAGGAGATGTAAAGGAGAAAGGAAGAAACTAATATAGAGGGAGAAAAGAAAGAGAGAGAGAGAAAAAAAGAGGGAACCACTAAAAGAAGAAAAAAGAAAGGAGAGAGAGAGAGAGTTAAGGGTTTTGGAGTGCAACCCTCATAGAGAGAAAGGAAGAGAAGAGAAATGATAATGGGAGATGTAACACTTATGGGTAGTGTAGTTCAAGGAGAGGAGAGAGTAAGACCGGTAGAGAGTTAATCGGCCAAATTGGAGGAGGAAAAAAAAGTCTCAAGAATGAAGATAAGAGAAACAAACGAACAAATATAATAAAATGGGATAGGTTATAAAGTCTGCAGATTATTCTTGATTTTGAGAGGTTATCTTCTTGCTTTTTCTTTTCTCTCCCTCTTCCTGGTCAGTGACTCTGTACCCCGGGTTCTGCCCCTTTGGCACGCTCAGGTAGAGGTTTGCAGTTGATAAGTCTCTATGGCAATGTCATGTATTGTGCTTTATTCTCGTTGGGAGTCGAGGCTCATTAGCATTTATAGGCTCCGACAGTGAGAGAGTCCGTGTTCCTGGAGCCTTTCTCCTAGTCTTTCCTTCCTCAATTAGTAGCCTGATAGTCCAGGTATGGGGTTGCTGCTGCCTCTGCCTGGATAGTAAGAGGCTCAAATTGCTGGCAACTCCCCACTCTATTTCCACTCAGCACAGGGCTCTGGGTAAGGCTCAGTCAGTCAGAGCTGCTAGCATAATCAGGCGGGCTTTCCGCCCACTCGAAGACCTCTGGCTCTGCCACTCTATCCGGTAACACAAGCGGGCGCCCACTTCTGGGGGGCGCTTGGAGGAAACTCTCACTCACTGTCTGCAACCAGGATATCCGGCCAGCAGTCTCACGCTCTGAGTGAAACCCCCAACCGCAGGGAAAAGTTGCAGCGTTGGAATTGAGTCTCGCTCAGTCCCCGTGTGCGGCTTTTGCAAGGCGCTGGGGCGGCCCGAGATTCCGCTTTGGCCCACACAAAGGCCCCTGACTCTGCCCCTCTGTGCGATAACACGGGCGCGCACTGCCGAGGCACTCGGAGGAATCGCTCACTCCTTATCTGCGCGCGCAAACCAGGATATGAGGCCGGCCGCGGTTCCTTCCCTCTGAGTGAAACAGCCTCCAGCACGGAAAATCTCCACCGTTGGGATTAGTTCTCACTCCCTCCCGTGCGTGGCTTTCCCAGGGCGCTGGGGCTGCCCAGAGACTCTGCCCTCAGCCCACAGAAAGGCCTCTGACCCTGCCTCTCCGTGGGGCAACACGGGCACCCACTTCCGCGGCTTAGGAAGAAATCTCTCTTCCACTAACTGCGCACCGACCAGGAGACCGGGTAAAATGGCCGCTCCGCTTGTCTTTCTTTGTTTGGGTTTGGCGCGAGTGTTAGCTTGTATTGCCCGGGTTGCCACAGGATCAGATTTTCCTCGGCTTGGATATCTGAGCCACAGCCTGGTTCGGCCGTTTTTGCTGCGGCGCCCTGGATCTATTCACCCCCTTTGCCCGCCTCAGTTTCTATATTCACAGTTACCAGAGAAAGCCGCCCTGTTTAGGTTAGTGAGGAAGGCGGAGCATTTCTTACTCCCTATTTCCTTCGGGGTTTGGTTATATATTTAGCCAATTTTTCACTCAATCATACCTTTGGGTGTATTGCGAAGAATCTGGAAGCTCCAAGTATAAGTTTTTCTGTTTCTGGTTGAAGATCTTGTTGAGTTTTGGGGGAGATTTATCGGTATCGCTTCCTACTCCGCCATTACTCTGACGTCATCCAAAACATGAATTCTTAGCGTGATGATTATTTAAAGATTCTCAATGTCCAGATTCTGCCAATACTCTTTGAACCCACAACACCAGATGTCTTAACTAAAGAACCACTAAAGTTCTATTAACACCATCATTTTTAGCATTCAGCTTTTTTGTTTGTTTTCTTTGCCAAAGGATAAAAGAAAAACAAAACCCTTGTTTATATAATTTACTATATGCTCTTTACTGATGAAAGTACTCATTTTCCCCACTCACAGGAATGTGTGAGTGTACCTTTTTGTGTGTGCAAAAAGAAGCTGCCTAGGCCTTGGCTGGTTTGCTCAGTGGGTAGAGCATCACCCAGCATGCGGACATCTCAGTTTGATCCCGGTCAGGGCACACATGAGAAGGACCATCTGCTTCTCTCTCTTTCCCTCTCCCCCTTCTTTCTCTCTCTTTCCCTTTTGCAGCCAGTGGCTCAATTGGTTCAAGGATAGCTTGGTTGGTTGGAGCATCAGCCCTAGGTGGAGGATTGCCAGGTTGATCCTGGTCGGGGGTGGGGGAATCTGCCTCTCTATCTCCCCTCCTCTCACTTAATAATAATAATAATAATAAAAGTAATAATAATAATAATAATAATAATAATAAAGAAGCTGCTGCCTTGACAGGTCTAATAAAAATCTGACTCACGACTATGTTCTCTTTAGCACTATGGAAAGACCTTCACATGGAGGTCTGGCAAGCTAAGGAGATGCAGACAATCGTTAAAATTCCAATGCTCAGAATTTTAATAGACACATGCTATTGTTATAGAGAGGGAGGAGTTACTAGATAAGCCTTTCAGCACAGAGTGAAGAATTCTGGTGAGCACGTGGAAGCAGGAGCAGGAGACAAATTCTCAAAGGCATTTACAATGATGTCATTGTGGCCGAGAAAAACCATAAGGGTGCTGAAAATCAGAAAATCACAAATTCATAAATAATGTGATTGCAGAGAGCCCTTTGTATTATAACTCAGTTTTTCCTTTATCTCTTCAAAGGAAAGAGCCACGTGAGAATTGAATACATTGTGCAATTAGAAAAGGAATGTTTTGCCTTTCCTTTCTAGAGCCATCTACCTCCTGGTCACAAGATACTGAAAGCAAGTATAAAACAAAATGTTTACTACTGGTTTGAGCAAAGACAAATATGGCACAGTGTGAAATGCAATTCAAAGGCAAGGAGAAGTACAGAGTTGTGGCCGCGGTGGGGCCGCTGTGCTCCTGGGAAGGCGGGAGGGCATGCAGGGTTCAGGGCCCTGGAAGGAAGTCAGGGGCAGGGAAAGCCCAGCATGGGGATGGTTTGGGGTGAGCAGCCAGGGAACTGCATTTTCATCCTCCATGCAATGGAGAGTCGCCGGAACTTTTACATCAAATTTTAAATTGTATTTTATAAATTAACCTCAATTGACATAAAATCCCTTAGATAGCTTGAGAAGATAAAGTGTTAAAATAGAGACTAGGCTAACAGTTGTCTTACACTTGCTCTTCAGATGTTGTTGTGTCGATGAGCTAAGGACTCATATAGCTAGGCCAGAGGGAGCCAGAGCTTTACTTTAGATGAAGGAATATTTGGAATAGAGCCACTTGTCTTCTAAAGAGAGTTTTCCAATTGTAAACACAATAAAATCTCAAGTGACCAATAACAGAAAGTAGTCTCTAATCTACTTGGATTACAGATCAGGTGAAAAGCAGGTGAGAAAACCCCATTGTGTAAATAAGCCGCCTGGCGCTTTGCTCCTCTGCGGCACCAGCGTCTGTAGACCACGACCCGGATGAAGACAGAGTGTAACAGCTTTGCCAAACCATCAGGTGGAACAAACAAGATATTAGAGAAACAAGATGCCCTTTTGTAAACAAAAATAGAGACAGAGGAGGGAGAAGGGGGAGAGGGAGGGAAAGAGAGAGAGAGAGAGAGAGAGAGATTAGGAATGCAAGCATTTCTTTCCTAATCTTGTTCCTAGTACTTCATCAAGTGTAGATCACTGTTTCATCATTTTTCCATCTGCCTGAGCTTAGACAAGTTACTAGATTTTACAAGATAAACTATTTCATTAATTGTAAAACACACTTTTATGTGACACTAGGAAGAAACAAAGATGCTGCCAGTTAAACTCTGACCCTATATTATTGTAAAGCACATCTCTATTTCAGAGATATTAAAATGTAAAAAAAAAAATCTTAAAATCAGTAAAACCTTTCATCTCTTATCCTAGACAATGAAGATAATGATAGGACTATACACAATTCTTTTCTTTGCCCCTCCAGATCCATTTTCTAGCCTTCTCCACCTGGTTCTGTGGCCTGGGAGGCTGACTTCTAATGCCATTATCCAGCTAGGTTCCTGGTTGGGTTTAGTTAGTGGGGCAATGACAGGGAATTAATGGACAAGGAGAAAGAGAGTTTGAGAGTGTCTGTTTCCCTCCATCACTTTGGAGAGGAAGTGGGACAGTCACTATAGTATCTCCCCAAGGCTACACTTTAATCTAATAGCTTCTTCCCGTGGCTTGGGCTCACCCCTGCTCCCTTCCTGTTCCGTCAGACCCGGGTAAAGGGCAGGGGAGGACTGGCTTTCCACGCCACTATCCATGCGTGTTCTACCATCTCTTGTTGGGTACCTTAACCTTCCCCAGACCAAGTGAACATCTGAAGACCAAATAAATATTCACTAACTGTGTTATCTATTTCCTGTTGGAACCCTAACTGATAGAAATAATACCTTTACATGGTTGCTGTGACTATTTCACAAAATAAGAAATTCAGTGACTTCATCCCAGGACTTGGCACATGGGAAGTATCTAAGATACTTTGGTTTTCTCTGCTTCTTAAGCATGTTAACCCATTTCTCTCATTGGGCTTTTGCACGAGTTGTCCACTCTCCTTCAATGTTCGCTTAGATCCTTGTAGGGGTGATGTTTTCCTAAAATTCAGATTCTCAGCTCAAATGTTGTTACTCAGGAAATGCTACCCTCACCACCTAATCTACTAATACATTAACCCTCACTAATTTCTTATCTCATTGTCTTTCTTTTTTTTTTTCTTTTTTAAAAGGTTTATGTATTGATTAGAGAGAGAGAGAGAGAGCAACATTGATCTGTTTCTGTATGTGTCCTGGTCAGGAATTGAACCAGTAACCTCTGTGTTTCCAAATGAAGTTCCAGTCAACCAAGCTATCCAGCCAGGGCACCTTTCATCTTGTTAACAGACATTCTTTATCTATGATATTTCCTTGTTACGTATTGGTTTATATCCTGTTTCTTTTGACTAGAATGTAAACTTGATGAATTTTCCCTTTGTTTCTTTGCTCCTCTAGAATCTTGTGTCCAGAATGTGCCTATCACATATGTATTGATAGTTGGCAGGTGAAAGACAAGTTATCTGTAAAGCAGATTCTGAGATAAAATTAACAGTGAAAAGCATGTGTTGGTAAGTAACACCTGTGAAAGGAAAGGGGAGAAAGGAGGATTGGACCAGGAGAGCCTTCAGATCATATTTAGCCAACCTGGTAAGTTTTTCAGCCTAACAGGGAGCACTAGAGCTAAGATTTCCCACTAGAGGAGCACCACTTTGTACATAAATGACTAGCCCTTATGCCTCTATGTTAGTCATTGGCTGAAGGTCATTCCCAGCTGAAGATCACAGCCTCAGCTAGCATCACCTTGCTCATTCATTGGCTGGGGGACCCCAAGAATAGCATGATCTCAGCGAGAAACCTGAGACTGACCCTAATAAAGCTGACTTCAAAAAAATGGTCAACTAACCACATTTTTTTTGCAGCTGGGTAGTGAATCCTTTCTCAAAATAGGAGGAGGTTGGCCTGACCTGTGGTGGCGCAGTGGATAAAGCGTCGACCTGGAAATGCTGAGGTCGCCGGTTCAAAACCCTGGGCTTGCCTGGTCAAGGCACATATGGGAGTTGATGCTTCCTGCTCCTCCCCTTTCTCTCTCTCCTCTCTCTCCTCTCTCTCTCTCTCCTCTCTCTCTAAAAAAAAAAGAATAAAATAAAATAAAATAAACCTTTAAAAAAAATAGGAGGAGGTTTATGTGACACATCTCTACACCTGCCAACAACAAATTTTTTGTGTACTGGAATGAATATGTTTGTTTAAAAATCACTGCCATAACTTTATAGTAATACTTAAATGAATCATAGCAAAAGAGAAGGATGTATAAGGCTCTAATCTAACTGTACAGCTATAGCAGCTAAGTTAAGGCAAATGCAATAAGCAAGAACATACAAGACATAGTCAAATAACTGAAATGTAGCCAAGTAAAGCTAGAGAATAAAAAACTAAGGGGAGAATAGAAAAAGATAGAAAATCCCATTGTCTGCTGAAGGAAATAGGTTATAAGGGAACAAGAGTGAAAGTAGGGAGACCAGTTAGCAAGCTAGGGAGACATTCCAGGCAAGAGACAACAGTGGCTTAGACTGTGGTTATATGGTGAGGATGGAGAGAAACAAATAGATTTGAGATGTATTTTGGAGGTAAAGTCATAAGACTGCAAATGAATTAGAACTGAGTAAAGGGGAAGAAAACTCAGGATGACTTTATGGTTTTTAGCAGATGGTTGCATCACTTCTTAGAATAGGGAAGAATAATTGAGGAGCAAATTTGGCAGGAAAATATCTGCTTTGGATTTGTAATGTTTGAAGTGCCTTATTGTATACCTAAATGAATATGTCAAGTAAGCAATAGGCTTGAAGACTCTGTAGCACAATGGAGATATTGAGAGCTGAAGATAAAGTCAGACTTCAGCACATACATGGTAGTTTAAAACCAAGGGACTTTTCCAGATTTCATGCATCTAAATAATTGAGATTTCCTTCATGATGATCCTTCCTCCCCTTAGAAAACTTCACAGTATAGGTTTTTTCTGGTGATGTTGCCCATTTGCATAATACTTAAGAACATCAGATTTTTTTATTACTAAAAAAAAGGAAAAGAAAAAGAAATTAGTGTTCTAAGAGTTTAACAAACTTCAAAGAAGCAAATGAAAAAGCAGACTGTGTTTGATTATATCTTCTGCAAATTTTCCAGGCTATTGAGCTCAATAAAGCAGTGAGAAAATCAAGAGACTAGGTTGTATAATGTCAAGAACCCAGGTCTTGGTGTCAGGAAAGCCTGGGCTCAAATCATGGCTCAGCAATATATAAACACAATATCCACTCAGAGGGTCCTTTTTTTTTCTTTTTTTTTAAATTTTATTTTATTTATTCATTTTTAGAGAGGAGAGAGAGAAGGAGAGAGAGAGATAGAGAGGGAGAGAGAGAGGAGGGGGGAGGAGCTGGAAGATTAACTCCCATATGTGCCTTGACCAGGCAAGCCCAGGGTTTCAAACCGGCGACCTCAGCATTTCCAGGTCGACGCTTTATCCACTGTGCCACCACAGGTCGAGGGTCCTTTTTATCTAGTGGAAAAATGGAGATTTTTTTCAACAATTTTGATTATTTTATGTAGATTCAATATGTAAGCACCTAGTAAGAGTAGTAACATAGTAAGGGTTTAATAAATCTTAACTATTTAAGGACTTTTTTATGTTAAATACATATTATCCACTCAAGGACTTTTTCTTTTATGAAATGAGGCAAGCCATCATAACATCAGCAGAATGTATGGGTGCTTGCCTAAAGCTATCAGACTGAAACTGTCTATTCATAACAGAGATTATAGAGAGATTTACTGCTTCCATGGAAAGAAAAGAAAATGAAATATTAAAAAGCCATAGGATATGTCCTCCCACTGCAAGCCCCACCACAATCTCCACAAATTGGAACATAGTAGAGTAGGCACTGGATAAATAATTCTCTAGGGCTCAAGGCAATTGAGAAAAACTGCTCTCATCGAAACTCATTGTGCACAAGGTTTTCTTTATGTTTCGAAAGGTCACTAATATAATTCCTTTGTTCTCTACTTTATATTCCATAATTCATATAAAAGTTACAACCAATATTGCTCCATCAGTAATATATTCTAGTTTGACACTGATATAAGTTAAGTCTCCCCATTTTTATGCAATGGCCTTTGATGCTGTCCTTGCTTTGTCCAAGGTAATTGATTGGTAAAATTGAAATACAGAGTAGGCCAAAGGAGGTTTACTGTTGTGAGTACACAAAACACAGAGTTTGTTCTTGTATTATTGTTTACTAATTACTGTATTATTTTCCATATGAACAACCATAGACCTACTTTGCCTCATCCTGAATAGTAGACACATGGCATTTGGTAGGTGGCGTTTCAGCTGGTCTTAAGCTTCCTTGAAGGTCTGCAGTGATTTTTAGTTTTGCTGAGAGACAAATGGGAATCCCAGGAGTTGTAAGGTTGGTGTGTTATATGGCTGGTGAGACTAGCACAGCCAGGTCTCTGAACTTTGACTGCTCACCCTTATTAATAAAACATTTTGGCCTCAGTCTCTCTCTCTTTCCTTCTCTCTCTCTCTCTCTCTCTCTTCCTCCTCCTCTTTAGAGAACACTAGCCTAGCACAGCATCTCAATAGGGTTGCCTATTCTGTACTCAAGAGTTGTCATAGACACAGAGAACAGCCTGCCAGCTATCAGCTATCAAAGGGAAGGGAGGGGGGGACTGCTAAAGGAGTTAAACAAAAATAGAAGAACGTCATAGACGCAGACAGCAGAGGAAAGGGGTGGGGGAAGGCAGAAGAGGGTAAGGGGAGCTAACTGGTAACTTGGGTTGGTGAACATACAATACAATGTACAGATAATGTATTATAGACTTGTACAGCTGAAACCTATATAATTTTATTAACCAATGTCACATGAATAAATTCAATAAAAATATTATTTAAAAAGACTTCACAGATTGGCTGCCCCTGGGGGTAATCTGCCTGCTGGCCTATTTTGTGTGGTCTACATGTCATTTAAAAATCTAGCCAAGGTTTAAAAACTGAGTCATATTTTTAAAAACATATAAAAGAATAAAGATTTGGAGCTTCTCTTTAAAAATTTCTATGTGACAAGAACAAGCCAGATATGGACCTTTTCATTTTGCTGCATTTCTCACCACTCTCTGTTGTTCCCCGGATAAACCGGAATTAGTTGCCTTTTATTATCACACTTGAATCATTATGTTTCTTACAGTAAAAGAACAGTCATATGAATCTGCATTTTTTAAATGGTCCTTTCTTTCATTTATGTCAAGTACCCGAGTTTTACAAGCAATTAAGTCTGTTTCTCCTATATTACACATCATTATTTATTTAGCATTTCTTGAAAACTAATAAAGTGGGTTTTTTTCTAGGAGGAAGAAGGTCCTAAAAAGAAAGCCAATTGTTAGTGCTGGAAATGAAAAAGAAAAGTAAATGATTCTTGACCAAGATTTATACAGAACTTTAAAATGGAATGTTTATTTAAGCTCTGAAAATACCACATTATATTCTTTAGTTATACTTCATTATGCATTATATAAAAAATTAAACAATCTAATGTTTTTTACAAATTTGAGAATTCTTTAAATTCGGTGGAATACCTCTAAATTTGTTTAAATGTCTTTGGTTAAACAGATCCTGTTCCCTATATCTGGATTTTAAAATTCAATGTTTGGTCACATTAAAAATAAAGTTTGCCAGTAGTCACTGTGCTTGTGTGATCTATTATATCGTATCTGGAAAAAATATTTATCAATACAAAATCATGATATCAACAATTTCCTTCTTATCTACCCAGGCCCATTGTCACATTGCGCTCTCGCTCTGGCTGCCAGCTCAAAGTACTTTATTAATACATCAAAAGTGAGTTAAATAAGCCATAAAGCATCTCATGTGGCCATGAAACTTTCTTAGAACAAAGATGTGGGTAATTTTTCCTATGGGAAACGACCTGTGAAAATACTTCCCAAAATGAGGAAGCTATAATTTTCATCATCCCTCTCAAATTACAAAAATGACATCATCAGTCAAGAGTTCTCTTTAGCAAATTATTGTTAAAATACACTATGGGAAACTATCCCATGTCATATTAGCAGCAGGAAGACTATTTTTAAAATAGTGCATTTAACTTCCAGAATTATAGAACTATGCAATTCCCTAGAACAAAGCGTAAACCCATAACAAGGCATCTTCGTGCCTTCATTCTGTGGTGCTCTCTTATCTCCCCAGGCAAGTCATTCCTCCCCAAATGCCACCGAAGTCATCACCCCCACCATCACAATTGCCACATATACAACACCACACACATACCTGCCCCCAAAACAGAACAAATATCCCACCTCACCTATTCTCAGATTTTAGGTAAAAGTTATTCTTTTAATACTTTGAAAGTACCCATAGGTGTGTATATACCCAAGGGATGTCTCTTTCCAGTTATGTAAATTCTTTTGAAGTATGGAAGGCTCTCTATTGTCAAGAATTGACTTTGACTTTTCTAATTCTTAAAGGAAACTAACCTCTGATGATTCTATTAGCAATACTGGGTGTGTATAAACTTCCTTTTGTATCTTCTAGGTTCTCGCTACTAGCCTACACTGCCGTATAGGTTCTTAGCCTGCTATGAAAGGGTGAAGAACTTTAAAGCTTGTTTAGTGGAAAATGTGTCTTTTGCTAAAAAATTCAAATCTGAAAAAAGATCTTGCATTCATCTACACCCTGACACTCCTTATGAAATATCCCAACCACTCCTCGGAGGGCAGTAGTTTGGACAACTTCATTTTATCATTTCATGTAGCCAGTAGCCAGGCCTGGCCACAGACATTGCCAGGCCCCATGCAAAATGAAAATCTGAGACCAACAGTTCAAAAAGCAGGAAAAAAATTACAAAAATATAAAGTTTTTCTTTTGAAAATCAAATTAACAATTATAAAGCATAATAAGAGTAATAGTAATATATGAAGACCAGCATAAAACAAGAAATTCCAAAAAAAAATCATTTGGTGTCATAACTTTATATAATAAAATAAAAATAATATTTTATATATATTATATCTTGATTGATTATAAAAGTTTTCTGCCTTGGATTACTGAAAATTCATTTATTAGGTTATTAAAATTATACTTTTAGCAGCTTTATTTTCAATTTATATAATTGAAAATGATATCCATTACTCTTGGCAAATGAACTATCACAAATAACTTGATAAATTTTAATTTTGAGACATATCTTTCTGTTCATGCAACTAGTAAAGCTACTAAAAATATTTTATAGACTGTGACAAGATTAAAATGAATTTATTTTAAAATATAAATTTTATTACATCTAGAGTTAATGATTCTTATGGGAACAGTGTTCCAGGAAAATTTAATTCTTCACACAAATCAATTTCTAATAAGTGTATATTTAGTTGCAAATGTAAATGTATACAATAGTATTTTGGTTTCCTTTGGCATTTCTTGTAACTTGTGGTGTTTGTATAAGAAACATAAAGTGGCTTCATGATTTGTACATAGTTCAAAGTGCCTCTTTTTGCATTCTATTACTGTATCTTCAATTCCAAGGAATTTAAAAAATTGTCATCCTCTTAATAATTGGTTCATCCAGAGTTTTCTATGAAAATAGTATTGTTTTCCCACAACTGTGATTATCTTTAAAATCAATTTCTGTTTCTTAAGTCAATGGACACAATATTTGCTCTGCAATGTTGCAGAAGTATTCAAACTCAGAGATTCTAAAATCGTTGAAAAATTCTGGCAACTCCCTGATATGCATCATTGGGCTAGCTGGATACGCTTTTAGTAATGTTTACTGAATAATTAAATGCCTGTCCCAGCTCTCAGGACTGAAAGTTAATACCCAAGCAGAGGCCACAGGAAGGAGACAGGCCACAGGAATGACAGGCAAGCTGGCCTCCCACCAGGTCTCGCTGCTGCCCCTACACGGAGCCCTCCACTTTCCAGGGAGCCGGGTGCTCCTGCCTCTGCTGCTGCCTCTGCTGCTGCTTCTGCGGCTGATGCATTCGAAGACACCGTCAATGTGGACCCACGTTCCACCATCAGCTGCCCCATTGAGGCCCAGGTGTACGGAATTGCCCTAGTGCGTGTGCATGCGGGGGAACCAGACCAACTGCTCGGTGGACACGGTGACCTCGCCCTTCTTGTGAGCTCACCGCTGCTCTGTGTAAATCCTCCCCTCGTGCTGCACATGCTCCATTGTCCCTTCAGAATTCATCTATAAAACCCTCCCTCAAAGATAAAAACCACTTATGAAAAGTTTCAAGTTGGTGCCGTGCCAGGGAGCATTAAATCAGACACAAGGCCCCTTCTGAGGGCTGGACCCTATAGAAGTGCACAGGTCACATACCATGAAGCCACTCTGCTAGTGCCATCTGAGTTACCATATTTTCCCATATATAAGTCAACCCCATGTATAAGATGCACCTTAATTTGGGGGTTCGAAATTTGGAAAAAAATGTATTACATAAAGTTATTGAACTCAAATATTATTCATCATGAAATTCCTACAACTCCTCAGCACTGTCCAAACGCCCATCCATTTGTTTATCTTCATCTGTGTCTGATGATGAAACACTATCTTCAACAATGAGCGCAAAAACAAGCATGAAAAATCGGGAAATGCAAGTAAAAAAAATCTACACCCACCGTATAAGACGCACCCAGTTTTTAGACCTCAAATTTTTCAGAAAAGAAAGTGCGTCTTATACTTGGGGAAATATGGTCTATTAATGTCCCTGTGCCTCAGGCCGTCAGTAATTCCCAAACCATGTTCTGCAAAAGAGGTGTTGTGTGAAAAGGGGGGCTAAGGAAATGCTGTATTCCATGTCCCCATCCTGGAGATCTCGATTGCACATAAAGGAATTACAGGCTCTGGAAATCCTGAATTAAAGACACTTAGATTCATTTAATCCATTCTTTCTGAGATGTGTGTCTGGCAAGAGAATCCCATTTGTAGAAAACACCTCTGAATATCTTGGGAAACATTAGTAGTCCATAGGTAAAATTTTAAAAAAATTCCATCCGGGTTGTGGTTCAGACTCCATTCAAGAAACTCTTAAGGCTTTTCATTTTTTACCTTCTATTACCTTCTAATAGAATAGGCATTCTATTTTCATTGCTATCTGCATAAGGATAAAAGTAAACTAAGTCTAACAAGGCTAAACATAAGAGAATGTATTTTGTTTGGCAATGATAAAATTTTAATTATTTAAAAATAATATTTTATCCTAAAAGTTATATACCAGTTATTGCTCCTCTAGAGTATAATTGTGTAATATCAGGTTACTCTTCCCTTTAAAGGGAGTAATTTTTAATCACACACAAGTGATTTTAGTTAAACACAGTTATACAGAGCAACTAAAAATGCATTTGTAAGTGGCGGGTTCATTGAACCTATTCTTGAGGTCAAGAAAACATTCAAGCTCACAGACAATTTCATTGAAAAGTTCTTAATATGTATGTCAAATCTTATCACTGCCTCTTCGTAAAATCTTCTCACTTATCCTAGGAAAAAGTCCAAGCTTCCTAAGGTCTTACAAGGCTTTGCATGTTTTAAAAACACTTTCCCTGACTCGTTTTGTACCACTTCTCTTCTCATTTACCAGGTATCAGCCCTGTTGGTTGTCTTTCATTCATTCCACAAATATTTCTTTGATAACTATAACTATGCAAAAGGGATAAGGATCATACCCTCAATAAAACAAACAAATATGAAATCTTTCCTCAGTGTCAGGTAGAGATAAAAGTTATATAGAAAAGTAAAACAGGTAAGAGGCTACAGGGGCAGAGAGGATACCATTTTCAGTGTGAGCGCTCATAGTCCTCTCTGAGGAGACTCTTGAACAGACCCAGAGGAAAGGGAAGGAGCAAGCTATGCACAGGCCCCGGGGAAAAGCATGAACAGGAGATGCATGGGGCATGAACTGTACCTCGTGAGGAACAAGATGACTGACGGCTGGGGATGGATGAAGGAAGGAGAGAGAGTCACAAGGTCATAACAGAAAAATAGGCAGAAACCAGGTAAGGAAGGATAGCGGGAGGACGATGGAATTCAAATGTTATAGGAAGCCCTTGCAGGGTATCAAGCAGGGAATCCCAGGATCTGCTCCCTACTTAGAAACTTCACTTTGAATCCTGTTTTCAGAACAGACTGAGACAGTGCAAGAGTGGAGACTGAGATAGAAGCCAGAAAGTGTGTTGTCCCGAGTGAGAGAAGGTGGGGATTTAGACTGAGACAGTTCTGGCAGACCTGTCGAAAAATAGCTCTATTCAGGCATATTTTCAATGGATAGCCAACAGGATTTGCTAGGGACTAAATGTGGATGTAAAAACAAAGGAAGAGCCAAATCTTCACGATTTGAGGGTCTGAGTAACTAAGTCAGATGTCCAATTGACAACTGGATGGATGAGAACGGATTTCATAAGAAAGTGGGGAAGTAGAGGCATAAATCTGAGAGTTGCCTTTTAGCCCCTCAAATGTCCCTCGCTGTACCTCTAGTTCCCTATAACCTGTTCCTCTCGCTGGACCTCTTCTCCCTTGCCCTTCATTTCACTGGTTTCCATTTACCTTTCAGGGTTTTTACTTAAATGTCACTTTCCCTTGGAGGAAGTCTTCCTGGATTCCCCAGACCAGATTAAGCCTCTCTGTTTAAGATCTCCCAACACCTTATAACTTTTCATCATAGTGGATCATACTTATTGGCAAATAAATATTTGCGAGACTAATAATTACCATGTCTGAGTCTCAGTTCTATTAGAGTAGAGATATCTATCTTCACTTTTAAATTACCAGTACCTAGTGCAGTATGTTATGTAGCAAGTACTCAAGAAATGTTCTGTGGAATTAATCAATTAATTAATTAATTGGTTCCAGGCAGACTTATATGTTTTCATTACCCCCTCTACCTTCTCTTGTTTCTTCAATATATGAAGACATATGTGGTTACTGCCAACCACACCTGAAGGTTACTCTTAAATATTACATATTTTAAATCCTATAAAGATGTAATTCATTGGGAGAAGAGAAGCCAGATGTGCAGAACTGCATTTAGGGCCAATTTTTTTTTAAATGACTGATAGGGTTGTTTTTGAGAAAACAAAAGTCTCCATTGATGCCAAGAAATAATCAGAGAGACAGATTATTATGGTGTGTCTTTTGTACCATGAAAGTAAATTATGAAATTGGACCAATAATCATACAAAAACCTTCTGACCAATGAAGTATAGATCTGTGTTTTTCTGTTTTTACATCACAGTAAATTCCAGCTAGAAAGTTCAAAGACCTATCAAGTAATGTGTAATTTACTACCTTGCCTTAGCTCATGCTGGAGGGAAAGTGTTCAACTGCTGAACTAAGGCATTTTCAAGTGAAACTGGCTCTTTAAAAATCTGTCCTCAGCTCTGTCTTTTCCTAGCATAGAATTAGAAATAGATCTAGAAAAAAGTAACCTTATCCACCCACCTCAAATATAAGCTTATTTCTTGTGACAGGTCTGAATAATAAATTTCCCATCATTTGCTTCAATTTTCCCTTCTTTAAACTGAATAAGCCTTTTATTTCCTTTGTATCTTAAGTAAAGCTCTGGGGAAATCTGAGAGTATCTTACAAAGTAATGAGTCATAGTAAAGTTTGAGTTTATATCTGGCTTGTGTATTTGTTTACTTATAATAAATAGTTAAAACACCTTCATGGAAGACTACAGCAGACATTTGTCTCTGGAAGGACGTCTCCACAAAAACATAACTTGAAAATCCCAAATTTCCTGTTTTCCTCTTTCTAATTAGAAACTAACTCTGTTTTCAGTCACCTAATGTGACTCAAAGATAGTAATTTAAGGTGAGGTAGTTGTTGCTATGTTAGATGGTCAAACTATGTCTCAGGTAGACATAGTTTTTACATATCACATTGTGTCCAAGTGAATGAGGTGACAGCAGCCAAGTTATTACCCTGACACTAAGAAGACAGGAAACCGGAATTATATGGTTTCAAACTTAACTTTTTCTAGTAATCATGTGCCTGGAAATATAGTCTTCATATCGTTTACATCACCATCCATAACTGACACCCATTAATGAAATGAATTAAAACTAGACTGAAACTGAGTTCAGAAGCCCCTACACCATGTTCATTACCATACTTCCAAGGCCTCACACAGCACCAGGCGTTCCGTATGTGTTCAACAAGCAGCCACGACTCACACAAAGGAAAAGTGGAGAAAATGAAAATGATGCTTGGGCGCCATTATAAAACCCCGCACACTCTTTTAGTCAGGTAACTTTGATTCTAATGTCAGTTTTTGTTTATTTGGGACGAGATCTAAGAAAGTTGCATTGTCTCCCTTCCTTTCCAGAAATGATGCCCAAGTTCTCCTTGAAATGCAAAATTTTATTGTGTTAGACACCACTTTCTGTAAATCTCTTACTTTATTTTACAAGAATAAAATATTACAAAAGGAATGCCAGTTCATTGTGTCAAGTAATACAGGTACATGAAGGAAAAAAGTCAATAATTTCCTTGTTTCCTCCCTCCTGTCCTAACCCCTGGGGTAACAATGTTAACGTTTTGGTGTAAATCCTCCCCCACACGCCTGTATTTACACATAGACTTCTCCCGGGATCACTGTCTTCCCAGCTCGAAGCTAAAACACACATACCGCTCACCACCCTTCTCCTCCGGCTTTACTTCCTTCTCCTCCTCCAGACCTCACCTCAGTCATCACCTGCTCTGTGCATCCCTTTGAGACCTCCCTGACTAAGAAAATTTCTCTTTGGTGTGGGAGCTGATAACTGTTCATCAAAGTCTATTCTCTCCTTCAAGTGTGGTGTTATGATGGCATGGATAGGAAATGCACACCGCCCAGTAACCCGTGGCGGTTAGGTGTGCCCACGGGATGCAGCACACACACCGGTGGGAGCACTGTGCGGTGCACGTCCTCCCCTGTCCTCATCTCCACCTCTCCCAATCAACCACCTTTTGGGAGGGTCACAATCTTTTCTTCATAGATTGCCATCGATTGTTTGAGGTATCTTCAAAGCATTGTTGCTTTCGTATACCCACATTCCTACCCTCTTGTTCTGATAACCCTGATTTTCATTTGGAAAACGTCACTCCTTCACTCTAAATCCTGTGTTTTGAACGGCTGACTCCATCCACCTTTTGGGCTCCAGGGAAGCGGTACATGAACTAAGCCTCACCAATCAGCCCACTCCATCTGTCTGGCAACAATAATTAGCTCATGGATAGACACTTTACCAAAGTTGATCCAACAAGAGGAAGCCCTGAGAGTTTTGCTGGAATGTCTTGGGAAGAGGACTTCTCTCGCCGCTCCCGTTATTGAGCGGTATGGCGTAAATACAGACTGCAGGGGTTAGTTCTACCACACCACAGTCTGTCTGATAGCTATCCCAACTCAGAGTTGACAGTGCCAAGCTCTTGGAGAAAAACAGATCCCTGGTAGGTCATTTGAGCACCTGGTCAGCCTAAATCTAGTAACACTCTTTATTTTGCAGTTGAGTGAGCCAATAAATTCCCATTTATATTGTAAGCCAGTTTGAGAAGATTTTCTGTCCTTTGGTGCTGGGAACCCTGAGTGATATACTTCCCCCACCCAATAAGCCCCACATCTCTTTGGTTTTACCCTACAGAGAGCAAGTATTACATCTTATCCTGTTTTAACCTTTTCCACAAAGTTTTATGTTCCATAAGGGTAAGGATGCCTTCACAATACCTAGTACTTAATAAATTTTGAAAGGCTGGATGGACAAAACAGGTTCTATGGCACCCAGGGGACTGACTGAGGAAGGTGAAGACATACTTCCTTTCCTTAAAGGAGTTTATAAATTACTATTAATTATTCCCAGATGGAGGTGTATTCTTCCTAATTCATCAGCTCCAGCTATGAATTTGAGGAGCTATTAATTATGTGTTTTTATTGGATGATCCTACAAATACATCTTCTATAAATGATACTAACTCCATTCACCCTTAGATTTTTTCCATCACTTATCTTTTGGGGGCTGGCTTGCCTGTTTAGCTGAATTCCCTCCAAATATCCTTCTAATCACATGATATTAATCCATCAGTATCAGAGAAGAGCTTCAGGGGAAGGGAGAGCAAACAGGGAGGGAGGAGAGAAACCCAGGGAAAGTGAAACCACATGAAATGGGCACAGTACCAAAAACATTTTTGAAGTCTCTGGTGAAACTTTTTCTGGCATCACTACATAACAATAGCACATCATTTTCATTAACTTGAACAAACAAAACCAAGCGGAGATTAAAAACCAGTACAGATGTGATCTAACTTTCCACTCCTAGCCTGGGCTAGAAGGCTGTGTCGAGCCACTTCCCTTCATAAGGCAGGACATGTTCTTTCAGTCTGTCCCAGGACAAATAGCACATGGCACCAGAATATGGCCACAGATACACCACTCTCCACTGGGCCGTCTGTTCTCATTCTGTTCCTCCCATTACGCTCCTTTCTCATGACCGATGTAATCCTGGTGTCGTCTCCCCTCCTCCCTCTTTTTATTCCTTTTGTTGCTGACCTTCACGATGCTCCCCATACCTGGAGTCATGTCTTGCTCCTTTAGTGCCAGGCACCTTTTCTCCCTTTCTCTTCTCTCAAACACTTCCTTTAGCTGAGCTTTCCAAAGCTGATCTCACTGCAAACCATGTTTGCACACCCTGAGTAGCTTTATTGTTATCTCATGAATCATGACCATCTGAATTCCATTTCCATTTCCTTGGGGGAAAGCCATGTCTGGTGTGTGTTCCACACAGCCCCACATAAAGGGATGGCACTCAATAAATAATAAATTGTGATGATAACAGTACCATGAACATACACTTCAGAAATATTTTACAAAGAATGGATGACTGTTGGACCTCACCCTTGGTTCAGGGGCTGAACTTGCCTGGTCATGACGGGCTTTGGTCTGAGGCTCTCTCTCATGTACATCAGTGGTGTCCCAACTATCAGAGCAGCTTATTGCTCATCAGGGTCCCAGGAACTAAAGGACGGACATAACAACAAAACAGACACAAAGAGCCTTATAGATATGATTTTCCTGGTGAGGACTATGATATCCAGAGAGACTGCATTATTTCTAATCCTATCCAATTCTATCCTTACAACAGCCCTAAACATTAGTGATTGTTTGCTCCTCACTTTACACATTTTTTTTAAACCTGAAGCACAGAGAAGACAAGTTATTTTTCCAAAATGTCACAGCTAGTAGATGGTAGACCAGTTAGTAAAGCTGGGCATTTTAAAGTGAGAGGCCACTCTGTGATTTATTATCTAATCCAGGAGCATGGTAAAGTGAAGTAATGTAGAATGTGAAGCATTATTTTAAAAGACTCTAGAAATACAAGGTATTATTGCTATTAGAAGTAATAGATGGTATCATAAATAAAAAGAATTCAGAATAGTATAAATATAAATCAATTCTGCCCTCACTTTGTAAAAGAACATTTTACCAGGGTGCATTCAAAGCAAGTTAAACATGATCCATGGAATGGTATTGTATGCACTTAGAACATCCTTTAATTCCATTACCTACATAAAAAAAAGGGAAGAAGAAAAGGAAAAATGATCAAAATACTGCATGTGGTCCGCCTCATTTACTGAGCACGTGCTGCTGTAACAGGAGACCCGATCAGCTGCTCCTCCGCCAGCCTCCCTGGCTGCACGCCACCCACCCCTAGTGTGAGCGGCTCACCACACTCAGTGTGACTTTTGGAGTTGGAGATACATATTTTTATATGCACAGCCTCTAAATATAAGCCAACTCTTTTATCTGGTGCCCATCAAAAGAAACTGTAACCCGCTCCTACCCTAAGGGAAAACTTGGCTCTCGCTTGAATTACTGAGAGATGTTGTTATTCTTCAATATGGCACCTTCCTAGGGGAATCCTCAAGGTATTTAAGCTATGCACAGTGGTTACATTATTCACTGACGCTAGACTACAAACCCAGAATCGTGGAGGGATAAGCCAGGTACTGCAAGAGAGTGTGTGTGGTGCTGGCAGTGATGGGAGGTATTCTACTTCTTAGAGGGGGGTACCTAAAATCTTTTTGAGTAGGAGAATTAATTGAGGAAGAATACCCTTTCTGAGTGGGTGACTGAATGGTTCAAATGAATCCCAGATTTTTAGATTCTCTTCATTCATCACCCCCTTTTACAAGAATAGCTAGTCATTCAACAGTACCTCCTGTTCTGGGCACACACTGTCCTGGACAGAAATATTACTGTGAATAAGACAGGCGAAGTACCTGCCTTCACAAAGCTTAAAGTCTAGGGGCAAGAGATTGAAATTAGATGCAATAAATAAATAAACTCATTTCAACTTCTGATAAATGCTACAAAGAAAATAAAACATTATATTTTATTAATTTTAAAATACATGTTATTTTTCACATGTCACCACTTCCATGATCTGGAAGAATCTTACAACCTACTAGTATGTCTGAGTTTAATTGGCACCATTTTTTTCCTTTCTTCATGGTATGTAAAATAGCAATGCATTTTCCAGCTGATGACAACTTAGAGTCGATGAAAATAATACAAAGTGTGGTAGACACCAGCATCTCTGCAGACCCATTTTTTTATTTATTCATTTTAGAGAGGAGAGAGAGAGAGAGGAGAGAGAGAGAGAGAGAGAGAGAAGGGGGGAGGAACTGGAAGCATCAACTCCCATATGTGCCTTGGCCAGGCAAGCCCAGGGTTTCGAACCGGCGACCTCAGTGTTTCCAGGTCGACGTTTTATCCACTGCGCCACCACAGGTCAGGTTGCAAACTCATTTTTTAATATTGACATTCATGTGACAAGTTAATAACTTGCCAATTTCCAACTCTAAACAGCTAAGAAGTATCCAATAACCTTGACTGTGAAAAAGCACATAGTGGGTAGAATGAGAGAGAAACTCATTTCAAATTTTCATAAAAAACTTTTACTTTCTTTTAGCCTCACTTCTTTTATTTGTTGGCGTGCTTCTTTCCAGCTTGTGCTGAATCTGCCTGAAATGCCTACACTCTCTCTTCCACATCTATAGAAACAGCTGCTAGAGCCAGGAGACTGCCTTTTCTTCCATTTTTGCTTTTCATGTTTAAAAAGTTCCCTTTCATCTTTTAGTTTACTTTTTTTAAAAATCACCCCACATTTCTTCTTTCTCCTCACTGCTATGAGGTGGAGGTTGCTTCCTCAAGCCCTTTGTGAATACAGAGCTCCCGTCCTCGTCCTCATAGACTCAAGTACAAATCTTCTCACCTGTCTGTCCTCTCAGTGTGCGTCTAATCCCCCCCCCCCCCCCCCGCCCTGCTCTCCCGCTCTGCTACCTGTGTTTCCTGAAGTCTGACACTGACCCTGCCTTGCCCGGTGTCCTCCCTCACAGTTTCAGCTTTCCCTTTATGACTCAACGTTAAAACGTATCTGCACATGCTGGGCCTTCGCATTTCCCTTCAACATGTAAGTCACATTTTATTTTTGGCAGCTGAAGTTATGGTTCGGTGAACCGTTTCTCCCTTCTCCTAATGTTTCCATGTGGGACTCTCTACTCCCAGGTGTGAATGGTTTTGAAGTAACATGTCTAGTCTTCCTTTCCACCCTACCCTCCTCCTCACCTAGGGAGAAGATATGATTTATCTGACTAGTAAATCTGGGAGAGGGAACTGAGCATGCTCAGCTCTGCCCTTCCGACCTTGCTCTGGATCTCACTGCAGGGTGGGTGCCTCTAGCCTGTTCCTGGGGCCGCGTCTGCCCCAGTGGAGAAAGGGTTCCTTTCACCCTTGGGACCAAGTGGTTAGGCAGGTCCAACCAAGCACCAGAAATCTGCATCAGTGCTTTCTCAGGCTGATTTGGCCAACCCAGCTTCACCCACGTAGCTGCTGTCAGTGCCCCTTTGACACCTGTGCTTTATTTCTCAATTAGTTTGGAGAAAGAGCAGATAAGACAGGGTTGGTTTTTTGATCCCCAAACACTTCCTCCCATAATGCCAACATATAGAAGGACACAAATGACACAATCCGAAGGGATTTTAAATAGTCAGTGGTGTCTGAAAATAAAATTAGCTGTTGTTTCTAGAGATGTCCAACCAAAGGGGAGAGAGGGCTAAGGTGAAATTGATTGTGCCTCTGTTACAAGGGACTTTTATATTCCTTCTTCCTTTAATCCCTACAACTGCCTTTGGAGTTAGATGTCATTAGACTGTTTTTACAGTTGACAAAAGTGGCTCAGAGAGTTTGAATAACTGTCTTTAGATCCCCCAGATAATAAGAGAAACAGGTTGTAATTAGTCAGCTCAGGCTGCCATAACAAAATGCTAAGACAGAGTGGTTTGAATCACAGAAATTCACTTTCTCACAGTTTGGAACCTGAAAGCCAGGATCAAGTTTCCAGCTATCTATTGATTTCTGGTGAGACCTCTCTTCCTAGCTCACAGATGGCTGCCATCCCATTATAGACTCACATGGGCTTTCCTGCTGTGTGAGTATGGGGCGAGGGGGGTGTACGCAGAGGTGGGGGGAGAGAGAGAGAAACTGGCTTTCTGGCGTCTCCTTTTAGAGGACACTAATCTTACTGGATCGGGACCCCACTCCCATGACCTCAGTTAACCTTAATTAGTTTTGGGGGGCTTCATCTTCAAATACAGCCACATTGGGGGTTGGAGCTTTACATATGGATTCTGGAAGGGAAGCAAAATTCAGTCAACAACAAAGATCAAACCCAATTTTATCTGATTCCAGAACTGAAAAAGAGAAAATTATTTAAAAAAAAAAAAAAAAAACCTAGAAATTTTAAATTTACAACATATTAGATGAGAGATGTTAAGATGGAAAAGGAGGAAGGGATAGAATGATTCAGGTAAGTCTGAAGGTTCTTCCAACTCTGAGTATTTCTCTTTCTATTTTATAATAGTGAAATCCAAATTCCACACACACCTATATCACATTAAATGAATTCACATTTTCTAGTTTCAGGAGCCCAAGAAAATGTTTGTGTCAAATGGACTGACTATGAACAATATGTTCATCTGCTGACATGATCCACATCACTCTGGCTTCATTTCCTTAACTATTCCCTCTCCTCCAGGAAATGCTTAAAATTTGAAAACTAATGATGCCTCTGAATATGCAGTGGCCGGGAGTCCTTTGAGCTTTTGTAGTAACCCTTTGTTTCCTCTGCAAGAGTGAATGCAAAGTTTTCCCTGGCAAGAATATTTGCCAATATTTAGTTGCCATCTAGGGTTGTCTCAGACCCCAGGTGCCTTCTGGGTGTGATTACTTCCCTTTTTTAAAATTAAATTTGCTGTTAAGTAGATGCTTAACTTCTCTCTTCCCTAGTCTTTGTGAATTAAAGTTTTCACTCTAAAAATTTTACTTGTAAATTTCCTCACTCAAATGGTGTTTGTTTTGTGTTTGCTTTTTCAAGTTAAAGTGACAATAAAGTGAGTCTATTAAGAGAATACAGTGAAAGAACCAGTTGAAACAAAGGCAAAAACTCTTCAGAAATGTCTTTTTGTCTGAGAAAGCAGTAAGCTAAAAGAGGAGGCAGAGATAATGGTGCAGAACCAAACATCCATTAACAACAACAACAACAAAAACTGTCAGGGAGTAAATAAAATGGCTTAGAAATGTGGGATTAGAAAGTTTCCCACACAACAAGCCCATTACCAATTAAGCCTAAGTGTACTCAGCCCCTTCCCAACAGATACATGTGAGCTTGTTAACTGTTGTTAGTTACTTTCTGGTAATGGGCACTGATTTATTGTAGACCCCCCTTAGAGCAAGTTTTATTTCAAAGCTTTCCCCCTACTTCCTTTGGCTTTATGTAGTCTAGACAGATCTGGAAATATTTGAAGAGTGTCTGAATTCCACATATTCCTCCCTCCTCTAGACCAGATTCTGGTGCAGGTCTATATAAATCTACATAAACTCACACAAATCTAAACGTACCTGGGAAGGGGGTGGTGTCCAGAGTTACCCTTGAGTTTAAAAATGCAACCAAGGGAACGTAACCCAAATATTCTGGAAGGTCAATATTTTCTGCAGTGTTTTTAAATATTTTAATACACCAACTTTCTGGGAAATTTTTATTTTAAAAGTTCCCATTTGACTCCTGTCTTGAAAGAAATGAGGATTTCACTGATTATCCTCAAATCCAAATGTCTGGAGCTTCTCTGGCTAGATTGGAGGAGATGGAAAGTGTATCATTCACCAACTTAATCACACAACATATTCATGTTACCAGGGGGCACTGCACACAAGAGCATGGATTTTTTTGAAATCATACAAGCTTGGATCCTAATCCCACCTCACGCTCGTGTCATCTCTGAGCTCTCAGACTCAGGTTTTAGTTGTTGTAACACAATTATATCATAATAATCCTTTCATTTTTTTTCTTTTCCGTGTGTGTGTGTGTGTGTGTGTGTGTGTGTGTGTGTGTGTTTCTTAAGTTAGAAGTGGGAGGCAGTCAAACTTCCACATGTGCCCGACCAGGATCCACCCGGCATGCCCACCAGGGGGCGATCTCTGCCCATCTGGGGCATTGCTCCGTTGCCGCTGGAGCCATTCTAGGCCTGAGGCAGAGGCCATGGAGCCATCCTCAGCGCCTGGGCCAACTTTGCTCAAATGGAGCCTTGCCTGCGGGAGGGGAAGAGAGAGAGAGAGGAAAGAGAGGGGGAAGGGTGGAGAAGCAGATGGGCATTTCTCCTGTGTGCCCTGGTGGGAAATTGAACCTGGGATTTCCACAGGCTGGGCCAACACTCGATCACAGAGCCAACCAGCTAGGGCAATCCTTTCATTTTTATATTAATATCTTTTTCTTTTTTTTGCAAGACAGACAGAGAGAATCAGATAGGGATAGAGATGAAAAGCATACGTTATTTGTTGTGGCACTTTAGTTGTTCATTGATTGCTTTCTCATATGTGCCTTGACCATGGGGGCTCCAGCTGAGCCAGTCACCCTTGTTCAAGCCATAGACCTTGGGCTTCAAGCCAGCAACATTTGGGTTCAAGCCAGTGACCACAGGGTCATGTCCATGATCCCATGCCAAGTCAGCCACCTCAGGGTTTCAAACCTTGATCCTCTGCTTCCCAGGCCAATGGTCTATCCACTGTGTCACCACCTGGTCAAGCATTAATAACCTTTTATATGGAAAGGGAAATATAAGGCTTAAAAGAAACCATGCAGAATGATTTCATGGAGGTGGTTAGAATTGAGTTGAGTCTTGACTGATGAATAAAATAGAAAGAAAAGACTTGCCAAGAGTGGTATGAGCCAGAACCCAAAGATAAAACCCAAGAAAACATTTTGGAGGCATCAGATCATGTTCATTGGTGCAGAGGGCTCAAGTAGAATAGAGACCTCAGCATTTTATGTGTATAAGAATTATTTGAGGCCCTGGCCGGTTGGCTCAGTGGTAGAGCATCGGCCTGGCGTGCAGAAGTCCCGGGTTCGATTCTCGACCAGGGCACACAGGAGAAGCGCCCATCTGCTTCTCCACCCCCCCCCCATCCTTCCTCTCTGTCTCTCTCTTCCCCTCCCGCAGCCGAGGCTCCATTGGAGCAAAGATGGCCCGGGTGCTGGGGATGGCTCCTCGGCCTCTGCCCCAGGCGCTAGAGTGGCTCTGGTCGCAACAGAGCGACGCCCCCTGGTGGGCAGAGCGTCGCCCTCGTGGGCAAAGCGTCGCCCCCTGGTGGGCGTGCCGGGTGGATCCCGGTCAGGCGCATGCGGGAGTCTGTCTGACTGTCTCTCCCCGTTTCCGGCTTCAGAAAAAGACAGAAAGAAAAAAAAAATTATTTGGAGAGCTTGAGTTTCCATGTTAATAAGCATTTGGTTTTATTTTGGTTCAGGTGATGCAAGGACAATACTAATAAATAATAACAATAATAGCAAATAAGAATGAAAAAAATTGATTAGGAGATCTTTTGCATGTCAGAGTAAGCAGTTTGGGCTTTATTCAAAAAATAAAAAAGTAAACTAAGTATTTTTTAGCAACAGAGTAGCATGAGTTTCATTCATTTTTAAACAGGATAACATGGATGTGGTACCTCTATATTTCAGAGACAGTATTGTCTGAAAACTTCTGAGCACCTAGAAGATCTGAAATTAATATTTTCTCAGATTTATGGTTAAATCTAGGTTTTCTAACTCTTGATATATTAAAACTTACTTCATGAAGTTCCTTAAACGTAATTGAAAATTGTCTAAATAGATCTTTTTTGCCGTGAGCACTGACGACAGGTGTAAACTATCCCCTCAGAATTTTGCATTTCCCCTTTTTACTTTTTCTTATATAGAGTTAATTTTCAAGTGTAGTCAGTAATGGTATTTTTGATCCATCTTGTTTTTTATAGCCGTTATATGTAGAGATTGAAATTCATGCTGGAAAACAGTATGAAGCATGATTAGAAGTAATGATATTGTTTCCACAAGCCACTCATGAATACCAAGCTCATGATGTAGAATATTCCCTTATAAGATGTTATGAAAAAAATATGCCAAGAAAAATATTTATGTTTATTGAGCACTCAAAGAAAGCAACATATAATACTATGATATATTGCTTCTTTGTTTATAAGACATAAAAGTGATGGTTATTCTGTTCCAACAGAAGAGCCTAAAATACATCACAACGGATTTACACATATCATTTACAGATCATTTTAACCTTAGTTCAATTACCTAAATGCCCTACTGATTCTCTTCTATATGATGTTGTTTGTTAATTTGGACCTCACTCCACATTTTTTTATTTATTTCCTTTCTAAAATAGGTCCCAGAACAATGATCCTGGGTTATGTGCCTTGATCTTAAATTGATGATCATCATAGGTCAAAAGTCCATAGAAGAAAGAAAGGCAACAGTTGCTGATAAAATCACATGAGCTGATGAAATCCATAAAGAGCAGCTGTTCTTCCAGTCAAGTCAACCAAACTCTCCTTAAAAGTTACCCCCAATTTTTTACCCTCTGGGATTAATGGTTGCCCAAATTTTGTACTTTGGTGTGTGTTTGAAAAGTTTTCTGCATGAACTTAGGTTAGAGTTCAGAGAAATTACCTTAATAAGGTATTGATTACCTGGCTGAAATCTGTGATTTTATCAGAAAATTCTTGACAGAAAGGGAAACCTTTGTTCCTTCATTACTTGTTTATATGTCCTCTTATTTGCCTTTTATTATCAAGTTAAAATACCTTTCTTTTATTGACCTTCCCACAAACCAGTAAAAACTGCTCTGCTACACAGGAAAGAAAAAGAGAGAGTAAAGCCAGATGCACAAAGATTGAGCGCACATTCATGAAGCTCTTTGGTCTTATCTCTATAGAATGCACTTTTGAAATGTTTCAAAACTCCGTAGTACAATCTTTCACCACGTATGCTTAGTATTTGAGAATGATGTTCCTTTCACAGCTAAGAAGGTAATGGACAGACCTTCAACAGTGGTTTATCCAATCCAAAATTGATGAAAAGTGTGCAATTTGTAAATTTATTTTGGAAGAATGCCCAGGTGGACTAGTGAGAACCCACTCTACTTAACTCTCAACTTTAGCTCTTTTTTTACCCACAGAATTAATTCAGTCTCAGAGAAATGTGACACACAATTCTTGTTTTCCTTGAGAAAAAGGGATATTATGGCCTTGAAATCCACCTAATTTTAGAAATACAAAATCATTCAGCCTACAGTATCTAGAAGAACCCAGAGATGGACCATATGATGCTTCCTACTTATTTTTTTTTTCCAAAAAAATGATTTAAACTTGTGGATATTTGCAGCTGGGAGTGCTTTTCCCACTAATCAGCCTGAAAAGACTATGAAGTTGGTATTACCAATTTACTGGCTGACTCTGAACCGAAGTGGCATTTCACACATAATGTAACGGTCTTTCTTGATTCAAAGCCTCCAAGTAGGGCTTGGAAACAGGCCAGCACATCTGCTATATATCCCTGGATATATCATCACCATCTAAATAGAGATACATATTGAAACTTGAACATTTTTATAATAATTTTTTTCTTCATTTCTTCTTTAGAGAATTTTAAATTGTTTCCTTTTCATTTTATTCCAGATTGCCAGACTTGAGCATTCACACAATTTCTTTTATTTTTACTATGTCTAAATGAAATATGAGGATAAATATCAGTATATTTCCACTTTGTGTCATGCACTATGAGATATTGAGAATTTTATTTAAAGTGTTATTTTTTTAAATGCCATCTCAGAATGAAAATATGCTCTAAAGTCAAAGTAAATCCTTCTGGTTTTCTTCATGCAACAGATTTTCTTTATGCTTGCGTGAATTCCAGGGACTATCTCTTTTCCCCAGTGCTCAGCAGATTAAATATGTGTGCTCACCACTAAAATTTTGAAGAGGGTTTTAAAACAAAGTGTTTAGATCTCTCCTATAAACCAATAGAAAAGGACAGATAATTCATTAGAAAACAGACAAAAGACTTGAGCTGACATTTCATATAAGATGTTTTTCAAATGGCCTATAACTATTATATGAAAAAGCACCTACATTGGCTGCCAGGCAAAAATGTGAATTGAAACTATAATTAAGTAACAGTCTAAGACAGAAAAATACAAGCATTACAATGATATGGAGCAACCAGAACTCTCACATTGCTGGTGGGAAGGTCAAGAGATAAAATCGCTTTATTAAACAGTTTGGCAGCTTTCTAAAGCTGAATATCTGTGTTTTCTACAACCTAACAACTTCCTACATAGGTATATGCCTAATGAAAATTCCTACATAAATTCAGCAAAAGACAGGCACGGGAATGTTCTTAGCAGTAATCCCAAACTGTAGTTCTTGTAGTAATCCCAAACTGGAAACTATTCAAATGTTTTTTAATAGGAGAATGGATAGCTAAATCCTCAACTGTATGCCATGATTGGAATAAACCTCACAAACAATGAGCACTATGTGATTCCATTTATATGAAGTACAAAAGATGGCAAAATTGTCTGATGTACTGTAAGTGTAATACTTACATTAGTCTAACACTTATATAATATTTACTATATCATAATACTTTGCCTTATATAAATCTAATACTACACTGCCTTAGATGATTTTGCCGACATTTTCTGGAGGATCATGACCAAAGAGGAACAGAACGGGTAGGTGAGTGTCGGGTCCCATGATACACTGTTTTTTGGTCTCGTTGCTGCTTCAGTAAGCTGTACACTTACAATGTGTAAACTTTTATGAGTATATTCTACTCCAATATATTTTAAGTGTTTTTTTATCAAGTCATTTTCTAGGAATTTAATCTGAGAAAAATCAAATTACAATACAATTCAAATATATACTTATAAGGATGTTCATTATGACACTAATTTAAATTTAAAAACAAAAAACTCACAAATATTAACTAGGAGAGAATTTGTTTAAAATCATAATATGTTAAAAAAATGCCGTTAGCTACTTAAAATATATTTGAGATAAATATTTATTATACATAAAATATTTGGAATACTAATAAATGAAAAGAGTCAGGTTGTAGGAGTATGTTTAATATGTTTTAGCTATGTGTGTCAGGGCCCTGCCACTTGTGTCCAAGAATACTGGTGATATTTGTATTCTACGTGAAAGGTAATCCCGGAGCTATGAAATACACAATCTGCCTAATTGTGTGTGTCCATCCTTCTAGACTGCTACCAAGATGTTTTTGCTCATCTCTGAATGGTGAGATTATAGACCTTTTTATTTTTCTCTTTGTAAATTTTCTATACTTTCCAAAATTTTTATAACAATGTCACTTCTTTTTTAAATTAAAAAAAATGTCAAAATAGTACAAACCCAAGAACATGTACTTTAATTATTATACAAGAAAGCTAGAAACTGCAGTTTCATTACCATCAATTATATTCATTGGTGCTTATCAAAAAGAGTGAAAAAAATACTTTTTTATTCCTTGCAAACCATGCTCAAAGGCAGCCTACAATAATCCAATCTATATACAGATATAAAGTAGAAACATAGGAAAATAGACAATGGACATAAAAACTATACCTAACCAATATAATTTTACACACCCCTCTCCTTTTATCAGAACCTTCCACACCTTTCAATGCTAGGATTAATTTCTAAACTCCTTTATGAAGAACTTCCAGACTATATGTGTCAAATGGGCTGCTTTCCCTTCTCCAAACTTTAGTCTCATTTTTAATCAGTAAAACTTGTGCCATTCTTAGAGAATTCTACCTAAGCTATCTTCCAACTAGAAGATAAGCATTTTGAGAGCAGGAAATACAGAGGTACATTTTCACTTCTAAGCTCACCCCTCCCCCATTGCGCCTGACATAGTGCTTTGTATTACAAATAAAGCATTTATTAGTACTCAATACATAGCTCACTGGCCAATCACAGTGAGCCTTCTGTTAGCTAAATGGTTATCAACTCAATATAAAGGAAAAAGTGTAAAAGGATTCTCAGGATTAGCCCTCTCCACTTCTACAGAGATGAATGTTTAACCACAGTAGGACCAAGTCAGAGGATATTCGTTTAATTAAACCATTTCCAAAAGAGTCTAGATCTTTCCATGGTCAAGGAGGACCAAATATGGTGGAAAGGCCTTGAGAGGCTTCTGGGATTGTGGACAGATCATGCACCCCCAAAGTCTTACCTTCCCACCAGCAGCTGTCAAAGAAGACAGGGGCTTCAGATGGAGCATTCATCCATAGCAACTGGGTTACTGTCCTTTCTTAGCCATTCTAGCCAGACTAATCATCTAGGGATGGTCCTAAATAGATCAAAGCTAAACTGTCAAGTGAAGCATGTATTCAGGAATTAAAGTCTAAGTGAAGTTACTTGCATTAAAAGCTCTGGTTAGTGGAGGGAGGACACAAGGTTGAAACCAGAGAGTAGTGTCCTTTTAACAAGTGACTTGCAGGGGAGGAGTTTTAGGGAAACAAGATCAGGTATTCACTGGTCAGAACAACAACTCTTAATTGGAAGCGTCCCATCCAGTGCCAGTGCTGAAACTGAGCTCTCTGAGAAGTAGGGGTGGGCAAAGGTAGAGAGAGAGTGAGGAGTTTGAAAAGAGGTACAACCTAAGGCCAGGCCACTGGATCAAAAACTTTCTGGGCCTTAAATACTGCGACTTCCAGCGCCCTTTCTGCCTCATCTAGACTTCAGCTCACCTGCTCTGTTTCTTACAGGCTCCCTACATTTCTTTACGACAAAGAGCCATGAACTTGTATGTATGTGTCTTATGAACCCAACCACTGTGTGAAATCAAAGGGCACAGAGAGAAAAGATTTTCCAATTTCCACGGTGCAAGGTTGTAATCCCTGAAACTTTCCTATGTTAAATTTTTTTTTTCTAAACCATTGTGCTTGTATTTCCTCAGTGAAAAAGCTGATAAACAAGAGAACCTCATGTGGTTTCTCCTTTCTTTATGGCTGTTTTCATTGATCAAAGTTTAGCTCCTACTCCACTAAAAATAAAGCCAGCTGTCCTTAAAATCTTTATTGTTTGCAGTTCTGTCAGCGACCCACAGTGAACCAGTTAGTGAGGACAGATGGAGGACTGGAAGAGAAGGGATGTGGGTTTATGAAAGTGTCTCCTCAACTTCAACTAGCCTCAGGCAACAATAAAATGTTAATGAAAATGCATTAGAAAAAAAAACAGTTGGGGAAAACAATAATTAACCACATAAAATACCATTGAATTATTTAAAACATCAGTCCCTACCCTCCGTCATTACACCTGCACAAGGAGAACAGGTCAGATGAAAAGGATCTCACAGCACTGCCTGAAGGTCAAGGTTCTAGGAAACTCACAGAGAACAAAATTCCAGAGGACGGGACAGAGTATCTGCATGAAGTGGGACCTGAGGAGGTTACAGTAAACATATTCCACTGGATCTGGTCTTCAAATCCATGTTCAAACGCATCCTGAACCAGTGTTTTGTGGATGGCTAGAGCAACGCAGTCTCTGCTGAAGACACAGTGTACTTGTTAGTAAATTTAACCAAAATATTAGGAGCCAGTTCACTATTATTCTGTTTTGTTTTCCAAAAATATAGATTTCTGTGTTTATGTTCTATCCCCCGCCATACTGATATATACATAATTTGACATACTGTGAGAAAACAATTTTTGATATCGTCTCATTTGAAGTTAAGGAATGAAATGAAATAGTTTTGTAGTGCAGATGAAAAACGTTAAGATGCCCTCATGCCCTGGTCTGGCATGTTCAAGGGCCTTAAATTCCACAGAACTCTTGATACAATCGAGCCACATTTGTTTTTCTAACCACAGGAGAAGAAATTGTAAAGACGAAAAACTATCCCCCGGGATGCAAAGTGCTGGTAAAGCAACATGGCAACATGCAGAAAGCCAAAAAAATAAAAAAGAACAGGTTAAATCTAGTGATGGATGAACATCAAACGATTTCTAGTGCTGTTTCAATTTAGATATTCATTCAAAGCATGTCAAAATGATATAAACCTCGTGAGCCTACATAATTGAGCTTTAAAAATTTCTTGCCAGTTTTCCTTCACAGCATTCTTTCTCTCTCTCTCTCTCTCTCTCTCTCTCTTTCTTTCCCTCTCCCTTCCTTTTTCTTTTTCTCTTTGCTTTTCTGTATAGAATTTGAAATGTAAAAGACAAGGACTATACAAATATGAAAACAAACATGACAAAGTTGATAAATATAGTCCTGCCTCTTAGACTGAATTGGGATTCCGTTTTCATTCACTCACTTTTCTGACACCATCATATGAAACCTGTTTCTCCTCATGCCTCATGGGAGAGGGACCCAATGTACCAAAAAGTCTCATTGTCTTTTGGAAATTGAGGAAATATCTTATCATCTTAGATACAATGGTGCCTTCCTTTCAAATTTTTCAATGCTTATTTACTTCATTTTTTAATACTTCAGTGATGTATTAAGAATACATATTTTTGATCCTCTTAAGAGTAATGCAAAGGAAAATTTGGAATTAAGTAAACCCCCTGAAATTCCAAATTTGTCATTTAATCTCTTTACAGTGAAGTGTTTACTTCGGTAAGTTTGGAAAAACATTAACCATCTGAATGTCCTTGAAGTTAAAATAAGAAAAAAGCTTAATATCACAAATTCTGAAGAAAGTTGCCATGCCAAGTTTAACTATAAAGAGAAATGGAAAGACAGAGGGGCTCAAGGATTGGCATTAGAGTCACAGTCACTAGAAGACCTAGAAAAAAAAGCTCAAACTCTTGGAGTTCTGATCCTATGCTCTTACTCATTTCCTGAGTTCTTGAGATCATTACTTCATAAAAATGGAATTTTAATTAAAAAATTTTTTTTTAAAAAAGTTATTTAGAAAATTAAATTTAATGGGGTGACATTGATCAATAAGAGTACATAGGTTTAGGCCCTGGGCAGTTGGCTCAGTGTTACAGTGTCAGCCTACCATGTAGATGTCCCGGGTTTAATTCCTAGTCAGGGTACATAGCATATGTGCCCATCTGGTTCTCCATCCCTCCCCTTCTCTCTTCTCTCTTTCTCTCATCTCCTTCTGCAGCCATGGCTCGATTGAAGTTAATTGGCCCCAGGTGCTGAGGATGGTTCCATGACCTCTGCCTCAGACACTAAAATGAGCTTGGTTGCTGAGCAATGGAGCAACACCCCAGATGGGCAAAGTATCAACCCCTAGTGGGTTTGCCGGGTGGATCCTGGTCAGGTTGCATGCAGGAGTCTGTCTCTCTGCCTTCCCTCCTCTCACTGAATTAAAAAAAAAAGAGAGTACATAGGTTTTGGGTAAACATTTCTATAGTATTTGAACTGTTGATTATGTTGTATACCCATCACATATTCTTTTTGTGTGTGACAGAGACAGAGAAAGAGACAGACAGAAAGGAAGGGAGAGAGATGGCAAACATCAATTCTTTGTTGCAGCTCCTTACTTGTTCATTGATTGCTTTCTCACATGTGCCTTGACTAGGAGGCTACAGCAGAGCAAGTGATCCCTTGCTCAAGCCAGCAACCTTGGGCCTCAAGCCAGAGACTTGGGCTTCAAGCCAGCGACCATGGGGTCATGTCTATCATGTATATGACCCCACACTCAAGCCAGAGACCTCAAGCTGGCAACCTTGGGTTTTCAAACCTGGGTCTTCTGAGTCCTAGTCAGACACTCTAGCCACTGTGCCACTGCCTGGTCAGGCCCCATCACATATTCTTTTTTTTTTTTTTTTTTTTTTTTTTTGTATTTTTATGAAGCTGGAAACAGGGCGAGAGAGTCAGACAGACTCCCACATGCGCCCGACGGGATCCACCCGGCACGCCCACCAGGGGGCGATGCTCTGCCCCTCCGGGGCGTCGCTCTGTTGCGACCAGAGCCACTCTAGCGCCTGGGGCAGAGGCCAAGGAGCCATCCCCAGCGCCCGGGCCATCTTTGCTCCAATGGAGCCTCACTGCAGGAGGGGAAGAGAGAGACAGAGAGGAAGGAGAGGGGGAGGGGTGGAGAAGCAGATGGGCGCGTCTCCTGTGTGCCCTGGCCGGGAATCGAACCCGGGACCCCTTGCACACCAGGCTGACGCTCTACCACTGAGCCAACTGGCCAGGGCCCATCACATATTCTTAATGTTACCTTGAGTGTTAAGAAAAATTCAGACTCACCGTGTTCATTTTGTTTTCAGAAATTCAGGATATATTTTATAACTATTTTCATCAAAAGTACCTAAAACTGTCAAGATTTTGTATTTTGAGATTAGGTTTCCGTTATCTATGAAACTATCTTCTGTGACTGTCTCAACTCTGGACAACAGAGCTCTGGTAGGGCAGAGCACAGGGTCAGAGCTCTTCCTCAGTCAGACCACACATGAGGCCTTTAAAAAAATATTTTTTTAATATTTAAGCTATGGTTGACATACAATGTTATATTAGTTTCAGGTGTCCAACAGAGTAATTATACATTTATATAGCTTACAAAGTGGAGGGATGAGGCCTCTGGATTCTAGATGAGCAGGAGTCGGACATTGGAGCTGAGCATCAGCACAGGAAATAAACCCCATGGGTAATTAGCATATTGAAGCCAGAAAACAAAGTTCCCAGAAAAAAAAAAGCACATCAGAGTCAGAGGACCCAGGAAGGATTAGACAAGGAGAAAACTGAACTTGAAAATATCATCAGGAAACTGTGACAGTAAAGACAACAGAACTGTGGACAAACACTGTATTCCCCTTGATCCCAACGGCCGAAGCTAGAATAATATGAGCAGCCAAATAAATGATGAGATTGGATAATAAACCAAAGATTAAAATAAATATCCAAAAGTCTGTACTGATATAAATAAATGATTGATTAAATGAAAGGAGACAAATTTTCTTGTAGCAGAGATCAAAGTAATAATTGTTGAACGTACAATCCATGGATCAACACTAAAACTAATGGGTGAAACTTTCAAGAAAAACAGGTTGTTTGAATCACCTCAGTGTATCTCCCCAAAATATATATGAATTACTGTGGTGGTTTTAACATATGTACACAGTTATTTTATACTCTTTCCTCCAGATGGTGGAGCTTAATATCTCTGCTCTCGAAAGGAGGCTGAATCATCATAAAGATGTAACTAAAGTACAGCATATAGAAAATATAGACAATAATATTAAAATAACTATGTATGGCAGATCCTGGCCTGTTAACTCAGTTGGTTAGAGTGTCATCAGAAACATCAAGGTTATGGATTGGATCCCCAATTGGGCCCATATAAGAAGCAAACAATGAATACACAACTAAGTGGAACTACAAATAAATGCTTCCCCTTCTTCCTCTCTCTGTCTCTCTAAAATCAATCAATGGAAGGCCCTGGCCAGTTGGCTCAGTGGTAGAGCATCAGCCCAGCATGTAGAAGTCCTGGGTTCAATTCCCAGCCAGGGCACACAGGAGAAGCACCCATCTGCTTCTCCACTCTTCCCCTTCTCCTTTCTTTCTATCTCTTTCTTCCCCTCCTGCAGCCAAAGCTCCATTGGAGCAAAGTTGGCCCAGGCGCTGAGGATGGCTCTATGACCTCCACCTCAGGTGCTAGAATGGCTCTGATTGCAGCAGAGCAATGCCCCAGAGGGGCAGAGCATCTCCCCCTGGTGAGCATGCCAGGTGGATCCCAGTAGGATGCATATGGGAGTCTGTCTGTCTGCCTCCCCATTTCTCACTTTGGAAAAATTAAAAAATAATATTAATTAATTAATTAATTAAATATATGGATTAAAAAATTTTTTTAAGTGATGTTAATATGTATTTGCTCAAAAAAATAATTTCACATCAAAGCAAATTCACCTGCTAAGGGAGATTAATCACTATGTGTGGTGCCACGTGAGTACTGGAAATATCAAGAGGAATACTTTGTAAAATATGATTGTCTAACCACTATGCTGAACAAAATAATATTGAATGTAAACTGTAATTGAAAAATAAAATTAAAAAAACAAGGACATTGAACTTTATGACTTGCTTCCAAAGAATAAAGTATGTAAAGGAAAAATAAAACAGGAACTTTACTGTGAAGAAGCTTGGCAAACACCATTAACACTTTAAGTGGTCAAGGTTAATGTTATCCACAATGATCCACATTGCTATTATATACCCCTGATATGAGAAGGGCACTCCACCTCTGTAATATTCTTCCAAAAATACAGTACCCAAATCTAACCATAAGAAAACGTCAGATGAAAACTCAATGACATTTTAAAAATACTCTTCAAAAGTAGGAAGGTCCTCAAAAGCAAGGAGCTGCTGAGACTGTCACAGGTTAGAAGGGACTAAGAAGCCGTAAGTAGTGAATGCAATGTAGGATCCTGGATTGGGTCCGAGGTCAGGAAAAGGACTTAGTGGAAAAACTGGTGGTGTCTGAATAAAGTCGGTAATTTAGTTTATAGGTTTATACCAATGTTAGTTTTTTAGTTTTGATAAAAGTATCATTATTATCTAAGATGTTGATATTAGAGGAAGCTAGGTGAAGGGCACATGGGAACTCTCTGCTATCTGCAACTTTTTTGTAAATCTAAAATTATTCCATAATCAAATGGGTGTGTGTGTGTGTGTGTGTATAATAAAAATAAAATAAATTCCATAAGCCAGGATAAAAAATTTAAAAAACAGACTCAACTCTAACACTAAAGGACTGAGAGGGAGAAACCTCAAGTGGATGATCAGGCCTTTGGTTTCTTGTTGCCAAATAGTTGATCGGAGTCTTGAGCACAGGCTGGGACAGGTTAGGCAATGGGCCGTGAGCCTTCTGAATCCTCATACACAAACAAATTTGAGAGAAGACATCAACGTTCAATAATCTAAAACTAGAATGTTCTCTTACCCAGCTTATTTGTCACTCAAAAGAATGGTAAAGTAAAAAAAATAAAAACAAAAAAAATTACAATTTAAAAATAGAAAAAATAGGTTTATATTCTAACTCTCAACTACTTAGTTAAGTTAGTCAGCCTTACTGACCTTTCTTACCTCCTCTGCAAATATAGGCAATAATAACATTATCTGCTTTATTCACCTCTAATGCTTCAGCGAACCTTAAAAGAGATCATGCAAGTCAAAGGCTTGACAAAATACACCAAACATGGTCCTGCAGGGCCTGCTGTGTTCTCTAAAAAGTTGAAATTATGAACTGCATACTTTATTATTTTTTAAAATTTTTATTTACTGATTTTAATGAGAGAGAAAGAGAGAAGGATAAGGACAAGAACATTGATCTGTTCCTGTATGTGCCCCGACCGGGGAATCAAACTGGCAACCTCTGCACTTTGGAATAATGCTCTAACCAACGGAGCATCCGGCCAGGGCACAAACTGCATACTTTACTAATTAACATATTCTAGTGAAAATTTTCCTATAATAAGAATGCTTAATTAACTACAAAATATTTCTTCTCCACAAGAGTTTTTTTTTTTTTAGTGGATTCCAAGTAGACACATCCACTGCAACTAAATTCACTTCATTTCCTGGGATTTTTTCATTCCAATATATAATAAGCAAAATAAAAAGCACTCTTCATGTCCTTATCTGTAAAATGTAGGTATTGGTAGATGATCCCCCCAAATCTTTCCAGCTCAAAAGTCTTTAGGACACCTAAAGAGGCAATAATTTAAGTCGATGCTTTACAAGATTACAGTTGGGACATAGAGAAAGAAATCTATGTCATCTGTAAGCTCACCATCGTTTTAACATGTCACACACAAAAATAATTTTTATAGTGGGTATCCTAACTATGAACACACCCTGAGGAAATTCCCAAGCACCCAGTAATTTTCTTTCTAATTGTATCATTGCAGTTTCCTACTCAGATTCTTTGAAATTTATCTTCCACAGTGGTCAACCTCCAACCACCAATAATCTAGCCAACCAATGAACCATAATAAAAATGACACTGTTTGTTCCTGTCTCAGATATTATAACTGAACTCAATACGTACATTCAAAAATTCCATTCGTGTAATTGAGTGTTTGTGTGTGTGTGTTCTTAGGCCTCTGAATTAAGGTGAAAATAAACCTCATTAATTGTTTTCAGGCATATAAATTTGCCTGATTCCAAATAGGCAAATCAAAGCAATCAACTCATTTTTTCCAACCTTGACCACTTCATAGGAAAATAACTTATAAATCTAGTCCAAATAAATCTGTTGCATATCAGTCCTGAATAGACCCAAGCCCAGCTCAAACCCAGTTTAATTAACCAATTCTTTTATCTCTGCAATGTTTACATAAATCTTATCACAATTATCACTAAAGGTTTGACTTGACGACAGCTGAAAGAATAATAATTTTTTAAAGGTAAAATATTCATGTTAAACTCCACCTTTATCAGCCCTATAGTGTTAAAAAATAATAATAATAAATCAGTATATATTACTCGAAGGTGCTTACTATTTTGTGAATGAAAAAAACATTTACCATGTGAGTTTTTTACTCTCACCTCCTACTATCTCAGAGGTGTGCTTCTCTGAAAACATCAGTCATAGTTACCACCACATTTTATCATTACACAAATAAAAGTACTTAGTGTGGCACTGCTGACCAATCAACATTAGTGAGTGTTTAACTCATGCATATTGACAAGTCTGAGTAGGAATATTCCTTATCTAAACCAGATGTACTTTGGGGTTCAAAATTTTTAGCTTTTGGAGAACTAATAAGGCTCATATACTGAGTACCATGTAGCACTCCCTAAAAAAAAAGTCTGATGAAACACCCAGTTGGATGTGTGATTGTGATTTCAATAAAACATAAATAGTGCACTCAGTGGGACGAAGATTATTAATAGCCTCATATCCATACAGGAAAAGTTTTGTTTTCAAATAAATTATGGAAAAAAATTACTTTTAAGAATTTTTTGGACTTGGAAGTTGAGTTTAAGGGGTTGTGGGCCTGAAACATCCTTGGAGACAAAAATGACAAAACGGAAGCTCTCCTACTTTGGGCACATTGTGAGAAGGCAGGGTTCTTTGGGAAGGACAATTGTGCTAGGAAAAATAGACTGAATATGAGATGGATTGACTCCATGAAAGAAGCTACAGGTGTGAGTCCATGGGAGCTGAGCAGGGTTGATGAAGACAGGACAGTGTGGAAACCACTCATTCACAGGGTTTCTGGGTGTTAGAGCTGACTCCACAACATGTAGCACACACCGTGGAACTAGTATGTGAGTGCAAGAAGGGAACAGAAAAAGAAAATTCCTGTTATTTTAATGTCCTCCTATCTAGAAAAGAAACTATTTCTCCATTTTTTAGTGATTTTAGAAAATGGAAAGAGAAGCAGGAGGAGAGAGAGAGAAGCATTTGTTTATTGTTCCACTCAGTTGTGCATTCATTGGTCGCTTCCTGTGTGTGCCCTGACTGAGGATCAAATACGCAACCTTGGTGTTTCAAGATGATGCTAACTGACTGAGCTTACTGCCCACGGCCCTATTTCTTCATTTCTAATAGTTAAAAGTATCTTTTGAGTGTTGACCCTCTCTAATTGAGACCTCAGCATGCCACCTTCAAAAGGACCCTTGCAAACGATAGCACATGTGCTTCCAACATAGACTCTACTATAATTTACTGCTTCCAAACTCCATTCAGTTTCTTTTATAATGTTCACAGTTTCAGAAGACAGTTCTGCTCAGGTCTGAAATAGCAGCCCACCTGGCTCCATTTATCCCTCTTTTATATTAAGGACAACATAACCTTCCTTTCATATTAAAGACAATGTAACCCAAAACCTTCATCTTCAACTTTTAAAGATTTCACACAGACCATTTGGGAAATTAATATATTCTTCAAGAGAGTTGTCTTTTTCATTCAGCATACCCACTACAAAAACCAGCTCAGTACCTGTCGGCCATCTGGTCTCTGTGTATATAGCAGGCCAAAATTGCCAGATTTCCTCCTTGGAGTTTGCTCTGTAGAAGACGAATCCGATTAGGTGAAAAATAATGCTGGAAGAGTTACAAGCCATTATTCTGAGCACAAATGACATTTTCTTTAATAAGTGTTCCCAGTCTAAATAAGCTTTGAACTTCAGATCTGCCTGGATGCTGGGGCTTGTTTGCAATAGTCATGTAGCCAACATGACGACACCTTTGGCTGAGACCCAGATATTTCTAATCAGCAAAGCTGTAGTGTATGAAGCAGATTCAAATGGCCCTTCCCTTTCCATGTCAGAAATTTCCAAGAACCTAACTTAGTGATTCTAGCACAGAGCAAACAAAATAAAATCAATTGATCATTGTGTCATAACAGGCAGTGTCTATCAGTTATTTGAAATCTAACGGGGTTTTGTAACAATATATAGGGAAGGATTATTTTTTGAGAACAGGTAAGATATGATAGTGACAGCACACGATGTTGCAAGTGGAGGGAATCTGAGTAAACCACGTAAATAGTTTATTAATGATTCACTTTTCCTTCAGATCACTCTTTCTCAACCCTACCTGCACCTAGCATTATCAGAGAAGACTTTTTAAAAAACTATACCCCATTTCATAGTAGAAATCAAATGAGAAACTCTAGCACTAGTTTTAGAATTTTTTTTATTTTTTATTTTTATTTTTAGAGAGAGAATGAGAGAGAGAAAGAAGGGGGAGCAGCAGGAAGCATCAACTCATAGTAGTTGTTTCCCATATGTGCCTTGACCAGAAAAGCCCAGGGTTTCAAACTGATGACCCCCAGCGATCCAGGTCAATGCTTTATCCACGGGCACCACATGTCAGGTCAGACATCTTTGTTTTTAAAAGCTCTGTAGGTGGTTCAAATCTGCAACGAGGTTTGATAACAACTTCTCTGAGCCATTTATTCATTCATTCAATTATTCAAGAAATATATATATTGAGTACTAGCTATGTCCTGGGGGCTATTCTAGGCACTGAGGAGCCAGGGGGAAATGTCTAAAGTGGCTGGAGGATAGTTATCAAGCTTACAGGTCATATGTGATGGAGTGCAAGGGCCAGGTCATGCACAGCTTAGAAGGATTTTGGATTTTATTCTAAGTGCAATAGAAGGCTATCGGGGAGGAGGGCAGGATAAAGCAGAGGAGTGACATGGTCTGATTTATATTTTTAAAACAACATTTTGGCTGCCCCTTGGAGAATGTCATTAAAATTAAATCAAGGCCATGGACAGAACACGCCACAAGTGTGGGGAGCAAAACAATGGAAATTATTGGACACTAGCTTTTCTTACTGCCTTAGTCTCAGACCAACAGAATGGTATGCCTGCTCTTTTCAAGTATCATTCCTCTGGGCCATGTTTGGATAAATTACTCTGGCGCTATCCCACTTAGTGACCTCCCAATGTTCGGAGGAGACTACATACGACTCTCTCTGCTACTAGACAGAACTCACTTCAAAAACGCAGCACACATTGCCCAGCTTGATTATGCCTGACTGACTGTTTCTCAGCTTGGACATTCACTTAGTAACAGGAGGATAACAGGAGTCTAAACAATGACAGTTCCCAGTGGAGACACATGTGCACTGTGTAGAAATATGAACTCTGCCATGGGCTGTCCAACAGGAGCTAATTTCCACAACCAGGGAGGAAGCTATGATCTGTAACTAAGGCTTTGGGTTCTCTATCCTGTTTGGGTAATAACTGCAATAAGGCGCTATGTCTTTCTCATAAATTATAGTGTAAGCATTTTCTTCATAGTGTGGGTTTGTGTGTGAGTCATCACACAAACAGGGTAAGCCATTGTTGATTAATGAAGGGGCAAATTTATTTGAGTTGCATTCCTAACCAGATCACAATGCAGAGCCAGCAACATCATCTTAGGAACAGGAAAAAAGAAAAGACAACAAAAGCTGAGACACGCAACCTGCTTTGCTAACCTCTTTGATTTACCACAGCATTATTTTTCCTTTAGTTGAGACTGCTCTGAGGTATGCTGCAAGCAGAGTGATGGAAGACTCTCAGAGGCCCCTACGTAGATGGGCACAAAGGCAGGTGGTACATATTTAGGTTGGGTTTTCATCCTTTACATCCGCCGTTTATAAGTTTTAGCCAGCAATTGTAAAACAGGCAGAGATTTTCATAAGCTGATATTATTGAAATATATGCACAAAATAGCTTATTATTATGAATCATAAACACAATAACAAACCCATTGATATATTGTTTTTATACCATTTTCAGCAATTGTTGATGACACAACTTTTCTTGGAAATGTGATTATCATAATTTTCTCTTAAAGTATACTAGAAAGAAAATGAAGATTATTTGAGATGAGGCAAAGTCTGCTGCAAAGTTCTACTAAAATTAACATACTTATCCTAGAAAATCTGTGCATGCCACCACTGACAGGTAATATCAACTTGGGTTAGTAATTTACTTAAATTTAAAATAATAGTTCCAGTTGATAATATAAATTAATCAATTCTTCAACAATGACTCACTGGACTTACTCTAGGCACAAGGATATGAAACAGATGAGATAAAGTGTTTCTGCTCGAGAGCTCGTTGAGCAGGGTGCCTGTCTTGCTGCCTCCTCTCTCTGTCTCATGGCTCTTGTCATAACCTAGTATTATACATTTGTTTATTGTCATGATCCTCTACTGGGCTGATGGAGGAATTGACTTGCTTAAGGTTGTGTTACCATCTCCAAATCAGTGCCTTGTTCATAACAGGCTTTCCATAAATATCTGCTGAGTATTTGAATTGTGACTGAATAAAGTCAAGATCATATAACTTATAAAGAACAGAACTCAAACTTGTAGGTAGAGAGCAGAGCATTTACCTAGCAGCTGTGGCTGACGCAATGCTGTGAGAATACTCCAGCTTCCGGAACCCTCCTGGGCATACCCAGGAAGGAAGCTCACCCACTATAAGGAAGTGACTCAGCTCCAGCCGGGCTGCCCTCTGACCTTTTTAGGCCATTTGCCCTACCATAACATCCTATTGGCTGAACCCATCTATATAAACTTGCTTACTTCCTGAATAAAGCAGATCTGTGTCACTGAACCTGGTCTCCAGAGTCAGGTCTTTGCGTCTCCGTCGTCCTCAGCCCCGACAGGACTTGTCCACACAAACTGAAGTCCAGATCTGACTGATGACAGAACTCACACTCTTCAATTATACTCTTTCATAATATTCATGAATTCTTTAATTATGATACCCCCCCAGGCCCTGGCCAGTTGGCTCAGTGGTAGAGCATCAGCCTGACATGCAGGAGTCCCGGGTTCAATTCCCGGCCAGGGCACACAGGAGAAGGACCCATCTGCTTCTCCACCCCTCCCCCTCTCCTTCCTCTCTGTCTCTCTCTTCCCCTCCCGCAGCCAAGGCTCTATTGGAGCAAAGTTGGCCTGGGCACTGAGGATGGCTCCATGGCCTCCACCTCAGGTACTAGAATGGCCCTGGTTGCAACAGAGCAACACCACAGATGGGCAGAGCATCACCCCCTGGTGGGCGTGCCGGGTGGATCCCAGTCAGGTACATGTGGGAATCTGTCTGGCTGCCTCCCCATTTCCAACTTCAGAAAAAATAATAATAATTATGATGCCCCCCAAGTAGAAAAAGCCTACATATTTTATAATAGGGTGCCCACTCATTAGAATGATATAACCAATAAAAAAATTTTTCAAGTTACCTTAAATGATGCTGGAAATTACCAATAACATAGTTTTTAGAGGAAAAACAAGCCCAGATACCATGTTGTATTATATATATAATACAATATACATAATGTATAATAAAATATTATTATACCATTTAAAAGAAGAAATCTTACCATTTGCAACAACATGGATGGACCTTGAAGGCATTATAACTAAATAAAATGTCAGATAGAGAAGGATAAATACTAAAGGATCTTATTTATATGGAATATGAAAAAGCTCCCACAAAATTTATAGAAAAAAACATCAAGATATCAAATTTGTGATTACCAGAGGCAAGATATAAGGAAAATTGAAAAAAGGTAATCAAAAGATACAAACTTCTAGTTCTACTATAAATAAGTACTAGAGGTATAATGTGCAGCATGGTGATACAACTAACACTACTGTGTGGTACACAGGAAAATTATAAAGACAGAAGATCCTAAGAGCTCTCATCACAAGGAGAAAAAATTATTGTATCTAATACAATATGATGATGGATATTAACTAAACCTATTATGCTAATTATTTCCCAATATATGTAAATCAAACTACCTTAACCTTTTAACAGCAATATGTGTCAATTATTTCTCCATAGAACTGGGGAAAAAAATGTAAGCAGTACAGAAGAAACATATTTCTGACTTTACAATGATGTCTAAGATGATCCCACAGTCATAGGTTTCCTTTCTGAGTCAGAGCATAATGTTTCAATTCTTTAAAATATTGGCTTTTCTTTTCATCTGACACCACACATTGATAAGATTACTAAGGGAATAAATGAAATTATTCTTATTTCCTGAGCCTTTTATCCCCCTTTAAAGGGTCAAGTTCCTAGAAGATGATAATAAATTAACCATGGTAGAGCAGTTTGTGGGAACTTTTACTTGACCTGTAACTTAGCTCTATAAATATTGATAATTCTAAACATTCATAAAATGACTATCCTTGAAAGATAATTGCTCACTGAGGTAGCAAATAAACTCTTTTGGTGCAATTCAGCAAGAATATAATATCCAAAATTTAAAATTACGGTTCTTAGGTATCATTGTTTATATACTTGGTTAATTATATACTTTCATATTTTAGGAAGAATACATTTTGTATACTTTAAAGTAATAAGAAAAATATTTTAGTATTCCAGGGGTTTTTTAATTTTATTTTTTATAAGGGAAGGTAAGTGGTCGCATAGGAAAGGGCAAGGTGGGAAAAGACACAATTAATGTAAATCAAAGAAGCAAACTCTGAGGATGAAAGACACAAGTGTTTCAATCGCAAGGTGGCTGAATAGTGCTTTGACCAATGGTAGCAAAGGGAAGGAATAAAAGACACAATACACTACAGTTACAGAGGGTTTTATTTTTTTGTTTCTAAGTGAGATTATCTTTCTAGTGTTTCTCTTTCATTCATGTGTTCTAAACTATTTATTAAATTTATTAGATAAACATATTATACCACATGTTTTAAATTCTAGCATAAATAAAATACAAAGCCTAACCCCACAGTCCTGAAAATCTCAATCAGGGACAAAAATATGTAAACAAATAATTTTTTTATTATCATACATTAGAATGAGGTAGATGTTAATATAGGTCTATCCAGTGCACGTTAAGCAATATCTACACAAGTGAGCAAGAGATGAGAAAAGAGCCTGTGAAGGATTCATAAAGGAGACCTTTTCAGAGTTGAATTCAATGTAGAAAACCAGAGAGTAAGTGTTTGATCTGATTCTGATCATGCTCTGAAAGTATTACGGTTCTTGTTCACTTGGGCATGTGATTAGAGATGACGCCATGGATCTACTTAGTGGAAGCTTGAAGCTGAAACTCCCACCCCAAGCCATGATCTTCGATATATTGTACTCTCAGTAGGAAAGTAGAAAGATAAAAAGATGGGCTGATACAAATTTACCCCAGAGATATGACAGAGAAGTTTGTTGTCTCCATTTAGAATCTGGGAGTCAAAAGTCTCCCTTAAGAATGTGGAACTGAATTTACAAAGGAATGTTAAAATTTTAAATTTATACTACTAAAATTATTTGAAAATACCCAACTACAGGCCCCTGGCCCACTGGCTTAGTGGTAGAGTGTCAACCAGCATGTGTAAGTCCTTGGTTCAATTCCTGATCAGGGCACACAGGCGAAGCAATCATCTGCTTCTCCACCCCTCCTGTTTCCCCTCTCTCTTTCTCTTCCCCTTTCACAGCCCTGGCTCAACTTGTTCAAGCATATTGGCCCCAGGCGTTGATGATGGCTCCATGGAGCCTCCACCTTCGGGGCTAAAAGTAGCTTGTTTGCTAGCATGGCCCCAGATGAGCAGAGTATCAGCCTCAGATGGTGGTTGCAGGGTGGATCCTGGTCAGGGCACATGTGGGAGTCTATCTCCCCTCCTCTCACTTGGAAAAGAAAAAAAATTTAAAAAGATACTCCACCCTAACAATTAATATGACAATTTTCCCAGGTTGCGATGTTATTCCTCTAAACTTCCCACAACCCAGAGCATAGAGATGTTTACAGGAAAAAGAAAAACAAAACAAAAACTCTTCTAAAAATTAGGTCATGGTCATTTTATTTTAAAGTATAAAATAATGAGGAAAGGGTCAACAGACAAATTGAGGCTCAAGAAGTTGAAAGAACAAAACATTCTGAAAGAATAAAAAGTATAATTAAAATAGTTGAATATATAAGAAAAATCACTGCAATTCTAAGGAAATAATAAGACTATTATAAAAAATTAGATTGGACAAAGAAACAAATATTATTTGTACAAATAAAAAATATTATAATTTATACTAAAAGCAAGATGAATGATTTAACCAGAATATTAAATATAGCCAAAGAGAGAATTAGTGAATTAGATACAGCTGAAATTTTTATAGTGCAGCTCAGAGACCAAAAAGCAGAAAAATATAAGAAATTAAAGTACATGGAGGCTATATTGAAAAAGTAAAACATATAAACACATACATATAAAATAATAATTGTAGAAGTAAGGTGACATACATATAAAATAATAATTGTAGAAGTAAGGTGATCAAATAATTTAATATTCCAATCAGGACATATTATAACATGAAATAAAAAGGACATTAACAAAATTATAATTATTCAACATTTATTTCTTGACTTATAACTTGGTTTTACTCTAAAGATTGACCTATAAGTTGTTCTATTCAAAAGTATTTTCAAAAATAACTTTTTTTAAAGAAGTAAATAACATGTATCTATGAACAGTAAAGAAAAAAGTGAAGATTTTGTTATCACCTCATCTCTGTGTTCTCACATGGTAGAAAGGACTGGAAAGCTTTCTGAGTTCCCTTTATCAGAACACTACTCTCATTCATGAAGACTCCAGTCTAAAGAGCTAGGTACCACTCAAAGGTTCAACCATCTAATAACATCATATTGGGCAGTAGGAGTTCAATATGTGAATTTCAGGAGAACACAAGCATTCAGGCCATACATAGCACAGAGCTTTGTGTAAACAGACCTACTTGTTTCTTCAACAGATATGTGTCTTTTGATAATATACATCACTATGGTTCCTCTGATAGACTGCAAATATCAAAAATAGTTTGTGCATGTTATATGCTTGTTATCTACTTCCTTGAGAAACAAAAATTCAGTATCTAATTTTTCATTAAACATCCTCTTCTATTATTAGTTACTCTCATAAGGACTTTCTCAGAATAAAAATTTATATATCATATTCATCAGCTTTGACAAGGTCACAAAAATTTCCAAACTTCCATTTGCTTACAACAACCAGCATTTATTTCTCAATCACATTATATGTTGATGACTGCTGAGACTGTTAGGTTCTGCTGTGAGTTTTTTTCTCCTTCTGAGACCAGACTGAAGGACAATTCTTACTTACCGTATTATGCCATTCTTTTACATGGCAAAAAAAAGAACCAGAAATATTGGTCAGCAACTTTAACATCTACTGACACCTACCCTTAGAGTGACAAAAGACAGTATTCAGTTTCCTCCCCTTTCCACCTGCAGAATACATTCAACCATGCCCTAAGGCAAAAAACTAAAAAAGTCATTTTCAACCTTAGCAGCAGGTTCAAAGTATATAATATCCAGGTAGGAGGCTGGTTCTTTGTTCTCCATAGTCTCTGACTCTTCTTTCATTGAGGTTTTCCCATTTACATTATTCTCCTCAACCATATATAAAACAAGTATAAAAGACCATGATCGACTTAGGGGTTGAACAACATTATTGGCCCACTCTGTCCTTACAGACAATTGGAACTCAGGACTGTTTTAAGTGTTGAACAGAATCTCTTTTGTCCTCAGCATTGCCAGTCTCACACATCAATACATTGTTGCTCTGTTTATTCTAGTCAGTTTTTTGTACCATAACCTACACTCATGGCTTCTTTTTAAAGAGACAGTCTCCAGATTCTGACTGACGCACAGAATCTCTTTGCTTTCTCAGCCTCTGTTCTCCATTTCTTTTGATTTAATTGTAATTACAAGATTCTGTGACCATCAGGCTTCAGTGGAAAGCCACTGTCTTCACCTCTTTGCTCTAAGATATTTTTGTGTGTGTGAACTAGTAAGAGTTTCAAGCTTAATTGAATCTTTACTTAAAGGTATTTACTGATTCAAGGGTTTTGTTTGTTTGTTTGTTTTTTTAGGGGAGGAGCAGGAAGCATCAACTCCCATATGTGCCTTGACCAGGTAATCCCAGGGTTTTGAACCGGCGACCTCAGTATTCCAGGTCGACGCTCTATCCACTGCGCCACCACAGGTCAGGCTGATTCAAGGGTTTTAATAATGAATAGGAAAGCCAAAAAGTACTCTTAGGTTGGTCCTTGCCAGCCAGGATGAGGTTTAGTCAACTTGTGTCCTTCAAAACTTTTGAAATCTTATTTTCACTATTAATACTTGGATCTGTGAAGCAGTTGCTTTTTCTAATTTTACTGGTCTCTGAATTTTTAGATTCTTTACTTTGTTTTATTATTGCTTACAAATCTTTGTTTTAATGCTGTGCCAAATGCAGACAACAGCAACCAACACACACTGTTAATGTTTTTCAAACTTTTTCTGAGAGCTACAAGCTTATTGGGTTCATCATCTGTTTTGCAAATTATTGTGAAAATAAAATATTTTGCCCTTTATAAAATAGATCACTCTTATTTTCTAGTCCCCAACCACTGACCCCAAATCGAATGCTCTAGTTTTACTCTATTTTTACTATTGTGCCAGTGTACTTCTGAAACTAATGCCCGAATCATCCAGGATAGGTTAGGTGATGTTTCTCCACATCTAAGTGGTTTAGGTCATAGGTCAGAAAGCTTTTCCTATAAGGTGCCAAAGAGTTATTATTTTCAGCTTTGCAGGTTATATACATGATCTTCACATGAAATACTTAACTTTTCTGTTATAGCTTGGAAGTAACTACAGGCAATATGTAAGCAAATAGGCATGGTTCTATTCCAGTAATTATTTAAAAACAAAACAAAACAAAACAAGGGGCCAGATTTGGCCTTCAGGCTGAAGTTTTTCACCCCCTAACTTAAACAATATGTTGTTATTTAAATTTTTTGAGGTATAATGTTCCCACAGCTAAGTGCACAAATGTTAAGATGGAGCTCAATGTATCTTACACATGCATACACATGCATAACGATTTTGCAGATTGATGTGTACAGCACTGATGCATGCATTCATCAGCAGATAATGGAAGCCTGGTATCTTAGGGTGTTTGAGCACAACCTCTGTCTAATCATTGGCTGACGACCAAGATATATAAACAGAAACAACCCATAGGAGGCCAGACTTAAAAATAAAAACACATTATAAGAAAAAAAGAAAATCTAGGTAGACACACTAGTGTCCACACAGGACTAGAAAAAGAGATTTGATAAATGTAGCCTCAGCAGTTACTTCAGTAACTTTTGTTCACAAACAAACAAAAAATAGCAGTGCTAGTAACAACTTTCAGTATCAACTATTGATAATATGTTACCTAAAATATTAACTTTTCAACAACAAACTTATTAAACAAAATGTTACTTTCATTCAGGAGAATAAGAGGTCAATAAGATCTGAGTGTCCCTAAAGGTTAGAAATAGCAGACAAAACTTCAAAGAAGTTATTTTAAGTATGTTCAAAGAACTAAAAAAAGAAAGAAACTATGCTTAAAAAAGCTAAATTAAATTATGGCAACAATGAATCACTTAACAAAGATTCTAAATAAAAACATAAAATATATTTTAAAAAATAATACCAATGAAGTTCTAAAATTGAAGAGTATAATAACTGAAATAATTGGTAGAAGGGTTTAACAAATTTGAGATGGCAGAAGAAAGAAAAAATAAATTTGAAGAGAGATCAACAGAAATTACTGAATGAAGAATGAAGAGAAAGAAAGACTGAAGAAAACTGAACAGGGTCATAAAGACCTACTGGCCATCCAGTGTACAAATATGTGCAGAATGGGAATATATCATAATAAGGAGAGAAAAAGAAGAAAATATAAAAAAAGTGTTTAAAAATTCAATTTTTTTTTTTTTTTTTTTTTGGTGGTAAGAATGAATTTATTTTTCTTTTAGGAATTTAATTTTTTTTTAAATAAATTTTTATTAATGGTAATGGGATGACATTAATAAATCAGGGTACATATATTCAAAGAAAACATGTCTAGGTTATTTTGTCATTAAATTATGTTGCGTACCCCTCGCCCAAAGTCAGATTGTCCTCCGCCACCCTCTATCTAGTTTTCTGTGCCCCTCCCCCTCCCCCTAACTCTCTCCCTCCCTCCCTCCCATGTCCTCCCTCCCCCCATCCCTGGTAACCACCACACTCTTGTCCATGTCTCTTAGTCTCATTTTTATGTTCCACCAATGTATGGAATCATGTAGTTCTTGTTTTTTTCTGATTTACTTATTTCACTCCTTATAATGTTATCAAGATCCCACCATTTTGCTGTAAATGATCTGATGTCATCATTTCTTATGGCTGAGTAGTATTCCATAGTGTATATGTGCCACATCTTCTTTATCCAGTCTTCTATTGAAGGGCTTTTTGGTTGTTTCCATGTCTTGGCCACTGTGAACAGTGCTGCAATGAACATGGGGCTACATGTGTCTTCACGTATCAATGTTTCTGAGGTTTTGGGGTATATACCCAGTAGAGGGATTGCTGGGTCATAAGGTAGTTCTATTTGCAGTTTTTTGAGGAACCATCATACTTTCCTCCATAATGGTTGTACTACTTTACATTCCCACCAACAGTGAATGAGGGTTCCTTTTTCTCCACAGCCTCTCCAACATTTGCTATTACCCGTCTTGTTGATAATAGCTAATCTAACAGGGGTGAGGTGGTATCTCATTGTAGTTAAAAATTCAATTTTAATGAAAAACATTAATCTACACATCCAGCAAGTTTGTTGCAAGAGTTAAAGAAGTTACATGTATGAAACAAATGGGAAAATCCTGACAAATAAATATTAATTATCAATTCATTGTTAAATAGATTTGTAACATAAAACTAACATAGTTGATTAAAGTATGATTTGTACCAAAAAGAAAAGATATAGAATATCTCCAACACCCCAGGGTGCTGCTTCTTTATTCCCTTCCCAACTATTACTTTCTTCCCATAGGTAAGCATTTATTCTGACCTCTATCACCATAGCTTAGTTTTAAATATTATTGAATTGCATATAGATGGAATAATATAGTATACTGTCTTTGTATCTAACTTCTCTCATTCAACATTGAATCCATAATTTTAATCCATTTGTTCTATGTATCAGTGATTTCTTCTTTCACTGCTGTGTAGTATTTTATTGTATGAATATAGCAAAATTCATTTACTCATTCTACTTTTGATGGTTATTTATGTTATTTACAGGGGTTTGTTTACTATTATTAATAAAGTTACTATAAGCAGCATTGCACATGTGTGTGTGTGTGTGTGTGTGTGTGTGTGTGTGTGTGTTTTGGTGCATTTAAGCATTTGTATAGTTATTTACTCAGAAGTGAAATCTTTGTGTCATAAAGAATTGTCATGGTTAGCTTCTTTCTTTCTTTTTCTTTTTCTTTTTCTTCTTCTTCTTTTTTTTTTTTTTTTTTTTTGCTTAAAACAACAGGAATTTATTCTTTTACAGTTCTGGAGGTCAGTTTAAATCTTGCCTCTAGCTCCCACCTGTCTATGAGCAGCTAATCATTAGGGACCTAAATTTCTTGATGTACAAGGTCAGGTTGAATTATCAGGGCAGGCCCTGGATGCCATCACAAGTACTGTCTTTATGAGAGAGGCAGAGGGAGATTTGGTGCCTACACACAGGAGGTGATGTGAAGATAAAGCAGAGACAGATTTGAAGACGTTAGTTTTGAAGACTGGAGTGATACAGACACAAACTAAGGACTGCTGCCATCCACCTGAAACTGCAAGAGGCAAAGAACTGATTTTCCCCAGAGCTCCAGGGACAGATCTGTGATATCTTTGGATCCCTTCAGGGTCCAAAGTAGGACTAAGTGAAGGATAGTTGATTGAGCTCATATATGAGCATGAACCACAAAAACACAATGTCCACCAGACTCCTGTGTAGAATGGTTAGCTTTTTCAGAACCATCACAATTTTCCAAAAGGACTGCTCCCATTTATACTCTCCATCAATAAAAGAACGTTTCAGTTGCTCCACACCCTCAACAATGCTTGTTAACATGTCTCCTTAATTTTAGCCAACTGTGGTATCTGCCGTGATTTCAATTTGCATTTCTTTGATAATTAATGATATGTGTATTGTAAAGCCATTTTGGTAGTTTCTCTTGTGGATGGCCTAAGTCTTTGTTTATTTTTAAATCAGATTATTTATCTTCTTAATAATTTGAAGGTTTTTCTTATATAAATTATACAAAAGTCTTTTGAGTTGAAATCTAATTATAATACAGTCCAACTTCCAGCATTGGAGGACCTGCCTAGTGAAATTTCTGAATTTTTATAAACCAGTAACTGCTTTCTTTCTTTCTTTTTTAATTTAATTTAATTTTATGTTTGTGGAGTTCTGTGAACCAGTTGTTAAAACATACCCCTGTAATCAGGGCTCTCTCTAAGGTGGGTGCCTGGGCGGCCACCCAATGTGGGAATCACAAATTTACATTCCTTACTCTTTTTTAACATTCATCTGTGCAACAGTGTATTCTAAGTGCCTGTAGTAATGTTCATTCCATCCATAAGTGAAAAAAATTTGACAGAACTATGCTTGTAATATTTATTTATTCATATCATAAAACTCATTATACCTTTGATGAAATATTACATTTTAATTCCCTCATGTTTGTTACCACAGTAAACAAACCTATAACGTAAAGAGAAAAAGTGCCAAAGGATGACAACTTATAGTATTATTTTTGTCAGATATTATTTAATATTTTTTCATTAATATTTTAAAACTCTTTCTTATAACATAATCTAGTTTGTGTACCTCTTTTATTGTTCTTATTTAAGTATTAAATGAATGAAATAATAAACTACCCTTTGATATATATTTTTTTATACTTAAAATGGTCATTGAGGCAGAGAACCGGTTGTTAAATTCTCTAAATCCCACCACTGATCATATGTATTTCAAATATTTTACCCAGTCTTTGCCTTACCTTTTTACTCTTCCAATATCATAACACCTTCTTATAAAAAGAAGTTTATAATTTATCAAAATATATTTTATCAATTACTGCTTTTAAGGTTAATGGTTTTTTTTGAGACTGTGTAAGAAATATTTGCTTATAAAGATATCCTATTGTCTTCTAGAAGTTTGATTTCCTTCAAAATTAGATCTATGGTCCACCTGGAATTAATTTTACATATGGTTTGAAATGGTGGTTACAGTTCCTTTTTTAAAACATGGAAATATAGTTGCTTCTATACTGTTTATTGCATACATTACATGTATAGGTTATTAGGTTATTGTCTTTCAACTCCAAACCCACCTGGCTATATACATTACTTTGTGATACTGGGACTGGGACTTTGCAAACCACATTTCTGCTTTGCTGGCTAGCTGGCTATTAGACTCTACCAATAGGAGTCAATAGAGAGAGGTTTCAAAACTGGAGCAGAAAGAAGGCACTTGTGTCTTCCTGTTGTTTTCAAGGTTGGTTATTTTATTATTATTATTATTATTATTATTATTACTATTACTCTGAGGGCTTCTGAGTCTGGTGGTTTCTGTGAGGGGCACCCAACAATATTTTGTCCCTGTAGTGGCAGAAGGATGTCTTTTGCAACAACAATACTCCCTATTCAGAGGCCTGGGACTAATCCCACAGACCTCGTCCTCCAAAGCTCATAAACACAGGCACCAGCTGAGCACCCCCCTCCCCAGCCCTACACGCCCTTTTCTAACTCTCCAAGCTTTTCTCTTTGATCCTTCAGCCAGAGGGGTGGTAGCTGCTTTCGGCTTTCTGCAGTTGTTACACTTAGATTCTCTGCTTGTCCTTTTAGCAGTTAATAACATTTTACTCTGGAACAATGCTTTATATTAAATTCTCTTTGTTCAAATTACTGGCGTGGTTTCTAGCTCCTGACAGAACCTATACTGATGTACCATCTGTTCATTCACTGAATTGAGTTGGAATGTCACCATAAATCAGGTGACTTCATATATATAGGTATATTCTTGGCCTCTATTCTGTATCCTGGATCTATTTGTTTATTCGTGTGCCAGTACCATACTGTCTAAATTACCGTATTATTATCATAAATCTTTTTTTTTTTTTTAGAGGAGGCAAGGAGGAAGGGAAATATCAACTCATAGTAGCTGTTTCTCGCATGTGCCTTGACCAGGCAAGCCCAGGGTTTTGAAGTGGTGACCTCAGCATTCCAGGTCAATGCTTTACCCACTGTGCCACCACAGATCAGGCTATGAGAGTAAATCTTAATATCTAGTAGAGTAAGACATACAGCTTTTATATATTTTAAGCATTGTCTTGGATTGTCTAGATATTGCACCAGAATTTTAGAATGAGCCCATCAATACCCATTAAAAAAAAAAAGGTTGAGATTTTGATTCAGATTCCTTTGCATCTATAGATCAATTTGGAAAAAAGACATTTTACAATGTTGATTTTTAAATAATAAACACAGGGATGTAGTAAAAAAAAAACCATAAAATATCCTTCTATTTATTTAAAAATCAATTTCTTAAAAAACAGTTTTGTAGCTTTCACCACTGTTTCTACTAATCTTTTATTAGATTTCATTTTAGGCCCTGGCTGGTTTGCTCAGTAGATAGAGGATCGGCCCGATGTGCGGACATCCCAGGTTAGGTCCCTATTCAGGGCACACATGAAAAGCGACCATCTGCTTCTCTTCCCTTCCCTCTCCTTCTCTCTCTCTTCCTCTCTTGCAGCCAGTGTCTCAGATGGTTCCAATGTCAGCCAGAAGTGCTGAGGAAAGCTCAGTTGATTCCAGCATTTGGCCCCAGACAGGGTTGCTAGGTGGATCCCAGTTGGGGCGTATGTGGGAATCTGTATCTTATCTACTTTCTCTCACTTAAAAAAAAAAATTTTATTTTATTTATTTGATATTTTTGATAGTGCTATAAAAGATGTAGTTTTCATTTCTTGTTAGTATACAGAAAAATTATTTTATTGGTATTGTAAATAAATTTATTGTAAATTTATTTATTAGTTGTGGTAGTTTATTTGTTTTTTTTTGTTTTGATTAGTTATGATTCCCAAGGAATTTTTCCTTCTATATTAAATTGTCAAAATTATTAACATAAAGTTGTCCATAATATTTCATTATTCTTTTAAGTCTGTCTGGATTCGTCAACACATTGTCTCTTTCATTCTTTATATTGAAGATATTTTCTCTTTTATCTTGATCAATACTGCTAAATGTAAATTAATTTTTATAGATTCTATCAGAGATTTAGCTGCTTACTTTGTTGACTTTATTTGTTAAATATTTGTTTTACATTTTGTTGATTGTTTTATCTTTACTATTTCTTTCTACATTTTGAGTTTGATTTGCTCCCTTTTTATAGCTTCTTGAAAAAGGAAGACCCTCCCTCAAAACATTGCTTTGGCTGCACCGTAACAATTTTATATGTCATATTTTAATTTAATTTGAAAACTTTTTAATTTTATGTTGATTTTTGAACACGGTGAGTTACTTAGAATATGTTACTTAATTTTCAAATATTTGGGCAATTTCTAGGAATTTTGTTGTATTTTGTTTTAGTTGAATTTTATTGTGGTGAGAACTTACAGTACGATTTGAATTTTTAAATTTTATTAATACTATGTATCACAACATATGTTCTATTTTAGACATTTTTCTATATGTGCTTGAAATTAATGTGTATTCTGAAGTTGTTGGGTATGATGTTCAATAAATGTCAATTAAAGCAAGATGAGTAATATTGTGATTTGAGTTGTCTATAAACTTTTTCTGTTGCTTCTGTTAATTATTGAGAAATATTTGTGAAATTATGCAATTTTGATTGTGGGTCTCTTTAATTATTTTTTAAGTTTTGCTATGTTTTCATTGTTATTATGGTGCAAACACATTTTGAATCACTATGTCTTATTGGTGAATTTTATTGGAAGACATTAAAACAGGTTAATATAGAGAGAGAGATGGGAAGACTTAACATAGAGAAGTTTTTCCAAAAAAATCTGTAAATTGAATGCAAGACCAATCAAAATCCCAACAAATTTCTTTTAGTGTAATTGTCAAGTTCATTCTATAAATTATACAGAAGAAGTAAAATCCAAAAATAGACAAAGCAATTTAAATGAAAGAATTTCAAAAAGGGTAAGTCATATTTTACTATTATTATAATTGCAAATACACAGAAATTAATGAGAATGGTCCTCTAACAGGATAGATAAGACAATTAAATGAATGGAAAAGAAACTTAGGAATAGTATCTCTCTCTCTCTCTCTCTCTCTATATATATATATATATATATATATATATATATGAACTTGGCATGTGACAGAGAGTTAGGATTGTAATTTAGTAGAGAAAGTATGGAATAATTATTAAATAGTGTTGGTGCAGCTTGACCTGTGGTGGTGCAGTGGATAAAACATCGACCTAGAATGCCGAGGTCTCAGGTTTGAAACCCTGGGCTTGCCTGGTCAAGGCACATATGGGAATTGATGCTTCCTGCTCCTCCCCCTTCTCTCTCTCTGTCTCTCTCTCTCTCTCTGTCTTACTCTCTCCTCTCTGTATAATGAATAAATAAAATCTTATTAAGATTTTTTTATTTATTCATTTTAGAAAAGTGGGGAGAGAGAGAGAAAGAGAGAGAAGGGAGAGAGAAGGGGGGAGGAGCAGGAAGCATCAACTCCCATATGTGCCTTAACCGGGCAAGCCCAGGGTTTCGAACCTGCGACCTCAGCGTTCCAGGTCGATGCTTTATCCACTGCGCCACCACAGGTCAGGCTGAATAAATAAAATCTAAAAATAATAATAATAAAATAAATAAATAGTGCTGGTACAATTAACTACACATTTGGTAGGGGAATATATGTATCTCTGTTTCTATATACAAAAATAAATTATAATGGAATAAAGAACTAATTGTGATTTCTTACTGGGCAATTAAAGACTAGATACTTTAAATTAAAGTATTAAATTTCTAGAAATATATATAAATGTTAAAAATCTTTTTGAATTTTTTACTAAGCTGCCAAAAAAAAACCAAAACTGTACACAGAGGCCAAAATTGATTGAATGCTAGAATGCTATGATGCAATGAGTACCACATTGAGCTTTTATCCTGGGAAGTCTGACTAAATCCTGGAGACCTTGAACTTCCATTATGATGGCTTGTGGGGAAATAACAGGAGATAGGTCTTGGGTCTAACTAAAGAAAAAAAATTAAAGAAAACCTCCACATAAAGCTGATTTCCCAAAGGCTCTACATCCTGTGTCAAACTGAAGAGGAAGAAAACATGCTATGTGGTTACCAATGTGACAGTTTTCATTGATTGGAAGGAAAGAACAAAAATATCCCCTGAGAGTTTGTAATAAGTCATCATCCACAGTGGTTTATGGTCTGAATTGATGCTGCTCGTATAATCTGAAAAATCTCAAACCACTCCGGTTGGTGGTATCTCCAGGCAACAAGCAGAGCAAACAAAACATGTTACAGAAACTCAATTGCATTTGAAGCCAAAAAGAGCTCAAATAAAATAATTCCAAGGGAGATGATCATCTAATAGTCAAAATGCACAATCAATATCAGCGGTGTGACACATAACAAAACAATTATTTTGGAAAGTAGTTTGTCAGCTTGGAGATATGCATTCTTGTGTGGCCCGGCAGTTCCATTCCTAGGTCTATTCCTTAGGGAAACTCCCATGGATGGGTACAAGGGGATGTGAATGTGTACATTCATCTTTAGTACCCCTGTTAATAATTCAAAAGAAGTACAAACAATGAGCTGTCTCATTTTAGTAGGTGAGTAAACTGGGGTTATGCAATGAAATATCTTAAACTGGAATAAATTAACTTTTTCAATAAGTGTCAGTATTACAATGTTAAACTTTCATAAGTCAATTACAAAATGATGCAGGCAGGTTGACACCACTCATCTTAATTTTTAAAACTCAACCAACATGGTTATGCACATATATATATTTAAAGCCTAAAAATATACTGTAGAATTTTAAATATTAACCTCTGGATGATGGTTACTTCTGAGGAGGTAAGGAGAAGTTGTGCAAAGCAGAGGAAAATAAGACTTCAGCTATGTCTATAATATCATAGTTACATCTTTTCTTTTTCTATAGAATGATTATAAATCAAATAATGCATTTTAGTAATGGGCAGTTGTTTTACATTTTTGCTTTTCTGTATGTTTTAAATTACAAAATTTGAAAATGATAAAAAACCAAAAAGAATAGAAAATCAAAGTCAAACTCACATTGAAAAAGATGTATCTATAATTAGTCACCTTGCTTAATTTTACTCAATAATATATAGTTAATGCCAAATAATCTTTTTGAAAAAAATAAGTGTCTACAAAGAATCTTAACTGAGTGTGATTTGTAGCAAAAAAATCCCATGAAATCTATACTTTAACAAATACATCATTTATCACCATATTTCACTCAACTTTGTGTCAGTCTTAAAACTAGTATTATCCTTTAAAAACTATTTTTCCAAGGTTGTTATTATTATAATGCTCAAAACTCACAGAAACATTGAAATAGTACAATAAACATGCATATGCTTTCCTCCTACATAAAAATAATAGCTTCAATATATTGATATTAACACAAACAATATATCTATCATTATATATTATATATGTAATATTAAAATTTTCCTAATTGTTCCCAAAAGGTTTTTATAGTTACTTTCTTTAAATTAGGACCTCGAGTTCATGCATTATAGTCAGATTTTCTTTTTTAGTCTTTTTAAATTTTAAACAAACTTCTCCAACTTTTTTCTTTACAGCCTTCATGATCATATCTAGGCCAGTTATATAGCAGAAAGTCCCTAAAGGGAGAGGTTTACCAGATGCTCTGTCTTTCTATCAACCTCAAGGACATATGAGAATTTGATTCTTGATGAAACCTTCCTTTCAATATTAACTTAAGGAAATGTTAGGAGTTTATCTATGCCATATCCAGCAAAAAAGAGAATCCAGGAAAGAACTATGCACAAGGTCAAGCACCTAAACCTCATTTTCTAAATTGCTTATCAAGTAATGAGAAACCAATATTGAAGAGATGTATCCACACTGGAGAATGGAAGCTAATCACATATTTCTGAACAAATCCTAAAGCTGAGGTTCATGTGAGCCAGTTTAACCCCATCACTGGTGACTACACATGTTCCAAACACAGAGCTGTGCTCTGGAAGTAACAAGCCCTTCCCTATGTTGTTAATGTGCTTATTGTGTGCTTTTCTGTCCTGAACTTTTTCGAAAATTTGGTGCTGGGAAAGGTTTTCAAGTATCACGAGTCTGATTGTGGATCCAAATGCAAGAGCACCGCTGTCAGTTAAGCAGAAGGGAGTCATTGTGACACCACATCTGTTTTTGTCTTCCCTTCTCACCATGGTGTCATTTAACTTTTATCTCCATGCCATGAATATAAGGTAAACTATAAGTAACATGTAAAGATATGATGAGATTCAGATTAAAAAATTTTTGTGGCCCTGACCAGTTGGCTCAGCAGGAGAGCATCGGCCTGGCATGTGGAAGTCCTGGGTTCAATTCCCGGTCAGAGCACATAGGAGTAGCACTCATCTGCTTCTTTACCCCTCTAGCTTCTCTCTCTTTCTCTACCTCTCTACCTGTCACCCCCTCCTGTAGCCATGGCTTGAATGATTTGAGGCCCCATGGCCTCACCTCAGGCTCTAAAATAGTTTGGTTATGGAGCAATGGAGCAGCAGCCTCAGATGGGCAGAGCATCACCTTGCCAGGTGGATCTTGGTTGGGGTGCATGCAGGAGTCTGTTTGCCTCCTGCCTCTCACTTAGTAAAAAAAAAAAAAAAGACAAAAAGAATTTGTGTGAGCATACCTCATGGATGATCTTGTTTATTTCATTTTATATCACATCATGGGTCACATAATATCAATTAGTCCTACTCTTAGTAATGATAGGTTTGATCACCTGGTATGGGCATTTAGAAACAAAATTCTGGAGGCTCAGTATGCTCATTGTTCCTGGAGTGTCACTGATTGTATTATTCCTAAACCTTTGCAGTGACTAGGACAAGGAAATACATTTTCTTACATTATAATTGTATATTGGTATTGCTGATTCAAATGCACTATTACAGATTTTCAAATTTCTCCTGCTTTGTTTGTATCTTTTTTCTTTTATACTAAAAATCTTTGTTCATAGCAACACTAATAGATTTATTTGCTTTATTTTATAATATATATGAAATAGTTTCAAAACAGCAATACAAATACTACTACTACCAGTAAACTTATTTTGTGAGGTATTTCTTTGAATTTTGTTGTTGTTTATGTCCTTAAGATACATTACACTATGTACAATCATAGTACTATGTCAGTTACTTGAAATCTTCATTTATGTTTTCTGTTTTATATCCATTTAGTTCTATGTTTTTATTTATGTTAAATTTTAGTTTCTTTTTTCCTGTTTAATTTAATTTTGCATATTTAAAGCACTACATAGTTCAAAACTATATTAGAAAATCAAAAGAATATACTTTTTTTTTTTTTTTTACAGAGACAGAGAGAAGGATAGATAGGGACAGACAGACAGGAAGGGTGAGAGATGAAAAGCATCAATTTTTTGTGCAGCACCTTAGTTGTTCATTGATTGCTTTCTCATATGTGCTTTGACCTGGGGGGCTACAGCAGACTGAGTAACCCCTTGCTTGAGCCAGTGACCTTGGGCTGAAGCTGGTGAGCTTTGCTCAAACCAGATGAACCCACACTCAAGATGGCAACCTTGGGGTCAAGAACCTTGGTCCTCTGCATCCCAGTCCGACGCTCTATTCACTGCGCCACTGCCCAGTCAGGCAAAAGAATATACTTTTGAAGGAATATATTTAGAGAACTCTCAACTTCATTGCTACCCCTCCACCTCATTTCCATATTTCCTCATACTAAAAATTTTCATTAGTTTCTGTTTTACCCTCTTTGGTTTCCTTTTGCACAAATAAAAAAAATGTATTTCCCATTTCACTTGCCCAGAAATTTTTCTATCTCCTTACTATCTTGCCTCAATTTGAGATTCCACCTTTACGATAAACTAAATTGCCAGATATATTTCGGTCTATTTATGGATTACTATTCTATTTACACCCTGATACCACATTGTTTTAACCATAGAGCTTTTATAATATGCTTTAGTATTTGATAGAGCTAGTCCCTGTCATTACTTTTTATTTTCCCAGTTATTCCTGCATACTAAATGTATGTATTATGAGATAATTGATGTATTCACATATTGAAACTTCCTCCCTTAGGATAAAGTGGTCTTTCCATTTGTTAAAGTTCTGTTTTGTTTTATGTCTTTCAAAAGTTTTCAAGTTTTCCTCATATAGAGTTTGAATATTTTATAAAAGTTTATTTCTAAGTATTTTATCTTGCTTTCAATTTCTACTGTAAATGTAGTCTTCCATTGTATATTTTAACTACATTTGTTTACTAGTATAAAGTCTACTAGTTTCTGTATGCTAACACTTTATATTCTGTGTCCTTGAATATTCTGTTACTGATTATATCAGTTTTAGCATTGTGTTGTTTTTTTAGTTTCTACATTAAGTAAGATATTGAATTGGTGGCTAAAATATGTATTAAAGAAATATCCATAGATTTCTATTTTATTAATTATTTTTTTTAATTTCTGGAATGGGTATTTAACATTATTCAAGGCATTTTTACTGTCTATGGAGATCATTATACGATTTTTCTCATCCCCTTTGTCAGTTAAATACACATATTTGTATAAATATATATTTATGTGTAAATTAATAAATGTATGTGTATGTCTTTAAGTAACTTGATCACAGGCACACACAAAAATTAACTGACCAAACTAAATACCAATGTAACGGCTACCTAAATCCAAAGTTAACAGCAAATATATCCCTCTCTGGGTGAAAAATAAAGTGGTAGTTATACACTTCTACACTGACAAATGTTAAAACTTGATTTTAAAATGCAGCTGGAGGGGAAGGGGGACGGTGAAAGAGGTGAAGGGGAATATAGTCAATAATATTGTGATAAGTTTGTACAGTGACAGATGATTACTAGAATTAGTGGTGTGATTACATTGTAGAGTACAAAAACATCAAATTACTATATTGTCACCTGAAACTAATATAATATATTGTATAACAACTATACTAAAAAAATAAAATTTTTAAATATAAAAAAATGTAGCTGTAGAAATAATTAAATAAAATTAATAACTAACATATACTTTTTGATAAAAGTTTATATGTATATACAAAGAAAGCTACACACTAATTAAAATTAACTATCTACAACTGCACTAAAAATGTGGCTAAATATCATAAACATAATGTTTAGTGAAATAAGCCAGACAGAAAGTTATAAATACTAATATATTTTATTAATAAGAATCTAGAAAAAGGGGAGGAGAAATCTATTCTCTTAGAAGTCAAAATTATAGTTAGTATTCAGGAAAGAGGGTAGGGACTAGAAGGAAACACAAAAGGGACTTTTAAGTAATAGAAGTAGTGGAGCAATAAATGTTCTGTTTCTTGATCTTGGTGCTAGGGTGTTCAGTTTTTGAAAAGTCTTTGATCTGTGTATTTTTGTATTAGTTATAGATTTTTTTTGCATAATAAATTACTCAAAATTTAGAAGCTTAAACTAAAAATAAATAAATGTTACATTTTACAATTTCTTTGAGCCAGGAAGAGAGGCTTCACTGGGTAGTTCTGGGTCAGAGTCTCTCATGAGGCTGCGGTCAAGCCGTCGGATGGGACGAGGGTCCTCCAATGGCTTCCAAAATGACTCACTTCAGGCTGTTGGCAGGAAGCCTCAATCCTCACCACATCAGTCCCTCTACAAGACTGCTTGAGTGTCCTCACAACGTGGTACCTGGGTTCCTCCAGAGCAAGTGGTCCAGGGGCAAGAAGGAAGCCACTGTGCTTTTTCTGACCTAATTTTAAAAGTCACACTGTCATTTCCATCACTTCTCATCATTAGAAATGAGTCACTACATTGAGTCCACACTCAACGGGAGCAGAATTGGGCTTTACTTTGGAGAAAGGCATAATAAAGAACTTGTGGACACATTTTAGAAATCTCACACTTGTAGGTCATTTTTCTGAATACATACCGTACCATACTTCAAATAAAAGTTAATACAATCCTAAAATATCTTTTTAAATGAGCCTTGTTTAAGAATAAGTGTTTCTCCCTATATCTGATATTTCTTCCATAGTCAGAGAGCTTTGTTAATTTAACTCTCAGTCTTTCAGCCTGCTCACAGCTCCCCTCTCTTCAGGGAAGGTAGAGCAATTCATCTGATGCTAATCAGGGTTAAATAAACTGGGCCCACTTGGTTTAATTTCTCCTTTTCCCCCTTGAAAACAAGCTTATCTCTTGGATAACTCACTTCATAGCAGAATGTTATAGTTTGGGGAGTGTTATCTCAAACAGAACATTTGGTATTTGTGTTTTGAACACTGAGAAATAAAATTGGGAGTAGAACTTCTCCACCAAATTAATATGTCAAGAGGATTCTCACGGGGGTGGAATTCATGGACCATGGATGTGAATTTGTGGGTCAGGAGTGCCTTAGGTGATTCAGAAAATCTGATTTATAGCATACCACAAGGGTTTTTACCATTGTGTGACTGGAGTTTTCCTGTTGCAGCTTGACCTTGGCAGGTTATTGTTTCTTATGGCCATTTTGTCCACAAACAAGAGGCTGATTTGTAGAGGCAGGACTGTGCACATGGGAAGCTTCAGTCAAATATTTGGACCAGGCAGGCCTCAGCAAAGCCTTGGGGCTGGGAGGACCTGTGGTAGGCAGGGGTGTCACAGTTTGAGTTTCAGGAAAGGTGTGTGTGCCAGGCCAATCTAAGCCAAATGGTAGATGGAGGCTTCCTAACACAGACCGCTGCCTCTCACTCCTTAGGCACACCAGTGGTAAAAACTCAAAACTAAAGAAAAAGATAATCATTTTGCATTAAACAATGGAAGGCAGAACAATATTTGCTGCGTTAAACCCAAGACAGCTGAGTTGTACAAGCATGACAGAACAATGGAGCGATAATATCCATGGATTCTTTATTCACATCTCTAGAAAGGTCAACCTGACCAGCTGTTCCAAATTCCACTCTGAATCTAGGACCAAGACAGAACCTGTGGAAGGCTAAATGTTGAGGTTTATGAGGTTTGTACACAGGCTCAACGGTGGAAAATATTTAAGACACAGGGAGTGTTTCAAGGTGACCCTGTTATTGCAGGTGGCATGCAGGTGTTCTGAGGGAATACGGCTGAGAAAATTTATGGAATTCAACAGCACAGAAAAAAGAAAGTTCTGGGATTAGATACTAGTTCTCACTGGACTCATCTAAGGGCATATTTCCCAACTACAGCTGCACATTATAATCATCAGTTAATTCAAAATCTCCAGGGGTGGGACGCAGGCATTGGTACTGAGATACTTTGCATAAAGTATGTAAAATATCTAGACTTGAGCCTGATACATAGCTGGCATCTACTAAATAAATGTTGGTGCTGGCAACAATTTCCTCTCATACATGATGTAATCTTTCACTTTTCTTGGATGTTTGGATAAATTCCATAAATAATTTGAATTATTTTATCAATATTTTTTTACATGACAAAGGTAACTCAGCATTACAATTTAATTCAGCAATCTCAGAAAAGTCTCTGTGAACACAGATTTTTTTTCTCTTAATATACTTAGTGGTCTCATAATTCCAACATTCTTCCTTCTGTTTCCTCTCTCTTGACAACAAAATACGAGTTTCTCATTCTTTAACCGGGACACACATTATTACCACTTAACCAAAAAGATATAGGATAATTATATATGAGAGTAATCTGGGTAGGAGGAAAAATAGAATTTCTGCTTTATATTTGTCAAATATATGCCCTTTCCAAGATATTTTTAGATTTTTTTGTGGCTGGATGCTTCCCAGGAAAGAAAGTTGGTTCTTCCATTTGAAAATTTGCTCTTTCTATCTAAGGATTTTTAAATCTTTAGATCTTTGGAAAGTACATTTTAAAGTCCAGAATTTGAAACCACTGAGGGATAATTAATGGGGTAAAAAAGGTATCGGGGGTTTAGCCAGCATCACACAGAGCCAGGCTCACAGCCCGACTCACAGCCCACAGCTCCAGCTTCCAGAGCCCTGAGACTATGCTCTTCCCAGTCCACCAAGTACTCACCACATGCTAATACTCATTATACACATTTGATATTCATTTTATTTCTAAGTACTTGTTGGGTTTACTTTGCTTGACTTGCCTGTCTCTAGAGTAAGCATTTATTTATTGGGAGGGGAATATGGTATTAACAAAATAAGTCCAATTGCCAGTTAGTATGGCTTCCAGTTATGAACTTACCAATGATTTCTTGCTAGTTACTTACATTCCTAACCATTTTCATCTCAAATTTTGCCATGAACCCCAACCTGCTTTCCAAAATCACAATTTCTGCAGAGAACAACATGTTCTATTGGAATCACTTGAAATAGTGTCACAAATTACTCTTGGAGCTATTGTGAGCCAGGTGCAATGTCATGTTTGCCTCAGTTAGTTACTGCACTTGGCTTTGCCACAATTGATGTTCAGATTGTATTAAACAGACATGACTTATTTAGGTCTCACCTTGCAGCAAAGCTGGCGGAGCTGTCTCTCCACTCGACGTGATGTGTGCTGTTTAACATCATGCTGAGTCCCAGATTAAATCCCCTTTCATTTACTGTCTGTCATTCCATGCGGCTCAGTTCCTGGCCCATTATCCCTTCCTTGTCTTTTTGGTTCCACTGCTTAACACGATCACTGGACAGCAGCCTTGGAAAGGGTTTCTGAGCAGAAGATTCATCATTTTGTGGAGGAGTGTGTGTCAAAATCCATTTCAAAAATTCAGAGCTTTGAAGATGAAGTCCTTGAGGACCTTAAACTTTTTTCGATGTGTAAAGAAGCTTCATAATTCAAACCAAAACTAGATAAGTATTTAAATGCTAATGTTAATTCTGCTTACTCTTATAATAATGATATTATAGCTACTAATATATACTTTTTGAGTTGTTACTCTACTATATGTTACAAGTATTGAGCAGACACTGTCTCTTTTAATTTCATAAAAACAACTTTATAGAGATTTCTTTTATCCTTGATAAGGATGAGGCAAAGAGAAAGTAACAATACCACCATCACTCAGCTACTAGATGGTGAAGTTGTGATTTGAACCCAGGCAATCTGATTCCAGATGCTATAGCTCTTCATCACCACCCATTCTAGTAGAAAAAGGAAATTGAAGCGATAACTAAACAAACTCCTCTCATGAAAAATGAAAGGATATTCTAATCTCCATGAATCTCTTAGAGTCAATTGAATTGGTTGTTAGTTTTAGAACTTGTCAACTTTAACTTATAGGTGTGGCAATTTTAATGAAATTATGATAACCTTAACTGAGGCTGTGAACATCAGGAAAGGAAGAGATAGGATGGAAGTATCAATAAGACAGGGTGACCAATTAGACATGGTAGATAAAAAGGAGATGTTGAGTGTGATTCTGAGATGCCTAGCTTGGCTAACTAACTTGTTAATGCTGATGACCAATATCAAAAAAGCAGAAGGAAAAGCAGAGAGGGCTATGCCATCTATATTTAGCATCTAAAAATTCAACTCAGAAGGGCAGTCCTGACCAGGGATATGGATTTTGAAGACTGGAGAATTCACTGAAGATTTGAAAATAGTTAGGATCAACAAAAAAGAGGAAGTAGAATTTAAGAGACTAATTGCAATCAACAGTTCAAGTGCTATAGAGACATTCACCTGAAACCTATGTGCTCTTATTGATCAATGTCACCCCATTCAATTTAATTTCTAAATAAATTAATTTTAAAAAGACTGACTAGAAGCTTAAGAAACTCCTAAATTTGAATGATGCCCAAAACAATACAAATAAGTAGCAGAATGTAAATTAGATATAGAAAGAGCAGCCCGTCAATGAGTGACTAACAGTTGGAACAATGGTCTGAGAGTTGGACACAGACGGAAAAGGAGAGTGAGAACAGGAGACAGTAGAGTTGTGGAAGGTACAGGGCAATATTTCAAGCAAGTGGTGGTGATGGGGACAAAGAGAACAAGAAAAGAGTAGAAGCCAGTACTCCCAACTCATAGAAACAGAAGAATAATGTAAGAGTGAACTCTAATATTATGGGGAGAGGTATGGGGGATAGACAGGGTATATAGGGGGATAGAGAGAGAGAAAATTAATCTGAGCAAGTTTCTGAAAACCTCAGTACCAAGATATGGTGGTGAGTTGAAGGAACCAATCTGATTATTGCTCTTACAGCCCACAGTTGCACAAATAGCAGCATAAGAAAGGCCTTGTTTCAGTCTGGGACAAATCCACACCTGCGGTAGAGGACAAGACTTTATTACTTTGTTGCCATGGTTGGAGTATGAGGCTGTTTGGAGCACTTCTGTGCCTGTTCTAGACATACCATGCTGCTATTCCTTCTCCGAGGGCTTGCTGTCTTCCCAGGTACTCAGCCAAGAAGTCCTACTTCTCATGCTCTCTCTCTCTCTCTCTCTCTCTCTCTCTCTCTCTCTCACACACACACACACACACACACAGAAAGAGAGAGAATCACTCACATATTTTCTCTTCTCATTCTTTCCTGCCCATATTTTGGGTCTAGGAGATACATGTTCTAAATTGGCGAGGGACCAGCAATGCCCCAGTCTCTCCTCTTTGCTTCTCCCAAATACTTGGCTATTCCCCAAATTCAAAAAAAAGGTCTCCCAGTAGGACACACAAACTTGAATGGTTGCAACATAGACAAATAGAGCAGGCCCGTGGTGGCTATGCCAAACTGGAGTTCAAGCAGCCCAAGCAAGGGGCAGGCTTTGTTGGGTTCTGGCCAATTTCTCCTGTGAAAATGCAGATCTAGCTGTGTCAGATCGTTCAGAGTTTTATACCAAGTGTCCCAATTTTTAAGTGCCAGGAACTACTCAAAATATTTTAGGCACTGTGAAGCAATACAAAACATAACTGAAAGCAAATGCAGCCCAGAATCCATGAGTGGAAGACATCTGCCTTCAAATTTTAAGTTCCTGAATGTAAAATCTAAAAGCACTGTGGACTAGTTCTGCCTTCCACTGTATCTTTTTCTCCTCAAGGGTCCCAACTATGTGCTTGAACAATGTGGAAGTTTAAGGGAGGTGGTAAGATAGGAAAGAGAGAAACACCAAGAGAAAAGTATATAGTTTCATGTAAAAAATATTATACAGCAATACAAGATAAAGAAAATTTCAAACCAAAAAGGGGCAGAAAACTAACATTTATTGTACATTTTTATATAACCAACAACATACACATGTTATCACATTTAATCTTTACAGTGATGCTAATAAGTATGAATCATTATCCTCAATTTACAGGTGAGGAACCAAGCTTCAAAGGGATCAAGCAACTTGCCTGTGGTTACACAATGATGGAGCTGAAATTTAAACCATAATTTTCTTTATTCCAAAAGTCATGTCCCTATTCAAACTGCTTTCCAAGTGGTTGAATGCTCACATAATAAGAAATGTGGATTTTGCTAATATAAAATATAAATGTGCTTAGGTCCATCTGTTTCTCTCCAGTCCAATGCCCATTACCATTTTCCTTGGGGAAAAGTACATGTTTGGGAAGCTGGCCCTGGTCACTACTCCAATGATGTTAGTTCCTATTTCATCCCATCCAAGCCCTTCCTCCAAATCTCTTTGTTCTCTCATATTTATGAACTAACTAATCAATAATGTCTCTTGAATGTTAAAATGTTCTTTTCTTCCATATGTTCCTAGTCCTATGCTAAATTTTGATAGAATTTCAGTTACTGATGAAACTAGCATATACCCCAATTCTAGAATTTATAAAAAAAAAAAACCTATATCTCTAGATTGCACCCCCATGAAAGATACCACTCCTGTTCAACATTGCATTAATGATCTTAATCAATGCAATAAATCAAGAAAAAGAAACAAAAATATATAAATATTGGAAAGGAAAAAATAAAGCTGTATTATTAGACAATGACACAATGGTGTATACATAGAAAATATACAATATAATCTACAGGTAAGTTATTAAATTAGTTCATAAGTTTAGCAAGGTTACTGGATTCAAAATTAACATAATTTCTCTTAAGAATGTTTTATGAATTTTATATTAAAAGTCTTGCAATTCATTAGATTTATTATTAGGTATTTGACATTTCTTGATTCTTTGTAAAAGATTTCTTTGAAACTTCAATTTATACTTTTTATAGTTGATATATAGAAAAACAATTTTGCATGTGATGGCATTAAATCCAGTGTTAAACTTTGTTATTAAACAATTGAAAGATTTCTAGTAGAAAAACTTTAAAGCATTATTAAGAGAAATTAAAGAGAATCTAAATAAGTAGATAACTCTACCTAGATGGGAAGACTCAGTGTCATAAAGCTGTAAGCTATAGATTCAAAGCCATATCAATAAAAGTTCTGGTGGGAGTGTGTGTGTGTGTGTGTGTGTGCGCGCGTGCGCGCGCAATATGATAAGCTACTTCTAAAATTTCTACAGGAACACGAGGGCAAAAAATAACCACAGCACTTAACACAAAGTGAGATTATTCAATTTTATATCAAGTCTTATAATGTTCAATGGCAAGATGTGGCTCCAAGGATAGAACAAGAGTGCAGAAATAGACCTTGAGGCAATCTAGAACAATCTCTCACCTTTGTGAGCGGCTCATTGCATTTGTCTAGTATAGAACTAACTCTCCCAGGAAGGAGCTTAGGAATGGTTTGCATTGTTATCCAATACAGCCTTCTCAGTGTCTTTTCCAGAAGAAGTTACATTTTTCAACTGGGTGCAGTTCAAATTATATGACTCTTGTTCAATTTAGATTATGGGCATCAGAAAGTCTCTTTTATCAAATATGATAAAATTCTACTTTAGGTCCTAGCCAGTTGGCTCTGCAGTAGAGCATCAGCCTGCTGTGTCAAAGTCCTGAGTTTGATTCCCAGAGCACACAGGTGAAGCAACCATTGTCTTCTCCACCCCTTCCTTTATCCCCCCTCCCTTCACCTCCCACAATCATTGCTCAAATGAGCAAGTTGGCCCCCCAGCACTGAGGATGGTTCTATCGCCTTGTCTCAAGCACTAAAATAGCTCAGTTGCTGAGCAACTGAGCAGCAACCCCAGATGGGCAGAACATCAACCCCAGAAGGGGGTTGCTGGGTGGATCTCGGCTGGGATGCATGCAGGATTCTCTCTCCCTGCCTCCCTGCCTTTCACTTAATAAAAATAAATCTATTTTAATGGTCTTTGTGGGATCCTATAAATCTAGTTACCTAAAAGATGTTCTTATGTTATTGAAAGATTAATTAAAAATTAATCTGCTGCTGTAGAAGATGAGAAACACTAATTATGTATATTTTTGTGGGTTTGCTTGGTTGAGTTTCACTATTGTAAGTGCTTGGAAATAAAATATTTTAGTTGGGATCATTAGACTCCAACAAGATAAGGAATATATCAGTAAGGTAGAGAAAGAAAGAAAGGACATTGAATAGACAATTAGCTGTTTCTAACTCAGGAGGGCTTCTGAGAGATTAGATAGCATGGTAACCACCGGGAAGCAGGGAAATGCATAGATTTGAGAAGCATTTGTCAAATATAATTTATATTTTAGATATCTAAATGAATGCAATTGTATAATATTAAACATAATGGAGGTAATTACACATTTCTCTTAATTAGGAAAAACATTTCTACCTCCATTATCTATTGATCAATTTTTTAATTTTGTTCTTGCTATGTTCTTAAGTATTTTAATAAAATTTAATATGATTTTTAATATTATGGTTTGTTCTGGGAATCATGAAGGTAAAATATAAACTTATTCTTAAATCTAATTTTAATGTCCATCCACAGAGTAAGAGCTTCCCTCATAATCACTTTTAGTACCAAAGATCAAAATTAAAATGTTAATGAACTATCACAAGCAAATTAATTTCTTCTAGATAAAATTTCTCATTTGGAGTTGAAGAAACTTAAGTGATTTCCACAGATTACAAAACCATCAAGTTTGAAGCCTGGTCTAAAATGACTCCTTACTCTAATTCAGTTCACTTTCCATGAGAACAGGCACTTTAGTGCCCCTGGCAAGAGGGTATTTTGTCATTCAGATGTGACTCTCTAAAGCAGTGCTTCACAAACACTGCACTGTGGGCCTTTTGGACCATGTAATTCTTTGTTATGGGGGAATGTTCCTGTGCATTGTAGGATGTTTAGCAGCATCCCTAGCCTCTACCCACTACTGGCCAGTAATACTCCTTTTCAACACCAGTTGTCACAACCAAAAATGTCTCCAGACATTGTCAAATATCCCATAAAGGGCAAATGTCTCCCTGTTATGTACAATAGCCCTAAAAATTTCTCCCTGTTCTTAAAATGCTTTGAATTTTTGTCAAAACAGGAGAGAATCCAGAAAACTTTGTACCAGTTCTCATAAGAATGTTGAATCTGTTGTACTTTCTACAATTTCATAGCCTTTAACCAAAGTGTTCAATACCTGTGTGCTTGCTATCTAACTACCCGATTGGTATGACAGTCATCCCAGTTTGTTCAGTCCAGTCTTTGCCATTCTCAACCTAGCTTTGTATCATAGAAAACTACATTGCCCAGGCCCCCTTGTTTTCTGGTTTGTAGGTGATTTTGGCCAGTGGGAGGTACTGGTAAAAGATTGGCATGGGCAGGAGAAATGTCTCCCTTTCTCTATTCTAACAATAGCTGTTGAGTCACCCCCATGGCTCCTATTCCTCCTAGACAACCTTCTCTCTGTGGTCCCTGTCATGGGTTTCATCTTCCACCAGGTGGCCCTGGATCCTGGGTTGTGATGACATTATCTCTGTCTTTCCAGTTCTAAGGGTGGTAGCAACTTCTTACTGTTGCTAATTTCTGGTTTACCTTGCTATCCTCTTTGGTTTCTTCTTCCATCATCTGTGTAAGCAGCCGCTATGGACTGAAATTTGTCTTCTCCCTCCCCACACTCATGTTTGAGTCCTAACCCTCAGGGTAGCTATAGAGTCAGGAAATAATTAGGGTTAAATAATATTTTAAGGGTGAAACCCTGATCCAATAGAACTAATGTTTTTATAAGATGCCAGAGAGCTCATTTGTTCTCTCTCTGCAGGGTGAGGCTACACAAGAAGCTGGCCCATCTCTAAGATAGGAAGAGAGCTCTCACCAGCAACAGATCTGTCAGCATCCTGATCTTGGACTTCTAGTCTCCAAAACTGTGAGAAAATTAATTTGTCATTGAATCCCCCTAGACTATAGTATTTTGTTATGGCCACCCAAGCTGACTACTAATACAGTAATTCCCTGTTCTGTATTTCTATTATTTAAATAGCTAGAGAGTTCTTGTTTTTCTGTCTATCTGGACATAGTTCTTTATATCATTGATACATAAAATAGTCTAATATGTGCCTAGCACTATGCAAAGAAACTACCATATTCATTTCCTATTTCTCGCAATAACTCTGTAAGGTAGGACAAAATGATAAGGCATACAGGTTTTGAGTCACTTAAACTGAATCACAGCTCCTCCACTTAACTAGCTGAATGACTTAAAAAACATTAATTAACCTCACTGTTAGTTTCTTTGTCTGTAAATTGGGTTTAAAAGCAGTACTAACTTAGGGTCATTCTGGATTAAATGAGTGATCCTATGCAAAGTGCTTACTGGGGATATAATGAAAATAAGAAAAATCAATGCCCTTAAGAGTTGCAGTATACTAACAGAAGCAACACATACACAGGTAATTATAATAAAATATGGCAAATTTATTAATAGATACATTATGGGAAAACCAAATAGAACATGATCCTCAGTCAGAATTTGGGAGACAATTATCAAGTTTTGAATCCCAGTTTTGCCAATTATGAGTGATTTGGCTCTGGGCTTAAAGTTCTAATTCTCTATTTTTCCACCAGCAAACTAAGGGTAATAATAGATAGTATATACCTCATAAGGATGTGGTAAGAAGAAAGCAGAAAATAAAAGTACAGTTTCTGGGAGGTGAGATGTGCTCAGAGAAAGACAGTTACATTTGTCATCAATAAGGGAGCACAAAATTAAGTTGTCTAACCAAGCCAGCCCTCCCCCCAAGTTTTCTACTTCTTGCTAGTCACTCTAATCTACTTGACAATAACTGCCTTTCTTTTTCTTGCTCCTCCTCAGAAAAGGAAATTGAGTCTATCATACTTTTCTAATATGAATACAGATTGGTACAACCACTGTAGAAAATTTTGTGACAGAATCTATTAAATGTGAATATATGTATACCCATAAATGAGTACATATACATACTTAAAGACATAAAAGAACATTTATAGCAGCTTTATTCACAATAATGCCAAATTGGAAGCAAACTCAATGTCTATAAGTACATTGTGATATATATTTTCATATACAATGAACTACTACATAACAATGAGAATTGACATCAGTTGCATGCAACAATATAGATGAATCTCACAAACAAAATGTTGAAGAAGACAGAATGCTTATTTTACTATTCCATTTATAGAAAGTCCAAGAATAGACATAGTGAATCTGTGGTCATAAAATTCAGAAGTGTGGTTACCTTTGGGGAGGTATTTGCTGAGAAGGGTGGTGGTGTATTAGTAACTGTTTAACAACCAGCTTTAAAAAATAAATCCCTGATTTTATATCATTTGCCAGTTTCCATGGTGTAAATACTCCCACCATGGTGGATTTCAAGCTACCACTGTGATGTCACTGAGCACAGAGTTGGGAAGAGGTGGATGTGGATCAGTGTTGAGATTCAAATAATTTAACAACCGGTTCTCTGACCTAATGACCATTATAAGTATAAAAAATATATACTGAAAGGTAATTTATTATTTCATGCATTTATTACTTCAATAAGAACAATAAAAGAGGCACACAAAATTAGATTATAAGAAAGAGTTTTAAATATTAATAAAAATTATTAAATAATACCTAACAAAAAAAAACACAATAAAACTGTTATTTAAGATATTTCCATACTACTTCTTGATTAGCATCCTCACTTGCAATTGTTTTCACTTATGGACCGAATGAACATTACTAATGGCCCTTAGAATGCGCTGTTGCACAGATGAACGTTACAAAAAGAGTACGGAATGTAAAATTGTGATTTCCACATCGGGCGTCTGCCCAGGCGCCCATTTTAGAGAGAACCCTGATTACAAGTGCCATTTCAACAACCTGTTCGCCAAACTCAACAAAAATTAGATATCGGTTCTGCAAAACCAATGTGAACACACTGAATCCAATTACTGGGGTTGAGCCAGCTCCAGACACACCACAGGGAGGTGGCATGTAGGAGCATCCTGCTGTGCTGCAAATGTCCTGTATCTTGATTGGGATAGTGTTTACACAGGTGCATACTTAAGATTTTTCCACTTTATTGTGTGTACACTGCACATCAATAAAAAGTAAAATGTAAAAATGCCCGTGAGAACTAGAATGATAGAAGCAGTTGTAACTATGTTCCAGAGGAAGATCCAGAGAGGAGCCCGAGATTCAGTGACTGGACAGAAGGCATGCACATCATCTTGTCCCCATGATACATAGACAGGAAAGAGAGACACCATTAGTAGATGTGGGCATAAGTAGAAAAGAGCTGGGCCACTCTCTCAATCTTTCCATTTGAGACTTAATTTAATTTCAACACTAATGGATGATACACCACACAAAATGGTGTCACTTCTGAAAAGACTAACTGCATTGTGTTACCTAACAGTCACTCACAGACAAAGACTATTCCACTGAGTGCCTCCCGATGAGTGGTGTAAGCACACTACCACCTGAACACAGTGATCAGACACAAAAGAAGCACCAATATAAAGAACGTTACTTTTATTTTGAGTAAAACTGCACATTCATATCATTTTCCTAGTACATATCACTAAACTCCTAAATATGTTAAGTATGTCTGGAAGATATCTGTAGTTTAGCTATATTTTAATGGCACAGCTGCTCCTAACATATGCAGCATTCATATATTTAAAGTCACAAAGCCAAAGCAAACATTTAAAGAAGTTTGACTGATGATAGCTTGACACATCCACAGATTCATTTGTTCCCAATCTGGCAGAACAGGACCATAGAAAACACCAGACCCAGTATCTAGAAAATAAAATAACAAAATTAACATGGACTTTCAGTGAAAATGCTGGTGACATTATAAACAGACAGAAAGAACATTATATACAAAAAAGATTCTGGCTATTGACAGTTTTAATCTTATTTATGTAAGTCATCTCTCTTTATGGGAAATTAGAGACTCCCATGGGACAAAGGATCACTGAGAAAGTTTTCTGAGTACTTTGTGTTTTATCAGCATTCTCAGCTAACCAAGCCACCTCTAACCTGCCCTATTTGGTTGTTCAATAGCTGCTGCCACCAAAGCTCTCCACCCTTGGAACACACACCCTTCTCTGGGGCATCTGCCCTACAGCAAAGGGGAACCTTGGGCATCTGGGCGCTCAATATACCCTATTGCTTCCATAAAAGGGTTACGATCATCTGGTTTAAATCATCAGCATAAAAATCAAGGAGTCTAGAATTTCTCTTGCCATAGTTAGGCATTGCCAAGAGGAAGGACAAAGAGTAACCTTTTTCTTTAAAAAAAAAAACTTTGAAATTAATGGAGAATAGCTTAATTCAGAAATTTCCCTTGAAGTGAAAAAACACAGCTGAAAATCTAGGACATAGTTTCTGGCTCATTAAGTGGCTCTCCCAAAAATGAGGGACCCCCAAAACTTGCTCCAACCGGCTTTGCAGTTGGTGACTTGCATGCTCTGGCTTTGATGTAGAAATAACAGAAAGACTGGTGTGCATTACTGATCAAAAGTTTCCTCCCCGCCAGGGTGCGTTGAGAGGAGGCAGGGGGAGGGCGAGCTGCCATTTATACTGAGTCATTTCAAGTGCTCTTACTGTACCGAGATGTCCTGCCTAATAACTCTTTCCTGGAAATGCATTTCAAATGAGAACTACTGCCTAATATTTTGTCTGTAAAAAAAATAATAATGAGACACCAATTCTCTGCAGAAATAATGATTTTTATCCAGAGTGTTCTCAAAGTCATTATTTTAGAATAACTTCCAAAAGCCTTGAAATTTAGTCTTTTTACCTTGGTCCCAAGCCTCAAATCTGAGAGACAAGTATCAAGAAAGAATAAAGAAAATGGGCAAAATACTGGGATAAGGCAACTACCATCTTTCACAGTCACACCCTTGAACTAGATGCCCACCATTTACCGGCAGACTAGCCAGCTAATATCCTACTTTCTTGCATCTTCCTTTGCCTCTGGAAATGAAATTTTTCATTGTTCATAAAAATAGCAAATAACTTAAAAGAGATTCATTGTATGGTGATATATGTGAAGCTCAGGATAAATTTGCTATAAGTAATTTGTATAAGTTCCTATATTCTAGAGCAATCTAAAAATTGCAAAATTATCATTTTTGTGCTATTCCTGGGACCTTCCGTCAGAAAAACTTTTATCCTCCAAAGTGATGACTATCAGTGTCAGTGGCTCTTTCTTTCCCGTAGTTGAAATGAGAAGAGAAAGTGCTGATCATTTTTTTGTGCTTGTAAACTGCCATAGTCAAATGAAGAGAGATATGATCATTGGATTATTTAACTTGGAACAATGAGAATTCCAAAAATGTCGATAGATAAAATTTTCTTACAAAAATAAAGCATTTTTCATAGTTTCAAAACATGCTACCTAAAAAAAAAAAAAAATCTCTCAGGTATGTGGTCTTACAAGAGCCTTGAAAATAACGGTTGGTCCACCCCATCAGTGCCTGTCTAAACAGACTTAACACCAAATGTCAGGGCATAGTTTTTTATATGATTTTTTTATGAAAATAGTTGGAATATATTTTCTGCATGGAGAAATTTGCCCCTATTTCCTTCTTAAAGATACTTATTAGAGGTATTTTTTTTTTCTATGAGTCTTTGTTTTCCTGAATTTGAACTTGGGAAATAAAGCTTAAGTGTTAAGCCTTGGAAATAGGCCTAAGTATTAGGCAACTAGAATTAATGACTATAAGACAAATGTACATTTTTGGATACATTTTTATAAAGTGAATATCAGAAGACTATTTTCAAAGCTACAGTTCTTTAAACCAACTATCATATCTACATATATTCTAGAAATCACACTAAATTGGCATAACTAAAAATGTTGTATTTTATGATATTAACATATGAATTCCATACCTATCAAAAGGTTTTTATGAAGGTATACCCTAAGTATATCTTTTGAACAACCAATAAAATATCTAAGTATGGCCTGACTAAGCGGTGGCGCAGTGAAGAGAGCGTCGGACTGGGATGCCGAGGACTCAGGTTCGAGACCCTGAGGTCGCCAGCTTGAGTGCAGGCTCATCTGGTTTGAACAAAAAGCTCACCAGCTTGGACCCAAGGTCGCTGGCTCGAGCAAGGGGTTACTCAGCCTGCTGAAGACCCGTGGTTAAGGCACATATGAGAAAGCAATCAATGAACAACTAAGGTGTCGCAATGCGCAACGAAAAACTAATGACTGATGCTTTTCATCTCTCCGTTCCTGTCTGTCTGTCCCTGTCTATCCCTCTCTCTGACTCTCCTCTGTCTCTGTAAAAAATAAAAATTAAAAATAATCTAAGTATGTAACAAACACATGGATATACCAATTTCATAAAATATTTTATTCCTCTTGTAATTTTACTTTCCATTAGACGTATTTAGATTCTTGGCAATGCCCCTGACTATGATATGAGAAATATCAGTCTCCCCAGCTGATTATGTCCTTATTTTCTCTGGCTTTCCATTTGAGAAGCTTCTTAAAAGCATTTGTGGGTTGTATCCAGTCATAGTCAATTTGAGTCTCACATGGAATTTGACACTTACATTGACATTTGCATTGAATATTTCATTTAAAGCTTGCCCTCCCAATCATTTGTTTAAAGTTTACTCGGCAACATGTATGTGTGGTGTGTGATTTATGTTTATAAACTTAGGAATATATGTGTGTGTGATTTCTAACACACTACGGCCACTAGCTCCTATTTCTAACTTAGCACTAACCCAGAATACAAAGAGAAATAAAGGATATTTCACAAAAGGCTAAATCAAGAGAAATAGACAATACACAGCACCAATCAACTTTGAACATGTATCAGACATAAAGACAACCATGTTCCCAGCAGAGAATGCTTCACATTTAGACCTATTCTGGGCTACCAGGAAGTAATACTCACTATCCCAATTTACTGCTAATTGTCTCTACACTTTTTCTAATGGATGGCTGGGAAATTCCACCAGTAACCCAAATGACCACTTAGAACAGTAAATTGCTTCAGTCCCAGCTAAAATTCCTTTCTGGCAGTCATGTGGTACAAGTGAGAGATAAAAAGCTACCAGAAATCCCAAGGAGGACATTGTACAGCATTCCATGCGAGAAAAGCAGCAGTCAGTCACTCAGCTGAACTAACCAATTCTCAGCCGCGTGAACCAAAGAGACACCCCTCACATCGTTAGGATCCTTGCCAATGCCTAAAACAGGATGCCAGTCAATTTGACTCACTTGATATCTAAACTAACCAAGAGCTAGGATGATTCCAAAAATGCTTCTCTGAAATAGTTTTATTTCATCTTTTTGGCAAAGAGTTTTAGGCTGTGTAAGAAATATCATTTGGATTCCTTTTAAAAAATGCCAAGAAAATCCATTAAGATAAAAACCCTACAGTACACTACAGTATTTTTTTTCAACAGCAATAGTCAAATTGATGAGTAAATACATAAACCTCGAGAAGCACTTCCTTAAAAACTTCTCCAAGTGAGTCCATAGTCCTTATAGTGAGAAAATTAAAAGCAAGTGTTTCATATTATTAGGACTTGTTAGATTTCTCTAAAATGGAATAGCAGGAAAATGGCTCAGCACACTCCAAGTTCAGTTTTTATTTTCTGTTTCAAAATTGGGAGGAGAAATAAGAAAAGGTAACGGTTGTGTTCTGGATTTGTCTGGGGCTCTTTCTTCTAACTTTAACTCTTGTACTAGTCTTCAAAAGGAAAAGGATATCTGGAACTAAGAAATCTTGTGGAAATTAATTCAATATTTCTTTCCCAGTAGAGAGATCATTTAGAAATAATGGACTTAGCCCTGCTCAACATGTAAGATTGTAATCCCCTCCTCAGACCCCAGGCTGATAGAGCGCCATGCTGGCCCTTGGGCCCTTGGTATCCAGTGCTTTTCTGAAGCTCCTGGTTTATATATACTTGGCTTGCCATAAATATATGTTAGAAGAATTAATGAATGAGCAAGAAATAAATAAAGAGTCAATAATGAAAGATTATACTGTACCTCAATAACTGCCAGTCCAAATGCTATTCCAATAATGATGATAATATGTCTTTTAACTAAGTCTTTTATAAAAGAAATGCATGGCTGTTAAATAAATAAATAAATAAAATGTTACTTTTAATCAAATTTTGATGACCTTATTTGAATTAAAATCTTTTTTCATTAGACCTATTGTTTACATTGCTAGCAAGAAACATACTCAACAAAAGGGAACTGGATTTGTTCCTCCCCTTCAAGCTCCTCCCCCCTGAAAGGAGATCATTGTTGCGGTTCATTCGCACATTAGAAAGCACCCAAGGAGAAAAATTTTGCTTCAACTATGTCACAGTTGAATGTAGGGATCTTTAGTTATAAATAATAATTTTACTTTAACTAAAAGTTTTAGGGTTGTTATCACCTTGATGGTATATGATTTTTTCGGTTTGTGGTCTGCAGCCAAGTTCCCTGGTTGGAGTTTCAGCTAATTATAGTGAAAATTTTCATTTTTAAAACAAGTTTTTTTAAAAAAAAATTATTTTTAATACTTAGCAGATTTATTTTTACTTTAAATTTTTTTAAAAAAAATTACATGTGCACTATTATGTCCTTAATTTAGATGAGAAAAGAACATTTAGGAAGCTACATCTTTGCTACATTTCTTAAAAATTTACTCAAACCAGCATGTGATGCCAAGCTAAAAACATTTCAGACAGACCTAAAAATTCCCAAAACTGTCAATTATATGAATAATTTTAAAAATGAAAAATATTATACAATACAATAGTTCTATTGTCTGTGTTGCCAGAAAATATGTCATCCCTGTGATAGTGTTATATGTGCAAAGGGCTAACAAAATATTGTTGTTAAATAAAATATAAGTTTTCCATAAGGCTTAGTAAAACAGTCTTTTCCCTTCATTCCTGAATGGGTTTCTCCATTCTCATTTGATCCAAAGCAGTAAACATTAGAAGAAATTATTACATTACTTAGGGTTAACTATGATATTAATGACCTACTGAGTCATATTTATTAGGCTTGAGGAGTTTCCCCCCTTCCCCTTTAGATAACCAGGTTAAGTTGGCAAAAGGGAAAGGGGAAAAAAGAAACAAATTATGGCCATTTCAGTTTTCTTATTTTTCCAGACTTCTCACAAATGACACAAGGCAGATGGAAGTATTTTATGAATTTATGACCTTCCTTTTGGGAAACTGGTGCAGCTAGCAGCTGAATTATGTGTGAATTTGGAAGGAATGTCTATTATTTTTTAGGATAATGCTAGGACTTTTCTAAATGTATCCGGAGGAAAAATATCTTTGCGTTGAATCTCAGGAGACATCACTTTGCAATTGAACTTACTAATGTCCTCATTATTCTAAGTGGGAACAGCATTTATTTACATCATATTTATATTCCTCTTCCTGTGGACATCGTGTCACTAACATTAGGTAGGGAGGAGGGGAACAGGGAAAAATATAAAAATTAAGAATAAAAATATTTATTGATATTATTGGGACAATGAAAGACATGTTAGCTCTGTAGTCTGATAACCTCTCCCCGATGTGTTACTTTAAATCCTAGTAACAGCGATTCATTCCTTTTCAGAACAGAATCTCCTTACTTTTGATAAAATTAGTAAAAGAGATGCTATAGTCAGTAGGAGAGATGTTTCTCCTGACGTACTTCCTATTTTCTGATAAATAATTAACCTCAGTAGCCATTACTAAGCCAATGCTAGATTGAAAATAATCTTAAAGTGTTATAGAAATTAATTTATTGAATTATAATAGCTGTAATATATCTCTCTCCCAACCAGAGGGTCCAGAAGCATGTCTGGTCCTAGTAAGGGTCTGTATGACACAGTGTAGGCACTGAAGTATAACAGCAATAAACGAAACATTAACATCAGTTGTCATATTCATATACATTCTTTTCAGGCAGAAGGAAAAAATTATGTAAAACCCTGTGATAAGACACAGATATCATGCCTTCTAGGAAGTCATACCTTGAACCTGATAACTGAATTAGATGAGAATCACATAATACCAGTGCCCGCCCTTATTCAAGAAATGCCAATAGTTCACTGGCTTGAAGTTGCCTACGTATCTTTCTCTCTTCCCTATTTGAGCATCAGTTCCATGAGTGCAGACACTGTGCTCTAATCAGAAATTGATCTCCAGTGGCTGGTTGGAGGCCTAGCATATAAGTAGTCAATAAATATTTGATCAATTAAGCAATAATAGGAAATAATGATATGATATTCACATATTGGCATCTACAAGTGACATGAATATCACATCTACAATGCATAAAAGATAAAACCAGCTTTTTCAATTGATTTCAAGTGTCTAAGGCACCTTTTCAATTGGACCACTGATTAGACAAATTAATAAGTAAACTTAACAACCAGAGCTGAAACCCCTAAAAACCAAGTCTTTTCTTTAAACCTATACAATGATTTGAGAAAAGAATTATTTGATTAGAAAAAGAAAGTTTTACTTTTAAAATTAAAGTAAAAATATGGATTTCTAGAACTTATGTTAAAATAGAAAAAAAAATAGAAGAGAATAATGATATAAGTCACCAAGCAGAGGACAAAATAAACTTTTATCTGTTAGTTTGCACTTTGCTTCCCCTTGCAGCAGAATGTTACTTTGATCTGTTAGAGTTTAGTTTAAATGATGCCAGACTCATAGAAAATATGAAATATTTTCATCTTTTTATATTAGCTTTTATCTTTAAGTAAGGATTGCTTTTTGATTTGGGAAATTCCTGGGACTTTTATATCATGATTCCCATTATAATTGCTGCAATTTAATTTTCTGTAAAGACTTTCATTATGAAAAATGAAACAGAACTACTTACTGTGCCAAATCTGTTCTTACCTGTTCATAAACACTTTTTCCTTCATAAGTTGTACAAGATGCTGACACCTCCAAACATTCACATGATTGATAATATTGTTGAAAATTACTTCCCCAGTCAGAAGCTCCATTGACCAAACCACAGCACTGAAACTGTTTGATGAAGAATAGATATAAAAAGCAGGCACTAAAAAAATGCTGTCAATACACTGAATCATATTCTCTTGAAACCATTCTTAAGATGTATCTTGTACTGAAATGCCGTGATTTTCACCCACCTCTTTGAAGGTAAAAGCAAAAATAAACGAATACTCTTTTTTGGTCATAATATGAAAGAAGGAAAAATAGGTTGCAGGAGCAAATGTCTGAGGAGCTTAGAAGATGAAAACTCACCTTCTAGTTTTTAATGATGAGAGAGGAGAAGAATCAGATCTACTGAGCCTAGATTTTAGGAAAAAAACTTCCAAAGAATTCATGAGAGTCAAGATCTCTTCCAAGAACTTTTGTTCAAAATAGATGACAGGTTTTAAAAATAAGATTTCCATCTCATGATCTTTGATCACTTTTGGAGCTAGGAGGAAAAGGGTAAGATGCTCAGTGGACCTCTCATGACATTAAATTTTACACGGACATCTGTACAAGAGGGAGAAGAGCACAAATGAGAGATAAAACTCTTAGAAATACATCAGAACAGTGAAGGCCTAGAATAAACTGAAACATGGGGAAACACTAGCAGAATTTTGGTCATGTTTGGGGAAGAAACACAAGGACATAATAAGCCCAGTGACTCAGAGTATATGGCCATATTATTAGATGAAAGAGAGCAATAATTATCCGTCATCTTGTCTTATTTGCTCTATTAGAATAAAAGAAAACTCTTCATGCAGAATGGTAGAAAAAAATGACTTAAGGAAATAAAACCAAGACAGAGTTGTTTTCCAGGCTCAGTTGTATTGCAATGCCAGGATATTGGAAGAACGTTCACTTGCTGGCTGGGTGACCACCCATTATCCATGTTACTTAATCCTCTCTATGCTACAGCTTTTTCATCCAGATAATAATAGTTGCTAATAATAACATCAATCTGTAAATTCATTGTAAAGATAAAAATGAGAAAACCCAGGTGAAAATATAAAAGCTTAACCCAGTGGCTGGTGTGTAGAAAGCACTCCTGTGTCAGCTGTCATTGTGGTTCGTGCTTTGCAGTTATTCCCTTTATGCTCTCACTAAACATGATCTATTCCACATTGATGCCAATGATTACATCAAGCTATGGAAAGGATCTTTGCAACTCTGTAGCTGATACAGAGCTATAAGTGATACACTGAAGAGCAGAACTGAGTTCCCAAGATAGTTCAGACAATGGCATTTATATGACAAAGAGCTGGAGATTTCAGTTGCTCCCAAGATCAATCAATATTAGTGAAGAGGGTAATCTTGAAATAACCTCCTTTCCTGTTCCCATGGTGGACACCATTAATTGCTCACTCTTTCTGATGATATAATCTTGAATAGTATTACTTGATACAGATACTCTAGACCACAAAAATATAAATCCCACTATATGCACTCACAGGTCAGTCCATATTTGGAACACAATATACTTCAGGATTCTTTAGGGAGGTATAGAGACATACTTAACAGAAGACAAGGAAGGAATTAGAAAGGCAAAACTTGGCATGATATCTGGTCACCAGATCAAATGTGGGAGCAGCTGGGGACGCTGGTCAGAATGTGTTGAAAGAATTATAACAGCTAGATGAACGAGGCACTGTACAGGCAATGTGACAACAACCTCTAGACAAAGTCATCACCAAGAATCCAGGGTTGCACATTTCATTAGTATGTTAGCAGGAAATCTGTGTGGCAGTTTCCTGAAATCCAAAGAGAATTCCACTTGCTATCTAGAACTTGTCTCCATTTATGGTAGAACCCCAGGTCACCCAGCCAGAGTTGGAGGTAGGATATTTTTCCCAAAGAAGCATTACAAGAAAAAAAAAAAAAAAACCCTGGTAGATAACATTAAAAAAAAACAACCTCACAATGCCTAATAAAAAGGAACTAAAGTCCTATGAACACAAGAACACAAAGAGCTTCAGATATAAGAGATAAAAAATTAACATACAAGAATGAAAGCAATTCAGAATTATACTAGGACAAACAGAACATTTAGAACTCCATTATTGGCTCAAGACCTTGGATACCAGAGGCAACGCAAAGCAAAATGTGATTTAGGAGCTAATCCGGAGACCCAGTGGTTACCTGTAGTACATTTGGTTCCAGGTTAACTACCAGTGAGAATCAAGGATGCTCTCAGAACTGAGTTGCCTAAAGTGTTACTATTTTAAACCTTGATTAATCTGTCTTTCAGAGCAAGAACGACCTGGAGGGGAGAAGATCAAGGTATGCAGCTATAGAGAAGTGAGGAAAAGCACAACACAGAGAAAGTTGAACAGGGACTGACTCATAACAGGTTTGAGCTCTTGGAAATGATGCTCGTTAGGCAGAATTTTTCAAGCTGTAGTCTATCCAAATCGGAACTGGGTAATGCTCCGGGGGAAGAAAATGTCATCTGATAAGTAGCTCAAGAAAGGATGTATGAATTTGAAAAGCAAAGCTTTTAGAAGTCACGGGATAGCCATTTTCAAAGAAAAAGGTTGCACAATGTAGACCACATCAGTAGATACTCTTTTTCCTCTGGAACTTCAGGAGAAAGAACTAGGACTAAATGATGCAAATTCTAAGGAGGCAGACTTTGTTTCAAATTAAGAACACACTAATTATCAGACTTGAACATAAGTGGGATGGTCAAAAGTTGGTAAAGCTTTTCAATATTTAATTAGACAGCATATGAACATTGATATAAAATACTACAGTCAATGAGAAGTCAAGTTAAATGTTCTATAAAATCCAACTCTCCTCTAAGATTCTGACAGTTTCTATGACATGTGAAATGAATGTTACATGGAGTTCATATGATGGGGATTATGAATAAAGAAGGTGTGGAAGACATTTCACAGAGTAGGTCATATTTTAGTCAAGCTTTAAAGTACATGTAGTATTTAAAAAGAAAGATAGTAGTAAGTACATTCCAAAGAAAAGGAATAATGCAAAGGATGAAAGGCAGAATTGCTTAAAGCATCCTGAGTGGGCAAACCTGGCTGGACTAGAGTGCTTTCATTATGGAGCTGTGTATAGAAAGTTAAAATATTAGGTAGGAGCTAAATAGTAGAATACCTTCAATGCCTGCTTGAGTTTTGACTTTACCCTGGAGCTACAAAACAGCCTTAATAAATAAATAAATAAATAGATAGATAGATAAATAAATAAACTAACTAACAAATGGGAGGTTAGTGTACTGACTAAAAAGCATTAACTGGTCATATCTGGGTTCAAATTCCAAACCCATCACTTGCTGTCAACTTCTCTAAGCCTTAATCTCCTCATCTGTCAAATAGGAATATGAGGATAATTATATTAGCTACCTCGCAGAGTTGTGAGAATAAAGTGAGCTACTAAATGTAGCGCTTGGTACCTAGTAAGTAGTAAAAAAAACGATAGCTGTGGCCCTGGCCAGTTGGCTCAGTGGTAGAGCATCGGCCTGGCGTGCGGGAGTCCCGGGTTCAATTCCCAGCCAGGGCACACAGGAGAAGCGCCCATCTGCTTCTCCACCCCTCTCCCTCTCCTTTCTCTCTGTCTCTCTCTTCCCCTCCCACCATTGGAGCAAAGTTTGCTCAGGCGTTGGGGATGGCTCTGTGGCCTCTGCCTCAGGCGCTAGAATGGCTCTGATTGCGGCAGAGCTATGCCCCAAGATGGGCAGAGCATTGCCTCCTGGTGGGCATGCCCGGTGGATCCCAGTCGGGCGCATGCGGGAGTCTGTCTGACTGCCTCCCCGTTTCCAACTTCGGAAAAATACAAAAAACAAAAAAAACAAACAAAAAAAAAAAACCCCAATAGCTGTAATTATTTTTATGAGAGAAGGAGTGAGCATGTTAAGAGAGAGAGAGACAGATGGAGGGAGGGGCTCTCCAAATGTCTCAAGCATACTAAAAATATTAAAACAATGATGGGTTTGGCCCAATCGAGACTTAATCTGTCATAACCATATCTTCTTGATCTGTTCTTTTAAATGTGTTAGAACTTGTAAGATACTGGGGGGGGGGGGGGGATTAGAATTCTTCTTGGATTTTTCTAAATACATGCCGACAGAATTGTCAGTCAAAATCTGTACAATAGAGATATTTCTCCATCTTTAAGTAATTCATCTGTTCAAAACTAAGTGAACACAGAACTATGTCTAACTCCCCAAATGACCTACTAATTCTAATTACCTTTTTTTGAAATTTACTCATGGCTTTCTGGAATGTTTCTGCTTCCTCATCTGTGGCGTTCAGAAGATGTACATTTTTATAGATAGTTTCATTCAGAAAATGTTCAGACTGAAAAGAAAAAGAATTTTAAAAAAGTATTGTTAAATTATTCATTACAGAAAGTGGTATTTCTATTTTTCAGAGTATTCCAGAATGATCAGATATCATATGGGTACACACCTCGGATTTGAAAGTAGCTCCTAGGATACCTGCCACCACCTGCAGGAGCAGGATCAAAAGCAAGCCTATGAAAAACTGAGAAAAAAAGAAAAAAGAACATGTGTTATCCCAGCGCATGCATTCACATCTTGGGATGTTTCAGCACAGAGCTTCCTTTTATAGTCTGGGTCAGCTTACAACTGCAAGGAGTAACCATGCTCTTTATTTAGTCTACCCTTTGCCTCAAGGAGCAAATTTTGAGACCATTACCTTCAGAAATATTTTCTCCAAAGACTGACCATAGAAAGTGGGTAAAATGAAAATGTATTCATAGAAGTTGTTGCATGGGGAAAAGTTTAAAAACTTAGATGCAAGTATTTGAATGTTATCTTTCTCCTTTTTCTTCATCAAACACAAACTTCAAAACAAACTTCAGAACTGATGGCATACACAAGGTTTCTACCTTGCTTACAGTTCCCAAGATCTTGTTATAAATGTCAACTCCCAAAATCTGCCTCAGATTTTTAAATCATAATTTTGGAGAATGCAGCCCACAATAAGTTAATTGTTTTTTAAAATAAGCTCTTCAAGTAATTAAATCCTCAATTGGCAATGAGGCCTTATTAATCTAAAGGCAACCATTATGGGTGCTAATAGAGTTCAAAACTCTGTCCTTACTTTCCTTCATAATAAACAAATACTTATTTCATGAGAAAAACAAGTTTAGACAAACTCTGATCAACCTTTATGTCAGATTTATATTTAATAAATACTTGATGATTTTTCTAATCTTCTCTCTATATCCATTTATTATTTTCTACTGTATATATTAAAAGTGAAGACTATGGGTTATCCCAACCCAATCCATCCTCCTTGAAGCTTTTTAAGTGACAGATATGATATCTCACTCCCTTAGAATTTTCTTAGCATGAAATGTGTTTTGGGGCCTGGCCAGTTGGCTCAGTGGTAGAGTGTCAGCCCAGCATGTGGATGTCCTGGGTTTGATTCCCAATCAGGGCACACAAGAAAAGCACCCATCTGCTTCCCCACCCCTCCCCCTCTCACTTCTGTCTCTCTTTTTCTCTTTCTCTCTCTCTCTCACCCCTCCTGCAGCCATGGCTCAATTGGATCAAGTTGGCCCCAGGCACTGAGGATGGGTCCATGGCCTTCACCTCAGGTGCTAAGAAGAGCTTGGTTGCTGAGCAATGGAGCAAAGCCCCAGGTGGGCAGAGCATCACCCCCTAGTGGGCTTGCTGGTAGATCCCAGTCGGAGTCATATGAGAGTCTGTCTCTGCCTCCTCTCCTCTCACTGAGAAATAAATAAATAAATAAATGTAATGTGACTTTGCCATAGTCTATACACAGATCCATCTACCATCATTTACCAAAATTAGCCTCTGCCACTCCAAAGACACAGAGGCCAACAATTTCCAAACAAGTGACCTTGTACTTCCTTCAAAAACTCAGGGGGTTTTTCTCTGGAAGTCTCATCACAACCTCACCCATACATGTACCTATTCACTTCTGCTTCTGGCTTGAAGTTCTCTCCTTGCCCTTTTCCTCTTGAGCCACTCCCACTGTAGCTAATTATTATTTTGCCCATCTTCCCTAATGGGTTTCAATTGTCTCAGTGTCTCTGCCTCATTTAGCACAGCATCTGGCATGTAGCAGGTAGGTACTTAGGAATAATGAATAAAGAATGCTAAAACTTGTCTTCTCTCAGGGTAGCCTCTAATCTGAGCTAACCATATGGCTTCCACAATCAAACCCTCTACCCAGAAGTTAGAGTGTCATCAGTCTTGGCGAGTTCTTTGGGCGGGCAGTGGGGTGGGCATGGAGGACTCACCAAGAGAAGCATGCAGCGGCTTTCCTTCACGGCACCACAGCATCCCAGGAACCCCAGAATCATAATGGTAGCACCCACAGCAATCAAGATATTCACAGCCACGTAAGGACTAACATCAGAGTTCTTACTGCTGATAAACTGAAAATAAAAAAGAGAAATCAGAAAATCCCTTTCCTTGATGTGTTTTATTTAACAAAATCCACTGGGTACCTACTAGGTACCAGGCTCTGTTCTAGACTTTGAGATATTAGTGATCCAAACCAGCAAAAATCTCTGCCTTCAGGGAGCTTACATTCTACTAAGGTGTTATTTGTCTGAATAATGTTTCCATCTTTATGTTTTTCTAAGATGATATATTAGATAGTGGATGGAAGCAATGTAATAGGCTTTCGATACACAGATTATTTTAAATTTAGAAGGACATGTACTTTCACCCATGATATGCTGCTCTTTGGTTTGCATATTTTGTGTTTTCTACATAAAAATAGTATTGTAATGCATGTGTTTTTGTGGCAATTAAATTAATTATAAAACCCATGCTCCTCAAACTACTGATAGACACAACAATATGAATGAATCTCAAAAACATTATGTTTGAGCTAAATAAGCCATATTCAAAAGAGTGTTTCTGTATTGTTCAATATATCTAATGATCAAGAATAAGTAAATCTAAGCGATGGTACTAGAAATTGGAGCAGGGCTTGACTTTCAGCTGAGCAGGAGGGAAAGGAGCAACTGACTGCAAAGGGATGAGAAAACATTTGTGGGTTAATAGAATACTTTAAATATTGATTTTAATAGTAATTTCACAGGTCTATACATTTGCCAAAACAAACAAACAAACAAAAAGTCTAGGACCTGATATTCTATATTAATTCTATCTCTTTGTTCCCAGAAGATACAGTCCATGGAGTCTTCCAGAAACTCTTCATTTTGTCTGACTGTTAAGTAATAGGATACTGAGGGGAAAAAAAAATCTTAGCGCTCTATGTGATGGATTGGTCCATCTAACTTGCATAATATAACTCTTCCTCCCCACACATGTACTCTTCTTCCTCACCTTCCTAACACCTCACTCAATCTCCCACTTATCCTCCAGATATATCCAGAAGTTCCTCATAATTAAAAATTCAAGCTTCATGCCTGAGTTGTATTTGAGTGCCACAGGTAGGCCATCTTTCCTGTACAACCTCTACCTACTGGTTTATTTCAAGGCAAAGCATTAGCTCTTAGACTAACTCTGAGACTGTTTCCTGGAATCTTCACATGTTGTGTAGATCAGCTCCCTTAACAAGAAATGGAAAAAATGCTACTATGAATGATTTTACTTTTTTTTTTATTTTACATTTTAAATGACTTTTTAAACCAATTTGTAGCTTAGAGGGAGTCTTTATTTTACAATCAGTAGGAAGAAATGTGCTGAAGTTGTCAAAGCATGAGAACAAAGTTCTATATTCCAGTGGGTCCTATTATGTATATAACTGAGTTTATAACACTGGAATAGTCAAACTAGCCCTATTGGGCCCATTTCCCATTTATAAAGAGAATTGGGTCAGCTTCTGTGATATCTAAGGCCTCCTTTGTCTCTCAAGAGTCTGTACTTACAAATAATGTTTCAATTTACCTATTTAGAAATCTTTTCATTGAACAGGTAATTTTTTTTTCATGTTTTATGTTTGATTGTTGTTTGCTTGCTTAAGATCAGGGTTAAGAAATCAGTTTTGTTAATAAACAGGCATAGCATCTGGGTCAGAACAGAAAAGGAGAGAAAAACAGCATTAGAAAACCGACTCTACTCACCCACCATTAAACACTACTTCACTAGAATGATATGGCCAGTGCAGGCAAATCCTAAGTCATCTGAGAGGGAGAAACCTCACTGAGGTATCAGAACTTTGCTTATATAGCCCAGACAGAGAAATAATAGGTCAAATACCGACAAGTGAGACCTGGATAATGTGGCCAGCCCTTATTCAGCAGGATAATGAAGCTCTGCTGGGCCGGTGACTCACAACCAAAGACTGGTCAGAAAGCAGTGTGTTGGCTCTCTGAGGGTCTCTGTTCAAAGTCCAGCCCAAGTAGCACTTTTCATCAGAAAAGAAGTGGAAATTTGAGTGCAAGTATATGTGCCAGGAGAGGGACAACAGAGAATTAAAAGCTGTCTTAGATGAACAGTGTCTGAGTGTGTTTTAGGACAAGGGTAGAATTTGTAAAGATAGAGGAATGGCAGAACCTGAATGAAGGTGGCTCAGAGTCCTCTTTGGACTCTAAGGGATCTCCTGGGACAGGAGTGGCTGCCCACCTGCGGGGCCTCACGATGCTGAGTTTATCAAGAAGGAGAACAGAGCATCCCTAAGAGACACTTCAGTCCAAAGAGACATGCTAAAAGATGTCCACCTCTACTTCCCCGACATCCTTCTTTCCTGTGTTTATGCTCATGTTCTTCCTTCCAAAATTGCAACCACTATTTCCCACTAGTAATTCAGTTCCTTGCACCGTCTGGATTCTTTGTCACTGACTTCAGATAAATATAAATCAAGTCAATTTCACATAAATCAAGCTGGTTAATGTTGTCCTGACAGATACTACTGGGCTAGAGGCTGACAAGAGCACAAAAGGGAAAATGAAACTGAAGATGCTGTCTAGTTCCATCAGTTTGTTCTCATCTCCAGATATGGAGCAACACCCTCTCAAAGACAATGGTTCTCCTTTAATACATTCAATTTGTGTAATTTCTTAATAGAATAAACATCAAATTTGTTTACTGGAAGCACTGAAGGGAAAGAAAATATTCCTATATCAACCAGAAGTATAAAATAAAATACAGGCTGTATACACATCTTAAAAAGGTCATACCACCCACTAAAAAGGTGGCTGTTAGTTTCTGTGCTTAATTTGAGTCCCAAAGCCAGACCTCAGCTTCTAGACAACAGAGATTCTGTACATCTTCAAATACCATCAAAGGGCTCAAATCCCAAAGCCCAAACCCATTAGGAAGTGAGTTACATTTATCAGCATAAAACAATAAATGAAATCCTAATGGACTAGGATGTTGCCAACTAGTTTCCACACCTGTTCCTCATCCAATTTTTTCAACATTATGAGACACAGAATAAGGAAGCAGCTGATTAATTCCCATTGTGATTCTCTGAGTTCTATAATGGTAGAAAGCATAATTTTAAAAGAAATAAATAAAAGCAAAAGAGGGAAGAAAGAAGAAAGGTAGGGATGGGAGGAAGGAAGGAAGGAAGGAAGGAAGGAAGGAAGGAAGGAAGGAAGGAAGGAAGGAAGGAAGGAAGGAAGGAAGGAAGGAATGGAGGAAGGGTGGGTGAGTGGGTCTGGAAAAGCCACTCATTCAGAATAGATGTTAATTTTCTTTTAATCTTTCTTTCAACTAGGTTATGTCCAAAAGCATTTAGCTGCACCACAGGATAATAAGTTTTAATTGAATATATATTACCTGTACAGCATAGGGAATATAGTCAATAACATTGTAATAACTATGTATGGTGGCAAGGGGGGACTAGACTCATTGGAGGATCACTTCATAAGTTATATAAATGTCTACCCACTATGCTATACACCTTAAACTAATATATTATTGAATGTCAAACTATAATTGAAAAATTTTTAAATAAAAATTCATTAATTAATTTAAAGAAATGCATTACCTTAATTGCCAGCTTAGAAACAGCTTAGCAATTATCAAATAAGGCTTAGCACTTCTATTAGAGAGAAAGCTTTTGGGAGAATACTTTACAAAAGTCCTAACAGTAAATAATGTGAGCCTGAGTAGTGGCAAGAACCCAGACAACAAAGAACAAGAGAACTGCTCGGTGTACAGTAAGAATAATAATTTTGAGGGTGGAGTGCCCCTGAGAAGAAGAAGGGAGAGAGAAGAACAAAACTAGGGGAACCAGGAGATGGTGCCAGGCACAATGTTGGATAAAAATAATAGAACATCCCTCTCACATCCTCACCCTTTTCCCCACATATACTCTTTACACATTTGCAACACTATGGTATGGTACAGAAACAAGGCACGTGGAATTCATAGACCAGAGCCAGAACTTACAATAGGAACCAAACATCCTCTAGCCCTATGGGAACCTTGGTAAGAGCTTTGCCACAGGACACAGCACAGTGTGTAGCCAGTAGCCGTAGCCACCAACACAGCTGCCTTGCCTGTGCAGATTAACATTTGATACGGATAGATGGTAATGAAACAACAGAGCCAAGAACTGGTGGGCCATTATCTTTGATCCTAGCTTGCACCCAGCGGGCAAGAAATACACACAGTGGGAAAATATTTCCCTTTCCATTCAAGGCTCCCAAAGCCACTGACTCCTCCGAGTATTCCTAGAATCAAAGTTTCTACCTCACCAGCCTTATTCACCTCTGTTCCCCATCTCCTTCTTCCTGCACAAACTGCACAAACTGGCTTTTCCTTCAGCACTCCGCCATGTTGGCTGCTTCTCCTCTGCAATGCTAATTTCAGGAACCGAGAGAGAGTCTGCCCCATTTTATAGTGTAGAAATCCAAACCTTTAAGCCAGTATACAAAGCCACTTATACAAAGCCACTTATCTGAGGCATAAATGGGATCCCTCATAAGAGTGCATCATCCCACATCATGCAACAGTCAAGGGTGTGGGGAAAAGCTCAGTTTTGAGAAGATCTTAGTATTAAAAGGGTGGAAAAGGCTTAGTCTTAAAACTAAGCCTTAGGCTATAAGGACCCTGCCTGCTTACAGCCTGTCCCCCACACCCAATACAAACTATAAGTGAGCAAACATATATATATCATATTTGCAAACTTATTTGACCCACATGGGGGTACCAGGGTCATGCTAATCTTACTCAGATAGCAAGAAGCTGGACAACACCAGCCAATAGCGAGTTACACCAGTGTGACCACCACCTCTTACTGTTACAAGGAGTTGTCCTCATTACCAATTGCCACAAGTAATTACTACTATCTTCGTCCATTGTTGCCTTGAAAACACAGATTCAAAATCTTATCCAAGAGAACTTCTCACTTTCTTTATTATTTTTATTTTTTTGGAGCACCACCCCACCTTGGGATCAGCGAAATTATTGTCAATACCTTATACTGTACTACAAAAATCACTGTTGGTGGGGAGGAAAGCCACCTCAAGCTGGCTTAAGCAAGCAACAAAAGAGGCTGATTTCCACTTTGGCTCCTTCCCACCTCCACTTTTGTTGCAATATTTCTGTTTTTGGAATAACACCTCCTCCATTTTCCAGAAGAACTGATCCATACCTAACACAGTGCCAGGTACATAGTGAGCACTTTTAATTAATTTAATTGAATTCAATTATAAAATCACATACCAAATAATTGTATGAGGCAGGTAAGGAAAATGCTATTGAAACACTTATTATTATTGCCATTTAATTTGATCAATATAAGAAAAGTAACTACTTTGGGATCAGAGAGGTTTGTGTTTGTTTAGTTACCTCTTCATCATCTCGGCTTACTCGAACCCAAATTGCTACTGCCAGGATCAAGATACCACAGAGCTGCAAGAAAAGAAAAAAATATATGTTAGAATTTGAGTACGATAAACTGCAACTGTAATTCCACATACCCCTAGCCATCTGGTTACAATGATCTATCATTAATTATACCATTACAACCTGAAAGACATAAGTGAGGCACATTCATGTGCAGATAACTGCTGAAATGGCCCATTGTAATTGGTAAATTCGATAAGAATAATCTGTTTCCTATCCACATCCAAGGTTCATTCACAGGTCTAGGTCCGGACAAGAAATCATCTCCACTATAGGGGAGGGGAAAGGCGATGTTCCATGTTTCAACTTCAACTCAGTGTTTTTGCTAGATTTTAAACTACAAAAGATAACTCACAACAATTTGAAGATCAAATATCCTTATTAGGCCCCCAGGTTTGTCACTGAGAAGTTGCCTTAGACCGAATGAAAGAGAAAAACATCTCTTCAAGATCCCAGAAACTAGAAATTGGGATAGACGAGGAAAAGTAGAACATTTGACCAAACCTACAGTTAAGCCACAAGTATTCATCGTACTTTCTGTACCCAAATAAACGCTTTTCAAATAAGCTTTCAGGTGGTAAACCTTACCCAGAGAAGAGAAACAATGAGGAACCATTCTTAAAGTCTTAAATTCCCTTAATGACTTTACCAGATTATTTAATTTGGAGCAAGGCCAACACATAAAATATGAAACACATTTTACTTTCATGTAAGGAAAACCCTTGCCTTTTAGGATTTTCTTTTCTTTTTTTTTTTTTTTTTTTTAAGATATGTATGTTGAGGCCTCAGAAAAGAAATCAAAGCCCTATTATTAGATAGAGATGTTGAGAACAAGCTAGGTAACATACGAAGCACAGCAGGCTTCGGAGGACTCTAGCCGAGGCCTCTAAATCCCAGTGACTTGGCAGCGTCATTGCTTTCATGCACGGTTGAGCCACATGTCTGGAATCCCAAAACAGCAGTTTCACTTTTAATGGCTTCTCATCAAGTTAGCCAGGGAAGTAGAGTCAACGGCTTTGTTAAAGAATGGAGAATGCCATGAGTCGCTGAATAACCAGCAAATCTGTGTTCCCTGAAAGGTCTCAAAAATCATCCAGGATCAAACCCTTCATTTCAGACAAAGAAACTAGAATCCTCGACAGATAACAGTCACATTGTGAAAATCCAGCACCGCCTCGAATCCAATCCTGCCTCTGCTTCTACACGCTTCTACTCCTACAAAATAAGGAAGGCAATGGAAACCCAAAGCTGTCAATGAAATCACCATATAACCTGTACTGGTGGTTAGTGATCTTACAGGCACGCACATACACACACTATAAAATACAAACCAATGAAAAAATAGCGTTAGAGCCTGAAACCCCTCCTTATTTCCTTTCCCTGTTTCCACAGATTCTAACTTCATTTGCAGATGAAGTTAAAGTACTCCTTCTAGCAGTTCTTTGTTAATAAAATAAGTCTGGAAGGATTTATGTCAAATGATAATGAGATTCTTGGGGATTTTCAATAATTTTGTAGCAGCTGGATGTTTTGTTATTTGATTTGTTCACTAATATTTTCTTTTTCTTCTTCCACAGGAAGACTTACATTGATTAGGTTAATAGCTGCTATGGCTTTTAGCTTTAACTGAAAATATGTTGCTCACAAAAATTAGGGGATATTTTATTGCTTCATATGATATGGTCCAGTAAATGTTATAGTCCAGTATATGATATAGTTCAGTATTACAGCATTAATTATTTAAACAGATATTATGATTATCATCCTTACCTGACATTTACTGATGAAACTATTGAGAAAACTTTAAGAGCTCTTAGAGACTAATATTGTTTGACCTTTTGCTTTTTTTTGTTTCTGTGTGACTTTTTAGTTCACTTTTTCAATGTAGTTAGACATCAAATTATTCAAAGATCTTATTAAATCAATCATTTTTTTTCCTCAAATGATAACTTTTAGTCTTCTCAGACACTGAAAGTTATCTGTAAAATTAACATTTAAAAGAAGGATATCAAAGCAACAATGAGATACCACTACATACTTATTAGAATGGCCAAAATCTGGAACACTAACAACCACAAATGCTGATAAGGATGTCAAGCAACAGGAATTGTCATTCATTGCTGGAGAGATGCAAAATGGTACAGCTGCCTTGGAAGACAGTGTGGCGGTTTCTCACCAACTAAAGATACTCTTACCATATGACCCAGCAGTAACACTCTTTAGTATTTACCCAACAGAGTTGAAAACTTACATCCACACAAAAACCTGCCCAAGGATATTTATGGCATAATTGCTGAAACTTACCAAGATGTCCTTCTGTAAGTGAATGGATAAATAAACTGTGGTACATCCAGAAAATGGAATATTATTCAAGGCTAAAAAGAAATGAGCTCTCAAGCCACGAAAGAATACGGAGGAAACTTAATTGTGTTATTACTATGTAAAAGAAGCCAATCTGAAAATGCTATATACTGTATGATTCCAACTGTATGACATTCTGGAAATAGCAAAACTATGGAGTCAGTAGAAAGATCAGGATTGCTGAAGAAGAAATAAATAAATGGGCAGAGCACAGAGGATTTTAGGGCAGTGAAAATATGCTGTATAATAATATAATGATGGATACATGTCAATGTCATTATACATTTGTCCGAACCCATAGAATGTGTAACACCAAGAGTGAACCCTATGTAAACTATGGTCTTTGAGTGATTATGATGTGTCAACATTGGTTCATCAATTTTAACATACATAACACTCTCTGATGAGTAATATAAATAACAAGGAAAACGTCTGACCAGGCAGTGGCTCAGTGGATAGAGTGTTGGACTGGGATGCAGAGGACCCAGGTTCCAGACCTCGAGGTCGCCAGCTTGAGTACGGGCCCATCTGGTTTGAGCAAAGCTCACCAGCTTGGACCCAAGGTCGCTGGCTCGGGCAAGGGGTTACTCGGTCTGCTGTGGCCCCACGGTCAAGACACATATGAGAAAGCAATCAATGAACAACTAAGGTGTCACAATGAAAAACAAATGATTGATGATTCTCATCTCTCTCCATTCTTGTCTGTCTGTCCCTATCTATCCCTCTCTCTGTCTCTGTAAAAATAATAAAAATAAAACAAAATAACAAGGAAAGTTATGTATGTGTGGGAGTTAGGGGTGTATAGGAAATCTCTGCACCTTCCTCTCAATTTTACTGTGAACCTAAAACTGCTCTAACAAATAAAGTCTTTTTAAAAAGAAAAAGAACTCAATTATGTCAGAGTCAAGAATATTTTGCCTGACCTGTGGTGGTGCAGTAGATAAAGCCTTATACCTGGAACACTGAGGTCGTAAGTTCAAAACCCTAAAGTCACTGGCTTTGAGTGCAGGCTTGTCAGCGTGGGGTGGCAGGCTTGAGCAGAGATTGTCTACATGACCCTGTAGTTCACCAGCTTGAGCCCAAAGGTCACTGGCTTGAGCAAGGGGACACTGGCACAGCCCCATCCAGGGTACGTATGAGAAGCTCAATGTACGACTAAAGTGAAAGCAACTACAAGTTGATGCTTCTCATTTTCCCTCTCCCTTCTTGTCTCTCTCCCTCTCTCTCAAAAAAAAAAAAGCAAAAAAAAAAAAATATATATATATATAATATATTTTTTTTTTTTTTTTGCCCAACTTCAATCTTTTTTTTTCTGCATGTTGGCCCCCAGCACTGAGGATCGCTCCCTTGAACCTCTGCCTCAGGTGCTAAAAATAGCTCAGTTGCGAGCATGGCCTCAGATGGGCAGAGCATCGGCCCTAGATGAGGTCGTCAGGTGGATACCTGTCGGGGCACATCTAACTTCAATGTTCATAATTAGATAAATGTTCTTAGGGATTTTTAAGTTGGCAGAACTATCATTTTGATCCCTATTTCAAACTTCATAATAAAAACAGAAACAAACAAATGTTTAAAACACATCTTCCTCATCTTATTGAAGAAATTCATATATAAAAATCAGAGAGTCTTAACAACATGAAATCAGTCATAATTTTGTTAAATAGCTTTAAAAGTAAATTGACTTACTGTCAGGAACAATACTAACCTATTTTATCCCACTTGTTTTAAGATTGGCCATAATGTCTTGGAGCTCTTTTCCAATTTATATTTATAGGCTTGTTCCTTGATTTTTTATACTGTCTTAAATACTTGGGAGTATAAATCTTTTTTAAAAAATATCTAGTTTAGTCCCTCTTTCTGTTGATAAGGTTGTAAATGGGTTGATATGTTGGACCCCCAAATCAGCCCACAGTGGACACTGCAGAATTGACTAGGTCCCAGTGAGTCACTGTGGTTGTCACTCAGCTCTCATGGAACATCTTTCTTTTTATAGAAATAAGAGGTTCTTAGTCTGAGCCAGCATGCTAAGAAATGAGGTAATTTTTATCTTTGCTTATGAACATGCTATGGACTAAATTACACCTCCCCAAATTTGGATGTTGAAGCTCTAACTTACAATGTGACTCTATATTGAGGTAGGACTTTTAGGAGGTGATTAGTTAAATGAGATCATAAGGGCAAGATCCTAATACCACATGATCTATGACTTTGTAACAGGAGGGAGGGAGAGAGAGAGAGAGAGAGAGAGAGAGAGAGAGAGAGATCTTTCTTTTTTGATGAACACACGCTGGGAGGAGTGACCATGTGAGGACCCAGCAAGCAGGCCATCATTTGCAATCTGGGAAGAGAGGCCTCACCAGAAACCAAATTAGGTGGCACCTTGCTCTTGGACTTCCAGCTTCCAGTACTGTGAGAAAATCAATTTCGGTTTTTTAACCTACCAACTCTATGCTAGTTTATGGCAACCCAAGCAGACTAAGACAGGACAAAAATAAATGGTATAGAACAGGCTCATTTGTCCTCTTCTTGGATAATGTGTCTTCCAATCATCCCAACTCCCTCTCTCTAAATTCAACCTTTGAATTTGGGTGTTCATCAAAATATTTTTCAAAGCGTACAAAATGGAAGAACCTGCATAATGCTATTGTAGGAGGAAGAGTGTACTGTGAGATATTATTATGGGTCCAAAATAGACATTTTTTAGATAAACTTAAGGAAAACCTTCTTATGCTGCTCCTGAGAGGTTACAAGACAACAAGAAAATATCCAAATGGATAATTTGGGTAACTACAATATTTGCTGTGATAACCCCACAACACAAGAGATCATGAGTATAACCCTAACATTTTGGGACAATACTACTGTTGTTAATTTTCAAGTTGCTTCTTATTAAACATTTACTCAAAAGTCCAGAATAATTGCATTGTAGTAAAATGATATCATTGTTCACGAGAACTCTTTATGTGAATTTGTTCATTGTTCCAGTCTCTGTTCTCTGGATATATCATCTTCCTTTGCATTGTTTATCTCTTTCCAATTTTCCTCTGGCAGAGCTTCTCAATTTGGAATTCTACATCACTGTCTCCATGTAATGTGATTTCTGGAGTGGATTTTAATTCTATCATTGTGTTTCTGGTTTACTTGAAGTACTTCTTTATCCATTTCCCTTTCCATCTCACCCTATGGTTTTCCAGTTAACTTGATCTTTTCTCATGACATGCAGCTGCTATTTCATGGAGGGTTATTTTCTTGCATTGCATAGAGGCTACCAGTTTCCTACAACTTTTTTTAAGGATGCCAGAGTTTCTTTCAGGGGTGTGTGCTTGTCCTTTAGGGCTTCAGGGTGACATTCCCTTTCATTGATTATAACAGAGTTTTTTTATTCTTTATGCTGTGTTTTCCCTTATTCTTTAATGAGACCTATCCTGCTTTCTTATGAATTTGCCTCACTCTCTAACAACAAGCATTATGTTAATTCTCAAATCTCGTTGGAGGGGAGGTTGCTGTGTATTTCCTCGACAGGTACGGTTCTAATGCAGCACTGATTTACAGAAATGTCCCCCAGTGTTCACACAATATCTTATTTTATGATGCTCTAAACCACCAATTTTCAACATCTTTTGTCTCCTGGCACACATAACTAATTACTAAAATCCTGTGGCACACCAAAAAATATTTTTTTGTCGATCTGATGAAAAATATGTATAATTTGGTTTATTCACACAAAAATGGCTATTGTTGTGTTGGCTGTTGTGATTTTTTAATTTGACAATCTGAGAAAGAGGTCAGAGCCCCTGACTAAATTAGTCAGGCACTGCATGTTTTAAAAACTCTTGCAGCACCCCATTTGAAAATTGCTTCACTGCCTATCCAGGAGGTGGTGCAGTGGATAGAGCACAGTGAATACAGCATTGAACTGGGACGCAGAGGACCCAGGTTCAAAACCCCAAGGTCACGGCTTGAGCGCTAGCTCATCCGGCTTACGCACGGGTCGCTGGCTTGAGCATGGGATCATAGACATGACCTCATGGTCGCTGGTTTGAAGCCCAAGGTCGCTGGCTTGAGCAAGGGGTCACTCGCTCTGCCGTAGCTTCCCGGTCAAGGCACATATGAGAAAGCAATCAATGAACAACTAAGGAACTGCAACGAAGAATTGATGTTTCTCATCTCTCTTCTTTCCTGTCTGTCTGTCCCTATCTGTCCCTCTCTCTGACTCTCTTTGTCTCCGAAAAAAAAAAAAAAAGAAAAAAATGACTGCGCCAAACCAGTGGAGGAAACTAAACACTTCAATTCTTAGCAGACTCTGTTATTATGATTTTTAGATTTTTGGCAAAATGAGTGATACTTTAAATGTTTTTCTTCCCAAAATGAGTGGTATGGACTGTATCCGTGTGTATTAGCACACACAGGGGAGTGTCCCTGTGCTGGCATTCATGAGCACCTCCTGAACCTATGAAGTAAGCCAAGCACCAAAGATACCTCGCAAATTCTAATTTTAAATATATCTAAATTTAAGAGAAAGATATCAGCCACATTTTCTTCTGATATGAATAGGGCCTGGGTAAGCACGATTCAGGTTATCTTTCTTACATTGATATATAAAATCCCTAAAGTTCACATAACTTCAAAATATGTAAAGAGAGATGAATGTTCAACATTTGATTAGCATCCTAACGTTTCTGAATGATAACAGGATGCACATTCAGAAATGTTTTATCACTTTGTTTCAAATGACAGTTGCCATAAAGTAACACCTGAAGACCTATACATATTTATACATTTGCAGGGCCTGGGGCAAGAACACAAACAAGAGAGCACAAATCATAGGTCTCTATATTGAGAAGTTATAAATAACTCAAGGGGATAAACGTATATAAAATATGTTCTACTTTCCTACCTTGACAAATGTGCCCACTTAATGACCTGGAAGACAAGATTTGATACAGAACTCTCAGAGCCTGATATAAGAATGTGGTGTGGGGACAGCCAGTGGGAGCCCCCACCTTTCACTTCCGGTTCTGTCTTGAACTCGGAGGGATGTAACAGAATGGGTATGGATACCTCAGCCTGCCAGATCTGTTTACAACCTGTTTCCATTCCTGGCAAACAGCTCCCTCTTGACCACCCCTGGAGAAGGGTTTGTACAGACCCTGGACTTAGGTTTGAGGCCATTTGGGTAAGGCAAATTGTGCTTCCAGATACTCACAGTGGAGGCTGGGTTTAGGGTGAATGTATTCCTCCAGCCCTACAGATTTCTTGCCCCATGAGGCCAAAGGAGGGTCAGAATGGGGCTAAAATTATATTTAAGTTTTAAAAGCCCATCACGTATAAAATACTATCATACCAGATTCCAATACATTTAACTTAAATGGTGGTTGTACTTGGGGGGGAAATAGCATTAATTGCACTATTATTATATGTCAATCCTTGGTTATAGGCTTTCATAAAGTATTTCAGTGAATCTTCACAGTAAACCCTGCCAGGTGAAATTATCATCCTCGTTTTCCAAATGCAGAGACTCAGGCACAGAAAAGTCAAGGAACACAGTACAGGCCACAAAGGAATATGGAGTAAATTCAGGATTTGAATCTGTCTGTTTACAAAATAAACTTTCTTTCCATTCCCTTAATATTTGGTAGAAGACTTTATGCCTTATCATAAATCTTGACTTCCTATTTCCCCCTCTGTTTCAAAAGCCTACATTGAAATTTATTTATCACTCTGCACAGTGGTTTTATATTTCTGTCTCATAAAAATGCCTATAAAATATTGGCTGAAGTGTTGTTCCTTAAACGTTTACTTAGGATTATTCTGAGTTCTTTATATGAATTAAATCACTTAGTCTTCACAACAACCCTGTGAAGTAGATACCACTACTCTCCCCAGCTTTACAGATGAGGAACAATAAAGCACAGAGAGGTTAACTAATTTCCACAATGTCACACAGCTGGTGATGGAGGAGCTGAGGTTCAGCCTGAGCTCTCAACCACTGAGCTCCAATGCCTTTTGTCCTTGGTATAGTTCCACACTGATTGTATGGTAGCCGGGAAATGCTGTATTTACAAAGTTTGCACATTTTTCCATCGTCCAATCTTTATCTTGAAGGATTTCATCAGCTGACAGAATGAAATATAACTGTGCCCCATTTTTTAATGTAGCCTATCTCCTAGTTATGTCTGCTCTGCATCAACTCTTTTAATTGCTCTCAGAACATCTCATCCAGAGACCCAGGCACCACATAAAATACAATGATGAACATCAAAATGCTGGTTTCTGGACATTCTCCAAAGCCTGACTTCCTTCTGCTCTCTTCAAACTGCTGCAAGCTTTGGTTTCTTTCACTTGCTGATACATTTGGCTTTACCCCTTGGCTCCTCCTTCTCACCTCACCTCATTTGCTGTTCATAATGTTCCCTCACTCTGTTTTCCTTCATCAAAGTGGGCCTCTCCATGGCTCTCCGCCTCTGGCAGTGGGTCCACTGCCCCCACTGGCCGATGGCCCTGTGTTCTACACTTATCCGGAGTCCGAAGACACGACACCCCAAGCATCTACAGTACTCCGAAGCCTGAGAGAGGTGTAAGAAAATAAAGGCAGTTCATCTGTTTTGACGCAAGACTCAGAGATACAGGTTTTGTACCTATAATTTATCTATAACCTAGAGCACCTCCAGTTTGCTCTAACTTACATCAACCCCTAGCATGAGTGATTAGAAGTGATACTTACTTTCACATGTTTTTCTTCAATTACTAACCAGTGGAAATCACTACATATTTATGTGGCACATCTCAAGTTCTCTCACAAAAGGAACTGGTATGTTTAACTTACATGACCACATGCATATCTTACAGATATTTCAACATCTGGCCCTACTTTGCAAAGGCTTAGTTTCACAAGTTATACCGGAAAGAATGCATTTAAAAACATAAGGCCACGGATATCTACAAGAAAACCACATCAGGGAGACCGTTAGCATTTTGCTTAAGTAAACATTAAGAATGTGACAAATTGCTAATTTCCTATGAAGGGTTGTAAAATTCCAGCTGAGGAGTCTGGGTTGTGGGTAGAGGGCAAAATAGAAATAAGAAAGGTTCCTTAACCTCAGAGACTGTTCCTGCTGTCTATATTTTGAATGAGAAGGTGTTTGTTGCCTGTTGGCTGAGAAGTTACCATTGGTCTTCACAACTGTTCTTCTCACTCAAAGACTCCATTTCAAGATGCTCATATAGAGATTGTAAATCCCACCACTATGCTAATAGTAAAAACAAGACCTTTAGCCCAGGGAAGTTAGAAATATCTAACTGAAATCTATAGCATCAGACTTTGTCTTCATTACCAGAAAAACAAAGAAATAATGGTAGTCATAAAATAATCAGAGCTCCCCAGGAATGTAATAATACTGTCTAGGAACAGCCTGGTACAGATGTCTACAACTCTCCTTAAACTCTAATCTTAAATATATCATCCTGAACCTATAACATAACCCTTTTTTAGACTGTCTTATCATTTTGATTTAAAATTCAGAACTATTCCAAATTTCTGGTTAGCTATTTAATGAAACCCTGACCTCTGATGTATTTACTTTCTGTGTTGTATTTTTACAACAGAGATATATTTTAACTGTTTTATAATTTCATAATGAGCATTGCTACTGGTTAGGGTACTTTGGGACATGTTATTAAAATAGAAGCCATGCAATTATTAACATATTCATATTTTTGTTTATTTAAATGGACCATATATATTCTGCATCATAAAAAGACAATTGTTACAGGTTTTTTAAAACCAAGTATCAGGACTTCCTAGAGAAATAGCTGAGTCCAGGCCTGGGGCAGGAAATAGGGCAGTGAGTCTGAAACATCTTGTCATACCAAATAGTGAAGAAGTTATCAAAGTTCTTAGGATCATGTCTAAAGAACTCAGGAGCCAACCTGAAGATGCTCCCACTGGCCAAACGTAGAATAAATAACACATCAATGAGGAAGAGAGATCTGATGGCATTAACATTTATTATGTCATAAGATACTTAAATAAATACTTGCTTAGCACTGTTGTATGATACCAAAAAAATTAACTCATCATTTTGAAATCAGATAAAGGGTAAGAAATATTTGTGCTCTCTTTTAAAATAAAAACTAGGCACCACTGATAACCAATTAGTCAGTCATAAGTTTCTCTTTATTGAAAGTATTATCACTAAAAAAAGGGAAAATAATAGAAATGTAATATCACTAATTTGAAACTCTTAAGGAACTAGGGACTTAAGTTCTTAAGCATCAGTGGCTACTCACATCATAAAAGGTGACAGGGTCAGACATTATGTGCCTCCTAATGAAAGATCAATTATGAAGGAGGTGTATCTGCAAAATCCAGATCATGAAAATTGTGACAAGACAACACACACCAGTACATAACATTTCAAGGGAGAAAAAAAAGAGAGATAAAGATGGAAGGATAACCTAAAAATGAAGATTGACACAAAAGATGTATATCAATGTGTGGGCACAACGTATGGGCCTTACTTGGATTCTAATTCAAACAGGAGCACTTATGAGGCCATGGAAAATTTGAACCCTGGATGGATCTTTGATAATCAATTAAGAAATTCCTAATACGTTTTTAGTGTGATAATGACACTGGTTATATTTTAAAAAGGAATCATCTATCTTTTAGTGCTATATACTAAAATATTTACAAATGAAATGATATAGCCAAGATTTGTTTTAAAATAATACGAGGTGAGGGAGGTGGATGACAGTATGAACAGGGAAGGACTGATCATGATTTCATGGCTATTGGGGATGGATTGGCTTGATTACCCTGTCCTATTTTGTGAGTGTTTAAAGTTGTACATAATAAAAAGCTAAAAACAAAACCAAAGTACACTGGCATTTTTTTTGCTTATATTCTATTCTCAATGTTTAACCAATTTCAAATATTCAAAGAAAGAAATTTATCAAGACTAACTTAAAAAAACAGGCATATATTCATGAGCTTCATTTACTATTTGCAAAGGTGGTCCATTTTTCCAGAGAAAAATGAAAAGACAAAGGCCAAGGTTTATTTCATCTGTCTATATATTCACTTACTTCACCCACATATCATCTGTACTTATTGAAGCTATTGGACATTGAATGGAAAGTCATTCTACACAGTAAGACTATTCTCTTGTAGTTATGTTTGATTAGGTATGTCATTATTTTAATAGAACACAAATTTACCAACATTTATATTCCAGCTACCTATTTACTAGAGGTAACCATGTTTAAAAAAAGAAAAAAACAAAACAAAACACTTGCTCCTGTTTATACTCTATAAGCCAGTTTTTAAATCAGTATACAAAATTATTTTTTCTTTTGAACAATCTAAAATTACACCATGTATACAAAAATGTCAATTTTCCAACAGCCCTAATTGCCTCTTACCTATTGCCTTTCCGTATCGTATTTTTCTATTTTGCAATGCTAAACTCCACTTTTCAATCTATTTGCTAGGCCTTATGTCAACAGACTTGTAAGGGAAACACAAGAACTTGCTAAAATACAAAACCTGTTGATTAAAAGGTGGAGTGATGACACATGGAAATCCTAACTTTACACTGCTGATACAAACCCAGTGGCTTAATCTTTCCACAATTAAATTCTTCATTGTTTCCCTCTCAAGATTTTTATGATCTCTTTTTTCTTCTTTGGGTCTCTGAAAATAATCCTCTTCTCAGGTCTTTGTCTCCTGGCACCCCATCATCCACCTGTTTCAAACCCAGATGAAAAGGGTGGGGTTCGGGAGCTTGGGATCTATCTGGAGGGAATCAGGGCAGAATTTTCCCACAGAGTCCTAAAACTTGGGAGGCCTGCGTGATATACAACTAAGAATAATTGTCCTTTAATTAAAGGGTATTTTTTCCCTCTCTGATTGTTTTGCAACATTATCAAAATATTTATAAAATGTTTACCCTCAAAGATCCTGAGGTGTACTTTTCCGAGTCATTGGCTCCTTTTCAATTACTGAAATAACCAAGGAAAGAACAAACAAATCCAAACAAAAGTAAATGGAAAATACATTTTCCTCCTCCTTCTAGTTCTCTAGTGCAGAGTCTGTACTCGTTTATGATATTCATATCAAGATCCCCTTCCTTGCATAAAATTGATAATGAAAAGGAAAAAAAAAAAAAAAACACTTACCCAGAACAAGAAGTTGAAGATAAACATGGAATACTTTAAACAACCACTCACACCTGCCATGTCGCACAAGGCTCCAGGAATCCAGATGCTGTGGGTTTAACTGTTCCTTACAGGGTTGTCTTGCAGTGTGCTCTGGAGTAATTTGCCTGCCGAGATTTCTGTGCCCACGGCTTCACAGCAGAAATAGAAAGCAACAAGATGTGGGGGTGGGGATAGGTAATCTAGTTATTAAAGTGGATAAAAAATTAACCCGCACATTTAAATATCTCAAGGGCTATCTGTAGGCGAGTATGTTCTTTTGCTTGTCATGGCTCCTGGGGCACCGGGCCAGGATATTTATGATCCTTTCTCAAAAACTGCCTCCTCTAAAGTAAACAGATATCAAGTTAAGGGAGTGGCACTGAACCCGGGAGAGAATGGCACAGCGATACTAGGTTGTTAGATTTCAGAAACCACAACCTGACTGGCCTGCCCTCTGCTTCAACTGTACAGAAATGAGATTGTTTTGCTCTGAGATAAAAGGACATTGTGTCTCAACTTCACTTCTGCATTGCATTTTCTCAAGAATGCAAAATTTCTTTCAGATGCAATAAAATGCATTTAGAAATCTGCCAAATCAGAAGGCTTAGACACAGCAACCTTTCATCCTTTCCCTCAGAATAGAGGGAACAACCATTACATGTACCTGCCTTCTAAAGCTTCTAAATTTATTTCAAAACAATTTCATGGATCCGCCTTAAACGCAGCACACACAGGTGGAGGAAGTGGGGAAGGAGAGGCTGCCCTGCAGAAATAAAGATTCAGTTTTTATCTTTATTTCTTTGTGATGTAAATAAAAAAAAATTCTCAGGAGTCACTCTCTGAGTTCTCTTATTGTGTTCATTTTATAATGTGTGGCCATTTTGATAGTTCAGTTTGTTTTTAAGGTGGACACTATACTTCCCTTCCTCTGATAAGTTCTGTCTAGCAAAGCTCCTCACCACCAACTCAGTTTCTGAATTCCTGATCTCTTGGACAAAAAATTCAAAACGAGAAGGTGGTCATAGTTCAGTGACCATAGATTGTACAGTTTGTTTCTAGTACTAATAGAAGGCAGCTGTGGCAGGTAAGGCAAAAGTCTCTGACCTAATTAGGGAGGTGTGGGTTGCTTTTGTGTAAACAATTTGGCTCATGCTAGTCTCCACATCCTGCCTCTAAAAAGAAGGGTTTTTTCCCCAAATGAAAAATCCTGTACTTCAAAAGGTTTCTGGAAAACATAATTCTTTAAAATCTTAGTTAAGTTCTCTACAATAAGCAAGCATGAACTTCTAAAAATTTTGAAGAGTATTTTAAAAGAATAGTTTTCTAATTTTTACTGACATACAAAGATGCTTTTGAAACAATCTGACTCCTTGACTATATGAACATAATGTTTTTAATGTATTAGCATCAATAATATTTAGTGTTTAGGCCAAATTTAGAACTAATTCAAAAAATAATGGTTTAATATTTAAATCACTACAATTGTTGGTGATCCATGCTCTTTCCACCTAGAAAAAGAAATCATTTTGAAATTTCTACTGAGATATCAACATATATAGGATTATCCATGCTTAAAAGAAGTTCTTGACTGAATGAAACCTATGGATTTACAGTCCTAAAAATGATTATTTATCAAAAGAAATATATAGGTTAAACTACTGTTTTGTTGACAAGCATGCATTGAGCACCTACCAAATTTCAGTTTGGAATAGTTTTTTACAGATGCCAAATCTCCTTAAGAAAGAGTATAGTTTAAATCATTCTTGAACTCAAACACAAAAATCAATAGATGGGTTTTTACAGGAAAATTACACTATATAGAGTCCTCATTCCATTTCAAGATCTGTATGAAACAGTTCCTAAATTCCTATCCTAGTAAGTTTGAGAAGACACATTGCCCAAGCTAAACACCATAGAGTCACTCTATATTCCTGCTCCTTTCTTGTCTCACCTCCAGTCACTTCACACAATCTATAGAGCTTCTAAATTTCCTTCAAATCTGTTACCTCCATCTTATTCTTTTAGCACTGTTAATTATTCAGCCTTTTATTATCTCTTAATAGAGCCATTTCAATAGTATCATAATTCTTTTCCCGGTGAGTTCCTTCCTCTTCCATACTGCCCTAGCACTCTCTCATTAGCCTGGAATTTTCTCTCTCTCTTTTTTCTTTTAAAAGAAGTAATTCTTTTTGTAAAATACTTATTGGTCATGTAATTCCTCTGATTAAAAACCAAGCTAAGGATGCTTTCCTGTTACCTACTAGATAAATTTCAGACTCCTTAAAGTGACATTTAAAGCACATGGCAAGCAGACCCCTACCCAACTCTCAAACTTTCTCCTGCTTCTTTCTCCCTAGGCAGCCTGCACTCCTTGGCTCCATAACCATAGAATTATTGCACAGGACTGGAACAAACCTTGGTATTTTATGTCTCTATGACACGTCGTTCCTTCTGCCCAGAATATCCTGTCACACCTTCTCTACCTGGTGAACCACTGCAAACACTCTCAGCATTCAGCTCTAATGGCACTTCACCTGTGGAACCTTCCCTTTCTTCCTCCACTGCCCCAGCTCTGGGTAGATCTACATGCTTCTCAATACTTACGCCCCTTATCATTTTAGTCTAAAATTGCCACCCCTTATAATTTTCCTCTCTGCCATTTTTGATCTTTTATGCCTGAAAGACTAAGAACTTGACCTACTTATCTCTATGCCCTCCACAGCTGGCATTGGGGATAAAAGGATGTGTTATTGCAGCCAAGATTCCCAGAAAGTTCATTGAAAGAATCCTTCATAGAGTTCTAGGGACCTACCAATACCTTACCCTTCCTCCAAAAAAAAAAAGTAAATTATCAGGTATAGAAAAATAGTTACTTAGCTCAGGACTTATCAGAACCTTCACTTGCTAACATTCAAGAATGTGACAAAGGCACATAGCAATTCCCAAACAAATGTGACCCCAAAATATATTTTTAAAAGACATATATCCTCGCCTGACCAGGCAGTGGTGCAGTGGATAGAGCATCAGACTGGAATTCCGAAGGATCCAGGTTCAAGACCCTGAGGTCACTGGCTTAAGCGTGGGCTCATCTGGCTTGAGCAAAAAAAAAAAAAAAAAAAAAAAAAAAGCTCACCAGCTTGGACCCAAGGTCGCTGGCTTGAGCAAGGGGTTACTCAGTCTGCTGAAGGCCCACGGTCAAGGCACATATGAGAAAGCAATCAATGAACAACTAAGGTGTCGCAACGAAAAACTGATGATTGATGCTTCTCATCTCTCTTTGTTCCTGTCTGTCTGTCATTATCTATCCCTCTCTCTGTCCCTATAAAAAAAAAGACATATCCTCAGATCAGTGTTACAGCACTTACTTAATAGAAACACTAGCCTAGACAACACCTTACATTTTATACATAAAAAAAGAAACTCAGAGAAATTGAGAACCCAAGTTTACAAAACTGGTTACTGTCAGAGCTTTCTAGAAATGAGGTCTCATGATAATCAAATCTATATTCTGTCCACTTGCATCAACTACTTCTTGAGTTACGTACTAATATTATGGGTCAGTTATCAATTTATCTTTAGAAATTATCTCAGAAAAGATAATTAACAGTAGAAGTTTGGGGGTAGGGAGGGGTTGGAGAATGTCAGTAATAATCTTAGACCCAGGGAAAGACCAGACAGTGGAAGGAGAGGCAATAAAGAATGGGATGTCATCAGAAATAACAATAAAGGAAGGATTAGAAGGGGAGTTTCAATACATTTAGATTAAATTTCCCTAATGCTGCCATCATGTCAATTATTAGCACTCAGTGAATACTCAAGGTAAAGCAGGATGGACATTTAAATGTGATTAAGCATGAAAACTCTTCAAGGGGTAGTCATATTGAGCTAGGTTTTGACAGAAGTATAGGGACCCTGACAGGAAAATGGGAGAGTCTTTGTACACAGAGTAGAGGAAAGGGCATGAATAGAACCACCAGATACCCAATGTGAAGTCTGATGTTTTCTCTAGGTCATCAAGTAAATCAGGTCTACCTTTGAGACCAGAAAGCAGGCATCAATAGTAGTTCATATTTTCATCATGATATCATGTTTCTCTCTACTAGATACACCCAATAATTCATTCAACAAATGTGCTGAATGCCTACTATGTTCAAGGCACTATACTGGGACCTGAAGACATATAGCAGCTTAAAAAACAAGATAAAATTATTTGCCTTGTTGAAGATTTTATTTTACACATACACACACACACACACACACACACACACGCAAATATATTGGATTTCAAAAACAAAAATGTAACAAAGACAATTTTGTTTCCAAAATCCAATTACCCAATATACTTGTCAGTGATGTAAGTACTGAAAAAAAATCATGTGTTTTAGAGAAAAGATTGTATTCTCTTTTATTTTATGTATTTCTCTAATTATTACTGACACTCTATACTTATACACCGTTTTTTAGAGCCTTGTGAATATTCCATTTATTTTCTCAAAAGCTTTTGTCAGTAGCAAGAAAAATGCTTTGAAGTTTCTCTTTCTTATCACCATTCTTATGTGTGGATAAATACGTACATGAGGTCATGAGTTCCAAGCAGAGCAAAGAGAAAGGTCGTCAGCATTTCGTATTCTGAAAAATCTTTTTTTTTTTTTTTTTTTTGAAAATTGAGATCATTTACGTATGGATTTTATGACCTTTTCTACAGGGGCAGAGCCTTGGTACTCGTCTTCTAGTTCAATCCCAGCATTCCTGAGACCAACATTCTTCTTATGCTCTCGTTTGAACACATGGTCTATGTTTCTACCCTGTGTGCTTAAGGAGTCTGGCTCATAAAAGCCTTTTGCGTATTCCCACTTGGATGGGAAGCATCTGGTATGAGAATGATCCTTCTCTTTCCTCTGCAGGATATTTGAAATGATATCTACTTGTTGCTTTAATTCCAGCTCAAAAATAAAGTGTGGCTTGGAATTGTCATGAAGTAGCAATTCGTTTTCCATGAAGAACAGATTTCTAATATTCTCCCTCTTTTATAGATATGTGTATTCTAAAATATTCATCATTTGCTCCTGGACATAAAGTTACTAACCATATAGGTCACATAAGGAAAAATATGAAAATGTATGAGAAAGAAAGTAGACTTTAGATCACCAAAATCAATTAAGAGTTTATAAGTAAAGATTGAGGCAAAATAGTACAGTGATTTAAAATGCAGTTTCTAACCATAATGGATTAAACATGCCCATGAATTCTTATTAGGCTTCACTGCAGTGTTCATAGTCCTTTTATATTTATAGCAGTTACAGCAAGATGAGAAAGAGACCAGCTACCAGGTAGAGTCCAGGATCGAGTCTTTGGCTTGGCAGCCCCTGAAACTCAGCTTTGCCAGCTTTTCCTGTTTCCTGGGAATGATTCACCTTAAGTGATCTCACAGAAGCCAGAATGTCAATTTCTTAGTTTATCATGAGAAATGCACCCATCGAGCCATCCAGCATAAGATAGTGGCTGATCCCTGTTAGACAGCCACACAGAAGCTGGAGCATACACAGATGGCTTCTTGGGGGATAAATTCAGAAAAGGAGTCAGTGAATGCATTGCCAAAATTTGATAGGCTGATAAGTCTAGAATTACTCCAGGGATCCAAAAACCAAACCTTCCAAATAACATTCTCAGGGGTGGCAGCATCCTCTTCTTGAATATCACTGACACGCAACCAAATTCTTTGTCCTGCTGGTTACCTTCTCTAAACTCTTTTCAGTCATGTCCCTTCTGTGATCACAGCCTATCCCCAAACAAGGAGACATGAAAATTGACTAAGCATCCATTTATCAGACTGTAATTACAATTCAGTCTTGTTTCCAAGACTGCATTTCAATTGCATTTTAGATATTTCTGAATTTCTTCATTAAAACATGACTGATCTCTTGGTCCATTCCTATAGATTTTACTAGCTGATTTCTCAGAGGTCAATCCTATTTTCCTTCTATCTAAATTGGGATGTGTGCCCATGTGCAGACTACAATACTTCACACGAGAATGACGAACACAAAACAGAGCTTTGTAATCACCGGGCCGGGATCATTGGATACTCATTTTTCTGCCGAATATTTGCCTGGTTGTTTGCTTTTTAAGTTTAAAGTTAAATGCCAACCTGCTTTTCTGTGAGTTCTCTCTGAATCAGTCCTTTGTTTGGTCAGTTCACAAGGTACACATTAGCTGCCAGGCATGGTTAGGCTCTGAGGTAACAGTAATTAAGAGGTAGGGAAGTGACTGGAGGCCACCAATAGAGAATTTAAAAAAGAAGAAAAAAGGAAAAATAAAATAGGGTGGGGATGTTACTGCTCTATCAGACACCAGCTTCTTAAATTGAAGGAGTCAACAAAATGGTACAATGAATTTAACACAGGCTTCTCCCATGACTGGTCAGAAATAAACACAGACATTTTACTCATTGTGTTAATTAGGATCTCACAAATGACTAATTCTAAATTAGAAAGGTTTATTCATCCTCACACAGTGGGAATGTATTGCATGGCTATCTGGTTCCCAGAGGGGAATAAAATAACAGGAAGTTACCGTAGAAGGTCATTGATCAGAAATACCAAACTTCTATTTCACACCTTTGGAAGAGGTAACAAAATGTATCCCAAATAAGCTCCAGGAAAAGAGAAAAGAAGTCAGACTCTGGTTTGAATTATTTTTTAAACCACAGAGAGTCCCATTTAGACTTCCTTGAGTACTTGGAAGACCTAATTCTCTCTTAATATAAGAAGGCAAAAAATAAAAATAAAATAAAAAAACTGAACTATTCCAGGAAACCTGTGGCTTAACACCTAAACCATAGTTCCAGAAACAAGAGGGCTTGGCTACATTTTCTTCACTGTCATCCCATACAAACAGATCACCCAATTTCACCCATATCAGATAAAAGTTCGTGTCTTTAAAAATAAAATATCCACATACAATCTTTTCAAAAACTGGGCATGAAATATACTATTTCTCTCAAATTCTCTTCTAGTTCCTTTTTCCATTTATACTCAGCCACAAAACTGTCCTTCCCTGAACTTCCCAGTAATTCTCTTACTCATTAACACCCTGATTGATTCAGAAAATGCTTTATCCATCAGTCAACACAGTGAGGAAGTCAAAAATGTTTTAAATAAGCTACTTTTGGGGTCATTGAAATGCCTTTGGGTAAAACAAAGCTGAGGGGTTGTTTTGCTTTACATAGTCATGCTGACCTCTGATTTTGCCTACACTAATTATTAAACCTTCAGAAAATATTTCAAAGGAGGACTTACTGATTTTTTTCATTATGGAAAGGACCCAGACTCTTTCTGCATACTAATTTATTTATACCATGTTCATACTTGAGGTTTCGGATTGCTGGAGAATTCCCGTAAGTGCTCTGCTCTCTTTCCTCTTCACTCTTCATACTTTCTTGCATGCATGAGTATGAAGAGGTATTGTTAAGCCAGAAAAACTGGCCTGGCCAAGGCCCCTTGTAAAGGAATGTGCAAATCTGGGAACACATTCCAGGATTTCTAGCTACCAGTACAGGACCTGATGTATAAAAAATATCAGCCAGAAATGTCAAGTTTCTTGAGCATCACTGATTCTCAGACAATTCCCTACGGAGCTTTCTGAGAAGGAAAACAGTCCACAAAGCAACTCTCTGTGCAGTAAAAGATTATGTCACTCTCAAGCTTTGAACCTTCTAATGGATTCCCATCACAATTAGAATGAAATCCAAAGCCACACAAGATGGAACATTGGCTGCCTCACTGACCTCATTTCCTCACTCATTCTCCCTCACTTGAGCTGCTCCAGCCACAGTGGACTCCTTGTCAGTCCTTAGAGTTGTTAAATGTATACCCAACTCAAGACCTTCTTCTTTCCCCTTCCCTCTCTTGAATCCTCTTCATCTGTAGAACAAGATGGTTCATCCTCTCCACTAATTGTATTACATATTGATTTAGTTGTTTTATTATTTGCTTCCTTTCTGGAATGTAAACTTCAGGAGATCAGGAACTTTTCTGTGTTGTTCACTGCCTTATCCCCAGAAATCAGAATATAGTAGGTGTTCAATAAATATTTATTGAATGAATGACTAAATAGCAAGTTATCTGTAAACGCCATCTAATGCATTTTTAAATAATAACATCTGTTTGTGTCACCATTTTATTGCTACTGCTTATCTCAATAACTGGCAGATTATAATCACCATATGTGTTAGAATACAGCACTGAACAAGAAAAATAAAGTCCAGGCTGCTTCTATGGACCTTACAGTCCACCAACTTGAGACAGAAAACAAATAAATACATAAATAAATAGGAAAAAATAGAATGAAAAAATATGGCAGGATCCTGTTTACAGAGTAACTGAGGGAAACATTTCACATTAAATGTAACTCTGAGAAGAGAACGTTTAAACTGAGTTCTGAACCTGGGTCAAATCATGAGAAAACATTTAACAAACCCAAATTAAGGGCATCTACAAAACCACTGGCCTAAATCATTTAAAACATTAAGATCATGAATGTTAAGAAAAGACTAGGAAATTATTTATTTCATACTCAAAGAACTAGAGAGAGACATGGTAACTTTATAAAATGCATGATCTGAAATCACATTCAAATTCATGAATGTGAAGGGGATCTCCAAACAAAGATATACAAAGATTGTTTGTATCCGTCTTGTAAATTTTTTGTAGTTTTGAGAATGTTTGGAGTAATGCACAGAAAAGTTAAATAACTTTTTTAAGGTCCCAAGTTATGTGATAAAGTTTGGATATGAACTCAGGCAGTCTAACTCCAAACTTTCACCAGGTTGATCATATGTGGTAATCTCCTGTATGAGGCTAGCCTATGAAACTAGAAGAGGTTTCTGCTTTGTCTAATATGCAGACACTAACACAAAGAGTCAAAGAAAATGAAGAATTAGGCAAAGATGCTTCAAATAAAGGAAAAAGATAAATCTCCATAAACAAACCCCATGAAACAGAGTTATATGATTTACCTGATATAAAATTCAAAATGTCATATATATGCTCACTGAAGTTAAGAGAGCAATGTATGAACAAAACGTGAATTTCAACAAAAAGATAGAATATATTTTTAAAATACAAAATGGAAATAGGGAAGAATGCAATAACAGAATTTAAAAATTCACTTTAAATTTTTAAAGTGGGTTCAATCAACATCAGTTTAGGTTAAGCATAAGAAAAGATTAGCAAAATCAAACACAAGCCATTGAAAATATTCAGTTAGAAAAGAAAAAGAAAAAAGATGAAAAAAAGTGAAGGAAACTTAATATACTTATGAAATATCATACACATTATGAAAGTCTCATAAGAAAATGGGGAAAGGACCAGGAAGCTTATTCAAAGAAATAATGGCTGAAAACTTCACAGATCTGAAGAAGAAAATGGGTATCCAAATCCAACAAGTCCAAAAGTCACTAAATAAGATGAACCCCCCCCAAATTCATGAGATACATTATAATTAAATTGTAAAATGTCAGAGAAAAATGTGAAAACAGCAAGAGAAAAGCAATTGATTACATATTATCTTCATAAGACTATCAGTAGACTTTTCAGCAGAAATCTTACAGTCCACAAGGGAATAGGATGATAAATTAAAGTGCTTAAAGAAAAAAACTGCCAATCAAAAATACTATGTCCAACCTGACCAGATGGTGACACAGTAGATAGAGCCTTGGACTGGTATGCGCAGGAGCCAGATTCAAAACCCTGAGGTCGCCAGCTAATCTGGTTTGAGCAAGGCTCACTAGCTTGAGCCCAAGGTCGCTGGCTTGAGCAAGGGGTCACTTGCTCTGCTGTAGCCCCCTGGTCACGGCACATATGAGAAAGCAATCAATGAACAACTAAGATGCCATAATGAAGAATTGATTCTTCTCATCTCTCTCCCTCTGGTCTGTCTGTCTCTGTCTGTCCTTCTTTCTGTCTCTGTCACACACAAAAAATTCTATGTCCAGAAAAACTGTTCTTTAAAAATAAAGAAGAGATAAAAAACTTTTTAGACAAATAAAAGCTGTGAGGGTTTTATTACTACTAGATCCACCTTACGAGAAATGCAAAAAGAAGTTCTTCAAGTTAAAACAAAAAGACACTAAACAGCAACATGCTAGCATAAGAAAGTATGAAGTTCATTGGCAAAGGTAAAATATGTAGATAATGCAGAATACTGTATTACTGTAATGATGGCAGTTCACTTTAAATTAAATATAAAAAAGAAAAAAGTATTAAAAATAAGTATAAATATAACTAAAAATACATATAAAGATACATAATATTAACACTTGTAAGTTGTGAAAACAATAATATAAAGCATGAAAGAGAGAAGTGAAAGTGTAGAGCTTTGTCAGCAATTAAACTTAAGTTTTTATCAACCTTAATTAGACCATAACAATCATGAGCCATATAAGCCCCAAGTAACCACAATATATATATATTTTGTCTGAGCTATAGAACTCAGACAAAAGAAAAACAGAAAGGAATAAATGCATATCAGTACAAAAAAAAATCAACAAATACACAGACAATGATAACAACTAACTGGAATGTTAAGAAAACACATTTAGTCTCCAGGGTCTATGGGAGGAGCTAGGGCTTATGAAAGTCTCTTCTGCAATCTCAAGAGCATGTGAGAACACTACAGGAAGAGTTCTATGCTTATAACTAAGTTCTACGTTTCTTACTTCCTCTAACTTCCTTTTACCTGGGATAATTACTTCCCAATCTTGGCATACCAAGCAGAGTGTGCACATGGCTTTATATGTCTGCACTCACTGAGATGCAAACTTTTCTTTTTCCTGAATAAATCCTTTTTGGTGATGAAAAACCTAGTTGATATTAAATTTTAGTCAACAACAGCAAGAGAGGAAAAGACAGACAAAAAAACTTACAAGAATAATATAAAACAACTAACAAAATGTTTTTTTTTAACTTTTAAAATATTTTAATATAATGGGTTAACATAGCTGCAAGTGTCCCACAGAATATAACACCCTTACCCCCAACACATACACCATGATCCCATGTGTAAAAAACTGTTAATAATAAATCCATTCTTATCAATAATTATTTTCAAAGTAATGGGTTGAATTGCACAATCAAAAGACATAGGGTAGATGAATGGATTAAAAAAACAAAACAAAAAAAACCTTACCCAAGTATATACTGCCTATAAGAAACTCACTTTAAATTTAAGAACACACAAGAGTGACATCAGAGAAATGGCACTGTGAGGGGTGCTCCTGATACCTGTTCCTGAAATTTCAACAAATTCAACAACTAGAGACAGAAAAACAATCCCAGGAGCATCTGAAATATACATACATCAAACAAAGTACAATTGGGCAAAAAGGTGGCTGAATATATAATATATATATTCCACTCTGAAGGAAATAAGATGGAGAACAGAGTATTCCACTTCCCTCACTGACCTGAGGAAGGGCTGGTTTTACTTGTAACTGAGAGGAAGGGAGGGCTAGTGGAGAGAAAATAAGCTGGCTAGGGCAGAGACATTCAAGCCAAAGAGAAAGTGTGCCCGCGGCTCAGCTTGAGATCACCAACACAGAGCTAACTCCAGTGGCTGACCCTGGCAGAGGTGGGCGAGCGGGTTGCCTGCCGAGACTCACACCAGAGCTGCTTTGGGCTTTGTTTACTCCCGATCTCCCGGTCTGCGATCAGGGGCAGTGTGCAAGTGGTTCCACCTGGCGCCTGGGGCATGGGCACCCATGTTCCCAGAAGAAGGGGCTGGGTCAGAGACTGTCAGTAGTGACCTTCTGTGTGGCCTATAGTCAGAGTTTTTGTATAATCGGCTCCCAGACCAACAGGGCATGGGAAGTGCACAGGGGCTGAGTTCCCTATACCTGGACCTGTCCAGGCAGGGCGCCTCTACCAGCCGATACAGGCTACAAAGTACATTCCCATGGAAAAGACCTACAGAAGTTGTGAGGGCTAGGCACACAGGCAGCTTGCTGGAGTAGGCAGTTTCTGGAGAGCAGACCTGCAGAACACTGAGGCAAACTAGACATAACCCAGAACCCTTAGAAAGGAGCCTAACCCACAGTCTGCTCACTGCCCAGCTGGTTTACGCTGGCAGCTCTGGCCAACAAAGCCTTCTTTCCCAGGGCTGCAATTTAAGCGGACTTGGAGGAGAGACTTGATAGTTCTTAGGGCCCCTTGCTCTGCAGCCAGTGGCTAGGGCAACTTCCTGAGAGCTGATACATGTTAAAAAGCACATTCCCACAGAGTAGACCTCAGGGAACACTGCAGAAGTTGGACGGGCTGAGCTGTAGGCTTCCCAACAAGGGAGAAGCTTAGGGAGAGCAGACCCGCGGAGCGCTGAGGCAAATTTAACTAGACATACCCGGGGAACCTTAGAAAGGAGCCTGACCAGAGGTCAGCTCACTCCCCTGCCTGCATACACTGGCAGCTCTGGTAGACAAAGCCTTACCCAGAGCTGTGTTTTGAACAGACTTGGAAGAGGAACTTGGCAGTTTTTAGAACCTCTTGCTCTGAAGGCAGTGAACTGGGGCATCTTCCTACCAGCCAAAATTTACAAAGGTTACAAAGTGCAAAAAGCCTGGGGAGAGTAGGCCTGTGGAGTGCTGAGGCATACTAGACATGCCCAGAGGCTCATGGAAAGACACCTGAAAAGCAATCGGCTCCCAGCCCTGCCTGGTTATGCTGGCGGCTCTGGCTGGGAAAGTCTTACCCAGAACCTTGCTTTGAGCAGGGATAAGAGGGGGGATTTAACAGCTCATAGAGCCCTTTGTTCTCCAAGCAGTGGCTGGGGCAACTTCACAGCTGGGTTCCCAGGCTGCTGGCTCAGGAAGAAGAGACGAGGGGAGAGGCTCCGGGAAAATGGACTCTCCCATTGTCGAAACCTGCAAATGCCAACAAGCCTTGCTTACCTGAGACCTAGTTTATGTCATCGCCATAGCAACTGCAAATCTCTGCCTAAGAGTGCCACAGGAGCAGAACCTGGGGTACAGCGCCACCAGCCAAAAAGAGAAAGAAAGAAGAAAAAGGAAAAAAGATAACCTCTCAAAACCAGAAAAAAATCCAGTCTTTATAACTTTTTCAACTTTTTCTTGTATTTTTTATCTTTTTACTCTTCCACCATGGTCAATTTATCCTCTTTCCATTTTATCCTTTCCTTTTCATTTTAAACTCCATCACCCATAGGTGTTACATTTTTCATTCTTGTTTTTTTTTTTTCTATGAGGGTTACCTTAACTATCTCTTTTTTTCTCTCTCACTCTTTTGTTTCTTCTTTTCTCTTTTACTTTTTCTCTCATTCGATCCTCACTCACAAATTATTTTATTCTGCATTCAAATTATTTTTGTGGCATTTTGAGGGTTTTTACCTTGTTTTTTTGTCTCTTTGTCACTTTCCCCCAACTCAGGCCCTCTGTTCTATGTAGTTTTCATTCCAATTTACACAATAGAATTTTCATTTTTTCACTGTATTTTCTCAAAAAAATTTGTTTATTATTTTTTTATCAACTCATTAGTGTTATTAACAATACATTCTCCAATACCAGAAAGAAAAACAATCCAATCAAAAAATGGGTGAAAGAAATGAATAGATACTTCTCCAAAGAGGACATACAAATGGCCAATAGGCATATGAAAAAATGCTCAACATCACTAATCATTAGAGAAATGCAAATTAAAACCACAATGAGATATCATCTCACACCAGTCAGAATGGCACTTATCAACAAAACAACAAAGAATAAGTGCTGGTGAGGATGTGGAGAAAAGAAAACCCTCCTGCACTGCTGGTGGGAATGCAGACTGGTGCAGCCACTGTGGAAAACGGTATTAGAGATTCCTCAAAAAATTAAAAATCGAACTGCCTTTTGACCCAGCTATACCACTTTTAGGAATATACCCCAAGAACTTCATAGCACTGTTTGAAAAGAAGAAATGCACCCCCATGTTTATGGCAGCATTGTTCATAATAGCGAAGATCTGGTAACAGCTCAAGTGTCCGTCAGTGGACGAGTGGATTAAAATAATTTGGTACATATATGTACTATGGAATACTACTCAGCCATAAGAAATGATGACATCTGATCATTTACAACAACATGGATGGACCTTGATAACATTATACTGAGCGAAATAAGTAAATCAGAAAAAACTAAGAACTATATGATTCCATACATAGGTGGGACATAAAAATGAGACTCAGAGACATGAACAAAAGTGTGGGGATTATGGGGTGGGGGGAGGAGAGAAAGGGTTTGGGGGAGGGGAGGAACACAAAGCAAACCAGTTAGAAGGTGACAGAAGACGATTGGACTTTGGGTGATGGAAATGCAGCATAATCAAATGTCAAAATAACCTAGATATGTCTTTTCTGAACATATGTACCCTGATTTATCAATGTCATCCCATTAAAATTAATTTTTAAAAAAATAAAGACCATATGTATGGTTGGGATTTTGGATTGATGATTAAACATAAGGAATTGTCTCTTGAAGCCTTTTGAATTTCAATAAAAAAAGAATGAGGCAATATCTAAAAGAGCTTTGAACATTTTACTACAATTTTCAACATCCTATTTATGTGAATTAAAATTTTCTACCCTCAACACAATTAAGAGTAAAAAGAAAGAAATTCTTCAAAGTATAGATGAGGAAATGAGAGTTTGCCTTTCAAATATATGCCCAAACATTGAAGAAATCACTGGGACACATCAGGCTCATGTTTCTCATACACAAGAATGAAAAAACTTAACACATTTGTGCCAGAAACTGCCACATTTACTAAATCTTACTAAGAATATATATATAAAAAGATAACTTTTTTGTTGTTTTTTTACTTTTTAACCCCTCTTTTTTACAAATTCTAAAAAGCATAACTCAAAAAATGTAACATAAAAATGTCTTTTATGTCAGAATAAATTTATTTTTGTTTTGTTTAATTACCATTAAAAAAACCCAATACATTCTCAAATGCCATTATGGAAAAAGAAATCAAATATCATGGATACAAAAGACAGAGATGTATCTCAGATATGTGAGGAAAAATATATAGAAAAAAATTTTTAATAGCTTGGAAACCTAGGAGTTAAATGACAGAGAATTTAAAATTGAAGTTCTAAAAATACTCAGGGATATACAAGAAAGCACCAGAGAGGCAATTTAGAGAGCTCAAAAAACAATTTAATGAACAGAAAGAATACATCACCAAGGAAATTTAAACTATGAAAATGAATCAAACAAAGGTGAAAAACTCAATTTATGAACTGAAAAATGATGTAACAAGCTTAGCTAATAGAACAGGCCAGATAGAGGAGAGAACTAGTGACATAAAAGACAGGAAACTAGAGGCACTACAGAGAGAAGAGAAAAAAGACTCACAAATTTTTAAAAAAATGAAAAACCCCTACAGGAATTGTTTGACTCTATCAGGAAGAGCAACATAAGAATAATGGGTATAATAGAAGGAGAAGAGAGAAAAAATGGAATGGAGAACATATTCAAACAAATAATAGACAAGAACTTCCCCAGCCTGTGGAAAGAATTAGAGCCTCAAATTCAAGAAGCAAACAGAACACTGAGTTATCTTAATCCTAACAAACCTACTCCAAGGCAAATTATAATGAAATTCACACAAACTAATGACAAAGAAAAATTCTCAAGACAGCCAGGGAAAAGAAGAATACAACATAAAAAGGAAGGCCCATCAGATTATCATCAGATTTCTCAGCAGAAACTCTACAAGCCAGAAGACAGTGGACCCCAATATTTAAAGTTCTAATAGAGAGAAACTTCCAGCCAAGAATACTATATCCATCAAAGCTATTCTTCAAATACAAAGGAGAAATAAAAAATTCATAGGTACAGAAAAGATGAGGGAACTTATCACCAGAAAAACCCCACTTCAGGAAATACTAAAGGGGGTTTTCCAGCCAGACACAAACAAAACAAAACAAAAGTACAAGTAAAAGCTCCATCAAGATCACAATAAAAACAAGATTAATCTGTGGCAACAAAAACAAAAAATGGAAGAGGACAAAGATTAACAGTAGCAAAAAAGGATGGAGTACAGAGCACTCGTTATATAATTTACTACAATGAACATGATATATATCCTTTCCATTTCTTTTATTTTTTAAATTTTACTACAGTGACATCAATAAATCAGGGTACATATGTTCAAAGAAAACATGTCCAGGTTATCTTGTCAATCAATTATGTTGCATACCCATCAACCAAAATCAGATTGTCCTCCATCACCTTCTATCTAGTTTTCTTTGTGCCCCTTCCCCTACACCTTTTCCTCTCCCTACCCCCCTACTCCGTAACCACCACACTCTAATCAATGTCTCCTAGTCTCGTTTTTATGTCCCACCTACGTATGGAATAATGAAGTTCTTGTTTTTTTCCGATTTACTTATTTCACTTCGTATAATGTTATCAAGATCCCACCATTTTGTTGTAAATGATCCAATGTCATCATTTCTAATGGCTGAGTAGTATTCCATTGTGTATATGTGCCACATCTTCTTTATCCAGTCTTCTATTGAAGGGCTTTTTAGTTGTTTCCATGTCTTGGCCACTGTGAACAATGCTGCAATGATCATGGAGCTGCATGTGTCTTTATGTATCAATGTTTCTGAGTTTTGGGGGTATATACCCAGTGGAAAGATTGTTGGGTCATACGGTAGTTCTATTTTCAGTTTTTTGAGGAACTCCTATATTTTCTTCCATAATGTTTGTACTACTTTACATTCCCACCAACAGTGAATGAGGGTTCCTTTTGCTCCACAGCCTGTCCAATATTTGCTATTACCTGTCTTGTTAATAATAGCTAATCTAGAAGATGTGAGGTGGTATCTCATTGCAGTTTTAATTTGCATTTCTCTAATAACTAATAAAGATGAACATCTTTTCATATATCTGATGGCCATTTGTATTTCTTCCAGAGAGAAATGTCTGTTCATGTCCTCTTGCCATTTTTTTATTGGATTGTTTGTTTGTTTGTTTGTTTGTTTGTTGTTGAGTTTTATGAGTTCTTCGTATATTCTGGATATCAGGCCCTTTTCTGAGCTGTTGTTTGAAAATATCATTTCCCATTTAGTTGGCTGTCTGTTTATTTTGTTGTCAGTTTCTCTTGTGGAGCAAAAACATCTTAGTCTGGGCCCTGGCCAGTTGGCTCAGCGGTAGAGCGTTGGCCTGGCGTGCAGGGGACCTGGCTTCAATTCTTGGCCAGAGCACATAGGAGAAGCACCCATTTGCTTCTCCACCCCCACCCCCTCCTTCCTCTCTGTTTCTTTCTTCCCCTCCCACAGCCAAGGCTCCATTGGAGCAAAGATGGCCCGGGCGCTGGGGATGGCTCCTTGGCCTCTGCCCCAGGTGCTAGAGTGGCTCTGGTCACTGCAGAGAAACGCCCCAGAGGAGCAGAGCATCGCCCCCTGATGGGCAGAGCGTCGCCCCTGGTGGGCGTGCCGGGTGGATCCCGGTCGGGCACATGCGGGAGTCTGTCTGACTGTCTCTCCCCATTTCCAGCTTCAGAAAAATACAAAAAAAAAAAAAAAAAAAAAAAAACAACTTCTTAGTCTGATGTAGTCCCATTCATTTATATTTGCCTTCACTTCCCTTGCCTTTGGAGTCAAATTCATAAAATGCTCTTTAAAACCAAGGTCCATAAGTTTAGAACCTTTGTCTTATTCTGTGTACTTTATTGTTTCAGGTCTTTTTTTTTTAATAAATAAATTTTTATTTTAATGGGGTGACATCAATAAATCAGGGTACATACATTCAAAGAAAACATTTCCAGGTTATCTTGTCATTTAGTTTTGTTGCATACCCATCACCCGAAGAGAGATCGTCCTCCGCCACCTTCCATCCAGTTCTCTCTGTACCCCTCCCCCTCCCCCTATCCCTCCTTCCCTTCCCCCACCCCCCGTAACCACCACACTCCTGTCCATGCCTCTTAGTCTCGCCTTTATGTCCCACCAATGTATGGAATCCTGAAGTTCCTGTTTTTTTCGGATTCGCTTATTTCACCCCGCACAATGTTACCAAGACTCCACCATTCCGCTGTAAGTGATCCGATGTCACCATTTCTCCTAGGTGAATAGTATACCATGGTGTATATGTGTCCCATCTTCTTCATCCAGACCTCTATTTTTTTTACAGTGATTAAAAGCCTTTAAGCAAACTCTTGGCCAATACAGCAAGGATCCATAAAATAGTAGTGTCCTTAACATGTTCACCAAGTCCAAGTTGGCCCCATTGCCATGCCAAATCCCTGAAAAATGCAACCCAACCACAGTTCAGTCAGTTAGGAGCTGTCACAAGGAGCAGGATTCCAGGAAATTTCCCCACAGGAAAAGTCTGCATGGCACTGGAATTGTTCTCACAATTCTATACTTTGCAGCTCATGTCCAAGTCCCAATACCGCTGCTTCTAGCTGGTAATGATTCAGGTAGACTGGAAAAAGCCATTTGCAGCATGCGTGGATATGGAGCTTCTGTTCTCCTCTGCCTGGAGAGTTGAGACCAGGTTGCTTTTCCCTGGAGCTCTGTGACTGTGGCCTGGTAAAGAGAACCTTGGGATACACTAAGCTGGGTGGCAAAGGTAAATTCATAATATAAGTTGGCAAAAGGAGGAAAGAGAGCTCTAAATTAGGAGTAGGTCCCAGCCTGAAATATGAGTGGGGCATTGAGGTAGGAGGGATAAAGGAAACACTATATATTAAGCAAAGCAGCAGAAAATAGGACTATCAACACCCACAACAGAGATCTTTGAGGGAAGAATAAAAAACCTGACTATTCAGGCAAAACATACTTAAGTGGCCCTTGTGCAAATGAGATCAGTTTACCTGCTTCTTGGAAGAAATACCCTAGGCTCGTCCACAGTGTCATAGATGGGGCCGACGGCCCTGGGTACCTTCAGCCTTCAGTGGCAAACCCCAGCTTTCTGGGCAAGGTTAGATCATAGGTGGCTGGAGCAGGGCTGGAAGAGACTGAACCCTCCCTTAGAGGAGCGAGGGGGAAGCCCACCTTCCAGTGTCCCTGTTTCCTCACAGCAGAGGCGTGTAAGCCTGGCAGGCTTTAGCTCAATGACCTTCCTTTCCACTATTGAAGCAGGACCCAGATGGCATCTTATGAGACCCCTTTGGGGCGTTGGAGCCTTTAAGGGTGTATCCTAAAAGCTGGTAGTTCCCCTGATCTCTATTGGGCTTTTTCTGCCTCTAGGTATCTTAAAAGCCATTCTCAGAAGATCTCGCTGAGGGGTTTGAGGATCCCCATCCACCTATATAAATCTTTTCCATATATCTGGAGCTATTTGGAAAAAAAAACAAAACAGTGTTATTAGCTAGATCTAATAAAGAAGGTAGTAGTTTGCAGGCAAAAAAGATTTGGTGTCTCCTGTTCATCAGCATTCAAAAGAAATGTAAATTTTTTTTTTTAAGTAAAAAGCATGATATGGTAGAACCGTCGGAGTCATTGGCCTGGTGTGCAGGATTCCCGGGTTCGATTCCTGGCCAGAGCATACAGGAGAAGCGCCCATCTACCTCTCCACCTCTCCGATTCTCCTTCCTCTTCGTCTCTTTCCTCCTGCCCGCAGCCAAGGCTCCACCAGAGCATAGCCACCCCGGGCACTAAGGATGGCCCCATGGCCTCCGCCCCAGTCGCTAGAATGGCTCCAGCTGTAACAGACCAACACCCCAGATGGGCAGAGCATTCCCACCTGGTAGGCATGCCAGGTGGATCCCAGTCAGGTGCATGCAGGAGTCCGTCTGACTGCCTCCCCATCTCCATCCTCAGAAAAATACAAAAAATAAATAAATAAAAGAAAAAATACTACAAAAAAGGGGGGGGCATTCCCTTGTGCTAAAGCTCCAGGGAGCATGGAGTGAGCTTGAGTATGTCCTATGAAACATGGAGCTCTATGTTGACATATAAGCCTTTGAAGAAGGAGGAACTGCTGAAATAGTTTATCAGCATTTGTCCCTAATGTTTCAGGTCTTAAATTTAGGTCTTGATACATTTTAAATTAATTTTAGTACAAGGGGACAAACTGTAGTCAAGTTTCATTCTTTTGCATGTGGCTTTCCAGTTTTCCCAGCACCATTTGTTGAAGAGGCATTCTTTTCTCCATTGTGTGTTGTTGGCCCCTTTATCGAAAATTATTTGACCATATATATGTGGTTTTATTTCTGGACTTTCTATTCTGTTCCATTGTTCTGAGTGTCTATTTTTCTGCCAATACCATGCTGTTTTGATTGTAGTGGCTCTATAATATGGTTTGAAGTCAGGTATTGTAATGCCCCCAACTTTGTTCTTTTTCTTTAAGACTGCTTTGGCTATTCGGGTTTTTTATAGTTCCATATAAATCTGATGATTTTTTGTTCCATTTCTTTAAAAAATGTCATTGAAATTTTGATGGGAATTCATTAAATTTGTATATTGCTTTGGGTAATATGGCCATCTTGATTATATTTATTCTTCCTATCCAAGAACAAGGAATATACTTCCATCTCATTGTATCTTTTTAAATTTCCCTTAACAATGCTTTGTAGTTTTCATTATATAGGTCCTGTACATTCTTTGTTATATTTATTCCTAGGTATTTTTGTTGTTGTTGTTGCAATCGTGAAGGAAATTATTTTTTTGAGTTCGTTCTCAAATGTTTCTTTGTTGGTATATAGAAAGGCTATGAACTTTCGTATGTTAATTTTGTATCCTGCGACCTTACTGTATTGGCTTATTGTTTCTAGTAGTCTTTTTGTAGATTCTTTGGGGTTTTCAATGTATAGGATCATATCATCTGCAAAAAGTGATACCTTTAACTCTTCTTTTCTGATATACGTGCCTTTTATTTCTTGGTCTTGTCTGATTGCTCTGGCTAGAACCTCTAGCACCGCATTAAATAAGAGTGGAGAGAGTGGACAACCCTGTCTTGTTTCTGATTTAAGGGGAAAAGCCTTCAGTTTTGTGCCATTTAATATGATTTTAGCTGATGGTTTATCATATATGGCCTTTATCATGCTGAGATATTTTCGTTCAATACCCATTTTGTTGAGAGTCTTAAACATAAAATTGTGTTGTATTTTATCAAATGCCTTTTCTGCATCTATTGATAAGATCATGTGGTTTTTGTCTTTTGCTTTGTTGATATGGTGTATTACGTTAACTGGTTTACGTATGTTGAACCATCTTTGAGATTCTGGGATGAATCCCACTTGATCGTGATGTATTATTTATTTAATATGTTGTTGTATTCGATATGCTAGTATTTTGATTAGTATTTTAGCATCTGTATTCATTAGATATATTGGTCTGTAGTTTTCTTTTTTTGTGCTGTCCTTGCCCAGTTTCGGTATGAGGCTTATGTTGGCCTCATAAAATGTGTTTGGAAGTATTGCTTCTTCTTCAATTTTTTGGAAGACTTTGAGTAGAATAGGAATCAAGTCTACTTTGAATGTTTGATAGAATTTGCTAGTATAACCGTCTGGGCCTGGACTTTTATTTTGGGGGAGTTTTTTAATAGTTTTTTCTATTTCTTCCCAAATAATTTGTCTGTTTAGGCTTTCTGCTTCTTCTTGACTCAGTCTAGGAAGGTTGTATTGTTCTAGGAATTTATCCATTTCCTCTAGATTGTTGAATTTAGTGGCATAAAGTTTTTCATAGTATTCTACAATAATTTTTTGTATATCTATGATGTCCATGGTGATTTCTCCTCTTTCATTTTGGATTTTGTTTATAAGAATTCTTTCTCTTTTTTCCTTTGTAAGTCTTGCCAAGGGTTTGTTAATTTTGTTGATCTTTTCAAAGAACCAGCTCCTTGTTCTATTAATTTTTTCTATAGTTTTTCTGTTCTCTATTTTGTTTATTTTTGCTCTGATTTTTATTATCTCCTTTCTTCGGCTGGTTTTGGGTTGTCTTTGTTCTTCTTTTTCTAGTTCCTTAAGGTGTGAAGTTAAGTGGTTCTCTTGGGCTCTCTCTTGTTTGTTCATATAGGCCTGAAGTGATATGAACTTCCCTCTTATCACTGCTTGTGCTGCATCCCATAGATTCTGATATGTTGTATTGTCATTTTCATTTGTCTGTATATATATCTTTTGATCTCTGCACTTATTTCTTCTTTGACCCATTCATTTTTAAAAGTATGTTGTTTAGTTTCCACATTTTTGTGGGGGTTTTTTCCTCTTTTTTGCAGTTGAATTCTAGTTTCAAGGCTTTATGATCAGAAAATATGCTTGGTACAACTTTGATTTTTCTGAATTTGCTGATGTTGTTTTTGTGGCCCAACATATGGTCAATTCGTGAGAAGGATTCATGTACACTGGAGAAAAATGTATACTCTGTCACTTTGGGATGAAATGTCCTGTAGATGTCTATCATATCCAGGTGCTCTAGTGTTTTGTTTAAGGCCAATATATCTTTACTGTTTGGATGACTGATCTAGAGCCATCAGCGGTGTTATTGAGGTCTCCAAGTATAATTGTATTTTTGTCAGTTTTTTTTTTTAAAGTCAATAAGTAGCTGTCTTATATATTTTGGTGCTCCTTGGTTTGGTGCATATATATTAAGACTTGTTATATCTTCTTGATTCAGTGTCCCCTTAGCCATTATGAAATGGCCATTTTTGTCTCTGAGTACTTTTGCTGTCTTGTAGTCAGAATTATCAGATATGAGTATTGCTACACCTGCTTTTTTTTGGATGTTATTTGCTTGGGGTATTGTTTTCCAGCCTTTCACTTTGAATTTGTTTTTATCCTTGTTGCTTAGATGAGTTTCTTGTAGGCAGCATACAGTTGGATTTTCTTTTTTAATTCATTCTGCTACTCTGTGCCTTTTTACTGGTGAGTTTAATTCGTTTACATTCAGTGTAATTATTGACACTTGTGAGTTCCCTATTGCCATTTTATAGATTGCTTTCTGTTAGTTTTGTGTCTTGTTTGATTCTTCTCTTTTGTTTTTCTATCTTTTATTTTTGTTTGGTTATATTCCATACATCTTTCCTCTGTTGCTATCTTTTTTTAAATCATGTGCTTCTGTGGTGGTTTTTCAATGGTGGTTATCATTAAGTAATGAAAAGGGTTCCTACCCTGTTCATTGTAGTGCACTATCTTTTTTTTTTTTTCTTTTCTTTTTTTTTTCTTTTTTCTTTTTTTTTTTTATTTTATAATTTTATTTTTTAAATGGGGTGACATCAATAAATCAGGATACATATATTCAAAGATAACAAGTCCAGGTTATCTTGTCTTTCAATTATGTTGCATACCCACCACCCAAAGTCAGATTGTCCTCTGTCACCTTCTATCTTGTTTTCTTTGTGCCCCTCCCACCCCCTATCCCTCTCCCATTCCCCCCTCCCCCCCGTAACCACCACACTCTTATCAATGTCTCTTAGTTTCACTATTATGTCCCACCTACGTATGGAATAATACAGTTCCTGTTTTTTTCTGATTTACTTATTTCGCTTCGTATCATGTTATCAAGATCCCACCATTTTGCTGTAAATGTTCCGATGTCATCATTTCTTATGGCTGAGTAGTATTCCATAGTGTATATGTGCCACATCTTCTTTATCCAGTCATCTATTGATGGGCTTTTTGGTTGTTTCCATGTCCTGGCCACTGTGAACAATGCTGCAATAAACATGGGGCTGCATGTGTCTTTACGTATCAATGTTTCTGAGTTTTGGGGATATATACCCAGTAGAGGGATTGCTGGGTCATAAGGTAGTTCTATTTTCAGTTTTTTGAGGAACCACCATACTTTCTTCCATAATGGTTGTACTACTTTACATTCCCACCAACAGTGTATGAGGGTTCCTTTTTCTCCACAACCTCTCCAACATTTGCTATTACCTGACTTGCTAATAACAGCTAATCGAACAGGTGTGAGGTGGTATCTCATTGCCGTTTTGATTTGCATTTCTCTAATAGCTAAAGAAGATGAGCATCTTTTCATATATCTGTTGGCCATTTGTATTTCTTCCTGGGAGAAGTGTCTATTCATATCCTCTTCCCATTTCTTTATTGGATTGTTTGTTTGTTTGTTGTTGAGTTTTATGAGTTCTTTGTATATTTTGGATATTAGGCCCTTATCTGAGCTGTTGTTTGAAAATATCATTTCCCATTTAGTTGGCTTTCTGTTTATTTTGTTATCAGTTTCTCTTGCTGAGCAAAAACTTCTTAGTCTGATGTAGTCCCATTCATTAATTTTTGCCTTCACTTCTCTTGCCATTGGAGTCAAATTCATAAAATGCTCTTTAAAACCCAGGTCCATGAGTTTAGTACCTATGTCTTCTTCTATGTACTTAATTGTTTCAGGTCTTATGTTTAGATCTTTGATCCATTTTGAGTTAATTTTTGTACAGGGAGAGAGACTGTAGTCCAGTTTCATTATTTTGCATGTGGCTTTCCAGTTTTCCCAGCACCATTTATTGAAGAGGCTTTCTTTTCTCCATTGTGTGTTGTTGGCCCCTTTATCGAAAATTATTTGACTATATATATGTGGTTTTATTTCTGGACTTTCTATTCTGTTCTATTGGTCTGAGTGTCTATTTTTCTGCCAATACCATGCTGTTTTGATTGTCGTGGCCCTATAATAGAGTTTGAAGTCAGGTATTGTTATGCCCCCAGCTTCATTCTTTTTCTTTAGGATTGCTTTGGCTATTCGGGGTTTTTTATAGTTCCATATAAATCTGATGATTTTTTGCTCTATTTCTTTAAAAAATGTCATTGGAATTTTGATGGGAATTGCATTAAATTTGTATATTGCTTTGGGTAATATAGCCATCTTGATTATATTTATTCTTCCTAGCCAAGAACAAGGTATATTCTTCCATCTCATTATATCTTTTTTGATTTCCCTTAACAATGGTTTATAGTTTTCATTATATAAGTCCTTTACATTCTTTGTTATGTTTATTCCTAAGTATTTTATTTTTTTTGTTGCAATCGTGAAGGGGATTATTCTTTTGAGTTCCTTCTCAGTTGTTTCATTGTTGCATATAGAAAGGCTATTGACTTCTGTATGTTAATTTTGTATCCTGCGACCTTACTGTATTGGCTTATTGTTTCTAGTAGTCTTTTTGTGGATTCTTTGGGGTTTTCGATGTATAGGATCATATCATCTGCAAAAAGTGATACCTTTACTTCTTCTTTTCCGATATGGATGCCTTTTATTTCTTTGTCTTGTCTGATTGCTCTGGCTAGAACCTCTAGTACCACATTAAATAAGAGTGGAGAGAGTGGACAACCCTGTCTTGTTCCTGATTTAAGGGGGAAAGCCTTCAGTTTAGTGCCATTTAATATGATTTTAGCTGATGGTTTATCATATATGGCCTTTATCATGTTGAGATATTTTCCTTCTATACCCATTTTGTTGAGAGTCTTAAACATAAAATTGTGTTGTATTTTATCGAAAGCCTTTTCTGCATCTATTGATAAGATCATGTGGTTTTTGTTCTTTGTTTTGTTGATATGGTGTATTACATTAACCGTTTTACGTATGTTGAACCATCCTTCAGATTCTGGGATGAATCCCACTTGATCATGATGTATTATTTTTTTAATATGTTGTTGTATTCGATTTGCTAGTATTTTGTTTAGTATTTTAGCATCTGTATTCATTAGAGATATTGGTCTGTAGTTTTCTTTTTTTGTGCCATCCTTGCCTGGTTTTGGTATGAGGGTTATGTTGGCCTCATAAAATGTGTTTGGAAGTATTGCTTCTTCTTCAATTTTTTGGAAGACTTTGAGTAGAATAGGAACCAAGTCTTCTTTGAATGTTTGATAAAATTCGCTGGTATAGCCGTCAGGGCCTGGACTTTTATTTTGGGGAGGTTTTTAATGGTTTATTTTCTATTTCTTCTCTACTGATAGGTCTGTTTAGGCTTTCTGCTTCTTCTTGACTCAGTCTAGGAAGGTTGTATTGTTCTAGGAATTTATCCATTTCTTCTAGGTTGTTGAATTTAGTGGCATAAAGTTTTTCATAGTATTCTACAATAATTCTTTGTATATCTACGGTGTCCGTGGTGATTTCTCCTCTTTCATTTTGGATTTTGTTTATATGAGTTCTTTCTCTTTTTTCCTTGGTAAGTCTTGCCAAGGGTTTGTCAATTTTGTTGATCTTTTCAAAGAACCAGCTCCTTGTTTTATTAATTTTTTCTATAGTTTTTCTGTTCTCTAATTCATTTATTTCTGCTCTGATTTTTATTATCTCCTTTCTTCGGCTGGTTTTGGGTTGTCTTTGTTCTTCTTTTTCTAGTTCCTTAAGGTGGGAAGTTAAGTGGTTCACTTGGGCTCTCTCTTGTTTGTTCATATATGCCTGAAGCGATATGAACTTCCCTCTTATCACTGCTTTTGCTGCATCCCATAGATTCTGGTATGTCGTATTGTCATTTTCATTAGTCTGTATATATCTTTTGATCTCTGCACTTATTTCTTCTTTGACCCATTCATTTTTTAAAAGTATGTTGTTTAGTTTCCACATTTTTGTGGGACTTTTTTCCTCTTTTTTGCAGTTGAATTCTAGTTTCAAGGCTTTATGATCAGAAAATATGCTTGGTACAACTTCAATTTTTCTGAATTTGCTGATATTGTTTTTGTGGCCCAACATATGGTCAATTCTTGAGAATGATCCATGTACACTGGAGAAAAATGTATACTCAGTCACTTTGGGATGAAATGTCCTGTAGATGTCTATCATATCCAGGTGCTCTAGTGTTTTGTTTAAGGCCACTATGTCTTTGTTGATTCTCTGTTTGGATGACCGATCTAGAGCCGTCAGAGGTGTATTGAGGTCTCCAAGTATGATTGTATTTTTGTCAGTTTTTGTTTTAAGATCAATAAGTAGCTGTCTTATATATTTTGGTGCTCCTTGGTTTGGTGCATATATATTAAGAATTGTTATGTCTTCTTGATTCAGTGTCCCCTTAGCCATTATGAAATGGCCATTTTTGTCTCTAAGTACTTTTCCTGTCTTGTAGTCAGCATTATCCGATATGAGTATTGCTACACCTGCTTTTTTTTGGATGTTATTTGCTTGGAGTATTGTTTTCCAGCCTTTCACTTTGAATTTGTTTTTATCCTTGTTACTTAGATGAGTTTCCTGTAGGCAGCATACAGTTGGATTTTCTTTTTTAATCCATTCTGCTACTCTGTGCTTTTTTATTGGTGAGTTTAATCCGTTTACATTTAGTGTAATTATTGATACTTGTGAGTTCCCTATTGCCATTTTATATCTTGCTTTCTGTTAGTTTTGTGTCTTGTTTGATCCTTCTCTTTCGTTTTTCTATCTTTTGTTTTTATTTGGTTGTATTCCATACATCTTTCTTCTGTTGCTATCTTTTTTATCTCATGTGCTTCTGTGGTGGTTTTTTCAATGGTGGTTACCTTTGAGTAATGAAAAGGGTCCCTACCCTGTTCATTGTAGCGAACTATTTTGTGAGTACTTTTTCACTCCATCGTCCTTTGCTACTGTAATCTCCGTCTTCTCCCCCTCTTTCTTTTTGTTGTTGTCACAGTTTAAATTTGGTTTTATTGTGTTCTTCTTGGAGCTTTTACTTGTGGCTCTGTTTTGTTTTTTTTTGTTCTTTGTATCTGATTGGAGAACCCCCTTTAGTAATTCCTGGAGTGGGGGTTTTCTGATGATAAATTCCCTCATCTTTTCTGTATCTGTGAATGTTTTTATTTCTCCTTCGTATTTGAAGGATAGCTTTGATGGGTATAGTATTCGTGGCTGAAAGTTCCTCTCTTTCAGGACTTTACATATTGGGGTCCACTCTCTTCTAGCTTGTAGAGTTTCTGCTGAGAAATCTGATGATAATCTAATGGGCCTTCCTTTATATGTTGTATTCTTCTTTTCCCTGGCTGCCTTGAGAATTTTTTCTTTGCTGTTGGTTTGTGTCAATTTCATTATGATATGCCTTGGAGTAGGTTTGTTGGGGTTAAGAAAACTTGGAGTTCTGTTTGCTTCTTGAACTTGAGGCTTTAGTTCTTTCCACAGGCTTGGGAAGTTCTCATCAATTATTTGTTTAAGTATGTTCTCCATTCCATTTTCTCTCTCTTCTTCCTCTGATATACCTATTATTCTTATGTTATTCTTTTTGATGGAGGCAGATAATTCTTGTAGGGCTATCTCATTTTTTTTAATTTTTGAGTCTCTTTCTTCTTCTCTCTGTTGTGCCTCAAGTTGCTTGTCTTCTATTTCACTAATCCTCTCTTCTATCTGACCTGTTCTATTAGCTAAGCTTGTTACTTCGTTTTTCAGCTCGTGAATTGAGTTTTTCATCTCTGTTTGATTTGTTTTTATAGTTTCAATTTCCTTGGACATATATTCTTTGTGTTCATGGAGTTGTTTTCTGATCTCCCTATATTGCCTTTCTGTGTTTTCTTGTATATCTCGGAGGATTTTTAGGATTTCTATCTTGAATTCTCTGTCATTTAGCTCCAAGGTTTCCAATATATTAAATTTTTTCTCCATAGATTTTTCCTCATCTAGGTGTGTTACCTCTCTTTCTTTTGTATCCATGATATTCGATTTTCTCTTTCTTAATGGCATCTGAGGGTGGTTTTGTTGATAGTATTAATGAGATTTAATAAAGAATAAAAAGTTAAAAAAAATAAAAAAATAACAAATCGAAAAGAGTTGTTTTTTTTTAAAAAAATTAATAATGAAATAAAGAAAAATAAAATAAAATAAAAATTTTTTAAAAAAGGAAATTATTCCCCCCTTCTTTTTTTCCTCTCCTCTCCTCTCCCCTCTTTCTTGAGAAAATCTTGTGGTGGACTGTGAGTTATAACAAACAATGCCTGTGATGGAGGGCCTGAATTGGGGAAAAGTAATAAAGGGGCAAAAAAGAGAGAAAGAAAAAAAAAAAAAAAAAGGAAAAAAAAAAAAAAAAGAAAAAAGAAAAAAAAAAGAGCGTATGGACCCACAAAAAGCAAATAAGGAAAAAATTTGGATCAAGAATAAAATGATTTGCTTTTAGGTGTTGGTTTTCTAAGAGTTATGATGAGAGGAATAAGAGGAAAATGGAAAAATGGGGGGACAAATTAAAAACTTACTATTGTATTTAGTGGAACAAGAACTAGATAATATGGAGAGCCAGAGATGGGAGCACTGCTAGTGAGTTAAAAAGGTGAAGTAAAAACCCCCCAAAATGCCACAAACATAGGTTTGAGTCCCAGATAAGATAATTTGTTTGTTATTGAGGTTTGAATGAGAGGAGATGTAAAGGAGAAAGGAAGAAACTAATATAGAGGGAGAAAAGAAAGAGAGAGAGAGAAAAAAAGAGGGAACCACTAAAAGAAGAAAAAAGAAAGGAGAGAGAGAGAGAGAGTTAAGGGTTTTGGAGTGCAACCCTCATAGAGAGAAAGGAAGAGAAGAGAAATGATAATGGGAGATGTAACACTTATGGGTAGTGTAGTTCAAGGAGAGGAGAGAGTAAGACCGGTAGAGAGTTAATCGGCCAAATTGGAGGAGGAAAAAAAGGTCTCAAGAATGAAGATAAGAGAAACAAACGAACAAATATAATAAAATGGGATAGGTTATAAAGTCTGCAGATTATTCTTGATTTTGAGAGGTTATCTTCTTGCTTTTTCTTTTCTCTCCCTCTTCCTGGTCGGTGACTCTGTACCCCGGGTTCTGCCCCTTTGGCACGCTCAGGTAGAGGTTTGCAGTTGATAAGTCTCTATGGCAATGTCATGTATTGTGCTTTATTCTCGTTGGGAGTCGAGGCTCATTAGCATTTATAGACTCCGACAGTGAGAGAGTCCGTGTTCCTGGAGCCTTTCTCCTAGTCTTTCCTTCCTCAATTAGTAGCCTGATAGTCCAGGTATGGGGTTGCTGCTGCCTCTGCCTGGATAGTAAGAGGCTCAAATTGCTGGCAACTCCCCACTCTATTTCCACTCAGCACAGGGCTCTGGGTAAGGCTCAGTCAGTCAGAGCTGCTAGCATAATCAGGCGGGCTTTCCGCCCACTCGAAGACCTCTGGCTCTGCCACTCTATCCGGTAACACAAGCGGGCGCCCACTTCTGGGGGGCGCTTGGAGGAAACTCTCACTCACTGTCTGCAACCAGGATATCCGGCCAGCAGTCTCACGCTCTGAGTGAAACCCCCAACCGCAGGGAAAAGTTGCAGCGTTGGAATTGAGTCTCGCTCCGTCCCCGTGTGCGGCTTTTGCAAGGCGCTGGGGCGGCCCGAGATTCCGCTTTGGCCCACACAAAGGCCCCTGACTCTGCCCCTCTCTGCGATAACACGGGCGCGCACTGCCGAGGCACTCGGAGGAATCGCTCACTCCTTATCTGCGCACGCACACCAGGATATGAGGCTGGCCGCAGTTCCCTCTGAGTGAAACAGCCTCCAGCACGGAAAATCTCCACCGTTGGGATTAGTTCTCACTCCCTCCCGTGCGTGGCTTTCCCAGGGCACTGGGGCTCTCCAGAGACTCTGCCCTCAGCCCACAGAAAGGCCTCTGACCCTGCCTCTCCGTGGGGCAACACGGGCACCCACTTCCGCGGCTTAGGAAGAAATCTCTCTTCCACTAACTGCGCACCGACCAGGAGACCGGGTAAAATGGCCGCTCCGCTTGTCTTTCTTTGTTTGGGTTTGGCGCGAGTGTTAGCTTGTATTGCCCGGGTTGCCACAGGATCAGATTTTCCTCGGCTTGGATCTCTGAGCCACAGCCTGGTTCGGCCGTTTTTGCTGCGGCAGCCTGGATGTATTCACCCCCTTTGCCCGCCTCAGTTTCTATATTCACAGTTACCAGAGAAAGCCGCCCTGTTTAGGTTAGTGAGGAAGGCGGAGCATTTCTTACTCCCTATTTCCTTCGGGGTTTGGTTATATATTTAGCCAATTTTTCACTCAATCATACCTTTGGGTGTATTGCGAAGAATCTGGAAGCTCCAAGTACAGGTTTTTCTGTTTCTGGTTGAAGATCTTGTTGAGTTTTGGGGGAGATTTATCGGTATCGCTTCCTACTCCGCCATTACTCTGACATCATTTCCTGTAGTGCACTATCTTGTGAGTACTTTTGCACTCCATTGTTCTTTGCTACTGTTAATCTCCATCCTCTCCCCCCCTTTTTTTTGTTGTTGTCACAGTTTAAATTTGGTTTTATTGTGTTCTTGGTGGAGCTTTTACTTGCGGTTTTGTTTTGTTTTGTTCTTTGTATCTGGTTAGAAAACACTCTTTAGTAATTCCTGGAGTGGGGGTTTTCTGATGATAAATTCCCTCATCTTTTCTGTATCTGCCAATGTTTTCATTTTTCCTTCGTATTTGAAGGATAGCTTTTTTTTTTTTTTTTTTTTTTTTTTTGTATTTCTCTGAAGCTGGAAACGGGGAGAGACAGTCAGACTCCCGCATGCGTCCGAATGGGATCCACCTGGCATGCCCACCAGGGGGCGATGCTCTGCCCCTCTGGGGTGTTGCTCTGTTGTAACCAGAGCCACTCTAGCACCTGGGGCAAAGGCCAAGGAGCCATCTCCAGCACCTGGGCCATCTTTGCTCCAATGGAGCCTCAGCTGTGGGAGGGAAAGAGAGAGACAGAGAGGAAGGAGAGGGGGAGGGGTGGAGAAGCAGATGGGCATTTCTCCTGTGTGCCCTGGCAGGGAATCAAACCCGGGACTTCCGCACACCAGGCCAACGCTCTACCACTGAGCCAACCGGCCAGGGCCTTGAAGGATAGCTTTGATGGGTATAGTATTCATGGCTGAAAGTTCCTCTCTTTTAGGACTTTAAATATTGGGGTCCACTCTTTTCTAGCTTGAAGAGTTTCTGTTGAGAAATCAGATGACTATCTAATGGGCCTTCCTTTATATGTTGTATTCTTCTTTTCCCTGGCTACCTTGAAAATTTTTTCTTTGTCATTGTTTTGTGCCAATTTCATTATGATGTGCCTTGGAGTAGGTTTGTGGGGGTTAAGAAAACTCGGAGTTCTGTTTGCTTCTTGAATTTGAGGCTTTATTTCTTTCCACAAGCTTGGGAAGTTCTCATCTATTATTTGTTTGAATATGTTCTCTATTCCATTTTCTCTCTCTTCTCCCTCTGATATACCTATTATTCTTATGCTATTCTTTTAATGGAGTCAGACAATTCCTGTAGGGCTTTCTCATTTTTTTTAATTTTTGAGTCTCTTTCTTCATTCTGTTGTGCCTCAAGTTGCTTGTCTTCTATTTCACTAATCCTACCTTCTATCTGGCCTGTTCTATTAGGTAAGCTACTTACCTCGTTTTTCATCTCATGAATTGAGTTTTTCATCTCTGTTTGATTTGTTTTTATAGTTTCAATTTCCTTGGTAATATATTGTTTGTGTTCACTGAGTTGTTTTCTGAGCTCCCTAAATTGACTTTCTCTGTTTTCTTGTATATCTCTGAGTATTTTTTGTATTTCTATTTTAAATTCTCTGTCATTTAGCTCCACAGTTTTCAATATATTAAATTTTTTTCCATAGATTTTTCCTCATCTGTCTGTGCTACCTCTCTGTCTTTTGTATCCATTATATTTTATTTCTTTTTCCTTAATGGCATCTGAGGGTAGTTTTGTTCATAGTGTTAATGAGAATTAATAAAGAATAAAAAGTTAAGAAATAAAAATAAAAAAAAAAATAATAAATAAAAAAATTATTATTCCTTCCCTTTTTTTCTCTCCTCTCCTCCCCCCTTCTTCTTGAGAAAATCTTGTGGTGAACTGTGAACTATATTGTGCTAAATAGAACAAAAACTACCTATAATGGAGGGCCTGAGTTGGGGAGAAGTGGACCCACAAAATGCAAAAAAAGAAAAAATTTGGGACAAGAATAAAATGATTTTCTTTTAGGTGATGGTTGACTAAGAGATATGATGAGAGAAATAAGAGGGAAACAGGAAAAAGGGGGGGAATTAAAAAATTACTATTGGGGCCCTGGCCGGTTGGCTCAGCGGTAGAGTGTCGGCCTAGCGTGCGGAGGACCCGGGTTCGATTCCTGGCCAGGGCACATAGGAGAAGCACCCATTTGCTTCTCCACCCCTCTGCTGCACTTTCCTCTCTGTCTCTCTCTTCCCCTCCCGCAGCCAAGGCTCCATTGGAGCAAAGATGGCCCGGGCACTGGACATGGCTCTGTGGCCTCTGCCTCAGGCGCTAGAGTGGCTCTGGTCGCAATATGGCGACGCCCAGGATGGGCAGAGCATCGCCCCCTGGGGGGCAGAGCACCGCCCCTGGTGGGCGTGCCGGGTGGATCCCGGTCGGGCGCATGCGGGAGTCTGTCTGACTGTCTCTCCCTGTTTCCAGCTTCAGAAAAATGAAAAAAAAAAATTACTATTGTATTTAGTGGAGCAAGAACTAGATAAAATGGAGAGCCAGTGTTGGGAGCACTGCTAGTGAGTTAAAAAAGTGAAGTAAAAAAACCCCAAAGCACCACAAAGAAAAATTTGAGTCCCAGATAAAGTAATTTGTTCATGATTGAGGATTGAATGAGAGAAAAAGTAAAAGAGAAAAGAATATAGAGGGAGAGAAAAAAAAAGAAAGAGGAAAACACAAAAAGAAAAAAAAAGAATAAAAGGAGAGAAAGAGAGAGTTAAGGGTTTTGAGTGCAATCCTCATAAAGAGAAAGGAAGAAGAAAGAAAAGATAATGTGAGATGTAACACTTATGGGTAGTGTAGTTCAAGGAGAGGAGAGAGTAAGACCAGCAGAGAATTAAACAACCAAATTGGAAGAGGAAGAAAATAATCAAGACAAGAAGATAAGAGAAACAAATGATCAAATATAATAAAATGGAATAGGTTATAAAGTACGTGGATTATTTTTGATTTTGAGAGGTTATCTTCTTGCTTTTTCTTTTCTCTCCCTCTTCCTGGTCGGTGACTCTGTACCCCGGGTTCTGCCCCTGTGGCACGCTTAGGTAGAGGTTTACAGTTATTAAGTCTCTATGGCGATATCATATATTGGGCTTCAGTCTCGTTGGCAGTCAAGGCTCATTAGCATTTGCAGGCTCTGCCAATGAGAGAGTCTGTATTCTCAGAGCCTCTCTCCTAGTCTTTCATTCCTGAATTAGTAGCCTGATGATTCAGCTATGGGATTGCTGCTGCCTCTGCCTGGATAATAAGAGGCTCAAAGAGCTGGCAAATCCCCACTCTATTCCCACTCAGTGCAGGGCTCTGGGTAAGGCTCAATCAGTCAGAGCCACTAGTATAATCAGGCGGGGCTTCGGCCCACACAAAGACCTCTGACTCTGCCCCTCTGTCCGGGAACACAGGTGCCCATTCCTGGGGGAATCTCTTGCCCACTATCTGCACTTTCCAACCAGGATATCCGGCCAGCCACCTCTCACTCCCAGTGAGGCACCCTGCCTGCATGGAAAAGTTCCAGCGTAGGAAATTTTGCTCCCACTCAATCCTTGCATGCTGCTTTTTGGGGCACAGGGGCAACCTCAAGGCTCTGGTTTCAGCCCACAGAAAGGCCTCTGACTCTGCCCCTCTGTCCGGTAACACGGGCGCCCACTCCTGGGAGAAATTTCTCGCCCACTCTCCGCACTCGCCGACCAGGAGATCAGGCCGGCTACCTCTCACTCTGGGTGAGGAGCCCCACCCACATGGAAAAGTTTGAGCTTAGGGAATATCACTCCTGCTCCCTCCCCGTGTGCTGCTTTTTCAGGGCACAGGGGCGGCCCCAAGATTCCGCTTTCAGCTCACACAAAGGCCTCTGACTCTGCCCCTCTGTCCGGGAACACGGGCACCCTCTTCCAGGGTGCTCAGAGGAATCTCTCACCCACTCTCCATGCTTGCTGACCAGGATATCAGGCAAGCTGCCTCTCACTCCGAGTGAGGCACCCCGCCCACACAGAAAAGTTGGAGTGTATGAATTTTGTTCCCACTCACTCACCACGTGCTGCTTTTTGGGGCGCAGGGGCGACCCCGAGACTCTGGTTTCAGCCCACAGAAAGGCCTCTTTCCCTGCCCCTCTGTCCAGTAACATGGACGCCCACTCCCGGGGCTCTAGAAGGACTCTCTCGCCCACTATCTGCATGTGCCAACCAGGAGATTGGGGCAGATGGCTGTCCCAAGTGCCTTTCTTTGTCTGGGTTTGGCATGAGTGTTAGCTTGTGTTGACTAAGTTGCCAGAAGCACAGTTTTTCCTTGGCTTGGATGCCTGTGCCACAGCCTGGTTCAGATGTTTGTGCCGCAGTCTGGTTCTATTCACATCCTATGCCTGCCTTAGTTCCTATATTCTCAGTTCCCAGTGAAAGCAGCCCATATTTAGGTTAGTGAGGAAGGCAGAGTGTTTCTTCTTCCTTATTTCCTTCAGGGTTGATTATATATTTAGTCAACTTTTTGCTCAATCATACCTTCACATTTAGAGTGGAACTTCTGGAGGCTCCAAGGATGGATTTTTTTGTCTCTGGTTGAAGATCTTGTTGAATTTTGGGGGAGATTTATCAGGATCACTTCTTACGGCGCCATTTCTCTGACGTCATCTTCCATTTCTTAATTTCTGATTAAATCACCACAGAGCACATGGGCTGAAAAAAAAGTAACAGAAGAAAGAAGTATATATTACAACCAAACAAAAACAAATGATAGAAAAAAAGAGAAAAGAACCAAACAAGATACAAACCTATCAAAAAGCAATATATAAAATGGTAATAGGAAACCCTCAAGTGTCAATAAATACACTAAATGTAAATGGATTGAACTAACCAATAAAAAGACACAGAGTAGCAGAATGGATGAAGAAAAAAATCCAACTGTATGCTGCCTTCAAGAAACACATCTAAGCTACAAGGATAAAAGTAAATTCAAAGTGAAAGGTTGGAAAACAATACTCCAAGGAAATAATATCCAAAAAAAGCAGGTGTAGCCATACTCATATCTAACAATGTTAACTACAAGACAGCAAAGGGAATCAGAGACAAAGATGGTCATTTCATAATGATAAAGGGGACATTGAATCAAGAAGACATAACACTTCTTAATATATATGCACCAAACCAAGGAGCACCAAAATATATAAGACAGCTACTGACTTACCTAAAAATAAAAACTAACAAAAATACAATCATACTTGGAGACCTCAATACACCACTGACTGCTCTATATCGTTCATCCAAACAGAAAATCAATTAAAAAAAATGTTGGCCTTAAACAAAACATTAGAACAATTGGATATGATAGACATCTACAGGACATTTCATCCCAAAGTGTCAGAGTATACATTTTTCTCCAGTATACATGGAACATTCTTAAGAATTGACCATATGTGGGGCCACAAAAATAACATCAACAAATTCAGAAATTATACCAATCACATTCTCTGATCATAAAGCTTTGAAACTAGAATTCTACTGCAAAAAAAGAGGTAAACAAATCCACAAAAATGTGGAAATTAAACAACATACTTTTAAAAAATGAATGGGTCAAAAAAGAAATAAAAGCAGAGATCAAAAAATACATACAGACAAACAAAAATAACAATGTGACATATCAGAAACTCTGGGATGCAGCAAAAGCAGTAATAAGAGGAAAGTTCGTATCACTACAGGCCTATATGAACAAACCAGAGAGAGCCCAAGTAAACCACTTAACTTCACATCTTAAGGAACTAGAAAAAGAAGAACAAAGGCAACCCAAAACCAGCAGAAGAAAGGAAATAATAAAAAATCAGTGCAGAAATAAACAAAATAGAGAACAGAAAAACTATAGAAAAAATTAATAGAACAAGGAGCTGGTTCTTTGAAAAAATCAACAAAATTGACAAACCCTTGGAAAGACTCACTAAGGAAAAAAGAGCAGGACTCATATAAACAAAACTCAAAATAAAAGGGGAGAAATCACCACAGATATCATAGATATACAAAGAATTATTGTAGAATACTACAAAAAACTATATGCCACCAAATTTAACAATCTAGAAAAAATGGATAAATTCCTAGAACAATACAATATTTCCAGACTGAGTCATGAAGAAGCAGAAAGTCTAAACAGACCCATAAGCAGGGAGGAAATACAAACAACTATTAAAAACCTCCCCAAAAATAAAAGTCCAGAGCCAGATGGCAATACTAGTGAATTCTATCAAACATTCAAAGAAGACTTGGTTCCTATTCTACTTCAAAGTCTTCCAAAAAATTGAAGAAGAAGCAATACTTCCAAACACATTTTATGAGGACAAATAGCACTCATACCGAAACCTGGTAAGGACAACACAAAAAAAGAAAACTACAGACCAATATCTCTAATGACTACAGATGCTAAAATACTAAACAAAATACTAGCAAATCGAATACAACACATTAAAAAAATAATTCATCATGATCAAGTGGGATTCATCCCAGAATCTCAAGGAGGGTTCAACATACGTAAAGCGGTTAACATAATACACCACATCTACAAAACACAGAACAAGCCTGACCAGATGGTGGCACAGTGGATAGAGCATCGGACTGCGATGCCGAGGACCCAGGTTCGAGACCCCAACATTGCCAGCTTGAGCAAGAGCTCATCTGGTTTGAGCAAAGCTCACCAGCTTGGACCCAAGGTCACTGGCTCGAGCGAGGGGTTACTCGGTCTGCTGAAGGCCCACGGTCAAGGCACATATGAGAAAGCAATCAATGAACAACTAAGGTGTCACAATGAAAAACTGATGAATGCTGCTTCTTATCTCTCTCCGTTCCTGTCTGTCTGTCCCTATCTGGCCCTCTCTCTGACTCTCTATCTGTAAAAACAAAAACAAACAAACAAACAAACAAAAAAAACCCACACAGAACAAAACCATATAATCCTATCAACAGATGCAGAAAAGGCATTTGATTATATAGAACACCATTTTATGTTTAAAACACTCAACAAAATGGGTATAGAAGGAAACTATCTCAATATAATAAAGGCCATGTATGATAAACCATCAGTTAACATCATATTAAATGGCATAAAACTTAGGAATTTTCCTCTAAAATTAGGAACAAGACAAGGTTGTCCACTCTCTCCACTCTTATTTAACATAGTGCTGGAAGTTCTAGCCAGAGCAAGCAGACAAGATAAAGAAATAAAAGGCATTCATATTGGGAAAGAAGAACTAAAAGTTTCACTTTTTGCAGATGATATAATCCTATACATTGAAAACCCCAAAGACTCCACAGAACGACTACTGAAATAATAAACCAATACAGTAAGGTTGCAGGATATAAAATTATTGATAATTTATATACAAAAGTCTATTGCCTTCCTAGATGCCAACAATGAAACATCAGAAAATGAACTCAAAAAAATAATCCCCTTCATGGTTGCAACAAAAAAATAAAATACCTAAGAATAAACATAACAAAGAATGTAAAGGACGTAGATAATGAAAACTACAAAGCGTTGTTAAAGGAAATCAAAAAAGATACAATGAAATGGAAAAATATTCCTTGTTCTTGGATAGGAAGAATAAATATAGTCAAATGACCATATCACCCAAAGCGATATACAAATTTCATGCAATTCCTATCAAAATTCCAATATCATTTTTTTAAAGAAATGAAACAAAAAATTATCAGGTTTATATGGAAATATAAAAAAACCCGAAAAGCCAAAGTAATCCTAAGGAAAAACAACAAAGCTGGGGGCATTACAATACCTGATTTCAAATTATATTATAGAGCCATGATAATACAGCATAGTATGGGCAGAAAAATAGACACTCAGACCAATGGAACAGAATAGAGAGCCCAAAAATAAAACCACATATATATGGTCAAATAATCTTTGATAAAGGGGCCAACAACACACAATAGAGAAAAGAAAGCTTTTCAATAAATGGTGCTGGGGAAACTGGAAAGCCACATGCAAAAGAATAAAACTTGACTACAGTTTGTCCCCTTGTACTAAAATTAATTCAAAATGGATCAAAGACCTAAATATAAGACCTGAAACAATAAATTACATAGAAGAAAACATAGGTACTAAACTCATAAACCTTGACAATAAAAAGCACTTTATAAATTTGACTCCAAAGGCAAGGGAAGTGAAGGCAAAGATAAATGAATGGGACTACATCAGACTAAGAAGCTTTTGCACAGCAAGAGGAACTGACAGCAAAACAGACAGCCAACTAAATAGATGATATTTTCAAACAACAGCACAGATAAGGGCCTAATATCTAAAATATATACATAAAACTCAACAACAAACAAGCAAACAATCCAATACAAAAAAAAATGGGAAGAAGACATGAACAGACACTTCTCCCAGGAAGAAATACAAATGGCCAACAGATATATGAAAAGATGCTCATCTCCATTAGCTATTAGAGAAATGTAAATCAAAACTACAATGAGATACTACCTCACACCTGTTAGATTGGCTATTATCAACAAGACAAGTAATAGCAAGTGTTGAAGAGGCTGTGGAGAAAAAGGAACCCTCATCCACTGTTGGTGGAAATGTATAGTACAACTATTATGGAAGAAAGTATGATGGTTCCTCAAAAAATTAAGACTAGAACTACCATATGACCCAGCAATCCCTCTATCAGGTATATACCCCAAAACTCACAAACACTGGTACTTAAATACACATGTAGCATTGTTTTGCAAATTCATTACAGCATTGTTCATGGTGGCAAAGACATGGAAACAACCAAAAAGCCCTTCAGTAGATGAATGGTTAAAGAAGATGTGCTACATGTATACTATGAAATACTACTCAGCCATAAGAAATGATGACATCAAATCATTTAAAACAACATGGATGGACCTTGATAACATTATCCTGAGCGAAATAAGTAAGTCAGAAAAAACTAGAAACTATATGATTCCATACATAGATGAGACATAAAAATGAGACTCAGGGACATGGACAAGAATATGGTGGTTACTTGTGGGGGGAGAGGGAGGGGGTAGAGGAGGGGCACAAAGAAAACCAGATAGACAATGATGGAGGACAATTTGACTTTGGGTGATGGATATACAACATAATCAAATATCAAAATAAACTTGAGATGTTTTCTCTGAATCTATGTACCCTAATTAATCAATGTCACCCCATTAAAATTAATAATAAAGGAAAATTTTTTTAAAAGTTTAAGAACACACATTGTCTGAAGCTGAAAGGATGAAGAAAGATATTCAAAGCAATTGGTAACCAAGAGAAGAAATGGCTACATTTAATTAATCAAAATAGACTTTAAGTCAAACAATGTCACAAGAGACAAAGAACATTACATAATGATAAAAGAACCAAGCCAACTGGAAGATGTAACAATTATAAACATTTATACACAGAGCATTTCAGCACCTAAATTTAGAGCAAATATTGACAGAACTAAAGGAAGAAATACACTGTAATACAACAATAGTAAAAGACTTTGGGACTGGCTAGGACATCTAGATAGAAGATCAATAAGGAAACAAAGGAGTTTAACAATGTTACTGACTAACTGTACCTAAAAGACATATACAGAACATTCCACCCAAAAAGAGCAAATGCACATTCTTCCCAAGGGTACATGAATTTTTCTCCAGAATGGATCACAAATTACGTCAAAAATGAGTCACAACCTGTTGGCTGGCTCAGCGGTAGAGAGCTCAGCATGTGGAAGTCCTGGGTTTGATTCCTCTCCAGGGTATACAGGAAAAGTGTCCATCTGTTTCTCCACCCTTTCTCCTCTCCTTTCTCTCTATCTCTCTCTTCCCCTCCCACAGCCAAGGCTCTATTGGAGCAAAGTTGGCCTGGGCACTGAGGATGGCTCCATGGTCTCTGCCTCAGGTGCTAGAATGGCTCCAATTACAGCAGAGCAATGCCCCAGAAGGGCCCCCTGGTAGGCATGCTGGGTGGATCCTGGTTGGGCACATGCAAGAGTCTGTCTGACTCACCCCCTGACCCCCCAACTTCTCACTTTGGAAAAATACAAAAAAAAAAAGTGAGTCACAACAAATTTAATACAATTAAAATTATATTTAGTATCTTTGACCATAAATAAGTGACACTAAAAATCAACAGCAGAGAGAAAACTGGAAACTTCACAAAAATTTAAAAATTAAACAATATACTCCTTAAAAACAATTGAGCTAAAGAATAAATAAGAAATCATTAACTATTTCAAGTTAAAAAAAATTAAAATATATTAAAACTTATGGAATGTGGCAAAAGTAATACTAAGATATTAAGTTTGTAGCAATAAATGTGTACATTAAAAAAGAAGAAAGATCTCAAAAGACAACTCAGAGTTATACCTCAAGGAGCTACAAAAAGAAAAACAAAAGAGGCCCAAAGTTAGAAGATGGAAGAAAATAAAAAATAACCAAGATGAAGAAATTATAAAATAAAAAAAACAATAGAAAAAAGTCAACAAAACTAAGGTTGGGTTTTTTAAACAATAAGCAGAATTGAAAATCCTTCAGCTAGCCTAAGAAAAAAGAGAAAAAGCTCAAATAAATAAAATCAGAAATGAAAGAAGAAACATTACAACTGATAATACAGGAGTAAAAAGAGTTGTAAGAGACTACTATAAATAATGATAGCATCACACTGGAGTTCTGAGGTCACTGGTTTGAGCCCAAGGTTGCTGGTTCAAGCCCCAATCAGGGAACACATGAGAAGCAATCAATGGCACAACTAAGTGAAACAATTATATGCAATTAACTGAATAATCTAGAAAAAAATATATAAATTTTTATAAATCTACAATCTACTCATGAAGAAATAGAAAGCCTAAACAGATCTATAACTAGCATGGAGATTAAATCTGTAATCAAAAACCTCCCCAGTAAAGAAAATCCCAAGGACAGAAGATTTCATTGATGAATTCTACCAAACATTTAAAGAAGAATTGGCACCTATATTTCTCAATCTCTCCCAAAAAATGGAAAAGTAGGGCATCTCTTAAAACTAGTTTTTGGAAGCCAGAATTACCCTGATGTCATAGCTAGACCAAGACACCATGAGAAAACTACAAGGCAAAACACCTTATGAACACAGATGCAAAATCCTCAACATAATACTAGCAAACTAAATCCAACAGCACATTAAAAGTATCATACACCACCACCAAGTAAGAATTATCCTTGGGGTGCAAAAATTGTTCAACATATACAAACCAATAAATGTGATATACCATATTAACAGAATGAAGAATAAAAACTATATGCAAATAGAAGCAGAAAAAGCATTTGACAAAATCCAACACTCTTTTTTATTAAAAAGATACTCTCAACAAACTAGCAATAGAAAAAAAATACCTCAAAATATAAGGCCATATAAGAAAATCTAACATTATGCTCAATAGTGAAAATCTGAGTTTCTCCTCTAGTATTAGAAAGAAAGCAAGGATACTCTTACCACTTCTACCTAACATAGTTCTAGAAATTTTAGCCAGAGAGCAATTAGGTAAGGAAAGAAAAAGACATTTATATTTGAAAAGATGTAAAATTGTCCCTATTTGCAAACAACATAATCTTATATGTAGAAAACCCCAAAGAATTTGTTTTAAAAATCTATTAAAACTGATACATAATTCAGTAAAATTGTAAGATACAAAATTAATATACATCAATTTCTATACAATGATAATAACTATTTTTTTTAAAAGCCTTGAAACACAGTCTCATTTACAATAGTATCAAAAAATAAAATACTTAGAAATAAAATTAATTAAGGAGGTAAAAAATTTATATTTTGAAAACTATAAAACATTGATGAAAGAAATTAAACAAGACACTGAAAACATGAAGAGATCTTATATTTATGAACTGAAAAACTTAATCTTGTTTAAATGTTTATACTAAGCAAAGTGATGTACATATTCAACAAAATCCCTGTAAAAATTCCAAAGGTATATTTTACAAAAATAGAAAAAAAATCACTATTCTTCAATTTATATGGAACTACGTAAGACCACGAACATCCAAATCAGTCCTGAAAAAGAACAAAACTAGAAGCACCACATTTTCTGATCTCAAAATATATTATGAAGCTACAGTATTCAAAACAGTATGGTACTTCCATAAAGACAGACATATATACAAATAAAATGGAATAGAAATCTCAGAAATAAATTCATATATATATAATATATATGGTCATTGATCTTCAACATGGGTACTAAAATGGGGGAAATATTGTCTTTTCAACAAACAGTGTTTGGAAAACTGAATATCCATATGTAAAAGAATAAAATTGGATACTTATCTTACACTATACACAAAAACCAACTCAAAATAGAGTAAAATTTTAAATGTAACACTTGAAACTATAAAACCCTAGGAGAAAACATACAGAAAAAGCTTTTTGACATTGGTCTTGGCAATTATTTCATGGATATTATCCCAAAAGTCCAGGTAACAATAACAACAAAAAATGGGATTACATCAAAGTAAAAACTTCCTGCACAGCAAAGAAAACAATCAACAGAGTGAAAAGATAATCTACAGAATGAAAGAAAATATTTACAAACCATAGAGCTGATAAGGAATTAACCTAAAACATATAAGAAATTTATACAACTCAACAACAACAAAAAACTAATAACCCAATTTAAAAAACATGATAAGGACCTGAATAGACATTTTTCCAAAGAAGACATACAAATAATCAACAGATGTATGAAAAAAAAATGCTTACTGTCATAAATCATCAGGGAAATACAAATAAAAACCACAATGAAGTATAACCTTATACACATCAGAATGGCTACTATATATATTTTTACACTTGATCTTAGCCAAAAGGCCGAGAAGCGATTATATATATATATTTTTAAAAGGGTAACAAATGTTAGTGAGAATGTGGAGAAATTAGAACCCTTGTACATTGTCAAGAGGAATGCAAAATGATGCAGTCATTATGGAAACCAGTATTAGGATTCCTCAAAAAATTAAGAAAAGAACTACCATATGATCCAGCAATCTTACTTCTGTGTATATATTTCTAAAAGAATCAAAATTCAGATCTCCCTGAGATATGTACACTCCCATGTTCATCAAAGCATTATTCACAATATCTAGGAAGTGGAAACAACCAAAATTTTTATCAGAAGATGAATAGATAAAGAAAATGTGGTATAAATATAAAATTAAATACTATTTAGCTTTAAAAAAGGAAATTGTTCAATATGTGACAACATGGATAAACTCTGAGGACAATATACTAAAAGAAATAAGCTAGCCATAAAAAGATAGTACTGCATTATTTCATTTACATGATATCAAAAAATAATCAAATTCATAAAATCAAAGACCAGAATGGTGGTTGCCAGGATCTGGAGGGGGAAGACAATGGGGAGTTATTTATCAAAGGTGCAAATTTTCTGTTAAGTACCTATATTTAATAATAATGTATTATTGTACACTTAAAATTTGTTAAGAGAATTAAACTCATGTTGTGTTCTTACCACAATAAAATAATAGATAAATAAAATGTGTCTATATTTGGACATAGGATCTTTAAAGTGATAAAATTAGGTTATTAAGGTGCACCCTAATCCAATATGATTAATGTCCTTATAAAAAGAGGAAATTAGGACTCAGATGCACAGAGGAAAGACCATGTAAAAACATAGAGGGAAGACAGCCACGTACAAGCAAAAGTTAGAAATCTGCTGACAAGTTGATCTCGGACTTCTAACCCCCAGAACTGTAAGACTAATTTCTGTTATTTGAGTCATCTGGTTTGTGGTACTTTCATATGGCAGCCCTAACAAGTTAATATAACAGGCTTTAAGCAATTAAAGTGACATAATGCAGTGATTTAGGCAGAAGATGATTGTAGCTTGTCTAAGGTGATAGTCGTGTAAAGCAGTGGTTCCCAACCCCCGGGCCACAGACCAGTATTGGTCCATTGGCCATTTGGTACCAGTCTGCAGAGAAAGAATAAATAACTTACATTTTTTTGTTTTATTTATATTTAAGTCTGAATGATGTTTTATTTTTTTAAAATGACCAGATTCCCTCTGTTACATCCATCTAAGACTCACTCTTGACGCTTGTCTCAGTCATGGGATACCTTTATCCGTCCCATGCTAAAGGCCAGTCCATGAAAATATTTTCTGACATTAAACCGGTCCAAGGCCCAAAAAAGGTTGGGGACCACTGGTGTAAAGGAAGAAAAGTGACTGGATTCAAGATGGCTTTACAGATGAAATCAACATTGAGGGTGGGATGAATAGATCAACATGGAGGCCACCCAGATAGCAACATGAAGAACTTGGTAGATAGTGGTGCTACGAAGATGGAGGAAACCCAGGGAGGAGAAGTTCTGTTTGAATATACAGTGTGTCCATAAAGTCATGATGCAGTTTTGACCCGTCACAGGAAAGCAACAAGACGATAGAAATGTGAAGTCTGCACCAAATAAAAGGAAAACTCTCCCAGTTTCATACCTATTCAGTGCAGGTCGATGTGGGCTCATGCGCAGATTTTTTAGGGCTCCTTAGGTAGCTATCCCGTATAGCCTCTACAGACTTGTCACTGACTGATGGCCTACCAGAACGGGGTTTCTCCACCAAACTGCTGGTTTCCTTCAACTGCTTATCCCACCGAGTAATGTTATTCCTATGTGGTAGCGCTTTGTTATAAATGCACCGATATTCACGTTGCACTTTGGTCACAAATTTGAATTTAGCAAGCCACAGAACACACTGAACTTTCCTCTGTACCGCCCACATCTTGACTGGCATGGCCATGGGCTGCTCTGCTGTATACGCGGTGTTACGTCATCACATGTGCATGCACAAATGCTGCCACATCATCCTACAGAAACTGGGAGGGTTTTCCTTTTATTTGGTGCAGATTTCACATTTCTATCATCGTTTGTTGCTTTCCTGTGACTGGTCAAAAGTGAACCATGACTTTATGGACACACTGTAGTATTGCTGTTGATCTCGCCCTTTATATCCATCAAAGTCTGCTTGATTTAGGTGCTCCTATATTAGGTGCATAGATATTTATAACGGTTATATCTTCCTATTGGATTGCTCTTTTTATCATTATGTAGTGACTTTCTTTATCTCTTACTATAGCCTTTGTTTTAAAGTCCATTTTGTCTGATATAAGTATCGCTACCCCAGCTTTTTTTTCATTTCCATTTGCATGAAATATTTTTTTCCATTCTTTTACCTTTAGTCTATGTGTATCTTTTGTTTTGAGATGTGTCTCTTATAAACAGCATACGTATAGGTCCTGTTTTCTTATCCACGCAGCTACCCTATGTCTTTTGATTGAATCATTTAATCCATTTACATTTAAGTTTATTATTGATATATAGTTGCTTATTGCCATTTTATTCTTTAAAACTATCTTCCTCTTTTATTATATTCTCCCCCCTCCTTTGTTCTATTTACAACAGGCCCCTTAACATTTCTTGCAGTATTGGTTTGGTTGTAATAAATTCCTTGAGTTGTTATTTGTTTGTCTGGGAAGCTTTTAATTTCTCCTTCAATTTTAAATGATAGCCTTGCTGGATAAAGTAGTCTTGATTTTAGCCTCTTGTTCTGCGTTACTTTGAATATATCTTGCCATTCCCTTCTGGCCTCAAGTGTTTCTGTTGAGAAGAAGGATGTCATCCTTATGGGGGCTCCTTTGTAGGTAATAGTCTTTTTTTCTCTAGCAGCTTTTAATATTTTCTCTTTATCTCTTAGCTTTGGTATTTTAATTAGATGTGTCTTGATGTTAATTTCTTTGGATTTCTCTTTAATGGAATTCTCTGTGCTTCTTGAACTTGTGTGATGTTTTCCTGCATCAATTTAGAGTCATTTTCAGCTATGATTTGATTAAACAAGGTTTCTATTCCTTGCTCTTTCTCTTCTTCTTCAGGAATCCCTATGATGCGGATGTTATTTCTATTCATGTTGTCACAGAGCTCTCTAAGAGTTTTCTCAGACTTTTTGAGTCTCTTTTCTTTTTGCTGCTCTGCTTTCATGTTTTCATTTATCTTGTCTTCTAACTTGCTGATTCGAACTTCAGCTTCATCCATTCTGCTTTTAATTCCTTCCATTGTGGTCTTCATTTCTGATATTGTATTTGTCATTTCTGACTGATTCTTTTTTATTATTTCAATGTCCTTTTTTATATTAGCTATCTCTTTATTTAGATGCTTGTTATGTCCATCTATTGCTGTTCTAGTATCTTTGAGCATCCTAACAATTCATTATTTTAAACTCTGCATCTGGTAATTTGTTCATATCTGACTCATTCAAGTCCTTTTCTGGGGATTTCTCTTGATTTATTTGGGTTGTATTTCTCTGCCTTCCCATTCTGTCTATGTATAAGAAGGGTGTGGCCACAGGAGTCCAATGGGTGTGGCCTCTGTGTTCCCTAGGTGTGGTCTGTCTGCAGGCCCACCACCCCCTCTGCTTCTGCCTCAGACTTTTGGGTATGGGCATTCCTGGGGCTGGTCCACTCCAGCAGTCACTGCAGTTTCCATCTCTCCTCCATGGGCAGGGGCTGTGATCATGTGTCCGGGCTACAAGCCTCCGCAGGCCTTGGCCTTCACCCTGCCCCCACAGGTGGGGCTGCGCAGTGTGCTGGGGCTGTAAGTCTTGGCACTGCAGGCTGGGCCATGCACCTATGCTCAGCCAAGGGTCTCCCCTGCCCCTTCACAGCTTTTGCCCCGCCCCTGCAGGCGGGGCTGTATTCACAATGGCTGCAAGACCCAGCTCCAGGGGTGGGGCTGTGTGCCTGAGCTCAGCCACGGGTTCCCTGGCTTTCACCCCACCCATGATGGCGAGGCTGTGCTTGTGCACCGTCACAAGCCCTGGCTCAGTTGCAGCTCTCCTCTGGTGCTCTGGCTTTCACTCAGCTTTCACCTTGCCCCTGCTGGCAGGATTGCAGGCAGGACCACTCTTGCTCACCCAGCCCACAGCTGAGTCAGAGCACTTTCTTGCACCCCTTCTGTCCCTGCTAGGTGGAACTGAGCTCACACCTGACCTCAGTTGTTGCCGGCCTGGCTTCCGCCCCTGCTGATGGGACCCTGCTTCTGCGTCCCACCACTGCCCGCACCCTACGAGCCCTCAGCAGTGTGGGTGGGGGCGCTGTAGCTCAGACCCTAGCACTTAATACTGTATCCCTGATGGCTCCCTTCTTCTAAGCAACTCTGCTCTGAGTTCCATGGGAGAGCTTGTTTGGCTGGTGTCCTGCTTCCCTTTGCTGGTATTGCTGGTTCCAGGGGAAATATTCACTTTAGGTTTGGGGAGCGACTCAACCCAGGGGTTAGGGTGGCTGTCTCTCAAAGTGTTTCTCCCTGTACCTCCTAGGTTACTCTCTCTTCCTGCTACTCTGGTCCTCTCCACTCTTACCATCCCCCAGAGTCTCAGGTGAGTGGTTGTGAAAGAGGTTTTTCTGCACAGTTCCTTTAAGAAGAATCCTGGGTCTTAGAAATCTTTCTCTTTCTCACAAACAGTATCTTGGCTTATTTTGCAGCTAAATACTGTCCATAGGCCTCTTCTAGTCTTTGGGTTGCAGGCTTGGGCTTTGGTCCTGGGGCCCAGGATTCTATCCTCTCTGCTAAACTCACTTCCCGCCACGCGAGTCCCTCTGGGCTGCTGTTGGTACCAGGGAGCTGGGCAGCCCTCTCCATGTTCCATTTTTCCTACCAGTCTCAGTGTGGCTTTTTCAGTGTTACTTGGTTAAAGAGTCCTCTTAGTTTAGTCCAAAGTTGGTTTTTCCAGATGATGGTTCTTAAAATTAAGTTGTGATACAGTTTGGCTTTGGGAGGTGGAAGTTGGTACGTCCGCCTACTCCACTGCCATCTTGCCACTTCCATGATCTAATTGTAAATCAGAGAACAGAGCTTTCAGCATGAACCCAGAATATTCTCAAAGGTGGGAAGAATAAGGCAAGTGCTTTAAAAGAGTCAAAGGGATGAGTTGCTAAGGAAACAAGACCATAAACTTACATCATTCATTTTTTTGATTGGTGGATGCAGCTGGACTTTCAAGGGTCTTTTGACTCAATAGTCAGCAAATGGGTTGTGAGATGAGAGCAACTGGTAGTTTCAATTGACTCATGGTCAGAATATAGAGTCAGGGGATATAGCCAACAGCTGGAGTCATAAGACATGGTCAGCAGGCAAAGAGGGTTAACAAGGCAGGGACCAACGCCTCAGTTTCCCTTAAAGTCTGCAAAATAAATGGGTAAAACAAGTTTTGTGGTGAAATGGACAGTGCAGGGAATGTAGTTCATCAGGTAGAAGAAGTCAGAGTTTAAACTGTAAAACGGTTTAGTCACTCCAGCAAGGTCAGAGACAAAATCGCAGAAGGCTCTAGATATTCGCCCACAACATTATAATGTTAGAATCCTCAAGGGTTTCTTGGATGTAACTTCTTTTATGGTTTAGGTAAATCTCTCTCAAATTCTTTAGTAACTAGGAATTGTACTTTACACAATAGATATTAATAAGAACCATTACACATCAACTGCATTAAGAAATCCAACCATATATTAAAAATATATGGAAAAATAATGGCTTTATCATGTCATGTCCCAGAAAGAATATTAGGCAGCTTACAAAATGTACATGTAATTATAATTTAAGGTTAAGGAATGAATGGGGACAGGGTGGGGGCAAGGCTTCTTATGGTATATCTTTTTATTTCCTTTTGATCTTTGAACAATAGAAATGTATAACTATTCAGAAAGTTAAATTTTTTAAAAAGCCGAAATTTCCATTTTAAGCTGAGGAGATAGGTAACTGGACAAGTTTCAGCATTAGGCTGTTGGTGATGTTTTAGATCTGCTTTGGTTCATATCCGGCAGGAAGCAGCAAGGTATGAGCTCTGTGCTGCCTGAGTAGAGAAGAAAGGAAGTCAGTGATTGTGGGCCCAAATGTTTAAGAAATTTTTCAGGATAAGAAAAATGAGCATATCATCTCAGGATATGATACATGTGGGTAGACATATATAAGAAAATCCTGTGAGTATCTATTCTAGGACAAGGATACTTTATTCCACACTTCAATTTAACATTTTTGCCTAACATGTGGTGGTACAGTGGATAAAGCATCGACCTGAAATGTTGAGGTCACTGGTTCAAAACCCAGGGTTTGCCCAGCCAAGGTACATAGGACAAGCAACAATGAGTTGATGCTTCCCATTCTTCTATTCCATCCCCACTCCTCACTTTTCTCTTTCTCTCTCTCCTCTCTCTAAAATCAATAAATAAAATCTTTAAAAAAAATTTTTTTCTCAAAGTTTAAAGAAAATTTTGTACATGTTAGATTATTCTCTGAAAGAAAAGAAAATTTGGGTTCTGCCAGAGATGGAAGCTAATGATGACATCAAAGGGAAAGTGTTTGTTCCTCTGAAGAACACTTCCGGTTCAAGCCCCAGATCTATTATGACTTTCACGAGGTATGTCAGCCAGATACAGGCAGTAAGTACTCTTAGTGTGGAAAATCCCTCTATTTTCAAACTAGGATAAGTCACTTCTCAATTCGTTGCTGTTTTACCCAGCATTTTGTTGGCCATCCTACCTGGATCACTTTCCTCCCCTAACTGTGTAATTCCTTTACTTACCATACTGAAGTCTTTATGTATTTCAGGACTTCAAACTCAAGGGGGTCACATTAAACTGATGTGTTACCCCCAAACCACTATCTTCTTCTATCTTTGCTGTTTATTAATTTTAATTAGTAGACTTCATTTTTAGAACAATCTATAAAGTTTTTTATAAACAGTAGGTTTATAGAAAAATTGAACAGAGTCCCATATACTCCTCCCCCCCGACCCTGCTGCAGTTTCCTCTATTATTAACGTCTTGCTTTACTATGGTTTATGTTTTACAAATGTGATGTATTAATATTAGTTTACTAATACCTAAAGACCATAGTTGACAGTAGAGTTCACTCTTTGTGTTGTATATTCTATGGGAATTGGCAATGTATACTGGCATGTTGCCCACTATTACAGTATCATACAGAATAGTTTCATTGCCCTGAAATCTCCTATGCTCCACCAACTCATTCCTCTTATTCTCTCCCTCCAACTCCTGGCAAGCATTCATCATTTTACTGTCTCCATATTGTTTTGCCTTTTTCAACATTCCATAGAGTTAGAATAATACAGTATGTACCATGGCATAATAAGAAATACATATTTGGTCTTTGTCCCCAGTTTCTGGCAAGCAGTTCCTAATACTCTTATAGTTTCCAGAGGGATAACAAGTGTCTTTTGAATGCTAATACGATAACTGGTGGAGTGGGAGGGGGGGCCCTAAATAGCTTCAGAATAGTGGCTGGTTGCCAGAAAGGTCAAGGCTTCATAATAACTTTTAGCCCCACCCTCAACCTTCAGGAGGAGAGGCAAGAGAGAGTTAATCATCAATGGCCAATGATTTCATCAATTATACCTGTTTCTGAAATAAAATATAAATTCCTCAGCAGAGTATTCAAGGCCCATCAACAGCAGTCTCCCAACCTCCCTTTTTAATCTTCATTTCTAAGACTTCCCAGTTCGTGCCATCATAACAGTCAATATGAACATTTTGCCTTGTTGCTGGTTTTACCAGCTGACCCTTTATTCCTTCTAGTCTCCCTATCTCAAATGTTCTGCCTATATCAACAACTTTATTGATACAGTCAGAGTTGTTTGATTCTTAACTCAAATGATACCTCTCATATGAGATATTTTTATTTTTTGTTTGAAATAATTGGGCAAAGAAATGATTTCTGTTTATAAGAAGTAATTTAATTGAATATATTGGGGTGACACTAGTTAACATAATTATAAAGGTTTCAGGTGCCTGATTCTATAACATATCTCTGTACACTGTATTGTGTGTTCACCACTCCAAGCCAAGTCTCCTTCCATCACCATTTATCCCCCCAAACCATCCTCTACCTCCTCCACTCCAGCAATCACTACACTGTTGTCTGTGTCCATGAGTTTCTCTCTCTTTTCTTTTGTCCTTTTATGCTCAATCCTTCCATACCCCCCAACCCAGCTTCCACTCCCAACAGCTGTCAGCCCACTCTCTATGTATGGGTCTGTCTCTATTTTGCTTGTTAATTTATTTCACTGACTAGATTCCACATATGTGTGAAATTGTACAGTACTTGTCCTTCTCTGATGAGCTTATTTCACTTAACATAATGCTCTCCAGGTCTATCCATGGTGTCACAAGAGGTAAGATTTCCTTCTTTTTTATGGTCACATAGGATTCCATTGTGTAAATGTACCACAGTGTTTTATCCACTCACCTACTGATGGGCACTTGGGCTGCTACCAAATCTTGGCTATTGTAAATAATCCTGCAATGAAGCATAGGGGTACATATATTCTTTCAAATTAATGTTTTGGGTTTCTTCAGATAAATTCCCAGAAATGGAATCTCTGGGTCATAAGGCAATTTCATTTTTAAATTTTTTTAGGTAACTCCATACTGCTTTCCAGAGTGGCTATATCAATCTGCATTTCCAACAGCAGTGCAAAAGGGTACCCTTTTTCCACATCTTCACCAACACATGAGATTTTTTAAAATAGATTTCTTTCTTCTCCTCATGTTTTATAACATTTTTTATTCTATGACTCAATTTAAGCATTTTCTATTGCAGTTATTTGTCTATTCACATTTCTTTTCTACTGGCATGCAAGTAACCAGGGTCTATATTTCTTCAACTTTGTGTCTCTTATGCCATAACTGTGTCTAGAAAATACTGAGTGAATGAAAGAGTCGATAAATGTTGTGATTTTTTTCATAAGGCATTTCTAGAAAGTAGAGAGGGTATGATTTTGAAAAACCATCATCTTTATCAGTAAAACAACTGTTGCCCAACTCACCTTTTTCTCATCATCACCATAATTAGAGGGTTTTTTTTAGACTTTCTGGTTGTTATGGTCCAAAACCCAGTGCTTCCTGTTATTAAACCTGCTGCAATATTTTAACCTAATGTGAAAGCAGCAAAACCAAAAACTGCATTCTGACTTGTCAGCATCTTTTTCTTTATCCCTTTTATCTCTTAATTTAAATCCTTTTCCAGCTTTCCTAACTATTGACATCCTTTGAGAGCTTTCATGTTAGTGTTGCCCATCATGAAGTCACCTTGCACAACCCAGCCCTCCCAAGAGGAGGGCAGGTTCCAATTAAGCTAACAGACAGCAGGCTGAAAACAGTGTCCATTGACATTGGAATAGCACAATGTTTTTAAAAATGAAAGTTTCACAACTTTTTTCCCAAAACAGTCATGTACAAAGCAGCTTACTTGCAGGGAAGACAAGAAGGCTCCATCACAGACACTGTGAGGTAAAAGGGCAAATGGAGAGAGAGGATGAGCTCTCTAGAGAGAAGGAGGCACAAGCCAAGTGCTCTTGACAGAAGCATGGGCTTTGTCTTCACAGAGTCCTGAATCTGAAAGAAGGAATCTACTTCTTACCAGCTTAGAGAACTTGTTCATCTATTCAACAAATATTTTTAAGTGCTTATAAGGTTCTAAATTCTGGGTATATGATAGTCCAGAGATCAAGTATGGTCAGTGCCCTAGTGGAGTTTGCAGTCTAGCAGGATATAGACACAAAGCAAATAAAGCATCAAATTAGTTTGAACTTACAAATTATGATGAGCGATATGAAGGAAAGAGACAAGGTGTCAAGAATGTCAGTAATGGTAAAAACCTGCTTTGAAGGTTGTTGGTCAAATAAGTTTGTAAATATGATGTATATGTTTGCTCACTTATAGTTTGCATTGGGTGTGGGAGACAGGCTGTAAGCTGGCAAGGTCCTTATAGCCTAAGGTTTAGTTTTAAGACTAAGCCTTTCCCACTCTTTTAATACTAACATCTTTTCAACGTCCTTCTAATATTAAGATCTTCTCAACACTAAGCTTTTCCCCACACCCTTGACTGTTGCATGATGTGGGGTGGTACACTCTTAAGAGGAATCCCATTTATGCCTCAGATAAGTGGCTTTGCATCAGAGACTTCCTTATTTGTATATTGGCTTAAAGGCTTTGATTTCTACACTATGAAATAAGGCAGACCAGGGGCTCTCTCATGCAGCTCATGCCATCAGCATTGCAGAGGAGAGGCAGCCAAGATGGCGGAGTGCTGAAGGAGAAGCCAGTTTATGCAGAGTTTGTGCAGAGAGAAGGAGATAGGGAACAGAGGTGAATAAGGCTGGTGGGGCCTTTGATTCTAAGAATACTCGGAGGAGTCAGTGGCTTTGGGAGCCCTGAATGGAAAGGGAAGTGTTTTCTCGCTGTGTGTATCTTCTTGCCAACTGGGTGTGAGCTAGGATTAAAGGTAATGACCCACCAGTTCTTGGCTTCATTGTTTCATTACCGTTTGTCCAAATCAAATGCAAACTTGCATGGGGTGGGTGGCTGTGATAGTGGCCGTGACTACTGGCTTTACAAAAGTACTTTTTACAAGATGTTTCAGTTGATATGAAAAATAAAGAGCCAGCCATGAAAAAGTGTGAGGGAAAGAAAAGGTGTTTTACTTCATTCACAAGAAAAATGTTCTTGTGAGAGTTTACATACTAAGTGCCTGGCACAGGACTGGCCTTTTGTAAATTCTCACCAAGTGATCATTCTTGTTACTGCTGTGACTGTAGACCTTATACACTTGGTAGCCAACTTATAGAAGCCTACTAATCACTGAGCAATCTTTTAAACTTAACAGATATTCAAAGAATAAGCATCAACAGTCACAGCTTCAAACAAGAGGGAAATACATAGAAATTTCTACAAAACACAGAGAAAATCTCATGAGAAATTCAGCATCCTTTCTCTCTTCTTTTCTTGATTAGTCCTTCATCTGGATTCTGTATTATGACAAAATTTCACTAATTCATATGCTGATAATTAAAGATTTTACATTTGTTCTGTGAGGCAAATGAATAATGTAATCAAAATGTAAGGAGGCAGAAGGCTTAATTTAATTAAGGAAAATCATTGTTTCTGAGCAGATTTAACCACATACATTTGCATACAATTAATGTGTTGATTACAAATGACTTGGATTTTCTCTTTAAAGCAAGGCAAGTTAAGCTCTTACTCTGTAGCACTTGACCTTCATAAACTTTCATTTCTTGTTAAAGTTTGCCATAAATAAGCTATGCCACTAACTCAGAATGATTCTTTTCTTCAGTTACTCTAGATTAGAGTTTTCTATTTGGCCAATACTAAACTGATCTGCTTTCTTTTAGTAGCTTTTTGTAATTTCTATTTTGTCATTTTCCAGAAGTTAGTGGATCCAATTAAGGTGGACTTTTTTTATGGTTAAGTGATCTTTGTAATAGTTATAATTTGATAAAGATTGAAAGGGTGTTCAAGGTGTAATTTTCCTTCCTTTATTATTCTGCCAAACCTTTCTTTCTATAATCCTCAAGACTATTCCCACAACTCTGATTCCATATGCCTAGAGCCCCATAAGGGCCCCATATGGTTCTCTACATACATTTTTTTAAAAAAAATCTTTGTTCTCTGCCTCATGGGAGGAGGAGATGAGTTGTTAGAAGACTTGTGCAAGTTTTAGCGCAGAGATCCTAAAGTCAGGCCTTCTATTAGACAAAAGGCTTCAAACTTGGCCCTGAAGGACTAATGAGTTTTAATAATCTTGAATGATAATCTTGACATCCCATAGGAAGAATGGTTTTAGGTCATCTCTAACATGGGTTTTATTCAGATCACCTCATTAAATATTCTAAAATATACAGGATCACTATTAGACAAGTTATGGCACTGTTAAAGGTTTTTAAAAATATATAGTCATGATGCTCATACAGATGGCAAATGAACATGTGTTAAAGATTTTATTTAATCTATCATTATGAAGTTGATAAGAAGTTAGAAGAACTTTAAAGAAGACTCCAAAAACAATATGTAATGAATATTGAAATGAATGTGTAAATGGAGGCAACATCAGCTTCTACCATGGTGAAGAAAAGGAATCAATAGAATCTCTACAATACTGAATTCATTTGCATTCCCAAATCAAAAATTATTTATTGCTATCAATTATCTACAATCTATAGAATTAAGGACTAGCTCAAAGGCAGTAAAAGGCCCAGGACCTCCATGAAATCAGAATTGGATTGCCCAGAAGGGAATGTTTTAACCAAAGCCAAGTTTTGCACTGAAACCCAATTTTCCCCTTGCAGTGCAAATGACACCCACACTTTCCACTCTTATCCTCATATTCATTCAGCCACAGATAAATATTGAAGTATTCTAGTCTGCCAGACAGAATGCTACTCGCTGGGAACCCAGAAGTGAATCGTACATAATCCTTATCATCAAAAAGTTTAAAATATGCCCTGGCCAGTTGGCTCAGTGGTAGAGCCTGGGGTGCAGGAGTCCTGGGTTTGATTTCCAGCCAGGGCACACAGGAGAAGCGCCCATCTGCTTCTCCACCTCTCCCCTTCTCCTGCCTCTCTGTCTCTCTCTTCCCCTCCAGCAGCCAAGGCTCCATTAGAGCAAAGTTGGCCCGGGCGCTGGCCCGGGCATGGCTCCATGGCCTCTGCCTCAGGTGCTAGGATTGCCCTGGTTGCAACAGAGCAATGCCCCAGATGGGCAAAGCATCGCCCCCTGGTGGGCGTGCCAGGTGGATCCCGGTCGGGCGCATGCGGGAGTCTGTCTGACTGCCTCCCTGTTTCCAACTTCAGAAAAATACAAAAAAAAAGCTTAAAATATCACAGGGAGAGATATAAGAGCAAGCAAAGAAGGGCAAAAAGTGCCAGGAAGTTATAATAAAGATTTATTTAGAACATAGAAATAATTTGTAATGCTTAACATGATAGAACACTTTCTATATTTAGTATAAATAGCCTGACCTGTGGTGGTGCAGTAGATAAAGCATCAACCTGGAACACTGAGGTTACTGGTTAAAGACCCTGGGTTTGCCTGGTCAAGGCACATACAGGAATTGGTGCTTCTTGCTCCAACCCCCTTCTCTCTCTCTCTCTCTATCTCTCTCTCTCCTCTCCAAAGTGAATAAATAAAAATAATTAAAAATTAAAAATAAATAAAAAGAACACAGAAAAATTTAGGGGACAGAAATAATGAGTAACCTTCAGTAATGTGCTTATATGCCTGGAATTGTTCTAAATGCTTTTATATGATTGTTTTGTTTAAAACTCATAGCTGTGTGTGATAGATACACTGTCTACCCATTTTACAGATGATAAAACTGAGGCACAGAGGAATTAAAAAAGAATGTATCTAAGATCTCACAGGTTGTAAGTGATAGAGGCAGAATATAGACCTAAGTATAATGCCAGAGCCCATACTCCAATTTCTATCTCATACATTTCACAAAGACTAAGACATTTAATTCTATCTTGGCTGAGGATTGTGCATGGGAAACTGGAAAAAGAGACACCTGATCTAAATTTTGAAAGATGATGGAGGTGCAACTACAGGTTGGGACAGGGGCTTTCCAAAAAGAAAGGGGGCCACATAAGCCAATACACCAAGACCTTAATTGCTAGGAAAAAGACAAATCCTGGAGAGCCTCATAGTCCAAACTAAAATGTTTAACTTTATGTATGGTAAACAGATAATTGACAGAGTTTAAAGCTGAGGAGAGTCATGATCTAGTTGGCTTTTTAGAAAGCACTGTGCTGTTATTTTTTTGATAGCACTCTGTAATATGAAGGATGGATTAGAGATTGGGGTAATCATTAAACCTATAGGGATAGGGCATGAGTGTGCACATGCACATGCACACACACACACACACATACACAAACGTGAAGAAAGCAGACAGAACTCAGATACAGAGCTGTCAGAGTCCAGTGATTTTAATAGCACTTATTTTAATGTGACTTCTAACAAAGTTCCTATTTTAAGTTACTAGGAGATGAGGTATCATTCATTGAGGTAGAAAAACAATGTAAGAAGAAGCAGATTTGGAAGAAAGGTGAGCTTAGTTATGTGGGCATGTTGAAGCTGAGGTAAAAAAAACATCTGGAAGAAAGTGGGATACCAAGAATTAGAGCTCAGGAGAAAACTCTAAATGGGGATAAAGATTCCTGAATCTCTCATAGCAAGGAGGTAATTAAAACTATGAAACAGAATGCAATGACCCTCGATATGCAAACAAGCCAAAATGGTAGACAGAAAAAAGTTAGGGCACAATAACAATAAAAGTGTAGACCAAAAAAGAGAACCCCATGGAGGACCAGGAAGGAAGAGAAGCAGAGATTCAAGAGTAAGAGAGTTGCAAATCCTAGGGAGGGTTGATAGAAATGGTTCATTTCAAGTGTCCCAGACTAAAGAGGTCCTGCTGAGGCCAGACCCATCAGTTCCTTTATGGAGCAGTTTCAGTGACGGGGAAGTATAGTTGGAAAAGTTGCTTGAAAACTGAGTAGGAACACCTACATAAACATAGCAGATGGAAAACACTCATTTACCTTGCTCTTCTGAATCCACCAAAGTAACAGTGAAGAGATTTTTTAAAGCCATTATGACTTGCAAAGACAAAGCAAACAAGGCAAGGAGATAACAGAAAAATTTTGGAAGCAGGAAAACTGGTAGATGAGTGGAAGATGATTTAACAAAGTCAAGAAAGAGGAATCCTAAACCAACAGCGAGGAAAGCTAAGAAACAAACCCATTCACACCCTCCACTCCCGTTCAAATATTCTGGAAGTAGTAGCACCAGATTCTGATGCTGTTGGAAGCCTGAGTGAAGGCAGGACACACAGAGAAGGATTATTTGAGTGTTTGTATAAAATACCAGACTCCAAGATGGCCTCTTATCTCCAGCATGTAGGACTCACTGCTTCATGGAAGACTGGAAATTCGTGGTCTGCAGAGTGAAAAAAGAAAATGTAATTGCACCAGAAGACCCCAACATAATCCCTGGAGGTGTGCCATACTGAATTCAAGAGGATAAAGGAAGACTTCATACCAAATAATGAAACCTTCAGCCCTCCTCCCTAGTTCTGCCCTGAAAAACTGGCAGTCAGGGTAGACCTGCCAGGCAGGAGAGTAAATGAGTCTTCCTCAGAGACTTTGACCAGCCTAAGAAAAACAACATAAAAATACTGACATCAGGAGTTCCACAGAGAAAGAGCCCAACCTGCTCTCCACCAGCAAGTCCACTGTCCACAATACGGAATGCACCCAACCCCTTCAGAACTTTCCATCAGCACTTTTCCCCCATCAGCTTTTTTGTACTACTTCCACCTTCAACTTAAGCAGACAGTCAAGTGTCCCCAGACAATCAAAGAAAATCTTTAATGTGAAAAGACAGAAAACAAAACTAGCAACAAATAATCAACCATGCAAAAAGGTGAAAACCTCAAAAAAAAAAACAAAAAACCAAAACCCTACCATTTATATAGTCAGAGAGAGAAAATGTTTTACCCTTGAAATATTTATATAAACAGAATATATAAATAAAGGAAACACGGAATAGGAAAGAGTTCTTGTTAAAATAAAAATATGTTTGCATAACTGAAAAACTTAGAAAAGGAATTAGAAGACATTCAGGAAATCTATAACATAGATCAAAAGTAAATAGATAATAGAGAAAAAAATTGGAGACTGGATCAAAGAAATCCAACATTCAAAAAATACAAGTTTCAGAAAAAAATGAATAGAGAAAGAAGAGGAAAGGAAATCAACAAGTAAATTCAAGAACATTTCCTACATTCATTGAAAGCATCCACAAGGTGCCCAGAAAAAAAATACAACAAAATAAAATATATCTACATCAAGACACATCCTGAGAAATTTCAGAGCACTGCAGACAAATGTATGTTCCTAGAAAGTGACTAGAGAGAAGAGAAAAATAAAATTAAAATATAAGCAAAATTAAGTCATCTATGAAAGATCAGGAATTAGAACGGATTTGGATTTCTTAATAATGCAGAATGGCTGACTCAGAATACAGCTACACTGCCAATTAAATGTAATGATAGACTGCACACATCTTTAGACATTCTAGATCCCAAAATATTTATACACATCCCCCAGCCACTCTTCCTCTGGAAATTACTGAGAGTATGTATTCTACTGAAATGAGGGTGTAGAAACGGGGAATCCTCCGTGAGGGTGGGGCAGAGGAAATCCTGAGTGATTAAGAGAGATTCCAGGACAGCTGTGTGACAGCTGTGGATAACCATCCCATACTGGAGCAGGACAGAGGCTCCAGGAAAGAAGTCTTTAAAAGGTGAAACTGATGGAATCCCTGTTGTGTTTGAGCACAGTGAGAGCAGATTTAGATAACTGAGGAGGGATCAGATAGACATTGAGAAAAAAACTAAGCAAATGAGGGGGAAAATTTTGCTGACTACAAGGAATACAATAAGGTGTGCTGGAAAGAAAATACAATCATGATTATATCATTCACCTGTGAATGAAGATTAACAGTCATAGTCATGTGTCACCATACTTAATATCTAACTATAGCCCCTGGCCAGTTTGCTCAGTAGTAGAGCGTCGGCCTGGTGTGCAGGAGTCCCGAGTTCGATTCCCAGCCAGGGCACACAGGACAGGCACCCATCTGCTTCTCCACGCCTCCCCCTCTCCTTCCTCTCTGTCTCTCTCTTCCCCTCCCGCAGCCAAGGCTCCATTAGAGCAAAGTTGGCCCGGGCTCTGAGGATGGCTCCGTGGCCTCTGCCTCAGGTGCTAGAATGGCTCTGGTTGCAACAGAGCTGCGTCCCAGATGGGCAGAGCATCGCCCCCTGGTGGGCATGCCAGGTGGATCCTGGTCGGGCGCATGTGGGAGTCTGTCTGACTGCTTCCTCGTTTCCAACTTCAGAAAAATACGGAAAAAAAAAACTAACTATAAAAGAAAAGGGTTTTTTGGAAGTATATGTGTGAAGAGTGGATTAAGGGGGAAATTCTCATCTTTCATAGATATATGGTCAGTAGATATTGCCTATGCTGAAAAAATCAAATAACAAAAAAAATCTTGATAGCAATATGAAGAGTATAGGACATACCGGAAATGAAAGTTATTGTCCCTGGGCGGCAAGAGTGGCAAAGCCTTAGAGGACTATTTGACTCTTTAAACTGAAATTTTAATCAAATTTACATTTTGGTAAAAATGTAAACTAAACTTTTTAAAAGTGGGTGGGACTTGAGGGCATAGAGATAAGCATCAAATTTTGGGGTGAAGTTGGTGGGAAAGAGAACATAGGTAGATAAAAAGAAGGACATAGAAAGTTTTTTGTGTGTTTTATTGTGTTTGTTACTTTTTTTTTAAGTGAGAGGAGGGGAGATAGACAGACTCCCGCATGTACCCGAACCAGATCTACCTGGCAAGCCCTGTCTGGAGCCAAAGCTGGAATCAACCCAGTTATCCTCATCCCCAACTCCACCCTCGAATCCATCGAGCCACTGGCTGATGGAGGGGAAAAGGAAAAGAAGCAGGAGAGGGAGGGGAAGAGAAGCAGGTTGTTGCTTCTCCTGTGTGCCTGACTGTGGGAATTGAACCTAGGATGTCTCCACACCCAGCCAAAGCTCTGTCCACTGAACCAACCAGCCAGTGCTGAAAGGAAGTTTTTAAAAAATATTTGTGAGATGCTTGAGCATGTAGACAAGTTGTGAGGTCAAAATCAGAAAACCAAGAGAGGTAGAAAATATGGATGAAAGAGGAAATAATATTCAATACAAGTAAAGTGTCCTGGCTCTGATAAAGGCTGACTCGGAGAGCACAGTGGAGGGGCGCCTCCCTAAAACTTAGGGAAGGCAGGGGAAGTGCAGGTGGGTGCAGACAAAGATGAAGAGATCCAGGCAGGAAGGAGAAGGGGATACACACCATTCTAATGCTGAATTCTCACAACCCAGTGAATTATGGAGTGTGAATCTGCACTAGAGAGTTGAGATACTCTTTTCACTAAATTGTTTCTTAATTTCGTAGGGTCAGTGTACTCATGGATCCTTGATCCATTTTCTTGCTCTTTTTCGAGTTACTTGTGCAACAGCAAATGTGGGCTTGTGCACACACACTCTCACACATGCCCACACACACACACACATGCACACATCTGCACACATTTACACACAAAATCACACACTCACACACTTTTACTCACTGATAAGCTTTTGCTTACTGAGAATACCCTTTTAGGAAAAACTAATTAATAGCATAGCAGAGAAGACTATGGTGTTCTCTTTTATTTATTTATTTATTTTTGCATTTTTCCGAAGCTGGAAACAGGGAGGCAGTCAGACAGACTCCCGCATGCGCCCGACCGGGATCCACCCGGCATGCCCACCAGGGGGCGATGCTCTGCACATCTGGGGCGTTGCTCTGTTGCATCCAGAGCCATCCTAGCGCCTGAGGCAGAGGCCACAGAGCCATCCACAGCGCCCAGGCCAACTTTGCTCCAATGGAGCCTCAGCTGCAGGAGGGGAAGAGAGAGACAGAGAGGAAGGAGAGGGGAAGGGGTGGAGAAGCAGATGGGTGCTACTCCTGTGTGCCCTGGCCGGGAATCAAACCCGGGACTCCTGCACGCCAGGCTGATGCTCTACCACTGAGCCAACCAGCCAGGGCCTGGTGTTCTCTTTTAATTAAAAGAGATCCTTTTCCTATTTGCATCTGTCAAGGAGACTAAGGCAACAGCAATGTCTTGTGGTAGCTACCAGCTCAGCTCCTGGAGACTCTACACTTAACTTAGGGACTGCAGCTCAACAACAGGTTCATCAAGTTACATTTTCCATGCATTTCTTGGGCTGTGTTGGCCTGGAATGCCACCAACAATGTCCTATCAGGTCACATCTTCCAAATAACAAACCATGGCCCTGGATCAATATATGATCAGTTGCTTGCAGCCTCTTCAACACTTCTCAATTTTCAATCTCCATTTTTTTTCACATTAATATGCCTTTTATGATGTCATTCCTATTTGCATTTCAAACCCAAGTAACTGACATTAGCAGAGAATTAACAATGTGTTAACTACTGTGCTAAGCTCTTCATATTTAAGTATGGGTTTTTACATTCATTGACTTATGTCACTCTCCTAACAGCTACCCTAGAACATAAGTATTATATTAGTCCCACTTTAAGGAATCGGAAGTGACTGAGCTAGGGTTCCAGCCCAAGTCTTTCTGCTTCCACAGTCTTAGCAGCAGGTGCTACTGCGTCTCTTGTTTCCATGGTCTGGGGACAAAAGAATGAGGTTTAAATCTTAACAATGGCCCAGGGAGAAAGGTGGCATCGATTCTTTCTCCTTTTCACCCCACAGCTCATTTGATGCCAGTCTTTAATAGAGCTGATATCCACCACAAAGTTATATCAACACTCCCTTCTATTACAAACCTCCTTAGATTCTTTAGGGTTTGGAGATAACCACCTGTGTGTGTGTGTGTGTGTGCGCGTGCGCGCGCGCGAGCGCATGTGCACACACACACACATGTGATTCTGTTCATATGTCAGAAACTATGTACATTTTAATTATCAAATCTGACAGTAACATGATGCACTATATATTATCTTTATTTTATGAAAAATAAAATAGAAGGTCAGAGTGGCCGAGTGACATACCCTGCTTTAAACAGCTTGAGACTGCTGGGCCTGAGAGTTGGGGTGGGGGGGTGGGGGTGCAGCAATAGAACCATTTTTAGAACCAGGCTTTGAGTGCTGCAGCTGGGAGTAACTCTATGGAGAACTCACTGCCCTGCTCTGCTGCTCTGTCGTATGTGGCCCAGAGGTGACGGTGATAGGTCAATATTTTTTATTAATTAAAAACACCTCTGGTAGTACCTATTTAGGAAATCACTTATGTATAATGTTATATAGAAACACACAAAACACATCCTAATTCCCATGTCATTTAAATTCAGGAATTTATAGATTAAACCCAGCTCATTGTTTTTTATAATATAGGAACAGATTAAAGATATTCATTGCACATCAATATACTGCTCACAAAAATTAGGGGATATTTCAAAACAAATATGGAGCGATAAAATATCCCCTAATTTTTGTAAGTGGTGTATAAGATCAGGCAACAATTGTTTCTCTGCAGGACTTCTGTTGTACAACACAAGGTTTAACAACCCCACGTGGGTGCTGCAGACAGATGTGCCTGGTCCTCAAAACACAAAGGCATTTCTCTGCATGACTCATTTCTTTCCTGCTCAAGCAGTCATGCTAATCATGAATTTCCCTGCCTTGCAATATTGAAAAGGCAATCTTTTTTTCTCTCACTATGAACCAGGAAACAATACTCTGTTTCCTTTGGAAAATTTGCCTCACAAAATTATTCTGACCTTGAGATGTTTCTGAAGCAGAATCAACATGAAAACTGTCCCAGGGCAACCCCTCTCTAAAGGAAAGTTTCATGATAAATTTTCATCACCTGAACTGTTTAACTGCAGTTTTACCTTCCTCACATCTGATGCTTTGCATGTTGAAAAGGCCCGTGTTGGTATATTTCAGTCGAAGCCGACAGGAAGAATAGGATAGCGCAGGGCCATGTTAACAATAAACCATGCCCTTGGGAGTTAGAAAAGAATAATTCACTTCTTCATAAAACTATGTAAAACTATATTTTTTTCTTCTAGGGGATCTTGCTGTACATCAAAAAATAGACTATGTATATACATGTTCCACGTGTCATCTTCAGAGAGCACCTTCTACTGTAACAAAATTTTTCTTTGCACAAGGAAGCTTATCTAGCTAGAAAATAAAAAACAATGAATTTGCACACATATGCCATCTAAACCCACAACAGATTTCAAAATGCAAAACCTCTCCACACTCATAATTATGCAAAACATTCCAAATATGAGGCCATCACACCCAAGGGAAGCATATGAATTTAAAGATCTTATCTCTTGTGTGACTTGTGCAGACTTGCACTCTTCTCCCATTTCACGCTACATCATGTGTTACAGTTTCATCAAAGCAAGCAGTTTGTTTCATTTAAAATATCTTCAATGAGCTTAGTGAGAACAGCTGCAGTGCAGGTCTCTCCTATCATATTAATACTACTGAGTATTCCTTTCTGTTTCGTTTCCAGTCTAGACTTGATTAACCAAATTTTTTAAAAGGCTGCTCAGCCACCTGTCTCTGTGTTCAGTTAATTGTTGTTTCTCCCAGGTGAGTATAAGAGTAAATGAATAACATTAGTGTAGTTTTTACAGGAAGAATAAGCAAGCTATTAACAGTTTAAAAGGAGGGATGGAAGGAAAGAAGGGAAGGAGGGAATTGAAAGATTTTTTATGAAGGTTAGTCCTGGTCATTTTTTTTGGGGGGGGGGCATGACAAATCAACTTAATAGTTGTATTATCATTAGCATAAATCAGTTACCCTAAGAGAGAGGTCAGGGCAGAGAGAGGAAGTATTATTTGCCCTACTGGCTTCAGTATATAAAATATAGTGATGAATCTTACACATGTTATCTATCATGACATCACTTGCCCAATGAGTAGATATTCCCCAAGATGGAAAGGGTAAAGCACCCCCCCTGCTCCCCTCTCCACCATTATGTGAATAATCTAACTTCGCTACACTATGTTTCAAACTGGTTACAATTCAACAAACTATTTTCCGAAAGAAACAAAGATATATGGACAAAAGTCAAAGAAAAAATTAAAGCAAACACTTTAGCTATTAAGCAGAACATAAATACACTACTTTATTAAACTAATCAGATGTTCATTCATACATTGCACATTGAATCACCATCCATATAGTAAAACTGTCAAGATTGAATCCTGGAAGACGATTAAAGGAAATGCTGGCACTAAATTTACACACATTTTGGATGTAATTTTAATCCTTTAATTCTCTTTAATTTCACACATCTGGTCGTCTTTTTCCTATAGATTTCCATATATTAAGACACACTAGGTAAAGCCATAAGTTTTGCATAGTTCTCTAAAGCAATACACTTCCTTTGCTGCTGCCTAGGATGCAACTTTACAATACATGCCTGCCTCCTTGTTTGGGGCGTCATATTCAGAAGACTGAAAACTTAATCACTTTTCAGAGGTATGGTTATAGTAATAAAAAACCCAGGTGTGCAAAAATTCTAGTATCAAAAGCTATTAACTCACACTGCCAAACCACTGGTAGCAAAATATATGCACATGATGGCCTTGATCACAGGTATATCATCACCTAAGCACATTCTATATTGTAAGAGAATCTTGTCTCTTGGGGAAAAAGTCTGTGTGTATGTATCTCTGATCCACTGATTAGGCATGAGAATCTAGGGGCCACAGATGCAGTCAATACTAATTTCAAACTTCATCTAATAACAATACCATCCACTCAAGTGAAAGAGTTGGAAAAAAAAAATTCCCTTAAGGTCCTGTTAATTTCATTACCTACTAATGAAGAAAGTGAATAGATTAGACCTAATTTAATCAGCTAAATGCCATTACATTTCTTTTCCAGGGAAATGAGTTAAAAAACAAAATAGCCCCAGTCTGAAATCTATGAGAGTATCTTCACAATATCATACATATGGCAGTTTCATTAGCAAGAAGCAACATAATGCAATGAGGTGTTGAGGTACTTGGTTTTCTATTCAGTAGCGATGTGATGTTAGGAAGTTTGTTTAATTGCTCATGCCTTCTTTTGCTCACATTTTCCAAATGGATAGAAAATACGTTTTGTTTATCTTGCTTTGATCTGTACCCGTAATGGTTTTTAAACTCGGTTACTGAAATGTATACAGGGCAGAAAAATTATATTATAAAGCTAACAACGTTAACTTGGAGTTACATCATTTTTTTTTTTCTATTTCATTATTCCTGTGCAAGGCACAACCATTACTAGGCAACCTAGACAGCTTAGCAGCCCAGGCAAATATTAGCTTGATGGTCCCATATTAATATCCACTGATGCAATTAATCAAGCTGGCAGAGCTTCCTGGGGAAACAAATGCCTACAAGGGAAAATGGCATGGGTCTGCTTCACAGTGATTTCCAGGCAGCTCTGCTAGTTAATGCCAGATGAAAGACTAAATCAGGATTCAGCAAACTTTTCCTGTAAAGGGCAAGAAAAATATTTTAGGCTCTGCAGGTCTTTGCCAAAGCTCCTCAGCTTTGCCATTCATTGTACAAAAGCAGCCACAGACAACACGGAGACGAGTGAGCATGACCATGTTCCAGAGAAACTTCATTCATGGTTGCTGATATTTGAGTTTCATATAATTTTCACATATTATAGAATGTTATTCTTCTTTTGATTTCCACCATCTATTTTTCCCCCCTGAAGTTAGAAGTGGGGAGGCAGACAGACAGACTCCCACATGTGCCCGACCGGGATCCACTCAGCATGCCCACCAGGGGGCAGTGCTCTGCCCATCTGGGGTGTTGCTCTGCTGCAATTGGAGCCATTCTAGTGCCTGAGGCAGAGGCCATGGAGTCATCTTCAGTCCTCAGGCCAACTTTGCTCCAATGGAGCCTTAGATCCTTGGCTGCAGGAGGGAAAGAGAGAGGAAGGAGAAGGGGAAAGGTGAAGAAGCAGATGGGCGCTTCTCCTGTGTGCCCTGGCTGAGAATCGAACCTGGGACTTCCACAATCCAGGCCAACACTCTACCACTGAGCCAACCAGCCAGGGCTCCCCCATTTCTTTAAAAAAGTAGAAACCATGCTTAGCTCTTGGGTGTACAAAAGCAGGTGTTAGCCAGAATTTGACCCAAAGGCCTTAGTTTCCCAGTTTATAGATGAATGTTAAGAAATTTTATAGGTTTTTTTCATCTGGGCTCTGATGAGATAGCTCTTTGGGTTAGATTGTATGGTTCTTCACTGCTCTCAGCATGGATAACCCTTGACAATGTGGGTGATTGTGTCCATGGATCAGGGACACTGCCAAAGTGAGGGCACAGATACAGAAACAGAGACAAGAGAAACATCTCCTGTGCGGCACCAAGAGAAAGACAAGCAGTGGAGTGCAACAAGTCCTAAGCTGGGTGTGCTTTGGGCACAGAGTCACCATGAGATAAGAAGAAGGATAAAAAGCAGGAGCCCAGACACACTAAAAGCAATGCCATGCTAATGCCTGGCAATGGAGCACAGCCTTCTCCCATCACACAGAGCTTGTCCAATCATCAGACCTGCTCCCAAACTGGTTTGACAGGCTTTGGAGGCCCCCTGAGTATTGTGGATAGTAAAACTCTACCAGTATTCAGTCTTACCTCTAACCTCCTTTGAAAACTGTTTCTCAAAAAAGATAGCTCAGTAAGCCACCACTGTTAATGTGATAAGGTTATTTTTTATTCAGGGCTTGGAGCAAACAGAAACAGCAGGTAGGGATGAGGGGTGGTCAGGCATTCAAGGGGGGGAAATAAGGTCAATAAGATGAAGAAAAGCACCCAAACTTTGCCAATTTCATAGTTCAGCCTAAGGGGATCCTTGCTATTCATTCCATAGCATTTATTGGGCTCCTAGATCAATTCAGAGTGTTTGGCGATGAGAATCTTTACCTTTACTATGCTTACAAACACAGAAAGATAATTGAGGCATTCTTCCTGTGTTAATCATAGCTAACATTAAACTAATAGATCAATTGTACTCTAGTAAGAAAGCCAAAGTTAATTGAGAATTTCGGAAGTATCATTTTCTTTTAAAATAACCCATAATAAAAATCCTCAGTGTAATGATATACTGAGCTGACTGCCTAGCTGACTCTTTTGCTTATATTTTTGTTCCACATTTGTAACCAGAATACGTTGGTTATTCAATACTAATGCAATGGTTGTAATGGTTAATCAACCATGTGCAAGAAAAATACGTACGGGGAATAATCCCAATTTGAGTTTGGCAAGAATTTCTGCCATTTGCTTCACTAATATTTTGTGGTAAGAACAAAGCTCAAGAAAGTCTCTGTGGAACATTCAGCTCATTGAAATACACATCAATTACCATTGTGCCACCGCCGATGCGGGAAAGAGAGATCAAAATTGGAAATGCCTAAAATATAGGGGTAACCCCAGGAATGAGATAAACTTTACAGTTGGATGGGTCTAGATTTGATTGCCAGCTCAGCCATCTAACAACCGTGTGACCTCAGGCCAGTGATATCTACTCCCCAAACCTTGGGCTTCTTCATCTGTAAAACACTGGCAGAAATTCTCACCCATAGACTTGTTGGGAGCATTCTATGACATGCTATCTATAAGAGGGCTCAGAACAGCAGCTGGCACTGAGCAGGCTTTGAATTAATGTCATTTTTTCTTAAAAGATCCAATTGCTCTAGTCTGTATTTGAAAGGCCTACAAAGTCAGAACTGAGCTCATAGTCATTGGCTTCCTGGTAAACTGAGGTGATAAAACAATGCTCTTTCCCCAGTCACTGGGAGGCCTGGATTTACTTTCCTGCTTCTAGTAAGCAAATCTCTAAAATAATATAGAGATTTTTTTTATTTTTTATTTTTGTAACTGAAGTCCTAGCAGTGACTCTGTCTAGATTTGAATCCTGCCACCTACTAATTATTTGACCATGTAAGGTTTTTTTTAACTCTTTCTATGCCTCATTTTTCTATCTTTTAAATCAAAATTATAGCACCTAATTCTCAGGCTCTTAGGGTTATAAGTGGAGGTTATTGAGAGAGCCAGCCTTAAATTAAAAAGTAGATCCTCATAGAAGGTACATTTAAGTACGGCATCCAAGTGCAAGGTTTCCTTTAAGGGGCTTCATCTCCTATGACATAGCAAGGATGGTTCAACCTCCACTAGAGTCTGAACCAGGGGTGACAGGTGAGAGAACTCCTGCAGACCTGACCAAAGGAACAGAGCTATAATAGGACCATCACCAAAAAAAAAAAAAAAAAAAAAAGGTTTCAATGGACAAATTGTTTTTCTCTCCCTTCATATTTTAGGAGAAAGAGGCCAGAACATAACTTTACCACAAAGACTTGTTTAAATTTTTAAAAGCAAGCAAATAACTTCGAAGGTATGTGTCTCCTCTCACCAAGCAGAAGGGTGACAAACAATAGGGTATGCCCACAATAGTATATACTTAATAATGATTTCTTAAGTGAATAAATCTTGATCTATTATACATTTAGCTGAATCCCCTATACCTTCTCAATCTGTAGCCTATTTTTTCTATATACACTTATCATTAATGTCTGGGGTGTTCATGTTAACCATGATGGCTAATACACACTTAAAACTTACTTAGTGTTATTACTGTTATTAAGCTCTATATATGCATACACATAACCCTACGTCAGAAGATGGGATCATGCAAACTAGGCTTAAGATCAAGAAAGAATCTGAGTCGCTTTTGTTTGGGTAGCAGTTTTGTTCAGTCAGGAGAAACAAAGTTTTGCCAACTTAGGTTAAAGAGAACAGCAAAAGGGAGAAGACAATTTATTGAAAGGATGTGGATAACATTCAGAAGCAAAGAAAACGTTGAATAAGCATCTCTTTGAAAGAATCCAGGACAGCTAAAAGAAAGTGCTTTAATCAACAATATGAGTCGGCAATGAAATCTACACTGTGTGCCTGAAACAAATCACCTCCACTATTTCAATCCCTTTCTTCTCTTTACTGAAAATTGAAAATTTCCAGGAGAAACTTGGCCTATCTTGGCGAGGGGGCAGTGGGCTTCTTGTATAACAGTCTTCCTAGCCCGCAGGCATTGTCATCTGGGTAATTCCCCAAACTAACATCAATTGTATGTCTCCCAGGGGAACTGAGGATGAACATTCCACAAACAAAAGGAGACCTTCAAGAGTCTTGTGTGCTGTGAGTTTGGACCGGACCTACAGGCAGAGGGAAGCCTCTGGGAACACAAGTCATTCTGGAAACTGTAACAAATAAGGTCATGAGTGTCATAGAGCTTTGAGTCTAGGTTACAACATATAAATGACATAACATTCTTGTAAAGCCAGTAGCCAAGGCCATTTTCTTTCTAGCCACAGGAAAAGCTTCCCGGGGCAGGGGATTGCTTCCAGTAAAGCCACCCCCCACCCCCATCAGGGTATTTCACATTGTCCAAAATCCGTAATCCATAAGTCCATCCAACAAAGGAGCCAGTGCCCACTCCGGTCATAGTCCAGGAAATCAGTCCACACACATGGGGCGTCAGCCACCCCCCTCATTCCTGCCATCCTGGCAGGTCTTACACTGTCCCAAAGAGGAGCACGTGGCAATGGCAGTCAGCATTTCCATCTCTGCTCTGGAAAGCATGTCCAGCCCTATGTCCCAAAATCACAGACCTACCAGGGCCGAAGTAGGTGATCCTTCCAGCTGGGCTCTCAATTTATGGAGACTGCGGATTGCAACTCCAGACCGATTCTCCTCATCCTCCAAAGAGGAACTGAAAACACCAGCTCCAGCTGCCGGGCTCGAGCCTCCGTCCACTGCCGCCTTCTGCTCCGCAGACCTTGCAGCCCTGGACTTGGCTTCAGCCTCAGCCTCGGCCTCAGCCCTGGCCTCCTGCCACTGCTGGCTCTCCACAACGCCCAGGGCAATCGGCAACTCACAAACCTCTGAATCCTCCTCCAGCGTTTGCTCCATTTCCAGGCGAATCTCACAAACCTGGTCGGCCTCCTCCTCCAGCTCCAGGGTCAGCATCGGTTTCTCCCACGTTTGCTCCAGCTCCTTCCACTGCTCGGTTTGCAGGTCCCGGGAAGCTTCTTCCACAGAGCTCTCAGTTTCCTCATGCATGGCTGTAAAAGTCAGCCAGCCTACGATCCCCAAAAGGACAGCCATGGGGAACCCTAACACTAGCTAGTCCTCTACTCCACCGCTCAAAGGCTCCTTGCCAATCTGTATCGAATCCTGCCACAGACTACGCCAAATGTAGAGCCAGTAGCCAAGGCCAGGGCCACCACAGCAGCCCGGACCATGCAGGTTCGCATTGGATTCGGACAGTCGGTGAGCTAGAAACCTTTGATTCTAGGAAACTCAAATAAGTCAGTGGCTTTGTGAGCACTGAATGTGAGTGGCTTTTGGAACCCAGTGTGTGTTTTTACTTGCCCGCCGGGTGCAAGCTAGAATTAAAAACTATGGCCCACCAGTTTGTGGCTCCGTTGTTTCTTTACCGTTGTTTCACATGGGAGTTGATGCCTTCTGCTCCTCCCCTCCCCTTTCTCTCTCTCTTCTAAAATGAATAAATAAAAAAAAATCTTTAAAAATAAAAAAAGAAATCAGGTAACAAATCCAATTTTATTTTACAGGTTTCATTATAAGAGGCTTAGAATCTGCGGCTTTCCCTAGGTCAAAATTCTACTTGCCTGCATTCAGAACTGGGGCTAACTTTTTTTGTCACGGTACAACACCATCATGTAAAGCCATAAGTAAAAATTTGTATTAAAATATTTTTCTTCACTAAAGAAAGTATTGTGTTCTAACACAGATTCTGAGGTGCCTTAGATTATGTCTACATACTACATAATATAGGGCATCTCTCTCACCATTAGTTAGAATGTTGAAGAAATAATTGTGTTTTCCACTAGTTTTCACTGTGTTATTCATTCAGAAAGCACCTAATAAATAGCAGGCACTGTTTTGACTGAGAGTAAAAAGATCATTGTAATGATAGTGATAATTATAACATGAACCGGTAGTACTAGCAGTCAGTTATATAGCACTTACTAAGTACCAGACCACATTCTGAGTGCTTTTCATATATTAATTCATTTAATCCTCATAAAAACCTATGAGCAGATTTGAGAGTGATTAAATGATGTGATCAGGATTCTTTTGGGGGATGATAAAGATGTCCTAAAATTATATTGTGGGGATGATGGCACAAGTCTACTTTAGAAAACACTGGCTTGTGTGTTTTAAATAGGTACATTATGTATCTCAATAAAGCTGTCAAAAATAAAAGTAAATCACAGGTGACAGATTATTAGCACCCATTATGCATATAAGTAGATATGAGGCACAGAAAGGTTACAAAACTGGTAAGTGACAGAGCTGGGTCTCAAATCCAGGCAGTCAGATAAAGTCTGCACATTAAATAATATACAGTGTCCGACCTGAAAGAACTCACAATCTGGGGCATCTTTACAAACATGAGGCAGACTCACCTTGCCCTTGTATTTAAATTATGCAAATGCATTAAATACACACTGGGAGACAAAGGAGAAATATGGAAGAAAAACCCGATAGACATCACAGTGCCAATAGCTGTAGCTGTGCCACCACCATGTCTAAAGCCTGATTCTGTTTCTGAGGATGTTAGTGTCATCAGGGAAAAGTGAAATAAAGTAAGTTCCATTAGTAAAGAAGATAAAGAGAGCAGTTTGCTCATTGTCCATGAACATGACAAACTCAAGTTGCTCTGTGTGTCCATGTGTCTAAGTCTGTGTGTGCATGTGAGAGTGTGGATGTACGTGTGTCTGCTGGAAAACACCCCTCCAGGAAGTACTGTGTGTATACTCAGCACCTGGCCGACACTTTGGAGATAAATGAATAGCAGTGAATGAATGACTTCCAACTAGTCAAGGAGTAGCTTAAATTGATCTCCAACTTCCTGGACTTTAGATTGACTCAAATCTAGACCATGAGAAAAAAGTGCACATGATGGGTTTAAATCTCTGGGCATTAAATGACTAGTCACATGGTGAGCACTTGGGGTTCATGAGGTTCTACCTCCAAGTCTATACAGGTGTAGTTCTCACGCAAATTCCTTTTCAAGAACACAAACTATAGTTGTCTTGAAAATGTATTTTAACTGGTTATGAAAAGGACTAAGAAAAAATGGGTGACTGAGCTCCAGTTCTGTTCTACTACAGGAAAAGCTCCCAGTGCATTTCTACTAATGAAGAGCTAAGGACAAAGCATTTCCTTAAACAGCACAGATTCAACCTGTTCATACAATCAAGGTGCAGCAATCATAAACAGAAAATTCTTAAACCAGAATACATTTCTCAAATTTTAGTACTACAAATTGGAAGAGACTGCTCTAAATTTTACTTACTGGCTTTTATGCACATGCACTGTCTTAATTGCTGAATAAATAATATATGACCTTTTCTGCTGAAGGAGCTCACATTATAAATGTTTATAGTGCCTGGAAATTTTCAGAATTTCTGCCGTGTTACTTAGTACAATATTCTTCACATTGTCTAATGAATTATGAAAGTAATATTCATCGAGTCCTAAATAGGACTAATCTATTTTGTGAAAAACAAAAAGAGGTATACAAAGGTATAATTTCTTATTAAAGTTTGAACAAAAAGCTCCACTTATTAGTTAAATGGCAGGAAAAATTAAATTTTAAATGGGATAATAAATCCCAAATAATTTATATTGGGCTTTGGAATGTTCAAAGAAAAAGATATGCTTTTACCCAGACCCTAAATTTCCCACCCTCCAGGAACTTTATACATTCGTCTGTTACCTTATGTATTATTTGTAGTAGGGGCAGGAGAACCAAGAACTAGGGTGTCCATATAATGTATCATCCAAATCAGAACATTTTTGAGAATGAATTAAGTCACAATAATTACATTGAGAGAACAGAGTAGCCTGGACCATCCCAGGGAAATCAAGACAGATGTTCACTCTAGTAAAAGCCTGAACTTTGAGGTCCGAGTTAGTTGGTGGGCAAGGAGAAATGATAGAAAGCTTTTAGGTAGTATTGTTAAATGACCAGAACTTCAGGAAGCTTTAGTATAAAAGTGGATTTTGGCTGGATTAAAGCAGAAAGGTAAGAAAGCCCATAAAAATGTTCTCATGGCACTAGGAAGGAAATGACAAGAGGCCAAGCTAAGAAGGTGACAATAAAAAGAGAAAACCAATATAAGAGATCGAGTGGTTGAAGAAGTCAGACAGGTTGTAAAATTAGTCTATATAGGTAGAAAATATTGAACACATCTCAAGGGACTTTGACAGGTGAAGGCCAGGCATAGCAGAGAACCTGCCAGTGAGAGAAAACGAGGGGAGCTCAGATTCTAGGGCAAAAGCTGTTTGCTCCCTATCCATTTTCATACTTCCTGTTCGTGTGAGTGCTAAAATCACAGGTGTGTGCTTCTTCCCAAGGAGAAATGGAGGTCCTGAGAAAAGGTCACCAACAATTGCTCCAGGCACCACTTGGTGGCACCAGTACCCTAAAATGATTGAACGCAACTTGCTCTTCTTGATCTTACACTGGAAACCTTAGACTCAAAGGGTGTCAGCCAACCCTCAAGTCCAGTTTTTTCCCCATGATTATCTAAGTTCTTCCATAACCTCATTTCCTTCTCTATCTATATCTATAGAGATCCTGAAAAACCAGAAGATGAAAATGTTTTATTTTAATATCTCTTATTTCAAAAATTTCTTTGCATGTATATATACGTAATTTTGTATAAATGTGACCGTATCTTTCATACTGGATTATTTCATACATTAGTCTCTTTTTTTGTTTATCTTGCTCACCTCCCACCACCATCCCACCTACCCCCTTCCAGATAATCCATCTCAACAACTTACTACGTATCCATCTAAATCTGTTTCCATCACCATACAATCTTATACAAATGTGTGCATATATGAGTTATGGAGAAATGAACATATATATATAAGATTTTTGATCAATGATTTATAAAATAGGCTCATATAATTACTTTTTTATACACCTTGCATTTCTCCCTTAAAAATATCTGGTGGTAATCTTTCTGAGCAACTGGTCTGGAAAGCTACATAATATTCATGGCATATGCATACCTTAATTTATTTAACAGCAGTTCCTTATTGAAAGGTATTCCCTTGGTTTCAATTTTTCAGTTTTACCCTACTTTTGAATGTTGCTGTAGAAATTTTGTCTATAACCTTTCTACTAATGCTTCTGTTTCCATGCCTGAGATTCCCGAGAGGAAAGGCTGGATTGAAGGGTAAATATGTGTTTTTAATTTTAAGAAATATTTACTTCCAAATTTACTTCTAAAAGAACTCTTTAACATCCTCATTTTCACCAGCCATTAGTGAAAGTGCCCATTTCCTCACATCTCCACGAGCAATGTATATTTGTACTTTTTACTTTTTGTTTTCCCAATGAGCTGTGATTTGCAGCACCCTTGCAGATTTTGCTGGCCTTGCTGATTTGATTCTTCACAGCGTTTTCCCAAAGCAAGAGTGTTTTAAAAAGACTTTTGCTTAGTAAAGGAGCTACAAGAATGTTACAAAAATATAGTAGAAAATAGAAAAATAAGACTTATCATAGCCACCAATATCTATACGCGATATCTAACACTGACTGAGAGCACTGGAATGCCGGATAATGATTTTGTGAGTACTATGCAGCTCTGGAATGTCTACTCTAAGGGCAGAAGATGGTTATTTTTCTCTTCCTAAGGAATTGTCTCCTTAATGCTTTGTTTTTAATTGGATGTTGTATCTATTGCTGTATACATTTAAGTAGGATTCGGTATTGAATAGAAGCAGTCCCTTCCATGTGAGTGTCATTCAAAATACTTGTTTTTAAAAAAAGAACAAAAATCAGTAGGGAGAGAAACTGTATTTTTAAGCTTCTAAGAAGATTTTATAAACAATGGAGCCCAGAGAACAAAAAAAGTCATAAAATGACTTGACAGTGTCCTTTTAAGTGAACATATGGGAGTTTTATGCAGCCACATGTGTTCACATATGCCCTGCATGTGCACAGCCAGCTGCTAACCAACAGACTGCTCGCTGTGTATGTTTACTGTAAAACAAGCTCAAAGTGTTTGGTCTCTGTAAGAGAAACTGCTCATAATCTCAAGTATACAAATGTCAGTTGTTTTGCATTTCTTTTTCTTCCAAGCCAAATGAGCTGTTGATGCTCAATTTGGCAAGATCCTAACTGAAGCTGACTCTTGGCAAGCCACAGAAACCAGGCCCCGAAAATTCGGGAAATTTTTGCAAGAATAAGGAACTCTTTTTCGATGGCACCCTAAACCATAGGAAGTTTTCTTAGTGCCTCAGCCAGTTCTTTCCCACTCAATGTCCTAAAGAATAATCACTAACATTGTCTGGACACTAAGAATGGAGTTGAGGTATGAAATGAGGGTATCCAGTCTTCCTACACTGTGGTCAAATACTCTTTGAAACCCCCTATTAACACAGGATAACCTGGGGGCATAGAGATTTTTGTGATAACCACTTTCTCAATGAGCTTTTTATTTTGCCCCTTATGCCAGTGCCCTGCAGCTGAAAATGGTGAAATTTGGACCAATTTCCATTTGAAGATGAGCCCTTCAAAACAATCACATGCTACTTCTATAATCACAGTATTAAATCCAGCTCTCAGTTTCTCTAATGGAAACACTACTAGTCTTTGAATAGCAGGAGGAGAAAGCATTTAAAGAAGCAGGCAGGTGGCAGTGAAAGAGCTTATGCTCTGGTGGGAAAGTCTGTCCTGGGCTGGTCGGCTGTGTGGCCTTCGGCAAAGGAGTAGCTTCCGGCTTCCGACTGTAGTTTCCCCATCAGCTACATGGGGCAGCAGTGCTGAGTTCCTAAATTTCTGATGAAGATGAAATGAGATAACCTGTGAAGAGTACTAGGGATACTATAAATAATCAATAAATGTGAATTCCCTTCCTCCCCAGTTCTATCTTCCTCACCCTAGTCACTACAGAAAGAGAGAGAGATGAGAACCAGGAATATTTCTTGGTCAACGGATAATACAAAATTCCCCAATCCTTGGGATTGGGAATGAAGGGAGATGCTGAATTCAATAGAGAAAGTTAACTTAAAATGTTAGTTTTTTTATATTATTAACAGAGATTAGACTCAAAAGTTAGACTGATAAGTATATACTTAAGTATACATAATTATATCATACTTATCAATATATATGTTCTTAAATGTATACTCATTTATTTAGTACCTACTCTGTGTCTAGAACTGGGCTTGACATATAGTAAGTATCCATAAATATTTCTTAAATAAATGAATGAAGACTAAGCCCTCAAAGCACCATCATAATTTCTTTATTGGTGTTCAGATCCCTGGAGTATAGACATGAGTGATGATGCCCTGCTTTCCAAGGCGAATGTCAATGTAAGGAAGAAGTATGTGTAGCTGTTGTCACTGACTTATGCAGCTTATGAAAAACAACTAGAAGTATCTTGTTCACCTTCCAACTTGGCAACACCAGCTCCTTCTATATCTAATCACCTCTCATTCCCTTTTCTTTCATCCATTCAACCTTCCTGAATCTGTCCAGTATTTCCCTACAGTGAAAAAATAAATTTCCTATTGCTGCAGGTGTCCGTGTGCTCAGGGCAAAATGAGCCGCTGCTGACATTTGTAAAGAAAGCGAGAACAGCTGTTTGCATCTGGATACGGGATACAAAAGAGAGAGCAGCTGCTGGCTTCTGTAGCAGACAAGAAAGTGAGCAAGTGAGCAGCTGCTGGTAATTCAGAATCTACTAGACTGCCCAGAATAATTGAAATCCAGAAGAAGAATGCAAGACTCCACTTAACTTGCTTTACTGTATCCTGCTCTTCATTAGATCCTACTTGTCCTTCATTAGAGACATTCCCATGGCAGCCACATGAGGATATTCCAGTAGAAATAGCCCCCACCTCATGCCCATCCTACAACCTTTTGGAAAATCAAAACCAAAGAGGTATAATGGCACAGACTTTTCTTCCGGTAAGCCTATACTTATTTTTAAAAGAAGGAAGTAGTCTGTGGTTTGTACGGAAAGAAGTATTGACCAAAGATGGGTCTGTCACAAGGTTGAGCAAAAATAATTATTTTTATATTACAAGAGATTATGGTCATTTTGATGATGATTCCACACTTTAGAATTCAGTAGGATAACATAAAAATATGATAACTTGTAAAAATACATTTTAAAACTGTCAGTGGGATGACGTCAGAGTAATGGCGGGGTAGGAAGCGATACCGATAAATCTCCCCCAAAACTCAACAAGATCTTCAACCAGAAACAGAAAAACCTATACTTGGAGCTTCCAGATGCTTCGCAATACACCCAAAGGTATGATTGAGTGAAAAATTGGCTAAATATATAACCAAACCCTGAAGGAAAAAGGGAGTAAGAAATGCTCCGCCTTCCTCACTAATCTAAACAGGGCGGCTTTCTCTGGTAACTGTGAATATAGAAACTGAGGCGGGCAAAGGGGGTGAATACATCCAGGCCGCCGCGGCACAAACGGCCGAACCAGGCTGTGGCACACAGATCCAAGCTGAGGAAAATCTGATCCTGTGGCAACCTGGGCAATACAAGCTAACACTCGCGCCAAACCCAAACAAAGAAAGACAAGCGGAGCGGCCATTTTACCCGGTCTCCTGGTAAGTGCGCAGTTAGTGGGCGAGAATTTCTTCCTAGGCCCCGAGAGTGGGTGCCCGTGTTGCCCCACGGAGAGGCAGGGTCAGAGGCCTTTCTGTGGGCCGAGGACAGAGTCTCTGGGCAGCCCCAGCGCCCTGGGAAAGCCACGCACGGGAGTGAGTGAGAACTACTTCCAACAGTGGAAATTTTCCGTGCTGGTGAGGGTTTCACTCAGAGGGAACCGCGGCCGGCCTCATATCCTGGTTTGCGCGCGCAGATAAGGAGTGAGTGATTCCTCCGAGTGCCTCGGCAGTGCGCGCCCGTGTTATCACAGAGAGGGGCAGAGTCAGGGGCCTTTGTGTGGGCCAAAGCGGAATCTCGAGCCGCCCCAGCGCCTTGCAAAAGCCGCGCACGGGGACGGAGCGAGACTCAATTCCAACGCTGCAACATTTCCCTGCGGTTGGGGGTTTCACTCAGAGCGTGAGACTGCTGGCTGGATATCCTGGTCGCAGACAGTGAGTGAGAGTTTCCTCCAAGCGCCCCCCAGAAGTGGGCGCCCGCTTGTGTTACCGGACAGAGTGGCAGAGCCAGTGGTCTTTGAGTGGGCGGAAAGCCCGCCTGATTATGCTAGCAGCTCTGACTGACTGAGCCTTACCCAGAGCCCTGTGCTGAGTGGAAATAGAGTGGGGAATTGCCAGCTCTTTGAGCCTCTTACTATCCAGGCAGAGGCAGCAGCAACCCCATATCTGGACTATCAGGCTACTAATTGAGGAAGGAAAGACTAGGAGAAAGGCTCCAGGAACACGGACTCTCTCACTGTCGGAGCCTATAAATGCTAATGAGCCTCGACTCCCACGAGACTAAAGCACAATACATGACATTGCCATAGAGACTTATCAACTGCAAGCCTCTACCTGAGCGTGCCAAAGGGGCAGAACCCGGGGTACAGAGTCACCGACCAGGAAGAGGGAGAGAAAAGAAAAAGCAAGAAGATAACCTCTCAAAATCAAGAATAATCTGCAGACTTTATAACCTATCACATTTTATTATATTTGTTCGTTTGTTTCTCTTATCTTCATTCTTGATACTTTTTTTTCTTCCTCCAATTTGGCCGATTAACTCTCTACTGGTCTTACTCTCTCCTCTCCTTGAACTACACTACCCATAAGTGTTACATCTCCCATTATCTTTTCTCTTCTCTTCCTTTCTCTCCATGAGGGTTGCACTCCAAAACCCTTAACTCTCTCTCTCTCTCCTTTCTTTTTTCTTCTTTTAGTGGTTCCCTCTTTTTTTCTCTCTCTCTCTCTTTCTTTTCTCCCTCTATATTAGTTTCTTCCTTTCTCCTTTACATCTCCTCTCATTCAAACCTCAATAACAAACAAATTATCTTATCTGGGACTCAAACCTATGTTTGTGGCATTTTGGGGGATTTTTACTTCACCTTTTTAACTCACTAGCAGTGCTCCCATCCCTGGCTCTCCATATTATCTAGTTCTTGTTCCACTAAATACAATAATGCCATTAAGGAAGAGAAAATCGAAATCATGGATACAAAAGAAAGAGAGGTAACACAGCTAGATGAGGAAAAATCTATGGAGAAAAAATTCAATATATTGGAAACCTTGGAGCTAAATGACAGAGAATTCAAGATAGAAATCCTAAAAATCCTCCGAGATATACAAGAAAACACAGAAAGGCAATATAGGGAGCTCAGAAAACAACTCAATGAACACAAAGAATATATGTCCAAGGAAATTGAAACTATAAAAACAAATCAAACAGAGATGAAAAACTCAATTCACGAGCTGAAAAACGAAGTAACAAGCTTAGCTAATAGAACAGGTCAGATAGAAGAGAGGATTAGTGAAATAGAAGACAAGCAACTTGAGGCACAACAGAGAGAAGAAGAAAGAGACTCAAAAATTTAAAAAAATGAGATAGCCCTACAAGAATTATCTGACTCCATCAAAAAGAATAACATAAGAATAATAGGTATATCAGAGGGAGAAGAGAGAGAAAATGGAATGGAGAACATACTCAAACAAATAATAGATGAGAACTTCCCAAGCCTGTGGAAAGAACTAAAGCCTCAAGTTCAAGAAGCAAACAGAACTCCAAGTTTTCTTAACCCCAACAAACCTACTCCAAGGCATATCATAATGAAATTGACACAAACCAACAGCAAAGAAAAAATTCTCAAGGCAGCCAGGGAAAAGAAGAATACAACATATAAAGGAAGGCCCATTAGATTATCATCAGATTTCTCAGCAGAAACTCTACAAGCTAGAAGAGAGTGGACCCCAATATTTCAAGTCCTGAAAGAGAGGAACTTTCAGCCACGAATACTATACCCATCAAAGCTATCCTTCAAATACGAAGGAGAAATAAAAACATTCACAGATACAGAAAAGATGAGGGAATTTATCATCAGAAAACCCCCACTCCAGGAATTACTAAAGGGGGTTCTCCAATCAGATACAAAGAACAAAAAAAAACAGAGCCACAAGTAAAAGCTCCAAGAAGAACACAATAAAACCAAATTTAAACTGTGACAACAACAAAAAGAAAGAGGGGGAGAAGATGGAGATTAACAGTAGCAAAGGACGATGGAGTGCAAAAGTACTCACAAAATAGTTCGCTACAATGAACAGGGTAGGGACCCTTTTCATTACTCAAAGGTAACCACCATTGAAAAAACCACCACAGAAGCACATGAGATAAAAAAGATAGCAACAGAGGAAAGATGTATGGAATACAACCAAATAAAAACAAAAGATAGAAAAACGAAAGAGAAGGATCAAACAAGACACAAAACTAACAGAAAGCAAGATATAAAATGGCAACAGGGAACTCACAAGTATCAATAATTACACTAAATGTAAACGGATTAAAGTCACCAATAAAAAGGCACAGAGTAGCAGAATGGATTAAAAAAGAAAATCCAACTGTATGCTGCCTACAGGAAACTCATCTAAGTAACAAGGATAAAAACAAATTCAAAGTGAAAGGCTGGAAAACAATACTCCAAGCAAATAACATTCAAAAAAAAGCAGGTGTAGCAATACTCATATCGGATAATGCTGACTACAAGACAGGAAAAGTACTCAGAGACAAAAATGGCCATTTCATAATGGCTAAGGGGACACTGAATCAAGAAGACATAAAAATTCTTAATATATATGCACCAAACCAAGGAGCACCAAAATATATAAGACAGCTACTTATTGATCTTAAAACAAAAACTGACAAAAATACAATCATACTTGGAGACCTCAATACACCGCTGACGGCTCTAGATCGGTCATCCAAACAGAGAATCAACAAAGACATAGTGGCCTTAAACAAAACACTAGAGCACCTGGATATGATAGACATCTACAGGACATTTCATCCCAAAGTGACTGAGTATACATTTTTCTCCAGTGTACATGGATCATTCTCAAGAATTGACCATATGTTGGGCCACAAAAACAATATCAGCAAATTCAGAAAAATTGAAGTTGTACCAAGCATATTTTCTGATCATAAAGCCTTGAAACTAGAATTCAACTGCAAAAAAGAGGAAAAAAATCCCACAAAAATGTGGAAACTAAACAACATACTTTTAAAAAATGAATGGGTCAAAGAAGAAATAAGTGCAGAGATCAAAAGATATATACAGACTAATGAAAATGACAATACGACATATCAGAATCTATGGGATGCAGCAAAAGCAGTGATAAGAGGGAAGTTCATATCGCTTCAGGCATATATGAACAAACAAGAGAGAGCCCAAGTGAACCACTTAACTTCCCACCTTAAGGAACTAGAAAAAGAAGAACAAAGACAACCCAAAACCAGCCGAAGAAAGGAAATAATAAAAATCAGAGCAGAAATAAATGAATTAGAGAACAGAAAAACTATAGAAAAAATTAATAGAACAAGGAGCTGGTTCTTTGAAAAGATCAACAAAATTGACAAACCCTTGGCAAGACTTACCAAGGAAAAAAGAGAAAGAACTCATATAAACAAAATCCAAAATGAAAGAGGAGAAATCACCACGGACACCGTAGATATACAAAGAATTATTGTAGAATACTATGAAAAACTTTATGCCACTAAATTCAACAACCTAGAAGAAATGGATAAATTCCTAGAAAAATACAACCTTCCTAGACTGAGTCAAGAAGAAGCAGAAAGCCTAAACAGACCTATCAGTAGAGAAGAAATAGAAAAAACCATTAAAAACCTCCCCAAAAATAAAAGTCCAGGCCCTGACGGCTATACTAGCGAATTTTATCAAACATTCAAAGAAGACTTGGTTCCTATTCTACTCAAAGTCTTCCAAAAAATTGAAGAAGAAGCAATACTTCCAAACACATTTTATGAGGCCAACATAACCCTCATACCAAAACCAGGCAAGGATGGCACAAAAAAAGAAAACTACAGACCAATATCTCTAATGAATACAGATGCTAAAATACTAAACAAAATACTAGCAAATCGAATACAACAACATATTAAAAAAATAATACATCATGATCAAGTGGGATTCATCCCAGAATCTCAAGGATGGTTCAACATACGTAAAACGGTTAATGTAATACACCATATCAACAAAACAAAGAACAAAAACCACATGATCTTATCAATAGATGCAGAAAAGGCTTTCGATAAAATACAACACAATTTTATGTTTAAGACTCTCAACAAAATGGGTATAGAAGGAAAATATCTCAACATGATAAAGGCCATATATGATAAACCATCAGCTAACATCATATTAAATGGCACTAAACTGAAGGTTTTCCCCCTTAAATCAGGAACAAGACAGGGTTGTCCACTCTCTCCACTCTTATTTAATGTGGTATTAGAGGTTCTCGCCACAGCAATCAGACAAGACAAAGAAATAAAAGGCATCCATATCGGAAAAGAAGAAGTAAAGGTATCACTTTTTGCAGATGATATGATCCTATACATCGAAAACCCCAAAGAATCCACAAAAAGACTACTAGAAACAATAAGCCAATACAGTAAGGTCGCAGGATACAAAATTAACATACAGAAGTCAATAGCCTTTCTATATGCCAACAATGAAACAACTGAGAAGGAACTCAAAAGAATAATCCCCTTCACGATTGCAACAAAAAAAATAAAATACTTAGGAATAAACATAACAAAGAATGTAAAGGACTTATATAATGAAAACTATAAACCATTGTTAAGGGAAATCGAAAAAGATATAATGAGATGGAAGAATATACCTTGTTCTTGGCTAGGAAGAATAAATATAATCAAGATGGCTATATTACCCAAAGCAATATACAAATTTAATGCAATTCCCATCAAACTTCCAATGACGTTTTTTAAAGAAATAGAGCAAAAAATCATCAGATTTATATGGAACTATAAAAAACCCCGAATAGCCAAAGCAATCCTAAAGAAAAAGAATGAAGCTGGGGGCATAACAATACCTGACTTCAAACTCTATTATAGGGCCACGACAATCAAAACAGCATGGTATTGGCAGAAAAATAGACACTCAGACCAATAGAACAGAATAGAAAGTCCAGAAATAAAACCACATATATATAGTCAAATAATTTTTGATAAAGGGGCCAACAACACACAATGGAGAAAAGAAAGCCTCTTCAATAAATGGTGCTGGGAAAACTGGAAAGCCACATGCAAAAGAATGAAACTGGACTACAGTCTCTCCCCCTGTACAAAAATTAACTCAAAATGGATCAAAGATCTAAACATAAGACCTGAAACAATTAAGTACATAGAAGAAGACATAGGTACTCAACTCATGGACCTGGGTTTTAAAGAGCATTTTATGAATTTGACTCCAATGGCAAGAGAAGTGAAGGTAAAAATTAATGAATGGGACTACATCAGACTAAGAAGTTTTTGCTCAGCAAGAGAAACTGATAACAAAATAAACAGACAGCCAACTAAATGGGAAATGATATTTTCAAACAACAGCTCAGATAAGGGCCTAATATCCAAAATATACAAAGAACTCATAAAACTCAACAACAAACAAACAAACAATCCAATAAAAAAATGGGAAGAGGATATGAATAGACACTTCTCCCAGGAAGAAATACAAATGGCCAACAGATATATGAAAAGATGCTCATCTTCTTTAGCTATTAGAGAAATGCAAATCAAAACGGCAATGAGATACCACCTCACACCTGTTCGATTAGCTGTTATTAGCAAGTCAGGTAATAGCAAATGTTGGAGAGGCTGTGGAGAAAAAGGAACCCTCATCCACTGTTGGTGGGAATGTAAAGTAGTACAACCATTATGGAAGAAAGTATGGTGGTTCCTCAAAAAACTGCAAATAGAACTACCTTATGACCCAGCAATCCCTCTACTGGGTATATACCCCAAAACCTCAGAAACATTGATACGTAAAGACACATGCAGCCCCATGTTTATTGCAGCATTGTTCACAGTGGCCAGGACATGGAAACAACCAAAAAGCCCATCAATAGATGACTGGATAAAGAAGATGTGGCACATATACACTATGGAATACTACTCAGCCATAAGAAATGATGACATCAGAACATTTACAGCAAAATGGTGGGATCTTGATAACATGATACGAAGCGAAATAAGTAAATCAGAAAAAACCAGGAACTGTATTATTCCATATGTAGGTGGGACATAATACTGAAACTAAGAGACATTGACAAGAGTGTGGTGGTTACGGGGGGGAGGGGGGAATGGGAGAGGGATAGGGGGTGGGGAGGGGCACAAAGAAAACAAGATAGAAGGTGACAGAGGACAATCTGACTTTGGGTGGTGGGTATGCAACATAATTGAACGACAAGATAACCTGGACTTGTTATCTTTGAATATATGTATCCTGATTTATTGATGTCACCCCATTAAAAAAATAAAATTATAAAAAATAAAAAAAAAAAACTGTCAGTGGTTTTGATAATTCTTTTTCCTTTATATTATATATAATCCTATGAATTGTATACATAAAAATATTTCCTCTATTTTATTTTATTTTTGATAAAATGAAGAGGAAAATGTACACCATGATTAAAACTGAGGAAAGAGAGATAGACATAGGACAATGATATGAAAGGAGTCTTTTTAATAGAAATCAAAATTAGAAAGCAGAGGGGTCATTTTTATTTCATCTCTTTTGTTATTTATCTCTTGATGTTGACAATTACATAATGTAAAAGATCTAAATAATCAATAAATTATTATAAAAATTACTAATAAAGGGAGTGACGTCACGGAAATGGCGCCATGAGCAGCGCGTCCGACAAATCTCCCCAAAATCTCAACAAATTTATCAACTAGAAACAGAAAAATTTATCCTCGGAGCATTCTGGAGTTCCACACACACACTGAAAGCAAAAGGACTGTTGCCGAGGAGGGAGTACACCTGTGGTGAGTCAACCCACACGTGCAGCTGCCCACCCGCACTCGGGCCGGCGGCCTGGGCGCTGGCGGCCGCCCCAGCATACCCTGAGAAACCGCGCGTGCGCCCCCCCCCCTGCCATGGTCCGACCACTGGCATGACGAGAAACCGCGCGCACACCCGGTGCCGCGGTCCAGAGGGTCCCCGGCCACTGGCGTGCGGAGAAACCCCGCGCCCCCGTGCCGCAGTCCCCGTCCACTGGCGTGCTGAGAAACCACGCGCGTTCCCGGGCCACTGGCGTGCCGAGAAACCGCGCGCGCGCCCCGAGCCACGGTCCGGGAGGGGCGCCAAGGCTGTCTTTCCTAGTCAGGAGATTCTCTCCGTGGGCGGGGCACCTCACCCAGCCATTCAAGCTAACAATCAAGCGTTGGGGGGAGGGGTGCGCAGGCAGCCTGAAATACTTTCTGGAGCACAGCTGCGGATCCAATCACTGAAATTAGCTTAACCCACGAAATCTACGCACCCACGGGGCTCTAATTGATAAGATCTCTCCCAGTTCAGCGATCCAAGACAAGAAGCATGATATTTTTCAGTGCCTTTCGCTAATGGGGCGGGGGCAACTTCTGATTGACAGAGCCTCCATATTCAGGGATATACCTAACAAGAGGGACTTGGCAGATATTAAGATCCATAAAGCAAACAGCGACTAGTGCTTCTTCTTCCCAGCCAAAACAGGCTAGCGAGTGTGGAAAGCCTGGGTTGAGTGGTCCAACTGAATGATAGGCGCTGAACAGTCACCTTGACAACAATTGACTCCCAGCCCCACCTGATTATGCTGGAGGCTCTGACTGTCAGAGCCTTACCCAGAGCCTTGCGCTGAGTGAGGATAGAGTGGGGATTTCCCAGCTCTTTGAGCCTCTTACTCCCCAGACAGAAGCAGTGGCAGCCTCATAGCTGGATCACCAGGCTGCTAATTCAGGAAGGGGAGACTAGGAAAGAGACTCCAGGAAAGCAAACTCTCTCATTGTTGGACTCTACAAACGCCAATAAGCCTTGACTACCAGCGAGACTAAAGCCAATTATATGACATTGCCATAGAATCCCATCAACTGCAAATTCCTACCTAAGAGTGACACAGGGGCAGAACCTGGGGTACAGAGTCACCGACCAGGAAGAGGGAGAGAAAAGAAAAAAGGAAGAAGTTAACCTCTCAAAATCAAGAAAAATCCACAGACTTTATAACTTGTTCCACTAATTCTTTGTTGTTGTTGTTTCTTTCTTCTATCTTATTGCCTTTATTATTATTTCTATTTCTTCCACCTCGGTCCTTTTACTCTCTGCCCATCTTATGCTACCCTTTTCTTGAACTACACTACCCATGAGTGTTACATTTTATCTCTTTTCTTCATCCTAACTCTCCTTTAGGGTTACACTCCAAAACCCTTAACTCTCACTCTCTCCCCTTTTGTTTTCTTTTTCCTTTCCTTTTTTTCTTCCTTCATTTCTCTCTTACTCTTATTTTTTTCCTTTCTATTCATTTCTTCTTTTCTCCTTTTACTTTTCCTCCCATTTAAGCCTCAATCACGAACAAATTATTTAATTTGGGACTCAAGTTGTTGTGGGGGTTTTTTTGTTGTTGTTGTTCTTTTTTTTCTTCTTCTGCTTTTGTTCTTGGTTTTCCTTTATTTGTTTGTTTTTGTGGCATTTTGGGCACTTTTTAAATTGCTTTTTAACTCAATAGCATTCCTCCCAACCCAAAGTCTCCATTGTATTTAGTCTTCGCTCCACTTATTACAACAGATTTTTACTTATTATTTTTATTTTTATTTTTTTCAGCTTTAATTATTGTTTTTTCTCTCCTTTTTTCTGTTTCCCTCTCATCCCTCTCATTATATCTCTTAGTCGACCATCACTTACAAGCAAATCATTTTATGCTTGTCTAAGATTTACTCCCTTTTTTTTTTTTTTTTTGTATTTAGTAGGTCCCTACTCCCTTTTTTGCCCCTTGAACTCTTCACCCCAAATCAGGCCCTCCATTATAGGCAGTTTTTGTTCCATTTAGCATAATATAATTCACAGGTCATCACGATATTTCCCTAAGGAGGTGAGAGGAGGAGAAGAGAAGAAAGAAAAAAGGGGGAAATAATAAATTATTACTTTTTTGTGTGGAGTGTTTTCCTTTTTTCTTTTTTTTTCCTTTTTCTTTTTTATTAATTCTAATTAACACTATCATCAAGACCACCTTCAGATGCCAATAAGAAAAAGGAAATCGAACATTATGGATACAAAAGACAGAGAGGTAACACAAATAGATGTGGAAAAATCTATGGAGAAAAGATTTAACATATTGGAAGCCTTGGAGCCAAATGACATAGAATTTAAAATAGAAATCTTAAAAATACTCAGAGATATACAAGAAAACACAGAAAGGCAATTTAGGGAAATCAGAAAACAACACAACGATCACAAAGAATATATTACCAAGGAAATTGAAACTATAAAAACAAATCAAACAGAAATGAAAAACTCAATTCAAGAGCTGAAAAACGAGGTAACAAGCTTAGCTAATAGAAGAGCCCAGATAGAAGACAGGATCAGTGAAATAGAAGACAAGCAACTTGAGGCACAACAGAGAGAAGAAGAAAGAGACTCAAAAATAATAAAAAACGAGAAAGCCCTACAGGAATTGTCTAACTCCATCAGAAAGAATAACATAAGAATAATAGGTATATCAGAGGGAGAAGAGAAAGAAAATGGAATGGAGAATATACTCAAACAAATAATAGATGAGAACTTCCCAAGCCTGTGGAAAGAATTAAAGCCTCAAATTCAAGAAGCAAACAGAACACCGAGTTTTCTTAACCACAACAAACCCACTCCAAGGCACATCATAATGAAGATGACACAAACCAATGACAAAGAAAAAATTCTCAAGGCAGCCAGGGAAAAGAAGAATACAACATAAAAAGGAAGGCCTATTAGATTATCATCAGATTTCTCAGCAGAAACTCTACAAGCTAGAAGAGAGTAGACCCCAATATTTAAAGCCCTGAAAGAGAGGAACTTTCAGCCAAGAATACTATACCCATCAAAGCTATCCTTCAAGTACGAAGGAGATATAAAAATATTCACAAATACAGAAAAGATGAGAGAATTTATCATCAGAAAGCCCCCACTCCAGGAAATACTAAAGGGGGTTTTCCAACCAGATTCAAAGAACAAAAGAAAACATAACCACAAGTAACATCTCCACCAAGAAAACAATAAAACCAAACTTAAACTGTGACAACAAAAGAAAAAAAAAGGGGAGAAAGGATGAAGATTAACAGTAGCAAAGGACGATGAAGCGCAGAAATACTCACAAGAAAGGGTACTACAATGAATTTGGTAGGTACCCTTTTCATTACTTAATGGTAACCATCATTGAAAAAACCACCATAAAAACACTTGACTTAAAAAAGGTAGCAACAGAGGAAAGAAGTATGGAATACAAACAAACAAAAACAAATGATAGAAAAACAAAAGAGAAGGATCAAACAAGATACAAAACTAACAGAAAGCAATTTATAAAATGGCAATAGGGAACCCACAAGTGTCAATAATTACACTAAATGTAAATGGATTAAACTTACCAATAAAAAGACACAGAGTAGCAGAATGGATTAAAAAAGAAAATCCAACTATATGCTGCCTACAAGAAACTCATCTAAGCAACAAGGATAAAAACAAATTTAAAGTGAAAGGCTGGAAAACAATACTCCAAGCAAACAACACCCCAAAAAAAAGCAGGTGTAGCAATACTCATATCTAATAATGCTGACTACAAGACAGAAAAAGTACTCAGAGACAAAAATGGTCATTTCATAATGATTAAGGGGACACTAAATCAAGAAGACATAACAATCCTTAATATATATGCACCAAACCAAGGAGCACCAAAATATATAAGACAGCTACTTATTGACCTTAAAACAAAAACTGACAAAAATACAATCATACTTGGAGACCTCAATACACCGCTGACGGCTCTAGATCGGTCATCCAAACAGAGAATCAATAAAGTTATAGTGGCCTTAAATGAAATACTAGAACAACTGGATATGATAGACATCTACAGGACACTTCATCCCAAAGCGACAGAGTATACATTTTTCTCTAGTGTACATGGAACATTCTCAAAAATTGACCATATCTTGGGCCACAAAGACAATATCAGCAAATTTTAAAAAATTGAAATTGTGCCAAGCATATTCTCTGATCATAAAGCCTTGAAACTAGAATTCAACTGTAAAAAAGAGGGGGAAAAACCCACAAAATTGTGGTAACTAAACAACATACTTCTAAAAAATGAATGGATCAAAGAAGAAATAAGCGCAGAGATCAAAAGATATATACAGACAAATGAAAATGAAAATACGACATATCAGAATCTCTGGGATGCAGCAAAAGCAGTAATAAGAGGAAAGTTCATATCACTTCAGGCCTATATGAACAAACAAGAGAGAGCCCAAGTAAACCACTTAACTTCACACCTTAAGGAACTAGAAAAAGAAGAACAAAGACAACCCAAAACCAGCCGAAGAAAGGAAATAATAAAAATCAGAGCAGAAATAAACAAAATAGAGAACAGAAAAACTATAGAAAAAATCAATAAAACAAGGAGCTGGTTCTTTGAAAAGATCAACAAAATCGACAAACCCTTGGCAAGACTCACCAAGGAAAAAGACACAGGACTCAAATAAATAAAATCCAAAATGAAAGAGGAGAGATCACCACAGACATCATAGATATACAAAAAATTATTGTAGAATACTATGAAAAACTATATGCCTCCAAATACAACAATCTAGAAGAAATGGATAAATTCCTAGAACAATACAACCTTCCTAAACTGAGTCATGAAGAAGCAGAAAGCCTAAACAGACCAATCAGCAGGGAGGAAATAGAAAAAACTATTAAAAACCTCCCCAAAAATAAAAGTCCAGGTCCAGATGGTTATACTAGTGAATTCTATCAAACATTCAAAGAAGACTTGGTTCCTATTCTACTCAAAGTCTTCCAAAAAATTGAAGAAGAAGCAATACTTCCAAACACATTTTATGAGGCCAACATAACCCTCATACCAAAACCTGGCAAGGATGGCACAGAAAAAGAAAATTACAGACCAATATCTCTAATGAATACAGATGCTAAAATACTAAACAAAATACTGGCAAATCGAATACAACAACATATTAAAAAAATAATACGGAGATGACGTCAGAGTAATGGCGGGGTAGGAAGCGATACCGATAAATCTCCCCCAAAACTCAACAAGATCTTCAACCAGAAACAGAAAAACCTATACTTGGAGCTTCCAGATGCTTCGCAATACACCCAAAGGTATGATTGAGTGAAAAATTGGCTAAATATATAACCAAACCCCGAAGGAAATAGGGAGTAAGAAATGCTCCGCCTTCCTCACTAACCTAAACAGGGCGGCTTTCTCTGGTAACTGTGAATATAGAAACTGAGGCGGGCAAAGGGGGTGAATAGATCCAGGCTGCCGCAGCAAAAACGGCCGAACCAGGCTGTGGCTCGGAGATCCAAGCCGAGGAAAATCTGATCCTGTGGCAACCCGGGCAATACAAGCTAACACTCGCGCCAAACCCAAACAAAGAAAGACAAGCGGAGCGGCCATTTTACCTGGTCTCCTGGTCGGTGCGCAGTTAGTGGAAGAGAGATTTCTTCCTAAGCCGCGGAAGTGGGTGCCCGTGTTGCCCCACGGAGAGGCAGGGTCAGAGGCCTTTCTGTGGGCTGAGGGCAGAGTCTCTGGGCAGCCCCAGCTCCCTGGGAAAGCCACGCATGGGAGGGAGTGAGAACTAATCCCAACGGTGGAGATTTTCCGTGCTGGTGAGGGTTTCACTCAGAGGGAACCGCGGCCGGCCTCATATCCTGGTTTGCGCGCGAAGATAAGGAGTGAGCGATTCCTCCGAGTGCCTCGGCAGTGCGCGCCCGTGTTATCGCAGAGAGGGGCAGAGTCAGGGGCCTTTGTGTGGGCCAAAGCGAAATCTCGGGCCGCCCCAGCGCCTTGCAAAAGCCGCGCACGGGGACGGAGCGAGACTCAATTCCAACGATGCAACTTTTCCCTGCGGTTGGGGGTTTCACTCAGAGCGTGAGACTGCTGGCCGGATATCCTGGTTGCAGACAGTGAGTGAGAGTTTCCTCCAAGCACCCCGGAAGTGGGCGCCCGCTTGTGTTACCGGATAGAGTGGCAGAGCCAGAGGTCTTCGAGTGGGCAGAAAGCCCGCCTGATTATGCTAGCAGCTCTGACTGACTGAGCCTTACCCAGAGCCCTGTGCTGAGTGGAAATAGAGTGGGGAGTTGCCAGCAATTTGAGCCTCTTACTATTCAGGCAGAGGCAGCAGCAACCCCATATCTGGACTATCAGGCTACTAATTGAGGAAGGAAAGACTAGGAGAAAGGCTCCAGGAACACGGACTCTCTCACTGTCGGAGCCTATAAATGCTAATGAGCCTCGACTCCCAACGAGAATAAAGCACAATACATGACATTGCCATAGAGACTTATCAACTGCAAACCTCTACCTGAGCGTGCCAAAGGGGCAGAACCCGGGGTACAGAGTCACCGACCAGGAAGAGGGAGAGAAAAGAAAAAGCAAGAAGATAACCTCTCAAAATCAAGAATAATCTGCAGACTTTATAACCTATCCCATTTTATTATATTTGTTCGTTTGTTTCTCTTATCTTCATTCTTGAGACTTTTTTTTCCTCCTCCAATTTGGCCGATTAACTCTCTACCGGTCTTACTCTCTCCTCTCCTTGAACTACACTACCCATAAGTGTTACATCTCCCATTATCTTTTCTCTTCTCTTCCTTTCTCTCTATGAGGGTTGCACTCCAAAACTCTTAACTCTCTCTCTCTCTCTCTCCTTTCTTTTTTCTTCTTTTAGTGGTTCCCTCTTTTTTTCTCTCTCTCTCTTTCTTTTCTCCCTCTATATTAGTTTCTTCCTTTCTCCTTTACATCTCCTCTCATTCAAACCTCAATAACAAACAAATTATCTTATCTGGGACTCAAACCTATGTTTGTGGCATTTTGGGGGTTTTTTACTTCACCTTTTTAACTCACTAGCAGTGCTCCCATCCCTGGCTCTCCATATTATCTAGTTCTTGTTCCACTAAATACAATAGTAAGTTTTTAATTTGTCCCCCCATTTTTCCATTTTCCTCTTATTCCTCTCATCATAACTCTTAGAAAACCAACACCTAAAAGCAAATCATTTTATTCTTGACCCAAATTTTTTCCTTATTTGCTTTTTGTGGGTCCATACGCTCTTTTTTTTTTCTTTTTTCTTTTTTTTTTTCCTTTTTTTTTTTTTTTTTTTCTTTCTCTCTTTTTTGCCCCTTTATTACTTTTCCCCAATTCAGGCCCTCCATCACAGGCATTGTTTGTTATAACTCACAGTCCACCACAAGATTTTCTCAAGAAAGAGGGGAGAGGAGAGTAGAGGAAAAAAAGAGGGGGGGAATAATTTCCTTTTTTTTAAATTTTTATTTTATTTTATTTTTCTTTATTTCATTATTAATTTTTTTAAAAAAAACAACTCTTTTCGATTTGTTATTTTTTTATTTTTTTTAACTTTTTATTCTTTATTAATCTCATTAATACTACCAACAAAACCACCCTCAGATGCCATTAAGGAAGAGAAAATCGAATATCATGGATACAAAAGAAAGAGAGGTAACACAGCTAGATGAGGAAAAATCTATGGAGAAAAAATTCAATATATTGGAAACCTTGGAGCTAAATGACAGAGAATTCAAGATAGAAATCCTAAAAATACTCAGAGATATACAAGAAAACACAGAAAGGCAATATATGGAGCTCAGAAAAAAACTCAATGAACACAAAGAATATATGTCCAAGGAAATTGAAACTATAAAAACAAATCAAACAGAGATGAAAAACTCAATTCACGAGCTGAAAAACGAAGTAACAAGCTTAGCTAATAGAACAGGTCAGATAGAAGAGAGAATTAGTGAAATACAAGACAAGCAACTTGAGGCACAACAGAGAGAAGAAGAAAGAGATTCAAAAATTTAAAAAAATGAGATAGCCCTACAAGAATTATCTGACTCCATTAAAAAGAATAACATAAGAATAATAGGTATATCAGAGGGAGAAGAGAGAGAAAATGGAATGGAGAACATACTTAAACAAATAATTGATGAGAACTTCCCAAGCCTGTGGAAAGAACTAAAGCCTCAAGTTCAAGAAGCAAACAGAACTCCAAGTTTTCTTAACCCCAACAAACCTACTCCAAGGCATATCATAATGAAATTGACACAAACCAACAGCAAAGAAAAAATTCTCAAGGCAGCCAGGGAAAAGAAGAATACAACATATAAAGGAAGGCCCATTAGATTATCATCAGATTTCTCAGCAGAAACTCTACAAGCTAGAAGAGAGTGGACCCCAATATTTCAAGTCCTGAAAGAGAGGAACTTTCAGCCACGAATACTATACCCATCAAAGCTATCCTTCAAATACGAAGGAGAAATAAAAACATTCACAGATACAGAAAAGATGAGGGAATTTATCATCAGAAAACCCCCACTCCAGGAATTACTAAAGGGGGTTCTCCAATCAGATACAAAGAACAAAAAAAAACAGAGCCACAAGTAAAAGCTCCAAGAAGAACACAATAAAACCAAATTTAAACTGTGACAACAACAAAAAGAAAGAGGGGGAGAAGACGGAGATTAACAGTAGCAAAGGACGATGGAGTGCAAAAGTACTCACAAAATAGTTCGCTACAATGAACAGGGTAGGGACCCTTTTCATTACTCAAAGGTAACCACCATTGAAAAAACCACCACAGAAGCACATGAGATAAAAAAGATAGCAACAGAGGAAAGATGTATGGAATACAACCAAATAAAAACAAAAGATAGAAAAACGAAAGAGAAGGATCAAACAAGACACAAAACTAACATAAAGCAAGATATAAAATGGCAATAGGGAACTCACAAGTATCAATAATTACACTAAATGTAAATGGATTAAACTCACCAATAAAAAGGCACAGAGTAGCAGAATGGATTAAAAAAGAAAATCCAACTGTATGCTGCCTACAGGAAACTCATCTAAGTAACAAGGATAAAAACAAATTCAAAGTGAAAGGCTGGAAAACAATACTCCAAGCAAATAACATTCAAAAAAAAGCAGGTGTAGCAATACTCATATCGGATAATGCTGACTACAAGACAGGAAAAGTACTCAGAGACAAAAATGGCCATTTCATAATGGCTAAGGGGACACTGAATCAAGAAGACATAACAATTCTTAATATATATGCACCAAACCAAGGAGCACCAAAATATATAAGACAGCTACTTATTGACCTTAAAACAAAAACTGACAAAAATACAATCATACTTGGAGACCTCAATACACCGCTGACGGTTCTAGATCGGTCATCCAAACAGAGAATCAACAAAGACATAGTGGCCTTAAACAAAACACTAGAGCACCTGGATATGATAGACATCTACAGGACATTTCATCCCAAAGTGACTGAGTATACATTTTTCTCCAGTGTACATGGATCATTCTCAAGAATTGACCATATGTTGGGCCACAAAAACAATATCAGCAAATTCAGAAAAATTGAGGTTGTACCAAGCATATTTTCTGATCATAAAGCCTTGAAACTAAAATTCAACTGCAAAAAAGAGGAAAAAAATCCCACAAAAATGTGGAAACTAAACAACATACTTTTAAAAAATGAATGGGTCAAAGAAGAAATAAGTGCAGAGATCAAAAGATATATACAGACTAATGAAAATGACAATACGACATATCAGAATCTATGGGATGCAGCAAAAGCAGTGATAAGAGGGAAGTTCATATCGCTTCAGGCATATATGAACAAACAAGAGAGAGCCCAAGTGAACCACTTAACTTCCCACCTTAAGGAACTAGAAAAAGAAGAACAAAGACAACCCAAAACCAGCCGAAGAAAGGAAATAATAAAAATCAGAGCAGAAATAAATGAATTAGAGAACAGAAAAACTATAGAAAAAATTAATAGAACAAGGAGCTGGTTCTTTGAAAAGATCAACAAAATTGACAAACCCTTGGCAAGACTTACCAAGGAAAAAAGAGAAAGAACTCATATAAACAAAATACAAAATGAAAGAGGAGAAATCACCACGGACACCGTAGATATACAAAGAATTATTGTAGAATACTATGAAAAACTTTATGCCACTAAATTCAACAACCTAGAAGAAATGGATAAATTCCTAGAACAATACAACCTTCCTAGACTGAGTCAAGAAGAAGCAGAAAGCCTAAGAGGGAACAGACCTATCAGTAGAGAAGAAATAGAAAAAAACATTAAAAACCTCCCCAAAAATAAAAGTCCAGGCCCTGACGGCTATACCAGCGAATTTTATCAAACATTCAAAGAAGACTTGGTTCCTATTCTACTCGAAGTCTTCCAAAAAATTGAAGAAGAAGCAATACTTCCAAACACATTTTATGAGGCCAACATAACCCTCATACCAAAACCAGGCAAGGATGGCACAAAAAAAGAAAACTACAGACCAATATCTCTAATGAATACAGATGCTAAAATACTAAACAAAATACTAGCAAATCGAATACAACAACATATTAAAAAAATAATACATCATGATCAAGTGGGATTCATCCCAGAATCTCAAGGATGGTTCAACATACGTAAAACGGTTAATGTAATACACCATATCAACAAAACAAAGAACAAAAACCACATGATCTTATCAATAGACGCAGAAAAGGCTTTCGATAAAATACAACACAATTTTATGTTTAAGACTCTCAACAAAATGGGTATAGCAGGAAAATATCTCAACATGATAAAGGCCATATATGATAAACCATCAGCTAACATCATATTAAATGGCACTAAACTGAAGGTTTTCCCCCTTAAATCAGGAACAAGACAGGGTTGTCCACTCTCTCCACTCTTATTTAATGTGGTACTAGAGGTTCTAGCCAGAGCAATCAGACAAGACAAAAAAATAAAAGGCATCCATATCGGAAAAGAAGAAGTAAAGGTATCACTTTTTGCAGATGATATGATCCTATACATCGAAAACCCCAAAGAATCCACAAAAAGACTACTAGAAACAATAAGCCAATACAGTAAGGTCGCAGGATACAAAATTAACATACAGAAGTCAATAGCCTTTCTATATGCCAACAATGAAACAACTGAGAAGGAACTCAAAAGAATAATCCCCTTCACGATTGCAACAAAAAAAATAAAATACTTAGGAATAAACATAACAAAGAATGTAAAGGACTTATATAATGAAAACTATAAACCATTGTTAAGGGAAATCGAAAAAGATATAATGAGATGGAAGAATATACCTTGTTCTTGGCTAGGAAGAATAAATATAATCAAGATGGCTATATTACCCAAAGCAATATACAAATTTAATGCAATTCCCATCAAACTTCCAATGACGTTTTTTAAAGAAATAGAGCAAAAAATCATCAGATTTATATGGAACTATAAAAAACCCCGAATAGCCAAAGCAATTCTGAAGAAAAAGAATGAAGTTGGGGGCATAACAATACCTGACTTCAAACTCTATTATAGGGCCACGACAATCAAAACAGCATGGTATTGGCAGAAAAATAGACACTCAGACCAATGGAACAGAATAGAAAGTCCAGAAATAAAACCACATATATATAGTCAAATAATTTTTGATAAAGGGGCCAACAACACACAATGGAGAAAAAAAAGCCTCTTCAATAAATGGTGCTGGGAAAACTGGAAAGCCACATGCAAAAGAATGAAACTGGACTACAGTCTCTCCCCCTGTACAAAATTAACTCAAAATGGATCAAAGATCTAAACATAAGACCTGAAACAATTAAGTACATAGAAGAAGACATAGGTACTCAACTCATGGACCTGGGTTTTAAAGAGCATTTTATGAATTTGACTCCAATGGCAAGAGAAGTGAAGGCAAAAATTAATGAATGGGACTACATCAGACTAAGAAGTTTTTGCTCAGCAAGGGAAACTGATAACAAAATAAACAGAAAGCCAACTAAATGGGAAATGATATTTTCAAACAACAGCTCAGATAAGGGCCTAATATCCAAAATATACAAAGAACTCATAAAACTCAACAGCAAACAAACAAACAATCCAATAAAAAAATGGGAAGAGGATATGAATAGACACTTCTCCCAGGAAGAAATACAAATGGCCAACAGATATATGAAAAGATGCTCATCTTCTTTAGCTATTAGAGAAATGCAAATCAAAACGGCAATGAGATACCACCTCACACCTGTTCGATTAGCTGTTATTAGCAAGTCAGGTAATAGCAAATGTTGGAGAGGCTGTGGAGAAAAAGGAACCCTCATACACTGTTGGTGGGAATGTAAAGTAGTACAGCCATTATGGAAGAAAGTATGGTGGTTCCTCAAAAAACTGCAAATAGAACTACCTTATGACCCAGCAATCCCTCTACTGGGTATATATCCCCAAAACTCAGAAACATTGATACGTAAAGACACATGCAGCCCCATGTTTATTGCAGCATTGTTCACAGTGGCCAGGACATGGAAACAACCAAAAAGCCCATCAATAGATGACTGGATAAAGAAGATGTGGCACATATACACTATGGAATACTACTCAGCCATAAGAAATGATGACATCGGAACATTTACAGCAAAATGGTGGGATCTTGATAACATGATACGAAGCGAAATAAGTAAATCAGAAAAAAACAGGAACTGTATTATTCCATATGTAGGTGGGACATAATAGTGAAACTAAGAGACATTGATGAGAATGTGGTGGTTACGGGGGGGAGGGGGGAATGGGAGAGGGATAGGGGGTGGGAGGGGCACAAAGAAAATAAGATAGAAGGTGACAGAGGACAATCTGACTTTGGGTGGTGGGTATGCAACATAATTGAACGACAAGATAACCTGGACTTGTTATCTTTGAATATATGTATCCTGATTTATTGATGTCACCCCATTAAAAAATAAAATTATAAAAAAAAATAAAAAAAAAATAATAATACATCATGATCAAGTGGGATTCATCCCAGAATCTCAAGGATGGTTCAACATACGTAAAACAGTTAACGTAATACACCATATCAACAAAACAAAGAACAAAAACCACATGATCTTATCAATAGATGCAGAAAAGGCTTTCGATAAAATACAACACAATTTTATGTTTAAGACTCTCAATAAAATGGGTATAGAAGGAAAATATCTCAACATAATAAAGGCCATATATGATATACCATCAGCCAACATCATATTAAATGGCGTAAAACTGAGGACTTTCCACCTTAAATCAGGAACACGACAGGGGTGTCCACTCTCTCCACTCTTATTTAACGTGGTCCTAGAAGTTCTGGCCAGAGCAATCAGACAAGACAAAGAAATAAAAGGCATCCATATCGGAAAAGAAGAAGTAAAGGTATCACTTTTTGCTGATGATATGATCCTATACATCAAAAACCCAAAGGACTCCACAAAAAGATTACTAGAAACAATAAACCAATACAGTAAGGTCGCAGGATACAAAATTAACATACAGAAGTCCATAGCCTTTCTATATGCCAACAATGAAATATTACAAAACGAACTCAAAAGAATAATCCCCTTCACGATTGCAACAAAAAAATAAAATACCTAGGAATAAACATAACAAAGAATGTAAAGGACCTATATAAAGAAAACTACAAGGCATTGCTAAGAGAAACAGAAAAAGACACAATGAGATGGAAAAATATTCCTTGTTCTTGGATAGGAAGAATAAATATAATTAAAATGGCCATATTACCCAAAGTAATATATAAATTTAATGCAATTCCCATCAAAATTCCTATGACATTTTTTAAAGAAATGGAACAAAAAATCATCAGATTTATATGGAACTATAAAAAACCCCGAATAGCCAAAGCAATCCTAAGGAAAATAAATGAAGCTGGGGGCATTACAATACCTGACTTTAAACTGTATTATAGGGTCACAATAATCAAAACTGCATGGTATTGGCAGAAAAATAGACACTCAGACCAATGGAACAGAATAGGAAGCCCAGAAATAAAACCACATATATATGGTCAAATAATCTTTGATAAAGGGGCCAACAACACAAAATGGAGAAAAGAAAGCCTCTTCAACAAATGGTGTTGGGAAAACTGGAAAGCCACATGCAAAAGAATGAAACTCGACTACAGCCTGTCCCCGTGTACTAAAATTAATTCAAAATGGATCAAAGACCTAAATATAAGATCTGAAACAATAAAGTACATAGAAGAAGACATAGGTACTAAACTCATGGATCTGGGTTTTAAAGAACATTTTATGAACTTGACTCCAATGGCAAGAGAAGTGAAGGCAAAGATAAATGAATGGGACTACATCAGAATTAAAAGTTTTTGCTCAGCAAGAGAAACTGATATCAAAATAAACAGACAGCCAACTAAATGGGAACTGATATTTTCAAACGACAGCTCAGATAAGGGCCTAATATCCAAAATTTACAAAGAACTCATAAAACTCAACAACAAACAAACAAACAATCCAATAAAAAAATGGGAAGAGGACATGAACAGACACTTCTCCCAGGAAGAAATACAAATGGCCAACAGATATATGAAAAGATGCTCAGCTTCATTAGTTATTAGAGAAATGCAAATCAAAACTACAATGAGATACCACCTCACCCCTGTTAGATTAGCTATTATCAACAAGACGGGTAATAACAAATGTTGGAGAGGCTGTGGAGAAAAAGGAACCCTCATACACTGTTGGTGGGAATGTAAAGTAGTACAACCACTATGGAGGAAAGTATGGTGGTTCCTCAAAAAACTGCAAATAGAACTACCTTATGACCCAGCAATCCCTCTACTGGGTATATACCCCAAAACCTCAGAATCATTGATACGTAAAGACACATGTAGCCCCATGTTCATAGCAGCACTGTTCACAGTGGCCAAGACATGGAAACAACCAAAAAGCCCTTCAATAGAAGATTGGATAAAGAAGATGTGGCACATATACACTATGGAATACTACTCAGCCATAAGAAATGATGACATTAGATCATTTATAGCAAAATGGTGGGATCTTGATAACATTATAAGGAGTGAAATAAGTAAATCAGAAAAAAACAAGAACTACATGATTCCATACATTGGTGGAACATAAAAACGAGACTAAGAGACATGGACAAGAGTGTGGTGGTTACCAGGGGTGGGGGGAGGGAGGACGCAGGAGGGAGGGAGGGAGAGATTTAGGGGGAGGGGGAGGGGCACAGAGAAAACTAGATAGAGGGTGACGGAGGACAATCTGACTCTGGGCGAGGGGTATGCAACATAATTTGGTGACAAGATAACCTAGACATGTTTTCTTTGAATATATGTACCCTGAATTATTAATGTCATCCCATTAACATTAATAAAAATTTATAAAAAAAATTACTAATAAAATCACTAAATTATACACTCATAAAGACCAGGTCCTTGCCTGTTTTTAATTATCTTTTATCTCCAAAATCTGCCACAGTGCCTAACCACCGATAGATATTATTTAAATAAAGAGATAAATGAAACAAGTAAATCATCTACATTTTTAAACTGCTGTTGTAAAAGAAAGCATGAAAACACTTCTACCAATGACATATGTGTGACTGAGATCAATTAGAAACATCCTCAAAAATGTGCACTCTTAGTATTTTGAAAATGGCTCTATTTTGGTGAGATACGTTGCCAAGCCAGACCTCAAAAGCCCCTCAATTTTGAATTAGAAGGGAAAAAACAGCCAATCTCTAAATATGCTAACTATAAGATATGATTCCATGACTTGGGTTAGGGGGAAAGGGAGAGAAATAAATTGCTAAAGGATGAATGTCACAAGCACCTGGTCCTTGATTTACCAACCAGGATGCCCCATGACAAAGCTCCCAGATGGTTTATGCTCCAGGTGAGAAACTTTATTCAAAGTGAATTTGATTAAAGTTTCTATTCACATCCCCTTTCCTCTCTCAGGTCCAGGCAGGCTTTCTTCTCTGGTCTGGTACCGAAACAGTGCTGGAGCTTTAAATCAAGTGGTAAGAACATGAGATGCTGGTTGCTCTTGATTTTACTATCGCATACTCCAGACTTTACTATCTCATACAGGAGACTCCAAAGCTTAAAGACTTTTCCATTAAATCAAAGGCGGCCTCTGAATCAACCTCATCTACAAAACTTTTGCTTGGGGAAACTGTCATATTCTCATAAATCCAGTATGAATATCTTTATAAAAAAGTCTGTTGTCCAGATATTTTCAAACTTCCCAAGTCCTGCTTGTATAAAGTGTGAATGTTCCATGTTAACATAAGGTACTCCTGTACTCTGAGCATGGAGTAACTCAAGACCCTGACAAACTTGTATGTTATCCAAAATACGTTTGCAGATTTTTCCCTCTTGTCTATAAAATAGCTTTAAAGGAAATGGCTTGTTCCATAAATATAACTGTCAAGTATTTAAATGGCTTGCACTTCATCATCATCATCACCAAAATCATAAAGTTTCTATTTTGTCCAGGGTTGGGGTCATAGTATACTCAGCCTATTCAACATATATTTGAGTAACACACAGAAAAGATGCAGCCACTAGGTTTTTATCCCTAAAGGGACCATAACATCCCGTTATTTCCAAATATAATTTCTGTATCAGAAGTGTGATGGTTAATTTTACATCTCAATTTGACGGAGTCATTGGATGCCCAGATATTTGGTCACACATTATTTAGTGTTTCCATGAGTGTTTTGGGGGGAGATTAACATTTAAATCAGTAGACAGGCTAAAGCAGATTGCCCTCCATAATGTGAGTGCACCTCATCCAATCAGATAAAGGCCTGAATAGAACAAAAAGTCTGACTCTTCCCTGAGTAACAAAGAATTCTTTCTCCTTGGTGGTCTTTGAATTGGTACATTGGCTTTTTCCTGCCTTTGCTCAAACTGAGACATTGAAATTTTGAGCCTACTAGTTTTTGATCTGGAACTACACTACCTATTGGCTCTACTGGGCCTCCAGCTTTGCCAACTCACCCTGCAGCACTTGAAACTTGCCAACTTTCATAACAACATGAGCCAGTGCCTTTTAGTAAATCTCTGTCTCTTTCTATACATATTCTATTGGTCTGCTGTTCTGAAGATCCTGTCTAATACCACACATAAGATTCAACATATAAGATTTTATCTGCTGATAGAGGATTTGTAGGAAATAGCAGAGTAGAAAACACCAGAAATCTGTCTCCCAAACCAGACAACAATCTCACTGACAGAATTTCTCTGATGTAACTATTTTGGAACTTGGGAATTTGCTGAAGGCTTACAACTTTTATGAAAAGAGACTTGGATAGTAAATTGCAGTTAATTTCAGTCAATTTCAAGCTCTTAGAACAGTAGCAGTTACCATTCCCTATCCTCAGCTCCATGACAGGAAACTGTGCGCATATTCCTTGAGCAACTTGCACACAGTTTGCAGGAGCAAGGGTAAGCAAGAAGTGCCTTATCTTCTAAACACTGAAAATCTGTGCTCTGCTCATTAACTCTGCTTCTGATCACAGAGGTGCAGACAAAGAGAAAGGCAGCCATTGTTGTTGAACCTTCACCTATTGTCTCAAGTTCTGCCCCTCCCAGCCAAAGTGACTTCCAGGGAATTTGAAGGGCCATCATTCTTCCCCACCTTCGTTTTTTACTTTTTCCCCATTTAGAAGCCAGATAGTAGGGAGAACAACTTTCAAAATGTGAACAAAAAGGGGAGTTCTATGAAAAGTAACCTCACAGGGTGATCTGATAATAAATTCCTAACTGAGCAGGTAATGGTGAATAGTCAGTTCCCAGACATATAATTTTTTAATAAAATATTATCATGCCTTAAGCAAGCCCTGTCCATTGTTCCTATGCATCTAGGTTGGCATACCTTAGAACAAGTCCCAAGAGAACACAGAATCTTGCTAACTATCCTGTAATCTAATCCCCACCTTGCTCACCTTTGTATAATCTTCCTTATGTTCCCTCATTAATATAAAATTCATAAAAGAAGCTGAAAAACTGTTATTTTCCAAAACATTTGAGATCTTGCTCCCCAGTGTATGTCATCATTTTGGCTGAAATAAACTCATACAAATTCTCTACTGATTTGGATGTTCTTACACTAAGAAAAAAAAAGTGCATAAATGAGAAAAATTATAAAATAATCATGCATACCCAGGGAAAGCTCAGAAAAGACCTGAGACCTTAAATTTTTATATATCAGGCTGACCCTTGGCACAAAGACATCCTACACAACCAAAAATAAAAACAATAACAAAGAAACAGCATAACCTGGGGAAGGAGAAGAATCTGATTTCCATGGTTATAATATTATTAAATTCAAATATCCAGTGTGTAACAAGAAAGCATAAGGCATACAAAGAAATAAAGTATGGTACATTTAAAGAAAAAATTAAAAACACTGTCCCTGAAAAGACCTAATGACAGGTCTCCTAAACAAAGACTTTAAAACAACTATCTTAAAGATGTTCAAAGAACTAAAGAAATATGTGGAGAAACTCAAGAAAATAATATATGAACAAAATGGAAAATCAATAAAGAGAAAGTTTTTAAAATCCAAAAAGAAATTCTGAAGCTGAAAAATACATTAACTGGAATGAAAAAATTTACTACAAGGATTCAAAGTCATATGTAAAGACAGAAGAAAGTATTAGTGAACTTGAAGATAGAACAATAAAAATTATCAAGTATGAAGAATAGAAAGAAAAAAAGATTGAAGAAAAGTAAACAAAGCAGAAGGGACCTGTGAAATACCATAAAGTTAATCCTATAGAAATAAGATGTGCAAAGAAAATATAGGACTTTTACATTCAATTAACAGACTTTTGATTCTTTCCAAGATGTTGGCCAACAAATATCTGAAGCTGTAAAACAAAGTAAAAGTTTATTTAGGATCTTAAATAATTCAAATCCAGGAGACACAGAATCAAGTAACAGCCCAAACTGCGCTTCAAAGAAAGTTAGGATTTATAAAACCCACAAACATTGTAGAAGAGAAAATTCTTCCAATTGGTTGTCTAAATTGGTCTGACAACTAATTCAAAAAGAATTAGTCAGGTCTTGGTCGTGAGACTCTGAGGTAAGCAAGCTCAAAGATGTCCCTATACAGGCAAATATAGAAGTCCAAGAGTTCAAGCTTCATTTAGGTCTCCTATGCAAATTAAGTCTACTAACTGGTGAACCTGATAGGCTCCTTCAAAGATGAACAATACAGGTTAGCATAGTGAAGAAGAAGTAATGTTCAGGATGTGATCTCACAGCTGGTTCAAATGTTCATGGAGGAACAAGCATTAACCAACCCCTTCATGACCTTCCAGCCCCATTTTAGTTACACTGACATAAATGATTCTGTTATAGCAATCTCCATTCACATCTCCCTGTTCGTTTGTTTTTAAAGAGCTTTCCATAGAAAGCATCAATGATCAACCATTTTGGTACAGAATTATCCAAACTATTTGGTTTTTAGTCATCAGGAAGACTCATTCTCAGTGTGTCATGTCTCAAATGAGGATGGTGGGGGAGGTGTTATCAGAACAGAAGTCATAGTCATAGGAAAAATTGCCACATTTGAGTAAGAAGGAAGTTAGGAGAAGTATGTCTTAGGCATAGTCCTTACCTAGAATTGTCTTTTATTGGGATTTCCATTATGGTGAGGAGTCCTTCAGGAAGGATGTCTTGATTGATCATCTCTGATCTTCGTCCAACCATTATCTGAGTTTTTACAGGGTACTTATGAAACTTGGTTATACAAAACATCAACAGTTTGATAATGAAGTGCATCAAATAAATTCCTTTAATAATGGGAAAAACAATTTACAATCCAAACTTTAAAATAGCCCCAATCCCAGTTGGAAGCCAGCTAAAATTGTCAAGAAATTTAAATCATAACCTAAATTAGTGGCACCTGTGGAGAAACAAGAATACCCTCCCTTAAGGGTCTTCGAGAATTTTAAAATGTTGGTTGTTTCTGATTCTAATAGGCAAGTGGTATATATCCAGGTACAGCATGAGGTATCAGCTATGGTACAAATTCCTCCTTGGGCTGCAAGCAAATAATCTAAAGCAGTCCTGTTGCAGAGGGTACTCAAGGTAGGGAATTTAAAAATCTTTGTTGAGCTCTGAACTCTAGTGCAGCAATTTTAAACTGATGTGCCACAAGAATTTTTAAAACACAATGCCTGACTATTTAGTCAGTGGCACTGACCTTTTCCCCTTAGATTGTCAAATAAAAAAATTACAACAGCCAACTCAACATAGCTGTCTGGTGTGAATGAATCAAAATTATACCTTTTTTTTGTCAGATCAGCAAAAAATACGTTTTTGGGGTGCCACAAAATTTTAGGAATTATGTGTGTCATGAGATGAAAGTTTGAAAATTGCTATTCTAATGGTTTAGTAGGTTATTTCATTAATAGTTCTGGTTAGGTTTTGTGACATTACAGTATATCTAATTGAGCAGTGCCAAGGCTAGTCCATTAGACACTACAAGTCTAAGGAAGTGGCTACCTTCCCATATTAATCTCAAAATTCTACCTGCTCTCATGTTGAAATGATCAAGATTTAGCTACATATGAAAAGAGTTAAAAGAAATAAAACTGATGAAAATCAGGAGCTATAAATAAACACCATATTCTTATATTTAAAAATTATACAACTGGGTTTGTTTGCTAGTTTTTATATAAACTAGTGTTGGAATTAGGATAAAAGTACTACTTACATCCTCTGAAGTGCTAGACTCAGATTTACAAAGAGGCATAATAATATTCACCATGCAACTAGCTGTTCATGAAACTTTAATAGTTAATAGGACAAATTCCTTGTGAACATAGTACTAATGTGTAGCAAATTGTACCATAAATAAACAATTCAAATTTATAAGGGTAAAAACCCGATATCCCTGAATTTCAAAAGTCACCTCAATGTTAACTAAATATGGTTTCACTAAACTGTTATCCCATTAGAAAAGAGATTTTAATTACCCCTCCCTTTTCAAGGCCTCATCATCCTTCCAGAGGTGGAAAGAGAACAATTTAATTCCTCTACCATTTTGCTCATTCTCATAAATCTGATATAATGTTATTGCCATCTCAGCTAGGGTAGGTTTTCTAAAGGAGCCAGTGAATTGAATTTCTAGGTTCCAGAATATTGCTGGTATTTTATAACAAACTTGTCTCCCAAAAAGCCATGTCTCTGGTTGAAATATATTCCTGGGTCAATAATTGAGAACTTGAGACCAGCTGCCAATGAAGCCAGACTATTCCCTAACAGACAGGTAACAATTAATTTTCTCTATTAAATTAAAATTTTATAGTGAATAGGATCATGTCTCTTTCTTCCTCATTTACCCCTTCCAGCACCTAGTAAAGTGCTGGGCAAAGATATATGCTCAAGGAAATCATCAGTGAAGGGAAGAACAGAATTAATGGTGAATATGGTCATGGTGAAGCTGTATTTCACCCATCGCTCAAAAGGCAGATGCCAGAGTGAATCTCTAAAATTCTCACCGAAGAACAAACTCTTGTCCCCTATCACTGTTGAAAGGAGAACAAATTACTAGGACCTCTTTTGTTTCTTTCTAAGTCATAAATTTTTACCTTAACATGTTGCTCTAAATCACCTCAGTTGAGACCCAGGTTCTTTCCACTTGAATAACTGATCAGATATCAGTATAGAGCAGGGGTAGTCAACCTTTTTATACCTGCCACTCACTTTTGTATCTCTGTTAGTAGTAAAATTTTCTAACTGCCCACCGGTTCCACAGTAATGGTGACTTATAAAGTAGGGAAGTAACTTTACTTTATAAAATTTATAAAGCAGAGTTACAGCAAGTTAAAGCATATAATAATAATTACTTACCAAGTACTTTATGTCAGATTTTTGCTAAGTTTGGCAGAATAAATCTTTATAAAACAACTTATTCTAGTTAAATCTATATTTTTATTTATACTTTGGTTGCTCCACTACTGCCCACCATGAAAGCTGGAATGTCCACTAGAGGGTGGTAGGGACCAGAAAATCTTTCTAGCATAAGAAGCAAGATAAAAAGGAATATAATGTACTTTTTATAAAAACTAGCAGCATCTTATTCTACCAGGACATATAAATTTGGTCAGAAACAAAGGAATTTGCCTTATAGGTCCCAAATAGACCCTTATACAAGGAAAATATGAGGCTATAATTTTTCCTGAAAAATTATTTCCCCATTAGGTAGTGTGTGAAACTACTGAAATGTCCATTTCAGTGGCAGAGAGGCGGGAGTTTGTGAATAAGGCTATTTCCTGACATAGAGGCTTTATAGAGAGAGTTTGGGAAAATCAACAGTGAAGTCAGGGACAGTCAAGAAATTGCTAACAAGGCTAACTATGGGCCTGACCAGGTGGTGGCGCAGTGGGTAGAGATTCAGACTGGGACATGGAAGGCCCAGGTTCAAAATGCCGAGGTCGCTGGCTTAAGCATGAAGTCACTGGCTTGAGCATGGGATCATAGACATGACCCTATGGTCACTGGCTTGAGCCCAAAGGTCGATGGCTTGAACAAGGGGTCACTCGCTCTGCTATAGCCCCCCCCCCATCAAGGCACATATGAGAAAGCAATCAATGAACAACTAAGGAGACTAAGGAGCTGCAATGAAGAATTAATGCTTCTCATCACTCTCCCTTCCTGTTTGTCTGTCTCTATCTGTCCCTCCTTCTGTCTCTGTCTCACACACACACACACACACACACACACACACACACACACAGGAAGACTAACTATGGGATCATCAGTTTTACCAAAGGTAGAGGCAAGCATAAGATGACAAATTTAGCATTTAGACAGATTTCCTGCAAAGGCTAAGGTTTGAATACTGTATCATAATATTTTTATGCCAAGATTTTCCAAGGGTTAAAACAACAAAAATCAGGAAGTACTGCATAGTCAGAGGCTAATAATATGGGGTTATCAAAATATACTGTATTATTCTTGAACTCTTTCACAAACTCCTTACAATAGGTCATAAGGTCTCCTTTTAGCAAGACAGGGTCATACCTTCCTGGTCTAGACTCAAAGATCTCCCAGTGATGATTTCAAGAGGAGACAATACACACTTACTAAGGGAGAAGATCTTAGGTGAAGTAACATTAAGAAAGAACTTTAGGCCAAGGCAGATTAAAAGAGTCAATTAATTTTGCTAATTGAGTTGTGTTTGTTGCACTCATTTGTTCTACAAAGACAGAAGAATGGAAATGATAAATAGAGTGGAAATGTCATATTGGACAAATTTCACATACTTGGTACAGAATTTATCGTGGAAAGCAGGTTCACCAATCACTATGAAGCTCTGTGGGGATTCCCCAAGTTGGAGCATCTTTTCTAGAAGAATTTTAGCAACTTCTTCCACATGGGAATGCTTCCAGCCAATGAAAATCCATTCAAATCATCTCTAGCACATAGGTATCCTTGAGAGTGGCAACTGGATTAAAATCCACTTTTCAAATATTAATTCTAACATTTCAAATAGAAATTCTAGCATACCAGACAGGCCTAATTAGTTTAATTTTCCCTTTTGTAAGGTGAGATTCCTTATAAAGAATTCCAAAGATATTTTCAAGTTAAGATCAAGATGCCATATAAAATTTTAAATTGTCAAATATATATAATGTTTTAAAACACTGGGTCAAATAGAGATTGTGAGTCACTGTGGAAAAACATTTAATTTTCCATTTAATTATCCCAAACAAATCAGAAAGTTAAATGGCTGGAAGCAAAATTTACCTCTATTGTCATTAAAGGGATTTGGTTTACCTAAGCAATCAAAGATATTATGATGCAGAGCACAAGGAATTATCTTAATAAAACATAAAATCTTTATTTTCCCTTTATAATTATATTAAAAGCATACTAACAATACAGGAAAACTTTGTCCTTTTAACAGAGAGAGAAAACCAAATTCTAGTTTTGTATCAGTGTATTTTTATATTAAAAGTTAATTTAAATATATCTATTCCAATCTTGGTTACTTTGACCATACATAAGATTTATTTGGGGGGAGAATCAAGATGGTGGCAGAGTAGGTAAAAACTATACTCACCTCCTCCCAGAACCAAACTGGAAGCACAACTAAATTAAGGATGCATCATCCTGAATAAACAAATGAAGACTGCTGAATAGGAGTCTTAGAATTAAGGATTCACAGAAGAAGCCATATCCTGACTGGTAGGGAGGGCAGCAAGGATTCCAGAGTGATATCTCAGTTGTGGGGGAGGTTGGACTCCCATTGAGAAGTGTGGGGCCTAAACCCCAAGCTGGGTTCCACAGCCCAGAACACCAGAGCCTAGAAAAGGTGCCCATATAACATTCGGCTGGGAAAAGCAGCAGTGTATCTGCCAGGGAGAGACAGCTAGAGACACAAGTACCCTCTTAAGGGCCAACGCATAAAATACTAGAACTGATAAATGAATTCAGTAAAGTAGCAGGATACCAAATAAATATCCAGAAATTAGTTTAATTGTTATATACCAATAATACAATATCAGAAAGGGAGGCTAATAAAACAATCCCAGTCACAATTGCTTTAAAAAGAATAAAATACATAGGAATAAATTTAACCAAGCATGTAAAAGACCTGTATTCAGAAAATTACAAAGTAAATTGAAGAAGATGCAAAAAGGATGCATATATCATGTTCATGGATAGAAATTAACATTAGTAAAATGTCCATACTACCCAAAGCAATCTATAAATTCAATGCAATTCCTATGTAGATATCAATGGTATATTTCACAAGACTAGAACAAATATTCCAAAAATGCATATGGAAACACAAAAGACTCCAAATAGCAACAGCAATCCTGAGAAAGAAGAAAGTTGGAGGAATCAGGCTGATATCAAACTGTTCTACAAACCATAATAATCAAAACAGAATAATACTGGCATAAAAATAAAACAATAGATCAATAAAACAGAATGGAGAGCCCAGAAATAAACCCACTCCTTTAGAGTTCTCATTAATATTTGTCAAATGAAACAAGAACATGTAATGGGGTAAAGAAAATCTATTCAATAATTGGTATTGGAAAAATTGGATATATATATGCAAAAAAAAATGAAATTGACCAACTTCTTACACCATACACAGTAAGGATTAAAAAGGATTCAAAAAGGATTAAAACCTTAAATATTAGACTTGAAACCATAAAAATCCTAGAAGAAAAAGCAGTACAATCTTAGGCATTTCTCGTAGCAATATTTTTCCTGATATATCACTTTGGGCAAGGGAAACAAAAATTAATACTAAACAAGTGGCACTACATCGAGCTAAAAAGTTTTTGCACAGCAAAAGAAACCATCAACAAAATGAAAAGATGACCCACTGAATGGGTGGACATACTCACCAATACATCTGGTAAGGTTTTAATATCCAAAATTTAAATAAAACTTATAAAACTCAATACAAAAAAAACCCCCACAAACAATCCAATTAAGTTATGGACAAAGAATATGAATAGCCTGACCTGTGGTGGCGCAGTGGATAAAGCGTCGACCTGGAAATGCTGAGGTCGCCGGTTCGAAACCCTGGGCTTGCCTGGTCAAGGCACATATGGGAGTTGATGTTTCCAGCTCCTCCCCCCTTCTCTCTCTCTCTCTCTCTCCTCTCTCTCTCTCTCTCTCTGTCTCTCCCTCTCCTCTTTAAAATGAACAAATAAATAAAATAGAAATAAAAAGAATATGAATAGACACTTCTCTGAAGTCACTCCAATAAATTCAATAACTTTAAAAAAATAAAAATAAGATTATGGGACTTCAGTAAGCAATTCCTTCAATCTTAAAAAAAAAAAAAATCTTTTCCAAGATTCCTTTTCCATAAACCTTCTGCAACTTCCATAAATCTACAACTTTCACAAACACTTCAGCTTTTGGTCTTATCTTTTTCTTTTCTTGTTCTGAAGCAATCATTTTACCTTAGGACAAAATTACTCTCCTTCCCTTCAATAAAGGTGCAGTTCCATGCCTCATATTTTCTTTTACCAAACACACATATCTTATTTTCCATTTACAATCATTTTCCATCATCATAACATCTTCATTTTAATTCTCATTACTTTCCAAGAGACCCCATCTGTTAACATCCTAATCGGATTTTGTCGGAAATATTTGGATCTTTTTTGTGTGTGCTATTTTTTTAAATTTAGAAATAAAATTTAATGGGGTGACATTGATCAACAAGAGTACATAGGTTTCAGGCAAACATCACCACAGCACCTGAAGTGTTGATTGTGTTGTGTGGCCATTACCCAAAGCCAAATCACCTTCTGTCACCTCATATTTGTTCGTCTTTACTCCCTCGACAACCACTTCACTGTTATCTATGTCCATGAGTCTCAGTTTTACACCCTACCTATGTGTGAAAACATATACTTCTTAGCTTTTCTGATGTACTTATTTCACTCAGTATAATGTTCTCAAGGTCTATCCATATTGTCGTAAATGGCAATATATCATCAGGAAATGTTTGGCTTGAAATCTGAGGCCTCCTCGCCTTGCAAAATGGCACACTAAGGTACCCAATTTACAACCCGGCTTTCCCACTTTGTCTGCTAGCCCCAAATCTACCAGACAGAGCAGTGGACAATCACGTCCATTTTTAGCTCGCCTTTAAAGTTTGATTTAACTCATCATTTAACTTAAATTGGCAGACTTTAAGGATCTGAGTAAGCAAAAGATTTTAGAAACCATTTACTGAAAAGTTCCACTGAGAAACTCTTATCCCACTTACCTCTAGTTAAACTATTTGTTTTTCTAATCACATTTAGCTGAATCCTGGAGATTTTGTGAGACTTTAAAGTGATTAGCCATCATCAAGTTATTTTTCTTGCTGACAAATTTTGTATCAGAAACACTATGAGCTTATTTGATCAGTAAGCCCAGGTAGAATGAGGATGGTGTGTCTGCATTATTTTACAGCACTAATAACTCTAAAGGTCTGCCTGTTTTAATTTAACCAATAACCTGAAGCTAGCTTTTATTTACTAAAAACTGATCTTGAATCCCATACAACACTTAAGTTCTTGCTGGCTCCTACTATGGTATTATTGTCCAGTTCCCAACCTAAAATCTATGAAGGTAAAAATGAATCTGTCCATTTTGGGGGCACTATGTCAGTCAGCATTCACTGATGATGTCAAAAAGAGCAACCAATTAGGTCTGGCCTTGAACTCTTCTGGATCCCTCATTGTGTTCTCTGTCCAGCTTCTGCCCGTCCATACAGTCCTGTCACTCTTTCCCTGACCCTCTCTGCCCCAATCACATTGGCTTCCTCAATGTTCCTTTAACACCCTGGCTTGCTCCATTCTCAGGGCCTTTGGACTACTGTTCCCTCTGAAGTCATGGCTTGCTTCCTCTCTATTCAAGTCTTTGCACTGATGTCACTTTCTCTAAAACACATTATTTTACCATCTTTTTTTTTTTTTTGTATATATATTTTTCTGAAGTTGGAAACAGGGAGGCAGTCAGACAGACTCCCGCATGCGCCCGACCAGGATCCATCTGGCATGCCCACCAGGGGGCAATGCTCTGCCCATCTGGGGCATTGCTCTATTGCAACCAGGGCCATTCTAGCACCTGAGGCAGAGGCCATGGAGCCATCCTCAGCGCCCGGGCCAACTTTGCTCCAATGGATCCTTGGCTCTCCAATGGAAGGAGAGGGGGCGGGGTGGAGAAGCAGATGGGCACTTCTCCTGTGTGCCCTGGCTGGGAATCAAACCCGGGACTCCTGCATGCCAGGCCGATGCTCTACCACTGAGCCAACTGGCCAGGGCTCTTTTACCATCTTTTTTAAAACTTCACACCTCTCTTGAGCTCCCACACTCCTTTCTTGCTTTATGTTCATGGTAAGTATCACCATCCAATATATCATATATTTTACTTATTTGTTTGGTTTATTGTCTGAGTCCCACCTTGAGAATGTAGGCTCACTGTAGAGATTAAGGCTGTCAAATAGTGCAGAATTAATGTGGTATTTGCTCTGTGACCTTGGGATTTGATGAAGTACATAAAAGCCTTAAGTAAGTTTGAGCAATGAATGGTACAATAAACACTTAATAAATTTTTGAGGGGGATGGAGTCAGTACCAGACCTCCCCCCATCCACTTACAACCTCCACTTTTCAGATTTCCATATTTGCCCTCTTTCTCTGTGTCTACTGGCTTTCTTTTTAAAACTCCAAAGGCACTCTGAATGACAAGGATGTCCTATTTTTTTGCCAAAAATTTATTGAGTGCCTACTTAAATTTTATATTAGTGAAGGTCACTCAATCTGCTGTACCAAAAACATTTCAGCCAAATATAAGTTTCCCCTGAGGCTATCAGCCCAGTGTGGTGTACCCAGCTGGCAGGGCGGTCTTTCCCATGGCGGGACTTCAGGACCCAGGCCTCTCCGGTCTTACAGCTTCACTTCCCTGTGAGTGGCTCAGCATCCAGGTAGGCAAGAAAAGAGAGGGCGAAACAGGAATAACGGATGCCTAACCACCCTGACCACATGCCATTTCTGCTCACATACCACCATGGATCAGAACAAGATCAGGGTATAAGTGAACACAAAAAACGATGGAAATTATACTCCCTGCCTGGGTAACTGCTTCCCTGTGCCAGTTCAACACCATGGAAGGAAAAGCATAGATCCTTTCAGACAGTTAGCTGTCTCTATCATGCATGCCACATGTGGTATTCTCATATATAATACATTGTTTCCTTAATTCTTTCATCATCCCCATCAGGTATTAATATAGTTGTCATTGTATAGAAGCGGAGATGGACACTCACAGGGATGAACTGACTTCCCAAGGTTTTAGAATATGATTTCATTCACAGAGATTTGCAGTTTAAACATGAGATTTCTTTATTGAGATATAATTCACATCCCATACAATTCTCTGACTTAGAGAATACAGTTCAGTGATTTTTACTATGTTCAAAGAGTTGTACAATTATCACCATGATTGATTTAAAAACATATTTTTTACCTCAAAAAGAAATCTTGTACTAATTAGAATTTCCTCCCCATTTCCTCCAAGCCCCTTCCAGCCCTAAGCAATCCCTAATCTACTTTCTGCCTCTGGACATTTGATTTAAATGGAATCAGATCATATGTGGTCTTTTGTGACTGACTTTGCATGTTGTCAAGGTTCATCCATGTTGTAGCATAAACAGGCATTTTATTGCCCAACAATATTCCATATGCCACATTTTGTTTATGCATTCATCAGTTGATGAAGACTTTTGTTTCCATTTTTAGCTATCATGCTAAATATGAATAATACTGCTATGAACATCTTTGAACAAGTTTCTGTCTGAACATACGTTTTTCTTTTGCTTGAGTACATAGCTAAGAATGGAATGGCTGTGTCATATGCTAACCTATGTGTAGGAAGGTCTCAATTTATCTGCATCCTCCACAACACTTGTGATTATTTATCTGTTTTATTATACAGAAACTTATATTTTGAAACATGACTATTTCTGGCAACTTCAAGACTTAGGATTGTGGTGCAGTCCCCCCAGTAAAAAACTAGATACTGAGACAGAGGCTTACGGAAAATTTTAAAGCATGTAGGGTGTCTTCTGTGGTCTTTCTCCCAGACACGCACAGCCTTTGACAGCTATCTAAATTCCCAGGAACCTAAAGCTGTGGCTCTCTGTGAATGCTTTCTCCTTGTGCTCACTTTATGTTCCAGACTTTTCCAATTGCTCCTTTCTTGACACACCACAATAAATAATTGAGTACAGGAAGTTTTGAGCCTTTTGTTTCGACCCATCCATTTTGACCCTGTGCACTTTCTGCTGAGAATTTATTGACCCCTGTGTTTAGGTGTAGAAACTTTTACATCAAAGTTTTGCTTACATGAATAAATATTTATTTAAGGAGTATTTTTAGAGCTAATTTCTATTAAGCTACTTTAATTCCTTGATAAAATTTTCATTCCAAGGTATTAAGACATTTCTAATTTTTTCCATTTTGATTTTTAATTTACTAAAATTCTTTTTATTGGAATCAATTAATTTCCACATACGGTTTAAATGTAAATGTTATTAATTTGGTTTTTTCCCTTGTTGCTCATAACAAAATTTTACTGATTATAGTTTCAGCAATTGCAAGTTTTCTTTTATAGCCATTATTTGTACCAAATCCAATTGTCTCAGGTCAAATTATTCATACCTAAATTTAGTCAAATAATTGGATTCTTCTGTCAATTTTTATGCAATAATAAAGTTTAACATGTGCCCATTTAGCTGTTAGCAGTGTTATGTAAGTGTTAATTACTTCTGCCAAGTACAAGTTTTCCCCATTCAATATTTGTATGCTTCATTGTATCAAGACATATTCCTTAGTCAGATTTTCATCTTTAACAAATGTTACCATGTGTAGTTTTTTGTTTTTGTTTTTGTTTTTCTGAAGTGAGAAGTGGAGAAGCAGACAGACAGATTCCCACATGCACCCAACTGGGATCCCCCTCATGCCCACTACAGGGCAATACTCAGCCAATCTCAGGTGTTGCTTCACTACAACCGGAGCCACTCTAGCGCCTGAGGCAGAGGCCCTGAAGCCATCCTCAGCACCCAGGACAACTTAGCTCCAATGGAGCCTTGGCTGTGGGAAGGGAAGAGAGAGATAGAAAGAAAGAAGAGGGGGAAAAGGTGGAGAAGCAGATGGGCACTTCTCCTGTGTGCCCGGGCCAGGAATCGAATCCAGGACTTCCACATGCCAGGTCGTCACTCTACCACTGAGCCAACTGGCCAGGGCCTACCATGTGTAGTTTTAACTGTTGTCATTTTTTTTTTGTATGTACTGACCATTCCTGCCAATAATAGATACATTACATGAATTCAACAAAGGATCATTTGGGTGGGGTTTTATTTTCTGTTTTAGCTAACTCATAAGAAAACTTTGAGAAGTTGCACTTAGCTATGACAAAGTTGCTCTGCTCTGTGGAATTCCTCTGTATTGCTGCCCTAATTCTTTAACATATTTCCAATTGATTTGTGAACTCTGTACTAACTACTCACGCTGATGGCAGAGCAAAGAGCAAATGATGGGATTGGAATTTCTTTTGGTCAATATTCTTAGATCAAGATATTCTAGGAGTTAAAATAATCCAGTGTCAGAAAATTAATCTGTTCAACATGTTTCATACCTAGCCCATTATTGAAATCATCTGGAGAATGTTTTTTAAACATACAGTTTCCTAATCTGTCTCTTCCCATCTCTGTCTGTTCATGACTAGCAAACTGTCACCTACTATGTCTGGGATAGGTTCCCAACACCTGTAACTTTTTTTAAAGTTCCTCCAGTAACTCTCATTTATATCCATGAAGGTTTGGGAGTCTTCTGGGCTAAGTGATACCCAGAAGGGGGCTGTCCACATGGGTCATACAAATGTCAGAACATATAATTTTTAATAGAGATATAATTGATGTATAGCATTATAGTAATTTTACATAATGATGATACGTTTATATGTTTCAAAATGATCCTTTCATCACCACACATTGTTACAGAATTGTTTTTCTTGTGATGAAAGCTTTGAAGTTCTACTCTCTTAGCAACTTTCAAATATATGATGCAGTATTCAAATATATGATGCCATATTATTAACTATAGTCACACTGTTGTACATTACACCCCAGGACTTCTTTATTTTATAAGTAAAAGTTTGTGCCCTTAGACCACTTTCACCCATTTGGCCCACGCACCACCACCACCATCATCCTGCCTTGCCTCTGACAACCACCGATCTGCTCTCTGTGTCTATGAGTTACCTTTTTATTTATAAGTTGTATAAGTTTTTAACTTGAAATTAAAAAAAAATAAGGCATTAAGGAGGAGAGGGAAGACTGCTGGTCAACAAAAAAGAATGGATGGGTGTACCAACTAGAAGGGCCTGGTAAAGATATACAAAGCAAGCAAACAGTAGTTGTTAATTTGGGGATTGAGAGAAGGAAGTGGAAGTGAAACCATGCATTTCAGCTCTGGCCAGTTGGCTCAGTGCTAGAGTGTTGGCCTGGCATGTGGCAGTCCCAGGTTCAATTTTCAGTCTGGTTGCACAGGAGAAGCAACCATCTGCTTCTCCACCCCTCCCCCTCTTGCTTCTCCCTTTCTCTCTCTCTTTCTCTCCCTGCTCCTGCAGCCATTGCCCAACTGGAGGGAGTTGGCCCCAGGTTCTGAGAATGGCTCCATGGTCTCTGCCTCAGGTGCTAAGAAGAGCACAGTTGCTAAGCAATGGAGCAATACCCTATATTGGAAAAGCATCACCCCCTAGTGGGTTTTCTGGATGGATCCCAGTTGGGTGCATGTGAGAGTCTGTCTCTCTGCCTCCCCTCTTCTCACTGAATAAATAAAAATAAATAAAATAAAATAAAATAAAGAGTCTAAGTTCTCAAACCTTAGCCACTATCAGGTCCATCCTCTTTTGTGGCCCTTGTTCTGTGTTTCCTGGTATGGGGCTACCTTTTAAAGGGGATAGGTTGGGGGAAATGGTGCCCTTCTCAGTCACTAAATCATCAGGTAACTTGAATCAACCCATATGACTCTTGGTCGACAATTCAAGATAGAAAATAAGTCGAATTTATTTTCTGTGATTCAACTTATTTTCTATTTTTTAAGATGCCCATTCACATGAAAAGCAAAATGAGGTCAGAGAAGTGGCGCCATGAGGGGTGCTCCCAATATCTCCCCCTGAAATTTCAACAAATTCAACAACTAGAGACAGGAAAACAATCTCAAGAGCATCTGAAATACACATACACCAAACAAAGGTACAATTGGGCAAAAAAGGTGGCTGAGAGAGATGACGTCAGAGTAATGGCAGAGTAGGAAGCGATAACGATAAATCTCCCCCAAACCTCAACAAGATCTTCAACCAGAAACAGGAAAACCTATCCTTGGAGCCTCCAGATGTTTCACAATACACCCAAAGGTATGATCGAGCGAAAAATTGGCTAAATATATAACCAAACCCCGAAGGAAATACGGAGTAAGAAATGCTCCGCCTTCCTCACTAACCTAAACAGGGCGATTTTCACTGGAAACTGAGAATATAGAAACTAAGGCGGGCAAAGGGGGTGAATAGATCCAGGCCGCGGCACAAATGGCCGAACAAGGCTGTGGCACAGAGATCCAAGCCAAGGAAAAACTGTTCCTGTGACAACCTGGGCAATACAGCTAACACTCGCACCAAACCCAGACAAAGAAAGACAAGCGGGGCAGCCATTTTACCTGATCCCCTGGTAGGTGCATAGTGGGCGAGAGATTCCTTCCAAAGCCCCCGGAGGGTGCGCCCGTGTTACTCCACAGAGAGGCAGAGTCAGAGGCCTTTGTGTGGACCGAAAGCCTCCGGACTGCCCCAGCACCCGGGGAGAGCCGCACACAGGGAGGAAGCGAGAGCTAATTCCAACACTGGAACTTTTCAGTGCGGGCGGGAGGTTTCACTCAGAGGGCGAGACTCCGGCCTCACATCCTGGTCTGCGCACACGGAGAGTGGGAAGGAGACTCCTCCCAGCACCTCCGGAGTAGGAGCTCATGTTGTCCCACGGAGGGGCAGAGTCGGGGGCCTTTGTGTGGGCCAAGGGCGGAGTCACGGGCTGCCCCAGCGCCTTGAAAGAGCAGCACACGGGGACGAGCGAAAGCCAATTCCAACATTGGAACTTTTCAGTGTGGGCGGGGGGGGGGGGTTCACTCAGAGGGCGAGACTTCCGGTCTAACATCCTGGTCTGCGTGCACAGACCCGCCCGTGTTACCGGACAGAGTGACAGAGCCAGAGGTCTTTGAGTAGGCGAAAGCCCCAGCTGATTATGCTAGCAGCTCTGACTGACTGAGCCTTACCCAGAGCCCTGTGCTGAGTGGAAATAAGAGTGGGGAGTTGCCCGTTCTTTGAGCCTCTTACTATCCAGGCAGAGGCAGCAGCAACCCCATAGCTGGATTCTCAGGCTGCTGGTTGAGGAAGGAAAGACTAGGAGAGAGGCTCCTGGAACATGGACTCTCTCACTGTCAGAGCCTATAAATGCTAATGAGCCTCGACTGCCAACGAGACTGAAGCACAATACATGACATCACCATAGAGACTTATCAACTGCAAACCTCTACCTGAGCGTGCCAAAGGGGCAGAACCCAGGGTACAGAGTCGCCGACCAGGAAGAGGGAGAGAAAAGAAAAAGCAAGAAGATAACCTCTCAAAATCAGAATAATCCGCAGATTTTATAACCTATCCCATTTTATTATATTTGTTCGTTTGTTTCTCTTATCTTCACCCTTGATTTTTTTTTTCTTTTTTCTTTTTTTTTTCCTCCTCCAATTTGGTCATTTAACTCCCTACTGGTCTTACTCTCTCCTCTCCTTGAACTACACTACCCATAAGTGTTACATCTCCCATTATCTTTTCTCTCCTCTTCCTTTCTCTCTATGAGGATTGCACTCCAAAACCCTTAACTCTCTCTCTCTCTCTCCTCTTTTTTCTTTTTTCTTCTTTTAGTGGTTCCCTCTTTTTTTTCTCTCTCTCTCTTCTTTTCTCCCTCTATATTAGTTTCTTCCTTTTTCCTTTACATCTCTCATTCAAACCTCAATAACAAACAAATTATTTTATCTGGGACTCAAACTTATGTTTGTGGCATTTTGGGGGTTTTTTACTTCACCTTTTTAACTCACTAGCAGTGCTCCCATCCCTGGCTCTCCATTTTATCAAGCTCTTGTTCCACTAAATACAATAATAATTTTTTAATTTGTCCCCCCATTTTCCTGTTTCCCTCTTACTCCTCTCATCATAACTCTTAGTCAACCAACACCTAAATGCAAATCATTTTATTCTTGATCCAAATTTTTTCATTATTTGATTTTTGTGGGTCCATACCCCCACCCCTTTTATTTATTTATTTATTTTTTCTTGCCCCTTTATTACTTTTCCCCAATTCAGGCCCTCCATTACAGGCATTGTTTGTTCTATTAAATACAATATAATTCACAGTTCACCACAAGATTTTCTCAAGAAAGAGGGGAGAGGAGAGGAGAGAAAAAAAAGATGGGGGGAATAATTTCCTTTTTTTAAATTTTTATTTTATTTTATTTTTCTTTATTTCATTATTAATTTTTTAAAAAATAACAACTTTTTTCAATTTTTTATTTTTTTAACTTTTTATTTTTTATTAAATCTCATTAATACTATCAACAAAACCACCCTCAGATGCCATTAAGGAAGAGAAAATCGAATATCATGGATACAAAAGAAAGAGAGGTAACACAGATAGAAGAGGAAAAATCTATGGAGAAAAAATTTAATATATTGGAAACCTTGGAGTTAAATGACAGAGAATTCAAGATAGAAATCCTAAAAATACTCAGAGATATACAAGAAAACACAGAAAGGCAATTTAGGGAGCTCAGAAAACAACTCAATGAACACAAAGAATATATGTCCAAGGAAATTGAAACTATAAAAACAAATCAAACAGAGATGAAAAACTCAATTCACGAGCTGAAAAACGAGGTAACAAGCTTGGCTAATAGAACAGGCCAGATAGAAGAGAGGATTAGTGAAATACAAGACAAGCAACTTGAGGCACAACAGAGAGAGGAAGAAAGAGACTCAAAAATTTAAAAAAATGAGATAGCCCTACAAGAATTATCTGACTCCATCAGAAAGAATAACATAAGAATAATAGGTATATCAAAGGGAGAAGAGAGAGAAAATGGAATGGAGAACATACTCAAACAAATAATAGATGAGAACTTCCCAAGCCTGTGGAAAGAACTAAAGCCTCAAATTCATGAAGCAAACAGAACTCCGAGTTTTCTTAACCCCAACAAACCTACTCCAAGGCACATCATAATGAAATTGGCACAAACCAATGGCAAAGAAAAAATTCTCAAGGCAGCCAGGGAAAAGAAGAATACAACATATAAAGGAAGGCCCATTAGATTATCATCAGATTTCTCAGCAGAAACTCTACAAGCTAGAAGAGAGTGGACCCCAATATTTAAAGTCCTGAAAGAGAGGAACTTTCAGCCACGAATACTATACCCATTAAAGCTATCCTTCAAATATGAAGGAGAAATAAAAACATTCACAGATACAGAAAAGATGAGGGAATTTATCATCAGAAAACCCCCACTCCAGGAATTACTAAAGGGGGTTCTCCAATCAGATACAAAGAACAAAAAAAAAAATAAAGCCACAAGTAAAAGCTCCAAGAAGAACACAATAAAACCAAATTTAAACTGTGACAACAACAAAAAGAAAGGGGGGAGAGGATGGAGATTAACAGTAGCAAAGGACGATGGAGTGCAAAAGTACTCACAAAATAGTGCGCTACAATGAACAGGGTAGGAACCCTTTTCATCACCTAAAGGTAACCACCATTGAAAAAGCCACCACAGAAGCACATGAGATAAAAAAGATAGCAACAGTGGAAAGATGTATGGAATACAACCAAATAAAAACAAAAGATAAAAAAACGAAAAAGAAGGATCAAACAAGACACAAAACTAACAGAAAGCAATCTATAAAATGGCAATAGGGAACTCACAAGTGTCAATAATTACACTAAATGTAAACGGATTAAAGTCACCAATAAAAAGACACAGAGTAGCAGAATGGATTAAAAAAGAAAATCCAACTGTATGCTGCCTACAGGAAACTCATCTAAGTAACAAGGATAAAAACAAATTCAAAATGAAAGGCTGGAAAACAATACTCCAAGCAAATAACATCCAAAAAAAAGCAGGCGTAGCAATACTCATATCTGATAATGCTGACTACAAGACAACAAAAGTACTCAGAGACAAAAATGGCCATTTCATAATGGCTAAGGGGACACTGAATCAAGAAGACATAACAATTCTTAATATATATGCACCAAACCAAGGAGCACCAAAATATATAAGACAGCTACTTATTGACCTTAAAACAAAAACTGACAAAGTTGTACCAAGCATATTTTCTGATCATAAAGCCTTGAAACTAGAATTCAACTGCAAAAAAGAGAAAAAAAATCCCACAAAAATGTGGAAACTAAACAACATTCTTTTAAAAAAATGAATGGGTCAAAGAAGAAATAAGTGCAGAGATCAAAAGATATATACAGACTAATGAAAATGACAATATGACATATCAGAATCTATGGGATGCAGCAAAAGCAGTGATAAGAGGGAAGTTCATATCACTTCAGGCATATATGAACAAACAAGAGACAGCCCAAGTGAACCACTTAACTTCACACCTTAAGGAACTAGAAAAAGAAGAACAAAGACAACCCAAAACCAGCCGAAGAAAGGAGATAATAAAAATCAGAGCAGAAATAAATGAAATAGAGAACAGTAAAACTATAGAAAAAATTAATAGAACAAAGAGCTGGTTCTTTGAAAAGATCAATAAAATTGACAAACCCTTGGCAAGACTTACCAAGGAAAAAAAAGAAAGAATTCATATAAACAAAATCCAAAATGAAAGAGGAGAAATCACCACAAACACCATAGATATACAAAGAATTATTGTAGAATACTATGAAAAACTTTATGCCACTAAATTCAACAATCTAGAAGAAATGGATAAATTCCTAGAACAATACAACCTTCCTAGACTGAGTCAAGAAGAAGCAGAAAGCCTAAACAGACCTATTAGTAGAGAAGAAATAGAAAAAACCATTAAAAACCTCCCCAAAAATAAAAGTCCAGGACCTGACAGCTATACCAGCGAATTTTTTCAAACATTCAAAGAAGACTTGGTTCCTATTCTACTGAAAGTCTTCCAAAAAATTGAAGAAGAAGCAATACTTCCAAACACATTTTATGAGGCCAACATAACCCTCATACCAAAACCAGGCAAGGATGGCACAAAAAAAGAAAACTACAGACCAATATCTCTAATGAATATAGATGCTAAAATACTAAACAAAATACTAGCAAATCGAATACAACAACATATTAAAGAAATAATACATCATGATCAAGTGGGATTCATCCCAGAATCTCAAGGATGGTTCAACATACATAAAACGGTTAACATAATACACCATATCAACAAAACAAAGAACAAAAACCACATGATCTTATCAATAGACGCAGAAAAGGCTTTCGATAAAATACAACACAATTTTATGTTTAAGACTCTCAACAAAATGGGTATAGAAGGAAAATATCTCAACATGATAAAGGCCATATATGATAAACCATCAGCTAACATCATATTAAATGGCACTAAACTGAAGGCTTTCCCCCTTAAATCAGGAACAAGACAGGGTTGTCCACTCTCTCCACTGTTATTTAATGTGATACTAGAGGTTCTAGCCAGAGCAATCACACAAGACAAAGAAATAAAAGGCATCCATATCGGAAAAGAAGAAGTAAAGGTATCACTTTTTGCAGATGATATGATCCTATACATCGAAAACCCCAAAGAATCCACAAAAAGACTACTAGAAACAATAAGCCAATACAGTAAGGTCGCAGGATACAAAATTAACATACAGAAGTCAATAGCCTTTCTATATGCCAACAATGAAACAATTGAGAATGAACTCAAAAGAATAATCCCCTTCACGATTGCAACAAAAAAAATAAAATACTTAGGAATAAACATAACAAAGAATGTAAAGGACTTATATAATGAAAATTATAAACCATTGTTAAGAGAAATTGAGAAAGATATAATGAGATGGAAGAATATTACTTGTTCTTGGTTAGAAAGAATAAATATAATCAAGATGGCTATATTACCCAAAGCAATATACAAATTTATTGCAATTCCCATCAAACTTCCAATGACATTTTTTAAAGAAATAGAGCAAAAAATCATCAGATTTATATGGAACTATAAAAACCCCGAATAGCCAAAGCAATCCTAAAGAAAAAGAATGAAGCTGGGGCATTACAATACCTGACTTCAAACTCTATTATAGGGCCACGACAATCAAAACAGCATGGTATTGGCAGAAAAATAGACACTCAGACCAATGGAACAGAATAGAAAGTCCAGAAATAAAACCACATATATATAGTCAAATAATTTTTGATAAAGGGGCCAACAACACACAATGGAGAAAAGAAAGCCTCTTCAATAAATGGTGCTGGGAAAACTGGAAAGCCACATGCAAAAGAATGAAACTGGACTACAGTCTCTCCCCCTGTACTAAAATTAACTCAAAATGGATCAAAGATCTAAACATAAGACCTGAAACAATAAAGTACATAGAAGAAGACATAGGTACTCAACTCATGGACCTGGGTTTTAAAGAGCATTTTATGAATTTGACTCCAATGGCAAGAGAAGTGAAGGCAAAAATTAATGAATGGGACTACATCAGACTAAGAAGTTTTTGCTCAGCAAGAGAAACTGATAACAAAATAAACAGAAAGCCAACTAAATGGGAAATGATATTTTCAAACAACAGCTCAGATAAGGGCCTAATATCCAAAATATACAAAGAACTCATAAAACTCAACAACAAACTAACAAACAATCCAATTAAAAAATGGGAAGAGGACATGAACAGACACTTCTCCCAGGAGGAAGTACAAATGGCCAACAGATATATGAAAAGATGCTCATCTTCTTTAGTTATTAGAGAAATGCAAATCAAAACTGCAATGAGATACCACCTCACACATGTTAGATTAGCTATTATTAACAAGACAGGTAATAGCAAATGTTGGAGAGGCTGTGGAGAAAAAGGAACCCTCATACACTGTTGGTGGGAATGTAAAGTAGTACAACCATTATGGAAGAAAGTATGGTGGTTCCTCAAAAAACTGAAAATAGAACTACCTTATGACCCAGCAATCCCTCTACTGGGTATATACACCAAAAACTCAGAAACATTGATACGTAAAGACACATGCAGCCCCATGTTTATTGCAGCATTGTTCACAGTGGCCAGGACATGGAAACAACCAAAAAGCCCGTCAATAGATGACTGGATAAAGAAGATGTGGCACATATACACTATGGAATACTACTCAGCCATAAGAAATGATGACATCGGATCTTTTACAGCAAAATGTTGGGATCTTGATAACATTATACGAAGTGAAATAAGTAAATCAGAAAAAAACAGGAACTGCATTATTCCATACGTAGGTGGGACATAAAAGTGAAACTAAGAGACATTGATAAGAGTGTGGTGGTTACGGGGGGAGGGTGGAAAGGGAGAGGGAAAGGGGGAGGGGGAGGGGCACAAAGAAAACTAGATAGAAGGTGACAGAGGACAATCTGACTTTGGGTGATGGGTATGAAGCATAATTGAAGGACAAGATAACCTGGACTTATTGATCTTTGAATATATGTAACCTGCTTTATTGATGTCGCCCCATTAAAAAAATAAAATTATAATTAAAAAAAAAAAGGTGGCTGATTATATAATCCACTATGAAGGAAATAAGACAGAGAACAGAGTATTCCTCTTTCCTCACTGAACTGAGGAAGGGCCACTTTCGCTTGGAACTGAGAGAAAGGAGAATTAGGGATGAGGGAAGAAGCTGGGCTAGGGCAGATGATCCAGCCAAGGAGAGAGCGCGCCAGCAGCTCAGCCTGACATCGCAGACATGGAGCTATTGCGAGCGGCAGACTCCGGCAGAGGGAGCCGAGCAGGTTGCCTGCGGAGGCCAGCACCAGAGCAGCTTTGGGCTTTGTTCATTCCCAGTCTGCGATCACAGGCAGTGTTCGAGTGGCTCCACCTGGCACCTCTGGCATGGGTGCATTCATGGATGAAGGGGATTTGGCTAGAGATTGTCAACAGTGGACTTCTGCGTGGGCTGTAGCCAGAGTCTCTGTGTGGTCCCAACTACCTGACCAACAGCACTGGAAGTGCACAAGGTCTGGGATCCCTAGGCCTGGACCTGTCCAGGTGAAGCACCTCCACCAGCCGGTACAGATTACAAAGCACATTCCCACGGAGCAGACCTCAGAGAGTACTGCAGAAGTTGTGGGGACTGGGTTGTAAGCTTCCAAACAGGGCACAAGGAAGAAGCCTGTGGAGATTAGATCCACAGAGTACTGAGGCAAACTAGACATGCCCAGGGACGCTTAGAAAGGAACCTTACCAGCAATCAGCTCCCAGCCCTGCCTACTTACACTGGCGGCTCTGGTTGACAAAGCCTTACCCAGAACTGTGCTTTGAGCAGGAATTTAGGGGAACTTGGCAGCTCTTAGAGCCTCTTGCTCTGCAGGCAGTGGTTGGAGCAACTTTCTGCCAGCTGATACAGGTTACAAAGTGCATTTCTGTGGAGCAGACCTCAGAGAGCAATGCAGAAGTTGTGCAGGCTGGGCTGCGGGCTTCCAAACAGGGCACAAGGGAGAAAAGCCTGTAAGATTAGACCCACGGAGCACTGAGTCATACTAGACATGCCCAGAGGCCCTTAGAAAGGCACCTGAAAAGCAATCAGCTCCCTGCCTTGCCTGCTTACGCTGGCGGCTCTGTTTGGCAAAGCCTTACCCAAAACTGTGCTTTGAGCAGGAATTTAGGGGAACTTGGAAGCTCTTAGAGCCTCTTAATCTGCAAGCAGTGCCTAGGGCAACTTCACAGCTAGATTCCCAGGCTGCTGGGTCAGGAAGGAGAGACATGGGGAGAGGCACCAGGAAAACTGACTCTCCCATTGTCAGAGCCTGCAAACCTTAACAAGCACCACCTACCAATGACACTGAGGCCTAGTTTATGTCATTGTCATAGGAACACATCAATTGCAAATCTCTACTCAAGTGTGCCACAGGGCAAAACCTGTGGTACAGTGCCACCTGCCAAAAAAAAGAAGAAGAAGATAAGCTCTCAAAACCAAGAAAAAATTACATTTTTTATAACTTCTTTTATTTTTTTCTTGTACTTTTCATTCTTTTTTTACCACTTTGGTCATTTTATACTTTTTCCATCTTATTCTTTCCTTTTCATTTTGAATTTCATTACCCATAGGTGTTACATTTTCCATTCTTATTTTTTTATGAGGGTTACATTTCAAAAAACTTAACTCTTTATTTCTTCTTTTCCCTTTCACATTTTCTATCATTTGATCATCATTTAAAAACAAATCATTTTATTCCGGATTCAAATTTTTTCTTTGTTGCATTTTTGTGTTTTTTACTTCTTTTTTTATTTCTTTGCCATTTCCATTCAACTCTGGCTCTTTGTTCTATGTAGTTTTTGTTCCACTTAGTACAATAGAATTTTTATTTCTTACTGTATTTTTTTCACTTTTTAAAATTATCTCTTATTAGTGTTATTAACAATACCACTTTCAAATGCCACAAAGGGAAAAGAAGTCAAATATCATAGATATGAAAGACAGAGATGTAGCTGAGATAAATAGGAAAAATCTATAGGAAAAAAATTTCAATTGCTTGGAAACCTTGGAGTTAAATGATAGCAGATGAAAAATTAAAGTCCTAAAAAAACTCAGGGAAATACAAGAAAGTATGGAAAAGCAATTTAGAGAGTTGAAAAAACAATTCAATGAACAAAAAGAATACATCACCAAAGAAATTGAAACTATAAAAATGATCCAGCAGAGATGAAAAACTCAATTTATGAACTGAAAAATGAGGTAACAAGCTTAGCTAATAGAACAGGCCAGATAGAGGAGAGAATTAGTGACATAGAAGACAGGCAACTAGAGACACTACAGAGAGAAAAGGAGAGAGATTCACAAATTTAAAAAAATGAGAAAGCCCTACAGGAATTGTCTGACCAGATACAAAAAATAAAACAAAACAAAACTACAAGTAAAAGCTCCATCAAGATCACAATAAAAACAAAATTAATCTGTGACAACAAAATTAAAAAAGGGGAGAGGACAAAGATTAACAGTAGCAAAAGAGGACAGAGTGCAGAAGCACGCATGAGATAATGTGCTACAATGAATATAATATGTATCCTTTCTATTACTCAATGATAACCACCCCTGAAAAAATCACCACAGACACACATGGCCTAAAAAAAGAAGAAACAGAGGAAAAAGTATGGAATAAAACCAAACAAAAACAAATGATAGACAAACAAAAGGGAAAAACCAAACAAGATACAAAGCTATCAGAAAGCAATATATAAAATGGCAATAGAAAACGCTCAAATGTCAATAATTACACTAAATGTAAATGGTTGAACTAACCAAGAAAAAGACACAGAGTAGCAGAATGGATTAAAAAAAAATCCAACCATATGCTGCCTTCAAGAAACACATCTAAGCTACAAGGATAAAAACAAATTCAAAGTGATAGAATGGAAAACGATTCTTCAAACAGATAACATCCAAAGAAAAACAGGTATAGCCATACTCATATCTAACAATGCTGACTACAAGACAGCAAAAGTAATCAGAGACAAAGACGGTCATTTCATAATGATAAAGGGGACATTGAATCAAGAAGACATAACACTTCTTAATATATATGCACCAAACCAAGGAGCACCAAAATATATAAGACATCTAATAACTGACCTAAAAATAAAAACTGACAAAAATACAATCATACTTGGAGACCTCCATACACTGCTATGGCTCTAGATCATTTATCCAATAAAGAAATATCGGCCTTAAACGAAACATTAGAACAATGGGATATGATAGACATCTACAGGACATTTCATCCCAAAGTGCCAGAGTATACGTTTTTCTCCAGTGTGCATGGAACATTCTCAAGAATTGACCATATGTTGGGCCACAAAAATAACATCAACAAATTCAGAAAGACTGAAATTATACTAAGCATATTTTCTGACCATAAAGCCTTAAAGCTAGAATTCAACTTCAAAAAAAGAAGTAAACAAACCCATAAAAATGTGGAAATTAAACAACATACTTATAAAAAGTTAGAGAGTCAAAGAAGAAATAAAAGCAGAGCTCAAAAGATACATACAGACAAACAAAAATTATAATATGACATATCAGAATCTCTGGGATGCAGCAAAAGCAGTAATAAGAGGGAAGTTCATATCACTACAGGCCTATATGAACAAACAAGAAAGAGCCCAAGTAAACAGCATAACTTCACATCTTAAGGAACTAGAAAAAGAAGAACAAAGGCAACCCAAAACCAGCAAAAGAAAAGAAATAATAAAAATCAGAGCAGAAATAAATTAAGTAGAGAACAAAAAAACTATAGGAAAAAAATCAGTAAAACAAGGAACTGGTTCTTTGAAAAGATCAACAAAATTGACAAACCTTTGGCAAGACTCACTAAGGAAAAAAGAGAAAGGACTCATATAAACAAAATACAAAATGGAAGAGGCGAAATCACCACAGATATCATAAATATACAAAGAAATATTGTAGAATACTATGAAAAACTATATGCCACCAAATTTAACAATCTAGAATAAATGGGTAAATTCCTAGAACAATACAATCTTCCTAGACTGAATCATGAAGAATTAGAAAGCCGAAATCCATAAGTAGGGAGGAAATAGAAACAACTATCAAAAACCTCCCACTAGAATCTATGTAAACACAATAAATTAAACTCAATTAAAAAAAAAAACTCCTAAAAAATAAAAGTTCAGGGCCAGACAGCTATACTAGTGAATTCTATCAAACATTCAAAGAAGACTTGGTTCCTATTCTACTCAAAGTCTTCCAAAAAATTGAAGAGGAAGCATTACTTCCAAACACATTTTATGAGGCCAACATAACCCTCATACCAAAACCTGGCAAGGAAAACACAAAGAGAGAAAACTACAGACCAATATCTCTAATGAATACAGATGCTAAAATACTAAACAAAATACTAGCAAATCGAATACAACAATACATTAAAAAAATAATACATCATGATCAAGTGGGATTCATCCCAGAATCACAAGGATGGTTCAACATATGTAAAACAGTTAACATAATACACCATATCAACAAAACACAGAACAAAAACCATATGATCCTATCAACAGATGCAGAAAAGGCATTCAATAAAATACAACACTATTTTATGTTTAAAACACTCAACAAAATGGGTATAGAAGGAAAATATCTCAACATAATAAAGGCCATTTATGACAAACCATCAGCTAACATCATATGAAATGGCATAAAACTGAAGACTTTCTCTTTAAAATCAGGAACAAGACAAGGTTGTCCACTCTCTTCACTCTTATTCAATGTAGGGCTAGAAGTTCTAGCCAGAGCAATCAGACAAGAGAAAGATATAAAAGGCATTCATATTGGGAAAGAAGAAGTAAAGGTTTCACTTTTTGCAGATGATATGATCCTATACATTGAAAACCCCAAAACTCCACAAAAAGACTACTAGAAACAATAAACCAATATAGTAAGGTCGCAGGATACAAAATTAATATACAGAAGTCTATTGCCTTTCTATATGACAACAATGAAACATCAGAAAACAAACTCAAAAAAATAATCTCCTTCATTTTTGCAACAACAACAAAAGTACCAGGAATAAACATAACAAAGAATATACAGGACCCATATAATAAAAACTATAAAGCATTGTTAAGGGAAATCAAAAAAGATACAATGAAATGAAAAAATATTTCTTGTTCTTGGATAGGAAGAATAAATATAGTCAAAATGACCATATTACCAAAAGCAATATACAAATTTCATGCAATCCCCATCAAAATTACAATGTCATTTTTTAAAGAAATGGAACAAAAAACCATCAAGTTATATGGAATTATAAAAAACCCCGAATAGCCAAAGTAATACTAAGGAAAAAGAATGAAGCTGGGGGCATTACAATACCTGACTTCAAATTATATTATAGAGTCATGATAATCAAAACAGCATGGTATTGGCAGAAAAATAGACACTCAGACCAATGGAACAGAATAGAAAGTCCAGAAATAAAACCACATATATATGTCAAATAATCTTTGATGAAGGGGCCACCAACACACAGTGGAGAAAAGAAAGCCTCTTCAATAAATGGTGCTGGGAAAACTGGAAAGCCACATGCAAAAGAATAAAACTGGACTACAGTTTGTCCCCCTGTATTAAAATTAACTCAAAATGGATCAAAGATCTAAACATAAGACCTGAAACAATTAAGTACATAGAAGAAGACATAGGTACTAAACTCATGGACCTGGGTTTTAAAGAGCAATTTATGAATTTGACACCAAAGGCAAGAGAAGTGAAGGCAAAAATTAATGAATGGGACTACATCAGACTAAGAAGTTTTTGCTCAGCAAGAGAAACTGATATCAAAATAAACAGACAGCCAACTAAATGGGAAATGATATTTTCAAACAGCAGCTCAGATAAGGGCCTAATATCCAAAATATACAAAGAACTCATAAAACTCAACAACAAACAAACAAACAATCCAATAAAAAAATGGGAAGAGGACATGAACAGACACTTCTCCCAGGAAGAAATACAAATGGCCAACAGATATATGAAAAGATGCTCATCTTCATTAGTTATTAGAGAAATGCAAATCAAAACTGCAATGAGATACCACCTCACACATGTTAGATTAGCTATTATTAACAAGACAGGTAATAGCAAATGTTGGAGAGGCTGTGGAGAAAAGGGAACCCTCATACACTGTTGATGGGAATGTAAATTAGTACAACCATTATGGAAGAAAGTATGGTGGTTTCTCCAAAAACTGAAAATAGAACTACCTTATGACCCAGCAATCCCTCTACTGGGTATATACGCCAAAAACTCAGAAACATTGATACGTAAAGACACATGCAGCCCCATGTTCATTGCAGCATTGTTCACAGTGGCCAGGACATGGAAACAACCAAAAAGCCCGTCAATAGATGACTGGATAAAGAAGATGTGGCACATATACACTATGGAATACTACTCAGCCATAAGAAATGATGACATCAGATCATTTACAGCAAAATGGTTGGACCTTGATAACATTATACGAAGTGAAATAAGTAAATCAGAAAAAAACAGGAACTGCATTATTCCATACGTAGGTGGGACATAAAAGTGAGACTAAGAGACATTGATAAGAGTGTGGTGGTTATGGGGGGAGGGGGGAGAGGGAGAGGGAAAGGGGGAGAGGGAGGGACACAAAGAAAACTAGTTAGAATGTGACAGAAGACAATCTGTCTTTGGGTGATGGGTATGCAACATAATTAAACGACAAGATAACCTGGACATGTTATCTTTGAATATATGTATCCTGATTTAGTGATGTTGCCCCATTAAAAAATAGAATTATTATAAAAAAAAACTACAATGAGATACCACCTCACACCTGTTAGGTAATAACAGGTGTTGGAGAGGCTGTGGAGAAAAAGGAACCTTCATTCACTGTTGGTGAAAATGTAAAGTAGTACAACCATTATAGAAGAAAGTATGGTGGTTCCTCAAAAAATTAAGACTAGAACTACCATATGACCCAGCAATCCCTCTACTGGGTATATACCCCAAAACTCAAAAACACTGGTACACAAAGACACATGCAGCCCCATGATCATCGCAGCATTGTTCACGGTGGCCAAGACATGGAAACAACCAAAAAGTCCTAGAAATGATGACATAGGATCATTTACAACAATAAAATGGATGGATTTTGATAACATTATACTGAGTGAAATAAATAAATTAGAAAAAGCTAAGAACTGTACGATCCCATACATAGGTGGGACACAAAAATGAGACTCATGGACATGGACAAGAGTGTGGTGGTTACCAGGGGGAGGCAAGTGAGGGGGTGGGGGAGGTGAGGGGCACAAAGAAAACCAATTGAAGGTGTCAGAAGACAATTTGACTTTGGTTGATGGGTATACAACATAATCAAATGTCAAAATGACCTGGAGATGTTTTCTCTGAATCTGTGTACCCTAACTAATCAATGTCACCCCATTAAAATTAATTGTCTAAAGAAAAAAAAAAGAAAAATTAATTTAGTCAGTTTAAGCTTTTCCTTCTTTTGTGCCAAGGTGGGTTGAAGTAGGATGAGGGTGGAGGAAAGGTGGTTTTTCTTGCCCAGGTGTTTCAAATGCAAGGCTTTTGTGTCAACTGCAGAGGCAGAAGGCACCCCACACACACACGAAGCTTGATTTGAATGTTGATACTAATGCTACCACACACACACACACACACACACACACACACACACACACCAAAAGGGTATAAAAAAGCTAAGTACCTACATAATTGGTCCTTTCTTATGAAGTATGAGAACAGTCCTATATTTTTGACATTTTCTATAATCCAAGACCCAAAGTTCAAGGTCATGCAGCAGTTCCCATGGTTTATTGTTGGGAAAAGCTGTTTGGACCTGGTGATTATAAACTTGAGCATACTGCCTTAATCTGATTGAGTATTTTGCCATTTGGACTGTAAAAGAGCAGTTAGAATAGAGGTGAAATCCTAGATGCACTGAGCATCCAGTCATTAGTTCATACAAGGATAGTCTATGAGGTCCTGTTAGACTTGCCCCAATGACCATGAGCACTAATTAGGGCAAAGCCTTTGGCCCTGGCAACTAAAGTTCCTGAGATAGTTTTAAAAGTCTCAGTTGGTACTTGTACCACTAAACAAATAGGTGGGTATTGCCAAGTGGAAAACAAAAAGTATAAAAGTTTCTTTACTACTATCAAAGGAGTAGCTTTATGGAAATAAGAGTCTACTAGAAGACCAGGAAACAGAGAAACAGTAGGAAGGACATACTCATAATCATATGAGATGAATAACAAATTCAAAAGGTCCTAAGCATTTTGGGTTGTGTCTATGCCCCAGCTTTACAGTTTCTCAAGATGGTGGGTTTGACACACAAGTAATGCAACAGAGATGGTCTCTGAAATCATATGATGGTTTTTAAATTTTCCTTTCCATAGTGGGTCACAGCATGCAACATTTATAGAGAAACTTCATTTCCGCCTTCTTGGTGCCACCATAGCTCTCTGAGAAGAGAAAACCATGTGATCTTTTCCAATACACTTCAGAATTAAATGTTTGATGCTGATGTTAACTCAAAACCTGATGCCAATAGGAGTTAGTTTTGGCTTTGACTTTTGGACTTGTTGGACAGCCTGGAGGTGTTAAAGCAGCTCATTTATATAGTAATCTGCTAAAGTATTCCCTTTGCTTCTTGATTCTGCTTTTTACTGTGGGGCTCAATCTTAATATAGCCTATTTCTTTGGAAGAAACAAGGTATCTATTAGGAGTTTTATGAGACTGCTGGGTTTAATTGGAATACCAAATGCGGTTAAGAAGCCAAATTGCTTCCAAAGCACACCAAAATTATGAACTATTCCAAAGCATTTTTGCTATCTGTATGGATATTAGCTCACTTATCTGTACTTAACTAGCAGGCTATAGTGTGTGCTACAATTTCAGCCACTTGTACAGACTTAGCCTCTAAGAAAGGATAATATTTGAGTAAGTCTGAGTCAGGATCACATACTGAGCTTGATAGCCTCTTTCCTTGGTTCTCAAATAGGCTCTATTTATAAACAGTTCTAAATCTGGGTTATCTGAAAAAGTCTCAAGAAGACCAGAGTGAGACAAGGAAAACTCCTGAATAAAACTGCATGACAGTCATGAGGTCCTCCCTTGTCTGGGAAAGGAAGAATGTTGGAAGGCAGAGCTTTAGGGATTACAGCAATGGATAGAAATATGTGTGAGTGAGAAGAATTTTGTATGAGATCAATCTAGAAGCAGGAAAACATTGAGCGTTTCAGTCAAGAGTGAGGGCTGAATGACATAAGGGATCATAAGGTTAAGTGGAGATCCTAAAACTAAGTCAGTAGAAGCCTCAGTTAACTTGACTGCTATTGTCACTACACAGAGGCTTTTGATATAGGGTAAAGTGAGACGCTATTATAAGTGATGAGTGTCTGAAGCCCATTGTGCTGTTTAGTTAGAACCCTCAAAGCTTGTCTTTAAATATTTTATATATAAAAAAAAGAAAGAAGGAAGAGGAGGAGAAGAAAAAGAAGGAAGAAGAAGAAGAAGAAGAAGAAGAAGAAGAAGAAGAAGAAGAAGAAGAAGAAGAAGAAGAAGAAGGAGGAGGAGGAGGAGGAGGAGGAGGAGGAGGAGGAGGAGGAGGAGGAGGAGGAGGAGGAGGAGGAGGAGAAGGAGGAGGAAGAGGAGGAGGAGGAGGAGGAGGAAGAAGGGGGAGGATAATGATGAGAGGAGAAAAAGGAGGAGGAGGAGGAGGGAGGGGGGGAGGAGGAGGTGGAAGAGGAGGAGGAGGTAGAAGAAGGAGAAGAAGAGGAAGGGGAAGGGGAAGGGGAAGAGGAAAGGGAAGAAAAGAAAAGAAAAGAAAAGAAAAGAAAAAAGAAAATGAGGAGAAGAAGAAAGATCTATGATAATTGTGGATTCCAAGCATAGGAGCTTTAGATACAGAAGGCCATAGGTCAGTCTCAGGTACTAGGAAATCAATTCACACCAACATGAAATAATTATTCTCTCCCATGAAATACCAAAAAGAAGTTATCCAGCCTACACTGGTGTGTGGCACCCCATTTGCAAAGTAGATATCATCCCAACAGATCCACCATGGCAGAGTCACTATGCGGAAAAGTATGTTGATTATAGAGTATCTGAGACCCTTATCATTTAAATGTTTTGGTGCCTGACCTGGGGTGGTGCAGTGAATAAAATGTCAACCTGGAATGCTGAGGTTGCCGGTTCAAAATATTGGGCTTGCCTGATCAAGGCACAAACGGGAGTTGATGCTTCCTGCTCCACCCCCCTTCTCTCTCTCTATCTCTCTATCACTCTCTCTAAAATGAGTAAATAAAGTCTTAAATTTTTTTAAAAAAAGAACATTGAGTTTTCAAATGTTTTGGTTACTCCAAGAAAGAAATGATGAAAACATGGGTTAAGGGTAGTGTGTAGGTTTGTTATCAACTAAAAACAGACAACCTAGGTTTTTTGCAATTGCATGAAAAATTTTTTGGCAATATTAAATCTACATTTGCCCTTCTGTATTAAGGTCAATTATGAACAAACCAGAGAATCTACTCACTCAAATGGCAGATATTTTATCACACAAAGTTGGCCTTTTCTCATTTTGGATACTGTCTTTCAAGTTAAGGCAGAGAAAGTGTTTTCCAGTGTCCCTTCTCCTTGTGATATCCTCAAGTGTCTTTGTCTAGACTAGCCATAGAAATGTTTTGTTCTTGGGTTTATCTAATTGCTTACTCTGAATCACTATTGATATTATCTGTATTTTTGTCTGAGCCAAAGTGTTTTCAAAGTGCTTGTCAAACTCTTGTAATTCAGAAAGAAGGCAATCTGCCATCTGTTTTCTAACTAAATCTATCACCTCAGCTTTAAGACCATCAACAAAGAAGATGGTTGTGCAGTTCTGATATCTTCACTCCTGTTGTGGAAGGTGGTAGTTGTACCATCTCTAAAATCAGAAATGGATCCTTTCTTTTTTTTCTTACCTAACTAGATTTTTGACCAATCATTTTAAACAGAAAAGACCTCAAGAAGAATTACTGATGGATCTTGCCTTACTGTAATATTTTTTATATTCACCTATAATTAAATTTTGTCCAATTTTTATGTTATTTCACTAGTCCATTCATCCTGCTTTTCAAATTACGTTCTAGCACCTCTAGCTCCTACAGAGAGACAAACTAGTTGTTAGAGATATGGGATTTCCAGACTATGCTTAAATTTTTTAATTAACTTCTATCTTTTTTTTTTTTAGGAGAGATCAGAAAATCTTAGCTTTCATTATGGAAATATGATTGACCAAGGTTTAAAGCTGTAAGAACATTTCCATCTACATTAAAAGATATTATAAGGGTATATTCTCCAAGGAGAAGGCTGTACTTAGGAAGGGCCAATGGAGGATAAGGAAGGGGGCTGGCAGAAGTTGCCAAAGAGGAAGAGGAGCACAGCAGGGAAAGAAGGAAGTTGAGACACAGGGGCCAGGAGAAAAGCCAATCCAAAGATGGAACAGAAGAGGAAAGAGAGTGTCAGTCTGGATTTTTAGATCATTCATATTTTTATTAGCTTTTCCTAAAGAGTCTCTAGGATAAATAATTTATAATTTTTCTATCTTTTAGAATTTTTCTCTTTGAGAGACCTCTTCATGCCAGTTAAAAACTTGTTGGCCATCAAGTACTTAAAATCCTTGAAGCCTTTTATGCTAAGGTGCCATACAAATGGGTTGTCTTATTCATATCTTAAGTTCCCCAGAATGACCCCTGAAGTTCTAAAATTTTCCAGAGCTTCAATTGTTTAGTGCTATTGGCTTTATAAAGTTAATTCTATATATTCAAATGGCCTTAACAAACTAGAAAACTCGCCTTGGCACTATGGCCCCACCATGATCATGAAAACCTCAATTTGTAGAATAAATCAAACTAAGAGATGTATACCAAAGACAATAAAGAGGGAAATTAAGGCATAGGCTGTGTTTCACAGCCAAAGAGTCAGGCACTGGTCTCTGGTCCTTAGTTAAAACTCACTCCACTTTGAAGTGGCCTGGGCTGAGCAACAGGGGAACCAATCCTGCCTGAATCTCAGCAGCAAAATTTGGAAGAAAATCAACAGGAGATCCATTAGCATAAGGCTCTGAAGGAGCTTTCTAAGTTGGAGAGGACAGCGGAAAATTTTGCATGGTTTTAGCAGGAGGGAGTTGGCTGAAGTTCAGCTAGACTTAGCAGGATTGGGGTTGGCTGAAGTCCAGCTAGTTTCAGAAATGGAAATAGAGGGATTGTTCTTGCAGAATAAGAGTCATTGTTTGGGCAGTCTAGATTTTATTGGAAAAGGTGAAGAGGAAGAGTTAGGGGCTAAAGTCAGTCATATGCAAGAGGGGATGGGAAGAAATAGCTGTGGGGTGAGGGTAAGGGTACAGGGCTTTGTGAAGGCCACAGTGGAAAGTTCTCTGGTCTCAAGTCATTTGAAGTCTCTCACATAGTACAGCAATAAAACTTGTTTTCAGAGGGGCCTCAATGCCTTCCTTCAAAGTGATTTCCAACAAAATGACCATGTCAGTGGGGGCAATGCCCCATAGCAGAACTCTCTTGAGTAAGCCTTGCTAAGTTACTGGACTAAGCTGTGAATTAGGGGATTCTGGAAAAATAAGAGGGACATTTTTAGTGATTGCCTCTTCTTTTTACAGATAATTCAAATTCGTCAGAAATTCTGCAGGATAGGATTCAAATGGAAAAAGGTAAATCCAATGGATTAATTCCTCCATATTACTGCATATCCAGATAAATGTGAAAACCTTTGAGAACTCAGCAGTGTTCTTTTATTCTGTCAATATCCCAGGATAATGAAGCATAATTTTGAGGAAGAGAATTCAAGTACTTGGATGTTTGCTTATTTTGGTTCAGGAGGATGCTGGCACTCTTAGAAGATCAGCCCTTAGGTATGCGACATTGGAATGGAAGTCAAGTAGGAAAAAGCGGTGGTTCTTCTTACATAAACTTCAGCTGAATATAACTTTCTCATGACATTTCAGAACCCCCTCCCCAATCTTGGATAGAAATAAGTGAAAAGATAATACCAAGGGAAGGGACAATGTTCAAAGATTTTCCAGATGCTTGAAAACCTCAGAAAGCATTCAATTCTGGTTCAATCTGGGGTATAAATTAGTCCACTTTTTTTTTTTCCTGAATCATACAACTGGTTCCTGAACTGAATGTTCATCCGTGCCCTGGTGAACAGTCCCACCACAGTCAGAGGTGAAATTATTGGAGAGGCTTCCACAAATCTGAGTCACTGAAGGGAAATCATGTTACTTTTGTCCTTTTCTTCTCTTCATGATTAAAAAAATGTAATGAAAGCATTGTTTTTGCCATAATTTCAAAGAAGGTCTGACTGAACATTTATGGATCTTGGCAAAAGTGGATCATTTAAGTAACTAGTTATTCCAACTTTGAGACAGATGTAGAGTAACAGGCTGTAGGTGTTACTTGTCTGTACTTCAGAGTCTCATGAAATACAAAACCCATTCATTATTAAATTTAAGTCTTGTTTGAGGTTTACTTGAACTTGTTTTTTCAATGTGCATGGAAAGTATAAAAGTTGACTTTATCCAAACCATTTATTTAATTGCTTTTGACTGCTTAGTGAGTGCACCATGTACCAGGCATGACAGTATTTTGTGTGAAATAGCAGAAAAACAGGGATAACGTTGTCATAGTTTTAACACAAAACTCATCAGGGTCAGAACGCTGATGTTTATTATTTCATTCTTGTATTCTTGAAAAGGTTTTTGACTACTCATGTAGCTTTATGCACCAGTTGATTCTTTCAAAATATATATTTTCCCTTCTTCCATTTGCCATTGAACTATTATATTCCACCAAGTGCAGGATTTAGAACATTTTTCAATTGTTTCAGGAATATAAACTATGGAAATTCTACCATTTTAGTGCTATTTTTCAAAATTTTATAAAGGTAACTTTTTTCTGTACCTAAAAAAAAGGGGAGGGTTCTTTCTTTTTTACAGAAAAGTTTTATAAGAATTTATTTGTGCCAAATTTTGAGGATATGCCCAGAAGGAAGATCTCAATGGATTGAGAAATTGCTCCAAAGAGTGGAGGTTTTATAGTTTATTTTACATATTTGGAATCAAAAGAGAAACTGTAAGGAGAAGATTACATGAAATACGTTGATTCGTAGTTTAAGGAGGCAAAAGAAAGCAAAGAGTCTCTGTTTGGATGCAAAGTGTTGACAAACCTATAGAGAATTTTCATGAGTTGATTATATGAGCCAAAATGACTACAGTTGCCCAGAAGCAAACTCTCAAATGCTCCTAGAAAGGGTCTTCTTAAAACAGCTCAATTTAACAAGCTTATGTCAAGTTAAGTGACTGAAATTGTGATGAATTCTAAAAATATACTTTTTAAAAAAGAAGATTAGTTTATTTAGTTTATTTGCTTATGGGTAAAAAGATATTATGAAAAAATTAGAAATTGAAAGCAAAATAAGACTATATAAATGTGCCAAGTTGGGAGTTCAGGTAGATCTTTGGTTAAAATTGTTTGATAGGTGTCAAAGGGAAGGGAGAAGCGGGGACTGGATTAAAGAAGGTGAAGGGATTAGCCAAAAAAATTTGTATACATAGCACATAGACACAGACAACAGAGTGGAAATAGAAGAAAAGAGGAGGTGGAGACAGGGGGAGGAAAGCAAAGGGCAGGGGAGAAGGTGAGCAGAAAGAGACTTTGCTTAGGGGAGCAGGATGTAATGTGATGTGTAGATGATGTTATATTGAGCTGTACATTTGAAACCTGTATGGTCTGGCAAACCATGTTAACCCACTAAATTAAAAAATAAATTTTAAAAAATTGTTTGATAGACAACTTTCACCATCCTTTGTCCTCCTCATTCTTCTTAATGTTATTTTATCTAACTATGAACACACTCATTCAATTGAATAAATTAATTTACACTAAGGTGGTCTTGACTGAAATCACTAAAAATCTGTTGAACATCTCCCAGGGGCCTAACTCTGTACTTGGGACTATAAGCTTTCTTATATTACATTTCTTCAGACTCTCTCTCAATGTATCAGCATTATCTGCGAGCTTGTTGAAAATATAGACTCTTGGGCCAACTAAAGTGAATGTGCATTTTTAACATACTCCTCAAGTGATTTGTGAACACATTCAAATCTGAGACACAGTGATCTAGTGCAGTGATTCTCAAACTTTAGCTCAATCAGATTCATCCAGGTAGTTTGTTATGGGCTCCACACAGTGGTGGGATTCAGCTTGTTCACACCGGTTCAGCAAAACCAAATCCTAATTTTTTGTTGAGTTTGGCGAACGGCTTGTTAAAGAGGCACTTGTAACCAAGGTTCTCTCTAAGGTGGGCACTTGGGCAGCCACCCAATGTGGAAATCACAAATTTACATTCCATCCTCTCTCTTAATGTTCATCTGCATAACAGCATATTCTAAGAGCCTGTAATAATGTTCATTCCATCCATAGATGAAAAAATTTTGACAGAACTATGCTTGTAATATTTATTTTTTTATTTCATAAAACTCATTATACCATTGATGAATTACTACATTTTAATTCCCTCACATTTGTTACTTCAGTAAACAAATATATAACATAGAGAGAAAAAGTGCCAAACAACCAGGTAACAAGCTGTCATCAGAAATATCTTAAATTAAAGTTTTATTTTTTTTTCAGGTATTATTTAACATTTTTCATTAATATTTTAAAATTTTTCTTATAACATAATCTAGTTTTGTGTACCTCTTTTATTATTCTTATTTTCATACTATATGCATGAACTAGTAAACTACCTTTCAGTATATCTTTTTTATATATATTTAAATTGGTCATTAGGGTAGAGAACCAGTTGTTAAATTATTTGAATCCCACCACTGGCTCCACATTTGAAAAACCTCTAGTCTATAAGATAAAAGAAAGGCCAAACGTGATCTTTTCCCTTAAGCATTTTATAGCATAGCTGGGAAGAAAGCTGATTATGCATTAAATAATTAAAGGACAATTGAGTGCTAATCTGTGTGGTTTTTATTTCAATACAGTGAAGTTCTGAGAAGAAAAAGATTAGTATTGAGTTATCAAAAAAAGTCCCATTGCCTGGTGGTACCATTGATGGAATTGAGAAAGGTAGAAAGTATGACCAATCTGTGAATAAACATGATATGTTTCATCACAGATATACTGAGTTAGAGAAGCTGATAAACCATCAAACATACCACTGACACAGAAAATACATGATCCTAGTGCAACTAAAGAAGACAGCAGGAATAAGCAAATGCTTAACCCAAAATTATAAATCTTTAATAGTGGATTTCCAAGTCCTGAGGAAGCCAGAAGAAAAATATTTTTGGTGGAAGACATTTAACTTACTATACTGTCTATGACTATAGAGAACTCTATATAGATTCATTCTACTTTTTAAAATAATATTTGTTATGTGTTTTATTAGGATAAAAATTGTTAGCCAATCTTAAACATTCTCACAATGCTTTTTCAAATGAGATTGAGCCTTATTATTTTCCCATTATCATTATAGAAAAACACTGGGAGCTACTACATGCAAAGTCTCCATCTCCAAGCCAGAGAAACCTATATGTTATGACAAGTTTTATAGAAAGAAATGTGGTTTCTAGCCAATATTCTATAACCATCTATCACATCTCTCAATTTCCAGTCTTTCTCCTTGGATTCTAGTTTTTATACATGATGCTGAGCTGGCTTTACTGTCATGCACAAAGAGAATTCTTCTACAATAAAGTAGTGTCAGGATCAGTATGTTCCATTGTTAAACTAATTCTTTGAGCTTAAGGTAATAGTTACTGACTTAAGGATATTGTAATGGGAAGTGACATTATATCTAGGTCATTCAAAGTAACTAAAAGATTATTAAATATGAGATTCCATTTTCAACAGAGTAGAAGAAGGAGTATAGGAAAGACAGACTCATAGCACCCTCACCCTTATTGAAACATAATGGATAAATTGCACATACAATTTTAAAGAGTCAATTTTTATGTCTGAGCTCCAATCAAATATATCATGCTTTATTATTTTATAAGTATGCTGTACTGTATAAACAACTTGTATGAAAAATCAACTAAACTTAAATCCTTTATAGGTGTTTCTGATTTAGTAAAAAGTTTTCCTCTTTACTCTTTTATATAGTCATATGGTTTTCACACCTACACATACCATATACCCCACCCCACCTAGAAATGATTATCCCACCCCTATACTGCCTTCTGAACCAGAATCACTCACTCCTGCTTTGGGAGCCATTATGAAAAATTCTGTGGCTCTTAAATACTCTATATAAAAAGCTTGGAGAAAAAAAGACTGGAAAAGAAAACCAGTTTAGGGGAACTAACCTGTTTCTCTCATCAGAATGACATTTAATCTTAGATTCACTTAAGTTAAAAGAGCATCTTCTTTTTAATATGTAAGTACCATCTTGAAGGTTATGTGACTATTTGCCATACCTATTAGAATGACTTGCTTGACCCTATTACTTTGCTCTTTAAGGGGGCTGAGGTAAATGGCACTCAGGATTGGGAGTTTTGACTGGATTAGTGGAGGCAAGTAACCATGGCATATGGAACTATGGGGGAGAGGGAATTATATATTAATAACAAGTTGCAATAGAGCACTTAAGGTAATGTAGAGGTATTAGGATTGAAGTTAGATAGCAGTACATAAGTGGGAAAGGAAAGGTGAAAATATGCCAAAATTAAATTTCATGTGTTTCAAAATTGTGTTAATCCAAAAATAGAAAAAAAAAAACATTTTGTCTTTCTCCACATACCCCAGGGATCCTTTCTTTTCGTATCCAGAATTCTGGCTAGTATTCATTTTTTAAAAATGGATTTTATCTTGCCTTTCTTTGCTTGGTAAGTTCTTACATACACAATCACTTTGAATCTCTGTTTATTGACAACATGACCATTTCCCACCTAAAATGCCTTAAACATAAAAAGCTCCCTTTTCATATTTAAAGTTTTCAGTATTAAAAATTATATATATGGAGGTTGGGGAGATAATTGTTCGGATGCAAATACTAAAACTTAGAAGCATTGAACCTTCAATGACAATTATCAGGATTCTAATTACAAAGTTGGTGAGACTGGGCTCCATCATGAGTTTTCCATCACTTCTCAAAAGGTCACCAAAATAGTGTGCTGTTTTTAGTTTAAGCCCTGAAGTAATATGAAATTGCAAAATTCCAAGAAAGATTAAAATCAGTTGCATTGTTAAAATGAAAACTAATTCAAGAGGATCCAATTGTACATGAAACAAGGTTCCTCCCCACCCCACCACCCTATCCCAATCCCTAAAACATACTGAACAAATAATTTGTTTCAAGAAGTGGTGGTACTATTCACAACTGCCTTATCACCAAAGAAAAACTAGGGACAAACTTTATTTTCCTAAATATCAGAAGCCCATTTGAACCATGTTAGAAGACCTCATTATATACCCTGCAAATGTCTTGTCAATGCTGTGTATTACCTACTGCCTATTGAGTTGAGTTAAATTGAAGAAATTGAGAAAACCCATTGTTTCTGTGTGACAGAGTTAAATGGAAAGTAAATTAGGAATTTTAGTTCAAAGAGCCTTAGAGTTCAGAAAATTATCTGGGGGGATATTTATTTATTTATTTTTTTATTTATAGGAGAGGGAAAGTCAAAAGTAATAATACAACTGTAAATTTCCTGTCTTAGAGACATGATTTCTGGTTTGACTTCAAACTGGAAGTACAAGTCACATAATTACTTTAGCCAGCTGACCATTTCAGCTATTCATGTGATGGAAAACAAATGCTTTGTATGTGAGTCTCCTCTAGTTTTGACAGGATAGACCAAATAATATTTTTGAAAAATGTATCATTGTGGGCTACAGTTAGGCAATAAGGACCCTGACACTCACTCGTACTCACTGGCATGTTCTATGTCCTTTCCAAAGCCATTTGTTTGCTTTTATAAAAGCACAGACTGAATATTAAACCAAAGTAGTAATAGATTATTACTTGGTGTGGCAGTTTGTGGACACAAAATTAACTATAGTAGTATTCCACAAGACTTTATGATTGCAGAGAAGGAGAGAGGGCATGCTATTTTAACACTGTTGGGATTTAAAGCTATCACAGCCAGTTTCAGAAGCACACATGCTCAAAGGTCTAGTATACCTAAGAACATGACAAGCCCAAAAGGAATTTATTCAGCTTCCAAATGATCCATTAAGAAAGTTATAAAGTACAAGGAATGTTCCCAACTACTGTTTAGCAAACACATTTTTTTTGTGCTTGTAGGTGAACCCAAAAGACACTAGTGTTTAACTATAATAAAAGTTTTGTATCCCAGATGATTTTTCCAAGGTCATTTATGTTTTATTTTAACTGTAATTTTAAGGATTACCCAGGTTCCGTGCTTTATGCACTTACTCCCTTGTCCAGGAAATAGAAGGAAACATCCTCTCCAATAATGATCTCTTCTTCCCTCCAGAAAGGAGGCAACATCTTACGCATCCATATGTCACCTTTCATCTGATTCTAAAGATGCAAAAGAATAGATCAGAAACCCATTTTACCTGCTGGGAATCACTATGTATAAAAGATAGTAAAGATGTTTCAAATAGGGAACATTTTAAATCACTTCTGGATCATTTAGTGATGTGTATTTTTTGCAGATAAAAAGCAATTAACTATGCTTTTAAAGCGCCTTTGTCTTCATTATCAACTAAATCTTGAACTTAATCTTAGGATTGTTACAATTACGTAATAAGACCCAATGGTTTTGCATCAATCTGGGGAATCCCAAAGAATAAGCTACTTCTTGTTATTTAGAATGACTGGAAATTCTCTCCTGGAGCAAATCATAAATTTCCATTTATCTAAAGCCAAAAGAAATTCAAAATTATTTACTTAAAATAAATATGGCCAGGAATTAATTAACCTTACTTAATAACAAATTGGCAAGAATGTTATTATTATATACAAACCTCGCTTTGAAAAATCTGCAACTAACACCTTCCTGCCAACTTGTTCTTGCAGAAAATGGCACTTCACTCCAGTTACACAAGTCCAAAGCTTGGAAAGCTGTCTCCATCCCACCCCAGGTCCTGTAGATTTTATAACTAAATGTTTCTGGAACGTGTCTACTGACGCACTGCTCACCCGGGCCACCGCTGACTCTCACCTGGGTTACTCCAGTAGTCCTGTCTCCAGGCTTGCTCTCCTTTTGGCCATTATTCGCACAGCAACCAGAATGTTAAGTCTCATCATGTTTCTCTTAAACAACCATTAAATGACCTCTCATAATTCCCTGTGATAAAAGCCAAACTTTTTAACACAACTTTATTCCCTCCAACCTTGCCTCTTCTGCCCTCTCCAGTCTCAGGTGCTGCATTCTCCATTTCCACCTCTTCATCCAACTGCATTTCCTCGATCTCTCTTAATTGAGTTAGATGTTCTATAAAGAATACCAATCGCTTCCTGTTCTTAGTTGCTAATCTAGCCCATATCATGTTTTTGATAACTGCTTGTTTAATTTTCTGTTTCTACTGATACATTATCCAAACTACAACTGAACAGAAATTGGTCTTTGCTCAAAACTGTACCCTCGACTCCCAGCATAGCCTGACAAAATCTAAGTGCTCAACAGATCCTAGTTGAACAAATGAATGAGGTAAAACACAAAGGAACAGAAAGCAGTGTTCAACCAATTGGGATAAAACAATTGATTCTAATACTATAGATCAAGAGTAATTTCTTTTTTCTTTCTTTCTTTCTTCTTCTTTTCTTTTCTTTCTTTTTTTTTTTAAGTGAGAGGAGGGGAGATAGTAAGACAGACTCCTGTGTGCAACCTGACTGGAATCCACCTGGCAACCCCCATCTGGGGCTGATGCTCGAATCAACCAATCTATCCTCTGTGCCTGGGGCCCACACTTGAACCAATCGAGCCACTGGCTGCAAGAGGGGAAGAGAGAGAGAAGGGGAAGAGGGAGAGGGAGAGAAGCAGGTGGTCACTTCTCGTGTGCCCTGGCTGGGGATCAAATCTGGGATGTCTGTGTGCCAGGCCGACACTTTACTTACTGAGCAAACCAGACAGGGCCAAGAGTAATTTCTTTATTAGCTAAAGACTCATACAAATAAGAAAGACACTCAACATATAAATGTGTGAAGGAAAATAAAAATAGTTCAATTCACAAAAGTGTAAATAGGACTCTATCATAAACATATGGGCAACTACTTAGCCACACTTCGGTGAAATATCTTCTTTTCTATGTAAAATGATTAGAGATTTTGTTTCCTAAGAGAAGGCAAAGCTAGCAGTTTAGGAAGCTTGTGGTGAAAGAAATAATCTCATTTAATAGAATATGGAAAGTGTAAACTAGCACAAATGTTTTTGAAACAAATTAGTTAATATGCACATTTAATGAGTATACCAGCAGGAGTTATCTCAAACAATCTTAAAAATGAAAAATTTATAAAACTTCACAAAGCAGCATTATTTTCAGCAGTAAAATATTTGAAGCAACCTAAGTACTCAATAAGATAGACTATGTAAGACATAATATATCTTCTAGATAATTATATATTTTTATAAGAATGATTAAGAAGCAATTGAAAAATATGCTTATGGTATAAGTAAAAAAATAAGAAATATTGCATTTTAAGTACAGCATAATTATAAAAAAACTATGAGTAAAAAAAAGGCTGAAAGTATTTTTGTTTAACTAGAAGTCACAACTACTCAGTTAATTCAAGAAAAACAACTATGCTTGAATTATTCTTTAAATTTCCACTTTGTTCATGTAAACTGGTCTAATAATTATGTCTTTGTTATAAAGAAATAAAAGGCCCTGGCCGGTTGGCTCAGCGGTAGAGCGTCGGCCTGGCGTGCGGGGGACCCGGGTTCGATTTCCGGCCAGAGCACACAGGAGAAGCGCCCATTTGCTTCTCCACCCCCACCCCCTCCTTCCTCTCTGTCTCTCTCTTCCCCTCCCGCAGCCGAGGCTCCATTGGAGCAAAGATGGCCCGGGCACTGGGGATGGCTTCTTGGCCTCTGCCCCAGGCACTAGAGTGGCTCTGGTCGCAGCAGAGCGTCGCCCCTGGTGGGCGTGCCGGGTGAATCCCGGTCCAGCGCATGCGGGAGTCTGTCTGACTGTCTCTCCCCGGTTCCAGCTTCAGAAAAGTACAAAAAAAAAAAAAAAAGAAATAAAAATACTTTCCATTGGCTTTGCTGTTGCTTTTTTTAAATATTTATTTATTTATTTATTTATTTATTTATTTAGACAATTAACTTTAACAGAGTGACATTGGTCAACCAGAGTACATAGATTTAGAGAAAACATCTCCACATCATTTGGAAAGTTGATTATGCTGTATACCCATCACCCAAAGTCAAATCATTTTCTGTCACCCTATATTTTGTTTCTCTTTAAACTTCTCCCCTTCCCCCCTCCCTCTATTCCCTTCCCCTTCTCTTGGTAACCACTGCACTTTTATCTATGTCCATGAGTCTCAATTTTGTGTCCCACCTATGTATAGAATCACACAGTTCTTAGCTTTTTCTGATTTACTTATTTCACTCAGTATAATGTTATCAAGGTATATACATGTTGTTGTAAATGATACTATGTCATCATTTCTTATGGCTGAGTAGTATTCCATTGTATATATGTACCACAACTTCTTTATCCAATGCTGTTGCTATTTTGATAGGTGTTTTGGGAGAAACGAGAGAAAGAAATGGTCACAATGACTTGAAACCTTGCCATGTATGCATGTTCCCTTTGTCTACATACTACCCTTATTCTTAAGAGGACAGTTCCTTAAGTATTTTTGAAATAGTGTCATAAAAAGCATTAGATGTGTTTCTTACAAACCATTGCTATTATTCATAAAGAAAAAATTGAACAGTTGGAAATGTCTGTGTTGATCTATGAAATTGAATGGGTTATCATTTATCCTCATGTAAATTGATAATACAGATTGATAGGATTTAGCTACCAAATTACAAAACCATAGAAAAATTTCACAATGCAATGCTCAAAGGGATCCTTTTTCAAAAAGGGATTGTGTAAAAGCAGGAATCAAGTTGGGATTCACCATGCAAGAGAATTACTGGAAGAAATACCTGTGAGGGAAAGGGAGCTCAGAAAGCCATCAGACCATGATGCAGGCCTGACCCGAGTAAAGGACAGAGGGAAGGATGGAAGGTTGGGTGGGAAGCATCTTAGACTGCAGTGCAATTCTAAGTTCAGCAAGGTTGCCGGGAAGACCTTGAGACAAAGTCATCCACTCAAAGAGTCCTAGTTCTCTCCCAGGAATGGCCTTGACTTGGTATTTCTACCATAGTTAGCCAGACTTGAAGCAGCCCATGGTAAGAGTGGCTTCCACATGAATGCAGTGGTGGACTCAAGAGTGCCGCAGCTAGGACTACCAGTTAATTATGCCCTCTGCAATAAGAGCTCTCAGAAGTTTTCTTCATGGCTGCCACAAGTATCAATATTTAATTACATTCAGAATATAGCATCTTCTTTTATAACAGATTATCTATTTTAGTGTTTATTCAAAGTAGCCACCAAGTCATTTGACGGAATTTTTGATGTAAGATGACCATGAATCTCTCATAACAACAGCCTAGGCAATGATTAGGAAAGCATATACCTCCATTGTGTTGTTGAGGAAGCTGAAGCATGGAGAAGCTAAAATATTTACCCAAGTTAAAAATAAGTAACAAACTGGAATCCAAATTACTGCTGTTTTAATACTATAAGGAGGTCCCTTCTCTTCCATATTTATATATGTAGAGATAAAAGAAATGTTATAATGTTAGCATAGGTAACACGTAAACATCCAAGGCTAACAGCTTTCTGGCACAAAGATGTTATTTAATGACTTTAAAATAACTCCTAGCTCCAAATACTTTGGCCTGACTTACATAAAAAACAGGTTGGTTTTTATTTTATTTTATACATGTAATGAAGTGATTTTTAATAATTCACCTTTAAAATGAATGTTTTGATCTGCCCAACTATTGTGAAAATGGTTTCTTGCATTCTATGAAGCCAAATTTAGAAGTGAGCAAATTGGGGATATATGAAAGCTGAGTAAGGTCATTAATGCAAAATAGCTATAGCTTTCTTTATAATGGTCCATTGGTCTAAAAGATTTGTTGATGCTCAAGGAGTAGTTTGTTGTTGTTAGATATTTATATCACTTCAAATATATTCCATAACGATCATGAATAAAGAATTTTATTTTCCAAAGATCAAGCACATGTTTAACCTAACATATGAGTCTCATAATAACCAGCTCTAACCTTATCATCATTATTGGTAGCTGTTCTTGGTTCAAATTTTAGGATTTAAAAACTTCCCAGAATCTGCTGAATATTATATAACAGGTTGTTGGGTGGGGTGGGCTGAATGTTAAACTCACTAAAAAACATCATTTTCAAGGCACCTTTTAAATAACATCCAAAATTGGTTTGTCTTGTTTTTTTTTCCTTATCTTGAACAATCCAAAAATGTTGCTCGTCAGCTACATATACTTAAAATGATGAGTTACATTAATAGTCTCTACCTAGATACAATATTTTTAAAATAAGATAAAATAAAATTTATTGCCAGAAAAAATTTCTGTTTCCTCAGACTTCGAAAAATGAAATCCTCTGTTTGTTTGTAACAACAGTTACAGCAGTCCAAGTTTTAGGGACCATCATCGCCAGATTTTAAATTGAGCCTGAAAAGCCTACCTCAAAGACCTCTCTTGGGCAGCTTAGTAACTTTATCTTTTTTCTACTCAAGCCATCTATGTTGTTAAACAGAGAAAACTCACATCATTTATTTTGCACATTTGGCTCCACTCCCTTGGGGCAAATTCATTCTTTGGATGAGATGGAACTGCAAAGGGTGTCCTTAACACTTGATCATTTAGAAAGAAACAGAATATACACTCCCTGTTCAATATGCATTAGGTCACTGGCATTTTTGCATAATGATTTCATAAAAATATAACCATGTGCATGACTGAAAATAAATTTTAATTCCACTCAGTCAAAAAGACATTCAAAGAAGTACTTCAAAAAGTTAAAAACCATAACTTGTCTGTTTTTTTCAGTCACAATTACGCAAAGTATTCAAATTCAAAATCCACCAGGGATAAAAAAAATCAGAGAATCTTGGACCTTGAGAGAACCTAAGAGGTTGTTTTAATTCAGATACAGTTTTAGATGTGTGTAATAGAGACCCAAATTAGCATTGGCTTAAGCAAGATAGAAGTTAATTTTTTTTTCTCTTATATAACACTGCAGAAGTTGGCAAACATTGCTAGTAGAAATACTTTGGCCTATGGGGTCATCTAGTGACCCAGGGCCCTTCTCTCAGATTTCCCTGCCATCACTAGTTGCTCATCACCAAATTCCTATTTCAGGTACAACCTGAGTATCACACACATCACTTCTGCTCTTATTTGCATGGTCTAGAAATCAGTCACATGGCCATACCTAGCTGCAAAGGAGGCTAGGAATCACTGTGTTTATTCTAAACATTTGTGTGCCCAGCTAAAACTGAATTACTACGGAAGGACAGAAGAGATTTTAGAAGAGTAACTAAAGGTCTGTTGCCCCAGAGTCACTTTATATCCTAATAAATAAAAATTAAACTCTTTGATTGACAGAAGGAAATGGTGAAAGGTTGGCCTCCTATTGGTGGCCTCTTGGTTCCCTGGGAGATGCCTCTAATTACTAGGGTTCTGTTAGATATGTTTCAAAATCATTGCTCTAGAACAGGGATGAAAAACTAAAATATCTCAAAAGGTCAAGCAGGTAAAGTAAATAAATGTAGCAAGTTGAATGGGCCCTGTTGTGGGCAGCGGATAACCTAAAGCAGGGGTCCCCAAACTTTTTACACAGGGGGCCAGTTCACTGTCCCTCAGACCCTTGGAGGGCCAGACTATAAAAAAAACTATGAACAAATCCCTATGCACACTGCACATATCTTATTTTAAAGTAAAAAAATCCAAAATGGGAACAAATACAATATTTAAAATAAATAACAAGTAAATTTAAATCAACAAACTGACCAGTATTTCAATGGGAAATATGGGCCTGTTTTTGGCTAATGAGATGGTCAATGTGCTCCTCTCACTGACCACCAATGAAAGAGGTGCCCCTTCCAGAAGTGCAGTGGGGGCCGGATAAATGGCCTCAGGGGGCCGCATGCAGCCCGCGGGCCGTAATTTGGGGACCCCTGACCTAAAGAGAACACTCTGGTTAGATGAAACAGGGTCTGCTGCACTCAGTACCAATACATTGCTGAGTTGCAAAACTATGGGGCCCAAGTTATCAGACATTTCAGTTTTTCAAAAGAAGCCAGAAAGCTATATTTTAGTGAAATCTCCTGCTTTTTTGATATTATTACTAGTTAACACATAATATTGTGAAGGCCAAAGACACATCTGCGTGCCAGATTTACTCAAAGGTCACTCCATACAGTCTGTACTCATCCACACCAATCATTTCACTTTCTGGACAGGCAAACAGAAGCTAAGAGTGGCTGAGAGACCAGCCCACGGTCACCTACCTCACCACATCTGCTCAGGTTTTTTGTGTGTTTTCGATGCTGTGTTCTTATGCTACACCAACATAAAAAGCCACAGCAAGTTCAAAATAAGCAGACAAAAAAATAATCCTTTTTTTAAAAATAAAATTCTTTAAAAGTCATCTAAATCTATGCTACAGTTTAGTGTTGAGGTTTGAAATGAAATATTTACCAGCAGATCAAGTGTGTGCTCTATGCCCCATGCTCTCTGAATCACATAATTGAAAGCAAAATCTGCTCTGTTTTCTGCTTTCCTGGCCTGCATTTGCCAGACCCTGGCTGCCTGATCAGAAGCAAATGAGACCAGGAAGCATCAGAGGATACCTCTGGCGCCTGCCCAGCAGCCAACCTCGCCTCCACCCCGCACGGCCCATTTAATTGCACACTCATATCAGATCGTGGCAGATTCATTGCAAAATTCATTTTTCACTTCTACGTGTACTTTTCTGTATGCTGTGAAATTATGTGGTTAAGTATTTTTGGCTGAAAATTTTAAATATATGAAAATGGATAACCTTTACGTTCTAAATGCCTGAGTGGAACGAAATTGCTTGTGGATTAATTATATGGTACTTGCAGAAGCTCTTTTATGAATATTTCTATTGTTCAGAAGTTTCTGGCAGAAGAACCTGACATTAAAAGTGTGCGTCAAGCATAAAAATGTACCTCACACATTATTTCCACTTTATGTTGAGGTCTTTGGGTCCAAAACTTAGATGAAGGAATGTGCTTATTTTCTGCTTTTTCCTAGAACCTTTTCTTTAATCAATCTTTCCAACACTTAAAATTAGATATTTTGATTCAGTGAACATTATTCTGAATGTATAGTCAGGGAAAATATTGGAAATAGAATTAGTCATTACCCAAATGATAATTCAGAAAAATATTTCATTTTCAAATTTGAATTTCTCTTTAATATAAAAGTGTTAGAACACTTTTTAAACCTGAGGTCTCAGTGTTTTTGTTGTATTGGCAGTTGGAAGAAGTAATGTCTATTGGGGTCAACATCAGAAAGTAAGAGTCAAAGGGTGAGTTTGGTTTGGCTGGAAAAATATAATATTTTTCCATTTCCTATTTCTAATGTCTTAAATCATCAGATTTTATTAATAGAATAAATTGAACCACCTGGAACACTTCCAAAAGCACTATTAGAAAGACGCAGACACAAATGTACAAACAAAGCTGCTCTATGTCTTGATCACCTTCTTCAGTCTTACCTTTTCTCTGCCTTCCACCTTTTCTTCTTCTGCACTCTCGTTCTTCTGTTTATGTTCATCATTGTTGGACTGTGTCCTCTTTTAATTTTCACTCCACATTCTCTCTAGCCCTGCTTCATTATTACAAGTGCATTCCCAAAAAAATTAGTGTAAATTATTTTAAACTTTATACATAAATTCTATTTTCTGATAGATTTTCCTAGTACTTTTAGGTAAATATTTCTGATTTAAGGATTGTTATGGGCAGAAATTAGGTCCCCTCCCAAATTCATGTGTTGAAGTCCTAACCCCTCGTGTCTCAAAATGTGACTGTGTTGGGTATTTAAAGAGGTAATAAAGATTAAATGATGTCATTAGGATGGGTCCTAATCCAACATGACCTGTATTTTTTTAAGAAGAAGAGATTAGGACACAGATAAACACAACAGGAAGACATGTAAAAACAAAGAGAGAAGACAGCCTACTACAAGCCAAGGGGAGCCCTCAGAAGAAACTAGCCCTGCCATCAGCTTGATCTTGGATTTCTAACATCTGGAACTGTGAGAAAATAAATGTTGTTGAAGCCACTCTGTCTGTACTTTGTTATGGCACCCTTAACAAACTAATGCAAGCAAACGTTATCTAAAGATCACATTTAGGATAACAAATTTTTGCAAATGATACATTTTTAACTGAAAACTTTCTTTTAGTATATTCCATTCATAATATCAGATATATCAAACATAGTATTGATAACATAAAAGTTTCATGTTGTGGTCAGGACAGGGTAATTTTCTCAGACCCATCATAATCCAATCACATTTTCTTTCTTATTTTTTTATGTACATTTTCTTCAGTTTTTTAATCTATCAAACAAAGAAATCAGAGTAAAATAATTTTTTTCTAAAGTTCTCTAGCTCTAAAACTTGATTCTAGATGTTTGTTTCTCCGATGACAGAGCTAAGCATTGTTTTGAACACCCATTTGCACCTGTGCAAACACACACACACACACACACAAAGAGCCATCAAATATGGTGAAGTTTTTCAGTTGTTTGTTGTCTTTTTAAAAATTGGTGGGGGTTTTTTTCCATCCTCTGCTAAAGAGAACAGTCCAACTAGTGAATGGTTGGCAGCTTTCATTAATTACATTAAATGGAGAGCAAGGGTAGGAAAGTGATAGAAAAACCAAGTTTTAAGCAATGAGAGTCAAAGGAGATCGATCTAACAATGAGGCAAGAAGGAAGACGGTTAAGAAGCAAAAGCTGCCTGACCAGGTGGTGGCGCAGTGGATAGAGCGTCAGACTGGGATGCAGAGGACCCAGGTTTGAGACCCCGAGGTCGCCAGCTTGAACGCGGCTCATCTGGCTTGAGCAAAAAGCTCACCAACTTGGGCCCAAGGTCAACCCCTGGCTCAAGCAAGGGGTTACTCGGTCTGCTGAAGGCCTGTGGTCAAGGCATATGTGAGAAAGCAATCAATGAACAACTAAGGTGTTGCAACACTCAACGGAAAACTAATGATTGATGCTTCTCATCTCTCTGTTCCTGTCTGTCTATCCCTCTCTCTGACTCTCTCTCTCTGTCTCTGTAAAAAAAAGAAGAAGAAGAAGAAGAAGAAGAAGAAGCAAAAGCTGTTGCAGCATAATTTTATATGAATCACTTCATATATACATGACACTGAATGAATTATAAGTTAATGCATTTTAATGAATAGTCATTCACCATTCACTCTCAAAAGAATGATGTGGGTCTTTATTTTTCTTACCTTGGTTTTTCACTTCCCACCTTCTTCAGTGACAAGCAGGATGTCAAAGTTAAAGAGCAGAAAAGATAAAAAGAAGTAATCAACAACTCAACGAAGATGTCTCTGGTTTAATTTTACTCTTACGGCAGCATGCTACCCTTTTTAAGAAAACCAATAAATTGAGGTAATGACATTTACTAGCTATGTGAAAGGAGAGAAGGAAGCACAGGAAACAATATTGAGAATCGTTGCAGGGGCAGATAGCTGGGCAAAAGAAACCAACAATATAGAGCAAAGATGGGAGATAGGCAACAGAAAGGCTCTCTCCCTCCCTCTTTCTCTCCTCCTCTACCCTGCCCTTCTGCTCCTTTCCATTCTGTCACCTTTCATTTGCTAGATCTCCTTGTCTTTTTTGAAGCTTCCAAGCTATTTCTTCCCCATTTACTAACCTAGTCCTTTAAGATTCAATTCTTTCATTCTACTTATGACTCAGTGCTTTGAAAGTGAGGAAAGAGATGAGGTAGTTTTTTTCAGACAATTTGTTCTCATCTCAATTTCTATAATTCCTAATTAATTTCTGTGCTACCAATCTTGACCCTCATTAATCTGTTCTCCATACCTTTGTCAGAAATATCTTTCTAAAATGTAAGTAATCCTGACCAGTGGTGGCACAGTGGATAGAGCATCAACCCAGAATGCTGAGGTCCCTGTTTGAAACCCCAGGCTCCTTGGCTTGGGTGGAATCATCAACATGATCCTGAGGTCACTGACTTGAGTCCAAAGGTTGCTGGCTTGAGCAAGGGGCCACTTGAGCAGATATCAGAAGCAATCAATGAACAACTAAAGTGAAGCAACTACAAGTTGAATCTTCTCATCCCCCCCATCTCTTCCTCTCTCTCTCTCTCTCTCTCTCTCTCCCAAAATTAAAATAAAATAAAATAAAATGCAAATAAATCACATTGTTACCATGACTCCTAAAGCTGTAGTGAATGTTGTCACTTTAATTAGCTCAGCACAAAGACTATCACTTCACCTATAGCTATCCCAAAATACTTATAATCCCCAAACATGTTATGCAGGATTTTGTACTGGCTGTCTTTATACACATAGACCCTCTCTATCTGGTTATTTCCTATTCATCCTTAAAAATTCACCTTGAGCCATCTTCCTCCAGGAAGTTTTCTCTTATCCATATGATTTAGTTAACTCTACATGTGTCACAGAAAATTTAATATGGAATTATAGCTGGTAGATTTATTTGTCTGCCCCCTGCTCTATAAAACTTTAAGCAAGACAGCAAAGTGTCAGCAATAGGGAGGCATTAGGTATTAGTAGGTGCTATCACATAGCATTAAAGAGTAGAAGCTCCAATATCATCAAATACCAACTATATGTGATACGTGCCCAGTTGTCACATTATTTATCTCCTTAGTGCCTTCATTTCATTATTTATAAAATTGAAAAAAACCTGACTCATAGTAAACACTCAGAAACTCTTATGGTAGTTTTGAATATCAATAATTATCTATTTTTATTCCTATTATCTATGTATCTGCCTACAATAGAGCAGAGCTTAAACCCTACTGTGACTTTTCATGCAAGGTGTGTCTGTAAGCTGCTTTGTAAGATAGTGAGAGCTATATTTTCTCAGAAATATGCTCTAGAAGCCAGTTTTAGATAAATTTATCAAATAGTCTTAAAAGGAAATATTTTCACTGGATACATAAAATGTTTTAGATTTGAAAAAGACCCAAGCCAAACTTCTAATTTTATTCAAACAGTACACACTAGTAGAATGTTACTGTTCAGTTATAGCTGAGGTGTCCATACGTCCCAGTTTGCTTGGGGTGGTCCCAGTTTATGCCTCTTACTCTAGCATAATGGTTAATTGTGCCTCATTTCATTCTCAACAGTGTCTTGATTTGGACAACTAATTATAGAATCAATTTATTTGTGGCTTATGATCATTCTGAATGATAGTAGTGTTTTTTCCTGATTGGCCAGTACCCATGTCATACCATTTGTAAAATATTTTTAATATCAGTGATGCCTATAAGGCATATGTTATCTTTTAAAACATAAAGAAGTGACCTGATTCCTTCTCCTATAAGTTGAATTAAGTGCAAATACAGTAAATCCTTAGAATAATAAAAAGGAGGAGGACAAGACAGAAGAGAACCTAACCCACCACTACCACCGCCACCCCACCCCACCAAGGACTGACCCGAAAAGGAAGGAAATCTGGGTAAGTCTGAGTTCCACTGGTGATACTTCCTTCAGTTGCACCTTCTCCCATCCCTCTCTCCCACCTAGACCTTCCCTTGTTTATGGTTTTTCTCAGGTGTAGTCACTGTTGAGAATATCTGTTCTTTACTATTTTCCTTTTCTAACCCCATAGGAACTTAAGATGCCCAGTTATCATAGACATTTTTTGTTCAAAAGTAGGAATGTGAGCTTCTATTCCTCTCTGTATATGAGCATCCTCTCCTGGTTTGCAGATAATTTAGCTAGAAATATCTTCTACTTGACCAGCCATAGAATTAATTCAAAGTACATTTCTCAGAAAGGCTGACTAAGGACATCGAGTTCTGTGCTTGAGAAAGTATTATCCTTCTCTGATGATTAGTGATGTTGAGCATCTTTTCATATGTCTATTGGCCATCTGTATATCCTTCTTGGAGAAGTGTCTAATCAGGTTATTTGCTCATTTTTTAAATTGGATTGTTAGGGGAGTTGGTGTTGAACTTTATAATCTCTTCATAAATTTTGGATAATAATCCTTTATCAAAGGTATTGTTGAATATATTCTCCCATTCAGTGGATTATAATATCATTTAATTGATGGTTTCTTTTGCTGTCCAAAACATTTTAGCTTGATGTAGTACTATTTGTTTATTTTTTTTGTTTGTTTTTCTTGCCCAAGAAGATATATCAGAGAAATAAAATTGTTAAGAGAAATGTCTGAGACATTATTGCCTGTTTTCTTCTAGGATTTTATGGTTTCAAGTCTAATATTTAACTCTTTAATCCATTTAGAGTTTATTCTTGTGTATGGTGTAAGAAGATGGTCTAGTTTCATTTTTTGCATGTCTGTTCAATTTTCCCAACACCATTTATTGAATAAATTGTCTTTACCCCATTTTATGTTACTTCCTTTGTCAAGTATTAATTGACCATAATGGCGTGGGTTGATATCTGGGCTATTCTATTCCATTGATCTATATGCCTGTTTTTATGACAGGACTGTGCTGTTTTAATTACAATGACTTTGTAGTATAATTTGATATCAGATAGCATGATACTTTCAACTTTCTTCTTCTTTCTCAAGATTGTTGTTGCTATTTGTGGTCTTTTGTGGTTCCATATAAATTTTTGGAATATTTGTTCTAGTTCAAGACACAACTATTGTCTTGATAGGAGTTCTGTCAAATCTATAAATTGCTTATGGTAATATGAACATTTTAATGATGTTAATTCTGCCTACACATGAACATGGTATATACTTCCACTTACTGTATTTGTATCTTCTCAATGTCTTTTTTCAGTGTCTTATAATTTTCTGAGTACAGGCCTTTTACATCCTTAGTTAAATTTATTCCTAAGTATTTTATTCTTTTTGAAGTAATTGTAAATAGGATTGTTTTCTTGATTTTCCTTTCTGATAGTTCATTACTGATCTATAAAAATGTAACTAATTTCTGGATATTTATTTTGTATCCTGCTACTTTACTGAATTCATTTATCAGTTCTAGAAGCAATGTCACTAAGCATCAGAGAAATGCAATTAAAACAAAGATTTTTCTCTCACACTTGTCAGAATGGCTCTCATCAATAAATCAACAAACAACAATTGTTGGTGAGTGTATGAAGAAAAAGAAACCCTCATGCATTGTTGGTGGGAATGCAGATTGGTACAGTCACCATGGAAAGCATTATGGAGTTACCTCCAAAAATTTAAAAAGAGCTGCCTTTTAACCCAGTGATTTCATTTCTGGTAATCATCTGAAGAACCTCAAAACACTAATTCAAAAAAATATATGCATCGCTAGTTCATTGCAGCATTATTTATAATAACAAAGATGTGAAAGCAGCTCAAGTATCCAACAGTAAATGAGTGGGTAAAAAGGCTATGGTAGGCCCTGACGGGTTAGCTCTGTGGTAGAGCGTTAGCCTGGCATGAGGATGTCCAGGTTCGATTCTTCCCAGTCAGAGCACCCAGGGGAAGCACCCATCTGCTTCTCCACCCCTCCCCCTCTCACTTCTCTCTATATATCTTTCTCTCTTCCCCTCTTGCAGCCATGGCTCAATTGAAGCGAGTTGGTCTTGGCCGCTGAGGATGGCTCCATGGCCTCCACCTCAGGTGCTAAGAAAAGTTCAGTTGCTGAGCAACACAGCAATGCCCCAGATAGGCAGAGCATGGTCCCCCTAGTGGGATTGCCAAGTGGATCTCAGTCAGGGCTCATGAAAGAGTCTGTCGCTGCCTGTCCTTCTCTCACTGAATTATAATAATAATAAAAAGCTGTGATACATTTACACAATAGAATACTATATAACCATAAAAAAGGAAATAATACCTTTTGCAACAGCATGGATAGACCTGGAAGTCATTATGTTAAATGAAATAAGCCAGTCAGAGAAAGATTGTACCATATGATTTCATAAATATGTGGAATCTAATGAATAAAATGAACTAACAAGTACAATAGAGACAGACTAATAGCTAGAGAGTTGGCTGACAGCTGTCAGATGGGTGGAGTTGGGTTAGGGAAATGGAGAGATTGAGCAAAAAAAAAACCCAAAAAACACAACTCATAGACATAGACAACAGTGTGATGATTGTTAAGGAGTGGGGGAGGGGGGTAAGAGAGGGTGGAGGGGACAATAAATGGTGATGAATGGAGACTTGACTTGGTGTGGTAAACACACATATGTTGTACAGAGATGTGTTGTAGAATTAGCCACCTAAAACCTGTATAATTATGTTAACCAGTGGTGTCACCCCAATAAATTCAATTTAAAAAGAGAAAGCATTATCCTTGCCCTATCCATAAGTCTGACCGCTTTAAACCAAAAGGGTCATGAGAATTGTACCATCCGATCACTTAGCAAGGAGGAACTATTTCATCCATAGAATTTCTAATGGAATCAATGCCAATTGAATTCACATGGTAAGAAAAGTTGTGCATATATATGCATAAGAAGTGCTTTCCAAGAGTAATGTGATCTTGGAATAAAGCTGTTTTTTATTTTTTTTAACCTTCACTAGGATTTTTCAGAGTTATGGCATCTAGAGCAGTGAGTAACCATTGGTGTTAATGCCATGATTTCCTAAATAAAGATAGAGCTAGCTGTAGCAGTCCAGGTTGGAGCTTCCCTAATTTTAACATTGATAAAGACTATTCTTAAAGGTTGACTCATCTTATCTCTATTTATTGCCACCCATAGAAAACATCTTCTGATAAACACAGTGGAATCCAGAGTGGCAGGAAGGAAGGGAGAGGTACCGGCATGTTGAAGAACCAATGAACTCAGTCTCCACTCGGAAGCTGAAACAGAATCTATGTGTAAAACAGTTAGTTGCTCTGTGGTACAACAAAGTTTGATGTCAGCCAAATTGGCATACTAAAAAGTACACAATGAAAGATTTTTATTTTGCTTTGAAGTAAACAAAAGGTCAGGCACTGCTGTGATTACGAAAGTCTGTGAAACCAGACCATGTGAAGTAATCTTTTACTCTCATGCTTCCTAGATGAGGACAGTAGAGCAGTTATGGGATTACTTACAAGAAGTCTCAATTGCCCCAGTCAACAATCACAGGTCTCAGTTTCAAAATGGAATCAACAATTAAATGAAGGAACTTTTACTAATCTCCCAGCGCATCTCTCTCCAAAGTACACTTTGGGGGATGCATATGCTACTTAAGGTTCAGCGTGCAAACTGTTTTCTACTTGTTCATTAGGAGACAAAGAGCTTACACAAGAATGTAAATCAACATATTGCTTCTTTCATTGAGAATGTCTCACAACAACAACAACAAAAATCAGTTGAATTAAACTGCGATTAATGAAGAAATTGGTCTATATTCTGGTGTTAGATTTTATTGAAAATGGTAGCAAAGTTTGTGGACCGATGGTAGCTTACACAATACAGTTTGAATAGCTTGATATATATTACATTTTCTGTGTCAGAAATTACATTCAGCTACTAGTCATAAAGACCCAATTACAGAAACTTAAGTAAATTAGGGGATTCTTCTCTCACAGAAAAGGTGTGAGAGACTATACAGAACTAGTATGTCTGTCATATGCTGAGTTCTGTCACAGCCCCCAAATCATCAGGTTGGATGGGCCTGGCATAATAAGATGCAAATACATCTGGGACCAGGTGGTAGCAGGACTGCAGTAAAGCTCCACAGCAGCTGCCCAGACCCACATGTTATCTACACAGGGGCTCCCGCACCTGTTCCTCAGCTCAAACCGAGGGCTCTGTGGGAAGCTCATTATGATCCCACAGAGGGAGGAGGAAATAGCCAAGCTTATTTCACAGACTGAGTAATTCAGTATGTGAGTCTGAGCCAAAAATGGTTTATAAACACTCTATAGCCCCATTTAGGGAGGCCCTGAAAGGAAGTGGAGAGGGAAATCCTCCCAATAAACAGGGCTTCAGATAGTCCAACTGGCCAGCCACTTTTGTGTGTGGCATGAGAAGGGGCTTGAGTCAAGAATAACTATGTTATAGAGAATAAGTAATAAGATTGCAGACATAGAGGTCTGGAAGGGATGTATGTATGAGCCCAAGGGAATGGGAAAGAGCACTGCATGTTATCCGTCAGAGAGCCTCTATCACAGAGAAGATAACTAACACAGAAGTAGACAGAATGACTGCCAGTGGACATCAGCATCAGTTGTCCTTGACCACCCTCTTCTTGGCACAATAGGCATATAAACAGGATAGCCATGGTGGTAGGGATAGAGGCATGAGCCTGGCTGCATGAGTTTCCACTTATCAAAGTCTATTTGAATATTGTTTTTGCCAAGAGTCCAAACCCACCAGCAGTAGAGACTAATGCTGAGCTCGCAATATGGCGTCACCTTTCCAGACCAACCTGGTGCCACATAGATTACATTAGATTTTTTCACCCTGGATAATGCAATAATTTATCTGGACTAAAATCAACACATTCACAATACAGGTTTGCTTCTCTCTTTCCTGCATGACCTCAGCTAACACTTGTATCCAAGGGCTTACAGGATGGGTGACTTACTGACTTTGGACCCAACATAATATTTCTGGGGTCAAAAGCACCCACTTAAAAGCAAAGGGAGCTAAACAGCAAGAACCTGATCATGGAATCTTCTATTTACATATAAAGACGCTTAAACTTTCTACTGCCCACTGGACCAGTATACATCGGGATATCAAATAGGTCTTGATCCATCATTCTGTCTGAAGTTCTTGAAAGCCTTTCTCTGATGATTTGTGCCTCTGCTAGATTGCTTTCCCCAGTGCTTCATGTTAACTTTCATTGTCCTCTTCCGGACACAGTTAAGGTGTCCACTTTCATTATTTCTCTTCTTTTCATATCTTAAATTACTCTCATGAAATCTTGCCCTTGTTATATTATAATACAGTTCTTCAAATCTATGTCACAATATTATGTTACTAGCAAGACTGAGTTATAGCAATGTCCTTTTGGGTCTTCTAACAACTAAAAATAAAAAATGAAAAGTACATTAAGACAAATAGTACCTTCTAGCAGACCAGTGGTAACTAAATAAGAATCAGATGGATGTATCATACTGGGCATTTCCCCTCATGTTTCTGTTCCGCAACATGTCTAGATAATTGTTCTCTCTTTAATTAATAAAAATATGTTTTTCCCTTTGGAAGATCCTTTACCTGCATCTACAATAATAGGCAGGATGAAATTGGTTTTTTTTCATCTTTTGTCTACCTTATGTTTTCTTTTTAAATATGTTAAGCCTAAAATAAATAGGTTTTGCCTCAAGGTTAAGATTTTTATCCCTGCATTAAATACAATTTTTACAATAGTCTTACCATGTGAGCACAAGCCCTCAATTCCCCAATATTCACAAATTCACTTATAAAACCGGTTCACAGTGGTTTCATTTATCAACATTATCTTCTATCAGTGCCCAGAAAAGAACTTTCTTCATTTGTTTCTTTCTAGTCTCCACTTCTATGCCCCTTATTCATGTTCTCACTGCCATGTCCTGTTTCATTCAGACAGCTTCCCACATCACAGTGCCTACTTACCCATGCAACATTGTTCTCATGTCTGTAATTTGCTCTTTTTTTTTTTTCTTTTAATAAAATCTTGGCCCACTCAGCTATATTCCTGGAACATCAAGTCAGAAGTTCTTGTTATTTTTTTCCCAGTTATTTCTTCCAAGATATATCACACATTACTTTACTTTTAAAGCTGACATCATCTTCTTTCATCCCTAGCAAGAAATGACTACAAATATGCCACTTGGAGTAACTCTTTGTTATTTGATAATCAAAATTTCCCATAACATAATCCCCAAACAGTTCATGCTGATTTATCTTTTGAAACATTTTCTGACAACAAAAAGCTGCTGAAACAATTCTGTGATGTCTGCATCCCGTGGCTTCAAACAGGCTTGTCCTTTCCCATTTCAGCATTCCCTTTCTTTACTTAGATTTCAGGAGGAGTAGGAGTGACCCAATGAAGACTGAACTCTCATGTCCCAGTAACAGAGAAACCTCAGATAGTCTTCTTTGCCCATCGTGAACCTTATTCTTTTCTTTGTTCTCTTTTCTGAAATATTAATTCTCCTTCTCCAGGATTGTTTTACTAGATATGAAACCTTCCCTGGGTTCCCTGACATTCAGCATTTGCAACTGAAATACAGGATATACTGCTGTTCATTTGCTGTAACAACATTGCTTGATGTGTGTGTATATGTGCATGCACACACACCGATGATAGCTTTGGCTCATCAGGAACTTACTAATTTGGTTGTTATCCATCTATATAACATTTATTGAACACCTCTTCAACGTGAATCACTGTGCTAGCATCTCAGTCAAGTGGTCTACAGTTTATAATCTGTAAAAATAAATAGAAAGAGAAGAACATAGGTGGTTACAACCTAGAGCAGCAAGTTTTCAACTGCTGTGCCACAGCGGGCACATTGGTGTGCTGCAAAGATTTTTAAAGCATGCAATACCTGGCTGTTTAGTCAGGGGCACTGACCTCTTTTCCCTTAGACTGTCAAACGTTTTTTGGGGTTTTTTGCAGAGACAGAGAGAGAGTGTTAGAGAGAGGGACAGACCGACAGGAAGGGAGAGAGATGAGAAACATCAATTCTTTTTTGCGCCTCCTTAGTTGTTCATTGATTGATTTCCCATATGTGCCTTGACTGGGGAGCTACAGCAGACTGAGTAACCCCTTGCTCAAGCCAGCAATCTTGGTCTCAAGCTGGTGAGCCTTGCTCAAACCAGATGAGCCCACGCTCAAGCTGCCGACCCTGGAGTCTCAAACCTGGGTCCTCCACATCCCAGTCCGACGCTCTATCCACTGTGTCACTGCCTGGTCAGGCTAGACTATCAAACTTTTTAAAAATGGGTCTTGGATGGTGTCTTAGTGGATAGAGCATCAGCCTGTCGTATAGATGTACTAGGTTCAATTCCCAGTCACGGCACACAGGAGAAATGACCATCTGCTTCTCCACCCTTTCCCCTACCCCTTATTTTTCTTATCCCTTCCTGCATCCAGTGGCTCAGTTCATTCAAGCGTGGCCCCAGGCACTGATGATGGCTTAGTTGGTCTAAGCACATTGGCCTCAGGTGCTAAAAATAGCTTAGTACTTGAGCATTGGCTCCAGACAAGGATTGCTGGGTGGATCCTGGTCTGAGGGTATACAAGAGTCTGCCTCTCTATCTCCCCTCTTTTCATCTAAAAAAAAAATTAAATGACAACAGCCAACACAACAATAGCCATTCCATGTGACTAAATCAAAACTATATCTATTTTTTTGTCAAATCAGCAAAAAACATATTTTTTGGTGTGCTGCAGAATGTTTGTAATTAGTTTATGTGTGCCATGAGATAAACCAGGTTGAAAAATCACTGGCTTAGAATATAAAATCTACAAGAGGGCATAGAATTATAAATGCAAACCCAAATCAGTGTAAGAATAAGGTGGAGGAAGGAGAAAGTGGAAAGAGGAGTACCAGTAGAAATAACTGGGCAGAAGGGAGAGAGGCAGAGTGCTCCAAGCAAAAAATAAAGGCAGTTACTGAGATTGGATGTGCATGGTTCCACACAGATGCAGAGACAAAGCTGGGAAGCAGCGGGAGGTAATGCCAGGAAGACAGCAAGAGCCAGTTCATGAGGGACCTGTGTCACTTGTTGGACAGCTTGCCCTTTGTCCCACCCCACTACTTGTCTGTGACTGTAGTCATTAAACTTCTGACTAGCACCAGGAATGAGGTTCCAGGTTCTGTTATCTGCTTTCTGCTTCTCAGTACTTGAAACTCTTTATTCTAGGCTGTTAACTCAATCCCACGCTCTATCTCCCCACATTACCCTCAATGCCACTGCTAGATGAACTATATTCTTGCATTTCATCTCTTATATCTCTGCCTTAAAACCTTCACCTTGAATTGCCTACCAAATACAACAGAAATTCCTACACATATGACCCCAATGTGTATCTCACTGTCACTCCCATTTGTCCCCTAAACACAGTTCACACAGGGGTGCTGAGGTTCCCCAGCTCCAAACCCTTGCTGCAGCAGCTCTCCTCACAATGTCCTTGTTGTTTTTCATCCACTCAAACCTTTTCGGTCTTCCAGATGCATCTCCAATGTTAGCTTATTTCCTAGGCATCAACAATGCTTCTTGTTTCTATTATCTTGCAGCATTTATTGTATTCTACCTCATAGTTTTATGTATTTACTTTATTCATTTGATTAAAATGATTGCTCCTTCATTGTCAAAACTGTATCTAAGCCACTTTTTTTTTTTTACCTCCTGTAGTGTACAACACCATTTCCTGAGCAGAGATATTAGGTAAATATTAAATTGGAGCCTGTTAAATTGATGGTTATTAGTGAAGCTCAGTTAATCTATTCTTTTTCTCCTTGATGATCTTAGTATTACCTTAAATTCTTTTACTATGTAATTAACAAGGCAGGTATAGGCTGGTACTTTATTTCTGTTGTATAGAAATAAGCATTTGAGTATTAAGGAGTCAAGAAGTTTACTCAGTACTACAGACTACAGTCTAAGCTCCAGACACCATGTCAGTGCTTGGTTAAGGCGATGCTAGATCTGGGACTCCTCCTTAAGAAATTAAAAGGATAGTTTTTAAAAAATACATGAAGAATTATTTTTACTACAATTTTTCATCAAAACTAGGAGGAAAGATAATGGGAAAGTTGTTAAGTGTCGCAAAAATTGTTAGGTTTTATATAGGAGTTCACTTAAAAGAGACAAAACCACCAAAAAACCATTTATAACCAAATGCCAGCTCCATAGCCTAAGGTTACAAGAGCATTTGTTGCAACCATTGTAGGGCAGGGGCAGGGTGGGACACAAACCCACCAAACAGAGAAGGCTATGAACTGGACTTGAGAAAGAGACCACCCGCTCACAAATAAAGCATTATACACTTGATAATTCTAGGTGTCCAAATTGTAAAATATGCATAAAATTAGCATCTAGCTAAACTGGACAGATGAATCCTTAATAAAATGTCTAAGGCAAAAATATTACAGCAAAACTAAAACTTTGAAAAAAGAATCTTCTGTAATTCATCAAGTTTGATCAAAATTGACTTTTTTTGGAAACTGAATTGTCTTGAGTTTAACTTGGAGAAATGTCTAGCCTGGGTTGCTGACACATTCTTCTTCTGTCAAGAATCCGAGTTTGTATATGGGTACAAAAGTTGGCCTCTGACCCAAAGCCTTTGTCTTTACATTAACTCTATTTGACCTAGTTCTCATGTCCTTTATTCAAGATTTTAAATTCTATGAGGGTCTGGATCAGACAGAATATCTTATGCTTCTTATGCTGCTAGTACCTAGCACACTGCCTTCTATTTAGTAGCCAGCATGTTAGCTATTGAGAAATCAAGTGAGAACAAGGCATCAACCCAATTGCCTCACTTTTAGGGGGATGGTTAGGGGAACCCTCAACATATAGTCCCTCCTCAAGGTGGTTCAATAGTTTCACCTGCAAATATGACAGACAGTGTCACTGTTACTACCAAACCAGGAGTATTCTGGAGCTAAATAAAGTTTTCCTGTCTACTCTTACTTCATTCAACCTGACTAGAAGTCTTTTCTTAAGTGGGACTTGGAAAAGGAACCACACTTATCCTTTTAAATCCTACCAAGTACTGAATAATTTTTATATAATAAACTTTGAGTTGCAGCCATTTTCTGTTATCAATAATGCTTACTTTTAGTAAGAAATTGAATTAGGTTAACAACCCTTTCATTCTGTTTTACAGTGATGCAAAGCCCAACCAGAATACAGAGTTTCTCAAGCTATAGTCCTGGGTTTCTGGCTACTTTACTATTCAGAAATGCCTGCTCCTTGCCCCCAGACATTGTGACTCCTAGATGACCTGCCTTTATCTCTGACCCTCAGAAAAATGGTCCCCCCAGATCTGTTGTCCCAGATTCTGCTCCCACATTTCCAATGTCCTGAATGATCCTGTAATTACCTTTCAATGTCTCCTTGATTCTCAGCAATGTCTCCTTGATTCTCCCTGAAGTCACTAATCTGGCCCAACTTTGTTAATCCATTAGTTTGTTAATGAAACCTGACTTTACCCTCTTGTGAAATCTGATTAATGCCCATTGTTCTAAACCAGGGGTCCCCAAACTACGGCCCCCTGAGGCCATTTATCCAGCCCCCGCCACACTTCCGAACGGGGCGCCTCTTTCATTGGTGATCAGTGAGAGGAGCATAGTTCCCATTAAAATACTGGTCAGTTTGTTGATTTAAATTTACTTGTTCTTCATTATATGAAGTGAAATAAGTAAATCAGAAAAAACCAGGAACTGCATTATTCCATACATAGGTAGGACATAAAAGTGAGACTAAGAGACATTGATAAGAGTGTGGTGGTTACGGGGGGAGGGGGGAGAGGGAGAGGGAAAGGGGGAGGGGGAGGGGCACAAAGAAAACTAGATAGAAGGTGACAAAGGACAATCTGACTTTGGGTGATGGGTATGCAACATAATTGAACGACAAGATAACCTGGACATGTTATCTTTGAATATATGTATCCTGATTTATTGATGTCGCCCCATTAAAAAAATAAAATTATTAAAAAAATTATAAAAAAAAAATTTACTTGTTCTTTATTTTAAATATTGTATTTGTTCCCGTTTTGTTTTTTACTTTAAAATAAGATATGTGCAGTGTGCATAGGGATTTGTTCATAGTTCTTTTTATAGTCTGGCCCTCCAACGGTCTGAGGGACAGTGAACTGGCCCCCTGTGTAAAAAGTTTGGGGACTCCTGTTCTAAACTAAATTTTGTGTGCTTTCATAGCATTTTTTATATTATATTTTAGCTCTACCCTCATCTGACTTCCCCACTAGATTCTGAACATTCTTATTGCCTTGTCCTCAAACACAGGATGGCCTTCTTTAACATATGCTTCCACACTAGGGATCCTGTTCTGGGTGTGAAATTACAAGATTCTCAGATCTCCATAGTATAATCAATCATAAAACTACTAGAACTTAAGCTCCAGAAAAGCCAGCAGTTCCCTGTGCTCATCAACATACTCTAGTTTATAGAACAGTGCCTGGCAGTGGTCACTACTAGTCTCAATAATGTTTGTAGTACAAAAGAATACTTGGTTAATATATAACATTATGAAAGGAACAGTCTTACATGGGTCTTTTTAAATATTTGTAAATCATCAAGACTCCAATATTTCTTTCATACCTTAGAGACAGAACACAATCAAGAATTTGTATACAGTTGTGATTAAAAATATTTATCATAGATATTTTACATTCATGTGGTTTCACAAGAACACTTTATTTTGAATACACAATAATTGCCATTTTTCAAGCGTTAAAGATTCTGGGCTTTCTGTTTTCAAAATTATGGCCATACCCCAATAGAAAATCAAGCAGTTTGCTATTAATTTGAGTGTAGAGAGTGGTCCTTCAGGATAATTTGAAGAGTCAGGACACCCCACTCCCTAGAGGTTTCCTGTGTACTCTGAGAAGTCCAGACTGCTTCATGACAGGAATGTTCAGGGACAATAATCTGAACACTCAGCATTGTGCTCTGGAGTCAGATGCCTTACCATTGCCCCAGAAGGCGCCCCTAGGAACCCTATTCTGCATGGAACAGGAGCTCTGTAGGAAATCACTTAAACCTGGCCAGCAGTTGGGGTTTGGATGTATGCTCATTATATGGGACTGGGGTTCCCTAAAAGAGACCAGGCTAAAGAAAAGGAAAGTAGGCCATTGAAAGAAAAACTGTCTGAGTGGAGACAAAGGCTGGCTGAAGAGCTGTTTTCCAGGGGCTGTGTCTGATCCAGGTCCTGCCCGGGTCTGAGCCTAGGGAAGGGGAACAAGCATCCAAAGGCTAACATTAAACAAATGGTGAGGAGGGGTCGAAGGGGGGCAGCAGAGCAGTGATGCTCACAGAGCAGCAATACAGGAGCAGACAATGTCAGATGGAGAGGCAGCATCTGGGCCCCAGGAAAAGGAAGTAGGAATAGCAGGAGTGAAAAGCATTCAGCTAAAAGGAGAGGAACAAAACTTGAAAAGTTTAACTCATGTCACCAATTCAGCTCCTAGCAGCTTTTTCAACAACAACAAAAATGTGTACTTGTGTAAAAAGAAAATAGCAACATGGATTGGAAAGTCTCTATGTCTTAACACTTGTGAAGGAAGGTGAACAGGTGCAGATGGTCTAGCCCCAATTGGGAACGGAAGTATGGTGTCCCTTGCGTGTGCCAGGTAGGGGTGCTCGCCCCAGGCTCACTCAGCATGAGGGTGTTAGAGGGAAATGCCACTGACAGGAGTGACTCATCACCTTGCCAGGACTGTGGCAAGAGCTGGGGCAGCCAACTTCCCCGACTGCAGAGAGTGCAGAGTCCAGAGAACACAGCGCCGGGGCAAGGGCACAGGAACCTGTACGACTTACTGCTGTTCTATGTTCTTCACATAGTTTCATGTACTCATTTAATCCTCAAAACAAGTCTGTGAGGTTGGGACTATTATTATATTTCCCTTCCCACCTTCCTTCTCTTCTTCCTTCCTTCTCTTTGGTGAGAAGAACACTTAACATGGGATCTACCCTCTTAACAAATGTTGGAGTGCACAATACAGTATTATTTACTCTAGGTTGTGCTATATTGAACAGCAGATCTCTAAAACTTATTCATGAGTGCGTAACTGACACTTTATATCAATTTATCAACACTAATTCTTTATATTGTTTGGGTGGCTAAGGACATACAATAACATTTCAAAGGCATGAATGAGAATGATAACCACCACATTCCAGATGCTTGTGACCTGTGCAGAGGAGAAAGGGAATGTGAATGGAGAGAACACCCAAAGGGCTTAAATCTGCTTTTCATAATGTTTTATGTGTGAGGCCAAGTTATAGGTGCAGGACTGTTCTTTCTGTCTAAACTGTATTATACGGGTCTGAAATATTTCTTAAAATGAACAAATCATTCATCGGGCTCTGAGTAAATGGCAATGTTGTATACAGAGACTTTCACACAAATAAATACCCCATGTCTCTCTTGTCATGTATGTCTTTTAGAAATCCTTTCCTTCGGTGGGTCAAAGGAAAACAATTCTTTGAAAATAAAGTTATAGTTGCATATTATGCATCTTCCATTTCACTCACCATACTTTTGCAACCCGCTCTGTGCCTTGGGATTCTGCATCACCTGCATCAACAGGATTTCCGCACCCTTTGGATTCAGGTTTGGTTCAGCCAAAGGTGAGCTCCTAGGAAAAGACAGAAAGGGAAAAGTGAGGTCAAAATCTTTCTTCTGTCTTCCTTCTGTTAGGTTGCCATGAATGCGCCTGCTCTTCCACCAGAGTTCATTGCTCTGCTCAACATGAGACAATTCTCTCTCTTTTCTGGGGTTTTTTTTTTTCAGTTCCAGTGTCTGCTCTCTCCATTGTCCCTTTGTTTGTACCTGTGAGTTGTAAGAATTGAGCTGATATTAGCCCTGATTTCCCATTACTATCTCTTATAAATAGTCCACTTTTTAAATGAATGCACCTTAGGCTGTCCTTTGTAAAAGTCATTAGTTTGATTCTTCTTCCTTTAGATATTTAACCACAATTTCATTTTCTCAAAAACAATGAGAATCTAATGGATCTTTATATATTCATGTATTTATTTATTGAACAAATATTTATGGTATGCTAACAGGCACCTAAAAGTAAATGATTTAAAATATTTTTATTGCTCAATGATGTACTTGAGTTTTATTCTGTTGTGGTTGTCTTATCTTATAATACACTCATCACAGTTTATAGGCCAGGAACAGACCACTTATTTCATAAAATACAACAAAAGTGCAAAGAGGGAGATAAATGTCTACCTTAAAAATTTATCAATAACTTCTTATATATACAAAAATATTTACAAAGTGGTTGACAATTCTTTTATACAATAATTTTTATAAACTCCTATAATAAGACATGTGGCCACAAAAGACAGAAATCCATATGACCATCAATGGCTCTCAGGTAAGAAGAAAAAAAAAAACAGTTTTGTCCAGTATCAAAGACTTTACCAATTGCTGGATTCAACCCAAGAATATACTGACACTGCCTGACCAGGCGGTGGTGCAGTGAATAGACTGTCTGGCTGGAATGTTGAGGACCCAGGTTCAAAACCCTGAGGTCACCAGCCTGAGTGCAGGGTCGCTAGCTTGAACATGGAATCCTAAATATGGCCCCAAAGGTCACTGGCTTGATGCCCAAGTTCGCTGGTTTAAGTCCAAGGCTGCTGACTTGAGCAAAAGGTCACTGGCTCAGCTAGAGCCCCCCCAGTCAAGGCACATATGAGAAAGCAATCAATGGACAATTAAGGAGACTAAGTAGCCACAATGGAGAATTGATGCTTCTTGTCTCCCTTCCTGTCTATCTGTCTGTCTGTCTGTCTCTCTCTCTCTCTCTCTCACTTAAAAAAAATGACAGGAGTGGGTGTGAGCATACATACAAGAACAGCTCAAGAAAACTGATTCTTTTTACACATTCACATACACACACACACACACACACAAAAGAGAGTCACTTTTTTTGGCTTGCCAGTTATACGATAAATATCTCCATTGCCATAGAAATGTGACACCATCCTGTCTGGGGACTAGTGTCTTAAAATAAGCTCTAGTTTATAGTTTAGAGAAAAAGTTCTATACACAGTACCTGTCAGTGTTCAGTCAGTATAACAGAAACCACTCGGCATTTTAAACAGAGGAGATTTAATATCAGAAACTAGTTACAAAGGTGTTGGAAGAGCTACAAGAGCCAGGAGAGATAAGCTCATCAAAAGATCAGTAACTGCAGGGAGTCACTATCATGCCAGAGTCAAAGAAGTGATTTTACCCGGAACCCACAGTATGGGCCTCAGTCACTGCTGAGAACTCCCCACTTCTAATTTGTGGGGCCTCTGGCACCAGGGCCTGCTGAAACATCCCTTGCCACTGCTACATTGTCTGAGCAAGGATCTGGATCTCGTACTGGCCAGTAGCCTAACGGCTTGAATGAGGAAAACCTAGTCTTTCTCTCCTGTGAGTCTCCTTCACTTTCACTCAGAACACTACACTTCTGACACTGTGGCCACCAAATGTGTGTGTGTGGGGGGGGGGGGGTTCTCCCATCCAGCAATTCTCGTAATACCAGCTGGGCAGAGGTGGATTAAGTTTGGTTGAGGCCCCAGGCACAGAAAATATTGGTTCCCTTAAAGAAAAGAGAGACACAGGAAAAATAAAAATACATATTTTTTTTTTTGGCATTTTTCTGAAGCAAGAAGTGGGGAGGCAGACATACAGACTCCTGCATGCGCCCAACCGGGATCCACCCAGCATGCCCACTAAGAGGCGATGCTCTGCCCATCTGGGGCATTGCTCCATTGCAGAGACATTCTAGTGCCTGAGGCAGAGGCCATGGAGCCACCCTCAGTGCCCAGGCCAACTTTTGCTCCAATGGAGCCTTAGCTGTGGGAAGGGAAGAGAGAGATAGAGAGAAAGGTGAGGGGGAAAGGTGGAGAAGCAGATGAACTCTTCTCCTGTGTGCCTTGGCCAGGAATCAAACCCGGGACTTCCACACACCGGGCCGGCGCTCTACCACAGAGCCAACTGGCCAGGGCTCATATTAACCATATTTTTAAATATTTATAAATAAAAATATTATGTACTATTAATGTTAAAATTGCACATATGAAAACAAACTTGGTGTCATTAGAAAAAGTGCAAAGTTGGGGTTTTGCAGGGCCCTTCAGAAGTTGTTGCCCAGGGTGCACACCTGGTGCCCAATGTGCCCACTGTTAAATCTGCCTCTGAAGCTGGGTGTTCTACAAATTAACTCATTTCTAACACTATGTACCTGGAGATATCACAGCATCAGATTTCACAGATTAAGGGTTCAATCCTAAAGATTGTTCCCACCCACTTCAGATGCCAACTACAAACTCAGGTTGTCACCTGTGCTTCTGACCAATCAGCTATACATCTGGGGTTCCGACCACTCCCTCTTCAAGTTCAATTAATATGCTCGAGTGGCCCACAGAACTCAGAGAAACACTTGTGTTTACCAGGTTATTAAAGGATACCGATGAACAGCCAGGTTACAAAGGATGAGGGCTGGGAGGGTCCTGAGCACTTGTAGGAGGATTCTGCCCCTGTAAAGTTGTGTGGGTCACCCTTCCAGTATGGATGTGTTTGTCAACCTGGGAGCTTTCCAAACTCTCTGCTACTAGGATTTTCTGGAAGCTTCCTTGCAAACACATGATCAAGTATTAATTCCATTTCTTCTCTTCTCTCTAGAAAAGGGGGTTGGAGCTTAAAATTCAAAGCTTCTAATTATGGCTTGGTCTTTCTGATGACCTGCTCCATCCAAAAATCCACCCACAATTGCTTTATTACAATAAGGAATGCTCCTGGTACTCTTATCAATGAGGAATTTACAAGGGCTTTGGGAGCTCTGTGTCAGAACTGGGGACAGATTGTGTGTGTGTGTGTGTGTGTGTGTGTGTGTGTGTGTGTGTGTGTGTTATCTTGCACTGCCAGAGGCACCTGCCAGAAGTCAGGAGAAATAAAAAATGGCTTTTTCCCTTTTCCCAATTCCCAATTACCTGCCAATATCTCCCACTAGTAGAACTTAACACCAAGATAACTGCCAAGGGAATCTGGAATAGTATGTAGGCTTCTAGCCCCCAGAGTAAAGAGTAAGAAAAGAAAAGGAGCAGATCTGAGAGATCAGACACTCTCAGCAACTAACTAAAAAGTATTTTACACTTCCAAGAGGAATTTATTTGCTTTCTTTAAAAAAGAAAACAGTTCAAAACTATAGTCATTTTTTCATTACTAGTTAAAACAGTGTTTCCTTGATAATTAGATTTTATCCTTTCTTCCACCTTCCACCTAATCATGGAACTAAAAAATATAAATATATTCTACATTTATTCATATATTCTTTTTTACCTGCTAAGATTAAATGAAGATTTGAGACGGTATAATTTATTATCCTGTCATTACCTTGAATTTCAAGTCCAGGCTAAAAAGTTAATGTGTAATGTCAAAATTATACTCTTACAAAAAATACTTCTTAAATAATTAGATGAACAACAAAGTATAAATATTTTAAAATGTTATGGAAAATTTCCTCCAATTAAAAAAATCATAAAAGGAGCATGGGCACGCAGCCCTGCCCGGCAGTAGAGCCAAGGCTAGCAGCCGTTCCACAAGAGGGCTCCTCCTGCAAAGGTGGGGCAAAAGCCCAGAAACAGGCAGAGACCCGCAGCTGAGCAAAGGTGCTCGCCACTGTCCTCAGGGCTGAGCATAACACCACCCACAGGGGTGGGGCAAAGGCCAAGGCTACCAAGGCTTGTGCACCCCAGCATGTGATCACAACCACTCCCGTGAAGGAGAGGTGGAAACAACAGCAACAGCCCCAGTGGGCAGGCATCGGCAACACTCAAACCCAAAAGCCCTAGGCAGCAACAGCAGAGGGGGTAGTGGGCCTGCAGACAGACCATACCTAGGGAACAAAGGACATACCCAGTAGACTCCAGGGGCCAAAACCTTCCTTTACACAGAGAAAATGCAAAGGCAGAGAAATGCAACACAAATGAAGCAAGAGAAATCCCCAGAAAAGGACCTAAATGAATCAGATATAACCAAATTACCAGATGCAGAGTTTAAAATAATGATTGTTAGGATGCTCAAAGATATTAGAACAACAATAGATGGTCATTATGAACACCTAAATAAAGAGATAGCATATAAAAAAGGACATTGAAATAATAAAAAAGAATCAGTCAGAAATGACAAATACAATATCTGAAATAAAGAACACAATGGAAGGAATTAAAAGCAGGATGGATGAAGCAGAGAATCAAATCAGCGGCTTAGAGGACACGATAAATAAAGGCAAGGAAGCAGAGCAGAAAAAATAAAAAAGACTCAAAAAGTCTGAGGAAACTCTAAGAGAGCTCTGTGACAACATGAAGAGAAATAACATCCGCATCATAGGGGTTCCTGAAGAGGAAGAGAAAGAACAAGGGATAGAGACTTTGTTCAAACATATCATAGCAGAAAACTTCCCTCAATTAAGGCAGGAAAACATCTCACATGTTCAGGAAGCACAGAGAACTCCATTAAGGAGAAACCCAAAGAAATCAACACCAAAAAACATCATAATTAAGATACCAAAGCTAAGTGATAAAGAGAAAATATTAAAAGCTGCTAGAGAAAAAAAGACTATCACCTACAAAGGAGCCCCCATAAGGATGACTTCTGACTTCTCAACAGAAACACTTGAGGCCAGAAGGGAATGGCAAGAAATATTCAAAGTAATGCAGAAAAAGAGCCTACAACCAAGACTACTTTATCCAGCAAGGCTATCATTTAAAATTGAAGGAGAAATAAAAAGCTTTACAGACAAAAAAAAAAATTCAAAGAATTAACTACAACCAAACCAAGGCTGCAAGAAATGCTAAGGGACCTGTTGTAAACAGATCAAAGGAGAAAAAGAATATAGCAAAAGAGGAATACAGTTCTAAAGAATAAAATGGCAATAAACAATTACATATCAATAATAACCTTAAATGTAAATGGATTAAATGATCTGATCAAAAGACATAGAGTAACTGCATGGATAAGAAAACAGGACCCACACATATGCTGTCTACAAGAGACACACCTTAAATCAAAAGATGCACATAGACTGAAGATAAAAGGATGGAAAAAAATATTTCACGCAAATGGAAATGAAAAAAAAGCTAGAGTAGCAATACTTATATCAGATAAAATGGACTTTAAAACAAAGACTATAGTTAGAGATAAATAAGGTCACTACATAATGATAAAGGGAGCAATCCAAAAAGAAGATATAACCGTTATAAATATCTACGCACCTAAAATAGGAGCACCTAAATATGTAAAGCAGACTTTGATGGATTTAAAGGGCGAAATCAACAGCAATATTATAATAGTAGGGGATTTCAATACCCCATTAACATCATTAGATAGATCCTCAAGAAAGAAAATTAACAAAGAAACAGCAGACTTAAAGGACATATTAGATCAACTCGATTTAACAGATATCTTCAGAACCTTTCACCCTAAAACAGCAGAATATACATTCTTTTCAAGCGCTCATGGTACATTCTCTAGAATAAACCACATATTAGGGCATAAAAGCGGTCTCAACAAATTTAAAAAGATTGAAATCATATTGAGCACTTTCTCTGATCACAATGGCATTAAATTATAAATCAACCATAACAGAAAAACTGAAAAATATTCAAACACTTGGAAACTAAATAGCATGTTATTAAATAACGAATGGGTAAACAATGAGATCAAAGAAGAAATTAAAAATTTTCTAGAAACAAATGATAATGAGCATACATCAACTCAAAATTTATGGGACACAGAAAAAGCAGTCCTGAGAGGGAAGTTTATAGCATTACAGGCATACCTCAAGAAGCTAGAAAAAGCTCAAATAAACAACTTGACCCTACATCTAAAGGAACAGCAAGTAAAAAAAAAAAGAACAGCAAGTAAAGCCCAGAGCTAGTAGAAGGAGGAAAATAATAAAGATCAGAGCAGAAATAAATGAAATAGAGGTTAAAGAAACAATACAGAGGATCAATGAAACCAGGAGCTGGTTCTTTGAAAAGGTGAACAAGACCAATGAACCTTTAACCAGACTCACCAAGAAAAAAAGAGAGAGGACTCAAATAAATAAAATTAGAAATGAGAGTGGAGAAATAACAACTGACACAACAGAAATACAAAATATTGTAAGAAAATACTATGAAGAACTGTACACCAAAAAACTAGACAGCCTAGATGAAAAGGACAAATTTCTTGAAACATATAATCTTCCAAAAATTAATCTAGAAGAATTAGAAAACCTAAACAGACCTATTATAACAAATGAGATTGATTGAAACAGTTATCAAAAAATTCCCAAAAAAGAAAAGTCTGGGCCTGATGGCTTCACAAGTGAATTCTACCAAATATTCAAAGAAGAACTAACTCCTATCCTTCTCAAACTATTTCAAAAAATTCAGGAGGAAGGAAGACTTCCAAGCTCCTTTTATGAGGCGAGCATAACTCTGATTCCAAAACCAGGCAAAGACAACACACACAAAAAAAATTATAGGCCAATATCCCTGATGAATATAGACGCAAAAACCCTCAACAAAATATTAGCAAACTGGATCCAGCAATATATGAAAAAAATCATACACCATGATCAAGTGGGATTTATTCTTGGGAGGCAAGGATGGTACAGTATTTGCAAATCAATCAATGTGAATCATCACATAAACAAAAGAAAGGAGAAAAACCACATGATAATTTCAATAGATGCAGAAAAAGCACTTGATGAAATCCAGCACCCATTCATGATCAAAACTCTCAGCAAAGTCGGAATACAGGGAGCATACCTCAACATAATAAAGGCCATCTATGAAAAACCCACAGCCAATATCATACTCAATGGGCAAAAATTAAAAGCAATCCCCTTAAGATCAGGAACAAGGCAAGGGTGTCCCCTTTCACCACTCTTATTCAACATAGTTCTGGAAGTCCTAGCCACAGCAATCAGACAAGAAAAAGAAATAAAAGGCATCCAAATTGGAAAAGAAGAGGTAAAACTATTATTATTTGCAGATGATATGATATTCTATATAGAAAACCCTAAAGTCACAGTCAAAAAACTACTAGACCTGATAAATGAATTCAGCAAGGTGGCAAGATATAAAATCAATACTCAGAAATCAGAGGCATTTTTATACACTAACAATGAACTGTCAGAAAGAGAAATTAAGGAATCAATTTCTTTTACCATTGCAACCAAAAAAATAAAGTACCTAGGAATAAATTTAACCAGGGAGATTAAAGACTTGTACTCAGAAAATTATAAAACATTGATAAAAGAAATCAGGGAAGATACAAAGAAGTGGAGGCATATACCATGCTCATGGTTAGGAAGAATAAACATAATTAAAATGTCTATATTACCCAAAGCAATTTATAAATTCAATGCAATACCAATTAAAATACCAATGACATACTTCAAAGATATAGAACACATAGTACAAAAATTTATATGGAACCAAAAGAGAACACAAATAGCCTCAGCAATCTTGAAAAGGAAGAATAAAGCAGGAGGTATCACACTTCCAGATATCAAGTTATATTATAAGGCCATTGTACTCAAAACAGCCTGGTACTGGCATAAGAATGGGCATATAGATCAATGGAACAGAACAGAGAACCCAGAAATAAACCCACAGTTCTATGGACAACTGATATTTGACAAAGGAGGTAAGAGCATACATTGGAGTAGACAGCCTCTTCAACACATGGTGTTGGGAAAATTGGACAGCTACCTGCAAAAAATGAAACTAGACTACCAACATACACCATTCACAAAAATAAACTCAAAATGGATAAAAGACTTAAATGTAGGCCGTGAAACCATAAGCATCTTAGAAGAAAACATAGGCAGTAAGCTCTATAACATCTCTCACAACAATATATTTGCCGATTTGTCTCCACAGGCAAGTGAAATAAAAGACAGGATAAATAAATGGGACTTTATCAAACTAAAAAGCTTTTGCACAGCTAAAGACAATAAGAACAGAATAAAAAGACAGACTACACAATGGGAGAATATTATTGACAATGCGTCTGATAAGGGGTTAATAACCAAAATTTATAAAGAACTTGTAAAACTTAATACCAGAAAGACAAACAATCCAATCCAAAAATGGGCAAAAGAAATGAATAGACACTTCTCCAAAGAGGACATACAGATGGCCAATAGGCATATGAAAAAATGCTCAACATCACTAGTTATTAAAGAAATGCAAATTAAAACCACAATGAGATATCACCTCACACCAGTCACAATGGCTCTCATCAATAAAACAACACAGAATAAGTGCTGGCGAGGATGTGGAGAAAAGGGAACCCTCCTGCACTGCTGGTGGGAATGCAGACTGGTGCAGCCACTGTGGAAAACAGTATGGAGATTCCTCAAGAAATTAAAAATTGAACTGCCTTTTGACCCAGCCATCCCACTTTTAGGAATATACCCCAAGGACACCATAGTACTGTTTGAAAAGAAGAAATGCACCCCCATGTTTATGGCAGCATTGTTCACAATAGCAAAGATCTGGAAACAGCCCAAGTGTCCGTCAGAGGACGAGTGGATTAATAAGTTTTGGTATATATATACTATGGAATACTACTCAGCCATAAGAAATGATGACATCGGACTTTTACAACAACATGGATGGACCTTGATAACATTATACTGAGCGAAATAAGTAAATCAGAAAAAAACTAAGAACTATATAATTCCATACATAGGTAGGACATAAAAATGAGACTCAGAGACATGAATAACAGTGTTGGGGTTACAGGGGGGGGGGGGAGGAGAGGGCGGGGGTTGGGGGAGAGGAGGGGCACAAAGAAAACCATTTAGAAGGTGACGGAAGACAATTTTATCAATGTCACCCCATCAAAATTAATCAAAAAAAAGAAAACCCAAGAATGTGTCTCACGGCTAATTCAGGCAGTTAGAAGAAAGTATAAGGATGCTAATTCTGATTCTCAGGCCACATCCTGCAAAAGGGCCCCAAGCAAATTGGTGATTTGGCTCCTCTGATTTTGCCAATTGGATTTAAAAAAAAATAGGTCAGGAACGCCCCGAAATGGAACTAACAATACATGAGCATAAATTTAAAGGACTTTTAGATACTGGAGCTGATGAATCTGTTATTGCTAAGCTACATTGGCCTCCTTTCTGGCCCACTCATGCAGCAGCCACAGAATTACAAGGTATAAGGCAGAGTAAATCCCCTCAACAAAGTTCTAGTTTTCTACATTGGGAAGATGAAGAAGGTCATTCTGGATTTTTTAAACCTTATGTGCTCCCTGGATGGCCAGTTAATTTGTGGGGTAGAGATGTTTTGAAAAATATGGGAGCATTGCATGTCAGTCCTAATGCTTTAGTCAGTACTCAGATGCTTGATTAGGGATTTTTGCCACCAAGGGACTAGGGAAAGAACAGCGAGGAATTCTCACCCCCATAGAAGTGGCACCCAATACCAGAAGGTGTGGATTAGGATATCAAAATTTAGCACAGGGGCCTGGGTAGCTCCTGCTACCTCAATAATGCATTGTGCAGACCCAATTACTTGGAAACCAGATAATCCTGTATGGGTAGACCAATGGCCCCTTTCTCAGGAGAAACTTAGGGCAGCTGCTCAATTGGTACAAGAGCAGCTACAGCTTGGGCACATTGAACCATCTAATAGCCCATAAAATACACTTCCATATTTTGATCCTGTCACCTCCTGGATTATCAAGGGGCATAGGCGACCCTTACAGTTTATAGGGTTTGAGACTCAAAATTATTGTTGTTCCTTTTTTCAAAGGATCAGCAATGGCTCTGGGAAACTTCCACTAAATGGCAAATCGCTCTTGTAAATCAATGGACAACTTTATACTGAAACTGTCAACTTAAAATCAGCTCAAAGTCTAGAATTATATGCCATTATCATGGCTTTTCAGCATTTGCCATATTCCCCCTTTAATCTAGATACAGACAGCAAATATTTACTTATGGTGTTTCCACTATAAAGACTGCTGTCTTAGGGACAAATGCTGATGAACTATTTCAGCAGTTCCTCCTTCTTCAAAGACTTGTATGTTGGCCCTGGCTGGTTGGCTCAGCGGTAGAGCACCGGCCTGGCGTGCGGGGGACCTGGGTTCAATTCCTGGCCAGGGCACATAGGAGAAGCACCCATTTGCTTCTCCAACCCCCCCCTTCCTCTCTGTCTCTCTCTTCCCCTCCCGCAGCCAAGGCTCCATTGGAGCAAAGATAGCCCGGGCGCTGGGGATGGCTCCTTGGCCTCTGCCCCAGGCGCTAGAGTGGCTCTGGTCGCAGCAGAGCAACTCCCCGGAGGGGCAGAGCATCGCCCCCTGCTGGGTAGAGCGTCGCCCCCTGGTGGGCATGCGAGGTGGATCCCAGTCAGGCGCATGCGGGAGTCTGTCTGACTGTCTCTCCCCGTTTCCAGCTTCAGAAAAAAAAAAAAAAAGACTTGTATGTCATCATAGAGCTCCATGTTTTATAGAACATACTCAAGCTCATTCCATGCTCCCTGGAGCTTTAGCACAAGGGAATGCCTTTTTTTTTTTTTTTTTTTTTTGTATTTTTCTGAAGTTGGAAACGGGGAGGCAGTCAGATAGACTCCTGCATGCGCCTGACCGGGATCCACCCAGCACGCCTACCATGGGGGTATACTCTGCCCATCTGGGGTGTTGCTGTGTTGCAACCAGAGCCATTCTAGCACCTGAAGCAGAGGCTACAGAGCCATCCTCAGCACCTGGGCCAACTTTGCTCCAATGGAGCCTTGACTGCGGGAGGGGAAGAGAGAAACAGAGAGGAAGGAGAAGGGGAGGGGTGGAGGAGCAGATGGGTGCTTCTCCTGTGTGACCTGGCCGGGAATCGAACCCAGGACTCCTGCAAGCCAGGCCAATGCTCTACCACTAAGCCAACCGGCCAGGGCCTAGGAATGCCCTTATTGATCAAGCTACCCAAAAGAAAATTTCTTGGAGCAACCATGACAGATCGAGCAATTCAGTCTCATACTATTCATCACCAGCACACTGAAGCCCTGTGTAAACAGTTTCAACTTTCTCGGGAAGCAGCATGGCAGATTGGGAAATCCTGTCCAAGCGGTCCTATACAACAATCTGTCCCTTCATTTGGAGTTAACCCTCAAGGACTCCTGCCAGGACAACTTTGGCAAATGGATGTTACTCATATACCTTCATTTGGCAAACAGTCCTATGTCAATGTTACAGCGGATACCTATTCTGGATTTATAGTAACCTCTGTCAGAACAGGAGAGGCTGCTAAGCCTGTTATAGCTCATTGTCTGTATGCATTGTTCTATTATTGGATTTCCTAAACTGGTTAAACTGACAATGCTCCTGCATATGGAGCAAAAGTGTTTACTGTATTTTGTCAAACCTTTCTAATTATGTGTATTTCTTACAATCTTTAAAGTCAAGGTATTATTAAAGTGTACCCAGCAAATATTTTAAGGTCAATTTAAAAAAATTTAAAAGGGGGGAGTCATATCCTGGAACTCTTATGGGTCTACCATATCATGCTTTTTACTTAAAATTTTTTTTAATTTCTTTTGAATGCTGATGAACAGGAGACGCCAAATCTTTTTCTCCTGCAAACTACTACCTTCTTTATTTGATCCAGCTAATAACACTGTTTTGTCTTTTTCCAAATAGCTCCAGATATATGGAAAAGATTTATATAAGCAGATGGGGATCCTCAAACCCCTCAGTGAAATCTTCTGAGCATAGCTTTTAAGATACCAAGAGGCAGAAAAAGCCCAATAGAGATCAGGGGAACTACCAGCTTTTAGGATACACCCTTAAAGGCTCCAATGCCCCAAAGGGGTCTCATAGGATGCCACCTGGGTCCTGCTTCAATAGTGGAAAGGAAGGTCATTGAGCTAAAGCCTGCCAGACTTACGTGCCTCTGCTGTGAGGAAACAGGGACACTGGAAAGTAAGCTTCCCCCTCACTCCTCTAAGGGAGGGTTCAGTCTCTGGGTTAGGTCTAACCTTGCCCAGAATGCTGGGGTTTGCCACTGAAGGCTGAAGGTGCCCAGGGCCGTTGGCCCCATCTATGACACTGTAGACAAGCCTAGGGTATTTCTTCCAAGAAGCAGGTAAACTGATCTCATTTGCACAAGGGCCACTTAACTATGTCTTGCCTGAATAGTCAGGTTTTTTATTCTTCCCTCAAAGATCTCTGTTGTGGGTGTTGATAGTCCTATTTTCTGCTGCTTTGTTTAATATATAGTGTTTCCTTTATTCCTCCTATCTCATTGCCCTGCTCATATTTTAGGCTGGGACCTACTCCTAATTTAGAGCTCTCTTTCCCCCTTTAGCCACCTCTATTATGAATCTACCTTTGCCACCCAGCTTAGTGTATCCCAAGGTTCTCTTTACCAAGCCACAGTCACAGAGGGAAAGCAACCTGGTCTCATCTCTCCAGGCAGAGGAGAACAGAAGCTCCATCTCCACACATGCTGCAGATGGCTTTTCCAGTCTACCTGAATCAGTACCAGCTAGAAGCAGCGGTCATTGGGACTTGGACATGAGCTGCAAAGTATAGAATGGTGACAACAATTCCAGTGCCATGAGTACTTTTCTTGGATGTGGACTTTTCCTGGACTCCTGCTCCTTGTGACAGCTCCTAACAGACTGAACTGGGGTTGGGTTGCATTTTTCAGGGATTTAGCATGGCGTTGGGGCCAACTTGGACTTGGTGAACATGTTAAGGACACTACTCTTTTATGGATTCTTGCTGTATTGGCCAAGAGTTTGCTTAAAGGCTTTAATCACTGTAAAAAAAATAGAAAACTGGATAAAGAAGATGTGGCACATATACACCATGGTATACTATTCAGCCATAAGAAATTATGACATCGAATCACTTACAACAAAATGGTGGGATCTTGATAACATTATACGGAGTGAAATAAGTAAATCAGAAAAAAAACAAGAACTGCAGGATTTCATACATTGGTGGGACATAAAAACAAGACTAAGAGACATGAACAAGAGTGTGGTGGTTACGGGGGGCGGGGGGAGGGAAGGAGCGAGAGGGGTAGAGGGAGGGTCACAAAGAAAACTAGATAGAAGGTGACGGAGGACAGTCTGACTTGGGGTGGTATGTATGCAACAGAATTGAATGACAAAATAACCTGGACATGTTTTCTTTGAATATATGTACCCTGATTTATTGATGTCACCCCATTAAAATTAATAAAAATTTATTTATTAAAAAAATCATAAAAGTAATATATTTCAAATTTTTAAATCCTTAACTTTAGTAAAGACTTTTAAAAACTTCTAACATTATTAAATAGCAACTAATTTTTAAAACCTCTTGTTAATACTTTAATCTTGTATTTATGGGCTTTTTCAGCATGTCTGAACTGATATACTACATGGCATTTTTCTCCCTAAATAATTTTTAAGTGACACATTTTCTTTTGTCTCTTCTACTGGTTTTAAAATCCTACAATAGCCATAATGAAGGGTAATTTAGAAATAGCTCTTTAGAGAATGTCATCCCTTGCAATGAATGCAGCCATGAGGTTGAAAAACATGAGAATAAAAACTGGGAATTGTTGAACTTAAAAATAAGACAGTCATTGGTCACCTGCCCACTCTTAAGTGGAGTATCCAATGTAACAATAAAAATATAAGCTCTGAAGCCAGGCCCTCAGAGTGTGAATCCTGGCTCTGAAATATCTGTGATAGTGTTTAAGTTACTTATTTCTCTGTGTCTCATTTTCCTGATGTGTATAGTAGAGATAATAATACCTAATTCATAGGGTAGATTAAATGCAATCATGCATTTCAAGCCCTAAAACATGGAAGTAGTAATCACACATTAAATGTTTATTGCCATAAAGACCCTGGCCGGTTGGCTCAGCGGTAGAGCGTCAGCCTAGTGTGCGGAGGACCCGGGTTCGATTCCGGCCAGGGCACACAGGAGAAGCGCCCATTTGCTTCTCCACCCCTCCGCCGCGCCTTCCTCTCTGTCTCTCTCTTCCCCTCCCGCAGCCAAGGCTCCATTGGAGCAAGGATGGCCCGGGCGCTGGGGATGGCTCTGTGGCCTCTGCCCCAGGCACTAGAGTGGCTCTGGTCGCAACATCGCTACGCCCAGGATGGGCAGAGCATCGCCCCCTGGTGGGCAGAGCGTCGCCCCTGGTGGGCGTGCAGGGTGGATCCCGGTCGGGCGCATGCGGGAGTCTGTCTGACTGTCTCTCCCTGTTTCCAGCTTCAGAAAAAATGAAAAAAAAATGTTTATTGCCATGAGCATTAAAACAGTGGGATAAAGATTAAATATACACTGTTATAAAAGTTCAAAAATGGTAGCACTCAATGGAGGTCAATTTGGTATTCACTTGTTCATTTAGTAATCCTGAGTCTGAGAATTTGTGCAATAGTTAAACAGTTATGTACAACACAGCATGAACAATATTGGTAGTTGCAGCATTAATTAAAATAGATGAAAATTAGACTTAACACAGGAGACAAATTCTACAAACTAGTTTATGTCATCAACACCTGACCTGTGGTGGTGCAGTGGATAAAGTGTCAACCTGGAACACTGAGGTCACAGGTTCAAAACCCTGGGCTTGCCTGGTCTGTGCACATGAGGAAAGCAATTACTATGAGTTAATTCTTCCTCTTCCTCTTCTTCCTTTCCCTTTTTCCTTACTTCCTTTTTCTGTTTGGCTTTCTCTTTCTTTCTTTTTTTTTATTATTTTTTTTTTTGTATTTTTCTGAAGCTGGAAACGGGGAGAGACAGTCAGACAGACTCCCGTATGCGCCCGACCGGGATCCACCCGGCACGCCCACCAGGGGCGATGCTCTGCCCACCAGGGGGCGATGCTCTGCCCCTCCGGGGAGTTGCTCTGCTGCGACCAGAGCCACTCTAGCGCCTGGGGCAGAGGCCAAGGAGCCATCCCCAGCGCCCGGGCTATCTTTGCTCCAATGGAGCCTTGGCTGCGGGAAGGGAAGAGAGAGACAGAGAGGAAGGAGGGGGGGTGTAGAAGCAAATAGGCGCCTCTCCTATGTGCCCTGGCCGGGAATAGAACCCAGGTCCCCCGCACGCCAGGCCAACGCTCTACCGCTGAGCCAACCAGCCAGGGCCTGGCTTTCTCTTTTTTTATTCTCTTCTTTTTTCTTTTGTTCCTTGTACCCAGAGGCATTCCAGAGCCTGGTTACCATTGCTAAAGTGGACCAATCCTGTAAATAACACAACAATGAAACTCTGGCTTTCACTTTCTACATCTATTACCTTCCCATCAAATCTCTAAACAAGCAGTAAAAATTTTTCATCTTAAAAGCCAAAACCAAAAAAAAAAGCCAAAACCTGGAGAATCTTTTGGCAATATCATAGAGTCCGCCACTTGAATTCAATAGCTGTGTTCTTTTTCTTGCTCCATTACATATCAGTCCCCATTAGCTGAAAATTCATTCCAAGACTAAGGACCACAGGAAAAGGTGTTATCAGCATGTTACGCTCATTTCTGTGCTGAATAGAATATTCTGTTTCAAAAGTTACTAGAATAGTTTGAAATAACAAGTTTTGCAGATAAAATGAAACAAGGCTTAAAAGAAAAGTCATATTAACCCCTTATCATGACCTAAAACCTCTTAGTACACCCAGGGAGGAATATGAGGCACAGAAAATACCAATACCCACCAAGATTCTTCCATGTGGGCTCTAAAAAAATAGTAGTAACATTAATAGCTGATTTTTAGTGTCTGCTATGTATCCAGTTCTGGCCGAACACTTGACCTAGTCTTCATATAATCTTCACAGCAACCCCAGGGAGATGGAAGTAATTCTCATCATCATTTTGAGGTGAAACTGAATCTCAAGCAGTTAAGTAGCTTTCATACAATCATGCAGCTAGTAAGTCTGATTTCAAAACCTATATTATCAGCCACCATCTTTGACTGTTTTCCCACTAATTTAAATATAATTTTAAAAATAATTTTCTAGGAAAAAAAAACATATAAAAATTGTATTGAGCCTGACCAGGTGGTGGCGCAGTGAATAGAGCATCGGACTGGGATGCAGAAGGACCCAGGTTCGAGACCCCGAGGTCGCCAGCTTGAGCGCCGACTCATCTGGCTTGAGCAAAGAGCTCACCAGCTTGGACCCAAGGTCGCTGGCTCCAGCAGGGGGTTACTCGGTCTGCTGAAGGCCCATGGTCAAGGCACATGTGAGAAAGCAATCAATGAACAACTAAGAAGTCGCAACGCGCAACGAGAAACTGATGATTGATGCTTCTCATCTCTCTCCATTCCTGTCTGTCTGTCCCTGTCTATCTCTGCCTCTGTAAAAAAAAAAAAAAAAAATTGTATTGAATAAGATAGAGATGAGCAAACATTGTTCCTGGTAACTGCTGACCTGGGCAAAGAAGAATCTTGGTGTGTATTGGCATTTTCTGTGCCTCATATTCTTCCCTGGGGGCACTAACATGGTTTAGGTCATGATAAGGTGTTAATACAACTTTTCTTTTAAAAGTGATCTGCAAAGTCTAAAATGGTCCACCACAATGCATCTCTTAGGTAGAACTATATGCCTCTGACCATTTCTAACTACCCATTTCACCACACTTAGACCAAGACTGGTAGCTTACATGTGTTCATCTGATGGCTGGTCACCACCGGAGCCATGCAGGGAATGAAGCAGCCCCTCTCTCAAAAGAAGTTTTAAAAAATCAAATGTGTAACACGCAATGCAATGAAAAATTAAAGATTGCCTCTTGTCGTTATTAAATCTTGTTCCTCAGTAGTGACCACTCAGACCAATTCTGGAGGAGAGCAGGAGAACTGATTCCCACAGGGTGTACCAGCCAGCCAAATACCTACAACAATTTCCCCTGGGCTCAGTGAAATCTCTCGGAGGAGATACTCTTACTTGATAGGTTATGTGAAACAAATACAAATACCACACTACAAATTTCATCTAATGAGGAGCTGATGTACCTTCTGGACAAACTAAGGAACTGTCACAGACTGGAAGAGACTAACAATACTCAACAACTAAATACGGGAAAGAAGCCTAAACTGAATCTTAGAGCAAGAAAAGGACATTAGGGGAACACTGGTGACATTTGAAAAAGGTTGTACCTGTGAAATAGTATTGTACTTATTGTTAATTTACCTGTGTTAACTTGACAACTATACTATGACTATGTAAGCTCTTAACAGGTATACTAGCTAAAAGGTATATGTAAATACTGTCTTATTATGTACTTTTTCTGTATGTCTAAAATTTTTCAAAATAAAAAAAACATTTTAAAAAAATCTTGTTTATTACTGATTAGAAGCTGTCAGACTCTTTTTCTATATAAGCTTAAATGATAACTTTATAACAATAAAAATGGGAGGGGTGCACAAAACAAACTAGTAGCTGGGAGAAAACAATCCCACAGAGAAGTAAGGGCAAGACAAGGAGAGCAAGAGAGGAAATCATTTTAAAATGTCAAAACTGGAAAATAAAAGGAAAAGTAGCTCTGTTGAATCTAATCCAGACCCGTAAGTGCATTATTGGAAGGAGGAAAAAGATAAACCCTTCAATCAAGCTCAAATCATGCTCTTGCCCTGGCCAGAACCCATTGTCAACTGATATGTTTACAAGAAGTGTACAAGTCTGCGTTAGTTCCTAATTAGGTTAGGATGGTTGCCAAAGAAAGTAATGTTTTCTTTTCTTTTCTTTTTCTTTTTATTGATTGATCTTTTTAGACAGAGAGGACAGGAGAGAGAGAGGGAAAGAGAAACATCTATTTGTCATTCTACTTATTTATGCATTCATTGGTTGATTCTTATATAAGCTCGGACCAGGATCGAACCCACAATTTTGGCATATCAGGATGATGCTCTAACCAACTGAATTATCAGACCAGGGCCAAAGAAAGTAGTGTTTTTTAAAAGTAAGCTTATGGTTACAAATGAATATCAAAAGACTTCACACTTAAGTGGCCATGACAATAGCTGTCAAATGAAACTACATAATTAGTCCTCCAAGGTTGAACCAACAACTTGTGTTTTATGCTCATGAGGGTTGCTCCTTAAAAATTCAGGGACTCTAGAAAGGGGTACAATGTCAACTCATTAAATTAATTGACATTATCAACTGGGATTGGTGTGAAGGCAAAAAGTAATTGACTTAAAATAATTGAGAACTTTATTATGCTGTTCACTTCCAGCACTCTGGTAAGAGGCGTTTTGATAGTGGTTTCTTTACAATCAACAGTTAACTGCTTCTATACAAAATGTGAACCACATTTTGTTCCACACAAGGTATTCTAAGAATTACAATAACTGACTGAATTTTCCAAATTAGGTTGAATTATTCTTTCAGTTTAATCTACTTTTATTAAGCAGGCAAATAAAGAGTAAGAATAGATCACTTAGAATCATCATCAGTGGTATTGTCTCCAATGAATGGTGAAGATGAAATTCTTGCAGATAATAAATCTAAATGCTGTATGTCTTGGATTCAAAATTTCAGTGGAGTCTGTGAAAGCTACACTTACCTCTTTCAAGAAACAAATTGGAAGTACAACTAAAATATAAAGTAGTCAACATGGATAACCAAATGAAGACTAGCTGAAGACAAGTCTTATTAATCAAGGATTTATAAAAGTAGCCACATTGAGACTGTAGGAAGGGTAGAGACGTGGAAACGGCTGGCCTTGGCAGGGTGGTTCAGTGGTAGAGCATTGGCCTGGCATGTGGATGTCTCAGATTTGATTCATGGTCAGGGTTCACAGGGGAAGCAAACATCTGCTTCTCCACCCCTCTCCCTCCCTTTTATTTCTCTCTTTCTCCCTTCTACTTCCATAGCCATGGCTCTATTAGTTTGAGCACATTGGCCCCAGGCACTAAGGATGGCTCCATGGAGCCTCTGCCTAAGGTGATAAAAATAGCACAGTCACAAGCATGGCCCCAGATGGGCAGAGCATCGGCCCCAGACAGGGGTTGCCAGGTAGATCCCAGTCAGGGTGCATACAGGAGTTTATCTCTCTATCACCCCTCCTCTCACTTGGAAAAAAAGGAACAAAAGATAAAAGAAAAGGCTGGCCATGCTCCCATGGGCAATGGCTGAGATTCTGGAGGGATATCTCATCTGCAAAGGTTCCCCCTGAGAAAAGTGAAGTCCCAACCACAAGCCAACTCCTCAGCCCAAAGCTCCAGAGCCAGGCAGAGGTGCCCACATAATATTTGGCTATGAAAATTGGTGGCAATTTTGTCCTCTAGGGAGAGACAAGGGTTTGCCCGAGACACAAACATGTTCTTAAAAGGCCAACACACAAGATCCCATTTGCAGTCACTCATTTTGGGCTCCAATGGAAGGAAGGCAGAACATACTACAGTCATGTGAAGAGAGACTGAGGTTGTGGCTCTGGAGAGAGAATTGAAGGGACAGATGCCAGGATCTCTGTGTTGAGTCACTCTTCCCCACCACAGGCACCATCTTTCTTGGTTGGAGCACTCTCCTCTGTGTGGCATCACCCTAGGTAAATGCAATAGCCCTACCTCTGGTCTGCCTATCCCCCTACCCTGAAGATTTTGTACCCTACTGGGGAGCAGCTGCCTTGGCTGGAGTGTAGAAATCTGGGCAGACTTAGGGGGTGTCAGTGACTGAGTTGTGTGGCTTTGGGATGAAAGCCATTATTCTCACTTTCCTGAAAACCTAATTGGTGCCTGACTGGGATTTAAACACACCATTGACATTAATGAATAGCTCAGATAGAAAATCAAAGAAAGAGTGGCATTTAATGTCACACTAAATCAGAGGCATTTTATTCATATCTACAAAGCACTGCACCCTAAAGCAGCAGAATATATATTCTTTTCATGTGCACATAGAAAATTTTCTAGGATACACCACATGTTAGGACACAAAACAAGTTTCAATAATTCTAAGAACACTGAAATCACATCAAGCATCTTTTCTGACCATAATGGTATTGAAACTAGAAACCAACCACAAGAAACAAACTGAAAAACACATAAAGATATGGAGGCTAAATAACATGTTACTAAATAATAAATGAGTTAACAATGAGATCAAGAAAGAAAGGTTCCATGAAACAAATGAAAACAAGAACACAAAAACCCAAAATCTATGGAACACAGCAAACTGAGTTTTAAGAAGGAAATTTATTGCATTACAGTTCTACCTCAAGAAACAAAGTAACACTCAAATAAACAATCAAACTTTACACTTAAAATAACTTTTAAAAAGAACAACAAAAAATGTCAAAGTGAGTAGAAAGATAGAAATAATATTTTTCAGAGCAAAAATAAATAAAATAGAGTCTAAAAAAATACAACAGATCAATGAAGTCAAGAGCTGGTTCTTTGCAAAGAGAAACATGATTGACAAACCTTTAACCAAACTTAAGAAAAAAGAGAACATCTAAATAAATAAAATCAGAAATAAAAGAGGAGAAGGAACAATTGATTACTTCAAACCAATACAAAGAATTATAAGAAAATAATATGAACAGCTATATGCCAACAAATTTGACAATCTGGACAAAATGAATAAATTCCTGGAAACATACAATCTTCCAAAACTGAAGCAGAAAAGGTCAATTTGAATAGACAGATTTCAACTAATGAAATTCAGCAGCAATCAAAAAAATTTAGGTCCTGGCCAGTTGGTTCAGTGGTAGAGCATCAGCCTAGTCTGTGGATGTTTCAAGTTTGATCCCCAGTCAGGGCACATAAGAGATGTGACCAAGTGCTTCTCTACCCCATTCCCCTTTTCTCTCTCTCGCTCTCTCTCTCTCTCTCGCTTTCTCTCTCTCTCTCTCTGTCTATCTGTCTTCCCACACACATAGCCATGGCTTGACTGGTTCAAGCTAATTGGCCCAGGCAATGGCTATGTGTCTGTGAAGCTTCCATCTCAAGTGCTAAAAATAGCTCAGTTGCAAGCCTAGCCCCAGATGGGCAGAACAGTAGCCCCAGATGTGGGTTGCCAGGTGGATCTCAGTTGGGGTGCATGCAACTCTCTGTCTCACTGTCTCCCCTACTTTCACTTGGGAAAGAAGAAAACATTCCCAAAATAACAAAATACTGGACCAGATGGCTTCACAGGTGAATTTTACCAAACAGTCATTCTCAAACTATTCCAAAAAATTCAAGAGCAAAACATCTCAAGCTCATTTTACAAGGCCAACATTATTCTAAACCAAAACAAGATAAAGATGCTACAACACAAGAAAAGTATAGGACAATATTCCTGATGAAGTAAATGCTAAAATTATAGACAAACTATTAGCCAACTGGATCTAGTAACACATTAAAACAGTGGTTCTCAACCTGTGGGTCACAACCCCGGCGAGGGTCAAATGACCAAAACACAGGGGTCGCCTAAAGCCATCGGAAAATACATATTTATTATACAATACATTTTTAAATAAAATATGTATTCCCGATGGCTTTAGATGACCCCTGTGTTTTGGTCATTTGACCCCAGCCAGGGTCATGACCCACAGGTTGAGAACCGCTTCATTAAAAAGATTCTGCCCCATGACCAAGTGGAATTTATTCTGTGAATGGAAGGTTGGTACATTTGTATATCAACAAATGTGATACACTACAAAAATAAAATAAAGGATAAACATCACATGATTACATCAATAAATGCAGAAAAATAATTTTATAAAATCCAGCAGCTAGGAGCAGCAAAATGGCAATGGAGTAGTTGGACATATCAACTTCCAACTCCCAGAACCAAAGTGGATTACAACTTAATTTTAAGAACAATCATCTGGAAAAACCAACTTTGGACTAAACCAGAGGTATCAAACTCACGGCCCGTGGGCCGCATGCGGCCCGCCGAACAATTTTGTGCGGCCCGCAGACTAATCCACGAACTACAGTTTCTGGTCGTTTTGTGACACTGAAAGCGTTGCGTAACAGTTGCCTTTTGTAGACCTAGTGCGGCCTGCCAAATGGCTGTGATCTTGCTCTGCAGCCCACACGCTGAGTTGAGTTTGAGACCCCTGGACTAAACTAAGAGGATTCTTTAATCAAGGATCACTGAAGAAGCCACACTGAGACTGGTAGAAAAAGCAGAAACAAGGAAAGGGCTGCCCAGCTCCTGGGAGTGAGTGGCAGCCCAGAGGGACTCACGTGGTGGGAAGTGACTTTAGCAAAGAGGGGAAGGTCTGGGCCCCAGAAATGAAGCCCCAGCCTGCAACCCCAAACCTAGAAGAGGCATATGTTCAGTATTTAGCTGGGAAACAAGACAGGATATTGTTTGTGAGAAAGATACAGATTTCTCAGATTCAGGATTTGTCTTAAAGTGTTTGCGCAGAAAACCTCTTTCACAACCACTTACCCAGGGATCCAGGGGATGGGGAGAGCTGAGAGGACCAGAGTAGCAGGAAGAGAGTGTAATCTAGGAGGCACAGGGAGAAACACTTTGAAGGACAGCCACCTTAACCCTTGGGCTGAGTCACTCTCCAAATCTAAAGTGAATATTTTTTATGGAACCAGCAATACAAGCAAAGGGAAGCAGGTCATCAGCTAAACAGAAGCTCTCCTGCTGCAGTATGAGCAAACAATTGTTTAGAAGCAGGGAATCATCACAGATACAGTATTGAATGCTAAGATCTGAGCTGTGTTGCCACCCTCACACTGCTGAGTGTGGCCAGAGGGTGGACGGCAGCAGGACATAGAAGCATGGTCCTGTTGACACAGGTGGAAACCAGGGGCTAGCCGCAGCTGTGGCCCAGGCAAGAGCGTAGACCTGCCCACAAGGGCAGAAGCCAGGCTGCTGGTGAGTAAGGCCCAGTGCAAGCACAGTCCTGCCCAGAGGGGGTGGAGACTGAGGGCAGCCACAGCAGCAGAAGGGGCTGACAAAAGCAATCCAACCTGTAACTGTGGACCGGCACACAAGAGCAGTCCCACCTGCAGTCTCACCCGCAAGAGCAAGGCAAAAGCCAGGGAATCACCTGAGACTTGCGGTTGGGTGCAGGAGCGCAGCCCCACCCATGGGGCCAAGGCTTTCGGCCCCAATGTGCAAGTGCAGTCCCACCCACAGGAGTGGGGCAAAGTACAGGGGCAGGCCAGGGCTTGCAGCCCAAGCACCCGAGCTCAGACCCACCCTCAGGGGAGTTGCAGAGGCTGGACAGGCCAAGGCTTGCAGCCCAGACACATGAAAAAAGTCTCGCCTACAGAGGCAAGGTGGGAACAGCAGCAAATGCCACAGTGAGCGAGCACCAGCAACACTCGTGCCTGAACAATCGAGGCAGCAGCAGAGGAGGTGACAGGCCTGCAGACAGACCGTACCTAGGGAACACAGAGGCCACACCCATTGAACTCCTGTGGCCACACTCTTCTTATACACAGACAAAATGAGAAGGCAGAAAAATGCAACCCAAATGAATCAACAAGAGAAATCCCAGAAAAAGATTTCAATGAGACAGAAATAACCAAATTATGGGATGCAGACTTTGAAATAATGATTGTTAGGATGCTCAAAGATCTTAGAGCAACAATGGATGGATATAAGAAGAACCTAAATAAAAAGATAGCAAGTATAAAGAAGGACATTGAAATAATAAAAAAGAATCAGTCAGAAATGAAAAATACAATATCAGAAATGAAGACCACACTGGAACTAAAAGCAGGATGGATAAAGCTGAGGATCGAATCAGCAAGTTAGAGGACAAAGCATGGAAGCAGAGCAGCAAAAAGAAAACAGGCTCAAAAAGTCTAAGAAAACTTTAAGAGAGCTCTGTGACAACATGAAGAGAAATAACATCCACATCATAGGGATTCCTGAAGGAGAAGAGAAAGAACAAGGGATAGAGAACCTCATTGAAGAAATCATAGCTGAAAACGTCCCTAAATTGATGCAGGAAAAAGTCACACATGTTCAAGAAGCAAAGAATTCCTTTAAGGATGAACCAAAAAAAGCCAACACCAAGACACATCATAATTAAAATACAAAAATTAAGAGATAAATAAAGAATACTAAAAGCTGTAAGAGAAAAGCAGTCTACTACCTACAGAGGAGTCCCAATAAGAATGACATCTGACTTCTCAACAGAAACATTAGAGGCCAGAAGGAAATGGCAAGAAATACTCAAAGCAATGCAAAACAAGAACCTACAACCAAGACTACTCTATCCAGAAAGGCTATTGTTTAAAATTGAAGAAGAAATAAAAAGTTTTCTAGACAAAAAAATAACAACTAAAGGAATTCAACACAACCAAACCAATGCCGCAAGAAATATTAAGAGGCCTGTTGTAAACAGAACAAAGGGGGAAAAGAATATAGTAAAAGAGGAAGATAGCTTTAAAGAATAAAATGACAATAAACAATTACATATCAATAATACCCTTAAATGTAAATGGATTAAATGATCCAATCAAAAGACATATGGTAGCTGCATGGATAAGAAAACAGGACTCATACATATGCTGTCTACAAGAGATACATCTCAAAACAAAAGACACACATAGACTAAAGGTAAAAGGATGGGAAAAAAACATTTCATGCAAATGGAAATGAAAAAAAAAAGCTGGGGTAGCAATACTTATATCAGACAAAATGGACTTTAAAACAAAGGCTATAGTAAGGATAAAGAGGGTCACAATATGATGATAAAGGGAGAAATCCAACAGGAAGATATAACCATTATAAGTATCTACACACCTAATATAGGAGCACCTAAATATATAAAGCAGACTTTGATGGACATAAAAAGCAAGATCAACAGCAATACTATACTAGTAGGGAATTTTAATACCCCACTAACATCACTAGATAGATCCTCAAGAAAGAAAATAAACAAAAAAACAGACTTAAAGGACACACTAGATCAACTGGATTTAATAGATATCTTTAGAACTTTCCACCCTAATGCAGCAGAATATACATTCTTTTCAAGTGTTCCTGGTACATTCTCTAGAATAGACCACAGGTTAGGGCACAAAAGCAGTCTCAACAAATTTAAGAAGATTAAAATCATATCAAGCATTTACGCTGATCACAATGGCATGAAACTAGAAATCAACCACAACAGAAAAACTGAAAAATACTTAAACACATGGAAACTAAACAGCATGATATTAAATAACAATGAAATCAAAGAAGAAATTTAAAAATTCCTAGAAATTAATGATAATGAGCATACAACAATTCAAAATTTATGGGACACAGCAAAAGCAGCATTGACAGGAAGTTCATAGCACTACAGGCATACCTTAAAAAGCTAAAAAAGTTCAAATAAACAACCTAACCCTGCATCTAAAAGAGACAAAAGAACAGCAAGTAAAGCCCAGAGGTAGTAGAAGAAAAGAAATAATAAAGATCAGAGTGGAAATAAATGACATAGAGGCTAAAGAAACAATACAGAGGATCACTGAAACCAAGAGCTGGTTCTTTGAAAGGGTAAACCAGATCAATGAACCTTTAACCAGACTCACCAAGAAAAAAAGAGAGAGGACTCAAATAAATAAAATTTAAAATGAGAGTGAAGGAATAACAACTGACACAACAGAAATACAAAATATTGTAAGAAAATACTATGAAGAACAGTATGCCAAAAAATTAAACAACCTGGGTGAAATGGACAAATTCCTTGAAACATATAATCTTTCAAAAATCAATCTAGAAGAATCAGAAAACCTAAACAGACCTATTACAACAAATGAGATCAAAAGAGTTACCAAAAAACTCCCAACAAAAAAAAGCCCTGGGCCAGATGGCTTCACTGGTGAATTCTAAAAAAGACTCAGAGAAGAACTAACACCTATCCTTCTAAAGCTATTTCAAAAAATTCAAGAGGAGAGAAGACTTCCAAGCTCCTTTTATGAGGTGAGCATAATTCTGATTCCAAAACCAGGCAAAGACAACACAAAGAAAGAAAATTATAGACCAATTTCCCTGATGAATTTAGATACTAAAATCTTCAACAAAATATTAGTAAACAAATCAAGCAATACATGAAAAATCATAAATCATGATCAAGTGGGATTTATTCTGGGGAGGCAAGGATGGTATAATATTTGTAAATCAATGAATGTGATTCATCAAATAAACAAAAAAAAAGAGAAAAACCACATGATAATTTCAATAGCTGCAAAAAAAGCATTTGATAAAATCCAGCACCCATTTATAATCAAAACTCTCAGCAAAGTGGGAATACAGGGAACATATCTCAACATGATACTGGCCATCTATGAAAAACCCACAGCAAACATCATAATTAATGGGAAAAAAATGGAAAACAATCCCCCTGAGATCAAGAACAAGACAGGGGTGCCCCCTTTCACCACTCTTATTCAACATAGTATTTGAAGTCCTGGCTACAGCAATGGGACAAGAAAAAGAAATAAAAGGCATTAAAATTGAAAAAGAAGAAGTAAAACTATCATTATTTGCAGATGATATGATACTGTATATAGAAAACACTAAAGTCTCAGTCAAAACACTACTGGACCATATAAATGAATTCAGCATGGTGGCAGGATATAAAATTAATACACAGAAATCAGAGGCATTTTTATACACCAACAATAAACTGCCAGAAAGAAAAATTAGAAAAACCAATCCCCTTCATTACTGCAACAAAAAAGATAAAGTACCTAGCAGTAAATTTAACCAAGGAGGTTAAAGATTTGTACTTGGAAAATTTAAAACATTGATAAAAGAAATCAAGAACGATACAAACAAGTGGAAGCACATACATCATTAAAATGTCTATACTCACCAAAGCAATTTATAAATTCAATGCAATACCAATTAAAATGCCAATGACATACTTCAAAGATATAGAACACATATTTAAAAATTTATATGAAACCAAAAAAGAACACGAATAACTTCAGCAATCATGAAAAAGAACAATAAAGTGGGAGGTATCACACTTCGTGATATCAAGTTATACTACAAGGCCATTGTACTCAAAACAGCTTGGTACTGGCATAAGAATGGGCATATAGATTAATGGAACAGAACAGAGAACCCAGAAATAAACCCACAGTTCTATGGACAACTGATATTTGACAAAGGAGGTAAGAGCATACAATGGAGTAAAGACAGTCTCTTTAACAAATGTTGTTGGAAAAATTGGACAGCTACCCGCAAAAAAATGAAACCTGACCAAAATTTAAAGCAGTCACAAAAATAAACTCAAAATGGATAAAAGACTTAAATGTAAGATGTGAAACTATAAGCATCTTAGCAGGAAACATAGGAAGTAAGCTCTCCGACATCTCTTGGAGCAATATATTTGCTGATTTATCTCCATGGGCAAGTGAAATAAAAGACAGGATAAACAAATGGGAGTATATCAAACTAAAAAGCTTTTGTACAGCTAAAGACAATATGAACAGAATAAAAAGACAAACCACACAACGGGAGAACATATTCGACAATACATTTGATAAGGGGTTAATAACCAAAATTTTTAAAGAACTTGTAAAACTCAACATCATGAAGACAAACATTTCAATCAAAAAATGAGCAAATAAATGAATAGACACTTCTCTAAAGAGGACATACAAATGGCCAATAGACAGATAAAAAAATGTTCAACATCATTAATCATTACCGAAAAGCAAATTAAGACTACAATGAGGGACTGAAAAGATGGCAGCGGAGTAGGCAGATGCACAGACGCCCAGCTCTCACCACCAAACTGGAATACAAATCAATTTAGGAAAAATCAGCATGAAAAACCAACTATGAACTACAAGAACAGCTCTCAAAAACCAAGGAGCAAAGAAGAAGCCTCAACAAACCTGGTAGGGAGCGCCTGAATCTCCCCTGCTTACAGGAACAGAGGGGGAGGTGAAGCTGAGAGCACAAAGGGGATCTAACACAAGGGAAAAAAAGCAGAAACTACTGCTCACAGCCACTTGCCTGGCGACCAGAGAGGGAGGTGTGTTGAAAAGACCAGTTTATCTCCCAAGCGGAAAGGAAAGAGAGGGGGACAGACTGTGAGGGGCTAAGGAATGAAAGAGATGACCTAAAAAAGCTGACTCATCCATGCTGGAGGCGGCCATAGCTGGGGGAGGGACTGAACCTTTCACAAAACAGAGCTGAATTGCTTCCAGATCAGAGATCTCCGAACATCTATCCAGCTCCAATCAGCACAAAAAGACACAGCTGAAAACAAGAAGTGGGGAGGAAGGGCAGTAACTCAGGTCTCCATGGAGATCTGAGATACACCTCCCCCTACTGAAGCCGAGAAAACACCTTGCCCCCAGAGAGATTAATTGGCTAAAGAGGCCTTCAGAGTCTCAGGTTACACCCATCGCATTCCTGGATACAGTTTCAAGGAAGCCCCCTGCTGAGATCAGTAAAAAGACTATCACCTGTTAAGAAAACAAACAAATCAAGACTTCAAAGCTGCCCAAATCTGAAAGTGGATTACAGATAACAGCTGATACCAACCCAAGAAGACCTAGAAATAATACAACTAAAAACTGGAGGCAGACAACACCAAGCCTAGACTCAACCAACTCTACAAATAAAAAACCCAAAAACAGACAATGAGAATACAAAGAAGTGCAATCCAAATGAAACCACAAGAGACACCTTCAGGAGATGAACTGAGTGATATGGAAATAATCAAACTTCCAGATGTGGAGTCCAAAATACTGATTGTAAGGATGCTTAGGAATCTTAGAACAACAATGGATGGTCATTATGAACACCTAAAAAAAGAAATAGCAAGTATAAAAAAGAATCAGTCGGAGATGACAAATACAATATCAGAAATAAAGACCACAATGGAAGGAATTAAAAACAGGATAGATAGAGCTGAGGATCGAATCAGCGAGTTGGAGGACAACTGGAATGAAGGCATGAAAGCAGAGAAGAAAAGAGAAAAGAGACTCAAAAAGTCAGAGGAAACCCTTAGAGAGCTCTGTGACAACATGAAGAGAAATAACATCCGCATCATAGGGGTTCCTGAAGAAGAAGAAAAAGAACAAGGGATAGAGACTTTGTTCAATCATATCATAGCTGAAAACTTCCCTAAATTAATGCAAGAGAAACTTTCACAAATCCAAGAAGCACAGAGGACTCCATTAAAGAGAAACCCAAAGAAACCTACACCAAGACACATCATAATTAAAATACCAAAGCTAAGCGATAAAGAGAAAATATTAAAAGCTGCAAGTGAAAAAAAAGTTATCACCTACAAAGGAGCCCCCATAAGGATGACATCCGACTTCTCAACAGAAACACTTGAGGCCAGAAGGGAATGGCAAGAAATATTCAAAGTCATGCAGAACAAGAACCTACAACCAACATTACTTTATCCAGCAAAGCTATTGTTTAAAATTGAAGGAGAAATAAAAAGCTTCCAAGACAAAAAACAACTCAAGGAATTCATTACAACCAAACCAATGCTGCAGGAAATGTTAACGGGCCTGTTGTAAACAGATCAAAGTGGGAAAAGAATATAGTAAAAAAGGAATACACCTTTAAAGAAGAAAATGACAATAAACAACTACATATCAATAATAACCTTAAACGTAAATGGATTAAATGATCGAATCAAAAGACATAGGGTAGCTGCATGGATAAAAAAACAGGACCCATACATATGCTGTCTACAAGAGACACACCTTAGAACAAAAGATACACATAGATTGAAGGTAAAAGAATGGAAAAAAAACATTTCATGCAAATGAAAATGAAAAAAAAGCTGGGGTAGCAATACTTATATCAGACAAGTTGGACTTTAAAACAAAGAATATAGTAAGAGATAAAGAAGGCCACTACATAATGATAAAGGGAGTAATCCAGCAGAAAGATATAACTATTATAAATATCTATGCACCTAATATAGGAACACCCAAATATATAAAGCAGACTTTGATGGATTAAAAGGGCGAGATCAACAGCAATACTAGAATAGTAGGGGATTTCAATACCCCACTAACATCACTAGATAGATCCTCAAGAAAGAAAATTAACAGAGAAACAGCAGACTTATTGGACACACTAGATCAACTCGATTTAATAGATATCTTCAGAACCTTTCACCCTAATGCAGCAGAATATATATTCTTTTCAAGTGCTCATGGTACATTCTCTAGGGTAGACCACATGTTAGGGCAAAAAAGTGCTCTCAACAAATTTAAGAAAACTGAAATCATATCAAGCACTTTCTCCGATCACAATGACATGAAACTAGAAATCAACCACAACAGAAAAGCTCAAAAATTCTCAAACACATGGAAACTAAATAGCAGGGTGTTAAATAATGAATGGATTAAGAATGAGATCAAAGAAGAAATAAAAAAATTCCTAGAAATGAATGACAATGAGCATAAATCAACTCAAAATTTATGGGACACAGCAAAAGCAGTACTGAGAGGGAAGATCATAGCACTACAGGCACACTTTCAGAAGCTAGAAAAAGCTCAAATACACAACTTAACCCTGCATCTAAAAGAATTAGAGAAAGAACAGCAAGTAAAGCCAAAATGTAGTAGAAGGAAGGAAATAATAAAGGTCAGAGCAGAAATAAATGACATAGAGGCTAAAGAAACAATACAGAGGATCAATGAAACTAGGAGCTGGTTCTTTAAAAAGGTAAACAAGGATGGTACAATATTCGTAAATCAATCGATGTGATTCATCACATAAACAAAAAGAAGGAGAAAAACCATATGATAATTTCAATAGATGCAGAAAAAGCATTTGATAAAATCCAGCACCCATTCATGATCAAAACTCTCAGCAAAGTGGGAATACAGGGAACATACCTCAACATGATAAAAGCCATCTATGAGAAACCCACAGCCAACATCATACTCAATGGGCAAAAATTAAAAGCAATCCCCTTAAGATCAGGAACAAGGCAGGGGTGCCCCCTTTCACCACTCTTATTTAACATAGTCCTGGAAGTCCTAGCCACAGCAATCAGACAAGAAGAAGAAATAAAAGGCATTCAAGTTGGAAAAGAAGAAGTAAAACTATCATTATTTGCAGATGATATGATATTGTATATAGAAAACCCTAAAGTCTCAGTCAAAAAGGTACTGGACCTGATAAATGAATTTGGCAAAGTGGCAGGATATAAAATCAATACTCAGAAATCAGAGGCATTTTTATACACCAACAATGAACAGTCAGAAACAGAAATTAAGGAAACAATCCCCTTCACAATTACAACCAAAAAAATAAAGTACCTAGGAATAAACTTAACCAAGGAGACTAAAGACTTGTACTCGAAAAATTACAAAGCATTGATAAAAGAAATCAAGGAAGATATAAACAAGTGGAAGCATATACTGTGCTCATGGTTAGGAAGAATAAACATCATTAAAATGTCTATTTTACCCAAAGCAATCTATAAATTCAATGCAATACCAATTAAAATACCAATGGCATACTTCAAAGATATAGACGACATATTCCAAAAATTTATATGGAACTAAACGAGAACACAAATAGCATCAGCAATCTTAAAAAAGAAGAATAAAGCGGGAGGTATTACACTTCCTGATATCAAGTTATACTACAAGGCCCTTGTACTCAAAACAGCCTGGTACTGGCATAAGAACAGGCATATAGATCAATGGAACAGAACAGAGAACCCAGAAATAAACCCACAGTTCTATGGACAACTGATATTTGACAAAGGAGGTAAGGAAATACAATAGAGTAAAGACAGCCTCTTTAACAAATGGTGTTGGGAAAATTGGACAGCTACCTGCAAAAAAATGAAACTAGATCACCAGCTTACACCACTCACAAAAATAAACTCAAAATGGATAAAAGACTTGAATGTAGGCCGTGAAACCATAAGCATCTTAGAAGAAAACATAGGCAGTAAGCTCTCCGACATCTCTCGGAGCAATATATTTGCTGATTTATCTCCACAGGCAAGTGAAATAAAAGACAGGATAAACAAATGGGACTATATCAAACTGAAAAGCTTTTGCACAGCTAAAGACAACAAGAACAGAATAAAAAGACAAACTACACAATGGGAGAACATATTTGACAATACATCTGATAGAACTTGTAAATCTCAACACCAGGAAGACAAACAATCCAATCCAAAAATGGGCAAAAGAGATGAATAGACATTTCTCCAAAGAGGACATACAGATGGCCAATAGGCATATGAAAAATGCTCAACATCACTAATCATTAGAGAAATGCAAATTAAAACAATGAGATATCACCTCACACCAGCCAAAATGGCGCTCATCAACAAAACAACACAGAATAAGAGCTGGCGAGGATGTGGAGAAAAGGGAACCCTCCTGCACTGCTGGTGGGAATGCAGACTGGTGCAGCCACTGTGGAAAACAGTATGGAGACTCCTCAAAAAACTGAAAATCAAACTGCCTTTTGACCCAGCTATCCCACTTTTAGGAATATACCCCAAGGACACCATAGAATGGCTCCAAAAGGAGAAATGCACCCCCATGTTTGTGGCAGCATTGTTCACAATAGCGAAGATCTGGAAACAGCCCAAGTGTCCGTCAGAGGACGAGTGGATTAAAAAGCTTTGGTACATATATACTATGGAATACTACTCAGCCATAAGAAATGATGACATCAGATCATTTACAATAACATGGATGGACCTTGATAACATTATACAGAGTGAAATAAGTAAATCAGAAAAAAACTAAGAAATATATGAATCCATACATAGAAGGGACATAAAAATGAGACTCAGAGACATGAACAAGAATGTAATGGCAACAGGGGTGAGGGATGGGGAAGGGGGGAGGGTGTGAAGAAGGAGGGAGGGGTTGGTGGAGGGGAGGGGCACAAGAAAACGAGATAGAAGATGACAGAAGACAATTTAACTGTGGGGGAGGGGTACACAGCACAATCAAATGTCAAAATAATCTAGAAATGTTTTCTTTCAACATATGTACCCTGATTTATCAATGTCACTGCATTAAATTTAATTTTTAAAAAAAGACTATAATGAGATACCACCTCACACTAGTCAGAATGGCACTTATGAACAAAACAACACACAATAGGTGCTGGCGAGGATGTGAAGAAAGGGGAACCCTCCTGCACTGCTGGTCGGAATGCAGCTGGTGCAGCCACTGTGGAAAACAGTATGGAAGTTCCTCAAAAAATTAAAAATGGAACTGCCTTTTGACCCAGCTATCCCACTTTTAGGAATATATCCCAAGAACACCATGTCACTGATTCAAAAAAAGAAATGCACCCTCATGTTTATGGCAGTATTGTTCACAATAGCAAAGATCTGGAAACAGCCCAACTGTCCATCAGTGGACAAGTGGATTAAAAAGCAGTGGTACATATATACAATGTAATACTATGGGGCCATGAAAAAGAAGGAAATATTACCTTTTGTGAAAACATGGATGGACCTGGAAACTATTATGTTAAGTGAAATAAGCCAGGCTGAGAGAGAAAAATATCATATGATCTCACTGCTTTGAGGAATCCAAGGAACAGTGCAAACTGAGGAACAGAATTGAGACAAAGGAGAGATCAAAGGGTCCAGAGGAAAAGAGGACAGAGGGAAAGGGGATGATAGGATGGGATAAACCTGAAGGGAAGAGAAGAGAGTGCTATGGGGAGGAGAGCAAGGGAGATGTTGATGGGAATATGGGGGAGGGATGATGCATTTGAGGCAACACTAGAATCTATGTAAATACAATAAATTAAAATCAATAAAAACATAAAAAGAAAGCAATGGTTCACCTCAGGTTTAGCTGCATTGACTAATTAGCCCCTGGCTTGGTGCTGACCAATCAATGAAGACCACAACCCTAAAAAAAAACACCTAGGAAGCTAATCAATATACCATTAAGATCTTCCCCTGGGAACTCCCCTAAAATCCCACCCTTAAAATCCCTTAGGACTGAGGTCTCAGCATGCTCTCCTTTCCTGAAGCATGCCTGTGCTTTTCCCTTTATCCTCCTCCATTTCTTCCCCTCAGGTGCATTTTCCTTGGCCCTCTCTTTCTCCTAAGCTCTAAGGGACCTCACATGACTTGGAACCAAGGGAGCAGTTGGTGGCACAGCTTGTCTCAGGCTAATCCCCTGAACCTGTCTCCAAGGTCTCCTTTTCTTTAACTTTCTTACTATATGGCAGGAAAAAAAGAAAAAAGAAAGAAATGAGAGAGGAGAAGTAACAACTGACACAGCAGAAATACAATGAACTGTAAGAAAATACTATGAAGAACTGTATGCCATAAAATTATACAACCTAGGCAAAATGGAAAAATTCCTTGAAACGTATAATCTTTCAAAAATCAATATAGAAGAATCAGAAAACCTAAACAGACTGATTTCATCAAATGAGATTGAAACGGTTATCGAGAAACTCCCAACAAACTAAAGTCCTGAGCCAGATGGCTTCACAGGCAAATTTTACCAAATATTCAAAGAAGAACTAATTCCTATCCTTCTCAAGCTATTTCAAAAAATTCAAGAAGAGGGAAGACTTCCAAACTCCTTTTATGGGGCGAGCATAATACCGATTTCAAAACCAGGCAAAGCACTACAAAGAAAGAAAATTATAGGCCAATATCTCTGATGAACTTAGATGCTAAAATTCTCAACAAAATATTAGCAAACCTGATCCAGTAGTACATGAAAAAAAAAAATCATACATCATGATCAAGTAGGATTTATCCAGAAAGACCAGGCTGGTATAATATCTGCAAATCAATCAATGTGATTCAACACATAAACAAAAGAACGGATAAAAATCACATGGTAATATCAATAGATGCAGAAAAAGCATTTGATAAAATCCAGCACCCATTTATGATCAAAACTCTCAGCAAAGTTGGGATCCAGGGATCATACCTCAACATGACATGGCCATCTATGACAAACCCACAGCCAACATCATACTCAATGGGCAAAAATTAAAAGCAATCCCCTTAAGATCAGGAACAAGGCGGGGGTGCCAACTTTCATCACTTTTATTTAACATAGTAGTAGAAGTCCTAGCTACAGCAATCAGACAAGAAGAAGAAATAAAAGGCATCATGGAAAAGAATATGTAAAACAATCATTATTTTATGATATGATATGATACTATACATAGTATCATATGTATGCTGATGATATGATACTATACATAGAAAACCCTAATGTCTCAGTCAGAAAACTACTGGACATGATAAATATATTCAGCTAGGTGGCAGGATATAAAATCAATATTCAGAAATCAGTGGCATTTTTATACACCAACAATGAACTGTCTGAAAGAAAAATTAAGAAAACAATCCCCTTCACTACTGCAACAAAAATAAATAAATAAAGTACCTAGGAGTAAATTTAACCAAGGAGGTTAAAGACTTGTACTTGGAAAATTATAAAACATTGATAAAAGAAATCAAGGAAGATACAAACATTGAATCATATACTGTGTTCATGGATAGAAAGAATAAACATCATTAAAATGTCTATATTACCCAAAGCAATTTATAAATTCAATGCAGTTCCTATTAAAATACCAATGACATACTTCAGAGATATAGAACACATATTCCAAAAATTTATATGAAACCAAAAAAGAACACAAATAGTCTCAGCAATCCTGAAAAAGAAGAATAAAGTGGGAGGTATCACAATTCCTGATATCAAGTTATACTACTAGGCCATTGTACTCAAAACAGCTTGGTACTGGCATAAGAACAGGCATACAGATCAATGAAACAGAACAGAGAACTCAGAAATAAACCCACATTTATATGGAAAACTGATATTGACAAAGAAGGTAAAAGCATACAATAGAGTAAAGACAGTCTCTTTCACAAATGATGTTGGGAAAATTGGACAGATAATTGCAAACAAATGAAACTGGATCACCAACTTACACCATTCACAAAAGTAAACTCAAAATGAATAAAAGACTTAAATGTAAGTCATGAAACCATAAACTTCTTGGAAGAAAATATAGGCAATAAACTCTCCAATATCTCTTGTAGCAATATTTTTGCCGATTTATTTCCACGGACAAGTGAAATAAAGGACAGGATGAACAAATTGGACTATATCAAACTAAAAAGCTTTTGCACAGCAAAAGATACCATTAGTAAAATAAAAAGACAACCAACACAATGGGAGATTATATTCGCCAATACATCTGATAAGGGGTTAATAACCAAAATTTATAAAGAACTTGTAAAACTCAACACCAGGAAGATAAACAATCCAATCAAAAAATGGGCAAATATATGAATAGACATTTCTCCAAAGAGGACATACAGATGGCCAATAGACAGATGAAAAAAATGTTCAACATCACTAATCATTAGAGAAATGCAAATAAAAACCACAATGAGATACCATCTCACACATGTCAGAATGGTGCTCATTAACAAAACAACACATATAGGTGCTGGAGAGGGTACAAAGAAAAGGGAACCCTCCTGCATTGCTGGTGGGAATGCAGACTGGTGTAGCCACTGTGGAAAACAGTATGGAGATTCCTCAAAAATATAAAAATGGAACTTCCCTTTGACCCAGCTATCCCACTTTTAGGAATATATTCTATGAATACCAAATCACTGATTCAAAAGAAGAAATGCACCTTCATGTTTATTGCAGCATTGTTTACAATAGCCAAGATCTGGAAACAGCCCAAGTGTTCATTAGTGGATGAGTAGATTAAAAAGCAGTGGTACATATACACAATGAAATACTACACGGCTGTGAGGAAGAAGAAATTCCTACTTTTCGTGACAACATTGATGGACCTGGAAATTATCATGCTAATTGAAATAAACCAGGCAGAGAAAGAAAAATATCACTCATTTGAGGAATCCAATGAACAATGTGAACTGAGCAATGGAACAGAGACAGAGGCAGGATCAAAGGGATCAGAAGGAAAGTGGTCAGAGGGAAAGTAGAAGAGAAGATGGGATCAGAGAAGGGAAAGAGATTAATGAAATTATATGTACATAACACAACATTATAGAGAACAGGACAGCAAACCCTAGAGGGAAGGGGGAAAGGCATTGGGGGGAGGGGACATGGGGGGTTGAGAAGAATAAGGGGGTGGAGGGAGATATATTTGATCAGACATTTGAATCTGTGTAAATGAAAATTAAAATCATAAAAAAATAAAATTTAAAAAAAATCCAGCAGCCATTTATGTTAAAAACTCTCAGCAAAGTGGAAATAGAGGGAACAGATCTCAACATAACAAAGGCCATATATCACAAACCCACAGCCAACTTTATACTCAATGTGCAATAACTACAAACATTTCCCTTAAGACTGGAAACAAGATAGGGATGTCTGACTTCACTACTATTATTCAACATAGTACTGAAAGTCCTAGCCACAGCATTCAGATAAGAAGAAATAAAAGGCATCCAAATTGAAAAGGAAGAAATAAAACTGTTGTTATTTGCAGAAGACATGATACTATATCTAGAAAATCTTAAAGATTCCACCAAAAATCTACTATAATGTATTAATGAATTCAGTAAAGCAGTAAGATAAAATATAAATATCCAGAAGTCAGTTGCATTTTTATACACCAGTAATGAATGACCAGAAAGGAAACTAAGAAAACAATCCCATTTATAATTGCATCAAAAAAATAAAATAAATTGAAATAAATTTAAACAAGAATGTAAAAGACCTGCAATTGAAAAATTATAATACATTAAAGAAAAAAATTTAAAAAGATACAAATAAGTGGAAGTATATACCATGTTCATGGGTGGAAAGAACTAACATCGAAGATGACGTCAGAGTAATGGCGGAGTAGGAAGCGATAACGATAAATCTCCCCCAAACCTCAAAAAGATCTTCAACCAGAAACAGAAAAACCTATCCTTGGAGCCTCCAGATGTTTCACAATACACCCAAAGGTATGATCGAGCGAAAAATTGGCTAAATATATAACCAAACCCCGAAGGAAATAGGGAGTAAGAAATGCTCCGCCTTCCTCACTAACCTAAACAGGGCGGCTTTCTCTGGTAACTGTGAATATAGAAACTGAGGCGGGCAAAGGGGGTGAATAGATCCAGGCCACGGCACAAACAGCCGAACCAGGCTGTGGCATAGAGATCCAAGCCAAGGAAAAACTGTTCCTGTGACAACCTGGGCAATACAGCTAACACTCGCGCCAAACCCAGACAAAGAAAGACAAGCGGGGCAGCCATTTTACCTGATCCCCTGGTAGCCGCATAGTGGGTGAGAGATTCCTTCCAAAGCCCCCGGAGGGTGCGCCCATGTTACTCCACAGAGAGGCAGAGTCAGAGGCCTTTGTGTGGGCTGAAAGCCTCCAGGCTGCCCCAGTACCCGGGGAGAGCCGCACACGGGGAGGAAGCGAGAGCTAATTCCAACACTGGAACTTTTCAGTGCAGGCGGGAGGTTTCACTCAGAGGGCTAGCCTCTGACCTCACATCCTGGTCTGCGTGCACGGAGAGTGGGAAGGAGACTCCTCCCAGCACCTCCGGAGTGGGAGCCCGTGTTGTCCCACGGAGGGGCAGAGTCCGGGGCCTTTGTGTGGGCCAAGGGCGGAGTCCCGGGCTGCCCCAGCGCCTTGAAAGAGCGGCACACGGGGACGAGTGAGAGCCAATTCCAACATTGGAACTTTTCAGTGCGGGCGGGGGTTTTCACTCAGAGGGCGAGACTTCCGGTCTAATATCCTGGTCTGCGCACGCAGACCCGCCCGTGTTACAAGACAGAGTGACAGAGCCAGAGGTCTTTGAGTAGGCGAAAGCCCCGGCTGATTATGCTAGCAGCTCTGACTGACTGAGCCTTACCCAGAGCCCTGTGCTGAGTGGAAATAAGAGTGGGGAGTTGACCGCTCTTTGAGCCTCTTACTATTCAGGCAGAGGCAGCAGCAACCCCATAGTTGGATTCTCAGGCTGCTGGTTGAGGAAGGAAAGACTAGGAGAGAGGCTCCTGGAACACGGACTCTCTCACTGTCGGAGCCTATAAACGCTAATGAGCCTTGACTGCCAACGAGACTGAAGCACAATACATGACATCGCCATAGAGACTTATCAACTGCAAACCTCTACCTGAGCGTGCCAAAGGGGCAGAACCCGGGGTACAGAGTCGCCGACCAGGAAGAGGGAGAGAAAAGAAAAAGCAAGAAGATAACCTCTCAAAATCAGAATAATCCGCAGACTTTATAACCTATCCCATTTTATTATATTTGTTCGTTTGTTTCTCTTATCTTCATCCTTGATTTTTTTTCTTCTTTTTTCTTTTTTTTTTCCTCCTCCAATTTGGTCGTTTAATTCCCTACTGGTCTTACTCTCTCCTCTCCTTGAACTACACTACCCATAAGTGTTACATCTCCCATTATCTTTTCTCTCCTCTTCCTTTCTCTCTATGAGGGTTGCACTCCAAAACCCTTAACTCTCTCTCTCTCTCTCTCCTCTTTTTTCTTTTTTCTTCTTTTAGTGGTTCCCTCTTTTTTTCTCTCTCTCTCTCTTCTTTTCTCCCTCTATATTAGTTTCTTCCTTTTTCCTTTACATCTCCTCTCATTCAAACCTCAATAACAAACAAATTATTTTATCTGGGACTCAAACTTATGTTTGTGGCATTTTGGGGGGTTTTTACTTCACCTTTTTAACTCACTAGCAGTGCTCCCATCCCTGGCTCTCCATTTTATCAAGCTCTTGTTCCACTAAATACAATAGTAATTTTTTAATTTGTCCCCCCATTTTCCTGTTTCCCTCTTACTCCTCTCATCATAACTTTTAGTCAACCAACACCTAAATGCAAATCATTTTACTCTTGATAGAAATTTTTTCATTATTTGCTTTTTGTGGGTCCATACCACCACCCTTTTTTTTATTTTTTTTTCTTGCCCCTTTATTATTTTTCCCCAATTCAGGCCCTCCATTACAGGCATTGTTTGTTCCATTAAATACAATATAATTCACAGTTCACCACAAGATTTTCTCAAGAAAGAGGAGAAAGGAGAGGAGAGAAAAAAAGGAGGGGGGGAATAATTTCCATTTCTTAAATTTTTATTTTATTTTATTTTTCTTTATTTTATTATTAATTTTTTAAAAAAAAAACTTTTTTCAATTTTTTATTTTTTTAACTTTTTATTTTTATTAAATCTCATTAATACTATCAACAAAACCACCCTCAGATGCCATTAAGGAAGAGAAAATCGAATATCATGGATACAAAAGAAAGAGAGGTAACACAGAAGAGGAAAAATCTATGGAGAAAAAATTTAATATATTGGAAACCTTGGAGTTAAATGACAGAGAATTCAAGATAGAAATCCTAAAAATACTCAGAGATATACAAAAAAACACAGAAAGGCAATTTAGGGAGCTCAGAAAACAACTCAATGAACACAAAGAATATATGTCCAAGGAAATTGAAACTATAAAAACAAATCAAACAGAGATGAAAAACTCAATTCACGAGCTGAAAAACGAGGTAACAAGCTTGGCTAATAGAACAGGCCAGATAGAAGAGAGGATTAGTGAAATAGAAGACAAGCAACTTGAGGCACAACAGAGAGAGGAAGAAAGAGACTCAAAAATTAAAAAAAATGAGATAGCCCTACAAGAATTATCTGACTCCATCAGAAAGAATAACATAAGAATAATAGGTATATCAGAGGGAGAAGAGAGAGAAAATGGAATGGAGAACATACTCAAACAAATAATAGATGAGAACTTCCCAAGCCTGTGGAAAGAACTAAAGCCTCAAATTCATGAAGCAAACAGAACTCCGAGTTTTCTTAACCCCAACAAACCTACTCCAAGGCACATCATAATGAAATTGGCACAAACCAATGGCAAAGAAAAAATTCTCAAGGCAGCCAGGGAAAAGAAGAATACAACATAAAAAGGAAGGCCCATTAGACTATCATCAGATTTCTCAGCAGAAACCCTACAAGCTAGAAGAGAGTGGACCCCAATATTTAAAGTCCTGAAAGAAAGGAACTTTCAGCCACGAATACTATACCCATCAAAGCTATCCTTCAAATATGAAAGAGAAATAAAAACATTCACAGATACAGAAAAGATGAGGGAATTTATCATCAGAAAACCCCCACTCCAGGAATTACTAAAGGGGGTTCTCCAATTAGATACAAAGAACAAAAAAAAATAAAGCCACAAGTAAAAGCTCCAAGAAGAACACAATAAAACCAAATTTAAACTGTGACAACAACAAAAAGAAAGGGGAAGAGGATGGAGATTAACAGTAGCAAAGGACGATGGAGTGCAAAAGTACTCACAAAATAGTGCACTACAATGAACAGGGTAGGAACCCTTTTCATCACCTAAAGGTAACCACCATTGAAAAAACCACCACAGAAGCACATGAGATAAAAAAGATAGCAACAGTGGAAAGATGTATGGAATACAAACAAATAAAAATAAAAGATAAAAAAATGAAAGAGAAGGATCAAACAAGACACAAAACTAACAGAAAGCAATCTATAAAATGGCAATAGGGAACTCACAAGTGTCAATAATTACACTAAATGTAAACGGATTAAACTCACCAATAAAAAGACACAGAGTAGCAGAATGGATTAAAAAAGAAAATCCAACTGTATGCTGCCTACAGGAAACGCATCTAAGTAACAAGGATAAAAACAAACTCAAACTGAAAGGCTGGAAAACAATACTCCAAGCAAATAACATCCAAAAAAAAGCAAGCGTAGCAATACTCATATCTGATAATGCTGACTACAAGACAGGAAAAGTACTCAGAGACAAAAATGGCCATTTCATAATGGCTAAGGGGACACTGAATCAAGAAGACATAACAATTCTTAATATATATGCACCAAACCAAGGAGCACCAAAATATATAAGACAGCTACTTATTGACCTTAAAACAAAAACTGACAAAAATACAATCATACTTGGAGACCTCAATACACCGCTGACAGCTCTAGATCGGTCATCCAAAGAATCAACAAAGATATAGTGGCCTTAAACAAAACACTAGAGCATCTGGATATGATAGACATCTACAGGACATTTCATCCCAAAGTGACTGAGTATACATTTTTCTCCAGTGTACATGGATCATTCTCAAGAATTGACCATATGTTGGGCCACAAAAACAACATCAGCAAATTCAGAAAAATCGAACTTGTACCAAGCACATTTTCTGATCATAAAGCCTTGAAACTAGAATTCAACTGCAAAAAGGAGGAAAAAAATCCTACAAAAATGTGGAAACTAAACAACATACTTTTAAAAAATGAATGGGTCAAAGAAGAAATAAGTGCAGAGATCAAAAGATATATACAGACTAATGAAAATGACAATACGACATATCAGAATCTATGAGATGCAGCAAAAGCAGTGATAAGAGGGAAGTTCATATCACTTCAGGCATATATGAACAAACAAGAGACAGCCCAAGTGAACCACTTAACTTCACACCTTAAGGAACTAGAAAAAGAAGAACAAAAACAACCCAAAACTAGCCGAAGAAAGAAGATAATAAAAATCAGAGCAGAAATAAATGAAATAGAGAACAGAAAAACTATAGAAAAAATTAATAGAACAAAGAGCTGGTTCTTTGAAAAGATCAATAAAATTGACAAACCCTTGGCAAGACTTACCAAGGAAAAAAGAGAAAGAATTCATATAAACAAAATCCAAAATGAAAGAGGAGAAATCACCACGGACACCGTAGATATACAAAGAATTATTGTAGAATACTATGAAAAACTTTATGCCACTAAATTCAACAATCTAGAAGAAATGGATAAATTCCTAGAACAATACAACCTTCCTAGACTGAGTCAAGAAGAAGCAGAAAGCCTAAACAGACCTATTAGTAGAGAAGAAATAGAAAAAACCATTAAAAACCTCCCCAAAAATAAAAGTCCAGGACCTGACGGCTATACCAGCGAATTTTTTCAAACATTCAAAGAAAACTTGGTTCCTATTCTACTCAAAGTCTTCCAAAAAATTGAAGAAGAAGCAATACTTCCAAACACATTTTATGAGGCCAACATAACCCTCATACCAAAACCAGGCAAGGATGGCACAAAAAAAGAAAACTACAGACCAATATCTCTAATGAATACAGATGCTAAAATACTAAACAAAATACTAGCAAATCGAATACAACAACATATTAAAAAAATAATACATCATGATCAAGTGGGATTCATCCCAGAATCTCAAGGTTGGTTCAACATACGTAAAACGGTTAACATAATACACCATATCAACAAAACAAAGAACAAAAACCACATGATCTTATCAATAGACGCAGAAAAGGCTTTCGACAAAATACAACACAATTTTATGTTTAAGACTCTCAACAAAATGGGTATAGAAGGAAAATATCTCAACATGATAAAGGCCATATATGATAAACCATCATCTAACATCATATTAAATGGCACAAAACTGAAGGCTTTCCCCCTTAAATCAGGAACAAGACAGGATTGTCCACTCTCTCCACTCTTATTTAATGTGGTACTAGAGGTTCTAGCCAGAGCAATCAGACAAGACAAAGAAATAAAAGGCATCCATATCAGAAAAGAAGAAGTAAAGGTATCACTTTTTGCAGATGATATGATCCTATACATCGAAAACCCCAAAGAATCCACAAAAAGACTACTAGAAACAATAAGCCAATACAGTAAGGTCGCAGGATACAAAATTAACATACAGAAGTCAATAGCCTTTCTATATGCCAACAATGAAACAATTGAGAATGAACTCAAAAGAATAATCCCCTTCACAATTGCAACAAAAAAAATAAAATACTTAGAAATAAACATAACAAAGAATGTAAAGGACTTATATAATGAAAACTATAAACCATTGCTAAGAGAAATTGAGAAAGATATAATGAGATGGAAGAATATTCATTGTTCTTGGTTAGGAAGAATAAATATAATCAAGATGGCTATATTACCCAAAGCAATATACAAATTTAATGCAATTCCCATCAAAATTCCAATGACATTTTTTAAAGAAATAGAGCAAAAAATCATCATATTTATATGGAACTATAAAAAACCCCAAATAGCCAAAGCAATCCTAAAAAAAAAGAATGAAGCTGGGGGCATTACAATACCTGACTTCAAACTCTATTATAGGGCCACGACAATCAAAACAGCATGGTATTGGCAGAAAAATAGACACTCAGACCAATGGAACAGAATAGAAAGTCCAGAAATAAAACCACATATATATAGTCAAATAATTTTTGATAAAGGGGCCAAGAACATACAATGGAGAAAAGAAAGCCTCTTCAATAAATGGTGCTGGGAAAACTGGAAAGCCACAAGCAAAAGAATGAAACTGGACTACAGTTTGTCCCCCTGTACTAAAATTAACTCAAAATGGATCAAAGATCTAAACATAAGACCTGAAACAATCAAGTACATAGAAGAAGACATAGGTACTCAACTCATGGACCTGGGTTTTAAAGAGCATTTTATGAATTTGACTCCAATGGCAAGAGAAGTGAAGGCAAAAATTAATGAATGGGACTACATCAGACTAAGAAGTTTTTGCTCAGCAAGAGAAACTGATAACAAAATAAACAGACAGCCAACTAAATGGGAAATGATATTTTCAAACAACAGCTCAGATAAGGGCCTAATATCCAAAATATACAAAGAACTCATAAAACTCAACAACAAACAAACAAACAATCCAATAAAATTGGGAAGAGGACATGAACAGACACTTCTCCCAGGAGGAAGTACAAATGGCCAACAGATATATGAAAAGATGCTCATCTTCTTTAGCTATTAGAGAAATGCAAATCAAAACTGCAATGAGATACCACCTCACACATGTTAGATTAGCTATTATTAACAAGACAGGTAATAGCAAATGTTGGAGAGGCTGTGGAGAAAAAGGAACCCTCATACACTGTTGGTGGGAATGTAAAGTAGTACAACCATTATGGAAGAAAGTATGGTGGTTCCTCAAAAAACTGAAAATAGAACTACCTTATGACCCAGCAATCCCTCTACTGGGTATATACCCCAAAAACTCAGAAACATTGATACGAAAAGACACATGCAGCCCCATGTTCATTGCAGCATTGTTCACAGTGACCAGGACATGGAAACAACCAAAAAGCCCATCAATAGACGACTGGATAAAGAAGATGTGGCACATATACACTATGGAATACTACTCAGTCATAAGAAATGATGACATCGAATCATTTACAGCAAAATGGTGGGATCTTGATAACATTATACGAAGTGAAATAAGTAAATCAGAAAAAAACAGGAACTGCATTATTCCATACGTAGGTGGGACATAAAAGTGAAACTAAGAGACATTGATAAGAGTGTGGTGTTTACGGGGGGAGGTGGGAAAGGGAGAGGGAAAGGGGGAGGGGGAGGGGCACAAAGAAAACTAGATAGAAGGTGACAGAGGACAATCTGACTTTGGGTGATGGGTATGCAACATAATTGAAAGACAAGATAACCTGGACTTGTTGATCTTTGAATATATGTAACCTGATTTATTGATGTCGCCCCATTAAAAAAATAAAATTATAATTAAAAAAAAAAAAGAAAGAACTAACATCATTAAAATGTCCATACCACCCAAAGGAATCTATGGATTCAATGCAATTCTTATAAAGAAATCAATAGCATATTTCACAGAACTACAAGAAATATACAAAAAATTTATATGAAACCACAAAGTCCCAAAATAGACACAGCAATCTTGACAAAAAAGAACAAACTTGGAGGTATCCCCCTACCTGATATCAAAAAACTACAAGGCCATAGTAATCAAAACAGCATGGTACTGGCAGAAAAAATGGCATATAGTTCAGTGGAACAGAATAGAAAGCCCAGAAATAAAACCACTCCTTTATGTTCGATTAATGGGTGACAAAGCGAGAACCTACAGTGAGGTAAAGATAGTCTCTTCAATAAATGGTATTGGGAAAATTGGACAGATTAGTGCAAAAAAAAAATTAGACAACCTTATTACATCATACACAAGAATAAACTCAGAATGGATTAAAGACTTAAATATAAGACTCAAAACAATAAAACACCTTGAAGGAAACATAGGCAGTAAGGTCTCAGATGTTTATTGTAGCAATATTTCTCCTGATGTATCTCCTTGGGCAAGGGAAACAAAAGAAAAAATAAACAGAAGGGACTATTGCAAACTAAAATGTTTTTGAACAGCAAAGGAAATCATCAGCAATATGAAAAGACAACCCACTGAATGGGAGAACATAATTGCTAATGATACATCAGATAAGGGATTAATATTCAAAATTTATAAAATAAAAAAAAACTTATACAACTTAACATCAAAAAACAAAGATCCAATTGAAAAATGGGAAAAGGACCTGAATAGACACTTTTCCAAAGAAGACATACAGATGGCCAATAAACATATGGAAAGATGCTCAACATCATTAATCATCAGAGAAAATGAAATTAAAACTACAATGAAGTGTCACCTCACACCTGTCAGAATGGCTATTATCAATAAATCAACAAATAAGTTTGACTATGATGTGGATAAAAGGGAACCCTCATGCACTGTTGGTGGGAATGCAAATTGGTGCAGCCACTGTGGAGAGTAGAATGGAGTTACCACAAAAAATTAAAAATGAAAGTGCCTTTTGACCCAGCAAGCAATTCCACTTCTGGGAATTTATCCATAAAAACCCCTGAAACACTAATTAGAAAGAATATATGCACCCCTGTGTTATTTACAATAGTCAAGATGTGGAAGCAGCCCCAGTTTCCCATCAGTAGATGAGTATGTAAAAAGGCTGTGGTACAAAAAAGAAAAAAGGCTGTGGTACATTTATACAGTGGAATACTGGAAGGAAGGAAGGAAGGAAGGAAGGAAGGAAGGAAGGAAGGAAGGAAGGAAGGAAGGAAGGAAGGAAGGAAGGAAGGAAGGAAGGAAGGAAGGAAGGAAGGAAGGAAGGAAGGAAGGAAGAAAGGGAGGGAGGAAGGGAAGGGAGGGAGGGAGGGAGGGAGGGAGGGAGGGAGGGAGGGAGGGAGGGAGGGAGGGAGGGAGGGAGGGAGGAAAGGAAGGAAGAAACTTACCTTTACAGTGTAGATGGACCTGGAGAGCATTATGCTAAGTGAAACAACCCATCAGAGAAAGACAAGTATCACATGATTTCATTGATATGTGGAAACTAATGAACAAAATAAACTAACAAACAAAATAGAAACAGACTCATAGATACAGAGAACAGGCTCACAGCTGTCAGAACAGTGGGAGCCCGGGGGCCTGGGTGAAAAAGGTGAAAGGTTTAAGAAAAAAACAGAAAAAAAGAAAAACTTATAGACACAGATAATAGTGTGACGATTACCAGAGGAAAAGGGGTATGAATGGAATTAGAAGAGATTAAAGAGGGGATAAATGGTAATGAAGGAGACTTGATTTGGGGTGGGGAACACACAATACAATATACAGATGATGTATTACAGAACTGATCACCTGAAATCCACATGATTTAATTAATCAATATCACCCCAATAAATTTAATTAACAATTTTTAAAAATAAATGCAGTATGGCTTATAATCCAACAAAATGTCATCAAAAGGCTCAAAGAATCCACTTTTACATCGGACTGCCAAAGAAAAGATGGGCAATGTCCAAAGTGTCTGTAGAGCAGAGAAGTTCTTCTGAATCACTCTTGCCAATTAGCACATTTATTTTATGTGCATAATATTTTTCTGTCATTTATTTTCCTTAGCTTAATGTTTTGACTTTAGTAAGTTATAAGAATATTTACTGGAAATGGCATTTTTTGATAATGAAAAATTTCTTCTTTCCTCGCAGAATTTAGCACTGGTTCAAAAGTAGCTCGTGAAATAAAGGTGAATGCAACACATCATTATTTTCCACTCCAGAATGACATAAGGGAGCCCCCTGGAGTGCTGCATTTGTCTTGGATGGGGACATTGTCAGCAATATGAAAACATTAACCTCATTTCTAAAGAACATGCCTACTTAAATGTTATAAGGATCTAGTCCACCAAAGGCAAAGGGGTTCCTTAACCTCAATTTCACAGCTCTCAGAAAAGACACAGGGAACTATGGGATTCTAAGAATGAAGAAAGTGACTTTTAATCATACATTGCCTAGAACAGTGCTTCTCAATCAAGGGGCTATTTGTCCCCCAAGGGATATTTGGCAATGTCTGTAAATATTTTTTAGTTGTCAAAACTGGAGGAAAGGGGGTACAACTGGCGTCTAGTGGGTAGAGAATAGGGTTGCTGCTAAACATTCTACAGTGTCCAGCATAGCGCCACACACATGCATGCACGCACACACGCATGCACACACGCACACAGAAAGAATATCATCTGGTCAGCTTTAGCAATAGTTCAGAGAACATCTCTGAGACATTATCAGAAATATTCTAGCCTGACCTGTGGTGGTGCAGTGGATAAAGTGTGGCCCTGGAACACTGAGGTTTCTAGTTCAAACCCCGGTCAAGGCACATACAAGAAGCAACTACTACAAAGTTGATGCTTCCAGCTTCTCCTCTTTGCTCTCTCTCTAAAATCAATAAATAAAATCTTAAAAAGTTTTTAAAAAGAAATATTCTAAAACTATTGTTCTACTATTATGGGAATCCAATGTTTCATTTTTATTTTTGTCAGTTTCATCATCTAGATCCTCAAAGCATTATCTTAACATCAATAACAAAGTAGCTCCCATTTATTGAGAGGTTCATTTATACAGTGTGCTATCCTAAACATTTTTGTGTACTGTTTATTATTTTTAAAAGGATATACTTTATTTTATTTTATTTTCATTTTTATTGAATTTACTAGGGTGATATTGGTTCACAAAATTATACAAATTTCAACTGTACAACTCAACAAAGAATCACATGCACATTGCATCATGCCCCCATCACTCCAAGAAGAGTTTTTCTCTTTTCTCTCCCTTTGCCCAGTTCCACCTACTTCCACTCATCTTTACGTCTGGCTATCACCACACTGTTGTCTGTGCCTATGTGTGTTTTATATATAAATGTGTGGCATGTATATTTTTTTCTTTTTGCTTGACCTCCTCACCTTCTTTCATCCAGCCCTTAGCCCTCCGCCCCCTCTGACAGCGGTCAGTCTGTTCCATGTATCCATGCCTCTGTTTCTATTTTGTTCGTCAGTTTATTTTGTTCATAGATTCCACACATAAGTGAGATCTCATGGTATCTGTGTACTGTTTAGTCCTCCCGACAGCCAAACAAGGAATAAACTACTGATCATCACCATTTTATAGTCAAGATGCACCCAGCTGATACAGCTACAAGGAATGAGATACAAACCCAGGTCCATCTGACTCCGGGATTAAACATTTAATTCACAGTGCCCCCTCCAAAACAATAACAAAAGAAATAAAAGCCAGAGGAGAAAATTTAAAGGCAATTAATTCCCAAGAAGAGAAAGAACAAGATTTTTTTTTAAGAGAGAAAGATAAACAGGAAAGGAGAAAGATGAGAAGCATCAACTCATATTTGCGGCACCTTAGTTGTTCATTGATTGCTTCTCATACATTGACTAGGGGGCTCCAGCTGAGCCAGTGATCCCTTGCTCAAGCCAGTGACCTCGGGCTCAAGCTGCTGACCTCGAGGTTTGAAACCTGGGTCCTCAGTGTCCCAGGCTGATGCTTTATCCACTGCACCACCATCTGGTCAGGCAGAACAAGATTTTTTTAATAAGCTGCTGGATGAGACCAAATTGTACTTAATCAACTTTTACTCCCAGCACCAGTGCTCAATCCTAAAAAGACTAGTCTATTTTTTAACATATGGAATGACTAGAAATTACCCAAGTTGCCTATGTTGAAGTAGCCCAATTTCCATTTTGTTAGTTCTCCAGCTCTCTCTAGCCTCATTTTATGGTAGTAAAAAGAAAAGAAAAAGAAAAAAGAAAAATCGGTTCCTAAATTAATTCAGAGCTGACTTGTATATATAAAAGTAACTAATACTTTCCATGGAATCTTGAGGCAAGGTTTTTGGCCTGAATGATGTTGAGTGGGTGGGGAGCAGCAGGCTAACTGTTCCTCCAACTATTTTGCTTTTGTGTGGGAGATCCAATTAGAAGTAAACTAGCTTTGCCATAGTAGCCCAGCTTGGGCTAAACAAGACTAAGCTCTAGGGGGGACCCTAGAGCTGCCGGCATGTAAAGAGTACAAACACAACTGTAACTGGAAATGGAAACAGTTCATTGCTGCCATCTGTGATTAAGTGAAGTTTCCTTGGTCATGGGTATGGGACAGAATTGGGGGTGGGACCAGGAATAAGTTATGTAAAAGAAAAAGGGGTTTTAAAAATGTTCTTCATAGGAGAGAAGTAGTTTTTCTCATCAGACAAGATAAAGAGTTGAGATGACAGTACCATTCCATATCCAGGCCTTCAACTGAATGGTTGATCAAAACAGAGTGATAGTAACTTTTTAAGTGTTGCTTAAAAGTAATTTAAAAAGGTTCATAGAATTGGAACTACATGAGACAAGTGTTTCTAAGCTGTGTAGGTCTACCTAATCCCAAATGAATTTTCATCATTTTATGATTACTGTACCAAAGTCCTGCTTCTATCTTTATCCCTCTATTACATCCTTTATCACATACTATGCATGTGTCTGCTAATGTGTTAATCTTCTTCATTAAACTATGAATCTCTTGAGAAAATGAACTAGGCCATGCTCATATTTTTATCCCCAGGATATAACATGCCATTTGGCACATAAGAGGTGACTAAGAGCATATCAATAAATGAAGTCATGTCATCTTGGAGATCTTAGGGAAATGCAGCAAGCTTGTTACTGTTAAGTATTTTTTATTAGTGACTTGGATGAGTGTATAGAAATCTTGGTAATATTTTTAAATAGCACAAGGATAGAGGGGTTAGCTAAATATGTTGAATGACAGAAGTAAAATTTAAAAAATATCTCCACAGGCATGAAAATTGGGCCAAAACTACCAACATGCAATTTAACAGAGGTAAATATAGAATCCTGCTCTTAGGTTCAAACACTCAATTGCAAAAATACAAGCCAATTTTTTCTTAGTTTAATAGTATTTTATGTGACAAAGAACTTCAGTGATTTCATTGACAGGAATTTTAACACGAGCCAAGTGCATGATCTGGCTGCTAGAGAAGCTAGTGTGATGTTAGGCTGCCTTTCCAGAAATCAGTTATTTACGACATATAGCCCATTTAATTAGGAAATAGCTTGGTGTGGCTATCAGTGAGGGTGTAACACATAGAACAAGAGAGATAAAGGACATGCTGCACTCAGTACAGTCATGCGCGTCGGTGCCTGTGTTCAGCTCTAAGCACCACATCTTACCAGGGATATTGACAAGCTCACATGTCTGAAGATGCTCCAACGAAAAAGCTCCAGAAACCAGATCTATGTTTCTATGCTAGACAGGGGGTAAAATAAATCTCAACTTTTTTTACATTAGAGAGGGAATCTGCTTTGCTTGCAGATTTTGATGACTAGATGGGGAAAATGTGCCCTGCTTCCTGCCTTGCCATCTCTGTGGCTTGGGCCACGTTCCCACTGCTTTTATTCACTCATTAAATATCTCTGATGTGCACTCTGGAAACATGAGTCCTGTTCCTACTAAGGCAAAAACTTAAGGAGCCCTGATTTAGTAACTCAGTTGTCTCAGTGTTGAGTAAAATTGTTGGTGACTCCACATGGCTTTATGGACTCTTATCTCTGTGACCAAACAATCACCCCATTCTCCATTTCAGCATCTGTGTCCTTGTTTGTTCTGAGTGCTTTGATCATCTTCCTGATGATGTTATCACTTGTCCGCCTCCCTACCTGGATTTCTGTGTTTGATCTGTTCACAGGCTCCCTATCACTGTGCTGAGATAGACATCACCTTGAGAACCTCTTCCTTATGTGACTGTTGACCACGGAGACTGTTCCACCGGCCAGGCTCATAAACATATCTAATCTCTAGGTCCCATATGCTCTCACAATGGCTTTCCCATTTCTTTCCTACACCAAGGATCAGTGTGACTCAGAAGACTGCATCGGTCATCCAGACAGAAAATAAGGTGGTGAAGATTTTCTTTCATCCAGTTACAGGAAAGATGTTTCTAATAATCCAAGCTTTTTAAAAAACAGGATGAGCTGCCTTGTGAGAAAGGAAGCTTACCATCACCAAGAACTCCGTAGGAGTGATTGGAACAATGCCATGAGAGGATTTCTGCATTGTTAGCAAGCTGGGCTGGATTGAGTCTCAGGTAGGAATTTCTCAAAGGTTAGTGTACCAAAAATCAGCCAGGAAATTTATTTAAATAAGCAAGATTCTCAGAATTCAGTAGGCCCAAGTTGGAATCCAAGAATCAGTATATCTAATAAATCTATTTCCCACTCCCTGGTGATTCCAACGTATGTGAATATGGGTCACACTTTTTAAAACACTTTTCAAAGGAAACCAACATTTACTTAAAAACTCACAGTGTTAGGAGCTTTATATAGCTTTTCTTCATTAAACTTCAGCATAGTTCTGTGGGGACCAAGGCACATCTTCTAGGAGCTCCAGCTCAAGAACCACATTGCCAAGGTTCAATTCCTGGCTTCTCCACTTTCTAAAATTTTGAATGCTTTAATTTCCTTTTCTGCAAAATGGACCATATTAGTAACACCCTCACAGGGTTATTATCAGGATTAAATAGTTCAATTCATATAAAGTGCTTAGAACAGTGCCACAGTAAGCACTCAATATTATGATCACTATGGGTGACAATATAGTCCTCCCATTTTACACCTAAGGAAATTGAGACTCAAGTAAATGCAGTCAGTGTGCCTGAGAGCCCTCAGCTAGTAATGACCTCAGTCTGCTTTCAAAGATTATACATTATACTGCCCCTCCCAACTCTGAGATTCTATGATCCTACCAGTCAAAGAGATCACTGTTGATAGGACTGAGTGGGAAACTGATCCTGAAGATGGCCATATGCATGTGGGGAATAGATAGGTAGCTCTCTCAAATTCTACCGCAAATGATTTTACAAATGAGGAAATTGCGGTTCATACAGTGAAGCAATGCTGACAAAGGCTTGCATCAAGAAAGTGACAGTCGATATCTGAACACGTTTCCTCTGCCACTGAACCATGGCTTTCTCCACTACTGCACACTACTGACCCTGTGGCTCTAGCTTAGAATGAGTCACTGACTGCCTGGAAAATTCTCCTCATCCTAGTAAACACAAATGTTTTAGAAACAAAAGTAGGAAAAAAATTCAGAATTCAAACTACTTCTTGTATAAAGTCACTGCCACCCACAAACATGGAAAGAGAGTATTTTCTGAAAAATATTTTTTTGCTATTGTAGCCACAGTCTAAGAAACTTTTCTAACAATTGATGTCTCAAGAGTAATCAAAAGACAGCATTATGGAGAAAGAACTTGAATCTTAAGAACAAACTTAGTAAGTTGGCACAGAAAGCATTGGCTTTGGAAACAGGCAACCTTATTGTTTGAAAGTTTGCCTCTGCCATTAATTAGCAGATTTAATGACCTTTCTGAAATTTAGTATTCTCATTTACAAAAATAAGGATGATCATATCAGTAGGAAGTTTGAAATGGTATCAAGTAAAGCTCCTAGCCCAGTACTTATCACATAGAAAGTACTCAGTGATAGTGGCTGCTAATCCGGACCTCCCAAACTGTCACAATAGGGAAATCCAGCACTCACCTCCAGAGAGCTGGTAACTCACATAACCATGGTAGGGAAAAGGAAGGTCAGGATCCTGGTGGAGAAAGTAGAGAGAAAAGTTCATGATCTACATGCATTGCACCAAACCTGGAGCTACTACTCTTCTTCAAGAAGAATTTGGAGGACCAAAAATTACTACAATTCTCTATATCTAATCTGACATTCCCTTGAAAGAATTCTTAGTACAACTGTGTTGCTAACACCTATTGTTTTATATAATCTCCAATATGATAAAGAACTTGCCCTACACATATCTCTATTCCTAATGCTGGTTCAGTGTCAGTTTTATTGAATGAAAGAATTAAAAATTAATTAATGTCATTAAGCCTACCACACACAAAAAAATAAATTATAAATACAAGTCTTCACAGCAAATACACTCGGGAATTTTTTAATCCCTTTAGATCAGCAAACATTATTTTTTGTAAAGGACCATATAATAAATATTCTAAACTTTAAGGGACATACAGTCTCTGTTATGTATACTCAACTTTGTCATTGTAGCAGGAAAGCAGCCATAGATAATGGGGAAATGAATAAATGTGTCTGTATGATTTATAAACACTGAAATTTGAATTGCCTATCATTTGCATGTGTCATGAGATCTTTTAAAATATTTTTTTAACCATTTAAAAATGTCAAGGCCATTCTTAGCTCATGAGCCATGCAAAAAAACTATTGTATCTTAGACTCTAGTTGTCACAGCATAAGTGATGTTCTGATGCAAAGCTGCTTCCAATTATTTCCAATAGGGCTGAATCTAAAACCATCTCTATAAAAAAAAGCTCCTAAATGTTATTTTACATGAGACCAAACTCAAAATACATACAAATGGTAATTATGCTTGTATCATGATACAAATACATGAGGGTCTTTATTATGAGTGTAAGTAGAAAAATGCACTCTGTTAAGAGATCTGTTAAGCCTTAGGCTTAAACATTTCTTCTTTTTCTACATGATAATTTATTGGAAAATCAGTGGTGATTCCATGAATATAAGGGTAATCAAGTACCATTAAGATCTTCCTGAGGGACACTAAATGTCATACATATATATGTATTTCATTTTAAACTCAATCACAAAATCTAAATAAATTAACCATTTATGTTCACAGAGTTCAGAGAGGCATCCACATTGTTATTTATATTGCATTTCTGTCATCTCTGGCTCCATCTCCTATAAATTGTTGATGCAGGAAAAAAAAAACAGGAAGAAGATACCTTTGAGATTTAAATCCCCTCTAAACGAGTCAGTTTATACATTGGCTACAAAAAGCAAACTGCAAACCAAAACTATGAACAGTGAGACAATCTTCAGGTATTTAAAAGAGTCAAACAATTGTAGTTTTATCACATGTTCGTATTTATTTCAAACAGCATTATTTATGATTTGCTGAGGGAAAAGGAATAATCTTATAAAGGTTAATTTTACTACCTAAGCTTTGTAAAAAGAGGGACAATTCTATTTTAAATGACTGTCTGGGACCCATCTCAAGTTCACCACTGACTCACCTGAACTTTGGCAAGTTGGAACTTCCTGAGTCACAGTTTCCTCATTGTTAACTTCTCGTAAATATTATTTTGGTCAAGTTCTAGTGATTCAGAGAATACTTTACTGCCACATCTGTATATGAACAGCAAAACAGAATGAGAACCAAGAAAACCAGAGGTTATGTTTTTGCCACAAGAGTCAGGACTGATCGTTACAGATTCCAACCATGAGATAATCTTGGAGAGTCAGTCTTCAAGGTTCTTATTTGTCTACTGCTTGCTTGGGTTTTTTTAATGCTAATATATAGATATAGGAACATAAATATATATATGTAGGGTATAATAGCTAACCCCTAATAAACTATTTAGTGTTGCAATAATTTTAGAGCTGTGCTTTCTAGGAACTCCAAAAATTCATAAGATTTTTATTATCTCTCTTCCTTTCCTTAGTTCTCAAAACGTTTTTGTGTACCTGTTAGATTTGTAGCATTTACTCTTTTACCTGAAGTTCTCAACTTTCTAAAGAGATCTAATATCTTAAAATGCTTTACATGATCAATTTGTCTATAAATAAATATCCAATTTTGTTCCTTCTACTGTAATTATTTGAAGTAGTATGTGCTCGTTACAAAAATTAGAGAGCTAGAAAAAAATTAATAATCTCCTCTAGCCTCCAATCAATATCATCTCAAATGCTTACCAATGTTACTTGTGTGGTATTCAATCACCTGGACCTGTCTCTATACTCTTCAAGGCATATATCATATACCAATATATATAATATATATATAACTGTATATTTTAATTCAGATTATTCTTTATACATTACTCTGCAACTTGTTTTATTTCACTTTAAAATGTGTCTTGGACATGCCTATAGTGAATATGCATATGAACTAACCTTATTCTGTTTTGATACTCACATAATATTTCACAAAGAGGATTAATAAAATACATTTTTAAAATAATTCTCTAAATTGATGGACATTCAGATTTTTTCCAGTTATTTCTACTTCAAACACGCATATACATGTTTCCTTATATACTTGTGCAAATATTTTTCTAGGACGTAATTCCAAAAGAGGAATTTGCCATCAAACAATTTTTCTGAAGAGTTAAATGAGCTCACTCCAAGTATATGTGAGTGTTGATTTTTATCAAACACTTTAGTGTTTTTCATTATGATAGTTAAAGAATTATATTTTATTATTGCTTGATTATGTACTTTCTTGAGTACTAATGAGGTTGATCATATTTTCAAATATTTATTGAACATGTGACCATATCATTTTTCTGTTAGTGTCTTCCTTTTGTTAAACAATGCGTAGCAGTACTTTAATGTTTGCAATAACTCATTAATATTAAAAATATCTTCTCTAAAATTTCCATTTGACTTCTTTTTGTGTTGTAGTTCAACAGAGAGAGAAATGTAATTATTCTCTGTAGTCATCCAACTATTTCTCTAAGAACTCTGTTCCTTCTTTCTTGTCTTTTTTCTTTTCTTCTTTCACTTTTTTGATATCTATACCTTTAATATATCTAGTATTTGTTTTCATATATGACATCACGTAAGTATCTTTGTGTTTCCCAACTAAATTGTCAATTCTGCCAACACCACTTATTAAATATATAATTCATTCCCTACTGAGTTGAAACGTCTTCTTCATAATATATTGTTTTATACATGAATTCTATTTGGGTCTACTGATGTACTCATCTCTTTCCATGCCAAACCATACAGGTTTCATTATAGTAGTTTGTGATAAGTATTGATATCTGGTAATGCAAGAATCCCATCATTAATGTTCTCTCAAGAATTGTTGGCAATTCTACTACATGTATTCTTCCACATGAATTTTAATATTGTCTTGTGTCACTTTAAAAAGCACATGTGGAAATTCCGATTGAATATATATAAATTGATTTTATATATTTATTTTCATAATATTAACTTTCAAATCAGGAACAAAGCATGTCTTTTTATTTACTTAGAACTTTCAATAATGAATTTTATAGTTTTGTCCACACACATTCTAAAACTTTCTTTTAAATGTATTTTTCCCATTCTGATTACTAACATAAAGAAAAACAATTAATTTGTTTTTACACTAATTTTATATCCAGCCACTCTACCAAATTTTAATCCCTTTACCAGAATCATTTAGGTTATGTGAAAATATGGTTATTTCTATCTTTTAATATTACACCACTGATTTGCTTTCTTATCTCATTGTTTTTTCTAGGGCCCCAAAATAACAGTTAACAATGAAAAAAATGTGAGTATCTTAGTCTTAGTCTTACTCTTAATGAGTATAACTCTAATATTTTGTTGTTTACTACAAGACACGCTATTGAACTTTTTGATATATGGTCTTTATTGTGTTGTGATAGCTTTCTCTGTCACTATTTTTAGCATTTTTATTAAGAATTTAGCCCTGGCCGGTTGGCTCAGCGGTAGAGCGTCAGCCTAGCGTGCGGAGGACCCGGGTTCGATTCCCGGCCAGGGCACACAGGAGAAGCGCCCATTTGCTTCTCCACCCCTCCGCCGCGCTTTCCTCTCTGTCTCTCTCTTCCCCTCCCGCAGCCAAGGCTCCATTGGAGCAGAGATGGCCCGGGCGCTGGGCATGGCTCTGTGGCCTCTGCCTCAGGCGCTAGAGTGGCTCTGGTCGCAATATGGCGACGCCCAGGATGGGCAGAGCATCGCCCCCTGGGGGGCAGAGCACCGCCCCTGGTGGGCGTGCCGGGTGGATCCCGGTCGGGCGCATGCGGGAGTCTGTCTGACTGTCTCTCCCTGTTTCCAGCTTCAGAAAAATGAAAAAAAAAAAAAAAAAAGAATTTAGTTAATTTTTTATTTTAATTTGCTTTTTAAGATTCCATTGATAAATGATACTGCTTTTTTCTTATATCATTTTATAATAAAATGAATTACATTGATGGCCTTTTTAAGTTGAACCATCCTTGCAATCCTGAAGCAAAACCTACTTGATATGTTTTTCTGTTAATACACTGCTGCATTTGATTTGGCTATAAAAGTCTAGGTCTATACTTTTTATATTTTCAGTATTGAGTTTGATATTAAGGTTATGTTAGCTTTGTAAATGATGTATGTACTTTTTCAATGATTTTGAATAATTTATTGTATTACGCATAACTTACCCATATTTCCCCATGTATAAGATGCACCTTTTGGGGGTCTAAAAACTGGATGCGTCTTGTACAGTGGTTGTAGATTTTTTTACTTGCATTTTCTGATTTTTCGCACTTGTATTTGCACTCATTGTTGTAGATGAATAAAACTTGAGTTCAATAACTTTATGTAATACATTGTTTTCAAATTTCAGACCCTAAAATTAAGGTGTGTCTTATACATGGGAGCATCTTATACATGGGGAAATACGGTATCTCTTTTTGAATATTATTTAGGATACATATGTAAAGCAATCTGGGTCTCACTTGTTTGAAAATATTGAGTGTTCTATAACAGCCTGTTATAGTATTTCTGTTATCTTCTATAGTAATTGGTTTGTTTAGGTTTTTTCTCTTTCTTAGGACAAAATCTGATATTTATATTTTTGCTTGATAAATTACACAATAAGTAATATAATAAAATTTTAATTTTTAACTAGACACTTCTGTATAATATCCTTAAACTTTTATTAATTTTGGTCCTGGCCAGTGGTGCAGTGAATAGAATGCTATCCACCTGCACCAAGGTTGCTGATTCAATCCCAGGGTCACCAGCTTGAGTCCTGGGTAGGGTTCAACCCTAAGGGTGCTGGCTTGATCCCAAGGGCACTGGCTCGACCTCCAAGGTCACCAGTCACCAGTTTGAGACCCAGTCAAGACACATATGAGAAACAATCATTGGCACAAGTGGAACAAGTTGATGCTTCTTTCTCTCACTTTCTTTCTCTCCCTTTTTCTCTCAAAAAAATTTTTTTAATAATCTCAATAGTATCTATAGTTATATTTTCTTTACTATACCTAACATTATATAATTTTTCCTATTTTGTTCTTAAATCAGACTTTTTAGGAAAGTATTATAACTTAGATAAATATATAGCAAAAATATAACCGAGGATAAAAAATAGATCAAGATAACAACTTTATCCATAGAAGCCTGTTGTGGTCATCAAAAATATGTTTCCTCACTGACATAGTAACAAATCAGTCCAGGCAATAAGGGCACAATAAACTAATTTACTTCTTTAACACAATACAATAGTCTTGGATTTTATTTATTCATGTGCATGTTTGTTTGCATATTTATTTATTTGTTTGTTTATTTATTTTGGTCATCTAGGGCAGTGATCCCCAACCCCAGGCCGCGGACTGGTACCAGTCCATGGGCCATTTGGTACCAGTCCGCAGAGAAAGAATAAATAACTTACATTATTTTCATTTTATTTATAATTAAGTCGGAACAATGTTTTATTTTTAAAAAATGACCAAATTCCCTCTGTTACATCCATCTAAGACTCACTCTTGATGCTTGTCTCATAAGTTCGACAATTATATTTAAAAATACCACAGTTTTTACGCCAGTCGCAAAATTTTATTTTGTGCATTTATCCGTCCCACCCTAAAGGCCGATCTGTGAAAATATTTTGTGACATTAAACATGTCCATGGCCCAAAAAAGGTTGGGGACCACTGATCTAGGGGATTCTACACCATTGTTTCCACTTCACATTACACCTGAGTTAATGCTACAGGTAAGTAAAACCATCTAAATGTAAACTGAAAGGAAAGGTGTCCTGACTTTCTATATTAGACTCAGGAAATTGTTATTTTCTTCACCACGCTTGAGAAATCTGATGTCATGTTTCCAGGGTCTCCACAAGGCCCTTCCTATAACACTTCTAGTTATACTTGTTTGTGTCACAGTTAATATTTGTTGTCCATTATTTTGAATGATTCTGTCACTGTCCAAACAAATGATTTAAATGATTCAAATAGCAAAATAGGATAAAACATGCTGATTAAAGATAGTATCTCATCTTCAGGAAAATAAACAAGAGCAGTGAATATCTTAGAAATCTCTCTACAACTTATCTGGATAAGAAGAAAATGGGGGGCAGGCAAATTAAAATGTTCACACAATCTCAGGGGCAAGAGTAATTGTTCTTTAGCCATAGTAACAGGGAACCATTAGAACCACTTTTAAATCTATTCAATTGATCAGTGATAATTTTGCCTCCATTAACATGTTTTTGCAAGCCAACCACTCAATAACAGTCCCTCACTTTGAAAGGCAGCCAATGAGAAACAGACTTACTCTTACTCCAAGAATTGGTGTCTCTGAATGCCAACCAATCAACAACAATCTCACCTGAGTAATTAGTCTTGCACAGATGATGTCAACCAATATAATGCTTTTCAAGGTATGCCAACCCCTGAACGCTATGCTGTTCAAAATTCTACATAACATTGGCATCCTACTCTTCTCAGTGAGACTATGTATGGTTGGCATAGTTCTCCTTTACTATGAAAAATAAATTCAGTTGTCTTTTTATTCCAGATATTAAGTAGTGATCTCACCACCATTTGACATTCAATAAATATTTATTTATGTTAACTATTGGGATTAAAAACACAACAACAAAGATGGTAAGGCAAGTTTGCTGCTCTTTTGTGAGTGCACAAAGTAAAATGTACACTATTTCCAAATGTGTCTAATGTTCTTAAATATTCTGAAAAAACAGTGAAGATAGGCATGAGGAAGATAGAGAAATATATAAAAGAAAAAAAATCCCTGCCTTGATGCATAGCTAGTTAAAATAATTCTAACTCACTATCTGTATAAATGACTTATTCTTCATGACCCCTGTGATTATAGTAATGCTGAATTATAGTATACCTCAAAATCTTTTTTGGGACTAGACAGATGAGAAAGAAGAAAAAAGCATAAAATTATCTGGAAGGGAAAAATCAGCAAAGAAAGAAGAATAAAAAGAAGAGAATATAAGTTCTGGCAAAATAAATATGGGAAAGACAACACCTCAATCGATCTGTAAACTAAACAAAGATTTTTTTGTGTATACTTTTTTTATTTCCCATAACCTCACTTTTGGCCTCTGATATATTCTCTATTTGCTCCCCTTGTCTTAACTAAGGACCTCACATAACCTCCCCAGCTGTCAATTAGTCTCCATAAAAAGGTAATAAAGCTTACATTTTAAAAACTATATTGGGCATTCATTGTGTATGAGGCCCAATACTGGGTGTTACTCTTCTCAGAGGAATTCTCAATGACCCAAGGCACTTAAAACCCAAAGTAATAAATCCACTGATGAAATTCTAAGTGCTGGGTATCTGGTAGAGCATGTATTTTGGCACAAAGAACCACACAAATAGCAATAATAGTATTTGTGAACTGTGGTAAATCCAATAAGCCTTATTAAATTTCAACTTTCTGCTACCTTTCCAGGTATAGTAAGCAGTTAGACAGACATGAGCAGAGCAAGGACAATGGGCCAGGTACAGAAAGTCACCAGGGCAGAAAGACTCTGGTGCCTAGTGACAGACAAAACTGGCAAAACAAAGACCTCACCCCCAGGGTGACCTTTCTTCCCCTAGCATATCACTGGTCTTGTAGTTTATACCCCAATGACCTTTTATATTGTTTGTCGGACCTTCCTCTAGACCTTCCTTTAGACCAGGGGTCCCCAAACTTTTTACACAGGGGGCCAGTTCACTGTCCCTCAGACCGTTGAAGGGCTGGACTATAAAAAAAAAAAAAACTATGACCAAATCCCTATGAACACTGCACATACCTTATTTTAAAGTAAAAAAACAAAACAGGAACAAATACAATATTTAAAATAAAGAACAAGTAAATTTAAATCAACAAACTGACCAGTATTTCAATGGGAACTATGCTCCTCTTACTGACCACCAATGAAAGAGGTGCCCCTTCCAGAAGTGCGGCGGGGGCCAGATAAATGGCCTCAGGGGGCCGCATGTGGCCCGCAGGCCGTAGTTTGAGACCCCTGCTCTAGACTTTCCCTCCCCTGGCATGTCACTAGTCACATGGTAGACCACCTTGGAGGATGAACAGACAGGAGAAGAGCTTCATTCAACTCCCATATAAGCCCTTGCACAACCACTCCCTTAAGCATTAAGCCCTCAGGACAATTAGTTCTGATTTCCATCAAATAATCTTAGGAACAAAGCCTCCAGTCTGTTGACCACAGAGACAGAGTTTTGGTCAAACTAGAAATGACAGTTAGGCTTCAGTTACGTTTCACCTCCAGGCCCAGAAAAAAAGCAAAACCAGACCAGTGAAGCCATGGCTGGCCTCAGGACCAGCTGCAGTGACTAATGGCTCCTCTCCCCTAGCTTCCAATCAGTGGAAACCACAACCCTGAGGGGACACAACTGGAAAGTTGATAAATATTCATTCTATTGAGATCCTCCCCCTGAAACCCACCATAAATCCTCACTGTTAAAATCCCTTAGGATGGAGGGCCCAGCACTCATTCTCAGAGAGCACCCTGAGCCTTCCCCACCCCTTCCCCGGGGCACATCTTCCTGGTCTCCTTTTTTCTTCTAAGCTCCAAGGGCCCTTCTTTTGCTTCTGTAACTTGTTTCCTGAGCCCATTTCTCCTCCAACTCATTTCTTCTACCTCTGTGACTTTCTGAATAAACTTTTTTATATATAGTTTGAGTTTTGCCTCTGAATTCTTTCTTAGCCAGAACTCAAGTACCAAGGTTGCTGACCCAAGGTCCTGACTGATTCCATCAGTCTAACACCTGGTGCCACTTCAACGCCAACACAAGGACAAGTCTGAAGGATGAGGCTAAGTATCCCTTTCACATTTCTCTGTGTCAATATGTAGAAGACGACAGACCTGTCATTTAAAAGTTTACCACAGTTATGGCAGAAATCAGTGGATTTGGCTAATATGTCCCTTGGTCACTATCAGAAACAGAGACTTAGCCTGAATGGCTCTCCATGGTTTCATATCATTTTGTGTCTTATTACTGCCATTAAGTGTGCATAAGAAAAGTTATAACTGTCATATTATATCCCTTTTCACTTCAATTTTCTAGCAGATAGATTAAAAAATTCATAATTTTGTTAACACGGACACAGTTTTCTAATTGTATTTGCTAAGTTACTGCAGAATTCAATACCCATTTGATAGTAAAGCCTTCTTAATGTAGGTTGTCATTATATTGAGTACTAAACTAACCCTAAAAATTTTTTATTTATTTTAACTGGGAAGGAAAGTAATTCAAAATTGTATGGGCTAGAATTAAATTTGTAAAAATATATTCAATGTCTTGATTTGTTAAAACTGTCCTCATTAACATTTGCTCTCTTAAACTATATTTATTAAGTAAATGGATTTTTAAAGTTTCACAGCAAAATAGGTTGTGTGATTTCTTAAGGTAGAAAGTCACCACTGGAACCCCGAGTCTTCCAACTTCTGAAGTGTCATAAGCCAAGAGTTAAAACCCAAAGAAAGAAACTCAAGCATTGCCTGACATCCTTTTCCCTTAATTTTCTCCCTTCCTTCATTTGGAAGCTTTGGCAAAACTGGTTTAATTTCTCCTTAAAACTGAATTTTAGAAAATGTTGTGTCTGTGTTTTGTTTATTTATTTACATATTTTGATTACTTGTTTTAATGGTGATTATTGCATTGTAATAGTAATCTAAACCAAATTGCCATCTCACCAAGTGACAATTCATTGTGCTGTGTTCTCACAGGCTCTATGGCTCTAGGCCAGTGGTCCCCAACCCCCAGGGCCACGGACCAGCACCAGTCTGTGGGCCATTTGGTACCCGTCCACAGAGAAAGAATAAATAACTTACATTATTTCCATTTTATTTATATTTAAGTCTGAACGATGTTTTATTTTTTAAAAATGACCAGATTCCCTCTGTTACATTCGTCTAAGACTCACTCTTGACGCTTGTCTCGGTCACGTGATACATTTATCCATCCCACCATAAAAGCCAGTCCATGAAAATATTTTCTGACATTAAACCAGTCCGTGGCCCAAAAAAGGTTGGGGACCACTGCTCTAGGCTATCACTGAAGTTCTACTTGTCTCAGTTTCTCCATCTGTCTAAAGGGAAAAATTCCTCTATGTAAAGTGTAATTGTTAGGAGCAAATGGGGTCAAACACAACAACGCATTCATAAGCACTTTGTAAACTTTAAAAAAAATGTTAAACACAAATACCCATTTTCCGTATTCATATGGTCAGCTTTGGCACAGAGGATGTCCAGGAAGGGGATTAAAATTTTTAAAAATGTCAATACGATGAATCAAATGTACAGTAGCTTCTCTCCTTGACAGCCTAGAAAATTATTCATACAGTTACTATTTTGTTAACACTTTTAGTGAGGAAGAATTCAGACAGAGGATCTAAGAATTCAAAGATAATTTGATTAGGTCAATTTATTTCTCTAGAGAGATATGCACTGAGGATTTCAGGAAATAGACACTGTATTCCCGGGTTTCTGATGAAGAAATAGCTTAATTCATGTTATACATCCTTCCTACCAATAGTAATTATTCACTTGTTTTTACTGCATTTTTCTATTGTTTCAAATTTCTTATCATACCAAATGCACCTTTATCAAAATCTTCCTGTATGACATCTGTCTCAGCTCCCATTGAGTGTTTCCACAGCTAGGCCTGTGTCTACATCAGCACTTCTATTATACATTTGTTCCTTGGGAGTTAAAAACTCATCCATAAAACTTAACTACAGCTCAGACTTGGCCCACAGCTTAGAAGCACATTTTGTTTTTATCAACCTTTATAAAAATCCATATGTCTGTTTCTAAATTCCTATATATCAGGTTTAAATAAAATAAATCCTAGCCAACATGAGACACTTGTTTAGGCTAATTAACTTCAAAACCAGCTGTTGTTGTTGCTGTTTTAACGCAATTATTCCATGACTGGCTCTCATCTCTTCTCCAAGTCCTTCAGCCCCCACCCACCATGGGTGGAAGTCCACCTGATCACCCTTGGAGCTGGCCTGGCTAACACCTGCAGCCCAACACTTCTAACCACGAGATGCATGGCCAATGTTTTATGTTGTCATAAGACTGTGAGATCTTCTGGGAGCTGCCAACTGAATTGTCACATCTGAGATTTCCTTGGCTCAGCCATGGTCCTCCTCTGTCCCACCCAAAGACATGCCTCTTTTAGTATTATGGTCACATCCATAAGCCCCAGAAGGCAGCGTGTGAAAAACTTACTTCTCGCCCCAGTAGGCAAGCTGTCTCTACTCTGAGGAACAAGGTCACTGCTTTGAAGTGCTGGAAATAAATTCTCCATGGGTCTCTCCTGTTTCTACACATCTTGCAAATGAGTCACTGACTGGTCTTTGTTCCAGACCACCTTTCCAAGGATGTTTGTATAGTGAACTGCCTTGGGAGGCAGAGATGGGGCCAGCCATGCTTAGCGTGATAAAGAAAACAAAGGACAGACATCAGCGGTGGGATTCAGCTGTTTGTACCGATTCAGCAGAACCGAGACCTAATTTTTTGTTGAGTCTGGCAAACCGGTTGTTAAAATGTCCCTTGTAATCAGGGTTCTCGCTAAGGTGGGCGCCTGGGCAGCTGCCCAATGTGGAAATCATAAATTTACATTCTTTCCTCTTTTTTAACCTTCATCTGCCCAACAGCATATTCTAAGCACCTGTAGCAATGTTCATTCCGTTCGTCAGGGAAAAAAATTGCAAGTGAGGACACCGATCAAAGAGCAATATAAAAATATCTTAAATAACAGTTTTATTTTTATTTTTTTTATATATTTATTTATTTTTTACAGAGACAGGGAGTGAGTTAGAGAGAGGGACAGACAGGGACAGACAGACAGGAATGGAGAGAGATGAGAAGCATCAATCATTAGTTTTCCATTGCGCGTTGCAACACCCTAGTTGTTCATTGATTGCTTTCTCATATGTGCCTTGACCGTGGACCCTCAGCAGACCGAGCAACCCCCTGCTGGAGCCAGGGGCCTTGGGTTCAAGCTGGTGGTCTTTTGCTCAAACCAGATGAGCCTGCACTCAAACTGGCGAGCTCAGGGTCTCGAACCTGGGTCCTCTGCATCCCAGTCCAACGCTCCCCTGCACCACCGCCTGGTCAGGCCAGTTTTATTTTTTTGTATTTAATATTTTTTATTAATATTTCAAATTTCTTTTTTATAACAATCTAGTTTTGTGTATTCCTTTTATTATTCCTTTTTAAGTATTAAATGCATGAAATAATAAACTGCCTTTCCGTATGTCATTTTTTTATACTTAAAACAGTCATTAGAACAGAGAACTGTGTGTTATTGAATCCCACCACTGGCAGGCATGCTTACTACTCATTATTATGGATTCAGACTCCATAAATCCCTGAACAGCAGTGTTCCCCTCCTGCATACGCAGGTGTCATCGTGCCCTCTCCACCTTCATCCTGCGGAAATTGGGGCTTCAGAAACTTGCACATGAATCACATGAATGCTGACTCTCTGGTAACTGCTATTAATCTGAGTAATAAACTGTCCTTCATCTCTGACTCAGGCATTTCATCTCTCCTAACTGCATTCATGAAACTGTGGCAGGCTAACTAGTTAGCTTGTAAATAGGGTGGAACTCTTGCAAGTGGAGTGAAACTTTTACTAGCACACCCAGGCTGTCTGTTTTATGAGGCTGTAAGCTCCTTGGGAGCTGAGACCACGTCTGCTTTATTTAGCACTGTATCCTCAGCACTTAGACCAGTTACTTAGACTTGTTTAGGCTAATTAACTTCAAAACCAGCTGTTGTTGTTGTTGAATGGTGCTCGATACACATTTGTTGGGTGTGTGGTAGAGACCTAAATTCAAAAGGTGGGCGGGCGTAATCAATGAGGACTTCCCAGTGAGAAAAGGTTTGATGGCCCTGGCCGGTTGGCTCAGCGGTAGAGCGTCGGCCTAGCGTGTGGAGGACCCGGGTTCGATTCCCGGCCAGGGCACACAGGAGAAGCGCCCATTTGCTTCTCCACCCCTCTGCCGCGCCTTCCTCTCTGTCTCTCTCTTCCCCTCCCGCAGCCAAGGGTCCATTGGAGCAAAGATGGCCCGGGCGCTGGGGATGGCTCTGTGGCCTCTGCCCCAGGCGCTAGAGTGGCTCTGGTCGCAACATGGCGACGCCCAGGATGGGCAGAGCATCGCCCCTTGGTGGGCAGAGCGTCACCCCTGGTGGGCATGCCGGGTGGATCCCGGTCGGGCGCAAGCGGGAGTCTGTCTGACTGTCTCTCCCTGTTTCCAGCTTCAGAAAAATGAAAAAAAAAAAAAAAAGAAAAAAAAAGAAAAGGTTTGATGAAAGAAATGAGATGTTAGGTGAATTATGATCATTGTCCTGCATCCGGTCTCCCCTTTACTCTGCTGTGAGAATTTTAAAATATCATTCAGAAACAGAGACTCTCCAAAAATTCTTGACTTCTAGTTTGAGAGTAGAAACACACCGCATAGCTTCTCACTTCTCTGTTTCTAGTGGATTATAGAACGTAGCCTCAGAGAGTCTGTATCTCTAAATTAGAACATGTGGGAGGTTATTCTCTTCAATCTCAGCTTCTCAACTGTTTCTGCCCTCCACATAGGGCAGAATTGGAGCAGCAAAGGGAGTGACGAGTCATTCCCATTTTATCTAAAAACATGTCTGTCAAAACACAATCAGGTTGTATTACTTTAAAATACTGAAATTAATTTCTTCTGAATCATTTTTCTTCCAAAATCTCTAAAAGATTCCTCCCCACTGGTTCTACAATCTGGTTTCATGACGGAGTGTGATTTATTGTTCTATTTTCAGAGAAACATTTTAAATTCCTATCAAGAATTGAGGATGTGCTCGGAGGGTAGTCCCATCCGCTGGGAGGAGAGAGGAGCTTGAACTCAATCAGTGACAGCTGGCAGGAGGAGAGAAGATGGCAGCGGAGTAGGCGGATGCACAGACACCCAGCTCTCAACACCAAACTGGAATACAAATCAATTTAGAAAAAATCAGCATGAAAAACCAACACTGAACTGCAAGAACAGCTCTCAAAAACCAAGGAGCAAAGAGGAAGCCACAATAATCCTGGTAAGGAGTGCCTGAATCTCCTCTGCTTACAGGAAGGGAAGGAGGGGGGTGAGGCTGAGAGCCCAGAGAGGATTTCACAGAGGAAAAAGAGCAGAAACTACTGCTCACAGCCACTTACCTGGCGGCCAGGGAGCAAGGTGGGTTGAAAAGACCAGCCTATCTCCCAAGTGGAAAAGACAGGGAGAGGGACAGACTGTGAGGGGCTAAGGTATGCAAGAAACAAAATAAAAAAGCTGACTCATTCGTGCTGGAGGCGGCCATAGCTGGGGGAGGGACTGAACCTTTCACAAAACAGAGCTGAAGTGCTTCCGGATCAGAGATCTCCGGACATCTATCCAGCTCCAATCAGCACAACAAGACACAGCTGAAAACAAGAAGTGGGGAGGAAGGGCAGTAACTCAGGTCTCCATGGAGATCTGAGATACACCTCCCCCTACTGAAGCTGAGAGAAAAAACCCTGCCCCCAATGAGATTAGTTGGAGGAAGAGACCTTCAGTGTCTCAGGTTACACCCACAGCATTCCTGGATACAGTTTCAAGGAAGCCCCCTGCTGAGATCAGTTAACAAGACTATCACCTGTTAAGAAAACAAACAAATCAAGACTTCAAAGCTGCCCAAATCCGAAAGTGGATTACAAATAATAGCTGATACCAACCCAGGAAGACCTAAAAATAACACAACTGAAAACTGGAGGCAGACAACACCAAGCCTAAACTCAATCAACTCTACAAATAAAACAAAAAAAAGAAGAAGAAGATGAGAAAACAAAGAAGTGCAATCCAAATGAAACCACAAGAGACACTTTCGAGAGATGAACTGAGTGATATGGAAATAATCAAACTTCCAGATGTGGAGTTCAAAATAATGATTGTAAGGATGCTTAGGGATCTTAGAACAACAATGGAGGGGGAGTTTGAAAACCTAAATAAAGAAATAGCAAGTATAAAAAAGAATCAGTTGGAGACGACAAATACAATATCAGAAATAAAGACCACAATGGAAGGAATTAAAAACAGGATAGATAGAGCAGAGGATCGAATCAGCGAGTTAGAAGACAACTGGAATGAAGGCATGAAAGCAGAGAAGAAAAGAGAAAAAAGACTCAAAAAGTCAGAGGAAACTCTTAGAGAGCTCTGTGACAACATGAAGAGAAATAACATCCGCATCATAGGGGTTCCTGAAGAAGAAGAAAAAGAACAAGGGATAGAGACTTTGTTCAATCATATCATAGCTGAAAACTTCCCTAAATTAATGCAAGAGAAACTCTCACAAATCCAAGAAGCACAGAGGACTCCATTAAAGAGAAATCCAAAGAAACCTACACCAAGACACATCATAATTAAAATACCAAAGCTAAGCAATAAAGAGAAAATATTAAAAGCTGCAAGAGAAAAAAAAGTTATCACCTACAAAGGAGCCCCCATAAGGATGACATCTGACTTCTCAACAGAAACACTTGAGGCCAGAAGGGAATGGCAAGAAATATTCAAAGTCATGCAGAACAAGAACCTACAACCAAGACTACTTTATCCAGCAAGGCTATCATTTAAAATTGAAGGAGAAATAAAAAGCTTCCCAGACAAAAAACAACTCAAGGAATTCATTACAACCAAACCAATGCTGCAGGAAATATTAAGGGGCCTGGTGTAAACAGATAAAGTGGGAAAAGAATACAGAAAAAAAAAAAAGAAAAAGGAATACACCTTTAAAGAAGAAAATGGCAATAAACAACTACATATCAATAATAACCTTAAATGTAAATGGATTAAATGATCCAATCAAAAGACATAGGGTAGCTGCGTGGATAAGAAAACAGGACCCATACATATGTTGTCTACAAGAGACACACCTTAGAACAAAAGACACACACAGATTGAAGGTAAAAGGATGGAAAAAAATGTTTCATGCAAACGGAAATGAAAAAAAAGCTGGGGTAGCAATACTTATATCAGACAAATTGGACTTTAAAACAAAGGATATAGTAAGAGATAAAGAAGGCCACTACATAATGATAAAGGGAGTAATCCAACAGGAAGATATAACTATTATAAATATTTATGCACCTAATATAGGAGCACCCAAATATATAAAACAGATTTTGATGGATTTAAAGGGCGAGATCAACAGCAATACTAGAATAGTAGGGGATTTCAATACCCCACTAACATCACTAGATAGATCCTCAAGAAAGAAAATTAACAAAGAAACAGCAGACTTATTGGAAACACTAGATCAACTCGATTTAATAGATATCTTCAGAACCTTTCACCCTAAAGCAGCAGAATATACATTCTTTTCAAGTGCTCATGGTACATTCTCTAGGATAGACCACATGTTAGGGCACAAAAGTGCTCTCAACAAATTTAAGAAGACTGAAATCATATCAAGCACTTTCTCTGATCACAACGGCATGAAACTAGAAATGAATCACAGCAGAAAAGCTCAAAAATTCTCAAACACATGGAAACTAAATAGCAGGGTGTTAAATAATGAATGGATTAAGAATGAGATCAAAGAAGAAATAAAGAAATTCCTAGAAACGAATGACAATGAGCATACAACAACTCAAAATTTATGGGACACAGCGAAAGCAGTGCTGAGAGGGAAGTTCATAGCACTACAGGCACACTTTCAGAAGCTAGAAAAAGCTCAAATAAACAACTTAACCCTGCATCTAAAAGAATTAGAAAAAGAACAGCAAGTAAAGCCCAAATGTAGTAGAAGGAAGGAAATAATAAAGATCTGAGCAGAAATAAATGACATAGAGGCTAAAGAAACAATACAGAGGATCAATGAAACTAGGAGCTGGTTCTTTGAAAAGGTAAACAAGATTGATGAACCTTTAAGTAGACTCACCAAGAAAAAGAGAGAGAGGACTCAAATAAATAAAATTAGAAATGAGAGAGGAGAAATAACAACTGACACAACAGAAATACAAAATATTGTAAGAAAATACTATGAAGAACTGTATGCCAAAAAACTAGACAACCTAGATGAAATGGACAAATTCCTTGAAACGTACAATCTTCCAAAAATCAATCTGGAAGAATCAGAAAACTTAAACAGACCAATTACACCAAAGGAGATCGAAACAGTTATCAAAAAACTCCCAACAAAGAAAAGCCCGGGGCCCGATGGCTTCACAATGGAATTCTACCAAATATTCAAAGAAGAACTAACTCCTATCCTTCTCAAACTATTTCAAAAAATTCAAGAGGAAGGAAGACTTCCAAACTCCTTTTATGAGGCGAGCATAATTCTGATTCCAAAACCAGGCAAAGACCACACAAAGAAAGAAAATTATAGGCCAATATCTCTGATGAATATAGATGCTAAAATCCTCAACAAAATATTAGCAAACCGGATCCAACAATATATGGAAAAAATCATACACCATGATCAAGTGGGATTTATTCTGGGGAGGCAAGGCTGGTACAATATTCGTAAATCAATCAATGTGATTCATCACATAAACAAAAAGAAGGAGAAAAACCATATGATAATTTCAATAGATGCAGAAAAAGCATTTGATAAAATCCAGCACCCATTCATGATCAAAACTCTCAGCAAAGTGGGAATACAGGGAACATACCTCAACATGATAAAAGCCATCTATGAGAAACCCACAGCCAACATCATACTCAATGGGCAAAAATTAAAAGCAATCCCCTTAAGATCAGGAACAAGGCAGGGGTGCCCCCTTTCACCACTCTTATTTAACATAGTCCTGGAAGTCCTAGCCACAGCAATCAGACAAGAAGAAGAAATAAAAGGCATTCAAGTTGGAAAAGAAGAAGTAAAACTATCATTATTTGCAGATGATATGATATTGTATATAGAAAACCCTAAAGTCTCAGTCAAAAAACTACTGGACCTGATAAATAAATTCAGCAAAGTGGCAGGATATAAAATCAATACTCAGAAATCAGAAGCATTTTTATACACCAACAATGAACAGTCAGAAACAGAAATTAAGGAAACAGTCCCCTTCACAAATACAACCAAAAAAATAAAGTACCTAGGAGTAAATATAACCAAGGAGACTAAAGACTTGTACTCGGAAAATTACAAAACATTGATAAAAGAAATCAAGGAAGATACTAACAAGTGGAAGCATATACCGTGCTCATGGTTAGGAAGAATAAACATCATTAAAATGTCTATATTACCCAAAGCAATTTATAAATTCAATGTAATGCCAATTAAAATACCAATGACATACTTCAAAGATATAGAACACATATTCCAAAAATTTATATGGAACCAAAAAAGGACACGAATAGCCTCAGCAATCTTAAAAAAGAAGAATAAAGTGGGAGGTATCACACTTCCTGATATCAAGTTATACTACAAGGCCATTGTACTCAAAACAGCCTGATACTGGCATAAGAACAGGCATATAGATCAATGGAATAGAACAGAGAACCCAGAAATAAACCCACAGTTCTATGGACAACTGATATTTGACAAAGGAGGTAAGGAAATACAATGGAGTAAAGACAGCCTCTTTAACAAATGGTGTTGGGAAAATTGGACAGCTACCTGCAAAAAAATGAAACTAGATCACCAGCTTACACCACTCACAAAAATAAACTCAAAATGGATAAAAGACTTGAATGTAGGCCGTGAAACCATAAGCATCTTAGAAGAAAACATAGGCAGTAAGCTCTCTGACATCTCTCGGAGCAATATATTTGCTGATTTATCTCCACGGGGAAGTGAAATAAAAGACAGGATAAACAAATGGGACTATATCAAACTAAAAAGCTTTTGCACAGCTAAAGACAACAAGAACAGAATAAAAAGACAAACTACACAATGGGAGAACATATTTGACAATACGTCTGATAAGGGGTTAATAACCAAAATTTATAAAGAACTTGTAAAACTCAACACCAGGAAGACAAACAACCCAATCCAAAAATGGGTAAAAGAGATGAATAGACACTTCTCCAAAGAGGACATACAGATGGCCAATAGGTATATGAAAAAATGCTCAACATCACTAATCATTAGAGAAATGCAAATTAAAACCACAATGAGATATCACCTTACACCAGTCAGAATGGCGCTTATCAACAAAACAACACAGAATAAGTGCTGGCGAGGATGTGGAGAAAAGGGGACCCTCCTGCACTGCTGGTGGGAATACAGACTGGTGCAGCCACTGTGGAAAACAGTATGGAGATTCCTCAAAAAACTGAAAATCGAACCGCCTTTTGACCCAGCTATCCCACTTTTAGGAATATACCCCAAGGACACCATAGAACGGCTCGAAAAGGAGAAATGCACACGCATGTTTGTGGCAGCATTGTTCACAATAGCGAAGATCTGGAAACAGCCCAAGTGTCCGTCAGAGGACGAGTGGATTAAAAAACTTTGGTACATATATACTATGGAATACTACTCAGCCATAAGAAATGATGACATCGGATCATTTACAATAACATGGATGGACCTTTATAACATTATACGGAGTGAAATAAGTAAATCAGAAAAAAAACTGAGATGAATCCATACATAGAAGGGACATAAAAATGAGACTCAGAGACATGAACAAGAATGTGATGGCAACAGGGGCGGGGGGGTTGGGGGAGGGGGGGAGGGGGTGAAGAAGGAGAGAGGGGTTAGGGGAGGGGAGGGGCACAAAGAAAACCAGATAGAAGGTGACAGAAGACAATTTAACTTTGCGGGAGGGGTATACAGCACAAACAAATGTCAAAATAATCTAGAGATATTTTCTCTCAACATATGTACCCTGATTTATCAATGTCACTGCATTAAATTTAATAAAAAAAATATTAATATTAAAAAAAAAAAAAAGAATTGAGGAGATCTGGGGCTACATTGGAGACCCTTTTAAAACCGAAAGGGCCAGTGTGCTTATGTTAAGAGGAGAGCTGAGGTGGGCGGAAACCAAAGAGGATGGCGTGATGGATGGGGGTCAGAGTGGGCGGCAGGGCCTCTGGTGTGGAGCAGCAGAAAAACCTATTAGGAAACTTTCTATCTCACATCTGAAACCTTGCCTGATTCACTTTGTTACTGGATTAAGTTCCTTAGGATTCATGGTGCGGAAAGAATAGAACTTGTCAGTATCAGTCCTGTAGAACGAGTAACTCCTTTTCCCCCTTAAATCTGTTTTAAGAGCCTTAAACACACACCTTACTTCCAATCCTCAAAAAAAAAAAATATTGACAGTATCACACAAATGGCTAGGGAGTCTGTGAGTACCCTGGTGAGATGAAAACAAAATATTTTCAAGGCTAAGACCCCGCTCCAGTCAACAGCTGTACTTACAAATCAGCCTCATTTTTAAGCCTTTCCCAAATCCAACTTCAGATGAGCAAATACCTAATGAATTTGTTTTAAAATAAAACAGCAACAACAACAACAAAAAAGACTGATATGGATTTAATGTTCATGACAGAGAAGGATTAATAGCACTTGGCCTGAGGAAGACTCAAGCCCAGGCAGGTGGCAAGCAGGATTCCGCGGGGGCAGCCAGCACACCTCCGCGGGGCTCTGCTTACCCAAGCCCTGGCCTCCTCTTCAACAGACGCTGCCAGTTGAAGCAAACCGAGCCAAATGGTGTGGTCGTTTTCTAATGAGGCTAAGCAGAGAGAGACTGAACCAAGCAAAGTTTGCTCGTGGCCAAGGCAAGACTGAGTTATGAATTCAGACCTCCGGAGGCGAGAGGCTTATGTACTCACCAGCTGCCGCTTTGCGCCCTTCACACGAAGCCTCATAGTGTGGCCATGCACAAAGTGCTCTTAAAACTGATGCCAGGAGTTCCTTTGAAAATGGCTTTTCATTCTAGGCAGTGAAGCAGTCTCTGGGTGTGAAGTCACGTCTGAGATTTACAAGCTATTGCTGACATAAAAAAAAAAATGCAGCATTTGTTATTGCCCTTTCAAGGTTCCTGTAGGCATATTGGCATTCATTAAATGCTTCCTAAAAGTATCATTTGGCAAACATTTATGTTTAGTTCGTAAAGGCTTACGTACATTTTTGAGCAGCTCATTTTAGAAGGCCGCGGTAAAAATGTAAACACGGGCATTCATTGAATCAGGTTGCTTCATTTCAATCAATATGCAGGATTTCCTCCTCTCTGTCCAAAAGCACAACTTCTGTTCCGAAGGACTGCTTCTGGAGCTTCCCTGTGCTCCTAGGTGACTTCATACCTCTCTCAAACTGAGCCAGGTTGCCAGTCTGTGTTCAGTTTCCTCAGATCGTATTTGAAACATGAAAAGCGGGCCAGTTTAGAGTTCTTCAGCAGGATGTTGAATTAGTTTGTCAGTTAGATGTGCTTGCTTACATTCCCATCTGGATATCCTGAGACTCCAAAACTGTCTTCTCACAGTATAAGTAGAAAATGAGAATTGACCAGAGCTGTTATTTGAACCAGGGTAACCTAATGACCATCTTGTTCAACTGGAGCCAAAAATGTACGAAAAAACTTTGGTCATTATAACCCTGAGGATCCACAAGAGGAGACATCAGTAGAGGGAAGGAATTCGTCATTGCTGAGCTCCCTTTCCAGCCTTATCCCAACCCAGGCAGCAGATGGAGAGCAGAAATAAGACTAAACAAAACATGAGAGGAAAAAAGAAAGGGAGAAAACAGGGTGATTGATTGAAGAACTGTTTGCAAGATACCGTCATTGGCTTACTTTCTCACTCCCTCATATGTGGCAGGGACATGTGCATCCAAGCTAAAGCAGAAAATTATGCTGTGAGGAAGTTGAGTTATCTGCCTTAAACAAATTAGGGCTTCCAAGTAAAGCACTGAAGGCAGATAGGAGGACCCTCACTGCAAGTCTTGTGGGGACTGGGAGTAGAGAATTCTGCCTTCCTGACCATAGAATGCTATGGAATAGTCAGCAAGCTGTCCACATTCCACAAAGCTCAGTCAACTCTCTTGTGCAGGACACAGCCCGGTAAAGTCAAGTGAACAACAAACATGTATCTATTTATGTGAATCTACCTCCTTCATTCAGAAATACCAATAGAAAACCAAGACCATCAGACATTTGAGGAAGACCATCAATACCAAAGAGAAAGCTCAAGATAACAAATAAAACTGACCTCAAAAATAATTCAGATTCAATCAAGAGAATTTGTAATTAGTATCATCAAGGATATGAAGGGAGATTTTGATAACATATAAAGGAATATCTTAAGAAGGAACAATGAAAAGGAAAAAGCTCTTCGAAAATAATAGTCTCATAGCCAAAATAACGTTTCAATAGAAAGTTGGAAGAAAGGGATTAAGAAATACAAATTGGTAGTTACAAAATAGTCACAAAGGTGTAAAGATGTATAGTCAATAGTATTGTAATAACTAAGTATGGTGCCAAGTGGGTATTAGAATTATCAGGAAGATCATTTTATAAATTATATAATTGTATAACCAGTAGGTTGCACACCTGAGAGAAATATAAAATAATAGTGAATGTCAACTGTAATTAAAAAATAACATAAAGAGACAAATTTAAAAAAGAAAGTTGGAAGAAGAAAGCTAAGGTAATCTATAAGAAAAATGAATAATTATTAAAAATATGAGACAAAAATGGCAAAAGATAATCAATCAAAAATTTCTATATTCCACTTAATAAGAGTTCCAGAAACAAAAAAAAAAGTAAAATTAAGAGAAGGAAATAATAGGCCCTAGCCAGGTGGTTCCATGGATAAAGCATCGTCCTGGTACACCCAGGTCATAGGTTAGAGCCCTGGTCAGGGCACATAGGAGAAGTGAACAGTGAGTACACAACTAAGTAAAACAGTAAGTTGATGCTTCTCTCCCTTTCTCTCTCTCTCCCTCTTTCTCTCTCAAATCAATGGACATATTTTTTTAAAGAAGAAAATAATAAAATAAATACTAGAATAAAATTTGTTAGAACTAAAAACAGATATCTTCTCATTAAAATCTCTCACTGGTTGAAGAGCAAGATAAATGAAATAACACTCATACCTGGACACATACAAAAAGTAACCAAGGAACAAAGAAGTTACATAAAAGGAAGAAAAAATCAGATTAGTATCACATTTCTCATCAGCCAAACTTACTGTTGGAAACTAGCGAAACAATGCCTTCAGAGATAAAACAGGAAATTATTTTCAATTTAGAGTTCTACACCTAGCCAAGTTTTCAATCAAATGTGAAGTTATGAAGACATTTTTGTACAGACAATCAGTAAGTTTATTCTCTGTCTTTAAAAAAAGAAAAAATTAGTTGGAGATGCACTATAGTTAAAACGGAAACCCTCAAACAAAGAAGATAAAAGAGAACCTAGAGTGATGCTTCTGCAGCAGGCCTGGGACACACACTGGTGCATATAATGAAGAGTATAATTAACCTGAATTATCTTTTTTTTAATTTTTTATTTATTTATTTATTTTTTTTACAGAGACAGAGAGAGAGTCAGAGTGAGGGATAGACAGGGACAGACAGACAGGAACGGAGAGATGAGAAGCATCAATCATTAGTTTTTCATTGTGCATTGCGACACCTTAGTAGTTCATTGATTGCTTTCTCATACGTGCCTTGACCTCAAGCCTTCAGCAGAGCGAGTAACACCTTGCTTGAGCCAGCGACTTTGGGTCCAAGCTGGTGAATTTTTGCTCAAACCAGATGAGCCCACGCTCAAGCTGGCGACCTCAGGGTCTCGAACCTGGGTCTTCCGCATCCCAGTCCGATGCTCTATCCACTGCGCCACCGCCTGGTCAGGCTAAACTGAATCATCTTAAGGATAAAAGTCTTAGTTCTTTTTTTAAAGGCACAAGTTATTTCTGAAAAAAAAAGACAATTAGAAACCTAAGAAATAAAAAAAAAATCTATACAAGAAATGTATAGTCGATTAATAAGCATATTAAAATGTCATTAGGCATCTGAGCAATAGACATCTGAGAAAAGAGAACATATTAGACTTTCATGCTTGGAACATCTTCTTCCAAACAGTACAAATTTAGGGCTGCAATATTCTATTTCTTTATCTATGGATATTTACAAACAGACACGTTTACATAATCATCACATTTTAGATGCTTCTTATTTAAATCCAATTTACAGACACAGAAAGCCTGAATTTACAGCATGGAAGCCATATTTAGTACCAATGGTGACTTCAAACGCTGCAAAACTTGACCAGGTAAAGTAGTGGTAAAGTTGCAAGATTTTGAAAAGAGAAGGGAAGGACAGAAGGGTGAGGGGACATGTAAGCACCCCAAAGCGTTCATCTCACACAGCTGAGAGGAGAGAAGAGTGTCTAACATTTACCAGGAGGCAATTTCAGGAGTAAGAGGTAAGGAAACACAAATTTAACTAGAAAGTAAACAACTAAAGATTTAAGCATAATGTTAACACTATGGCAGTAATAATCAGAACAGACAAGCCCTGAAATAGTCCAAAATGATTTTATCTGAGGCAGCAATTCTTAAAATATGGTCCAGGAACAATGTGAGTCCACAGACTCTTTTAGAGGATCCACAAGGTCAAAAAAATTATTTATTTTTGTATTTTTCCAATGTTAGAAGCAGGGAGGCAGTCAGATAGACTCCCACATGTGCCTGACCGGGGATCCTCCCAGCACGCCCACCAGGGGCTGATGCTCTGCCCATCTGGGGCATTGCTCTGTTATGGGCAGAGCCCTTCTAGCCCTGAGGCAGAGGCCATGGAGCTGTCCTCAGCACCCGGGCCAACCTTGCTCCAATGGAGCCTTGGCTGTGGGAGGGGAAGAAAGAGACAGAGAGAAAAGAGAGGAGGAAGGATGGAGAAGCAGATGGGCGCTTCTCCTATGTGCCCTGACTGGAAATCAAACCTGGGACTTCCACACGCTGGGATGATGTACTGCTGAGCCGACCGGCCAGGGCCCAAAATTATTTTTATAATAATATCAAGATGTTACTTGCCTTTTTCAATCTTACTTTGTCATTATTGTACAGTGGAGGTGTTTAGGGGGTACATGGTGTATAATATCGGAACAGATTAAACACAGAAGCAGAGAGATGAGAATCCTCCCAACCTATATTAATCCAGACATTGAAAAGATTTCCCAAAAATACAGAACAATGTCCCTCTTCTCACTACCATGGAAAACCTTTTTCATATTTTTCACTAAATAGTGCTTTTAAATGTTAGTGTGTAATGGTCTTGTCATTATGGGTTTTTAAATATTCTATCATTTTCTCAGTTTAATTTTCTAGTATGATAAATATTGATTAATTGGCACAAGCCCTTTGCATCTTCAATAATTTCTAAGAGTCTAAAAGTGTCCTGAGATGAAGGAGTTTTTCCTGAGGGATAGGATGAGGGTGAGGAAAAGAGAACTTCTTGTTCCAATATGTGTATCTCTATACTGTTCTGATTGTTTGCATGCACATACATTACTATTTTTATTGAGATATAGTTGACATAGAACATTATATGAGTTTCAGGTGCACAACATGTTTCAATATATGTACTGTAGAAATGATCACCACAATAAGTCTGGTTACATTATAGCAATTTCTAAGTGCATACACAAATAAGACCGTGGTGCTCAGGTAAGGAGGCACAAAAATAGCAGCTGCACACCAAGGATGACTAAAAAAGATCTAAAATTTTCAGGAGGTGGAAGCAATATTCCCAGCAAATATTACTAACACTGAGATCAACCAACAGGGTTTACCTGCGGAAAGCCTTTAAATGAACCCAAATAACTAATCTTCTTGTACACTGTAGGTATATTTCTGGGCAGAGGAAAGGATTTGGCTACTCTGTGGATTCCTTAGAGACTCCAGGATACAGTGTTCTTCAGAGTGTTAACCTGATACCCCTCATGTTCAATAACATCTATTAAATAGCTTTTCCTAAATTCTTTTGCAACATATTGATGGATGCCGCATAAACACATATGCAGATAATAATGCTGTGTTTGTAATGCCAGCTTTCTTTCATGAAGCTTAAATTGCCTCACAAACATCACCTCAGTCCAATTTCTTATCCAAAAATTATACTCATCCAGAGCCAGAATATATACTTCTCGCATGATTCATATTCTCTCTCCCTCTTTCTCCTGGTTTTAAATATAGTCTTTCAGAGACTGTTAAAAACAATTCATGATTCTGTTGAAAATGTCAAAATTTCCCAAGTAAAATCTATTATACTATGTATTGCCAAAGTCAGAGAAGCCAATTAAACTGCAATTTTACTTTTGGCTTTAAGATGCCAGAAATTGTAGCCAAGATTATATTTCAGCAATCTAAATTAATTTAGTTTTAAATGGGTGTTCAAAAGGAAAAGAAAGAGGACAATAATGGTGACTGTAGTGTGTTATCTTTGTAACCTACAGCAGGTTACAATTGTCTTGTATTGATATCATTAAAGAGCATTGTTTGTGCCATGGTCAAAAGACCATAGACCAAAAAAAGGTAACAGTGACAGTAGGAATATTGAGAAATTATATAACCAAAGATATTGTATCATGAGATGTGTCTACTCTTCTTCCAAAGACATAAAGGGGTTGTTACATGGAAAGTTTGCTCTCCAGCTAATATTTGATATGCAGATATCATAGGACTACTTAGTGGCTTGGAATAATAAGTAGCTTTTATTGAAAACTTACTATGTGCTAGTCACTGTGTTAAGCATTTTATATTCATATCTCATCAGTCCTCACAATCACCCTAAATTGGGTAAGAAATATTATGTCTCAACTTATATATAAATAAATTGAGGTTTAGATAAGATTATTAACTTGTCCAAGGCTTACAACTAGTGTGTAGCAAAGCCAGAAGTCAAACCTGGATCTGTTTGATTCCACAAACCATGTCTTAGCCACTTTGCTAAACATGAAGAGCTTAAGAACGGCATCCTACAAATATGAGAAGAGTGAATTTTCGGTTGTTATCAGCCATTACTTAGAATGGGCAACTTTGGAGCTGGCTTTAGCTCAGCAGTTCCTTCGAGCCAAGTTCGCTTGTTAAAATAGGCAACTTTTCTCTGAACCCAACACATACAACATATGTCATTTTAAGAAACATATATGGAGTGTCTTATACAGTCAAGACAGTACACTGTACAGAGGGCTATATAAAGGGACAGGTAAGGCAGCTGATTGGAATGGGGTTTTCAACCCAGTGAGGGAGAAAGCCGTCCTCAGACAAGGCAGACTTAAATAAATGAAGAAGGAGGCAGAAGCTCTCAAAGTGCAGAGGGCTTCATAGGGATGTTTATGCTAGTGAATGGGATTTCTGTTTTTGTTTTTTGGGGTTTTTTTACCGGTAGTATTTCCATTGATTTGATAGAGAGAGAAAGCGAGCAACGTCAACTCGTTTCATTTAGATGTGCATTCATTGGTTGCCTCTCATATGTGCCCTGACCGGGGATGGAACCCACGACCTCAATGAACTGGGAGGACGCTCTATCCACTGAGCAACCCAGCCAAGGTGTGAATGAGATTTCTTATTGTGAGGAATCAAGGGGAAAGTGCAGACGGAGAGCAGAGCATGATTAAAAGCGTGAAGGAGAGAGGCATGGGGATGTCCCAGGACTCAAACGGTCTAACGGGGTGGTGTGCATAGACACTGAAAGGCAAATGAGGCTAGAAAGATATTTTGGTGCCAGGTTTCAGGAGAATTTCTATGCCTTCACAAAGAAATTGGAAATTTCTTCTGGGGAAAAAAAAGGAGTTTACAGGAAGGGGGAATGAATTGATAACATCAGAAGACACACCAGTTATTGCAAAAGGCAAGGTGGGAAATGATGAAAGTCCAAGCTGCAGGTGACCGAGAAAAAGGTAAAGAGGAGAATGACATGAAGACAACTAGTGAGATGTGAGACAAGAAGAGTCCAGCTCTTTAGATGGCTAGAAACTAACATGAGAAAAGCAGAAGAACGATGGAACAGAATTGGTTTGAGACGGGATAATCTTGAGGTGCCTAAGCAAAGATATCTAACAACAATTGGAAGTTCAGGCCCAGGGATTGAGAGAAAGGACAACGTATAGAAGTGCACGTTATTACATTATCATCAGCATGAGGATAGGTAGGGGAAGCTACTAGGTAGGATTTGAATGGCAAGAGGGCAGAGGGTAGAATTCTAATGAACACCAATTTTTAAGGGGAAGACCAAGGAAGAAAGGCTGGTTAAGGAAATGGGGCAGTAGACAAACATGTATTTCAATGGAAGGCAGAAGAAGTACTTTCAAGAAGTGTATCTCCCATACGCTCTTGGGAGATACACTGAACTGAGATGGAGAGGGACCTTAGAGCCAAAATGTTCCCCATAATCTTTATGCAGTTTCTTCTGCTCATGTGCAGCTGCAAGCACCATCTGCTTCTTCCTTGTTGCCTGTAGGTATTGTCAGAAGAGAGGTACAGTTTCACTGTTCAATAAACATGTGTTCGTGTGGTGATGATGACGATGTTGATTGTCTGCATAGGAAGCATTAAATCCAGGGTCTGCTTCTGATTTAGATCTTAGGAGTTTAGGAAGAGATTCATTTTTTTCCTCTCAGTTGAGCCTTTGTTCCTATATAACTCACCATCAGGTGCCTATTATAAGCAATTTGCAATTTCTCACCTGATCTTGACATATGTTAAAGCCAGAAGTTGACCCTTTGCGCTTCTAACTTGATTTGTATTTCCTTTGTATCGTAGAAGAGCTATGTGACATTTTTTACTTTACTCTAAATTCAATTATTCATTTACCAACAAGCATTTATCAAGCACCTGAAGTGGATAAGGCTGTGGGGTGCAGTCAGAAGCTGGCCAAAGCTCCTGCCCACATGGAATTCACATCCTGGTGGCAGAGACAAATAATACGGAGTGAATGACTACAGATGTGCAACCTGACTCCATGTCATAAGTGTTTTAGTGAAAACAGTAAAGCAGATAGTGTGGTCTGCAAGGCAAGGCCTCTCTGAGAAGACATTTGAGCTGAAGCTGGAAAGAAGGGAGTGAAAAACCCAGTCTGAGACTTGAGGAAGAAACATTCCTGGCAGAAGAAGAACAAATGTAAGGTCTCTGAGGCTTAGGACGAGATCTTGGCACGTCCAAAGAATAGTAAGTTTATTTCCTTTGGATATATACCCAGAAATATAATTACTGAATCATGTGGTAGTTCTATTTTTAATTTTTTGAAAAACCTCCATACTGTTCTCCACAGTGGCTGCACCAGTTTACATTCCCACCGACAGTACATGAGGCAGGCTTCCCTTTTCTCCACATCCTCGCCAGCACTCACCTCTGGTCTTCCTGACGGTAGCCGTTCTAACAGGTGTGAGGTGATATCTCATTGCAGTTTTGATTAGCGATGTTGAGCAGCTTCTCATGTACCTATTGGTCATTTGTACGTTTTCTTTGGAAAAATGTTTATTCAGGTCTTTTCCCACTTTTAAATTGATCTATTTGTTTTTTGCTGTTGAGGTAAATGTGTTTCTTATACCTTTGGATATCAACTTTTTATCACCTATATGTTCTGAAAATATTTTCTCCTGTTTTGTATGTGACCAAAATTAATAACACTGTATTGCATACTTGAAATTTGCTAAGAGTGTAGAACTTAAGTGTTCTCACCACACACACACACACACACACACACACACACACAAGGTAACTATGTGAGGTGATGGATATGTTAATTAACTTGATTGTGGCAATCATTTCACAATGTATACATATATTAAATTATCACATGTACACCTTAAAAATCATGTTGTACACCAAAATACATACAATTTTAATGTATCAAAAAGCAGCAAATTCCCTTTCATTGAATTTATTGGGGTGACACTGGTTAACAAAAGTATATGGGTTTTAGGTACACAGTTCTACAACACCTCATGTATACATTGTAATGTGTGTTCACTACCCCAAGTCAAGTCTCCATCCACCACCATTTATCCCTCCATCATACTTCCCTCCACCTCCCCTCTTACCCCAGAAATCACCACACTGTTTTCTGTGTCCATGAGGGGTTTTTTTGTTTGGGGTTTTTTGTTTTTTGGTTTTTTTTTGCTCTTTTTCAGTCAATCTTTCCACCAACAGCAAGTTCTTTTGCAGCCTCAAAGAGAAGTTAAGAAGACACGATGGACTCAGAACTTACGAGGTCCCAAAGCACTCAGTTGGTACCATTTCCTCCAGCTTTGCTTTCCTGCACTCACTAACTCCCCTGTCACCAAGATGTCAAAGTTCTCAGATTTTCTTCCCAATAGAAATTCTGAAAAACAGGGATTCTTGGGGACATCTCATGCTAATCATCTACCTCAATAAGGTCAGGGAGAAAGACTCAGAATTATTTCCCTTGGGTCTCACAAATATAGGATGGCTAATTTGCTTCAGTATTAAGGTCTGGTGAGAACTATTACCCTTTCCTGTGAAAGAGTATGCCTGACAAAAGATGTCATTGGAAGGAGGACCAATGTTCATTTATTGCTCTTTTAGACCTTCAACCTACTTTTGCACGGTCCTGATGCCTAATTTCTTCAGGCACTGTGCATTTGGTCATGCGTATGTAACTACACATGCTATATATTCATAACTGTCCAGAGAACAGCTAACCATTGACACTTTGCACTTCTGCTTGAGAAACTGCTGACAAGTAGAAATGAATGAATTAGCACATGTAATTAAGGTACAATTGCTAGAAAGAAAATCCCAGAAGATGTTCTAATTCTGAACAAAGATCATGTATGATTTACATTTCTCAGGGTATAGATAACACTTGCTATACACCACTTAGGACTGTAGGGACAAGTATCAATTTTTTTTAAATGACCTGGAAGCAAAATCTTAAGGACTGTTGTCAGGGATTGAAATTCACATTTCTTGATTTCACATTACCATCCAAAAAGAAAAACATAAATTTACTCTCCAAAAGTATAAAACAAATCATATTTCTTATGCAGCTATCAGGTATGAGTCCTAGATAGACAACTGAACTATTTAGGTAGGAAAAGGCAGCATATAATTCTGCTAGAAGTTAACCCAGTGCTATTCCCTTACAGAAGATTATTTATCTAATTTGAATTTGAGAAATAGATCTATAGATATAATATAAAGCCATGAAAAGCTATTTGGATATAATTAAAATGTATCTTTTCTCATTGGAAAAATGTGAATATAATAGAAAATTAAAAATACTAACTGCAAGCCCTGGCTGGTTGGCTCAGCAGTAGAGCATCAGCCCGGTGTGTGGAAGTCCCTGGTTCGATTCTCAGCGAAGGCACACAGGAGAAGCGCCCATCTGCTTCTCCACCCTTCCCCCTCTCCTTTCTCTCTATCTCTTTCTTCCTCTCCTGCAGCCAAGGCTCCATTGGAGCAAAGTTGGCCAGGGTGCTGAAGATGGCTCCCTGGCCTCCGCCTCAGGCGCTAGAATGGCTATGGTTGCAACAAAGCAACGCCCCAGATGGGCAGAGCATTGCCCCCAGTGGGCATGCCGGGTAGATCCCGGTTGGGCGCATGCTGGAGTCTGTCTCTCTGCCTCCCTGCTTCTCACTTCAGAAAAATAAAAAAATAATAAATAATAAAATACTAAGTACAGTAAATATAAAAATACTAAAATATTTTAAATAAATAAAATACTGTTAAAATGTTAAAAAATCAAATAATGCTAAAAATGTTAAGATAATGTTAAAATATTAAAAATAATTAAATAATGTTAAAATATATGTAAATATATACATACATATGCAAAGAGAAAGAGAGAGACTGGTTCTAGAAAAGACTTACAAAGAAAATGGTAATAGTTCTTCCTGGAAGCAGGATTTCACTTTATACTAGACAGGACATGCAGTTCAACTCTTGGCTGTTTTATTTAAGAGGGTCTGCTCACTAGACAATCACAGAGGACATTTGAGGCCATAATAAGGTATGTACAGTATGGCAAAACGACCAATGAACTATGTAAGAAAGGGAAAAATCAGGTATAAACAAATTTTATCATTTATTATGGTCACCCATTGGCATCTCCTGAGATATATTAGAACACCTATTTCCATAAATTCCTAGAAAGAGGATGAAATTGGCATTCAACACATTTGTTATTCATTCCATGTATCATCAGCAGGATTAAATGGACCAGTAAGGTGAGTCCATACAATGCAACGATTAGCTATAACCAGAGTGAATTCATGTGCTTTTGTAACTTCATTATGTTTAGTATTATGATCCACTTTATTCTTCTAAGTCCAAATTAACTCTTTATCTTTCTTAAAGATAAACTTTAAGAAAAGCAGAGACTTTTTCCTAAGATTGTTCCTTCAAGCTCAACCTCTCCAGAAATCTGGGAGGTGTTCTTTGCCCCATATGCTACATCTCACTAGAACAAACCTTACAATATCCAATATTTGGGATAGTTCAAGCTCATTGGAGGTTTAGATTACAACATTTCATGAGAGGGAGCAGAGTCATCTATAAAAGGAAGCCAACACACATCAGGCCTGCTTTACAAACCAGAGCTCTGGGAAATAAGAAGGAGTGTTGACAAGAGATTTATGTTTCAGATGTGTAAAACCTAAGTGTCTGATTCTGCAAAAACAGTACATTAAGAACTATATAATTACTCTTCTCAAATCCACAGAGAAGTGGGAACATGTTTAATGACCTCACAAAGTAAATATCGCAACACAGAAAACAGCAACTGAAAAATAAACCATTAAAAAATATTTCTTAATGAAGTTCTTGGCCTGTAACTTCTTATGTCTTACTGAATGAAAACTAAGGAAGAATACAGAAAATTTTCAATAAATTCTGTATTTTGAACAGTGAAATAAATAAATTAAATTTTTTTAAGTCAGAAATATTTTTATTTCTATTAAAATGATCAGTAATTAAGTGAACAATATTTTAAATAATGAGTTCAATCTAATAGCAATCCTTTAAAAAAAAATGAAGACCTGCGGGGATATATATTTCATAATTAATGTTTTACTGTTGGATGAGGTATTTTTCCTATAATTTTTAATGCATATTATTAATATACATTAAACCATTAGGGTAACTAATAGTTCCAGTTTGTAGAAAACTGGCCTGTGTCCAGGCAACCCTCAGTCTTGGGCAAACAGGGATGGTTGTTTACCTACAGCTAATCATAGAATCTCTACAGGATCTCAACAATAACTTTTATACGGCTGCATCAGAACTACTAGAGGTTAAACAAATATTTGGGGCCTCCATCCCTCTCATGATAAATATATAGACAATATCTGTGATTAGATAACAGAACTAATTTAGTTTGACAGGAGTTTAAGATAAACTTGGAGAGTAAAAAGATAAATAATGCAGACTAAGGAGAATAAATGAATTTCCACAGTAACATTCTTTCCATCAGTATTCATAAGATATACTTTAAACTGAGAAAATGCTAGTCCCAGATTTTTTAACACAGGAATCACTAATCTTAATAATATGGAAAGAGCAATAAAAGCATGGAAATTTCCATAGGAATATCAAATTTTCTTCAATCATATTGATTTAATGAAATGCTTAACAATGGACTTCTAAAATTTATTCTTACCACAGGCAATTCCCTAAAGGGAATTACTTAGAGATCAAGGTTATCCATTTTAAGTGAATTTGACAATAATAAACTGTTTAGTAGTTTTATGGTTAACATAGACAATAATTTCCAGAGAATTTTTGGACCCCCAGCTAACAAGCATAGCCAATTTTTTGAGAAGTCTAAATAATGTGCAATTCCTTCAGTACCTGATGCCAGTGAATCTATTATTTCTCAGTTTAAAGCCTTTGTTGTATCTGCTTTTCATTTAAGCTCAGGAGAAAACATTTTGTTTCTGGAACTGTTTCTTGGAAAAGGGGGTAAGTCATTCAGTCCTTTACCAAAATCTAAGGGCTTTATTTCCTTCTCTCGCAGCGGTGTCCATACATTGCTGCCTGAAAATACCCCACACATGTGGCCCTGTCATTTGGCAATAAAAACATCTGATCCAGCAGTGATGAAAGATCTATGTTTGAAAGAAAGCAATCTAAGATAATTTCACTGCTAACACTTAAAGAGGGTCCAAATACACTCGACAACACATCCAATATACGAAGTGCACTCAGAGGGAGAATACTCAGTACCACAGGACACATTTTATCCAAGTACTTTTCAAAATGAGAAGCTTATGCCAATGAAAGTAATGAACCTTTTCTTATATAGAACCAAAGGGAAATCAGGGGTTGATGTGAAGGACACTTACTCAAATGCTAATCTGTTTTTGATTATCAATGTGTTGCTCATTCTAAGGCAAACAGACATGGCAAAATTCAGAAAGGATGAAAAAAAAGACTTCCAAACTTGAACTCTGTTTTTCCCAGATAGATCATCTAAAACATTATTCATTATGTGGTTTTTAACTAACTTTGCCTAGTCCTCTGGAGTTCTTTATATCTTTTTTTTTTCCAGATACTTGCTGAATGCATTTCCATATGAGTATCTGGGTATGCCCAGAAAACAGAATGGCTCTGGGAGCTAAGCAAGGATGAGCACACAAGTGTACAATGTTTCAACTTTCCTCGTGTTCGAAGAGCAGAGACATATGATTCAGTTTTATCACCTATATATAATATAAAGTCTGTGCCAAAGGCTAACAATTGTAGGGAAATATATGTTTCATATACTCTATTGAACACTCAGTTTAATTCCAGTGGTAGTACTAATATCTTACAGTAGTTTTACAAAATACTCATATATATTATTTCATTTGATCATCATAGAATAGTTCAAATTTAACAGAGTAATATCACTATACTTATTTTATAAATGAGGACATTAGCCTGACTTGTGGTGGTGCAGTGGATAAATAATCAACCCAGGATGCAGAGGGCCCCAGTACAAAACCCTAAGGTCACCAGTTAGAGTGCAGGCCCATCAGCTTGAATGTGGGCTTGCCACATTCAACCAAACTTGAACATGGGTCATCAACATCATCCCAAGATCACTGGTTTGAGCCCAAGGTTGCTGACTTGATGCCTAAGGTCTCTGGCTTGAGCCCAAAGTCACTGACTTAAAGAAGGAGTCACTGGCTTGCTTTGAGTCCCCTGGTCAATGCACATATAAAAATCAATCAATAAACAGCTAAAGTGAAGCAACCATGAGTTGATGCTTCTCATCTCTTTCCTCTCCCCCTCTCTCTCTCTTTCTATCTCTCACTCTTTAAAAAAATGAGGAAATTGAGGTTCATAGATCCCATACTAGAGATACTTTTAGACACTTAATTCAACATTCATCTCACTACATGATGCTTCCTCTTTAACTAGAATAACATGTGTTTACTCAGTGCCTACCATACACTCACTAAGCATTGTGCCAGGAAGCTGTGAATACAGTGGTAAACAAGAAAACCTCAAAGCCTGTCCTCAAAAGAGTTTTAATTAAAATTATCATTTAAAGCAATACTTGCATCATCTCACAACCACATCAAAATTACAACTAAACTACAGAACAACCATCATTCAGAACTGCCTGAAATCAAGCTGAATGGAAATCTTACAACTAGAGAATTAAAAGATGAAACCACATCAAGACTGGTAGGAATGGCAGAGATGCAGAATGGGCTGGTTCTGTACCATGTATGGCAGATAAAAATTGGGAGGGATGTCTCAGCTGTGGAGGTTGCTCCTGAGGAGTGAAGGGTCCCAGCCCCACACCAGGCCCCCGAGCCCAGGGTTCCAGTGCCAGGAAGAGGAGTCCCCATAACTTCGGGCTGTAAAAACCAGTGGGGATTAAGGCTGAGTGAGACAGAGGGCTGCCAGAGTCCCAGGCAGTTCCCCTCAAAGGGTCTTAGTTGGACTCGCTCCCTCTAAGTTCTAGTAGTGGGGCAGCTGCTTGAAAGGCACCAAGGATATATGTGGAGGAACTGAATTGTCTAGCATCAGCACACAAGCTAGAGGGGCAGCTTTCTGCCAGACAAAAGTACTGGCAGAGGCTGTTGTTCCTTTTCTGAGAAACTACCCCCAAAGAGCTGACAGGTAGGTGCCATCTCTGAGTCTCATCACCTGGCTAATACTGTTGTCCCTGTCCTGGTGATGCCCTGAGACCCCACCCCACCCAACTTGTGTGCCCAACCCAAGCTGTTTCCAGTGGCTTATCCATACAAATGGCCTATCTTGGCTCACGCTTCAGATGTTCCTAAAATCTCTCAAACAAGGAGCATCTGGCCTCAGCATGCCTCATACCTTTCATTAAGTGGCCCCAGACCTTGCACTAGCAGCAGCTGGCCTTGGTTGACAGCTTGGCCTCACCTGAGCACCTCCAAGCCTAGCACAAGTAACAGCCATCTGCAGATTGCTTTGTAACTCATGCCAGGTGGCCCCAAGCAGAATACAGGTGGCAGCTGACCTTGACCTACACCTCCCAGGAGGCTCCAGAGACAGCATACCCAATGGACAGCTTCATACTGTGTTCACAAGTGACAACCATCTCCACAAGTGACACACTCAGGGAACAGACTCATGCCTAACCAGGTGGTGGTGGTGGCACAGTGAATAGAGTGTCAGACTGGGACACAGAGGACCCATGTTCGAAATCCTGAGGTCACTGGCTTAAGTGCAAATTCATCCAGCTTGAGCAAGAGCTAATCAGCTTGAGCGAGGGGTCACTGGCTTGAACATGGGATCACAGACATGACCTCATGGTCGCTGGCTTGACCTCATGGTCACTGGCTTGAGCAAGGTGTCTCTTGTTCTGCTGTAGCCCCTGGTCAAGGCACATATGAGAAAGCAATCACTGATCAACTAAGGAACTGCACTGAAGAATTTATTCTTCTTATCTCTCTCCCTTCCTGTCTGTCTGTCCCTATCTGGCCCTCTCTCTGACTCTCTCTCTCTCTCTCTCTCTCTCTCTCTGTCTCTCTGTCTCTGTAAAAATAAATAAAAAAGGAACAGACTCAGTGGGCATCTGAACCCCACAGAAGTAAGTCTTCTTTGTGGGGTAGGGTCCTGCAGAGCGAATCCCCCATGGTGGTTGGTGGTTGTAGCCAGTCCTTGAAGCTGATTGGCCTGGGGGTAAATCCCTCCCACTGATGCACCAACAGCCATCAGGACTCAACTGCAACAGGAAGGTGTACATAGCCCATACCAGAAAAGGTACACTTGGAGTGCTCAGCTTGGGTGATTGAGGAGGCAGTGCCACTGGACCCTACAGAACACCTACTCTATAAGGCCACTCTATCAAGCCCAAGAAATATAACAGCTCTACCTAATACATAAAAACAAACACAAAAAAGCTGCCAAAATGAGGAAATAAGGAAACATGTCCCAAATTAAAGAATAGAACACAATACTCCAAAAAAAAGAACTAAACAAATTAGAGAAAAGCACTGTACTAGGTACAGACTTCAAAACACTGGTTATAAGATGCTCAATGAACATAGTGAGAACTTCAAAACCATAAAGAACGAAGAACATGGAAACCATAAAAAAGAACTAGTCAAACATGAAGGATACATTAACTAAAATAAAGAATAATTTACAGGGAATTAACAGTAGAGCAGATAAAGTAAAAAATCAAATCAGTGGTTTGGAATATAAGGAAGCAAAAAACCCAATCAGAGTAGCAAAAGAGAAAAAGAACCAAAAAAAATGAAGATAGCATAAGGAGCATCTAGGACAACTTCAAGCATAACATTTGCTACATGGGGTGCCAGAAGGAGAAGAGAGAGAGCAAGAAATTGAAAACCTATTTGGAAAAAAAAATGACAGAAAACTTTTCTAACCTGGTTAAGGAAATAGACGTACAAGTCTAGAAAGTTCAGAGAGTTTCAGATAAATGAACATAAAAAGGACCATACTAAGACACATCATAATTAAAATGCAAAAGCTTAAAAACAAAGAAAGAATCTTAGAAAACAATTAGAGAAAAGTAGTTAGCTACCTGCAAGGCATCTCCCATAAGACTGTCAGCTGATTTCTCAACAGAAATTTTGTGGGCCAGAAGGGAGTAGCAAGAAATATTCAAAGTGATGAAAAGAAAGGACCTAAACCAAAATTACTTCACCCAACAAAGCTATCATTTAAAATCAAAGGACATATGAAGAGCTTTCCAGACAAGAAAAAGCTAAACGAGTTTATCACCACCAAACCAGTATTGCATGAAATGTTAAAGGGTCTTCTGGAAGAAAAAGAAGAAGAAGAAGAAGAGGAAGAGGAGGAGGAGGAGGGGGAGGAGGAGGAGGAGGAAGAAGAAGAAGAAGAAGAAGAGGAGGAGGAGGAAGAGGAGGAGGAGGAGGGGGAGGAGGAGAAGAAGAAGAAGAAGAAGAGGAGGAGGAGGAAGAGGAGGAGGAGGAGGGGGAGGAGGAGGAGGAAGGAGAAGAAGAAGAAGAAGAAGAAGAAGAAGAAGAAGAAGAAGAAGAAGAAGAAGAAGAAGAAGAAGAGGAGGAGGAGGGGAAGGAGGAGGAGGAGGAAGAAGAAGAAGGAGAAGGAGGAAGAGGAAGAGGAGGAGGAGGAGGAGGAAGGAGAAGAAGAAGAAGAAGAAGAAGAAGAGGAGGAGGAGGAGGAGAAGGAGAAGAGGAGGAGGAGGAGGAAGGAGAAGAAGAAGAAGAAGAAGAAGAAGAAGAAGAAGAAGAAGAAGAAGAAGAGGGGGAGGAGAAGGAGAAGAGGAGGAGGAGGAGGAAGAGGAAGAAGGAGGAGGAGGAGGAGAAGAAGAAGAAGAAAAAGAAAAACATCAAAACTATGAACAATAAAATGGCAATAAATACATATCTATCAACAAGTGAATCTGAAAAACAAAATAAACAAGCAGATCAGAAACAAACTCATAGATACCAAGAACATTTTGACAGTTGCCAGATAAGAAGGATGTTGGAGGGCAGGTGAAAAAGTTGAAGGTATTAAGAAATACAAACTGGTTGTTACAAGATTGTCATGGGGATGTAAAGTACAACTTAGGGAATATAGTCAATTATATTCTAATAACTATGTGTGGTGTCTGATGGGTATTAAGTTTATTGGGATGACCACTTAGTTAGTTATATAATGTGCTAAATAAAAAAAAAGTCACTGATCAACCAAAACTATGCAAAACCTATACGAAAACAAATCTTGGTTTTGAAATACAGAGCAGGAATTGAGACGTTCTTGCAATTGGCAAGCAGAGTCACAGCAGATCAAACCCTGAGTGCTACCTTCATCTTTCCAATCTTTCCTATGACCATCACTCCCTGCTGAACCACCAAGGCTCAAGGAAAAAGGAAACCAGCAGCCTGCAACAAACAGCAGTTCTTTTTCTTACAATGTTTGTTGCAGAAATGTTCCCTTGTGTAGATACAGATCTTTCAAAGTCTTCATTAGAACAGTGATGAGCACCTTAGTTTGCTTATGCAATGAAGGTATGTTTATACCTTGAAGCAGATTGCTTCTCAAGTGAAAGTATCCAAATTTAAATTGCAGATTCTCCAAATTACCTAATTTCCCAAATCCTCTCCTATCTTCATGCATGGAAGGGGGATAATGATAGTACCCATCTCTGGCTGTGAAATGAGATAATCTGCGTGAATCCTTAGCACTGCACATGGTTTCTAGTAAACACTTAATAAACATGGTAGTTATCTGTACCTATACATCCCGCCCTACCTTCCTATACCTTTAGCTCTTTAGTTGTGAGTCATTACCCATTGGGAACTACACAGGCTTGCAAGAGCCATAGAAAACTAAACCTTCTTCACAATCATCTCCATTCCTCTCTGAACCCAGCAACTAGACCAATGATACTGCTTTCCCTGTAGTACTGGATCCACCATAACTTTATCCCTATAGCCTTTGCCAAAAACTGTTGAGAAAAAGATCCTATGTTCCCCTATTTTGTCTCATCAGCATCTAAAAGTCATAACAATATTGTCCCATTTCTTGGACCAATGTAAAGACCTTAAAAATAACACTAAGTTAAAAAAAAACACCTCAAAAATTAAAGATCAATCACTAAACTGTTTGTTTTGTTTTATTTGTTAATTTTCCATTCTAAATCATTACTAAGAAGACAGATACAATAGATATAGAGATATAGATATAGATACAGACATAGAGATATATGCAGATATAGTGTATACAAAGTCACCACGAGAGTCCAAGTAGTCACTCAGCCTAAAAAGATAGTCAGCCACCAATTAAAAGCATGCATACACATGCACATTTTATATGTATAGGGTAATAATATACAATCTATTGACCAGAAGATGGAATGTAAAGAAACACATGGTAATGTAGTTTTGGTGCCCAATATCATTCATGTTGGTCAAGAGGCACATCATTTCACAAAATAAAGTTTAGCAAGAATAGATCAGGGTTCACCAGGTAAAGAAAGTTCATCTCATGATTGCTGATCACATGAACTATAAATAGTTTAATAACTAGTTTATTGGTGCTTTCATTAGTTACTAACCTCACAAATGAACTAGTCCATCTCTTAATTCATCAAAGTGTGAATCCTGCTTCAGGTAAAGGGAAATATCACCTTAAAATCAGGTGATTATTGCTAGTTCAGATTCATTTTCATAATCGTGGTTTGCTCTTATCTGTCACAACGAACATAATGCTACAAATAGGTTAGTGAATTATCTGGACATCTTTTCTTCGTAAGACAAATTCATAAATTAGTTGCTGCCAGTACTTCATTACTAGTGAACCTACCACAGAAGAAGTATTTCTTCAAAACACAGTACTGTTCTATTATAAACATTCTATCTCAATTTTTCTGATGATTAAAGGGAATTTTAATTATACAATCAATGAGAAAATAGATAGAAACCATCTGGACATTCCTCTGTTTTCTGCCAAAGCATTTTCTTTTGTTTTACATATCAATGACTTAAGCTAACAAAGGAATTTCAGTGCCAGTCATTTGTCCTTGGCAAGGCTGGATCTTTTTTATGTTATGAAAGATCTTTTAAATTTACTGATTGAGAGTCAAATTATCCCACATGGTCAGCGAATTAACCTCAAGATTTTCCTACACATAAAACTAAGAACAAAGGGTATTTTTTAATGACTTGATCTTTAAAGCATACAAACTTTAAATCATTTTGTGCTTCAATGTTTTTACTAATCAGGTTGGTCAAAACTCAAAACCAATTTTTCTTTTTCTTAGGTACTAATAGAAAATGCTTAACCAGTAAGGTACTGAAAAAATACTATTGGTTTTGAATATACGTAAAGAATGGAGAAGAAGGTAGCAGTAAAGAAACATAGAAAGCCTTCCAGTAGTTCGTTTGCTATAAGGCTGGGCCACCAGTCTGTACAAACTTTAAAGAACTTAAGCATAGAAGGGTTTGTGGGAGACCCTGCCCAAGACTCTAGCTCCAAGTGTGGGGAGCAAGAGTGAACTATCCGAGAAAGAAACTCACATACTAGGTCAGAAACCAATCTTCCCTTCCACCATTTGTCCAAGAATTGAAGAAAAAATATCGTGTCGGCCATGGTCCTTTGCTTAGGACTCTGCCACATTTCTCTGTTGAGCACCATGACTCTGACTTTGAAAGGTGGGTTTTGTTTCTTAAATCCATTCTTTGTAAGGAAATGCACAAAAGCGAAAATAGCTCCTTGCATGAAGGCAAAGAAGCAATACGATTTTTTTTTAACATTTTACAGAGGCATCTCTGTAATAAGCAGGATTGGTTGATTTGATAAATGTGTATAGAAAACCAATAGCTTTCAGGACTTGGAAATTTAGGGGCCAACAACACTAAAGAATTACATTACCTTCTATAGTAAACAGTCACTGGTATTAAAGTTTGATTCACAGATATATATTTTAAAAATAATTTGAAGGACTGACAAAAAAATTTTTTTCAAAGCTATTTTGAAGATTTCAGTAGAAGTGAAGAAAGAACCTGTCAATAGCTCTGCAGAAAAGGAATTTGACCAAGAAACATTTTCCCTTTTGTCACTTCTTCTTAAAGGAGAAAAAAACCAAAACTATAATTTGGGAAAATTCACAGGGAAAAACAATGAAGGAGAGAAATTACCTTTTATTTGTTACTAATTGATATCACTTGACTATTCTCATTTAAAAAGAAAAAAAACTTCTCAATTTTCTAGAGTCATATGAACTTCTTTGATTATGTTACTGCTTTCAAGAGGTGATTCTCCAAGTCATTACTGAAAGTTAAGGGAAGACAGAATTTTAATGACAATATATGGGACCTCAGAAACTGATTCCAATCTAAGTATTTGTTTTTATTATATTGTAAGTATTTTTGATGAAGGGATTCAAAATTAGTTTAGTGAGTTCCTGATAAACATAATGAAATTATTTTGTCTTCACCTCAATATTTATAGATCCTTGATGATTACCAGATTTTAAGTTGTATAGCTCCCTGCAAATTAAATACAGTGTACTAAAAGAGGTGACATAGGCAAAATAAACACATTTCTAAAAAAGCTATGTAGTAAGGCGTGTTTTAGAAATATCTTCTGAAGGATATTAGAAATAATAGTTTTGAAAACTGTGGCTAGAATAGACAGGACGGGAACAAGGACAGACACAGCAGCAGTGTGGGGGAGAAGCACTGCCTTTGGCCATGAACTGCTTTACGCTGGAACCTAGCTATGGCTCTTGCCATCTTGGGCAAGTCACTCTATAAATCTCAGTTTCCTCCTACTTCTCAGAATTGTTTCGAGGGATGCATAAGAATATAAATGTGACATACCTACCACAGTGCCAGGCACACAATACTCAGTAAATGTGAATGTTCTGTCTCCTAGATTGAAGGACTGAGGTAGAAGAAAGCAGTGAAGGAAAGGGACAGTGGAGAATGCATGTGAATGACCACCCAGGACACAGAGATGTGCTGCGGTGTGCCACCCAGAGCCCACTTCCCACAGCACCAGTGGTGTTGCCTGCTGACACCTTGCAGCAGAGTACCCATCACAAAATGTTCCCCTCACTACAGATGTCTTTCCCAAAGTCATGCCCGGTCCCCAGAAGCAACTGCATTCAATGACTGAAGGAGAAGGCATAGAAAGGCTCAATTCAGGACATTTCCAAAGCGTTGTCCCAGCTTCAGGGTAGTCCCAGTCCCAGTAGACTCTGGCTGATTTCCCAGTGAGAAACCCCATTTTCAGTTTCTTGGACCCCAAACTTTAGGGGTTTTCTTCAAGGCTGTTTCTCAACCCTGAACACTAGTTATTTAGCAGACAAATTATCTCTGTGTGTTCCTTTCTTTTTGTCTGCTCATCCTATTTTAAAAGAAGACAGTATTTTAAAATTAAAAAATAAAGTAAGAGGACATGAACTTTCAAGTCTGAGATCTGAATCTTAATCCCACCCCTGCCATTTACTTGCTATGTGGTCTCAGAAAAATTGCTTAACATCTCATGGCCTCTATTTGTGAGAATGAAGTAATAACACATTGTGAACTGAAGTAATAATAGGCATCTCATATGGTTGTTGTGAGGTTCCCATAAGATAACCTACGTAAAGCACACAGCACAGTGAGCATTCCATATACCCTCAACCACACATACTCATTTTCTAAAAAGTTCCCTGGTGGTACCACTCACCCAACCATTCCATTGTCATCAAATCAAATTATAATAAATGAATAATTTGCCTTCCCAGACTGTCATATCCCCTTTACAATGTACTCATTCTTACTCACAGTACACATATACACTCAAATAGCGATCTCTAGCTTCTCTGGTCTTTAGAATCACACCACTTAGCTGGATCCTAGACATAATGTAAAAGCCATCTTGAATGATTAGAACATCTAAGCCACACTCTTCTTTCTTAGGAAGATGAGGCCTCTCCGCTTTGTTTCTGCTCACCCCTGATGCTCAGGACACAGAATTCTCCCATACCCAGGGGATCTGGGACTTCATAAGAACAGAAATTATTCCCATTCAGAAAGATTGTCTGGGTCCCTCTGAATTAAACACTTAGAATTCCATATAGAGATTTAAACCACCAACTCCAGCAAAGGGCATACCCCTCAGTTCACAGTCACTATCTGGGTAAGAAGATGTTTGCCACATTTCATTTTGGTCTTTTCATTATAATAATTAATATTTATTTAATACTTACTATGTGCTAGACACTTTACTAAGTGTTTTACATGTGTTTTACATGTGTTGTGTTATTAATCTTCATGAGAAATCTAGTTAAGTATTATAATAATCCTGATTTTAAAAAAAGAAGAAAAACTGTTGGAGAGAGTGTTCTTCCTCTTGATTGCAGGAGGAATGGAAAGTTGGGGCCACCCTTGTGGCTGACTCAATCAAATTGGAGAGAGAGCTGAAAAAAAAACTAGCAAGAACTATCAATAAAAATAAGCTTATAAGGAGGGTTCCCTTTTCTCCACATCCTCGCCAGCACTTATTCTGTGTTGTTTTGTTGATGAGCGCCATTCTGACTGGTGTGAGATGATATCTCATTGTGGTTTTAATATGCATTTCTCTAATGATTAGTGATGTTGAGCATTTTTTTCATATGCCTATTGGCCATCTGTATGTCCTCTTTGGAGAAGTGTCTATTCATTTCTTTTTCCCATTTTTTGATTGGATTGTTTGCCTTCCTGGTGTTGAGATTTACAAGTTCTTTATAAATTTTGGTTATTAACCCCTTATCAGACGTATTGTCAAATATGTTCTCCCATTGTGTAGTTTGTCTTTTTATTCTGTTTTTATTGTCTTTAGCTGTGCAAAAGCTTTTTAGTTTGATATAGTCCCGTTTGTTTATCCTGTCTTTTATTTCACTTCTCCATGGAGATAAATAAGCGAATATATTGCTGCGAGAGCGGTCGGAGAGCTTACTGCCTATGTTTTCTTCTAAGATGCTTATGGTTTCACGGCTTACATTTAATGCAGACTAGTGCAGCCACTGTGGAAACAGTATGGAGATTCCTCAAAAAATTGAAAATCGAACTGCCTTTTGACCCAGCTATCCCACTTTTAGGAATATACCCCAAGAACACCATAGAACTGCTCCAAAAGGAGAAATGCACCCCCATGTTTGTGGCAGCATTGTTCACAATAGCGAAGATCTGGAAACAGCCCAAGTGTCCATCAGAGGACAAATGGATTAAAAAGCTTTGGTACATATATACTATGGAATACTACTCAGCCATAAGAAATGATGACATTGGACTTTTACAACAACATGGATGGACCTTGATAACATTATACTGAGCGAAATAAGTAAATCAGAAAAAAATAAGAACTATATGAATCCATACATAGATGGGACATAAAAATGAGACTCAGAGACATGGACAAGAATGTGATGGTAACAGGGGAGTGGGTAGGGGGGGCAAGGAAGGAGAGAGGGGGTGGGGAGGGGAGAGGCACAAAGAAAACCAGATAGAAGACAATTTGACTTTGGGTGAGGGGTATACACCATAATCAAATGTCAAAATAGTCTGGAGATGTTTTCTCTCAACATATGTACCCTGATTTATCAATGTCACTGCATTAAATTTAATTTAAAAAATAAGCTTATAAGAACAGGAAGAAAAAAATCTTTTTGTGTTTATATATATCAGCCTATATTTGCACTTCACAACAATCTAAATAGTGTTAAGTTCTTTGACTGGTAGTGGCACAGTGGATAGAGCATTGACCTGGGATGCTAAAATCCCAGGTTCAAAACCCCAAGGTTGCTGGCTTGAGCCCAGGCTCACCAGCTTCAGTGCACATAATCTCTTGCTTGAGTGTGGGGTCATCAACATGACCCTATGGTTTCTGACTAGAGCCAAACATCATTGGCTTGAAACCTAAGGTTGCTGGCTTAAGCCTAATGTCACTGGTTTGAGCACGGAGTCACCAGCTCAACTTAAGTCCCTTAGTCAAGGCACATAGAAGAAGTAATCAATGAGCAACTAGAAAAAAAAGTGACTCACTACAAGTTGATGCTTCCAATCACCTCCCTCCCTTCCTGTTTGTCTGTTTTCTTTCTCTCTCACACACACACAAACACACACACACAAAAAAGAATAGCTCTGGCCGGTTGGCTCAGTGGTAGAGCATCGGCCTGGCGTGCAGAAGTCCCGGGTTCGATTCCCAGCCAGGGCACACGGGAGAGGCGCCCATTTACTTCTCCACCCCTCCCCTCTCCTTCCTCTCTGTCTCTCTCTTCCCCTCCCGCAGCCGAGGCTCCATTGGAGCAAAGATGGCCCGGGCGCTGGGGATGGCTCCTTGGCCTCTGCCCCAGGCGCTAGAGTGGCTCTGGTTGCAACAGAGCGATGCCCCGGAGGGGCAGAGCATCGCCCCTGGTGGGTGTGCCGGATAGATCCCGGTCAGACGCATGCGGGATTCTGTCTGACTGTCTCTCCCCATTTCCAGCTTCAGAAAAATACAAAAAAATAAAATAAATAAAAAATAAAAAAGTAAATAAATAAAATGTTAACTTTATTATGGAGATATTTTCTAGAAAAGAAACTAAATTTCTGCCTGACCAGGCAGTGGCACATTAGATAGAGTATCGAACTGGGATGCAGAGGACCCAGGTTAGAAACCCCAAGGTTGCACAGAACAGGCTCATCAGCTTGAGCGTGGAGCTCACCAGCTTGAACATAGGGTCACTAGCTTAAGTGTGGGATCATAGACATGACCCCATGGTCACTGGCTTGAAGCCCAATGTCTCTGGCTTGGACCCAAGGTCACTGACTTGAGCAAGAGGTCACTCACTCTGCTGTAGCCCCTTGGTCAAGGCACATATGAGAAAGCAATCAGTGAACAACTAGGAGCCACAATAAAGAAGTGATGTTTCTCATCTCTCTCCCTTCCTGTCTGTCTGTCCCTGTCTGTCCCTATCTGTCACTCTCTCTGTCTCTGTCCAAAAACAAAACAAAACTAAATTTCCCCAATCCCATATCCTTTTCTAAGTCAAAGAAGGAAATAAAGAGAGTTATACATTTAATTGATTGAAATATTTGGTTTTGTTTTAAAAATAAAATTTTCAGTGACGTCACGGAAATGGCGCCGTGAGCAGCGCGTCTGACAGATCTCCCCAAAATCACAACAAATTTATCAACTAGAAACAGAAAAATTTATCCTCGGGGCATTCCGGAGTTCCACACAAACTGAAAGCGAAAGGACTGTTATCACTTGAACCTGAGAGAGGAGGGTGTGGAGGAAGCTAACTACCGCAGGGACATTCATTCAAGCCGCGGAGGAAGTGCGCCTGTGTGCTATCAACAAGACCACCCTCAGATGACAATAAGAAAGAGGAAATCGAATATTATGGATACAAAAGAAAGAGAGGTAACACAAATAGATGTGGAAAAATCTATGGAGAAAAGACTTAACATATTAGAAGCCTTGGAGCTAAATGACAGAGAATTTAAAATAGAAATCTTAAAAATACTCAGAGATATACAAGAAAACACAGAAAGGCAATTTAGGGAGATCAGAAAACAACTCAATGAACACAAAGAATATATTACCAAGGAAATTGAAACTATAAAAACAAATCAAACAGAAAAGAAAAACTCAATTCATGAGCTGAAAAACGAGGTAACAAGCTTAGCTAACAGAACAGCCCAGATAGAAGATAGGATTAGTGAAATAGAAGACAAACAACTTGAGGCACAACAGAGAGAAGAAGAAAGAGACTCAAAAATAATAAAAAATGAGAAAGCCCTACAGGAATTGTCTGACTCCATCAGAAAGAATAACATAAGAATAATAGGTATATCAGAGGGAGAAGAGAAAGAAAATGGAATGGAGAATATACTCAAACAAATAATAGACGAGAACTTCCCAAGCCTGTGGAAAGAACTAAAGCCTCAAATTCAAGAAGCAAACAGAACACCGAGTTTTCTTAACCCCAACAAACCCACTCCAAGGGACATCATAATAAAGATGACACAAACCAATGACAAAGAAAAAATTCTCAAGGCAGCCAGGGAAAAGAAGAGTACAACATATAAAGGAAAGCCTATTAGATTATCATCAGATTTCTCAGCAGAAACTCTACAAGCTAGAAGAGAGTAGACCCCAATATTTAAAGCCCTGAAAGAGAGGAACTTTCAGCCAAGAATACTATACCCATCAAAGCTATCCTTCAAGTATGAAGGAGATATAAAAACATTCACAAATACAGAAAAGATGAAAAAATTTATCAACAGAAATCCCCCACTCCAGGAAATACTAAAGGGGGTTTTCCAACCAGATTCAAAGAACAAAAGAAAACAACGCCACAAGTAACAGCTCCACCAAGAACACAATAAAACCAAACTTAAACTGTGACAACAAAGGAAAAAAAGGGGGGAGAGGATGGAGATTAACAGTAGCAAAGGACGATGAAGTGTAGAAATACTCATAAGATAGGGTACTACAATGAATATGGTAGGTACCCTTTTCATTACTTAATGGTAACCACCCTTGAAAAAACCACCACAAAAACACTTGACTTAAAAAAGGTAGCAACAGAGGAAAGAAGTATGGAACACAAACAAACAAAAACAAATGATAGAAAAACAAAAGAGAAGAATCAAACAAGATACAAAACTAACAGAAAGCAATTTATAAAGTGGCAGTAGGGAATCCACAAGTGTCAATAATTACACTAAATGTAAATGGATTAAACTTACCAATAAAAAGACACAGAGTAGCAGAATGGATTAAAAAAGAAAATCCAACTATATGCTGCCTACAAGAAACACATCTAAGCAACAAAGATAAAAACAAATTCAAAGTGAAAGGCTGGAAAACAATACTCCAAGCAAACAACACCCAAAAAAAAGCAGGCGTAGCAATACTCATATCTAATAATGCTGACTACAAGACAGAAAAAGTACTCAGAGACAAAAATGGTCATTTCATAATGATTAAGGGGAAGTTGAATCAAGAAGACATAACAATCCTTAATATATATGCACCAAACCAAGGAGCACCAAAATATATAAGACAGCTACTTATTGACCTGAAAACAAAAACTAACAAAAATACAATCATACTTGGAGACTTCAATACACTGCTGATGGCTCTAGATCGGTCATCCAAACAGAGAATCAATAAAGATATAGTGGCCTTAAACGAAATACTAGAACACCTGGATATGATAGACATCTACAGGACACTTCATCCCAAAGCGACAGAGTATACATTTTTCTCTAGTGTACATGGAACATTCTCAAGAATTGACCATATGTTGGGCCACAAAGACAATATCAGCAAATTTAGAAACATTGAAATTGTACCAAGCATATTTTCTGATCATAAAGCCTTAAAACTAGAATTCAACTGCAAAAAAGAGGGGGAAAAACCCACAAAAATGTGGAAACTAAACAACATACTTCTAAAAAATGAATGGGTCAAAGAAGAAATAAGCACAGAGATCAAAAGATATATACAGACAAATGAAAATGAAAATACGACATATCAGAATCTCTGGGATGCAGCAAAAGCAGTAATAAGAGGAAAGTTCATATCACTTCAGGCCTATATGAACAAACAAGAGAGAGCCCAAGTAAACCACTTAACTTCACACCTTAAGGAACTAGAAAAAGAAGAACAAAGACAACCCAAAACCAGCCGAAGAAAGGAGATAATAAAAATCAGAGCAGAAATAAATGAAATAGAGAACAGAAAAACTATAGAAAAAATCAATAAAACAAGGAGCTGGTTCTTTGAAAAGATCAACAAAATTGACAAACCCTTGGCAAGACTCACCAAGGAAGAAAGGCACAGGACTCAAATAAATAAAATCCAAAGTGAAAGAGGAGAGATCACCACAGACATCATAGATATACAAAGAATTATTGTAGAATACTATGAAAAATTATATGCCACCAAATACAACAATCTAGAAGAAATGGATAAATTCCTAGAACAATACAACCTTCCTAGACTGAGTCATGAAGAAGCAGAAAGCCTAAACAGACCAATCAGCAGGGAGGAAATAGAAAAAACTATTAAAAACCTCCCCAAAAATAAAAGTCCAGGCCCAGACGGTTATACTAGTGAATTCTATCAAACATTCAAAGAAGACTTGGTTCCTATTCTACTCAAAGTCTTCCAAAAATTGAAGAAGAAGCAATACTTCCAAACACATTTTATGAGGCCAACATAACCCTCATACCAAAACCTGGCAAGGATGGCACAAAGAAAGAAAACTACAGACCAATATCTCTAATGAATACAGATGCTAAAATACTAAACAAAATACTGGCAAACCGAATACAACAACATATTAAAAAAATAATACATCATGATCAAGTGGGATTCATCCCAGAATCTCAAGGATGGTTCAACATACGTAAAACAGTTAACGTAATACACCATATCAACAAAACAAAGAACAAAAACCACATGATCTTACCAATAGATGCAGAAAAGGCTTTTGATAAAATACAACACAATTTTATGTTTAAGACTCTCAACAAAATGGGTATAGAAGGAAAATATCTCAACATGATAAAGGCCATATATGATAAACCCTCAGCCAACATCATATTAAACGGCATAAAACTGAGGACTTTCTACCTTAAATCAGGAACAAGACAGGGTTGTCCACTCTCTCCACTCTTATTCAACGTGGTGCTAGAAGTTCTGGCCAGAGCAATCAGACAAGACAAAGAAATAAAAGGCATCCATATCGGAAAAGAAGAAGTAAAGCTATCACTTTTTGCTGATGATATGATCCTATACATCGAAAACCCGAAGGACTCCACAAGAAGATTATTAGAAACAATAAACCAATACAGTAAGGTCGCAGGATACAAAATTAACATACAAAAGTCCATAGCCTTTCTATATGCCAACAATTAAATATTAGAAAATGAACTCAAAAAAATAATCCCCTTCACGATTGCAACAAAAAAAATAAAATACCTAGGAATAAACATAACAAAGAATGTAAAGGACCTATATAATGAAAACTACAAGGCATTATTAAGAGAAATAGAAAAAGACACAATGAGATGGAAAAATATTCCTTGTTCTTGGATAGGAAGAATAAATATAATTAAAATGGCCATATTACCCAAAGCAATATATAAATTTAATGCAATTCCCATCAAAATTCCTATGACATTTTTTAAAGAAATGGAACAAAAAATCATCAGATTTATATGGAACTATAAAAAACCCCGAATAGCCAAAACAATCCTAAGAAAAAAGAATGAAGCTGGGGGCATTACAATACCTGACTTTAAACTATATTATAGGGCCACAATAATCAAAACAGCATGGTATTGGCAGAAAAATAGACACTCAGACCAATGGAACAGAATAGAAAGCCCAGAAATAAAACCACATATATATGGTCAAATAATCTTTGATAAAGGGGCCAACAACACACAATGGAGAAAAGAAAGCCTCTTCAACAAATGGTGTTGGGAAAACTGGAAAGCCACATGCAAAAGAATGAAACTCGACTACAGCCTGTCCCCGTGTACTAAAATTAATTCAAAATGGATCAAAGACCTAAATATAAGACCTGAAACAATTAAGTACATAGAAGAAGACATAGGTACTAACATCATGGACCTGGGTTTTAAAGAACTTTTTATGAACTTGACTCCAATGGCAAGAGAAGTGAAGGCAAAGATAAATGAATGGGACTACATCAGAATAAAAAGTTTTTGCTCAGCAAGAGAAACTGATATCAAAATAAACAGACAGCCAACTAAATGGGAAATGATATTTTCAAACAACAGCTCAGATAAGGGCCTAATATCCAAAATTTACAAAGAACTCATAAAACTTAACAACAAACAAACAAACAATCCAATAAAAAAAATGGGAAGAGGACATGAACAGACACTTCTCCCAGGAAGAGATACAAATGGCCAACAGATATATGAAAAGATGCTCAGCTTCATTAGTTATTAGAGAAATGCAAATCAAAACTACAATGAGATACCACCTCACCCCTGTTAGATTAGCTATTATCAACAAGACGGGTAATAGCAAATGTTGGAGAGGCTGCGGAGAAAAGGGAACTCTCATCCACTGTTGGTGGGACTGTAAAGTAGTACAACCATTATGGAGGAAAGTATGGTGGTTCCTCAAAAAACTGCAAATAGAACTACCTTATGACCCAGCAATCCCTCTACTGGGTATATACCCCAAAACCTCAGAAACATTGATACGTGAAGACACATGTAGCCCCATGTTCACTGCAGCACTGTTCACAGTGGCCAAGACATGGAAACAACCAAAAAGCCCTTCAATAGAAGACTGGATAAAGAAGATGTGGCACATATACACTATGGAATACTACTCAGCCATAAGAAATGATGACATCAGATCATTTACAGCAAAATGGTGGGATCTTGATAACATTATACGGAGTGAAATAAGTAAATCAGAAAAAAACAAGAACTACATGATTCCATACATTGGTGGAACATAAAAATGAGACTAAGAGACATGGACAAGAGTGTGGTGGTTACCAGGGGTGGGGGGAGGGAGGGAGAGAGAGAGTTAGGGGGAGGGGGAGGGGCACAGAGAACTAGATAGAGGGTGGCGGAGGACAATCTGACTTTGGGCGAGGAGTATGCAACACAATTTAATGACAAAATAACCTAGACATGTTTTCTTTGAATATATGTACCCTGATTTATTAATGTCATCCCATTACCATTAATAAAAATTTATTTAAAAAAATAAAATAAAATAAAACTTAGTGCAAGGAAAAAAAAGTGAAACTAAGAGACATTGATAAAAGTGTGGTGGTTATGGGGGTAGGGGGAAAGGAAGAGGGAAAGGGGGAGGGGCACAAAGAAAACTAGATAGAAGGTGACAGAGGACAATCTGACTTTGGGTGATGGGTATGCAACATAATTGAACGACAAGATAAAATGGACTTATTATCTTTGAATATATGTATCCTGATTTATTGATGTCGCCCCATTAAAAAAATAAAATTATTTAAAAAAATAAAAATAAATAAAAAATAAAATTTTCAAAAATCCTTCAAGACAAAGCAATGGCAAGAAGTTAACTTAGAGTGAACAGTAATGAACTCTTTTTGTCCAAACTAAAAGCTAAAATCCTGAAACCAGATAGTTTGCCTGATTCACTAAGTATCATCATTTAAATAAATTTTTTCTGCTGCAATGTTATTTCTTTCTCTTTAGGCCTTTTACTAAATATTGACTGGATTTTTCCTGGATCAAGTTAATCCATTTGCTTGAATTGGCTACCCCTCCTGACTGAAAACCATACAGTTAATGTTTTACTAAGTTTGATATCAGAAATCACATCATGAATAATCAAAGTTAATTTAATTGAAGAAAATGAGATCTTGCATTCTTATGATTCAACGAAATTAAGAGTTGTTCATTTTCTTGGCTCTGGCCAGTTGGCTTAGTGGTAAAGTGTTGGTCTGTGTGTGGGTGTCCTGGATTGGATTTCCGGTCAGAGCACAGAGGAGAAGCAACCATCCACTTCTCCACCCTTCCCTCTTCTCTGTCTCTTTCTCTCTTTTTCCCTCCCCCACAACTATGGCTCAACTGGCTCAAGCGAGTTGGTTTCAGGCACTATGAATGGCTTCATGGCCTCTACCTTAGATGCTAAAAAGAAAATGGCTCAGGATTCCAAAATGTCAGCGGAGTAGGCAGACGCACAAACTCCCAGCTCACACCACTAAACTGGATTACAAATTAATTAAGGAACAATCATCATGAAAACCCAACTTTGGACTAAAAGAACAGGTCTCAAAAAACAAGGAGCAAAGATGAAACCACAGCAATCATGGTAGAGGGTGCAGGGGTGTGATGGGGGCTCCCCTGCTTCCAGAAGCAAGGGGAGGTTGAGGCTCAGAGTCCAGAAGGGCTCTCATTACAAGGAGAGAGACCCTGAGAGATGGGGGCCCTCAGTCTCAGAACCAGAGACCCAGCCTAGAAATCCAGGGACTGGGGGAGACAGGCAGACAGCATTAAGAGAAGAGAAGAGCAAAGTTCTGTGTGTGGGAAGCGGCGGGGGTGCCTTAAAGGAACAGAGCAGAAAATATCACTCACAGACACTTGCCTGGGGCCCCAGTGGTGAGGAGGGCTAAGAGGACTGGCTTGTCTTCCATGAGGAAAGTGGGGAGAGCGAGACAGACCGTAATGGGCAGAGGAATGCCTGGGATGACCTGAGAAGCTGACTCATCTAGTGCGAAGGTGGCCATAGCTGGGAGAGGGGTTGATCCCTCCACACAGCACAAGCCTAAAATGGTTCCAGGTGATCCACTTCAAAAAGCTCTCCAGCTCCAATCAGTATGAAAGACACAGCTGAAAGCAGAAGTGTGGTGAAGGAGCAGTAACTCAAGTCTCCACAGAGATCAGAGATACACCTCCCACTACTGAAACTGAGAATGTGCCCAGCCCCCAGAGAGCAGCTGGCAGAATCTTCCTTCAGATTCTCAGAGGTCACATCCACCATGTTCCTGAATACAGTTTCAAAGAAGCCCCCCTGCATAGATCAGTAAACAAGCCTACTGCTGAGTTAAGTAAACTAAAAACAGACAAATCAAGACTTTAAAGCAGCTCTACTAGGTAATGAGACCACAACTGGAACAAGCCTGCAAGCCAGACACAGAAACAATGGGAAGAGAGAGAAACTTAAGTCATATGAATCAACAAGAAATATCCCCCAAAAAAGATTTGGATGAAACTAAAGTAATCAAATTATCAGATGCAGAGTATAAAATAATAATTGTTATGATGCTTAAGGATCTCAAAGCTACAATGGATGAACTTAATTAACACCTAAATAAAGACATTGTAAGCATCAAAAAGGACACGGATCATAAAAAAAAAAAACAGGCAGAAATGACAAATACAATATCAGAAATGAAGACTACACTAGAATAAATTAAAAGCAGGTTGGATGAAGCAGAGGATTGAATCAGTGACTTAGAGAACAAGTGAAAGCACAAAAGCAGAACAGCAAAAAGAAAAGAGGATACAAAAATCTAAGGAAACTTTAAGAGAGCTCTGTGACAACATGAAGAGAAACAATATCTGCATAATAGGGTTTCCTGAAGGGGAAGAGAAAGAACAAGGAATAGAGAACCTGACTGAAGAAATTATAGCTGAAAATTTCCCTACATTGATGCAGGAAAGAGTCACACAGGTTCAAGAACCTTATTAAAAAAGAACTCAAATAGACCCACACCAAGACACATCATAATCAGAATAACAAAGCTAAGAGATAAAGAAAAAATACTAAATGCTGCAAGGGAAAAACAGTCAATCACCTACAAAAAAATCCTCATAAGGATGACATTTGACTTTTCAACAGAAACACTTAAGGCCAGAAGGGAATGGCAAGAAATATTCAAAGTAATGCAGAACAGGAATCTACAACCAACACTTCTTTATGCAGCAAGGCTATCATTTAAAATTAAAGGAGAAATAAAAAGCTTCCCAGACAAAAAAAACTCAAAGAATTCATCACAACCAAACCAATGCTACAAGAAATGTTAAGGGGCCTGCTATAGACAGAACAAAGCGGGGGGGGGGGGAAATCTAGTAAAAGAGGAATGTAAATTTAAAGAAAAAATAGCAATAAACAACTACATATCAATAATAATCCTAAATGTAAATTAATTAAATGCTCAAATCAAAAGACATAGGGTAGCTGAATGGATAAGAAAACAGGACCCATATATACGCTGTCTACAAGAGACCCATCTCAGAACAAAAGATACACATAGACTGAAAGCAAAAGGATAGAAAAATATTTTATGCAAATAGAAATTTTTTAAAAAGCTGAGGTAGCAATACTTATATCTGATAAAATAGACTTTTTTAAAAAAGGCTACAGTAAGGGATAAAGAAAGTCACCACATAATGATAAAGGAAACAATCCAACAGGAAGAGATAACCATTATCAATATCTATGCACTTAAATATATAAAGCAGACTTTGATGGACACAAAGGGTGAGATCAACAGCAATATTGTAAGTAGGGGATTTCAATATCCCACTAACACCACTGGATAGATCTTCAAGAAAGAAAATTAACAAAGAAACAGCAGAATTAAGGGACACACTAGATCAACTAGATTTAATAGATATTTTCAGAACCTTTCACCCTAAAGCAGTAGAATATATATTCTTTTCAAGTGCGCATGGTACATTCTCTAAGATAGACCACATATTAGGGCATAAAATGAATCTCAACAAATTTAAGAAGAATGAAATCATATCAAGCATCTTCACTGATCACAACGGCATGAAACTAGAAATAAACTGCAATAGAAAAACTGAAAAACACTCAAACACTTGAAAACTAAACAGCACATTATTAAATAACAAATGGGTCAACAATGAGATCAAGGAAGAAATAAAAAATTTCCTTGAAACAAATGAAAATGAGCATACAACAACTCAAAATCTGTGGGACACAGCAAAAGCAGTCCTGAGAGGAAAGTTCATAGCATTATAGGCATACCTTAAGAAGCTAGAGAAAGCTCAAATAAACACTTTACCCTGCATCTAAAAGAACTAGAAAAAGAACAACAAGTAAAGCCTAGAGAAAGTAGAAGGAAGAAAATAATAAAGATCAGAGCAGAAATAAATGACATAGAGACTAAAAAATCAATACAGAGGATCAATGAGATCAAGAGTTGGTTCTTTAAAAAGGTAAAGATTGATGAATCCTTAGCCAGGCCCAACAAGAAAAAAAGGGAGAGGACTCAAATTAATAAAATTAGAAATGAGAATGGAGAAGTAACAACAGACATAGCAGAAGTACAAAGGATTGTAAGAAAATACTATGAAGAACTGTATGCCAAAAAATTAGACAACTTAGGTGAAATGGACAAATTCCTTGAAAATATAATCTTTCAAAAATCAATCTGGCCTGACCGGGCAGTGGCACAGTGGATAGAGTGTCGGACTGGGATGCCGAGGACCGAGGTTCGAGGCCCTGAGGACACCAGCTTGAGCACGGGCTCATCTGGTTTGAGCAAAAGCTCACCAGCTTGGACCCAAGGTCGCTGGCTCGAGCAGGGGGTTACTCGGTCTGCTGGAGGCCCGTGGTCAGGGCACATGTGAGAGAGCAATCAATGAACAAATAAGGTGTCACAATGTGCAATGAAAAACTAATGATTGATGCTTCTCATCTCTCTGTTCCTGTCTGTCTGTCCCTGTCTATCCCTCTCTCTGACTCTCTCTCAGTCACTGTAGAAAAAAAAAATCAATCTGGAAGAATCAGAAAACCTAAATAAATCGATTATAACAAATGAGATCAAAACAGTTAACAAAAAACTTTTAACAAACAAAAGCCCTGGGCCAGATGGCTTCACAGTTGAATTCTACCAAAAATTCAAAGAAGAACTAACTCCTATTCTTCTCAAGCTATTTCAAAAAATTCAAAATGAGGAAAAACTTCCAAGCCCCTTTTATGAGTGGAGCATAATTCTGATTCCAAAACCAGGCAAAAACAACACAAAGAAAGATAAGTATAGGCCAATATCCCTGATGAATTGAGATGCTAAAATTCTCAACGAAATATTAGCAAACTGGATCCAGCAATACATAAAAAAAATCATACATCGTGATCAAGTGGGATTTATTCTGGAGAGGCAAGCCTGATACAATATTTACAAATCAATCAATGTGATTCATCACATAAACAAAAGGACAAAAACCACATGATAATATCAATAGATACAGAAAAAGCATTTGATAAAATATAGCACCCATTTATGATCAAAACTCTCAGCAAAGTGGGAATACAGAGAACATACTTCAACATGATAAAGGACATGTATGACAACCTCACAGCCAACATTACACTCAATGGGCAAAAATTAAAAGCAATCTCCTTAAGATCAGGAACAAGGTAGGGGTGCCTCCTTTCATCATTCTTATTTAACATAGTTCTGGAAGTCCTAGCCACAGCAATAAGACAAGAAAAAGAAATAAAAGGCATCCAAATTGGAAAAGAAGTAAAATTATCATTATTTGCAGATGATAAGATACTTTACATAGAAAACCCTAAAGTTTCAGTCAAAACACTACTGGATCTGATAAATGAATTCAGCAAGGTGGCAGGATATAAAGTTAATACTCAGAAATCAGAGGCATTTTTATACACCAACAATAAACTATCAGAAAGAGAAATTAAGGAAACAATACCCTTCATTGCAATCCCCTTTTGTTGCAATGCAACAAAAAAATAAAGTACCTAGGAGTATATTTAACCAGGGAGATTAAAGACTTGTACTAGGAAAATTATAAAACATTGATTTAAAAAAAGTCAAAGAAGTTACAAACAAGTGGAAACATATACCATGTTTATGGTTAGGAAGAATAAACATCATTAAAATGTCTATATTACCCAAAGCAATTTATAAATTCAATGCAATAACAATTAAAATACTAATGACATACTTCAAAGATATAGAACACATATTCCAAAAATTTATATGGAACCAAAAAAGAACACAAATAGCCTCAGCAATCTTGAAAAAGAAGAATGAAGTGGGAGGTATCCTGTGAGACAGAGTACTGAACTGGGAGTCCAGGGACCTGGGTTCAAATGCTGACCTTCTGTTCCTACCTTTCGTTCAATGCATAACAGCATTTCCCAAATTTCAGCCACCTGTGAACTTTCTCCTTGGTTTCTTCCAAATCCATGCAGTATGTGCTGTTACTCAAAACTCTGCCAATATCCTCAGTTATATGATTTTAGCATCATCTTAAGTCACAAATGACCATAAAATCATAAATTCATGTAACCACTCAAGAGTTAAACATCCAATAAAGTGGGTAGTATCATACTTCTGGACGTCTGGACTACAAGGCCACTGTACTCAAAACAGCTTGGTACTGGCATATGAACAGGTTTATAAATCAGTGGAACAGAACGGAGAACCCAGAAATAAACCCACACTCTTATGAATAACTGATATTTGACAAAGGAGGTAAGAGTGCACAGTAGAGTAAAGGCAGTCTCTTTAACAAATGATGTTGGGAAAATTGGAGAGCTACCTGCAAAAAAAAATGAAACTAGACCACCAACTCACACCAGTCACAAAAATAAATTCAAAATGAATAAAAGACTTAAATGTAAATCATGAAACCATAAGCATCCTAGGCCTGGCCGGTTGGCTCAGTGGTAGAGCATCAGCCTGGCATGCAGGAGTCCCAGGTTCAATTCCTGGCCAGGGCACACAAGAGAAGCACCCATCTGCTTCTCCACCCCTCCCCCTCTCCTTCCTCTCTGTCTCTCTCTTCCCCTCCAGCAGCCAAGGCTCCATTGGAACAAAGTTGGCCCAGGCATTGAGGATGTCTCCATGGCCTCTGCCTCAGGCACTAGAATGGCCCTGGTTGCAACAGAGCAATGCCCCAGATGAGCAGAGCATCGCCCCCTGGTGGGCATGCTGAGTGGATCCCGGTCGGGCGCATGCAGGAGTCTGACTGCCTCCCTGTTTCCAACTTCAGAAAAATACAAAAAAATAAAAAAGAAACCTTAAGCATCCTAGAGGAAAACATAGGCAATAAGCTCTTCGATATCACTCACAGCAATATATTTGCTGATTTATCTCCACGTGCAAGGGAAATAAAGGACAGGATAAACAAATAGACTACATCAAACTAAAAAGATTTGCACAGCTAAAGACAATATGAACAAAATAAAAAGGCAAACTACACAATGGGAGAACATATTAGACAATACATCTGATAAGGGGTTAATAATCAAAATTTATAAAGAATTTGTAAAACTCAACACCAGGAAGATAAACAATCCAATCAAAAAATGGGCAAAAGAAATAAATAGACACTTCTCCAAAGGGGACATACAGATGGCCAAAAGGCAGATGAAAAAAATGCTCAACATTACTAATCATTAGAGAAATGCACATTAAAACCACAATGAGAGGTCATCTCACACCAGTCAGAATGGTCCTCATCAACAAAACAACATATAAGTGTTGGCGAGGATGTGGAGAAAAGGGAACCCTCCTGCACTGCTGGTGGGAATGCAGACTGGTGCAGCCATTGTGGAAAATAGTATGGAGATTCCTCAAAAAATTAAAAATGGAACAGCCTTTGACCCAGCCATTCCACTTTTAGGAATATATCCCAAGAACACGACATCAATAATTCAAAAGGAGAAATGCACCCCCATGTTTCTGGCAACATTGTTTATAATAGCCAAGATCTGGAAACAGCCCAAGTGTCCATCAGTGGATGAGTGGATAAAAAGAGGTGGTACATATACACAATGGAATACTATGGGGCCATGAAAAAGAAGAAAATATTACTTTTTGTGACAACATGGATGGACTCGGAAACTATTATGTTAAGCGAAATAAGCCAGGCAAAGAAAGAAAAATATCATATGACCTCACTCATTTGAGAAATCAGACGAACAATATGAACTGAGGAACAGAATAGAGACAGAGGCGGGATCAAAGGATTCAGAGGGAAAGCGGACAGAGGGAAAGGGGATGATAAGATGGGATGAGAGCAGAAAAGCAAATCCTCGAGGGAAGGGGGGAGGGCGTTACAGAGAGGGGGACAAGGAGGATGTAGTGGGGAACACAGGGAAGGGGAGAATGTATTTGGAGGGACACCAGAATCTATGTAAACATAATAAATTAAAATAAATTTAAATTTAAAAAACATTAAAAAAATAAGAAAGAGGCCTGCCCTGTGGTGGCGCAGTGGATAAAGCGTCTGACCTGGAACACTGAGGTTGCCGGTTCAATACCCTGCACTTACCTGGTCTAAAGCACATATGGAAGTTGAAGCTTCCTGCTCCTCCCCCTTTTATTTCTCTCTCTCTCTCTCTCTCTCTCTCTCTCTCTCTCTCCTTTCTAAAATTAATAAATAAAAAAAATAAGAAAGAAAATGGCTCAGTTGCTGAGCAATGGAGCAAAGCCCCTGACAGGCAGAGCATTGCCCCCTACTGGATCCCAGTCAGGACACATGCAGGAGACTGTCCCTCTGCCTCCCCTCCTCTCACTAAAATAAAATTTAAAAAAGAAAGGAATTTGTTCATTTTCTCACTTTCTCACCCAATCCAAAACATTGACATTGAGGCCATTTATCAAAGTCACTTTAAATCGATTGTTAGTTACTTTAACAATCTAGTAAGTTTAGCCTCTATCTAAGACAGAAGAAGTACAAAAATGTTGTTAACCCCCAAGGTCCTGAATCTGGAAAAACCCCAGTGTGTCTCTGCTAACTGGGGGTTGCAGTGAGAAACTAGTTGTGTCCTCTATACCTGTACAGGGCTGGTGGGCTTCCACAGATGCACAATCATGGCAGGATCGAGGTGGTGATGGACTTATCATCCTATAAAGACAAGAAAATCACATAATGATCATGTCTTCCCTTGTGACTCCTTTACTTCACAGCCCAAAGTTAGAAGCAGGTTTCTCCAGGTGGTTTGAGGTTATAGGGGCAATACTGGATATCTTCAAACTAGCAGTTTAGTGACAAGAGTTGGCATGAGGTCACTGTCCCTGAATTTTGTCTAGCAAGAGGAAAATCTTAAATTTTCTCAACTAAGGCTTCTTCCAAAGGGACAGTGATCTGGCTGTGACACCAGCCACCTCCACCAAGCAGAAAGGCTATACTGAGGTGTTGCTGTTTTCATTGTAGTCTCTTTTCTATGGGCCATCACTCCACCCCAACACTTCTCAGTTTCACCCACAAAGACACTGCAAGCCCTGACAGGGATATGTGTTATGTTATTTGCTCTGCCATGTTGGAAATTTTGCATTAAGTCACACAGTTTCAACCTATCACATTTATAACCAATACCATAAATCTGCAGCACAGTCCACTGGCACTGATAGTTAAGTCTGTGTTCATAGACTAGATCATAATAACTAGAGCAAAGATAACTGTCCCACATGAGGATCAAGTACTTGTTACTTGGTTCTGGACTTGTCAACATGATATTATAACTATTTGAGTTAGCCAGCAAAAGATATTATATCTATATAAATAAAAATATAAATGTTCAAAATCTTAAATCTTCGAAAGTTCTTCACTGATTGCTTTGAAATTTTGACACAATGTTGCATTTGAATACATGCATTTTTATTTTTTATATACCTACTATTATATAGATGTCACACTTGTGACAGGTAAAAACATGCTTTTTTGGAAAACAACAACATCTGTTGGACGTAAAAGCAACACATGCTATACTAAATATTTTACGATTCCATTTCAATGTTATGGGAGAAATATAAATCGCACATGGCTGAAGATATTTTCTGTCGAATATGCAAAGAAAATTCAAATATAAACATGGATTTCACAGCAGAAATCTACAATGAAGCGTTGATAATGATTGAAGATTTGTGCTTAGAAATCACGAACAAAGTTCTCAATCAATTGGGAATGCCATTACCGAATCAATCTGCTGCTGCTTCATTTGATGTAGAATTACATCGTGAACAAAATTACAACATGGGTGATCTTTTGTCATATGTGCAATCAAATATTCCTAAGCTAACGCTTGAGCAAAAAGGCATTTGCGATCAAATAATGCAAACTGTCAATAACGGGGTTGGAGAAATCTTCTTCTTAGATGTGCCAGGAGGAACTGGTAAAATGTTCCTAATTAGATTGATTCTGTCAGCGATTCGATTCCAAAATGACATAGCCTTAGCTCTTGCATCGTCCAGAATAGCTGCAACATTGCTACCAGGTGGAAGAACTGCTCATTCCACTTTGAAATTGCCATTAAACATCCAATTCATTGAAACTCCCACATGCAACATTTCCAAAGCATCCTGCAAGGAAAAAATATTGCAGAAATGCAAACTTATTGTTTGGGATGAATGCACAAAAAATCTTTCGAGGCTCTTGATCCATCATTGCAAGATTTGCATGGAAAAATCAGACCATTTGGGAATGCATTAATATTGCTTGCAGGAGATTTCAGGCAAACATTACCTGTAATTCCTCTATCGACACCAGCAAATGAAATAAATGGTTCCTGAAATACTTTACTTTGTGGTGACACATAAAGACATTAAAATTAACTACAAATATGCGTGTTCAGCTGCAAAACAATCGATCAGCTGAGATATTCTCACATCAATTGCTGGCAATTGGGAACGGAAAAGTGCCGGTTGATCTGACCTCAGGACGAGTTTCATTGCCTCATAACTTCTGCAATTTAGTGACATCAAAAGAAGAATTGGTTGCAAAAGTATTTTCCAATATTCAAACCAATTATAAGAATCATGATTGGCTGAGTAAATGAGCTATTCTTGCGGCCAAGAACGAAGACGTCTACGAACTTAACAGTACTTTTCAGCCTAACATTCAAAGCGAGGCAGTCACCTACAAGTCTGTCAACACTGTTATGGAAGCAGATGAAGCGGTTAATTATCCAACAGAATTTTTGAATTCACTCGATCTGCCAGGGATGCCACTGCACGTACTGCAATTGAAAATCAGCGTGCCAATTATCATGTTGCAAAATATCAACCAGCCAAAGCTTTGCAACGACACACAACTTGCAGTAAAAAAAATTAATGAGCAACAATCTTGACAAGACCTTTCAAAGGTGAAGATGTCCTCATTCCTCGCACTCCTATGATTCCAACAGATATGCCATTTCAATTTAAGAGATTGCAGTTCCCAATTTGGTTAGCCTTTGTAATCACCATCAACAAAGCTCAGGGCCAAGTTTTAGAATTGTGTGGTTTAGATCTAGACACAGATTGCTTCTCACATGGACAATTATATGTTGCGTGTTCTAAAGTCGGCAAACCAATCTCTATATCTGCACAGACAATGGAACAACAAAAAATATTGTATACCCACAAGCATTGTGAAATTAAACATATCAGAAATGTGCGCTTTCTCTTTTCTTTCTTTTCCATTTAACCAGACTGAGCCACAGCAACACGTAGCCAGGTACAGCTAGTATATACCTGTGTGTGTGTGTGTGTGTGTGTGTGTGTGTGTGTGTGTGTAGTATATACATATATATATGTATATATATATTTGATGTTTTCTGTCTTGTCTTTACTTTCTCCATTCTAGACTACTAAGGTCAGCAAACTTTCTGTGAAAGGTCAGATAGTAACTAGTTTTAGCTTTGAGGGTTATCTAGGTTCTATTGCAACTACTCAGTCTGCCTTGTAGCATAAAAGGAACCCTAAGCAATATGTAGACAAATAAGCCTGACTGTGAGCCAATAAAACTTTATTAACAAAACAAGTGAAGAAACAGATTTGGCCATAGTTGGATGATCCTGGTCTAAACCAAAGGGTTGGTGAGGGCAGAAAATTATCTTTTCTTGGAGCCCTTGCATTCAGTGGATATTCAAATCTGGAAATTAAATTAATAAAAATAAATTTCAAAGGGTCAGAAAACTATTCTGGATCAGTCATCATACCAAACGTTTTACACCTGTCAATGGTGGTACAAAGTAACTCAGTAGAGAAGCATTTGCTGAATAATGAAACTCAACTTTCTTTCATACTGAAGATCAATCTCTGCCTTTTATTCTTGACCAATCCACTGGATTATCTTCCGGGCATTTATTCTTGGTTTAAAACATCATTAAATGATGCATTAAACTTAGGCTGTGGCCCTGAATATATTTGTTCCTTTAAAAAGTGCTCCAAGTGGAGCCTGCCCAGGTGGTGGTGCAGTGGATAGAGCGTCGGACTGGGATGCGGAAGGACCCAGGTTTGAGACCCCGAGGTCGCCAGCTTGAGCACAGGCTCATCTGGCTTGAGGAAAGAGCTCACCAGCTTGGACCCAAGGTCGCTGGCTCAGCAGGGGGTTACTCGGTCTGCTGAAGGCCCGCGGTCAAGGCACATGTGAGAAAGCAATCAATGAACAACTAAGAAGTCGCAATGTGCAATGAGAAACTGATGATTGATGCTTCTCATCTCTCTCCGTTCCTGTCTGTCTGTCCCTGTCTATCTCTGCCTCTGTAAAAAAAAAAAAAAAGTGCTCCAAGTGGAAACAGGGGTGTTGAAGAGCTGTTTCTTTTTTACGCGTTCTCGCTCACATGTTGTTTTAATTTTTCTGTTTCATCAAGGCAGGTAGGCTGTCATCTGGTTGGTTTTTGACAGCTTTCAGTGGTTTTAGCTGAAACTTTGGCAGTTGATTTTTTAATGAAGGCAGCCAATGTTTTGAAAAAATTCAACCCTTCATCCCTAGAGAAATTATTGAGTTTCTAGAACTTGTTTTCAGACCAACTTTTCCCAGAAAGGATTCATATCTTCCCTTCTCTTTCAGGAATTCTCCCCTTTTGCAGTCAATGTCAACTGTCAGAGCTGATCGCTTACTGGCTATGAAGGAGGTTTTTAACTTTTAGAACAAAGTAAGCAACATGACATTGCAAATTAGCCTTATAAAATGATAAGCATAGTATTTTTAAAGGCATTTCTACAATATTTCCCATCATAAGATGCCCAGATGGCAAACTAAAGGAAATAAAAATTATCATTACCTGAAATAAATTATTTTTCCTTTGGTTAGAGAAATGTCAGTGTTAAGGGTTTAAACCCACAATTTGTCATAAATAGAGGCCTATATAGTTTCCCCACCACACTTAATGTTTTTTGTGTTTTTCTAGCTCTAATGAAGTATGATTAACAAATAAAAGTTGTATATATTAAGGTGAATAAAGTGATGATTTCATATAGATATTGGGGAACAGTTATCACTATCGACCTAATTAACATCCATACCTCACAAATTAGCCCCTTTCAGTGGTGAAGACACTTATAATTGTCTCTCTTAACAAATTTCAAGTATGTAATACATTATTATTAACTATAGTCACCATGCTCTCTTGAACTCCTTTATTTTTTAAATGAAATCTCTGTCTTTTGACCAACACTTCCTCATTTGTGCCATGCCACCTCATCCCCAACCCCTAGTGACCACCATTCTACTCTTTGTTTCTATGAGTTTGAAATTTTTAGACTCCACAAGCAGAAGCCTATGTAATTTCTTAACCAAAAAGAATCTCAATATTCAACTGAGAAAAATGTACCTAACTTCTATTCCTCTCTCTTACATATCTTTTTTTAAAGTATTACAATAGGCCCTGGCCAGTTGGCTCAGCAGTACAGCGTCAGCCAGTGTGCAGAAGTCCTGGGTTTAATTTCTGACCAGGGCACACAGGAGAAACACCCATCTGCTTCTCCACCCTTCCCCTCTTCTTCCTCTCTATCTCTCTCTTCCCCTCCTGCAGCCAAGGCTCCATTGGAGCAAAAGTTGGCCAAGGCACTAAGGACGGCTCCATGACCTCCACTTCAGGCGCTAGAATGGCTCCAGCTGGAATGGAGCAAAGCCCCAGATGGGCAGAGCATAGCCCCCTGGTGGGTACGCCGGGTGAATCCTGGTTGAGCACATGTGGGAGTCTGTCTGACTGCCTCCCTGCTTCTAACTTTGGAAAAATACAAACAAACAAAAAAGTATTACAATAACATCTCTCTTTAAAAAAATTTTATATAGAGAGTTCAGAAAATGAGCACTGGGAAAACTACCACTGCCTTAAGAAATAAAGAAAAGAAAAAGAAAAGAGAAAGAAAGAAAGAAAGAAAGAAAGAAAGAAAGAAAGAAAGAAAGAAAGAGAAGAAAGAAAGAAAGAAAGAAAGAAAGAAAGAAAGAAAGAAAGAAAGAAAGAAAGAAAGAAAGAAAGAAAGAAAGAAAGAAGGGAGGGAGGGAGGGAGGAAGGGAGGGAGGAGAGAGAGAGAGATAGAGAAAGGGGGAGAGAGAGAGAGAGAGAGAGAGAGAGAAAGAAAAACAAAAAGTAGGTTGTAGCTAACTTATTCTATACTTGAACCCAGATAACGGAGCTCTTAAAATCAGCTGGTCAGCTTTTAAAGCATACAGACAACTGTGCCCCACTACAGGGTCAGGCTAAGGAATCTACTGGCTTTGCTTGGTTACTCTCAAGGTGACCCTGGTGGCATTTCAGATGGAAAACCCCTCTACCAGAAGACTTTTTCCCAGCAAGATTCTGCATCTGGTCAGCACTTAATGATGATTTTAAAGGTCCCAGATCTCTTTTCTCAACAGTGGGAAGATTTTCTTTCCATCCTTTTGATCTTCACCAAAAGTTAGGTGCCAGCCACAAAATCCCCTTTACTCTTGCTCTAAGCCCAGCATCAGTTTTAACAACCACAGAACCTCTTTCAGTCTGTAGCTGTTCCAGTCTTTGAAAACAGAGGCTGGCGTTCCACAGAGAAGTGTATTTTTCACAAAGCCTCAAAATAAAGTGACTGTTTCTAGTTCTGATTGAAGATAAACCATGTGTCAGGTTAAACATCTCCTGCTTTGATTACACACATCAGTATGTAAAAATATTTACAAAACCTAAGTATGGAATGCAATGCAACAATATGAAATTGCACCACACTTGTGAAATTCAGACAGATGAGCACTAATGACTAAAAGGGAGCAAAGCAACAACAAGTATTTACTGAGTATCTGTATGTGCTAGACATTGAGGAGATGAACAAAAACTTGTAGTAATGGTTGGTTTTTCTTTTCTCTTGCTGAGATTTTAAAGAATTTTGTTGTTGCAGATTCAACAAAATTGTTGACCTGGGTTCTAGATTGTATATAGCTGATTGTATGTAGTTATGTACTTGTTCATCAGGTTTCCAACAATGAATTTCTCTTCAGCATGTGCTCTTATTCTCCTTGGCTTAGCTTACAGGTGAGTTTAAATACTGAGCTCACTTAGAAAGTTAATGCAACTTTTCTGAGTAATATCTCTCATTCTTCAACAGGCTCATTCTCAAAGCAGTGACAAGGTTTACTGAGGGAGAATGAAAATTCGCCAGGCCTATTGAGACCTGGCTCAGATCTGGGCACAGCTTCGCCTCTGTACTCTACCAGCCAATGCAAGTTATAAGCCCGGCTCAGATTCAAGCAGTAGTGAATAGCCACTATTTAAGCTGTGAAGAATTTCAAAGTCACAGTGGGTATGGATACAGGGAGAGCTGGAGAATTGGGGTCCTTTCTGCAATCAGTGTATGATAAAGCAAAATCCATATTTTCCTGCTACTATCTGTTTCTGTTTCCTTGCCTTAGAAAAAGAGAATCAGAGATCCATCGAAAGGGAATTGAGTGGTTATGCTCTCAAATTCTTTGACTTACGAGAATGGAACCTGAGGCACCAAGAGGCTTTCTGACTCATGTTCACATAGCTAAATAGTTACAAAGCCAACATAAAAAAAATAGATTTTCCACATCTGGAACTGTGCCTTTCCATCATACCATGCCACTGGTTCCATAGGGTGTTCAGTCTCTTTCAGTCTAATATGTAGTAATAAATTTTGCTCAGGATGCATTTTTTTAAAACAGTATTTAGGCCCTGGCCGGTTGACTCAGCGGTAGAGCGTCGGCCTAGCGTGTGGAGGACCCGGGTTCGATTCCCGGCCAGGGCACACAGGAGAAGCGCCCATTTGCTTCTCCACCCCTCCGCCCCCGGCCAGGGCACACAGGAGAAGCGCCCATTTGCTTCTCCACCCCTCCGCCGCGCCTTCCTCTCTGTCTCTCTCTTCCCCTCCCGCAGCCAAGGCTCCATTGGAGCAAAGATGGCCCGGGCGCTGGGGATGGCTCTGTGGCCTCCGCCCCAGGCGCTAGAGTGGCTCTGGTCGCAACATGGCGACGCCCAGGATGGGCAGAGCATCGCCCCCTGGTGGGCAGAGCGTCGCCCCATGGTGGGCGTGCCGGGTGGATCCCGGTCGGGCGCATGCGGGAGTCTGTCTAACTGTCTCTCCCTGTTTCCAGCTTCAGAAATATAAAAATAAAATAAAATAAAAAAAAAATAAAACAGTATTTAAAATTTAGTAGATTTTTAATGTAAATAATCAAGTCTTCACTTACAAGAAATATAAACACAAAGCAATTTTTTACAAATAATTCTTTCTATTCATTATTATCCACCATTATTTGGCAAGAAATATAATTGTGATTAAACACAGTGACTATAAGCTATTGAAGGAAAATTATATAAATGACTTTATCGATACTTATAAGTTGGACTCAGTGTCACTGAATTAACAATTCTTAAAAGAACATAAACCATTCTAATCAGTTATTTAAGAAGGTTTCTAGAAAAACTTTCTGCCTCATAAAAATTGCTTTCATGCTATTAGACTTTTTCAGTGTTCTAGTTTATTTTGCTTTATTAGTAACTAAGAAACTCTTAATTACGAGTGAAATTAAGCTAATAGATGATGACAACTGTCAACCTGACTTCTTATATATGGAAAACTAACTTAAGAATATAGAATTTTAGTCTTTGCTACTTGAAGTGCATTTTACTATAATTCATGATCAAAATTTATAAACAGGGTTTAGTAAAAATGAAATATATATGGAATAGTTTTCTAACTAAAAAATGTGAAACTAATAACTACACTGTAAACTCAGGGAAATGGTTAAATAAATTCTGGATCTTCCATTAAAAAATAATAACAAATCAATGATAAGAAAAATTGCTCTAAAGGTAGTCAAAATCAAAAAAAGAAAGATGAAAGAAAGAAAAAGAGAAAATGCATACACATGGCACAATTCCAATTTGTAAAATATATATAATAAAAATACCAAAAAGATTCATAACAAAATATGAACAGTAGTTTTTTGCCTTGAGTGAAAGGACTAACAAATTGATTTAATTGATCACTTATATTTTCTTCCTATACTTATATGTGTTTTTAAATCAAATCAAAATAAGTAAAAATAGCCTGACCAGGGGGTGGCGCAGTGGATAGAGCATCGGACTGGGATGGGGAAGGACCCAGGTTCGAGACCCTGGGGTTGCCAGCTTGAGCGCAGGCTCATCTGGCTTGAGCAAAAAAAAGTCACTAGCATAAACCCAAGGTCACTGGCTTGAGTGGGGGGTTACTCAGTCTGCTGAGGGCCCACGGTCATGGCACATATGAGAAAGCAATCAATGAACAACTACACTGTCGCAACAAAAAACTGATGATTGATGCTTCTCATCTCTCTCCGTTCCTGTCTGTCTGTCCCTATCTATCCCTCTATCTGACTCTCTCTCGGTCCCTGTAAAAAAAAATTTAAAAAAAAAATTTTAATTGTTTTAAAAAAATAAGTAAAAATACATATATTATTTAAAAGGTTAATAGTTAAAGAACAAGGAAGAAAACTAAGCTGCAAGATTAAAGTGATTGCAAACATTTAAAATGAGTCCTGAGCCCTGGCCGGGTTGGCTCAGCGGTAGAGCGTCGGCCTAGCGTGCGGAGGACCCGGGTTCGATTCCCGGCCAGGGCACACAGGAGAAGCGCCCATTTGCTTCTCCACCCCTCCGCCGCGCTTTCCTCTCTGTCTCTCTCTTCCCCTCCCGCAGCCAAGGCTCCATTGGAGCAAGGATGGCCCGGGCGCTGGGGATGGCTCTGTGGCCTCTGCCCCAGGCGCTAGAGTGGCTCTGGTCGCAACATGGCGACGCCCAGGATGGGCAGAGCATCGCCCCCTGGTGGGCAGAGCGTCGCCCCTGGTGGGCGTGCCGGGTGGATCCCGGTCGGGCGCATGCGGGAGTCTGTCTGACTGTCTCTCCCTGTTTCCAGCTTCAGAAAAATGAAAAAAGAAAAAAATAATAATAATAATAATAATAAATAAATAAATAAATAAAATGAGTCCTGAAACCATAAAATTGGAATGCATGATTCAACAATCTCATTTCACAGATAAGCTGATTCATGCCCAGAAAGATTAAATGAATAAGTTACCCAATTATATACAGTCCAATTCAGCATCAAGACTCACAATCTAGCCATGCTCTCTCTATTTTAACATTCTGCCTCTCTAAAAAGTACTAAAAGCAAGAATAAAGTAACATACTGTGAGTTAATACACACTAACTATAATACTAGGTTTCTTTACTGTGTGATTGTCTTGCTCACCTTCTCTCATTTATGACTCCATCTCTAGAAAATGTAATAGCTATAGTAAAACATTCTTACTTTCTCAGATTTGCATATGGGCAAAATTTTTATATATTTAAAATTATTCCTTATTTTATTATGCTGACCTCATTTCAGACATTTCCCCTCTGAATAACAAACCACAATTTGCTTCAGTAGTCTTAGTTTAGGAAGAGAGAGTAATACATTAAGATAAGAACTGAGATGCCCTGGCCGGTTGGCTCAGCGGTAGAGCGTCGGCCTAGCGTGCGGAGGACCCGGGTTCGATTCCCGGCCAGGGCACACAGGAGAAGCGCCCATTTTGCTTCTCCACCCCTCCGCCGCGCTTTCCTCTCTGTCTCTCTCTTCCCCTCCCGCAGCCAAGGCTCCATTGGAGCAAAGATGGCCCAGGCGCTGGGGATGGCTCTGTGGCCTCTGCCTCAGGCGCTAGAGTGGCTCTGGTCGCAACATGGCGACGCCCAGGATGGGCAGAGCATCGACCCCTGGTGGGCAGAGCGTAGCCCCTGGTGGGCGTGCCGGGTGGATCCCGGTCGGCCGCATGCGGGAGTCTGTCAGACTGTCTCTCCCTGTTTCCAGCTTCAGAAAAATGAAAAAAAAAAAAAAAAAAAAGAACTGAGACATCTATTCCTTATTTATCTATAAATGAAAGACAGTAGCACTTTGGGAGAAGAGGCTAACACTTAAGAGTGAATTTTTAGGTTGTTGAGATAAAAAGTGGCATATGACATAGTGCCTAATTTCAAAGAGTTTATGATAGAGTCAGAGACAGATATCCTGGGTGGAGCAAAAGTAAGTTTACAGTTGTTAGTATGGAAACTAATACAATAATTAATAAATAAGCCTGTGTTTCATGTACTCACAACTGTAAACTTACTTTTGTACCGCCCTGTACAAGCAACTAAAAGCAATACAGGGTGTAGTTACTATAGAAAATGTCTTTACAAGCTTAAAAGAGGGGCTAGTCATTTCTATGCTGGAGATAGAAGGTAAATCTGTTAGGAAAATATTTTTAAAGTTAAATCTGGAGCTGAAAATTCTTCAATAAAGTTCAGGTTATTTAAAAAACAACAACAAGAAATCAAGTCAAATGATCTTACCATCCAAACCACTCTTCTATCTGTTAAGAAAACAGATAGCATGAGTTATTTCATAGAAGAATGTTTGACTGAAAACAACTTTCAATTATTTTATCTGATCTCCAAAATTTTATAAACATAGATGCTTGTGAATTTAAATAAATATGATCAGAAGTATTGTGGTAGGATCAAAAGTATTATTATAGAGTCAATACCTATACCTGCAAGAATAAGATAGTGTATTAGTTGGAAAAATACTAGCAGCTATAACAAATACACCCCAATTCTCTTAACACAATAAAAGTTTATTTTGTGTTCAGGTAAAGGTCCATTGTGCATGTACCTGGATTAAGGTGGCTTTCCTCCAGTTGATGACTGTTGAAAGTTTAAATAAACTACTCATAACATTGCCGCAGCATCCATTTCATGTGGCTAAGTGGCCTGCGGTGGCATTGAACTGACACTAGTCTCTCCCTATAGCACATGCCCTAGTTGTTTGTTTTTCAATTGCTGGCCCATGGACCGGTCTGCCAGAAATTTTGTTTCTGTCCACAAAAGAGTTAACCACTGTGATGTTGTATGAAGATTATACACCCAATGATCTTGGTCAAATTCACTAATGCTCAGGGTGATTTCTGCCTTAGCAGTCTCCAAAATAATTCTCCTATTTTCACCAGTCCCCAAGTATAAAAAGGTTGAAAAGTACTGCCCTAGATAACAGACCACAGTATCACAAGTAAATGTTAGTTCCTGATATGATCCTAAAATTGCCCTGTGATAAGCATTCTCCCCCACTCTTTTGATTTGATTTGATGAATTGGGCCTTAGTCTGGGACCCTAGTAAAGGCATGCACCCCAAACCCTGCTGCTTTCTGTACCTGAATCCTGCCTTGACCTCCTTGAAAGGCAATTGAGTGTGCCACGTACCTCCTCCAGGTCTTGTGAGTAACGAACTTCTCTATTTCTATTCCCCGTGGTCTTTTTTTTTTTTTTTTACGGGGACAGAGAGAGAGTCAGAGAGAGGGATAGACAGGGACAGACAGAAATGGAGAGAGATGAGAAGCATCAATCATCAGTTTTTCGTTGCGAGACCTTAGTTATTCATTGATTGCCTTCTCATATGTGCCTTGACCGCAGGCCTTCAGCAGACTGAGTAACCCCCTGCTCGAGCAATTGACCTTGGGTCCAATCTGGTGAGCTTTTGCTCAAACCAGATGAGCCCACGCTCAAGCTGGTGACCTCGGGGGCTCGAACCCGGGTTCTCTGCATCCCAGTCCAACGCTCTATCCACTGTGCCACCGCCTGGTCAGGCTCCCATGGTCTTTGGTTGAATTGGGCTCACCGGCTGGTATCCCAGGGCTCTACTTATCAAATGTTAATTTAACAAAGATTCAGGGATATAGGCTCTCCTCCTTTTTTCTCTGGTACTTTCTGGAAGTCTGCAGTCCTCTTCTGTCAGCTAGTGGATGATGAAAGATCCAAAAGAGAAGGTATGTCACTTCCTTTTTTTTCAATTACAGTTTACATTCTATATTATTCTGTATTAGTTTCAGGTGTGCAGCATAGTGGTTAGATAATTATATACTTTACAAAGTAGTCGCCCTGATAAATCTAGTACCTACCTGGCCTGATACATAGTTATTACAATATTATTGACTATATTTTCTATGCTGTAATTTATATCCCTGCGACTATTTTGTAACTTCCTAACCTCCTTATCCCAGAAATAAAATAACTCATGCCTCCTATTATCTACCAACAGGAACTAATGACATAGTCTCACTTATACTTGTGAGGGCTGGTGGGACAGCTGCTTTCCAACAACAACTCAATACTATGAAGGGTGGAGCAAAAGTCTTTGATGAACAGCTAGCCCTTCCTGCCATAGATTTTTGTGGGGAAATTAGAGTGGTGACTTTTTTTCTTTTTATCATATTTTTAAAAATGCCTAGTTGGAGATCAAATTGATGACTCTCTCTGAGTATTAACAAAACTTGGTCTTCACAATTACCTCTCTTCAAATCTTATATTTCCTACACAGATGTATATGCTTTCAAAACTAGAATCCCTCCTAGCCATTAATGCAAATAAATTATGCTTACATTTTGTTTCTTAGAACTACTTCCTAGTTGAAACTACCCTGCATGAAACTATTTGGCATATGACCAAATTGACACCTTTTAGGGTTATTCATTCATTTAACAAACATTCAAAACTCATTTACCATGTTCTAGGACACACACTTATTCAGGAGAGAAAGACAAGAGAAGATCTCCCAGATCCTTATAAACAAGCTGAATTCTGTAATTAATATAAACTGAGATTCTAGGGGGTAACTAAAACAATATATTAAAACAATCCGTTGCAGGAATATTTTTTTTTGTATTCTTCTGAAGTGAGAAGCAGGGAGGCAGAGAGACAGACTACCACATGCACCCAACCAGGATCCACCTGGCATGCCCACTAGGGGGCAATGCTCTGCCCATCTGGGGCATTGCAACCGGAGCCATTCTAGCACCTAATGTAGAGGCCAATGAGCCATCCTTAGTTCCTGGGCCAACTTTGCTCCAATGGAGCCTTGGCTGCAGAAGGGGAAGAGAGAGATAAAGAGAAAGGAGAGATGGAAGGGTGGAGAGGCAGATGGGTGCCTCTCTTGTGTGCCCTGGCCAGGAATTAAACCCGGGACTTCTACATGCCATGCCGACACTCTACCACTGAGCCAACTGGCTAAGGCCTATTTTTATTATTTTTTGACAGAGACAGAGAGAGGGACAGATAGGGACAGACAGACAGGAAGGGAGGTGAGAAGCATCACTTCTTTGTTGCAGCTCCTTAGTTGTTCACTGATTGCTTTCTCATATGTGCCTTGGCCGGGGGGCTACAGCAGAGTAAGTGACCCCTTGCTCAAGCCAGTGACCTTTGACTCAAGCCACCAACCTTTGGGCTCAAGCCAGTGACCATAGAGTCATGTCTATGATCCCACATTCAAGCCAGTAACCCTGTGCTCAAGCTAGTGAGCCCATGCTCAAGCCAGATGAGCCCATGCTCAAGTCGGCGACCTTGGGGTTTTGAACCCGGGTCCTCTGCATACCAGTCTGATGCTCTATCTACTGCACCACTGCCTGGCCAGGCATGTTGCAGAATTTTAGATTTGAGACCCAAACTTATAAAAGTTGTCTAGACTATACACATAGCCTATTGAGAGGAGAGTGGCAAAGAGTGAGGTTAGTCTTGAGAATGAAAGAGTCAGATTTCAGTTATTCTAGATGTATATTTAACAAGATACTATGATCAAAACAATGGCTCAAAGGTATTCAAGATGGAAAACTGGGTGGATGAGGGAACCAGAGTAACTTTGCAAACAATAGTTTTGAGAGAGAAAGTAAGTTTAATTAGAGCGTATTGAGGTTGAGATAACTGTAGATAACTATATAAAAATTTATCCAGATGTGAAGGAAGTTATCTACCTATAAGAAATTAAATGTAAATTCTCAATTCAGGTCATGCTCTACTTGTCAAATTTGCCTTCTTAAATTGGTTGGAAGTGGGGCAAAGGAAAGAAAGAAAAGACAAGTGAAGGTAAATAATATCATTGTATCTTCATGATATTATTTTATATTTGGCAATATTTATTCTTTTTCAGAGGTTCTAACTGCATTTTGCAAATCAAGCCAAGGTTTTACAACAAAATCACCTGGTCTACTCTTAGTTCAAATGTTGAAGCTTCATCACACATTTTGAAACACTTAACAAAAGACATACAGTCTTTTAGAGACCACCTACTCTTTAAAACTACACCAAACTTGGAGGCCCAAGATGGCAGCATAATAGGTAGATGTTACACTCACCTCCTCCTAGGACCAAACTAAAATTGCAACTAAAATATAAAACAATCAACTGAACTAACTGAAGAAAAGTCTTATAAACAAAGATTTCCCGAAGAAACCTTATCAAGACTGGTAGGAACAGAACAGATTCCAAGATGGCGATGCAGTAAGTGGACGTTCTAACTGCCAGCTCCAAAGACGAAATTGGATTACAATTTAATTTAAGAATAATCATCTTGAAAAACCAACTTTGGGAGTGACGTCACGGAAATGGCGCCGTGAGCAGCGCATCCGACAGATCTCCCCAAAATCACAACAAATTTATCAACTAGAAACAGAAAAATTTATCCTCGGAGCATTCCGGAGTTCCACACAAACTGAAAGTGAAAGGACTGTTATCACTTGAATCTGAGAAACGAGGGTGTAGAGGAAGCTACCGCAGGGAGGTTCATTCAAGCCGCGGAGGGAGTGCGCCTGTGGTGAGTCAGCCCACATTCGGGAGCAGCGAGCAGCCACCGGTGCACACCCGGTCTGGTTGCAGAGCAAGCACCGCTAACATTCCCAGCGGCCCGCGCACTGCGAGAGAGAGTCCCCAGCCACCGGTGCCCGGAGCACCCCATTCATGCACGTGCCCTACTGGCCCACACACCCAGGGTGCCCCATTATCCTGCGCCCGGTGCGCCCCAGCCGCCAGCAGCGGGGCGAGCGGGAGAGGCGCCAGGGTGGTCTTCCCTACTTGGGAGATTCTCTCTGTGGGTGGGGCACCTCATCCAGCCATTCAAGCTAACAATCAAGCGTTGGGGGAGGGGCGCGCAGACAGCCTGAAATACCTTCGGGAGCACAGCAGCGGACCCAATCACTGAAATTAGCTTAACCCATGAAATCTGCGCACCCACAGGTTCTAATTGATAAGATCTCTCTCAGTTCAGCGATCCAAGACAAGAGGCGTGATATTTTTTAGTGCCTCTCGCTAAAGGGGCGGGGGCAACTTCTGATTGATAGAGCCTCCATATTCAGGGATAAATGCTAACAAGAGGGACTTGGCAGATAATAAGATCTATACTACACTAGTCGCAAGCAGAGACTAGTGCCTCTTCTTCCCAGCCAAAATAGGCTACAAAGTGTGGAAAACCTGGGTTGAGTGGTCCAACTGAATGCTAGGCGCTAAACAGTGACCTTGACAACAATTGACTCCCACCCCCGCCTGATTACACTGGAGGCTCTGACTTCCAGAGCCTTTCCCAAAGCCTTGCGCTGAGTGGGGATACAGTGGGGATTTCCCAGCTCTTTGAGCCTCTTACTCCCCAGGCAGAAGCAGTTGCAGCCTTATAGCTGGATCACCTGGCTGCTAATTCAGGAAGGGGGGACTAGGAGAGAGACTCCAGGAAAGCAAACTCTCTCATCGTTGGACCCTGCAAACACCAACAAGCCTTGACTACCAGCAAGACTAAAGCCAATTATAGGACATTGCCATAGAATCCCATCAACTGCAAATCCCTACCTAAGTGTGACACAGGGGCAGAGCCTGGGGTACAGAGTCACTGACCAGGAAGAGGGAGAGAAAAGAAAAAGGAAGAAGTTAACCTCTCAAAATCAAGAAAAATCCACAGACTTTACAACTTGTTCCAAAAATTTTTTGTTGTTGTTGTTAGTTTCTTCTATCTTATTGCCTTTATTATTATTATTTCTATTTCCTCCACCTCGGTCCTTCTATTCTATGCCCATCTTATGCTTCCCATTTCTTGAACTACACTACCCATGAGTGTTACATTTTATTTCTCTTCTTCATCCTCACCCTCCTTTAAGGTTATACTCCAAAACACTTAAATCTCACTCTCTCCTCTTTTGTTTTTTTTTTGTTTTGCTTTATTTTGTTTTTTTCTCTTCCTTTTTTTTTCTTTTTTTTTTTTATTTTATTTTTTTAATAAATTTTTATTAATGGTAATGGGATGACATTAATAAATCAGGGTACATATATTCAAAGAAAACATGTCTAGGTTATTTTGTCATCAAATTATGTTGCAAACCCCTCGCCCAAAGTCAGATTGTCTTTAGTCACCCTCTATCTAGTTCTCTGTGCCCCTCCCCCTTCCCCTAACTCTCTCCCTCCCTCCCTCCCATGTCCTCCCTCCCCCCCCACCCTTGGTAACCACCACACTCTTGTCCATGTCTCTTAGTCTCATTTTTATGTTCCACCAATGTATGGAATCATGTAGTTCTTGTTTTTTTCTGATTTACTTATCTCACTCCTTATAATGTTATCAAGATCCCACCATTTTGCTGTAAATGATCTGATGTCATCATTTCTTATGGCTGAGTAGTATTCCATAGTGTATATGTGCCACATCTTCTTTATCCAGTCTTCCATTGAAGGGCTTTTTGGTTGTTTCCATGTCTTGGCCACTGTGAACAGTGCTGCAATGAACATGGGGCTACATGTGTCTTCACGTATCAATGTTTCTGAGGTTTTGGGGTATATACCCAGTAGAGGGATTGCTGGGTCATAAGGTAGTTCTATTTGCAGTTTTTTGAGGAACCACCATACTTTCCTCCATAATGGTTGTACTACTTTACAGTCCCACCAACAGTGAATGAAGGTTCCTTTTTCTCCACAGCCTCTCCAACATTTGCTATTACCCGTCTTGTTGATAATAGCTAATCTAACAGGAGTGAGGTGGTATCTCATTGTAGTTTTGATTTGCATTTCTCTAATAACTAATGAAGCTGAGCATCTTTTCATATATCTGTTGGCCATTTGTATCTCTTCCTGGGAGAAGTGTCTGTTCATGTCCTCTTCCCATTTTTTTATTGGATTGTTTGTTTGTTTGTTGTTGAGTTTTATGAGTTCTTTGTAAATTTTGGATATTAGGCCCTTATCTGAGCTGTCGTTTGAAAATATCAGTTCCCATATAGTTGGCTGTCTGTTTATTTTGATATCAGTTTCTCTTGCTGAGCAAAAACTTTTAATTCTGATGTAGTCCCATTCATTTATCTTTGCCTTCACTTCTCTTGCCATTGGAGTCAAGTTCATAAAAAGTTCTTTAAAACCCAGGTCCATGATTTTAGTACCTATGTCTTCTTCTATGTACTTAATTGTTTCAGGTCTTATATTTAGGTCTTTGATCCATTTTGAATTAATTTTAGTACACGGGGACAGGCTGTAGTCGAGTTTCATTCTTTTGCATGTGGCTTTCCAGTTTTCCCAACACCATTTGTTGAAGAGGCTTTCTTTTCTCCATTGTGTGTTGTTGGCCCCTTTATCAAAGATTATTTGACCATATATATGTGGTTTTATTTCTGTGCTTTCTATTCTGTTCCATTGGTCTGAGTGTCTATTTTTTTGCCAATACCATGCTGTTTTGATTATCGTGGCCCTATAATATAGTTTAAAGTCAGGTATTGTAATGCCCCCAGCTTCATTCTTTTTCCTTAGGATTGTTTTGGCTATTCGGGGTTTTTTATAGTTCCATATAAATCTGATGATTTTTTGTTCCATTTCTTTAAAAAATCTCATAGGAATTTTGATGGGAATTGCATTAAATTTGTATATTGCTTTGGGTAATATGGCCATTTTGATTATATTTATTCTTCCTATCCAAGAACAAGGAATATTTTTCCATCTCATTGTATCTTTTTTGATTTCCCTTAACAATGCTTTGTAATTTTCATTATATAGGTCCTTTACATTCTTTGTTATGTTTATTCCTAGGTATTTTAATTTTTTTGTTGCAATCATGAAGGGGATTATTGTTTTGAGTTCATTTCTAATATTTCATTGTTGGCATATAGAAAGGCTATGGACTTTTGTATGTTAATTTTGTATCCTGCGACCTTACTGTATTGGTTTATTGTTTCTAATAATCTTTTTGTGGAGTCCTTCGGGTTTTCGATGTATAGGATCATATCATTAGCAAAAAAGTGATAGCTTTACTTCTTCTTTTCCGATATGGATGCCTTTTATTTCTTTGTCTTGTCTGATTGCTCTGGCAAGAACTTCTGCCACCACATTGAATAAGAGTGGAGAGAGTGGACAACCCTGTCTTGTTCCTGATTTAAGGTAAAAAGTCCTCAGTTTTATGCCGTTTAATAGGATGTTGGCTGATGGTTTATCATATATGGCCTTTATCATGTTGAGATATTTTCCTTCTATACCCATTTTGTTGAGAGTCTTAAACATAAAATTGTGTTGTATTTTATCAAAAGCCTTTTCTGCATCTATTGATAAGATCATGTGGTTTTTGTTCTTTGTTTTGTTGATATGGTGTATTACGTTAACCGTTTTGCGTATGTTGAACCATCCTTGAGATTCTGGGATGAATCCCACTTGATCATGATGTATTATTTTTTTAATATGTTGTTGTATTCGGTTTGCCAGTATTTTGTTTAGTATTTTAGCATCTGTATTCATTAGAGATATTGGTCTGTAGTTTTCTTTCTTTGTGCCATCCTTGCCAGGTTTTGGTATGAGGGTTATGTTTGCCTCATAAAATGTGTTTGGAAGTATTGCTTCTTCTTCAATTTTTTGGAAGACTTTCAGTAGAATAGGAACCAAGTCTTCTTTGAATGTTTGATAGAATTCACTAGTATAACCATCTGGGCCTGGACTTTTATTTTTGGGGAGGTTTTTAATAGTTTTTTCTATTTCCTCCCTGCTGATTGGTCTGTTTAGGCTTTCTGCTTCTTCATGACTCAGTCTAGGAAGGTTGTATTGTTCTAGGAATTTATCCATTTCTTCTAGATTGTTGTATTTGGTGGCATATAATTTTTCATAGTATTCTACAATAATTCTTTGTATATCTATGATGTCTGTGGTGATCTCTCCTCTTTCATTTCGGATTTTATTTATTTGAGTCCTGTGCCTTTTTTCCTTGGTGAGTCTTGCCAAGGGTTTGTCAATTTTGTTGATCTTTTCAAAGAACCAGCTCCTTGTTTTATTGATTTTTTCTATAGTTTTTCTGTTCTCTATTTCATTTATTTCTGCTCTGATTTTTATTATCTCCTTTCTTCAGCTGGTTTTGGGTTGTCTTTGTTCTTCTTTTTCTAGTTCCTTAAGGTGTGAAGTTAAGTGGTTTACTTCGGCTCTCTCTTGTTTGTTCATATAGGCCTGAAGTGATATGAGCTTTCCTCTTATTACTGCTTTTGCTGCATCCCAGAGATTCTGATATGTCGTATTTTCATTTTCATTTGTCTGTATATATCTTTTGATCTCTGCGCTTATTTCTTCTTTGACCCATTCATTTTTTAGAAGTATGTTGTTTAGTTTCCACATTTTTGTGGGTTTTTCCCCCTCTTTTTTGCAGTTGAATTCTAGTTTCAAGGCTTTATGATCAGAAAATATGCTTGGTACAATTTCAATTTTTCTAAATTTGCTGATATTGTCTTTGTGACCCAACATATGGTCAATTCTTGAGAATGTTCCATGTACACTAGAGAAAAATGTATACTCTGTCGCTTTGGAATGAAGTGTCCTGTAGATGTCTATCATATCCAGGTGTTCCAGTATTTCGTTTAAGGCCACTATATCTTTATTGATTCTCTGTTTGGATGACCGATCTAGAGCCGTCAGCGGTGTATTGAGGTCTCCAAGTATGATTGTATTTTTGTTAGTTTTTGTTTTAAGGTCAATAAGTAGCTGTCTTATATATTTTGGTGCTCCTTGGTTTGGTGCATACATATTAAGGATTGTTATGTCTTCTTGATTCAACTTCCCCTTAATCATTATGAAATGACCATTTTTGTCTCTGAGTACTTTTTCTGTCTTGTAGTCAGCATTATTAGATATGAGTATTGCTACGCCTGCTTTTTTTGGGGTGTTGTTTGCTTGGAGTATTGTTTTCCAGCCTTTCACTTTGAATTTGTTTTTATCCTTGTTGCTTAGATGTGTTTCTTGTAGGCAGCATATAGTTGGATTTTCTTTTTTAATCCATTCTGCTACTCTGTGTCTTTTTATTGGTAAGTTTAATCCATTTACATTTAGTGTAATTATTGACACTTGTGGGTTCCCTACTGCCATTTTATAAATTGCTTTCTGTTAGTTTTGTATCTAGTTTGATTCTTCACTTTTGTTTTTCTATCATTTGTTTTTGTTTGTTTGTGTTCCATATTTCTTTCCTCTGTTGCTACCTTTTTTAAGTCAAGTGTTTTTGTGGTGGTTTTTTAAGGGTGGTTACCATTAAGTAATGAAAAGGGTACCTACCATATTCATTGTAGTACCCTATCTTATAAGTATTTCTGCACTTCATCATTCTTTGCTACTATTAATCTCCATCCTCTCCCCCCTTTTTTTCCTTTGTTGTCACAGTTTAAGTTTGGTTTTATTGTGTTCTTGGTGGAGCTGTTACTTGTGGTGTTGTTTTCTTTTGTTCTTTGAATCTGGTTGGAAAACCCCCCTTAGTATTTCCTGGAGTGGGGGCTTTCTGTTGATAAATTCTCTCATCTTTTCTGTATTTGTGAATGTTTTTATATCTCCTTCATACTTGAAGGATAGCTTTGATGGGTATAGTATTCTTGGCTGAAAGTTCCTCTCTTTCAGGGCTTTAAATATTGGGGTCCACTCTCTTCTAGCTTGTAGAGTTTCTGCTGAGAAATCTGATGATAATCTAATAGGCCTTCCTTTATATGTTGTACTCTTCTTTTCCCTGGCTGCCTTGAGAATTTTTTCTTTGTCATTGGTTTGTGTCATCTTTATTATGATGTGCCTTGGAGTGGGTTTGTTGGGGTTAAGAAAACTCGGTGTTCTGTTTGCTTCTTGAATTTGAGGCTTTAGTTCCTTCCACAGGCTTGGGAAGTTCTCGTCTATTATTTGTTTGAGTATATTCTCCATTCCATTTTCTTTCTCTTCTCCCTCTGATATACCTATTATTCTTATGTTATTCCTTTTGATGGAGTCAGACAATTCCTGTAGGGCTTTCTCATTTTTTATTATTGTTGAGTCTCTTTCTTCTTCTCTCTGTTGTGCCTCAAGTTGTTTGTCTTCTATTTCACTAATCCTATCTTCTATCTGGGCTGTTCTGTTAGCTAAGCTTGTTACCTCGTTTTTCAGCTCGTGAATTGAGTTTTTCATTTCTGTTTGATTTGTTTTTATAGTTTCAATTTCCTTGGTAATATATTCTTTGTGTTCATTGAGTTGTTTTCTGATCTCCCTATATTGCCTTTCTGTGTTTTCTTGTATATCTCTGAGTATTTTTAAGATTTCTATTTTAAATTCTCTGTCATTTAGCTCCAAGGCTTCCAATATGTTAAGTCTTTTCTCCATAGATTTTTCCATATCTATTTGTGTTACCTCTCTTTCTTTTGTATCCATAATATTCGATTTCCTCTTTCTTATCGGCATCTGAGGGTGGTCTTATTGATAGCACGCAGGCGCACTCCCTCACGGCTTGAATGAGCGTCGCTGCGGTAGCTTCCTCCACACCCTCGTCTCTCAGATACAAGTGATAACAGTCCTTTTGCTTTCAGTTTGTGTGGAACTCCAGAATGCTCCGAGGATAAATTTTTCTGTTTCTAGTTGATAAATTTGTTGTGATTTAGGGGAGAGCTGTCGGACGCGCTTCTCACGGCGCCATTTCCGTGACGTCACTCAATAGTCTCCCTTTTTTTTTCTTCCTTCATTTTTCTCTTTTTCTTATTTTTTCCTTTCTATTCGTTTTTTCTTTTCTCGTTTTACTTTCCTCCCATTTAATCCTCAATCACGAACAAATTAATTAATTTGGGACTCAAGGTTTTTTTTGGCTTTATTTTTCTTTTTCGCTTTTGTTTTTGTTTTTTTCTTGTTTGTTTATTTTTGTGGCATTTTGGGTACTTTTTACGTTGCTTTTTAACTCACTAGCATTCCTCCCAACCCAAGGTCTCCATTGTATTCAGTCTTTGCTCCACTTAATACAACAGATTTTTACTTATTATTTTTATTTTTTCTTCTTTATTATTCTTTTTTTTTCCTCCTTTTTTCTGGTCCCCTCTTATCCCTCTCATTATATCTCTTAGTCGACCATCACTTACAAGCAAATCATCTTATGCTTGTCTAAGATTTTCTTCTTTTTTTTTTTTTTTTTGCATTTAGTAGGTCCCTACTCCCTTTTTTTGCCCCTTGAACTCTTCACCCCAAACCAGGCCCTCCATTATAGGCAGTTTTTGTTCCATTTAGCATAATATAATTCACAGGTCATCACGATATTTCCCTGAGGAGGGGAGAGGAAGGAAAGAGAAGAAAGAATAAAGGGGGAAATAATAAATTATTACTTTTTTTGTGTGCGGTGTTTTACCTTTTTTTTTTTACTTTTTACTCTTTATTAATTCTAATTAGTGCTATCAACAAGACCACCCTCAGATGACAATAAGAAAGAGGAAATCGAATATTATGGATACAAAAGAAAGAGAGGTAACACAAATAGATATGGAAAAATCTATGGAGAAAAGACTTAACATATTGGAAGCCATGGAGCTAAATGACAGAGAATTTAAAATAGAAATCTTAAAAATACTCAGAGATATACAAGAAAACACAGAAAGGCAATTTAGGGAGATCAGAAAACAACTCAATGAACACAAAGAATATATTACCAAGGAAATTGAAACTATAAAAACAAATCAAACAGAAATGAAAAACTCAATTCACGAGCTGAAAAATGAGGTAACAAGCTTAGCTAACAGAACAGCCCAGATAGAAGATAGGATTAGTGAAATAGAAGACAAACAACTTGAGGCACAACAGAGAGAAGAAGAAAGAGACTTAAAAATAATAAAAAATGAGAAAGCCCTACAGGAATTGTCTGACTCCATCAGAAAGAATAACATAAGAATAATAGGTATATCAGAGGGAGAAGAGAAAGAAAATGGAATAGAGAATATACTCAAACAAATAATAGACGAGAACTTCCCAAGCCTGTGGAAGGAACTAAAGCCTCAAATTCAAGAAGCAAACAGAACACCAAGTTTTCTTAACTCCAACAAACCCACTCCAAGGCACATCATAATAAAGATGACACAAACCAATGACAAAGAAAAAATTCTCAAGGCAGCCAGGGAAAAGAAGAGTACAACATATAAAGGAAGGCCTATTAGATTATCATCAGATTTCTCAGTAGAAACTCTACAAGCTAGAAGAGAGTAGACCCCAATATTTAAAGCCCTGAAAGAGAGGAACTTTCAGCCAAGAATACTATACCCATCAAAGCTATCCTTCAAGTATGAAGGAGATATAAAAACATTCACAAATACAGAAAAGATGAGAGAATTTATCAGCAGAAATCCCCCACTCCAGGAAATACTAAAGGGGGTTTTCCAACCAGATTCAAAGAACAAAAGAAAACAACACCACAAGTAACAGCTCCACCAAGAACACAATAAAACCAAACTTAAACTGTGACAACAAAGGAAAAAAAAGGGGGGAGAGGATGGAGATTAACAGTAGCAAAGGACGATGAAGTGCAGAAATACTCATAAGATACGGTACTACAATGAATATGGTAGGTACCCTTTTCATTACTTAATGGTAACCACCCTTGAAAAAACCACCACAAAAACACTTGACTTAAAAAAGGTAGCAACAGAGGAAAGAAGTATGGAACACAAACAAACAAAAACAAATGGTAGAAAAACAAAAGAGAAGAATCAAACAAGATACAAAACTAACAGAAAGCAATTTATAAAATGGCAGTAGGGAACCCACAAGTGTCAATAATTACACTAAATGTAAATGGATTAAACTTACCAATAAAAAGACACAGAGTAGCAGAATGGATTAAAAAAGAAAATCCAACTATATGCTGCCTACAAGAAACACATCTAAACAACAAAGATAAAAACAAATTCAAAGTGAAAGGCTGGAAAACAATACTCCAAGCAAACAACACCCAAAAAAAGCAGGCATAGCAATACTCATATCTAATAATGCTGACTACAAGACAGAAAAAGTACTCAGAGACAAAAATGGTCATTTCATAATGATTAAGGGGAAGTTGAATCAAGAAGACATAACAATCCTTAATATATATGCACTAAACCAAGGAGCACCAAAATATATAAGACAGCTACTTATTGACCTTAAAACAAAAACTAAGAAAAATACAATCATACTTGGAGACCTCAATACACCGCTGACGGCTCTAGATCGGTCATCCAAACAGAGAATCAATAAAGATATAGTGGCCTTAAACGAAATACTAGAACACCTGGATATGATAGACATCTACAGGACACTTCATCCCAAAGCGACAGAGTATACATTTTTCTCTAGTGTACATGGAACATTCTCAAGAATTGACCATATGTTGGGTCACAAAGACAATATCAGCAAATTTAGAAAAATTGAAATTGTACCAAGCATATTTTCTGATCATAAAGCCTTGAAACTAGAATTCAACTGCAAAAAAGAGGGGGAAAAACCCACAAAAGTGTGGAAACTAAACAACATACTTCTAAAAAATGAATGGGTCAAAGAAGAAATAAGCGCAGAGATCAAAAGATATATACAGACAAATGAAAATGAAAATACGACATATCAGAATCTCTGGGATGCAGCAAAAGCAGTAATAAGAGGAAAGTTCATATCACTTCAGGCCTATATGAACAAACAAGAGAGAGCCCAAGTAAACCACTTAACTTCACACCTTAAGGAACTAGAAAAAGAAGAACAAAGACAACCCAAAACCAGCCGAAGAAAGGAGATAATAAAAATCAGAGCAGAAATAAATGAAATAGAGAACAGAAAAACTATAGAAAAAAATCAATAAAACAAGGAGCTGGTTCTTTGAAAAGATCAACAAAATTGACAAACCCTTGGCAAGACTCACCAAGGAAAAAAGGCACAGGACTCAAATAAATAAAATCCAAAATGAAAGAGGAGAGATCACCACAGACATCATAGATATACAAAGAATTATTGTAGAATACTATGAAAAATTATATGCCACCAAATACAACAATCTAGAAGAAATGGATAAATTCCTAGAACAATACAACCTTCCTAGACTGAGTCATGAAGAAGTAGAAAGCCTAAACAGACCAATCAGCAGGGAGGAAATAGAAAAAACTATTAAAAACCTCCCCAAAAATAAAAGTCCAGGCCCAGATGGTTATACTAGTGAATTCTATCAAACATTCAAATAAGACTTGGTTCCTATTCTACTCAAAGTCTTCCAAAAAATTGAAGAAGAAGCAATACTTCCAATCACATTTTATGAGGCCAACATAACCCTCATACCAAAACCTGGCAAGGATGGCACAAAGAAAGAAAACTACAGACCAATATCTCTAATGAATACAGATGCTAAAATACTAAACAAAATACTGGCAAACCGAATACAACAACATATTAAAAAAATAATACATCATGATCAAGTGGGATTCATCCCAGACTCTCAAAGATGGTTCAACATACGCAAAACGGTTAACGTACTACACCATATCAACAAAACAAAGAACAAAAACCACATGATCTTATCAATAGATGCAGAAAAGGCTTTTGATAAAATACAACACAATTTTATGTTTAAGACTCTCAACAAAATGGGTATAGAAGGAAAATATCTCAACATGATAAAGGCCATATATGATAAACCCTCAGCCAACATCATATTAAACAGCATAAAACTGAGGACTTTCTACCTTAAATCAGGAACAAGACAGGGTTGTCCACTCTCTCCACTCTTATTTAACGTGGTGCGAGAAGTTCTGGCCAGAGCAATCAGACAAGACAAAGAAATAAAAGGCATCCATATCGAAAAAGAAGAAGTAAAGGTATCACTTTTTGCTGATGATATGATCCTATACATCGAAAACCTGAAGGACTCCACAAAAAGATTATTAGAAACAATAAACCAATACAGTAAGGTCGCAGGATACAAAATTAACATACAAAAGTCCATAGCCTTTCTATATGCCAACAATGAAATATTAGAAAACGAACTCAAAAAAATAATCCCCTTCATGATTGCAACAAAAAAAATAAAATACCTAGGAATAAACATAACAAAGAATGTAAAGGACCTTTATAATGAAAATTACAAAGCATTGTTAAGGGAAATTGAAAAAGACACAATGAGATGGAAAAATATTCCTTGTTCTTGGATAGGAAGAATAAATATAATCAAAATGGCCATATTACCCAAAGCAATATACAAATTTAATGCAATTCCCATCAAAATTCCTATGAGATTTTTTAAAGAAATGGAACAAAAAATCATCAGATTTATATGGAACTATAAAAAACCCCAAATAGCCAAAACAATCCTAAGGAAAAAGAATGAAGCTGGGGGCATTACAATACCTGACTTTAAACTATATTATAGGGCCACAATAATCAAAACAGCATAGTATTGGCAGAAAAATAGACACTCAGACCAATGGAACAGAATAGAAAGCACAGAAATAAAACCACATATATATGGTCAAATAATCTTTGATAAAGGGGCCAACAACACACAATGGAGAAAAGAAAGCCTCTTCAACAAATGGTGTTGGGAAAACTGGAAAGCCACATGCAAAAGAATGAAACTCGACTACAGCCTGTCCCTGTGTACTAAAATTAATTCAAAATATAAGACCTGAAACAATAAAGTTCATAGAAGAAGACATAGGTACTAAAATCATGGACCTGGGTTTTAAAGAACATTTTATGAACTTGACTCCAATGGCAAGAGAAGTGAAGGCAAACAGAAATGAATGGGACTACATCAGAATAAAAAGTTTTTGCCTAACAAGAGAAACTGATATAAAAATAGACAGCCAACTAAATGGGAAATGATATTTTCAAACAACAGCTCAGATAAGGGCCTAATATCCAAAATTTACAAAGAACTCATAAAACTCAACAACAAACAAACAAACAATCCAAAAAAAAAATGGGAAGAGGACATGAACAGACACTTCTCCCAGGAAGAGATACAAATGGCCAACAGATATATGAAAAGATGCTCAGCTTCATTAGTTATTAGAGAAATGCAAATCAAAACTACAATGAGATACCACCTCACCCCTGTTAGATTAGCTATTATCAACAAGACGGGTAATAGCAAATGTTGGAGAGGCTGTGGAGAAAAAGGAACCCTCATTCACTGTTGGTGGGACTGTAAAGTAGTACAACCATTATGGAGGAAAGTATGGTGGTTCCTCAAAAAACTGCAAATAGAACTACCTTATGACCCAGCAATCCCTCTACTGGGTATATACTCCAAAACTTCAGAAACATTGATACGTGAAGACACATGTAGCCCCATGTTCATTGCAGCACTGTTCACAGTGGCCAAGACATGGAAACAACCAAAAAGCCCTTCAATAGAAGACTGGATAAAGAAGATGTGGCACATATACACTATGGAATACTACTCAGCCATAAGAAATGATGACATCAGATCATTTACAGCAAAATGGTGGGAACTTGATAACATTATACGGAGTGAAATAAGTAAATCAGAAAAAAACAAGAACTACATGATTCCATACATTGGTGGAACATAAAAACGAGACTAAGAGACATGGACAAGAGTGTGGTGGTTACCAGGGGTGGGGGCAGGGAGGACATGGGAGGGAGGGAGGGAGAGAGTTAGGGGGAGTGGGAGGGGCACAGAGAACTAGATAGAGGGTGGCGGAGGACAATCTGACTTTGGGCAAGGGTTATGCAACATAATTTAATGACAAAATAACCTAGACATGTTTTCTTTGAATATATGTACCCTGATTTATTAATGTTATCCCATTACCATTAATAAAAATTTATTTTAAAAAAAAAAACAACTTTGGATTAAACAAAGAGGAGTCTGTAACCAAGGATCACAGAGGACTCCACACTGAGACTGGTAGGAAGGGCAGAGATGTGGAAAGGGCTGCTGGGCTCCCAGGAGTGAGTGTGGCTAAGGGTCTAGAGGCACTCTCACTGTGGGGATGGTCACCCTGAAAGGTGTGGGTCCTAAGCCCTAGGCCCAGAGTCCCAGCCTAGAACCCCAAAGCCTAGAAGTGGTGCCCATACAGCATTTAGCTGTGAAAAGAGCCAAGTTTCTGTCCACGAGGAAGAGACAGAGTCCTTGGATGCAGATTCTGTATTAAAGGGCCCATGCAAAAAAATCTCATTCACAGACACTTAACTGGGGCTCTGGGGAAGAGAGAGCTGAGAAGACTGGAGTTGCAGGAGGAGAGTGTTAAGTTGGAGGCCCAGGGAGAGACACTGTGGGGGACAGCCACCAGAACCCTTCTGCTGAGTTATTCTCCAGTACTGCAGTCTCCATCTTTCTTGGGTGGAGCAATCCCCTCTGAGTGTCATCAGCCTGGGGAAAAGCAGCTGCTCTGCTCTCAGGAGTCTCTCCTACCCCAGTCATGGTGATGGGTCTTCTGAGAGCCAGGAAGCAGGGGACACCTCAGTGACTCAGTTTTCTGTTGTTGAGACCAGAGCTCCCCCCACCCCACACTCTCCCAAGTCTATGACTGGTGCTTCCACCTCACAGGAGACTCAGTTGAATCTATCTGAAGAGCAGGCAGACTACACCTCTGGGTCTCAGGCCACATCCACTGGACTCCTGAGGCCATACTCTACTGAGGGCTGTGAAAAAAATCTGGACAGACTGACACTTGGGCCGAGGAACAGAGCCACACCCACCATTCTTCCTAATCCCTGAGTCTGAAAGGCTCCAGACTCTAGCAGAGGTTTTCTCAGTGGCTGAGCCCAACAAGCAGCCAGCAGACAGAGGCTACAATAGGCCAGACTCAGAGAAACTTGGCCATTTGAGCAGACCTTCCTCCAGTCCCAATGTGGGTAAAGCCAGCCTAGGAGTACAGCTTGGTATTTCCATGTATAGAGGCAGCCACAAATTCTGGATTGCTTGTAGCTCCAAGAAGGTTGCTGAGGGCCAGTCACAGGCAGTGTTTCCCACCAGTCTGTGCTGGGTTCCTGTTAGGGAAGTCCAGGACTGGCACATCCAGGAGCCAGCTGTGGAAAGCATTGGATCATGACCTAACAACCCTTGCTAGAGTTGTATCCTAAGGAAAAGCTCCTCACACCTGGGCCAGCTGAGGCGAGTTCCAGTCACTGTGATCAGCACCAGCCCAGCAGCTCATGTGCATTGGATAGGGTGGAGCTTCACAGTCAGCCAACCTGGGCGCTGGATATTCTGTCCTGCGGGGCTAGAGTCCACAGGGGGAAGGGAGAGAGGCTTGGAGCATGGACATTTAACATGTGGGTCCTTGTGAGTCTATTGTTGAATCTGGTCAAGGGGCTTAGCCACCTTCAGAAGGGGCACAGTCAACCCCAGGAGAGGATTCTCTCAGTCTTCCTTTCTAAAACCAGGGTCTCACAGGCTGAAAAAACTTCTGCAGAGGAGACTGTCAGCCACAGTCGGTCTGCAACTGCTGCTCACCTTGTTGGAGAGAAATAAAATTTGAGTACCCAGCAGTGGTTGAGGGATCATGCTCTGGAGTAGGGACCACATTCCCCGTACTGAGCTCCTGACCAAGAGACTCCTGAAGGAGGGGGTCCCACAAACGTTGTATTCACAACCTCAGCTGCCCTAACCCACCAAGTGTGCAACCTGTAGAGGTGTTGGTTGGGTGAGGCCAATCTGAGCTCACACTATAGTCTTACTACAGAAGACTCTGTAGGAAGACCAGGCAGCTGCAAGAGGAGGAAGAGAAGCTGAAAAGTGGAGACAAATCTTATAGAGCTTGGGGCTATTACGGAGCTGCTGTCATCTCTAAGCAGGAGGAAGCTGATCCTTATACAAAGGTTGGCCCCTCCCACAGTACCCAGGCACAAAAAACAGAGACACAAACAACAAAACGTTCAGTAGCTACAGAGTAGTGGCCCACAGCAGGTTACAAACAACAGCTAATGCAAACCCAAGAAGAACGAAAGCCAATACTACTGGTAGTGGGTGGCAGAGTGCACCAACCCTAGACTCAACTACTTACACAAGCAGCATACCCAAAGGTGGAGTCTAGCAGGCACCAGACACAGGACAGACATTGCACAGTGTGTAATACACATGATCAAGGTTGACCTTAGAGCCAGCCAGCCTGAAGTGAAAATTATAGTCACAAAAAAACCAACTGCATCTAATAATCACATACAACAGTGGTCCCCAACCCCCGGGCCACGGACCAGTACCAGTCCATGGGCCATTTGGTACCGGTCCGCAGAGAAAGAATAAATAACTTACATTATTTCCATTTTATTTATATTTAAGTCTGAATGATGTTTTATTTTTTTTTAATGACCAGATTCCCTCTGTTACATCCATCTAAGACTCACTCTTGATGCTTGTCTCGGTCACGTGATACATTTATCCGTCCCATCCTAAAGGCTGGTCCGTGAAAATATTTTCTGACATTAAACTGGCCCGTGGCCCAAAAAAAGGTTGGGGACCACTGATATACAACAAGAGTAAAAATAGTACCCTCAAAAACATTCCTAGAACAAAGAGCACAAGTGGCCTGGAGGTCAGTACCACCCAGCACATCTTAATAAAGACCCCACAGCGGCCCTGGCCGGTTGGCTCAGCGGTAGAGCATCGGCCTAGCGTGCGGAGGACCCGGGTTTGATTCCCGGCCAGGGCACACAGGAGAAGCGTCCATTTGCTTCTCCACCCCTCCACTGCACCTTCCTCTCTGTCTCTCTCTTCCTGTCCCGCAGCCAAGGCTCCATTGGAGCAAAGATGGCCCGGGCGCTGGGGATGGCTCTGTGGCCTCTGCCTCAGGCACTAGAGTGGCTCTGGTCGCAACACAGCGATGCCCAGGAGGGGCAGAGCATCGCCCCCTGGTGGGCAGAGCGTCGCCCCATGGTGGGCATGCTGGGTGGATCCCGGTCGGGTGCATGCGGGAGTCTGTCTGACTGTCTCTCCCTGTTTCCAGCTTCAGAAAAATACAAAAAAAAAAAAAGACCCCACAGCCTGACCTGTGGTGGCACAGTGGATAAAGCGTCGACCTGGAAATGCTGAGGTTGCCGGTTCAAAACCCTGGGCTTGCCTGGTCAAGGCACATACGGGAGTTGATGCTTCCAGCTCCTCCCCCCTACTCTCTCTCTGTCTCTCCCTCTCCTCTCTAAAATGAATAAATAAAAAATAAAAATGAATTTAAAAAAAAAGACCCCACAAAAATTTCAAAGTCAAACAGTGCTACCTCATACACAAACAATATGGGCAGACAGAGAAATGTGACCCAAATGAATCAACAAGAGAAATCCCTAGAAAAAGAACTGAATGAGATGGAAGTACCCAAACTACCAGCTGCAGAGTTTAAAACAGTGATTTAGGATGCTCAAGGACCTTAGAACAATGGATGAACATAATGAGCACCTAAGTAAAGAGATAGTAAGCATCAAAAAGAATATTGAAATCATAAAAAAGAACCAGTCAGAAATGACAAATACAATATCAGAAATGAAGACTGCACTAGAAAAAATTAACAGCAGGCTAGATGAAGCAGAGGATCGAATCAGTGATTTAAAGGACAAGATAAATGAAAGCATGGAAGCAGAGCAACAAAAAGAAAAGAGGCTCAAAAAGACTGAGGAAACTCTAAGAGAACTGTGTGGCAACATGAAGAGAAACATCTGTATCATAGGGGTTTCTGAAGGAGAAGAGAACAAACAAAGATAGAGAACCTGTTTGAAGAAATTATAGCGGAAAACTTCCCTAAATTGATGAAGGAAAACATCACACGAGTTCAAGAAGCACAGAGAGTCCCATTAAAGAGGAATTCAAGGAAGCTTACACCAAGACACATCATAATTAAAGTGCCAAAGTTAGGAGACAAAGAAAGAATACTAAAAGCTGCAAGAGAAAAGCAGTTAATTACCTACAGAGGAGATCTCATAAGGATGACATCTGCCTTCTCGACAGAAACACTTGAGGCCAGAAGGGATTGGCAAGAAATATTCAAGGTTATGCAAAGTAAGGACCTACTACCAAGACTTCTTTATCCAGCAAGACTATCATTTAAAATTGAAAGAGAAATAAAAAGCTTCCCAGACATAAAAAAAAGGACTCAAGGAATTCATTACAACTAAACCAGTACTGCTAGAAATGTCAAGAGACCTGCTATAAAAAGAGCAAAAGAAAAAAAAATCTAAAAAGGAAGATTGTAAATTTAAAGAATGAAATGGCAATAAACAACTATATATCAATAATAATCTTAAATGTAAATAGATTAAATGCTCTAATCCAGTGATTCTCAACCTTTCTAATGCCATGACCCTGCAATACAGTTCCTCATGTTGTGGCGAACCCAAACCAAAAAATAATTTTGGTAGCTACTTCATAACTATAATTTTGCTACAGTTATGATTTGGAATGTAAATACCTGGTATGCATTATGTATTTTCCAATGGCTTTAGGCGACCTCGCCAGGGTCACGACCCACAGGTTGAGAACTGCTGCTCTAATCAAAAGACATAGGGTAGCTGCATGGATAAGAAAACAGGATACATACATATGTTGTCTACAAAAATCCTACCTCAGAACAAAAGATACACATAGACTGAAAGTGAAGGGATTAAAAAAAAGTATTTCACACAAATGGAAATGAAAAAAAATCTGAGGTAGCAATACTTATATCTGACAAAATAGACTTTAAAACAAAGGCTATAGTAAGAGTTAAAGTAGGTCACTACATAATGATAAAGGGAGCAATCCAAGAGGAGGATATAACCATTGTAAATAACTATGTGCCTAATATAAGAGTACCTAAATATATAAAGCAGATTTTGATGAACCTAAAGGATGAGGTCAACAGCAATACTATAATAGTAGGAGATTTTAATACCCCACTAACATCAATGGATAGATCCTCCAGACAGAAAATTAACAAAAGAAACAGTAACCTTAAATGACACACTAGATCAACTGGATTTAATAGATATCTTCAGAACCTCTCATTCCAAAGCAGCAGAATATACACTTTTTTCAAGTGCTCCTGATACATTCTCTAGGATAGACCATATGTTAGGACACAAAACGAGTCTCAACAAATTTAAAAAAACTGAAACCATATCAAGCATCATCTCTGATTACAATGGTATGAAACAAGAAATCGACTACGATAGAAAAACTGAAAAACATTCAAACATTTGGAGGCTAAATAGCATGTTATTAAATAATGAATAGGTCAACAAAGAGTTCAAGGAAGTAATCAAAAATTTCCATGAGCCTGACCTATGGTGGTGCAGTGGGTAAAGCATCGACCTGGAACGCTGAAGTCACTGGTTCAAAACCCTGAACTTGCCTGATCAAGTGGGACAAATGGGAGTTGATGCTTCCTGCTCCTCCCCCTTTCTCTCTTTGTTCTGTCTCCATCCTCTCTATATAGAAATTAATAAATAAAATCTAAAAATATTTCCTTGAAACAAATGAAAATTAACATACAACAAGTCAAAATTTATGGGACACAGCAAAAGCAGTCCTGAAAGAGAAATTCATAGCATTAAAGGCATACCTTAAGAAGCAAGAAAAAGACTGATCAAGATGGCGCTGGAGTAGGTGGACGTACCAGCATCTACCTCCCAGAACCAAAGTGGATTACAAACTAATTTTATGAACTATCATCTGGAAAAACCAACTTTGGACTAAACTAAGAGGACTATTCAACCAAGGAACACTGAAGAAGCCACACTGAGACTGGTACAAAAAGCGGAAACGCGGAAACGCGGAGAGGGCTGCCCAGCTCCTCGGAGCGAACGCAGCAGGGAGAGACGCACGTGGCAGGAAGTGAGTTTAGCAGAGGGGAAAGGGTCCTGAGCCCCAGGAACAAAGCCCCAGCCTGCAGCGCCAGAGCCCAGAAGAGGCGTAAGGACAGTATTTAGCTGGAAACAAGTCAGGATACTGTTTGTGAGAGAGTCTGATTTCTCAGACCCAGGATCCTTCTTAAAGGGACCACGCAGAACATCTTTCTCAAAAACAATCACCTGGGGCTCCTGGGGACGGGGGGAGAGAGAAGAGGACCACAATAACAGGAAGAGAGTGTAATCTAGGAGGCATAGGGAGAAACATTTTGGGAGATAGCCACCCTAACCCCTGGGACGAGTCACTCCCCAAAGCTGAAGTGAATATTTCCCCAGAAACAGCAATAGCAGCAAAGGGAAGCAGGAGAGCAGCCAAACAAGCTCCCCCACAGCATTCAGAGCAGAGTCGCATAGAAGGAGGGAGCTTTCGGGTCTACAGTAGTGAGTCTTAGGGTCCGAGCTGCAACACCCCCACCCACACGGCTGAGGGCGCACCGGAGAGCAGGCGGCAGCGGGAGAAAAAAGCGCGGTTCTGCTGGCAGGGGCCGAAGCTGGCTGGCCACCACTGGGCTCAGGTGTGAGCTCAATCTTACCGGGCTGGGAAGAAGGGGGCATGCAAAAGCGATCAAGCTCAGCTGCTGGCAGCCTGTAATCCAGCCTCCAGGAGAAGGGCGGGAACCCCAGAAAGGGTGGAGACCAGCCCCCGGAGCAAGGGCAGAGGAGCAAAGCCCTGCCCCGCCCATGCAACTCAGGCTTGCGGTCTGACTTGGTAGCTGGCTCCTCCCACAGGGGTGGAGCCAAAATCCCAGAAGAGGCGGAGTTCCACTACGGAGCTGAGCTTGGGCACGCAGCCCTGCCCAGCGGTAGAGCCAAGGCTAGCAGCTGTTCCTTGAGTAGGATCCTCCTGCAAGGGCAGGGCAAAAGCTCGGAAACAGGCGGAGACCTGCAGCTGAGCAAAGGTGCTCGCCAGTGCCCTCAGGACCGAGCATAACATCACACACGGGGCAGGGGAAAGGCCAAGGCCACCAATCCTTGTGCACCTGAGCACATGATCACAGCCACTCCCATGAAGAGAAAATGTGGAGGCAGAGAAATACAACACAAATAAACCAAGAGAAATCCCCAGAAAAGGACCTAAGTGAATCAGATATAACCAAATTACCAGATGCAGAGTTTAAAATAACGATTGTTAGGATGCTCAAAGATATTAGAACAACCATAGATGGCCATTACGAAAACCTAAATAAAGAGATAATTTAAAATATAAAAAAGGACATGAAAATAATAAAAAAGAATCAGTCAGAAATGACAAATACAATATCTGAAATAAAGAATACAATGGAAGGAATTAAAAGCAGGATGGATGAAGCAGAGAATCAAATCAGTGAGTTAGAGGACACAATAAATAAAGGCACGGAAGCAGAAAAGAAAAAAGAAAAGAGACTCAAAACGTCTGAGGAAAATCTAAGAGAGCTCTGTGACAACATGAAGAGAAATAACATCCGCATCATAGGGGTTCCTGAAGAAGAAGAGAAAGAACAAGGGATAGAGACTTTGTTCAAACATATTATAGCGGAAAACTTCCCCCAGTTAAGGCAGGAAAACATTTCACATGTTCAGGAAGCACAGAGAACTCCATTAAAGAGAAACCCAAAGAAATCAACACCAAGACCCATCATATTTAAAATACCAAAGCTAAATGATAAAGAGAAAATATTAAAAGCTGCTAGAGAAAAAAAGACTATCACCTACAAAGGACCCCCATAAGGATGACTTCCAACTTCTCAACAGAAACACTTGAGGCCAGAAGGGAATGGCAAGAAATATTCAAAGTAATGCAGAACAAGAGCCTATAACCAAGACTACTTTATCCAGCAAGGCTATCATTTAAAATTGAAAGAGAAATAAAAAGCTTTACAGACACAAAAAAAAACTCAAGGATTTCACTGCAACCAAACCAAGGCTGCAAGAAATGCTAAGGGACCTGTTGTAAACAGATCAAAGGAAAAAAAGAATATAGCAAAAGAGAAATACAGTTTTAAAGAAAAAAAAAATAGCAATGAACAATTACATATCAGTAATAACCTTAAATGTTAATGGATTAAATGATCTGATCAAGAGACATAGGGTAGCTGCATGGATAAGAAAACAGGATCCATACATATGCTGTCTACAAGAGACACACCTTAAATCAAAAGATGCACACAGACTGAAGATAAAAGGATGGAAAAAAATATTTCACGCAAATGGAAATGAAAAAAAAGCTGAGGTAGCAATACTTATATCAGACAAAATGGACTTCAAAACAAAGACCATAGTTAGAGATAAAGGAGGTCACTACATAATGATAAAGGGAGCAATCCAAAAGGAAGATATAACCATTATAAATATCTATGCACCTAATATAGGAGCACCTAAATATATAAAGCAGACTTTGATGGACTTAAAGGGTGAGATCAACAGCAATACTATAATAGTAGGGGATTTCAATACCCCATTAAACATCATTAGATAGATCCTCAAGAAAGAAAATTAACAAAGAAACAGCAGATTTAAAGGACATATTAGATCCACTCGATTTAATAGATATCTTCAGAACCTTTCACCCTAAAACAGCAGAATATACATTCTTTTCAAGTGCTCATGGTACATTCTCTAGAATAGACCACATGTTAGGGCACAAAAGCAGACTCAACAAATTTAAGAAGATTGAAATCATATCGAGCACTTTCTCTGATCACAATGGCATTAAACTAGAAATCAACCACAATAGAAAAATTGAAAAACATTCAAACACTTGGAAACTAAATACCACGTTATTGAACAATGAATGGGTTAACATTGAGATCAAAGAAGAAATTTTAAAATTCCTAGAAACAAACGATAATAAGCATACATCAACTCAAAATTTATGGGACACAGCAAAAGCAGTCCTGAGAGGGAAGTTTATAGCATTACAGGCATACCTCAAGAAGCTAGAAAAAGCTCAAATAAACAATTTAACGCTGCATCTAAAAGAACTAGAAAAAGAACAGCAAGTAAAGCCCAGAGCTAGTAGAAGGAAGGAAATAATAAAGATCAGAGCAGAAATAAATGACATAGAGGCTAAAGAAACAATACAGAGGATCAATGAAACCAGAAGCTGGTTCTTTGAAAAGGTAAACGAGATCGATGAACCTTTAACGAGACTCACCAAGAAAAAAAGAGAGAGGACTCAAATAAATAAAATTAGAAACGAGAGTGGAGAAATAACAACTGACACAACAGAAATACAAAATATTGTAAGAAAATACTATGAAGAACTGTACGCCAAAAAACTAGACAACCTAGATGAAATGGACAAATTTCTTGAATCATATAATCTTCCAAAAATCAATCTGGAAGAATCATAAAACCTAAACAGGCCAATTACAACAAATGAGATTGAAACAGCTATCAAAAAACTCCCAAAAAGAAAAGTCCTGGGCCTGATGGCTTCACAAGTGAATTCTACCAAATATTCAAAGAAGAACTAACTCCTATTCTTCTCAAGCTATTTCAAAAAATTCAAGAGGAAGGAAGACTTCCAAACTCCTTTTATGAGGCGAGCATAATTCTGATTCCAAAACCAGGCAAAGACAACACAAAAAAAGAAAATTGTAGGCCAATATCCCTGATGAATATAGATGCTAAAATCCTCAACAAAATATTAGCAAACCAGATCCAGCAATATATGGAAAAAATCATACACCATGATCAAGTGGGATTTATTCTTGGGAGGCAAGGCTGGTACAATATTCACAAATCAATCAATGTGATTCATCACATAAATAAAAAAGAGGAGAAAAACCACATAATAATTTCAATAGATGCAGAAAAAGCATTTGATAAAGTCCAGCACCCATTCATGATCAAAACTCTCAGCAAAGTGGGAATACAGGGAACATACCTCAACATGATAAAGGCCATCTATGACAAACCCACAGCCAATATCATACTCAATGGGAAAATATTAAAAGCAATCCCCTTAAGATCAGGAAAAAGGCAGGGGTGCCCCCTTTCACCATTCTTATTCAACATAGTTCTGGAAGTCCTAGCCACAGCAATCAGACAAGAAAAAGAAATAAAAGGCATCCAAATTGGAAAAGAAGAAGTAAAACTATCATTATTTGCAGATGACATGATATTGTATATAGAAAACCCTAAAGTCTCAGTCAAAAAACTACTAGACCTGATAAATGAATTTGGCAAGGTGGCAGGATATAAAATCAATACTCAGAAATCAGAGGCATTTTTATATACTAATAATGAACTGTCAGAAAGAGAAATTAAGGAATCAATTTCCTTTACCATTGCAACCAAAAAAATAAAGTACCTAGGAATAAATTTAACCAGGGAGATTAAAGACTTGTACTCAGAAAATGATAAAACATTGATAAAAGAAATCAGGGAAGATACAAACAAGTGGAGGCATATACCGTGCTCATGGTTAGGAAGAATAAACATCATTAAAATGTCTATATTACCCAAAGCAATTTATAAATTCAATGCAATACCAATTAAAATACCAATGACTTACTTCAAAGACATAGAACACATATTCCAAAAATTTATATGGAACCAAAAAAGAACACGAATAGCCTCAGCAATCCTGAAAAGGAAGAAAAAAAGCGGGAGGTATCACACTTCCAGATATCAAGTTATATTATAAGGCCATTGTACTCAAAACAGCAAGGTACTGGCATAAGAACAAGCACATAGATCAATGGAACAGAACAGAGAACCCAGAAATAAACCCACAGCTCTATGGACAACTGATATTTGACAAAGGAGGTAAGACAATACAATGGAGTAAAGACAGCCTCTTCAACAAATGGTGTTGGGAAAACTGGACAGCTACCTGCAAAAAAATGAAACTAGACCACCAACTTACACCACTCACAAAAATAAACTCAAAATGGATAAAAGACTTGAATGTAAGCTGTGAAACCATAAGCATCTTAGAAGAAAACATAGGCAGTAAGCTCTCTGACATCTGTCGCAGCAATATATTTGCTGATTTGTCTCCACAGGCAAGTGAAATAAAAGACAGGATAAATAAATGGGACTTTATCAAACTAAAAAGCTTCTGCACAGCTAAAGACAATAAGAACAGAATAAAAAGACAAACTACACAATGGGAGAATATATTTGACATAGTGTCTGATAAGGGGTTAATAACCAAAATTTATAAAGAACTTGTAAAACTTAATACCAGGAAGACAAACAATCCAATCCAAAAATGGGCAAAAGAAATGAATAGACACTTCTCCAAAGAGGACACACAGAAGGCCAACAGGCATATGAAAAAATGTTCAACATCACTAATGATTAGAGAAATGCAAATTAAAACCACAATGAGATATCACCTCACACCAGTCAGAATGGCGCTCATCAATAAAACAACACAGAATAAGTGCTGGCGAGGATGTGGAGAAAAGGGAACCCTCCTGCACTGCTGGTGAGAATGCAGACTGGTGCAGCCACTGTGGAAAACAGTATGGAGATTCATCAAGAAATTAAAAATCGAACTGCCTTTTGACCCAGCTATACCACTGTTAGGAATATACCCCAAGAATACCATAGCACTGTTTGAAAAGAAGAAATGCACCCCCATGTTTATGGCAGCATTGTTCACAATAGCAAAGATCTGGACACAGCCCAAGTGTCTATCGGAGGACGAGTGGATTAAAAAGCTTTGGTATATGTATACTATGGAATACTACTCAGCCATAAGAAATGATGACATAGGATCTTTTACAACAACATGGATGGGCCTTGATAACTTTATACTGAGTGAAAGAAGTAAATCAGAAAAAACTAAGAACTATATGATTCCATACATAGGTGGGACATAAAGATGAGACTCAGAGACATGAACAACAGTGTTGGGGTTATAGGGTGGGGGGAGGAGAGGAAGGGGGTTGGGGGAGGGGAGGGGCACAAAGATCATGGCTTTTCAGCATTTGCCATATTCCCCCCTTAATCTATAGACAGACAGCAAATATTTACATATGGTGTTCCCACTATAAAGACTGCTGTCTTAGGGACAAATGCTGATAAACTATTTCAGCAGTTCCTCCTTCTTCAAAGACTTATATGTCAACACAGAGCTCCATGTTTCATAGGACATACTCAAGCTCACTCCATGTTCCCTGGAGCTTTAGCACAAGGGAATGCCCCCCCTTTTTTGTAGTATTTTTTCTTTTATTTATTTATTTATTGTATTTTTCTGAGGATGGAGATGGGGAGGCAGTCAGATAGACTTCTGCATGCACCTGACTGGGATCCACCTGGCATGCCTACCAGGGGGGAATGCTCTGCCCATCTGGGGTGTTGCTCTGTTACAACCGGAGCCATTCTAGTGACTGGGGCAGAGGCCATGGGGCCATCCTTAGTGCCCGGGATGGCTTTGCCCGGGAGGAGCCTTGGCTGCAGGCAGGAGGAGAGAGATGAAGAGGAAGAAGAGGGGGAGGGATGGAGAGTAGATGGGCACTTCTCCTGTATGCTCTGGCCAGGAATCGAACCCGGGAATTCTGCACACCAGGCCAATGACTCCGACGGGTCTACCATATTATGCTTTTTACTTAAAAAAAAAATTTACATTTCTTTTGAATGCTGATGAACAGGAGACACCAAATCTTTTTCGCCTGCAAACTACTACCTTCTTTATTAGATCTAGCTAATAACACTGTTTTGTCTTTTTCCAAATAGCTCCAGATATATGGAAAAGATTTATATAGGCAGATGGGGATCCTCAAACCCCTCAGCGAGATCTTCTGAGAATGGCTTTTAAGATACCTAGAGGCAGAAAAAGCCCAATAGAGATCAGGAGAACTACCAGCTTTTAGGATACACCCTTAAAGGCTCCAATGCCCCAAAGGGGTCTCATAGGATGCCATCTGGGTCCTGCTTCAATAGTGGAAAGGAAGGTCATTGAGCTAAAACCTGCCAGGCTTACACGCCTCTGCTGTGAGGAAACAGGGACAGTGGAAGGTGGGCTTCCCCCTCGCTCCTCTAAGGGAGGGTTCAGTCTCTTCCAGCCCTGCTCCAGCCACCTATGACCTAACCTTGCCCAGAAAGCTGGGGTTTGCCACTGAAGGCTGAAGGTGCCCAGGGCCATCGGCCCCATCTACGACACTGTGGACGAGCCTAGGGTATTTCTTCCAAGAAGCAGGTAAACTGATCTCATTTGCACAAGGGCCACTTAACTATGTTTTGCCTGAATAGCCAGGTTTTTTATTCTTCCCTCAAAGATCTCTGTTGTGGATGTTGATAGTCCTATTTTCTGCTGCTTTGCTTAATATATAGTGTTTCCTTTATCCCTCCTACCTCAATGCCCCACTCATATTTCAGGCTGGGACCTACTCCTAATTTAGAGCTCTCTTTCCTCCTTTTGCCAACTTGTATTATGAATTTACCTTTGCCACCCAGCTTAGTGTATCCCAAGGTTCTCTTTACCATGCCACAGTTACAGAGCTCCAGGGAAAAGCAACCTGGTCTCAACTCTCCAGGCAGAGGAGAACAGAAGCTCCATATCCATACATGCTGCAAATGGCTTTTTCCAGTCTACCTGAATCATTACCAGCTAGAAGCAGCGGTCTTTGGGACTTGGACATGAGCTGGAAAGTATAGAATGGTGACAACAATTCCAGTGCCATGTGGACTTTTCCTGTGGGGAAATTTCCTGGACTCCTGCTCCCTGTGACAGCTCCTAACAGACTGAACTGTGGTTGGGTTGCAGTTTTCAGGGATTTGGCATGATGATGGGGCCAACTTGGACTTGGTGAACATGTTAAGGACACTACTCTTTTATGGATTCTTGCTGTATTGGCCAAGAGTTTGCTTAAAGGCTTTTAATCACTGTAAAAAAAAAATAGAGGACTGGATGAAGAAGATGGGACACATATACACCATGCTATACTATTCAGCTAGGAGAAATGATGACATCGGATCACTTACAGCGGAATGGTGGAGTCTTGGTAGCATTGTGCAGGGTGAAATAAACGAATCAGAAAAAAACAGGAACTACAGGATTCCATACATTGGTGGGACATAAAAGCGAGCCTAAGAGGCATGGACAAGAGTGTGGTGGTTACGGGGGGTGGGGGGAGGGAAGGAGGGAGAGGGGGAGGGGGAGGGTTACTGAGAGAACTGGATGGAGGGTGGCGGAGGACGATCTCTCTTCGGGTGATGGGTATGCAACAGAACTAAATGACAAGATAACCTGGAAATGTTTTCTTTGAATGTATGTACCCTGATTTATTGATGTCACCCCATTAAAATAAAAATTTATTTATAAAAAAAAAAGAAGAAGCAAGAAAAAGCTCAAATAAACAACTTAACTTTGCATCTAAAATAACTAGAAAAAGAACAACAAATAAAGCTCAGAGGAAGTAGAAGGAAGGAAATAATAAATATCAGAGTAAAAATAAATGACATAGAGGCTAAAAAAACAATACAGAAGATCAGTGAAACCAAGAGCTGGTTCTTTGAAAAGGTAAACAAGATTGATGAACCTTTAACCAGACTCATCAAGAAAAAAAGAGAGAAGACTCAAATAAATAAAGTTAGAAATGAGATGGAGAAGTAACAACTGACACAACAGAAATACAAAGAATTATAAGAAAATACTATGAAGATCTGTATGCCAAAACTTTGGACAACCTATGTGAAATGTATAAATTCTTAGAAACATATAATCTTCCAAAATTCAATCTGGAATAATCAGAAAACCTAAACAGACCAATTACAAAAAATGAAATTGAAACCGTTATCAAAAAACTCCCAGCAAACAAAAATCCTGAACCAGATGGCTTCATGGGTGAATTTTACCAAATATTCAAAGAAGAACTAACACCTATCCTTCTCAAGCTATTTCAAAAACTTCAAGAGGAGGGGAGACTTCCAAGCTCCTTTTATGAGGCAAGCATAATCCTCATTTCAAAACCAGGTAAAGACACTACAAAGAAAGAAAACTATAGGCCAATATCCCTGATGAACTTAGATATTAAAATTCTCAACAAAATATTAGCAAACAGATCTGCAATACATGAAAAAAATCATACATCATGATCAAGTGGGATTTATTCTGGGGAGGCAAGGCTGGTACAATATTTGCAAATCAATAAATGTGACTCGCCACATAAACAAAAGGAAGGATAACAATCACATGATAATATCAATAAATGCAGAAAAACATTTGATAAAATGTCCATACTACCCAAAGCAATATACAGATTCAATGCAATTCTCATCAAGATTTCAACAGCAAGCCCTGGCCGGTTGGCTCAGTGGTAGAGCGTCAGCCTGGCGTGCAGAAGTCCCGGGTTCAATTCCCAGCCAGGGCACACAGGAGAAGCACCCATATGCTTCTCCACCCCTCCCTGTCTCCTTCCTCTCTGTCTCTCTCTTCCCCTCCTGCAGAGAGGCTCCATTGGAGCAAAGATGGCCCAGGCCCTGGGGATGGCTCCTTGGCCTCTGCCCCAGGTGCTAGAGTGGCTCTGGTCATGACAGAGCAACGCCCCGGAAGGGTAGAGCATTGCCCCCTGGTGGGCAGAGCGTCGCCCCCTGGTGGGCGTGCCAGGTGGATCCCAGTCAGGCGCATGCGGGAGTCTGTCTGTCTCTCCCCGTTTCCAGCTTCAGAAAAATACAAAAAAAAAAGATTTCAACAGCATATTTCACAGAACTAGAACAAATAGTCTAAAAATTTATATAAAACCACAAAAGACCTCAAATAGCCACAGCAATCTTGAGAAAAGAGAACAAAATCAAAGGAATTATGCTACTTGATATCAAACTATATTATAAGGCTAAATAATCAAAACAGCATGGTACAGACATAAAAACAGATATATAGATCAATAGAACAAAATAGAGAGCCCAGAAGTAAATCCGTGCCTTATTGTCAATTAATACTTGACAAAGGAAGCAAGAACATACAATGAGGTACAGATAGTCTATTCAATAAATAATGTTAGGAAAATTGGACAAATCCATGTAAAAAATAAAATTAGATCACCTTCTTACATCACAAGAATAAAGTCAAAATAGATTAACACTTAAATGTAAGACTCAAAACGATAAAACTCCTTAAAGAAAACATAGGCAGTAAATCTTGGACATTTCTTGTAGCAATATTTTTTCTCGTATGAGTCAGGAAAGAAAAACAAAAAAAGTAAATAAATGTGACTACATCAAACTAAAAAGATTTTGTACAGCAAAGGAAACCAACAGTAAAATGAAAAGACAACCCACTGATAAGGAGAACATATTCACCAATGGCACATCTGATAAGGGGTAAAAACTCAAAATTTATAAAGAACCTATACAATCTAATTTAAAAATGGGCAAAGGACATGAATAGACACTTCTCCAAAAAGGACATACAGATGACCAATAGACATGTAAAAATATGCTCAACATCACTAATCATCAGAGAAATGCAAATAAAAACCACAATGAGGTATCACTTCATACCTCTCAGAATGACTATCATCAATAATTCAACAAACAAGAGTTGGCAAAGTTATGGAGAAAAGGCAACCCTCATACACTGTTGGTGAGAATGTAGATTGGTGTAACCACTGTGGAAAGCAGTATAAAGTTTTCTCAAAAAATTAAAAATGATACTGCCATATAACCCAGTGATTCCACTTCTGGGATTATATCCCAAGAGTCCTGAAACACTAATTAAAAAGAATATATGCACCCCTATGTTCATTGCAGTGTGATTTGTAATAGTCAAGGTTTGGAAGAACCCCAAGTGTCCATCAATAGATGAATGGATAAAAAGCTGTAGTACATTTACACAGTGACATACTATTTGGCTATAAAAAAGAAAGAAATCTTTCCTTTTGCAACAGCATGGATAGACATGAAAAGTATGTTAAGTAAAATAAGCCAGCCCGAGAAAATACCATATGATTTCACTTATATGTGGAATCTAATGAACAAAATAAGCTAACAAATAAAAGAGAAACAGACTCATAGGTACAGAGAACAGACTATCAGCTATTAGTGGGAAGATTGTTGGGGAGCTGGGTAAAAAAGTGAAGGGACGAAGCAAAAAAAGAAAAATCTCATGTACACAGACAACAAAACAGTGATTACTAGAGTATGCAGAGGTAGACGAGGGTAAAAAGAGGATAAACTGCCTGACCAGGTGGTGGCGCAGTGGATAGAGTGTCGGATTGGGATGCGGAAGGACCCAGGTTCAAGATCCTGAGGTTGCCAGCTTGAGCGCGGGCTCATCTGGCTTGAGCAAAGAGCTCACCAGCTTGGATCCAAGGTCGCTGGCTCCAGCAGGGGGTTACTCGGTCTGCTGAAGGCCCACGGTCAAGGCACATGTGAGAAAGCAATCAATGAACAACTAAGAAGTCGCAACGCGCAACGAGAAACTGATGATTGATGCTTCTCATCTCTCTCCGTTCCTGTATGTCTGTCCCTGTCTATCTCTGCCTCTGTAAAAAAAAAAAAAAAAGAGGATAAACTGTGAAAGGAAACTCAACTTTGAGTAGTAACACAATACAATATACAGATGGTGTGTTATATAATTGTTCACCTGAAACCTATATAATTTTATTAACCAATGTCCCCCCAATACATTCAATAAATATTTTAATAAATAAATAAAATTAAACCAAACCAAACAAAGCTACTAGTTTTAAGCAAACATGGAATGCACAATATGGTGGTTCTGCTCTAGTTCATCTCCTGGTATTTATACTCTGATTTCAACTGTATGTTGTTTTCATTTATTTAAATCCACATATCAGGATCAAAATTCAAGGTGAGGAGGGAAAAGCTTATATTAATGACATTTTTTGGTGGACTTTGAAGAAAGCAGAAAGAGAGAGCAAGAGAAAAACATAGATTTGTCATTCCACTTATTTATGCATTCATTGGTTGATTCTTGTATTTGCCCTAACTAGGCATCAAACCCTCAACTTTGGCATGTCAGAATGACACTTTAACCAACTGAACTACGTGGCCAGGGCTAATGACATTTTTTAATGACCCTAATTGAAACTTTTCTTAATTTAGGCAGCCAAGTTTGCATTGTTTTATTTTGTAATCATCATCAGTAGCAGTAAACATCTCTGCAGTGCTTACAGCCTGTTAGGCACTGTTTTAAAGATTTACACATATTAACTCTTGGAACTTTCACAACAACCCATAAGGTAAGAACTCTGCTAATCAGCATGTTAAACACAAAGAAACTAGGCAAAGGGAGGTTAAGTAATTCGCAAAGGTTTCTGCAGCTAGGAATTGACAGAGGTGGAATTTAAACCCAGGCGGTCTGGCTTTGGAACCTGTTCTCATTGTCCACTTTACAAATCATATTTCACTTTTGCTGCCCATTGTACAAAACCCTTTATTCACTGGGTATGTTAATCCAAACTGCCCTACCAACAAATTTAGATGCCAGCCAGCAGTCACCGTAATCCCCTTCCTTTTCTTAATCATCTAATTAAAAAATAGTGACTGCTGAGAGTTAATTGAACTCTTCTGCCAGGGAGGAAGTAGAGAAGATAATGGAGAGGAGGGGAGACTCCAGCTCACAGCTGCTTCCTGCCCTCTCTGCTGCAGTGCTGAGGAGCTAATGGTCGCCCGTCAGGGAAAGGTACCGAGAAGGGATAGGGAAGGAGGGCTCCGCAGGCACCGTGCCCTCCTTTCACAGTAAGAATACATAATTTTCCTTTCTCACAGAGGGAAAGCTGGCTCTGAGAGGATAAATAACTCGCCCAAGATAATGGGGTCAGAATTTAAAGCCAGATCTCTTTAACTCCAAAGCCCTCGCCTGCTTCCCACACTGAAGAGACAAGCTCCGAAGGGAGAGGACGGTTCTGACGCCATCTGTGCATCTCACTGATTCTTAACTTTTCTTCTATAAAAAAAATAACCTAAAGAGTAATTTCCAACATTGTTTCCTGGTTGGCATAACTGCTAAGTATCTACTGTGGGTTATTATAATTCATAGCATGCAATGTATTGAGAATGCCTTCATTAAATAATCTCTTGGGGATATAAAGTAAGCAAAAAGTAGGGTAGTGATAGGTTATAATAGCCATATGTTTTATTAACTGCCTATATGGACCTGAATTTGTTTTTTTATTATTATTGTCTCTCAATGTGAACATGTGTTTGACTGACAGATATTTTCATATAAAATTGTCACTTAAGATTTAAAATAGCTATGCTTACTGTCTCCAGATTAATATTTATATATAATGGAGAAGAGTTGAAAACATTCCCCTAGGAAATAACAAGCAAATGAAAATCATTAATATTTAAATTTAACGAACGGTCTGCACAAGGTTGTTGTGGAAATAAATGGGACAATATGTTTAAAGAGTATTTAGTATGATGCTGGGTAGGTTTGAAATGAGCAATAAATGGTACAGACTTTTGGGAAACCATTATAAAATCCAAACATTAAAAAATTCAAAGCACTATTGACTGCCAAATTTATTGTTTTTTAATGTGTTTTCATAACATTTTAACCATTCAATTATAAGTTTTAACTATTTCATGTAAATAGCAAACTAACAATACCTTTCCACTTATTTTTATATGCAAACACATAAAATATTTTCAAAAAATGTTTTGGCCTATACCTATAAAATAAGTGTTTTCTACTTGTCATTAGTACAATGATTTACCCAGTTTGCAAAAGCAATAGCAAATAATGCCTACCAGTCTTCTCAAAAAGACTATAGCCTCACTTTCTACATTTTTAAAAATAGTTTGCAAGTTCCAAAACTATCTTTCTATTTATTGCTTTTTCCTATTCTCCAAGGGTATGAATCCTCAGAAACTGCCGGTTTAGAAAATAAAGTTCTGAGCATATTTGTAAGCAAACATTCCTGCAATGCAATCATGAGAACTGTAAGCATTACGGTGACCACACACATGCATCAAAACCATAGTGGTTTGTGGGCTGTCGAAAACACTCTTAAAGAGAAAAGAAGGGAACAGGATTCTGTTGCATTTGTGACCTCTAGAGGCCAACATGAACGTGATGTATTTTATTCATTCAACGATGCTTTAAAGTACAATCTTCAAGAGTTTAAGATTTATAGGCTTTAGAAAATAGAGCAAATTCAAGAGGAGAGAGGTTCCATTTTAGGTGGATATGTTGCCTTGAACTAACAACCACAAACCACAAATCGAAGTTTTAAATAATAATTTGAAAAAGCCTCAGACTCTTGGAGAATCTTCATGGAAAATGAAAACCTTGCCTACTTCGCAGTGGAGCTGTCCAGACTAATTACGTACTGTGAGTATTCATCATACTGAGGATGAACACAGTAAAATGCATCCACTGGACCTTAGAGTCAAAACTAGATTCTAATGTTACATATTCTGGAAAAATCATTAACCTTTCTGAGCCTCAGTGTCCTCATTTGTAAGTTAAGCAGTCATAATAAAATCTACCTTCACAGTGTTTCTTATAGATAAAATGAGACAACATATACTCAGAATTATCTTGAAAACTGTCTAGTACTAGACCTGTAACAGATTTGATTATGATTACATCACTATTTGTTCAGATGCTTTCTTTTATCTATAAATAAAAATACTTTTTTCACCACAGTAATAAACCAAAACAAAATCTTGGTCAAATAAAGACTTCTTTAAAGTGAAAAAAAAAAAGGTTGAAGCAGGACTAGCTGCATTTTCTCCCTGCACTGTGTTATTGCACAACAGTCCTAAAAATCCTGAGTAGAATCAAGCGTGGAGCAGCAGTGTGTTAGCTGCCCAATCCTAAACTTGCAGATGAGAATTAAGTTATAACCTCTATAATGTTGTCATTTCTTCACTTTTCAGAAATGGTACCCATCCATCTCCACACACACCCTGCTATTGTGTTCAGGGGCTTTCTTTATGGGCCAAACCTTCCAAACTGGCCCCATTTACAGATGGAGTGAATTTGCACTGTTGCATATTGGTGTGCTCATATAGTTCCTCTATCATATAGGAGAGGTCAAATTGTAAGATCTGTCAAAGTGTTGCTACAAAGCTCCTTATCCCTTCTTTATTCCTGTAATGCAAAAGTCTAATCATAGATACCTCTACTGTGAACCATCTTCCATCCCACAGAACACTACAAGAGGAATTCATTTGTCTGCTATAATTATGTAGTCTCTAACTTCAGTGCCAAACCCTTACTTGCCATATCTCTCTCATGCCTCCCAGTGATTTCTGTTAAATCTTCACTATTCACCTCAAACCTGCTCTACTAAAATTTCTTCTCTCATTTTCAACTAATAAATCTACTTTTATTTTCCAGGCAAAAATCAGTTTGCCTCTCCAAACATCTTCCTATCTGCTTACAAGAACATCTATAGACACAACCATTGTGCCATCTGTCCCTCCTGCCTCAGTGAATTGAGATCTCTTCTGCCTGATCTCCACATCATGCCCTGGTTCTGTCTATGTTCAGTCACAATTAAGTTCTACTTAATTTCAACTGCAACTGAAGGAAAACACAAAATAATAGTGACTTACATAGAGATTTATTTCCTGTTTGAAAAAATTAAGACCTACATAAGCAAATCAGGGCTAATATTATGACTCCACAATCATCAGAGATACGGCTCCTTTTGAGATTCTGCTTTATGGTACAAGATACCTACTGACACTCCAGCCAATGTGCATGCATTCCAGTCAACACGCAAGGCATCAACACTCCTCCCCACCGGTCAGAACCTAATCACAAGGTCCACCTTGCTGCAAAGGGAGCTAGGAAATGTAGTACTCTTAATATGCACAAATAACCCAGCTAAAACCCAAGAGAAAGGAATAAAGGATACTGAGGGAACTCAATCCACCACAGACTCTACCACAGTCATATGAGGCATTCTCGCGATCTTCATTATGATCACATTTTCTTTCCCTGTATCTTTTAATTTCCCCTCTCTAGTGGATCTTTCCCACAGCCATTCAAACATCTTTCTAAACTGAATCTCTTACTTCTGCTGTGCTTCTCTCCTTCTCTTCACCACCAAGCTTTCTGAGATTTTACTCATTTCTTTACTACTTTGCAGCATTCACTTCTCAGCCCACTGCAATCTGACTTCTGCCCCCCCCTTTGTGCATTGAATAGTATCCCCTAAAAAGATATGTTGAAATCCTACCACCAGTACCTGTGAATGTGATCTTATTTGGAAATCAGGTCTTTGCACTTGAGTTAAGGTGAGGTCACACAAGATTACAGTGTTCCCAGCCCTGGCTGGTTGGCTCTGTTGTAGAGTGTCTGCCCAGTGTGTGGATGTACCAGGTTCAACTCCCAGTCAGGGCACAGAGGAGAAGCAACCATCAGCTTCTCCACCCCTCCCCCTCTCGCTTCTCTCTCTCTCTCTCTCTCTCTCTCTCTCTCTTCCCCTCCTGCAGTCATGACTCGATTGGAGCGCATTGGCCCTGAGCCCTGAGGATGGCTCCATGGCCTCTGCCTCATAGCAACTAAGAAGAGCTCAGTTGCTGAGCAAGGGAGCTACACCCCAGATGGGCAGAGCATTGCCCCCTAGTGGGCTTGTCAGGTGGATCCCAGTTGGGGTGCATGCTGGAGCCTGTCTCTGCCTCCCCTCCCCTCGTTGAATAAAAAAAGAAAAAAGATTAGAGTGTGCCCTAAATCTAATCATCACTGTCCTTATAAGAAGGCAGTGTGAAGATCCAGTGACACTGAGACACAACTGGAGAACATCGTGTGAGGATTGAAGCAGAGGTTGGAGTGGTGCACGAACAAGCCAAGGAACACTCAGGATTGCTGGCAGCCAACAGAAGCTGGGAAGAGGCATTGAAGGATTCTCTCCTGGAGTTTGCATGGCCCTGCTAATGTCTTGATTCCAGACTTCTAGCCTCTAGACCAGGGGTCCCCAAACTTTTTACACAGGAGGCCAGTTCACTGTCCCTCAGACCGTTGGAGGGCCAGACTATAAAAAAATCTATGAACAAATTCCTATGCACTCTGCACATATCTTATTTTAAAGTAAAAAAAACAAAATGGGAACAAATACAATATTTAAAATAAAGAACAAATTTAAATCAACAAACTGACCAGTATTTCAATGGGAACTATGGGCCTGCTTTTGGCTGAGATGGTCAATGTCTGGTTCCATATTTGTCACTGCTAGCCATAATAAGTGATATGACGCACTTCTGGAGCCATGACGCATGCATCCCGCGTCACCGGAAGTAGTACTGTACGTGAGAGACACCGTGCTTTGCAGCGCTGCCACATACAGTGCATCCGCATCCTATGCTCCCTCATTGACCACCAATGAAAGAGGTGCCCCTTCCGGAAGTGCAGCGGGGGCAAGATAAATGGCCTCAGGGGGCCGCATGCGGCCTGCGGGCTGTTGTTTGGGGACCCTTACTCTAGATTTGTTTATTTCCTCCAGTGAAAGGATAAATAACTGTTATTTGAAGCCATTAAATCTGTAGTCCTATGTTACGGCTGCACTAGCAAACTAATGCAACCCCCAACTGCTCCACTGAAACAGCCTTACCAATGTCACAACGGTCTCTCTGTTGCTAAATCTAGAAGGCAATTTTCAAGACTCATTTATTTTCTCTCTATATATACAGCATTTGACAAAATTATTTACTCGCTGCCATTAAAATCCTTCTGCCCTTGACTTTGGGGTACCACTCTTTACTGGGTTCCTCGTATCTCTGAGGCTACTCTATCTCAACCTTTCCTTCTAAACTTCTCTGCTTCATAAACTAAATATTCTTTCTTGTTACCTACTTCTAATTCAATGTGTTAACCAAGCCAAATATATTTAACTCCCCCCATCCTGCTCCCAAATCTCCAATGAAATTAGTAGAACAATAGAACATGTTGAAAGCTATCTAGCTCATTTATGTATTCAGCAACATTAAATGTCTATTACATTCCAAACACTGTGCCAGTACTTAAGATACGAAGATGAACAGGGAGATCCAGTACTTGACCTGAGAGGATGACAAGCATGATCATGCATGACATATAGGAAACAAACAGGATGATGAGAGCAAGAATCAGCAAATTTGTTCTGTAAAGGGCAGCACAGTAAATATTTTAGGTTATGCAGGACATTTAGCCTCTGTTGCAACTACTCAACTCTGCTATTACAGCACAAAAACAGCCATAGGCAATACATCAATGAATATGTTCATCTGTGTTCCAATAAAATTTCATTTTAAAAAACAAACAAGGGCCAGATTTAGCCTGTGGGACACAGTTTGCCAACCTTTGAGAGAGAGAGAAATTAGGGTAGATATAAGGGTCAACGGCAGCCTCTTTAACAAGGTGGCCCTTGAACTGAGATCTGAAGGGGAGAAGGAGCCACACCTAATTCTCACAGCCCACCAGCCTTGGAACTAGGAATGTCAGCAACAACAACAAAAAAAAATGTTTTATTTTTCTTTTGTTAGGATCTGAAAAACACCCTGCAGAGTCTACAAAATTCATAATTCCAGATGCTGAGGAAATATCAACCCCTGTATCCCCAGTTCGAGAATTTGCAAAACGAGAAAGATCACTCAACTTAAGATTATGTTTAAGTTTTAAATAAGTCTAGATAAAAAATTACTCTTTAAAGAGACTTACTGAAAGAAACAAAAGAAAACATTTCAAAATCTTTTATCTGCATTTTAAGCAAGAGTAAAAATATACTGTGTATCTGAAAAGAATAATATAAAGTGTATAAATATGGTTTTATTCAAAATCATTATTACTATAAAAGCATCAAATTTTATGATAAGTTACTATAGAAAATTGAGTTGGAGAATTTGATTTTTTTTAAAGATGCAAAAAATAACAGATAGGAAGAATAAATCCAAGAAATAGAATTTACTTACAATAGGATCTCTATGCAAAAATAGAACATATAAAGAAATTATTAGAAATCGGAATAAGTTTGCCTTTAGCTGAGAATTTGTTCTTCAACCAAAATAAATTAATGAATGCCCAGTCAGATTTATGAAGAAAAAAACAGACCTAGATATTTACTGATGAAATTGCTGGATTTGAAGTTTTTAGGAAAAGAAAACTACATATATCCAGATGGGAGGTGGGAAGAGAAGAGAGAATGCACAAAGAGAAAGATGTTTAGAAACAGACATCTCTTCTACAACACTAAATGCTTTAGATGCTTTTAAAGACAAAGATTGTGATCCAGAGATTCTGAATTCATTCAAATTATCATTCAAATCTAAAAGCAAAAATATCTTACAAAGATTCGAAGTATATCACTTCTAGAAATCATTACCCTAAGAAGTAGTCCAACTGAGACTTGAATCAAAAAAAGTATTTTAAGGATGAAAAAAAAATCATTAAAAATACATGAACAGGCCTGACCTGTGGTGGCGCAGTGGATAAAGTGTCGACCTGGAATGCTGAGGTCGCCGGTTCAAAACCCTGGGCTTGCCTGGTCAAGGCACATATGGGAGTTGATGCTTCCTGCTCCTCCCCCTGTTCTCTCTCTATCTCTCCCTCTCTCTCTCTCCCCTCTCTCTCTAATAAAAATGAATAAATAAATAAAAAATCTAAAAAAGTAAATAAGTAAAAAATAAATAAAAAAATAAAAAATAAAAAAAAATACATGAACAATTTTGACAGCTTTTTATATACGGCACCATTATCTCCCTTCCCACAAACTCTTCAGTAATATAGACTTACTGCTCCCTATGGAAGAGGTAGAACCTATCTCTTTACCCTCAAGCATCTGGGTTTAAACCTGTGACTGCTTTGGCCAACAGAATACTGCAAACGTGACATTGCTAGTTCCAGACACAGCCCTTTACTGACCTGGCAGCTTCTGCTTCCTTTCTCTTGGAACTCTAAGCTGCATGTAAGACGAACCACCAATTCTGCTAAAGAGAAGGGCCACGTGAAAGAGAATGAAACACCTCAGACATCTAGCCCAGTTGAGCCTTGGTATGACTCCAGCCTCAGCCTTTGTATAACTATAAATAAACACATAACAGTGAGACTGCCCATATGAGCCCAGTCAATCCAAAAACTTATGAGAGATAATAATAAATTTGAGCTTTTTCAAACACAATCCTGGAGAGGTCTGTTACATAACAAAGTGAAGTGTACTGTATTACCTAATTGTTGTAAATATTACCATAAAACTGTCTAATGGAAAGAAAGAGTCTTAAAAGATATGATATAATACAGGATGCTAAAAATATTTAGTAACAGTATTTTGGATCTAAAATTCCAGACTCTTTTGACAAAAACTCAAAAGTGGGAAGAGATAGAGGAATTGAAAGTGTAATGCATTTCTCAGTTTATATGGAGGATAAAAATAGTTACTACTTCATCCTTGGCATTGATAAAGAAATTGATAAGCAATTAATTTTTAAAAATAGTTTTATTGTTTCTAATTCAGAGTCAGTAAATAGTAGTTTAAAAGATTTACATGATACAGAAAGGCATAAAGAAATAAACATAGCAATCGCATTTTCTAGAGACACTAACAATTATCCATTTAGTGCATAATCTCTTTTTCTATAGGTATATACACTAAGATTCTATTTAACACAATGTTAGATGGCTTATTTAAAAATGGTTCCACAAATACTTCATTTCTATTTAAAGAAATTTTCAACCTAGTAGTATCATTCTAAAACATAGTATCTGCATAATTGCTACACCTCTCAAAAGTAAATGATCGGCCCTGGCTGGTTGGCTCAGCAGTAGAGTGTCGGCCTGGCATGTGGAAGTCCTGAGTTTGATTTCTAGACATCGCACACAGGAAAAGAGACCATCTGCCTTCTCCACCACCTCTCCCCACCCCATTTCTTCTCCCACAGCCATGGCTCGAAGGAGCAAGTTGGCCCCAGGCACTGAGGATAGCTCCATGGCCTTTCCTCAGGTGCTAAAATAGCTTGGTTGCTGAGCAAAGAAACAGTGGCCCTAGATGGGCAAAAGAACATCAGTCCCAGACAGGTGGATCCCAATGGAGGTGCATGCAGGAGTCTGTCTCTCCACCTCCCCCTGCCTCTCACTTGACTAAAAAAAAAGAAGAAGAAGTAAATGACCTCTTCACTTTCCACTTTGAACAAGATCCTATATAACTGGATAGCAAACTATGATACTATGACAGCTTGGCAAACTTAAAAACTATAATAGATAACACTTGGTATTGTTTAAATGCAGCACAAGTCTAGAGCACCTTTAAGCATAAAATTTAATTCTAAATAAATCATATTGTGCCAATAAGCTGATCTTGTTTGATAGTGATGTAGAAAGGTACCTATATCATTGACATTCTAATGGACATGACCTTAAATTTAAGAACTAGTCACTAAAATTACCTTTTCCCAAGTGTTTGTCCAATCAGATGCTTTAAGAATAAAAGAATTCAGGATTTAATATGTTTAGAAAGTTCTATCACAAACAATACTGAGAATATTATTCTCATCCAGGTCTCCTTGTTCCCTGTGCAAGATTTCCACTGGGAGAAATACTCGCCACAGAATTGCTATGGCAACGGGTCTGTGCACATGCAATGTCCCTAAGCACTCCTAAACTGGTCTGCAGAGTGGCTGCCCCTCTGATACTCCATCCAGCAGTGATGGGGGTTCCTGATCCCCACAGCCTTGGCAGATACTATCCATCTATCCATCTTTTTAATTGTTGCCATTCTCATGTGTAAAGTTTGATGCTATCCATCTTTTTAATTGTTGCCATTCTCATGTGTAAAGTTTGAATTTAGAACTATCTAAATTGAGCTTCTTTTCACATACTTTTTAGTTATTTCACTTTTTTCCCTCTGTGAATTGTCACTTTATTTTCTTTGCTCATTCTTCTATTGGCTTACCTGGCTTTTTATTGTTGATTTGTAGGATTTTCTTAAACTTGAATCTTTTATTGGTTGTTCACACCCTAAGTATCTTCTCCCATTCTTTCTACTGAAATCATTGATTTTGATATCATCAATTACACCATTTTATTTCCTTTATGGTCTGTGCTTTTTTTCACCCTCATTTAAGAAATCCTTTCTCACTCTGTTGTTACAAAGACATTCTCTAACAATATTGTATAACAGTTTTATATTTTTGTCATTGTTTTTTGTTTGTTTGTTTTGTATTTTTCTTAAGTGAAAAGCAGGGAGGCAAAAAGACAGACTCCCACATGCACCAGACCAGGATCCACCCAACAAGCCCACTAGCAGGCAATGCTCTGCCCTTCTAGGGCTGTTGCTCTGTTGGAACCGGAGCCATTTTAGTGCCTGAGTCGAGGCCATGGTGCCATCCTCAGCACCTGGGCCAACTTGTTCCAGTGGAGCCTTGGCTGCAGAAGAGGAAGAAAAAGATAGAAGAGAGAAGGGAGAGGGGGAAGGGTAGAGAAGCAGATGGTCACTTCTCCTGTGTGCCCTGACCAGGAATTGAACCTTGGACATCCACACTCTGGACGACATTATACTCCTGAGCCAACTGACCAGGGCTTATATTTGTGTCTTTTATAACTCTATTCCAATGGGAGCTATTTTTATTACTTTTGTCATTTTATTATCTTATAACTTTTATATTTTGCTACTTTTATTACTCATGTGGTATGAGTTTTGGCCCTGTTTTTCCCCAAATATTTTGCCAATTTTCATAATTTTGTTTATTAAATAATCTACCACTTCCTCAATGACCTACCAACAATTCATCAAACTCCCATATACACATGGATTTGTGTTAGGTTCTATTCTATTCTATGCTTATTTGGCCTTTCTAGTACTAGTATCACACTGAATTACTATAGCATGGTGACATATACTAATGTCTGATAAGATGTTTCCCCACATCAATCTTTTTTTTAAGAATTATTTTGGCTGTGTGTGAATTTGTATGTGTCCATTTCACTTTTGGGGTTTTTTAATGTGTTTGTTTTTCTTTTTGTTTCTTTTAATTGAAGTATAATTGGCATACATTTTGTTAGTTTAGGGTATACTACATGATTTGATATTTAATTTTCTTTAATTTTAACTACATTAAACTTATTTTTTAATTTGGGAAGAATTTACATCTTTACAATGTTAAATTTTCCATCCACAAGTTGGTATTTCTTTCTTCATAATCAAGTCTACTTTTATGTCCTTTAGTAATGTTTTACAATATTCTCCATAACAGCTTTTGCATTTTAAGTCAGATACTTTATTTCTTTTTGGCTATTTTACATATCATACTATGATCTGTTACATTGTCTAACTGGCTATTGGTGTAATAGAATTCTGTTGACTTTTATTTATTGATTTGTGTTCAAAGAACCATGCTGAACTCTTTTTTATTTTTTTAGCTTTAATAGCTTGTCTGTTGGTTCTCTTGGGTTTGCTATGTAAATAATTAAATCATCTGCACATACTAACCATTTTGTCTCTTCCCTTATAGTTCTTTCACTTCTCATATGTCATTGGCCAGGACATCCAGTCCTTTGTTGAACAGAAAAGGTCATAGCAGGCATCCTTGTTTGTTACTAACCTTAAAGGGAAGGCTTCTAAAGTTACTCCATTAAGTATAATGTTTGAACATTTTTACCGGATCTGCCACTTAGGCAATACAATGTCAAATGGTGTGTTTATTAATAAAGAAATTGAAAACCTCATTTTGAGAGATAAAATTTCTTGCCAATATAACACTAAGCTCCACATTAAACTAAAAGTTTGAACACATTTTCCCAACTTAAAATAGTTTTAATTGTGCTTTTACCTCCCGCATCTGCCCATTTTCCTTTGCCAAATTTTGAGCAGAAGAATAGACTATAACAGTATTTATTAGTAATCATCTGTAAAAGGATTAAAATAATGATGTGAACTATAGATACTCAAATTCTGTACCTCTGTATAGGAAGTGTGTAAATAATGGAACTGTTTTTAGTATCAAATACTCAGTTTGTAAATTCATACTTTCATGAATATCAGTGTTTAAATCCTATCTCTACCCAGCAACTAACTAACTATGTAACTGTAGGTAAATTATTCAATGTCACTAAATTCACTTTGTCCTTCTATAAAATGTGAATTATGTACCTGTCAGCTCATAGGATCATTATAGTAGGAATAATAATAATACTTAAATCATAAGATTTTTGTGAAAATTGTATGTTCTAGTGATTACAACAAAAGGATGCCTGACATAAGCTATTGTAATTATTTCACAAACATTTTATTTAAATCTCACAAAAACTCTATGAGACAGATAGAGCTTATGTGAATATGTATTTTTTTACTTTTTTAGAGACGAGAAAAGTGAAATTAATTTTATAGACAGGGCTACAATTCAGTGGGTATACAATGACACAATCTTTATCAGGTGTTAAAATTATGACCTAGTTCCATAAAGATTCATTGCCCAGGCATCCCAAGTTTCACACAGCTCTCCAAATTCTCACCTAGGACACAATGTACCTCTCCAAGATGCAGCAACTGAAAGACTAACAGCTGGTTAACAGAAGGGCTTGAAGGCAGACTGGTTGGTGACCATGAGTTTCAGGTTAATAAATATTTTTAATATCATCTTTGTTTATTGAGAATGTGAAATCTAAGATTCATACCCAGGTCTTCATGACACCAAGTGCTAATTTACATAATGGACTACATAAAGAGGAAAACAGAGGACTGTAGCTTCATGGATAAGCTTCTCATAAGCAAAAACTGTGACAGAATCCTGAAGAAGGAAGAGAATGTCAATAGCACCCTCCTACTGATAGAATTAAATCAACCAAATGAAGTTTTAAATCTCAATATAGTTAAGGCTGAACATTAATAAAAAATATTTATATGTAATATTTAGTATAAGATTTTTTACACTGTTGCAAAATTGAATGTTTTACTTTTAATGTAACCACATTAAAATCTTCAAAATTACAGAAGAGAAAAAAAATCACTTATAATTCTACTCCCTAGTACAATCACTATGAATATCTTTTTTTAATATTTTATTAATTGATTTTACAAAGTATGAGGAGCAAGAAGTATCAACTCATAGTTGCTTCACTTAGTTTTTTGTTGGTGGCTTGTCATATATGCCTTAGAAACATCCTACAAAGTCAGTCAGGATCCTAGTAACAGTCACCTGTTTGGTTGCACCTGTCAATTTTAAAAAATGTTGCACTTTAGGCATGAAATTTAAGAGAAATTCTGGAATAGAAAAAAAAAGATTAATAAACACCATATTTCCATGACTAAAATTCCCAACATCAAAAATTTTAAATATAAATTACCTGTAGAAGAAAGTAGCTATAGTAATTCAGTTACTACAGAACAATAGGCAGCACTGGCCAACCTCTTGTGGATTTCATGTCAATTTCACTAGGCACTATAGCCTTTGTATTATAGAAATAAAAATTAAAACTGTTATCTTATTAAATAAAAATTCCCATTCCATCACTTTAAAAGAGTTTATAATAGGTAAATAAACAAAGATAATAGAAGTTCACAGGTGAGCTTTGAGTTTACCACTATTTTCAGCTCCAAAAGTCTATGAGCTTGTAACTTATAAACCTTGAACTCAAGTATCTTTTCCTGTTGTAATAATTTTCTACTTTATTTTCTGTTTTCTTACATCTATATCATCTCCCACTCAAAATTATAAATCCTTTAGAATCAAGACCCTCATTAAATTCTTTGTATTTCCTCATGGGATCTAGCACAGTATACTGTAGATGGCATGCATGAATGCATGAATTAATTAATAAACAAACTAACAAAAAATCAGATTAATGATGATGAGCTTTCTAGGCCATCCCAATTAAATTGATTCAATAAGTAAATTCAGTAAGTATTTATTAATTATCTACTCTGAGCCAAGCACTTTAACCTTATAAAAATACAAGACCTACAGTGTAATATCAAGTAATTTAATCAAAATTCACTATGGTTTGTTTTTTTTTTCATTGACTTGAGAGAGAGGAAGAAAGAGAGAGAGAGAGAGATTGATTTGTTATTCCATTTATTTATACATTCATTAGTTGATTCTCTATGTGCCCTGACCGGGAATCAAATTCACAACATTGACATATCAGGAGAACACTCTAAACAACTAAGCTACCAGGCTGAGATACTATGGGTTTATTCTTTAATGCATTTTGAGTTTCCGCATCTTGAAATGGAAAAAAGATTCTTGTTAATTCCTTATTTGTATTAATATTTCCATAAAAGAAAGTAACTCTACACATCCCTAGAGTTATTTTAATATTTAAAAAGAGGGAGAAAAGCTCTTTCAAGGAATTTAATGAATCTTTCACCTACTTTCTAAAAAAACAGTTTAACATTGCAAGCATTTGTCAACCAACCCAACCAGGAGCTGTAATGAGACCACAACTCCACGTGGTCAACCATCTGAAATGCTGTTGACAAATCTCCCATTAAAACAGGTTACAAAGCCATCATTAACAAGTCATCAGTCAATCTGCTGAGAGTCATTTCTATATAATTCCTCTCTGAAGGCATGAGGGTCATATAGCTCCATTGTGATGAACTGCTCTGAGAAATCTGAAAAATATTTAATATGGAGAGTATGACATGGTGTATAATTCCTCACTTGCATTTTTATACTATCAGACTAGCACACATGGTATTCTCATCACTAGCATCAGAAGTTCCATAGATGTATCATAAGTAATATAAGGTTCTATGGTTGCAATTTGCTTAAAAGTCACATCAAAAAGAAATTTCATGGTAGCTGCCTAGTTCCAGGAGTCATTTTTTCTTATTAGAAAACCAAAGCCAGCAATGACATGAGCAGAGCTGACAATCACTGCTTGGAACAGACTCAGAACTAGGATATCACTTGGCTGACTGTTAGTTAATATTTGGGTAGAAATTAATCTAAACCTGACTTATCCAAGGCATTTTTTAAATTTTTTTTCCAGCAAAAGCCTAATTTTTAAGCTGATATTTAAAGAGAAACTTCCTACTCTCTCTAAACGTTGAAGAATGTCTAAACACATGGTTAGTTTATTTGTGTGAAATTATAAGACTTTTTAAAAACCGTTTTTTGATGTTGCATGGATTTGAGATATTTTTCTTGAGTCTCTAGTGCTATAATATGTTTCCTGTGAAACTTAACATGGCCAATTGTCTTATGAGAAAAGCTCAGTTCCATGGATGAACAAAGGCCAAGAATCAAAATGAAATCCAAAGTAAGTACTCATCAGAAAAGAATATTGATTAATAGAGCCTTAATTATTTTAAAATCATCACTGATACAATCTGTTGACTACTTTTTTTTATTTTTTATTTATTCATTTTAGAGAGGAGAGAGAGAGAGAGAGGAGAGACAGAGAGAGAGAGAAGAGGGGGAGGAGCTGGAAGCATCAACTCCCATATGTGCCTTGACCAGGCAAGCCCAGGGTTTCGAACCGGCAACCTCAGCATTTCCAGGTCAACGCTTTATCCACTGCGCCACCACAGGTCAGGCCTGTTGACTACTTTTATAATAGCCACCTATTCACTATTGTATTCTGGGAAATATTGTTAATGCAATTTTTTTTCTTTTTTGTATTTTTCTGAAGCTGGAAACAGGGAGAGACAGTCAGACAGACTCCCGCATGCACCCGACCTGGCACGCCCACCAGGGGCGATGCTCTGCCCACCAGGGGGTGATGCTCTGCCCCTCCGGGGGGTCGCTCTGCCGCGACCAGAGCCACTCTAGCGCCTGGGGCAGAGGCCAAGGAGCCATCCCCAGCGCCCGGGCCATCTTTGCTCCAATGGAGCCTCGCTGTGGGAGGGGAAGAGAGAGACAGAGAGGAAGGAGGGGTGGGGTGGAGAAGCAAATGGGCGCTTCTCCTATGTGCCCTGGCCGGGAATCGAACCCGGGTCCCCCGCACGCCAGGCCGATGCTCTACCGCTGAGCCAACCGGCCAGGGCCGCAATTATTCATAAAGTTTTTAAGAACCATGAAAATGATTTTTATGTCAAAATTAATTAAATACAAAGCAAATATTTAATATTGTCATATGTTACATAGGACTTCACGATGACTTTTTTTTTTTTTTTTAAGATGAGAGGGAGAGACAGAGAGAGAGAAGGGTGGAGGAGCTGGAAGCATCAACTCCCATATGTGCCTTGACCAGGCAAGCCCAGGGTTTCGAACCGGCGACCTCAGTATTTCCAGGTCGACGCTTTATCCACTGCGCCACCACAGGTCAGGCCACGATGACTTTCAGAGTAGCAGTGCTACTGGTTTTCCTCTTATTTCACAGATGTTCTTTGTCAGTGTCCTTTGCTGCTTCCTCCTCAATTTTCTGGTCTCTTAACACTTTATTCAAGCATTGCAACACTCCATCTTCAGACTTCTCTATATACATTGATAACTTCAACTTTCAGGGCTTTAAAGACCATCAGAATGCTGAGAATGTTCAAGTTTGTATCACTAGTTCTAAACTCCAAACTCATATATACAACCACTTTACTCAGCATCTCCATTTAGACATCTAATACACATCTCATGATTTACATGTGCAAAATTAAATGCTTGATATCCTAACTTCTCCACCTCCCCACCTATTCCCTTCACAGTCTTCCCTACCTCAGGTAATAGCAACTTGTGGTTGTTCAAGTCAAAAAACCTTGGGGTCATCTTTGAGTCTCCTCTTCCTCACATTCTGTATCCAATCCATCAGAAAATTTTGTTGGCTTCACCTTTAAAATTTAGCCAATGAACTACTACTTGGCAATGGAAAAAGGTATGCACATACACATGTACAAGAATGAGTTTCTAAATATTACTTTGAGCCAAAGAAGTCAGACACAAAAGAGTACATACAATATAATTCCATTTATGTAAAGTTCAAGAACTGACTGACCTAATTTACAGTAATAGAGATTAGAATAATCATCACCTGTGTGGAGTTGCTGAGGGGATTGACTGAAATGGCACAAAGAAATGATAGGAGAATTTACTTTTCAGATAGAGCGTCAGCCTGGCCTATGGACATCCTGGATTTTATTCCTCATCAGGACACACAGGAGAAGCACCAATCTTCTTCTCCCCCCCCCCAGCCCCTTCTCCCCTTTGTTTCCCCCTTTCCCTCCCACAGTCAACGGCACAATTGGTTCAAGCATGGCCTCAGGTGCTGAGGATAGCTCCATTGGTCCTAGTGCATCAGCTTTAGGTGCTAAAAATAGCTCAGTACTGTAGCATTGGCTCCAGACAGGGTTACGGATCCTGGTCCAGGTTCATGCTGGAGTCTGCCTCACTATCTCCCCTCCTCTCACCAAAAAACAATAATAATGAATAATAATAAAATAAAATCCACCAAACTGTATACTTAATATTTATTCATTTTATTTCATATAAATCATACCTCAAATAAGTATTTGTATGTGTGTAATATATATTGCTGGTGTCTTGAAAGAGTCAAACATTTGAAGTACTGTATTCATTCACAAAAAAACTCTTTGAAAAGGTTAAACATGTGATTCACAGCCCCTTCTCCTTGCTATCTCAATAAAAGCCAAAAACAGAGATGAGGTTATCTAAGAAGACTATGAATTTGACCAATCTATGTATCTTATGCAAGTAAAACCTTACAGTGTTTATTCTTTTTGTGACAATGTTTATTTCATTTAGTATAATGTCCTCAAAGTCCATCCATATTACAACTTGTTGCAGAATTTCCTTCGTTTTTAAGGCTGAATAATATTCTATTATGTGTATACACCATATTTGTTTCTCCATTCACCCATCAGTGGACACTTAGGTTGTTTCTACCTTTTGGCTATTGTGAATATTGCTGCTATGAACATGGGTGTACAAATATCTGTTCCAATCCATACCGTTATTTTGGGGGCATATATACCCAAAAATGGAATTGCTGGATCATATGCTAATTCTATGTTTAATTTTTTGAGGAACTGTTATATTCTTTTGCAGGGCAGTTCTGCCATTTTACATTCCCATACTCAATGCACAATTTCTCCATATTTGGGACAATGTATATTATTACTGTTTGTTTGTTTGTTTGTTTGTTTTAGTAATAACCATCCCAATGTATAGTATCTCGTTTTGATTTGCCTTTCCCTAATGATTAATGATGTTGAGCATCTCTTCATGTGCTTTACTGGCCACTTGTATGTTTTATTTGTAGAAATGTCTACTCAGGTTCTTTCCCATTTTTATTTATTTTTTTTTTTCCTGAAGCTGGAAACGGGGAGAGACAGTCAGACAAACTCCCGCATGCGCCCGACCGGGATCCACCTGGCATGCCCACCAGGGGGCGACGCTCTGCCCCTCCGGGGTGTAGCTCTGCCACGACCAGAGCCACTCTAGCACCTGGGGCAGAGGCCAAGAAGCCATCCCCAGCGCCCAGGCCATTTTTGCTCCAATGGAGCCTTGGCTGCGGGAGGGAAAGAGAGAGACAGAGAGGAAGGAGAGGGGGAGGGGTGGAGAGGCAGATGGGTGCCTCTCCTGTGTGCCCTGGCCGGGAATCGAACCCGGGACCTCTGCATGCCAGGCCGATGCTCTACCACTGAGCCAACCGGCCAGGGCCTTTCCCATTTTTAATTGGGTTATTGGATTGTCAAGTTGTAGGAGTTCTTCAAATATTCTGGATTATCAGTCCTTTATCACATATATGATTTGCCAATATTTTCTTCCATCCCATGAATTACCTTTTCATAGTATCCTTTGATGCACAGTAATTTTTAATTTTAGTATAGTCCAACTTACTGTTTTTTTTTTCTCCTATGCCTTTGATGTCATATCCAAGAACTCATCACCAAATTCTACATCATGAGGCTTTTTGCCCTATGTTTTGTTCTAAGAATTTTAGATTTTTAGCAATTACATTTAGGTCTTTGATCCATTTCAAGTTAATTTTTTATATATGCTGCAAGATAAGGGTTCGACTTCATTGTTTTGCATGTGGATACCCAGTTTTCTTAATAGTATTTGTTGAAAAGACTATCCTTTTCCCATTGAATGGTCTTGGCACTTTACTTAAGAAATTTTTTTGTTGTTGTTATTTTTTTTTTTTTTTTTTTTTATTAAATAATTTTATTTTTTTAATGGAGTGACATCAATAAATCAGGATACATATATTCAAAGATAACAAGACCAGGGTATCTTGTCGTTCAATTATGATGCATACCCGTCACCCAAAATCAGATTGTCCTCTGTCACCTTCTATCTTGTTTTCTTTGTGCCCCTCCCCCTCCCCCTTTCCCTCTCTCATTCCCCCCTCCCCCCCGTAACCACCACACTCTTATCAATGTCTCTTAGTTTCACTTTTATGTCCCACCTACGTATGGAATAATGCAGTTCCTGGTTTTTTCTGATTTACTTATTTCGCTTCGTATCATGTTATCTAGATCCCACCATTTTGCTGTAAATGTTCCGATGTCATCATTTCTTATGGCTGAGTAGTATTCCATAGTGTATATGTGCCACATCTTCTTTATCCAGTCATCTATTGATGGGCTTTTTGGTTGTTTCCATGTCCTGGCCACTGTGAACAATGCTGCAATAAACATGGGGCTGCATGTGTCTTTACGTATCAATGTTTCTGAGTTTTGGGGGTATATACCCAGTAGAGGGATTGCTGGGTCATAAGGTAGTTCTATTTTCAGTTTTTTGAGGAACCACCATACTTTCTTCCATAATGGTTGTACTACTTTACATTCCCACCAACAGTGGATGAGGGTTCCTTTTTCTCCACAGCCTCTCCAACATTTGCTATTACCTGTCTTGCTAATAATAGCTAATCGAACAGGTGTGAGGTGGTATCTCATTGCTGTTTTGATTTGCATTTCTCTAATAGCTAAAGAAGATGAGCATCTTTTCATATATCTGTTGGCCATTTGTATTTCTTCCTGGGAGAAGTGTCTGTTCATATCCTCTTCCCATTTTTTTATGGGATTGTTTGTTTGTTTGTTGTTGAGTTTTATGAGTTCTTTGTATATTTTGGATATTAGGCCCTTATCTGAGCTGTTGTTTGAAAATATCATTTCCCATTTAGTTGGCTTTCTGTTTATTTTGTTATCAGTTTCTCTTGCTGAGCAAAAACTTCTTAGTCTGATGTAGTTCCATTCATTAATTTTTGCCTTCACTTCTCTTGCCATTGGAGTCAAATTCATAAAATGCTCTTTAAAACCCAGGTCCATGAGTTGAGTACCTATGTCTTCTTCTATGTACTTAATTGTTTCAGGTCTTATGTTTAGATCTTTGATCCATTTTGAGTTAATTTTAGTACAGGGGGACAAACTGTAGTCCAGTTTCATTCTTTTGCATGTGGCTTTCCAGTTTTCCCAGCACCATTTATTGAAGAGGCTTTCTTTTCTCCATTGTGTGTTGTTGGCCCCTTTATCAAAAATTATTTGACTATATATATGTGGTTTTATTTCTGGACTTTCTATTCTGTTCCATTGGTCTGACTGTCTATTTTTCTGCCAATACCATGCTGTTTTGATTGTCGTGGCCCTATAATAGAGTTTGAAGTCAGGTATTGTAATGCCCCCAGCTTCATTCTTTTTCTTTAGGATTGCTTTGGCTATTCGGGGTTTTTTATAGTTCCATATAAATCTGATGATTTTTTGCTCTATTTCTTTAAAAAAACGTCATTGGAAGTTTGATGGGAATTGCATTGAATTTGTATATTGCTTTGGGTAATATAGCCATCTTGATTATATTTATTCTTCCTAGCCAAGAACAAGGTATATTCTTCCATCTCATTATATATTTTTCAATTTCCCTTAACAATGGTTTATAGTTTTCATTATATAAGTCCTTTACATTCTTTGTTATGTTTATTCCTAAGTATTTTATTTTTTTTGTTGCAATCGTGAAGGGGATTATTCTTTTGAGTTCCTTCTCAGTTGTTTCATTGTTGGCATATAGAAAGGCTATTGACTTCTGAATGTTAATTTTGTATCCTGCGACCTTACTGTATTGGCTTATTGTTTCTAGTAGTCTTTTTGTGAATTCTTTGGGGTTTTCGATGTATAGGATCATATCATCTGCAAAAAGTGATACCTTTACTTCTTCTTTTCCGATATGGATGCCTTTTATTTCTTTGTCTTGTCTGATTGCTGTGGCGAGAACCTCTAGTACCACATTAAATAAGAGTGGAGAGAGTGGACAACCCTGTCTTGTTCCTGATTTAAGGGGGAAAGCCTTCAGTTTAGTGCCATTTAATATGATGTTAGCTGATGGTTTATCATATATGGCCTTTATCATGTTGAGATATTTTCCTTCTATACCCATTTTGTTGAGAGTCTTAAACATAAAATTGTGTTGTATTTTATCGAAAGCCTTTTCTGCATCTATTGATAAGATCATGTGGTTTTTGTTCTTTGTTTTGTTGATATGGTGTATTACGTTAACCGTTTTATGTATGCTGAACCATCCTTGAGATTCTGGGATGAATCCCACTTGATCATGATGTATTATTTTTTTAATATGTTGTTGTATTCGATTTGCTAGTATTTTGTTTAATATTTTAGCATCTGTATTCATTAGAGATATTGGTCTGTAGTTTTCTTTTTTTGTGCCATCCTTGCCTGGTTTTGGTATGAGGGTTATGTTGGCCTCATAAAATGTGTTTGGAAGTATTGCTTCTTCTTCAATTTTTTGGAAGACTTTGAGTAGAATAGGAACCAAGTCTTCTTTGAATGTTTGATAAAATTCGCTGGTATAGCCATCAGGGCCTGGACTTTTATTTTTGGGGAGGTTTTTAATGGTTTTTTCTATTTCTTCTCTACTGATAGGTCTGTTTAGGCTTTCTGCTTCTTCTTGACTCAGTCTAGGAAGTTTGTATTGTTCTAGGAATTTATCCATTTCTTCTAAGTTGTTGAATTTAGTGGCATAAAGTTTTTCATAGTATTCTACAATAATTCTTTGTATATCTACGGTGTCCGTGGTGATTTCTCCTCTTTCATTTTGGATTTTGTTTATATGAGTTCTTTCTCTTTTTTCCTTGGTAAGTCTTGCCAAGTGTTTGTCAATTTTATTGATCTTTTCAAAGAACCAGCTCCTTGTTCTATTAATTTTTTCTATAGTTTTTCTGTTCTCTAATTCATTTATTTCTGCTCTGATTTTTATTATCTCCTTTCTTCAGCTGGTTTTGGGTTGTCTTTGTTCTTCTTTTTCTAGTTCCTTAAGGTGGGAAGTTAAGTGGTTCACTTGGGCTCTCTCTTGTTTGTTCATATATGCCTGAAGTGATATGAACTTCCCTCTTATCACTGCTTTTGCTGCATCCCATAGATTCTGATATGTTGTATTGTCATTTTCATTAGTCTGTATAAATCTTTTGATCTCTGCACTTATTTCTTCTTTGACCCATTCATTTTTTAAAAGTATGTTGTTTAGTTTCCACATTTTTGTGGGAATTTTTTCCTCTTTTTTGCAGTTGAATTCTAGTTTCAAGGCTTTATGATCAGAAAATATGCTTGGTACAACTTCAATTTTTCTAAATTTGCTGATGTTGTTTTTGTGGCCCAACATATGGTCAATTCTTGAGAATGATCCATGGACACTGGAGAAAAATGTATACTCAGTCACTTTGGGATGAAATGTCCTGTAGATGTCTATCATATCCAGGTGCTCTAGTGTTTTGTTTAAGGCCACTATGTCTTTATTGATTCTCTGTTTGGATGACCGATCTAGAGCCGTCAGCGGTGTATTGAGGTCTCCAAGTATGATTGTATTTTTGTCAGTTTTTGTTTTCAGGTCAATAAGTAGCTGTCTTATATATTTTGGTGCTCCTTGGTTTGGTGCATATATATTAAGAATTGTTATGTCTTCTTGATTCAGTGTCCCCTTAGCCATTATGAAATGGCCATTTTTATCTCTGAGTACTTTTCCTGTCTTGTAGTCAGCATTATCCGATATGAGTATTGCTACTCCTGCTTTTTTTTGGATGTTATTTGCTTGGAGTATTGTTTTCCAGCCTTTCACTTTGAATTTGTTTTTATCCTTGTTACTTAGATGAGTTTCCTGTAGCCAGCATACAGTTGGATTTTCTTTTTTAATCCATTCTGCTACTCTGTGCCTTTTTATTGGTGAGTTTAATCCGTTTACATTTAGTGTAATTATTGATACTTGTGAGTTCCCTGTTGCCATTTTATATCTTGCTTTCTGTTAGTTTTGTGTCTTGTTTGATCCTTCTCTTTCATTTTTCTATCTTTTGTTTTTATTTGGTTGTATTCCATACATCTTTCCTCTGTTGCTATCTTTTTTATCTCATGTGCTTCTGTGGTGGTTTTTTCAATGGTGGTTACCTTTGAGTAATGAAAAGGGTCCCTACCCTGTTCATTGTAGCAAACTATTTTATGAGTACTTTTGCACTCCATCGTCCTTTGCTACTGTTAATCTTCATCTTCTCCCCCTCTTTCTTTTTGTTGTTGTCACAGTTTAAATTTGGTTTTATTGTGTTCTTCTTGGAGCTTTTACTTGTGGCTCTGTTTTTTTTTTTTGTTCTTTGTATCTGATTGGAGAACCCCCTTTAGTAATTCCTGGAGTGGGGGTTTTCTGATGATAAATTCCCTCATCTTTTCTGTATCTGTGAATGTTTTTATTTCTCCTTCATATTTGAAGGATAGCTTTGATGGGTATAGTATTCGTGGCTGAAAGTTTCTCTCTTTCAGGACTTTAAATATTGGGGTCCACTCTCTTCTAGCTTGTAGAGTTTCTGCTGAGAAATCTGATGATAATCTAATGGGCCTTCCTTTATATGTTGTATTCTTCTTTTCCCTGGCTGCCTTGAGAATTTTTTCTTTGCTGTTGGTTTGTGTCAATTTCATTACGATATGCCTTGGAGTAGGTTTGTTGGGGTTAAGAAAACTCGGTGTTCTGTTTGCTTCTTGAATTTGAGGCTTTAGTTCTTTCCACAGGCTTGGGAAGTTCTCATCTATTATTTGTTTGAGTATGTTCTCCATTCCATTTTCTCTCTCTTCTCCCTCTGATATACCTATTATTCTTATGTTATTCTTTTTGATGGAGTCAGATAATTCTTGTAGGGCTATCTCATTTTTTTTAATTTTTGAGTCTCTTTCTTCTTCTCTCTGTTGTGCCTCAAGTTGCTTGTCTTCTATTTCACTAATCCTCTCTTCTATCTGACCTGTTCTATTAGCTAAGCTTGTTACTTCGTTTTTCAGCTCGTGAATTGAGTTTTTCATCTCTGTTTGATTTGTTTTTATAGTTTCAATTTCTTTGGACATATATTCTTTGTGTTCATTGAGTTGTTTTCTGAGCTCCCTAAATTGCCTTTCTGTGTTTTCTTGTATATCTCGGAGGATTTTTAGGATTTCTATCTTGAATTCTCTGTCATTTAGCTTCAAGGTTTCCAATATATTAAATTTTTTCTCCATAGATTTTTCCTCATCTAGCTGTGTTACCTCTCTTCCTTTTGTATCCATGATATTCGATTTTCTCTTCCTTAATGGCATCTGAGGGCGGTTTTGTTGATAGTATTAATGAGATTTAATAAAGAATAAAAAGTTAAGAAAAATAAAAAATCAAAAAGAGTTGTTTTTTTTAAAAAAAAATTAATAATGAAATAAAGAAAAATAAAATAATAATTTTAAAAAAAAAGGAAATTATTCCCCCCCTCCTTTTTTCCTCTCCTCTCCCCTTTTTCTTGAGAAAATCTTGTGGTGAACTGTGAATTATAACAAACAATGCCTGTGATGGAGGTCCTGAATTGGGGAAAAGTAATAAAGGGGCAAAAAAAAAAAAAAAAAGAAAAAAAAAAGGAAAAAAAAAAGGGGGGGGGGCGGTATGGACCCACAAAAAGCAAATAAGGAAAAAATTTGGGTCAAGAATAAAATGATTTGCTTTTAGGTGTTGGTGTTGTCTAAGAGTTATGATGAGAGGAATAAGAGAACAGAAAAATGGGGGGACAAATTAAAAAAATACTATTGTATTTAGTGGAACAAGAACTAGATAAAATGGAGAGCCAGGGATGGGAGCACTGCTAGTGAGTTAAAAAGGTGAAGTAAAAACCCCCCAAAATGCCACAAACATAAGTTTGAGTCCCAGATAAGATAATTTGTTTGTTATTGAGGTTTGAATGAGAGGAGATGTAAAGGAGAAAGGAAGAAACTAATATAGAGGGAGAAAAGAAAGAGAGAGAGAGAAAAAAAGAGGGAACCAGTAAAAGAAGAAAAAAGAAAGGAGAGAGAGAGAGTTAAGGGTTTTGGAGTGCAACCCTCATAGAGAGAAAGGAAGAGGAGAAAAAAGATAATGGGAGATGTAACACTTATGGGTAGTGTAGTTCAAGGAGAGGAGAGAGTAAGACCGGCAGAGAGTTAATCGGCCAAATTGGAGGAGGAAAAAAGTATCAAGAATGAAGATAAGAGAAACAAACGAACAAATATAATAAAATGGGATAGGTTATAAAGTCTGCAGATTATTCTTGATTTTGAGAGGTTATCTTCTTGTTTTTTCTTTTCTCTCCCTCTTCCTGGTCGGTGACTCTGTACCCCAGGTTCTGCCCCTTTGGCACGCTCAGGTAGAGGTTTGCAGTTGATAAGTCTCTATGGCAATGTCATGTATTGTGCTTTAGTCTCGTTGGGAGTCAAGGCTCATTAGCTTTCATAGGCTCCGACAGTGAGAGAGTCCGTGTTCCTAGAGCCTTTCTCCTAGTCTTTCCTTCCTCAATTAGTAGCCTGATAATCCAGCTATGGGGTTGTTGCTGCCTCTACCTGGATAGTAAGAGGTTCAAAGAGCTGGCAACTCCCCACTCTATTTCCACTCAGCACAGGGCTCTGGGTAAGGCTCAGTCAGTCAGAGCTGCTAGCATAATCAGGCGGGCTTTCTGCCAACTCAAAGACCTCTGGCTCTGCCACTCTGTCCGGTAACACAGGCGGGCACCCACTTCCGGGGTGCTTGGAGGAAACTCTCATTCACTATCTGCGCGCGCAGACCAGGATATCCGGCCAGTAGTCTCACGCTCTGAGTGAAACCCCCAACCGCATGGAAATTTGCAGCGCTGGAATTCGCTCTCGCTCCGTCCCCGTGCGCGGCTTTTGCAAGGTGCTGGGGCGGCCCGAGATTCCACTTTTGCCCACACAAAGGCCCCTGACTCTGCCCCTCTGTGCGATAACACGGGCGCGCCCTGCCGAGGCACTCGGAGGAATCGCTCACTACCTATCTGCGCGCGCACACCAGGATATGAGGCTGGCCGCGTTTCCCTGAGTGAAACCCTCACCAGCACGGAAAATTTCCACCGTTGGAATTAGTTCTCGCTCCCTCCCGTGCGCGGCTTTCCCAGGGCACTGGGGCTGCCCAGAGATTCTGCTTTCGGCCCACAGAAAGGCCTCTGACCCTGCCTCTCTGTGGGGCAACACGGACACCCACTTCTGGGGCTTAGGAAGAGATCTCTCGCCCACTAACTGCGCACCAACCAGGAGAACGGGTAAAATGGCTGCCCCGCTTGTCTTTCTTTGTTTGGGTTTGGTGCGAGTGTTAGCTTGTATTGCCCGGCTTGCCACAGGAACAGTTTTTCCTCCGCTAGGATCTCCGTGCCACAGCCTGGTTCGGCCTTTTGTGCGCGGCCTGGATGTATTCACCCCCTTTGCCCGCCTCAGTTTCTATATTCACAGTTACCAGAGAAAGCCTCCCTGTTTAGGTTAGTGAGGAAGGCAGAGCATTTCTTACTCCCTATTTCCTTCAGGATTTGATTATATATTTAGCCAATTTTTCACTCGACCATACCTTCGGTTGTATTGTGAAGCATCTGGAGGCTCCAAGTATAGGTTTTTCTGTTTCTGGTTGAAGATCTTGTTGAGTTTTGGGGGAGATTTATCGGTATCGCTTCCTACTCCGCCATTACTCTCTACTTAAGAAATTTTAACTAACTCACTCTGTAATGAATTCTGATATAAGTATTATATAATAAAATTGTAATTTATTACATGGAATAATAATTCTTCCCTTGATTGGGATAAATATAAGCAGTACACTTCTGTGAACAAAGCAGAAAATCACTTGCTGCTTCGTGCACTCACTTCTAAAATTATTGGATTCTGAAAGGTATAGCATACTTCATTATATATCAGCTATATCTAATAGATACAGAGAACTTTTGAAGAACATAATAAATTAGGACAAATACTTAAAGAAATATTCTTAAACTTAATACAGAAAAAATAAAATTGACCTGGACTAGGGAGAATAAAGAGTATTAAAAATCAATGGTCCACCCTGGCAGAGGCACAGTGGACAGAGCTTTCTACAGGGTTGCCAAGGTTACTGGTTCCATTCAGGGGTCACTGGTTTGAGCTTCAGTCGGGGCACATATGAGAAGTAATCAATGGGGGCACAACACAAGTGGAACAACAGGTTGATGCTTTTCTCTCGCTCTCCTTTTCCCTCTTTTTCTATCTCTCCCTTTCCCTCTCTGTCAAAAAAAAAAAAGTCAATGGTTCTGAATTCCTAGATTATTAGACTCTTAGTTTCTCAAGGTCAGCCCAAGAATTATACTAATTTTGTGTTTTCCTTCTTAAATTTCTCTCGCTTCATCATTCACTCTGTATGGCCAGTAGTCACAGCCATCACAGCCAGGCACATGCAGGTTCCCATTAGATTCAGAGAGATGATAAAGAAACTGCGGAGCCAAAAACTAGTGGGCCATCTCTTTAATTCTAGCCTCGCACCCAGCTGGTGAGTAAAAAAACACACTGGGCACCAAAACCCAGTCACACATTCTCCGGTTCCATAACCAGGAGAATCTTCTTCAAGTTTTCCTAGAATCAAAGTCCCCCCCACCAGCCTCAGTCCCCTCTGGTTCACCATCTCCTTCTCTCTGCACAAACTGCAAAACATGGCATCCTTCCTCCTCCTCCTCCTTCTTCTTCTTAAAACTTTTTGGCGCAAAAACCCCTCCTGGGTTCTCACTCAGGACCTGGACAATTACTAGCCATGCTGGTCCATGGCAGGTGACGCCCGAACAGGGATCTGGATATGAGAAAAAACTAAACTAAAGGCAGATGACAGAACTCCCCAACTGTGCACAGAGGAAGACAAGATGGCAATGGAATAGGCAGACGTACCAACTTCCACCAACCAGAACCAAAAACCCCTCCTCCAGCAACATTAGCATAACAAAACCTCTTCCCAAGCAGGAAGGTAATTAGCAGTTTCACCTGGCAGCACAATTTACCTAGGCAGTGGCCATTTTTAACAATAAAAGTGAGCAAAGTCAAATAACACAAATTTTACAAACTTATTTGCCCAACAACACACCACCATACTTTATCTTTATTATCCCCAAAGGTCTCATTAACTTAATCAATCAAAATTCAATACATTCTAGTTGTCAAATTATCTAAAGAGAAATAGCCTTATAGTGTTCATAAAAATAAAGCTATGGTGATGAATCTCAACCCTTATTATTGGTAATTTTAAATTTCTTCTCAATAGTTCTATGTAACTGGCCAAAAATACAGATAAAAGTAACAGTGACAATAAAAATGGAAGTAGAAGTAGAGGAAGCCACCATTCATTGAATGCTTACAATTGCTAAGAACTTAATATTAAATTTCATTTAGTCCTCAAAATAACATATGAGAAAGTTACTGTTATCATTTCATCCCATTTTAGAGCTGAGGAGATGGAGCTAGAGAGAATTTTATGTCTACTCCTCACAGAGACTAAACGGAAGAGATAGTCTGCCAATCTAAAAAAAAAAAACCTGTGCTCTTACCAATTACATCAGTATTTCACAAGCTTTAATCAGCCAGGTGCAATATTAACATGGTAGAGAGATTTGTATACAATCTGTTCTTTTGTAAATCCATTACTTATATTTTCTTAAAGTCAACTCTTCTTTTAAAAAAGAGAATTTTCTTTTTAAAGGTACAAGAAAATAAGAAAAATGTCTTTAATGCTACATAAATACCTACCAAGACTCTGAGTAGGAGACCTATTCCCCTCTTTGAAATGATAGATTCAAAGTGTTAAAAAGATGTTATCAGTATAATTAATACCAAGTTAAGACTTTCTTTTAAACTAATCAGAAGATATGAAAGTCAACTCAGAAGCAGTGGTTCACCAACATTCTGACTTAGTGATCTTTAAAGCCTGTGATCATGTCAACAGACTGAAGAATCATTTACCGTTTCTTCGTGGTACCTGCCCCTCACCTAGGGAAACAACACATTACTCTCTCTATTGGGCCTGGGTGTGCTATTACACCAATAGCAAGTGAAGCCTCCTACCAAACAAGTACGTAAGTGAGGTGTCTGCAGCAAGAAGCTTCTGCTAATCCTCATGTTTACTATAAACAACAGTTAAGAAAAGATTCTGGTGGAGGGAAGAGATGAGATGACTTGCAAAATCAATTATAAGAGATGATAAATATAGGGGGTCCTCAGGTTATGACACAATTCCGTTCCTATGACAGTGACATAACCCAAAATTTGGTGTAAGTTGAAACACACCCTAGCCTAAGTCACTTACCTATCCTACTACAGTTGTAAAATTATAATCTAGAACATAAAAATACAACTAACCCACAGAAAAAGGAAAAGGACATAAATATACTGTACTGCACACTGTACTGCATATTCTATGGCTGCACGCAACCAAACTAGTTTGCCCAGTAATCTGTTAAGTACGACGCTAAGGGCAGTGGCGGAGGCACTCACATCTCAATTTTTTTAAGTTTTTATGGGAGTGAGTATCATAAACTCAAAATGTCGTATGTCAAGACTGTTCTAACCCGAGGACCCCCTGTAGAGGTAATAAAAGGCTCAGGCCCCTTTAAAAACAAATGGAATTAAGAATAAAGATATGATAATGTCTTATTTAATGGATGCATTTAAAAGAAAAAATATATATCTACTGCAGAGGCGGATTAAGGTCGGTTGAGGCCCCAGGCACAGAAGAAAATATTGGGTCCCTTGTCATTAGTAAACAGTGTAAAGTTGGGGTTTTGCAGGGTCCTTCATAAGTCGGGTCCCAGGGTGCACACCCCGTGTGCCCACCGTTAAATCTGCGTCTGATCTACTGCAATGATTTTCTATAGGTTTTATAAATTATAAATATATAAAAAACTATACTTTCATCTTCACAAAGTGTCCCAATTATTAACTTCACAAACACCATAGCTTTAATCACTCTAAATATAAAACTGTGCCAAAATTTTGACAAAAAGAAGTTAATTTATTTTAAAAACTTACAGTAGAGCTGAGAATGTCTTTCCTCCAGTCTCACCCAGTTGCAAGACAGAAAAAAAAGTATTACTGCCCCCATCCTGTCCTCGGGCACCTCACATCTCCACCACTGAGGGGCACCCCAGTTCTATGGTCACTCTGCCTTTTCTACCCAATGAATATAGTAAGTATATTTCTGAACTTATAAATGAAATTAAGTCTGTTATCCAGAAAACTTCGTAATTCTTGTCTATATATTGTGTTGTTGGCCCTGGCCAGTTGGCTCAGCGGTAGAGCGTCAGCCTGGCGTGCGGGGGACCCGGGTTCAATTCCCAGCCAGGGCACATAGGAGAAGCGCCCATTTGCTTCTCCATCCCCTCCCCCTCCTTCCTCTCTGTCTCTCTCTTCCCCTCCTGCAGCCAAGGCTCCATTGGAGCAAAGATGGCCCGGGTGCTGGGGATGGCTCCTTGGCCTCTGCCCCAGGCGCTAGAGTGGCTCTGGTCTCGGCAGAGCGACACCCCGGAGGGGCAGAGCATCACCCCCTGGTGGGCAGAGCGTCGCCCCCTGGTGGGCAGAGCGTCGCCCCTGGTGGGCGTGCCGGGTGGATCCTGGTTGGGCGCATGCAGGAGTCTGTCTCTCCCCGTTTCCAGCTTCAGAAAAATACAAAAAAAAAAATTGTGTTGTTGAATTTTAACTATGAATAGTAATCAATTTCATTATTAAGTGGCATTTTAAGCAGCCGTTTGTGCTGGAGACTTTGTAAAAATAATTTTTTAACAATCTGTTTTTATCAATTTTACTAATATCACATGGACAAACCTAGACTTGTAGGGGGGAAAAGAACAACAAACACTAGCCAGTCCTAGAACTTTTTTCTAATAATTAAATAATTGTGATATTCAAGAGCAGAATCAGAAGAATGAATGAAAATAATTCAATTTAACTAAATTTAGAACATGGACAGTTACCTGAAACAGATGAGCCCATGGGGAGTTGGGTACATTTAGCCTAATTAGAAAGTATTGAATATATTTGGTGCATTACCCGCAGGATAGGTACTTTGGGTGGAAAGGGGAAGGTCGTAAGGGCCGAGGGAGCCCATTCATCCCGGAGACAAAGGTAGAACCTCAACATAGCTACTAGGAGCCTATGACACAGAGCTTTAGCTATAGTAAGAAGATCCTCTTTGCTAAGACCATAAAATATGGTACTGCCTGAAGACCTAAGCCTAGTGAAGGCGGTTGCTGTGTCTGGAAGGATGTAGTCTGTAAAGTGTCCTCTAGTGTCCAAAAGCTCTCACTGCATGTTAAAAACTGAAACCTTTCTCAGATCATAAGATCAAGGAATCAGTTCTCTCTTACCACAGCCTAATACTTGGTAGTCAACCTGGTGATTTTTATTTTTCGGGTTTCCACATGGTTTTTCACTTAATCATTTTTACTGAGGTATAATTGACATATTATATTAGTTTCAGGTATAGAATGTAATGATTTTGATGTATGTATTGCAAATTGATCACCATAATTAAGTTTAGTTAACATCTGTTTTTCATTAATTTTTCTATCAGTAGACAAAACAAACAATGTTAATTGAAAGCATCCTGACTGAGCAGCCAAAGGAGACAATATGGCAACTGGGGTCTGATAACCTAAGAAAGTAAAACCTTGCATGTTGTTTACTGGCTTTGTGACCATGAATAAATGAATGAAACTTTCTGCTTCTTGGCTAACACATCTATAAAGTAGGGATAATAATTTTATTACCAAATAGGATAATCATAATCCTATGAGATAATAGATATTATTAACTAAATCTGGAGCCAGTCTAACTCAAAATCTTTTTTATGTTATATTTTCCTCATTTTTAAAACCATTTTTCAAAAGATTTTATCAATTTTTAGAGAGAGAGAAAAGGAGAGAAGAGCAGGAAGCATCAATTTGCAATAATTGCATCTCACACATGCCTTGACCAAGCAAGCCCAGGGTTTTGAACCAGGACCTCAGCATTCTAAGTCTATGATTTATGATTTATCCACTGCGCCACCACAGGTCAGACTAAAACCATTTTCAGTGTGCTCTTTCCACTCTTAGTTGGCAGAGTTAGGAATGTCTAGAGCTCAATGTGCCTGACTCCTAGTCCAGGGCCCTTTTAATACATAATTAATCTCATTCTTGTTTTTAACCCATAAAAATCAACACAAATCACACTCCAAATCAGATGGAGCAGAGAAACCAGCTGCTTCTCCAACACATTTCCCAGATGTGACTACAATACCACTTTTTGAAGACAATAGATTAACACGAGATTATAATGAAAAGATATCAGGAGAACCATTGAAAAAGCAAAAGATGAGTCCATTTCATACATATTTGAAACATCATTGATCAGATCTTGAGATACAGAAAAATATAGACAAATGGAGAAGCCATTTTAACATGCTTAGTCCCTAACCATTACTAGTCTCATTACCAGTTCTTTAGTTAGGACCTGGCTGTCACACTGCCTTCTGTTCAATTTATATCCTACTATCTCCTCATCTGGAGTCTGGGGAGTGAGGCACAGAAACCACGTCCATGGTTAGTTCTCAGTCCCCAAGACTTTGTATAGACATTCAGCATAGTTGATTGACTACCCCCTTCTTCTTAAAACAGCTTCTTTTATTAGGCCTTCATGACTTCAATCTCCTGGCCCTCCTTTTACCTTACTGGTCTCCCCTGCTTGCCTCTCATCCTCCTCCTGATCCCTAAGCACTGGGATGCCTCAGGACTCAGTCCTCAGACTGCTTCTCTAGGGGATCTTATCAAATATAACCTATATAAATTGATGACTTCCAAATTTGTCTCCAGCCCTGACTTCTCCCCTAAGCCAACTGCCTCCTTGATGTCAATATTTGCATATCTGAAGTAACAAGCATAAACCTGAACTCTCGATGACCCTCCCCAGAGTCCTCTGTCTCCGTGAACGACACCACCATTTACCCTATGACTCAGCCCCCAAATCTGGAGTCTCCTTCTCTTTCTTCCACACCCCATACCCAAACCACTAGCAAATTCTGTTGGATTTACTACCTTCAAAACCCATCCCAAATCCAGTCCCTTCTCACTAACTCTGCAGCTGCCACTCTGATCCCTTCCTTCATCGCCCATCACCTAGCCAATAGCAGCACTGTAGCTGCCTTGTAAACGATACTCTGCTTACACACTTGTCCGTGAGAGCCAAAAAACATGCTAGATCATGTCTTTTCCATGGTTAAACCCACCAGTGGCTTTTTATCACATTCAAAATAAAATCCAACACCTTCCAAGCTCTTTGTATATCTGGGTTTACAAGCCCATCTTCTCTCTCTTCCCACACTGCACTGGTCCCCGTGCTGCCACCTGAAAATGCCATACTTGCTTCCAGCTGAGGGCTTTTCCTACGCCGTTTCCTCTGCCCCTGCCAAGGGCTCCAACGGTGGCTCTCTCACTCACACAGCTCAAATGTCACCTGTCAGAGACACATTCCTTATTTAATTTCAAATAGAACCCCTATCATTCTGTCCCCTATGCTGCCCTTTTTCTCAAAGCCTTTGTTATTACCTTCCCTTACATTACAAATGCATTTGTTAAGATTTTTTTTATCTTATATCTCTTGCATGAGCATATAAGCTTTATGATGATAAAAACTTTGTTTTGCTTGTTCGGGTTTCCTCAGCCCTTAGCACAGTGCATAACACATATTATTAAGTACTCAATAAATATTAGTTCAAGAAATAACTTAGTGCCTCGATATTTTACATCTTAAGTTTTATGCAGTTCCCAGTGTTTTCCAGTTTGGAAACATATATTATACACCAATTAACTGTTCTTAGATATCTCATCACAATTTGAGGTTCTACCTCTTGTATTTTAAGAGCTGTAAGATATCATAGCTTGACCTGTAGTGGTGCAATGGATATAGTGTCAGACCTTGAATGCTAAGGTTGCCGGTTCGAAACCCTGGGCTTGCCTGGTTAAGGCACATATAGGAATTGATGCTTCCTGCTCCTCCTCTCTCTCTTTCTTTCTATCTCTCTCTCCCCTGTCTCTAAAATAAATAAATTTTTAAAAAATGTTTTCTTATTTTTAAAAAATGTTATCATAACTCAGTTGCTGGATGTTAAACTGTCTGATGATGGAAATTCCCTCTCAGCCCTCTCCAATGTGCCACAATGCCTGAAATGCTATAGCAAGCCTTTATAAAACTGTTTCATTTCTGACAGCTTGCAGTCACCACACTTAAGATCACGTTATAGAGTGGGGATGGGGAGGACAACTGGAGGTCCTAGATAAAATCATTCACTTTCAATAAATATGATTACAATGACAGAAGATGGGTGTCCCTCCAAGATATCAGCACTGATTGGCTGGTAAGTATGATGCACAGAAGACACCGAAAAAATAATTCTATTGCAGGCCCAAGCCTTAGAACCATTTAATAGCGTGACATAAACATCCCACTGTAATTTAAGATTAAGTCCTATAGGCATAATAATATGGTCCAATTCAACCATCACATGCATGTTTCCAGATGAGAATATCCTTGAAGGTGCACAGAACAACTCACACTCCACATTATTGGGCTCCATCTTGTCGAATCTCTCATGCCACACTCATGGGTCCACTTACATTTCCTTGCAGAATCACTGACTCAACAGAACATCTCCTGGCTGTAAGCATATCCAACACAAACATGACACAGTCATGTTCAGAATCAGTTCTGTATAAAACACATGAAATACAAATGTCTTTTTAAACACTACATCTATTGAAGTCTGGAGTAATGAAAAATGTATAATTTATCCCTACCACTTCTTCTTTGGAACCATGTGTTTAAAATTGTTATTTGATATAGAAAAGGTAACTGGAAATTACTGAGCCTTTACGCCAGATACTTCAAATAGGTTCCTTCATTTGATTTAATTCTTACAACAACAACCCAGTTAGATAGGTATTACCACTGACATTTTATATATGGGGAAACAGGCTTAGAGACATCAAGGGGCTGGCCCTCCAAGTCTTTATATCTCCCTGTAAATGTCAGTTGATCAAACAAAAAAAAAAGCCCATGTATCATCTCTGATATTTACACATGACTTTATCTTCACTACACCTACCAGTCAAAATAACCATCACTTCTTAGCTAGTCTACTGTTAGTGCCTTCTAACTTACTTCCCCGTTTCCACACTTGCTCACTCTGAACTCCAAACCAGCCAAACTAATATTTGTAAAATATAAGGATAAAACAAACTGGCTTAAGCACCTCAAAGATTCCTCACTATACTTAAAATATAATAAAAATTATCATACCCTATAGACAAGACTCTGGATGATCTGCCAAGAACTTTACTTCAAGCTCTTCTCGCCTCTTTCTATATATCCATAAGGACCTATTTCTACTCCTGGAACACTCTAAGCTGTACCTACATTAGGGCTCTTCTCCGGAATTCTTCATGCAGAAAAACTTTCATAGAAAGTTCAACTGTCAGGCCCTGGCCGGTTGGCTCAGCGGTAGAACATCTGCCTGGTGTGTGGAAGTCCCAGGTTCAATTCCCAGCCAAAGCACACAGGAGAAGCTCCCATCTGCTTCTCCACCCCTCCCCCTCTCCTTCCTCTCTGTCTCTCTCTTCCTCTCCCACAGCCAAGGCTCCATTGGAGCAAAGTTGGCCTAGGCGCTGGGGATGGCTCCTTGGCCTCTGCCTCAGGCACTAGAATGGCTTCGGTTGCAGTGGAGTAGGCATGCTGGGTGAATCCCGGTTGGGCACATGTGGGAGTCTGTCTGACTGCCTTCCCGCTTCTCACTTCAGAAAAATACAAAAAGAAAAAAAAAGTTCACTGTCGTTTCAGCTCTCGGCCAGAGGTTACCTCCTCCGATGGGTCTTTTCTCATGACATTGGGAAGTAGCCCACTCTCACCTCCTTATCACACTACAGTTTTATTTTATGACAGTACTAATTACAAGTTGCTATTTTCCTTTTTTCATTCATTTTTGTTTTTACTTCTTCTCATCTCCTCCCTCTAAAATGCTATTAGATGCCCTGCTTGTTAAATTGAGCATTGTAACTCTAGCACCTAAAACAGGGCCTGAGACATTATAAGTACTCAGTAAATGTTAGTTGAGCACTACCTAAACTTAAACTGTGACTTCCAGAGTCAAGATTAAAATTTAGGTGTTCAGCCTCACATACTGTTTACTACATTCTGACTTCAACACGAATTAATCTTGAAATATAATAATTTTTATAATATACTTCTTATTTTATGTATATTGACCTGTATCTACCAAATCCTTTAAATTACAATTATATACTTATCTTTCAAGATCCATTTTACTTTCCCTATGGTGTTTTCATCCCTAATCAAATCTAGGCCCTGGCCGGTTGGCTCAGCGGTAGAGCGTTGGCCTGGCGTGCAGGGGACCAGGGTTCGTGCAGGGGACCAGGGTTCGATTCCCGGCCAGGGCACATAGGAGAAGCGCCCATTTGCTTCTCCACCCCCCCCCCTCCTTCCTCTCTGTCTCTCTCTTCTCCTCCTGCAGCCAAGGCTCCATTGGAGCAAAGATGGCCCGGGCGCTGGGGATGGCTCCTTGACCTCTGCCCCAGGCGCTAGAGTGGCACTGGTCACGGCAGAGCGACGCCCCGGAGGGGCAGAGCACCACCCCCTGGTGGGCAGAGCATCGCCCCTGGTGGGCTTACCAGGTGGATCCCGGTCGGGCGCATACAGGAGTCTGTCTGACTGTCTCTCCCCGTTTCCAGCTTCAGAAAAATACAAAAAAAATAAAAATAAAAATAAATAAATAAATAAATAAATATCTAATCACTCTTTTATCGGTATTAACATACATCTTTAGTATATTTCATTTTTGAAACTTAGCTTGCCTTGTTGTTTTGTGTGGGAGAGAGAAAGAGGAAGGGAGCAAGATGAGAAGCATCAGCTAGTAGTATGTCACATTAGTTGTTCATTGATTGCTTCTCATATGTGCCTTGATTGGGGGGCAGGTGCTCAAGCAGAGCCAGTGACCCCTTGCTCAAGCCAGTGACCTTGGGCTCAAGCCAGCAACCTTGGGATCAGGTCAATGATCCCGTGCTTAAGCTGGCAACACCATGATCAAGCTGACAACCTCAGGGCTTCAAACCTTGGGACCTCAGTGTCCCAGGTCAATTTTCTATGTACTGTGCCACCAGCAGTCAGGTAGTTTACCTTGTTTTTTACCTGGATCTCTACCTAGACTATAAGTTGTTTGAAGGTACAGATCATGTCTAATTTTTTATATTTCTCCAAATGCCTATCAGGTTGCTTTGAACATAGAAGATTTTCAATGAATTTTGGCTGAATTAAGTTATCTTCTCTTCATACAAATATCTTGTTGATTTTCAAAGATTTAAGGCAGTCATAATACAATAAAAATTGCTCAAGGAGGCAGAACAACCTGTTTATTGACAATAACAATACTTCCAAGAAATATATTGGAATGACCGAGGTTCAAGGCAATATTCCACCCAATCTAGAATGAATTCCATGGAGGAAAAAAATTGCATCTCACTGACTCAGAACCTATAAATATTTTTCAAGTAATATCTACACAGAATGTTGAATTCCAAACAACTTTTGAAAACCACTAATCATTCACATTCTTCCCCAAACGTCACACAGTGTAAAACTGATGGGTCTTTTGTGACCTGATGACATTTGTCTTCATTCCTGAAGACATTATAATGGAAATGTGGTGTTCTATCATCCTGCTACAGTTGGTATAAATCCACCAGATACTTTTTAAAAATATTTTGGGAACACACAGTCATGCAAACCAATATCTGCCTGTCCCAGCAGGGGATAGTAAAAGACTTTACAAACTCCAGATGGGATTTAACAGCTTTAGTAAAATATAAAATGCTCCAAGAGTGCTAAGTCACTTCAGGAACAACTCAAAGCAAATATATTTTATTTCCATTATACATATTTTTCTTTCTTAAAAAAAAATTAATTTTTTCAATAAAAGTTTGATTGCAGTCCTTGGACATTTAATTTCTCTTAAAATTAAATTATAATTATTTACCCTGTGGATACTATGCATATTGGTATTTGTGGACATATCAAAAACTTTCTAATTTTCCCCAAAACTAGAACATATGAAGTTCGAATAAGCATTCACTTGATTTCAATATGTTAAATGCCTGTTTCACCAGAAATCCAAACAGTTCAATGTTACCTTCTTTTTTGTTTTGTCATCTCTAACTTTAATCTGGCAACTATGCAGGTGCTGACATTCTGAAAAATATTTTATAAAACAGTAATTGCTAATCATTTCATAAAATATGACCTAGAAACGCATTATTATCTCATTTTATTTTAAACGATTATTTTCTTGGTCTCTGTGGGGAATATAAGATTGTGATCATAAAATAAAGTAGATTTTTCTATTCGAAGTGAGCAGAAGCACCAATAACTTTCCCCCCCTAAAAAAAATATCACTTATGCAATTGGATTTCATGTAACAAGCAGTCAGGTTGGGAGTAAAAAGAGACAGGATGTCTACAAATGTTCTTTACTATTGTTTTACTTAGATTAACATTGGAACATGCTTTGCTTTGCTTAACCAAGTCTCAGTAAATGGCTGCAATCCAGTAAAAAAGCAGTTGAAAGTCAACCCAAGATTTAAAATCAGCTTCATTTAATATATTAAGAATATAATCCACAAACAATATACAACTCAAGAAAAAAAAGCATGTTGGTGTGGCCCACACCATGGGTCACAGCCATGTCTGTGGGCAGAGGCTCCTTTCCACTTTCTGAACCACTCACTTTCTCAGATAAGAAACCAATTCAGAGCAAAAAGATGCTATAGCAAAAGTCAGATACCTGTTAATTCATTTGATGACAGTCCCCAAACCAAAGAGGTCAAGGTCATGGATTTGTGCAAATATGGGTTCAAGTAAGTCTCTTCTTGTTCACAGATAGTAGCTTTAATCTCAGAGAGTGACTGTCACAGAAAACAAATCTATCTATGTCCTTCTCCCACTTAAAACTCTTCAGTGGCTCCCCTCTGACCTTAGGAGAAAGTTCAGGCTTCCTCGAATACCATCCAGAGCCCCGTAGGACCCAGGCTTGCTTTCTTCTCCATGGCGTCTCTCAACATTCCTCCTCCCTGCCTTCTCAGATGTGCGATAACACAGTTCCCCAAGAACATGCTGATCCTTCCATCTGGCACATTGTCCCCTTATTCTCTCCTGACTTGCTCCCATCCATAGCTCAGGCCTCCACTTAGAGGCAGCTCCCCCAGGAAATCTTGTGTCCCCAAAGTCCTGGGAGAGCAGAACATCCTCCTGTGAGCTGCTCCCAGCGGACCTTACTATATTCACACGGCAGGGTTGTTTGTCTCTGCTGCTGGCCTGTGTTACTTAACCCAAGACTCAGAGATAACTTAAGGCCAATAAATTAGTGGTGGGAGAAGAACTAAAACCCTGTACCTTCCCTTAACCAACACACTACGCGGCCATCTAGGGTGGAGGTGTTAATTCAAACATTATGAGCTTTTATTATGTGAAATGAGATCACTTAATATAGAAATGTATAGGACCTGTACTGCATACTATGTGCTCAGTAAATATTAGCCGTCATCATCATCATTAACATTAGCATTAGCAGTAACATTAGCATTGTTACTGTTTGTTTAGAGTTCATCTTTTTCAAGACAAAACTTTAGGGATCCTGCCAAATCCAGGATCCTTCCAAACAATGAGATCAACAGAAGGTGATAGTTTTTCAGACTACTTCCCCTCCTTTCTTTCCTCGGAAATCTCCAAGACCGACCTGAATTATGCTTCTGAAACAGTGAAAATGGGGTTGCTCTCAAGCACAATTCCTTTTCACATCCACCCTCCAGCAATTATACCTTGGTGACTGAAGTTCCATTAAAGAGTCTGAAAAAAGGATGTGTCACACATCTTTGGTGGTGTTATTCTATCACTTTTAGCATGATATCCATCTTGATCCTTTTGGCTTGACTTAGGCCCATTAGATGTGAGGCCAAGGTAGAGTGAATTTTTACAAAACTCTTTATTTCTTTAGGGATGTGAAACTGAACCTTGGCCCAATGGCAGCAGCATCTATTTAAAAACAATCTGATTTTGTAGAAACGTAGAAGGAAAACAATGAAAACAGGAACTGTCTGCTATTAAATATGTTTCCTGTAACCCAAGCTCAGTAAATTGAGTCTCTTGGTTTTGCTGTTGTTCCACGTCTGGGAGCCCCATTTAAATCAGCAGGGTTTTGTAAGTTCAGATCAATGGCAGGATTTTTGGTTTCACAGAGGAACAAAGCTTTTCAGGAGAAAGAATCAGCCCATGCACAGCAAGTACAGTGTCTTAATTGCAGATATACTTCAGAGCTCTGAAGAATTGTGTTAGTTCATTGAATCTTAGACTCGTTCCTCCACACTGAAAACTAAGTGCACAATTTAACGTACTTGGCATTTTCTTTTTAAGGGTGATCCAAACTTTGAAATGCCTCTTGTATTACAGGTCCAAAGGGCCCTCATGAAAAAATAAAATAAAATCTTTGGTTATCATCTTATTCATAGTAGCAGATTACACTTGCAGTTTATAACTTTCCATTTCCTGAGAGGAAATTTAACATAGTTAGCCATAAAAAAAATGCCAATTTATAAATGACTATAAACGTTTTTAATCAGCTCCCATAATGGAGATTCAGCTTCTTGATTTAGAATTCACAGTTTTATTTTAAATTTATTTTAAAATTATAGGTAAATTTATTTAAAATGGACATCTAAAACTTGACCATTTCTCTGGGAAGCAGCAGTAAGTAGACAGTGACTCCAACCAGAACTCCTGGGCATAAGAACAATAGGTCTCACGTCATGCATGCAATGGTTGGGAATCTGGGGAGGCAGAAAGCAAGCAGAGAAGAATTAGACAGGTAATAGAATGGTAGTCAGAGAAAAGGAGAAACAGGATGGTGGTATCATCCTCATCTCCTCATCTATGAACATCTATGTAAAAATTAAAAAGTGCCTTACTTCCATATCTAATCTCAACATTATAGTGCAAGTTTTAGCAATAAAGTAGGAACTCCTCAGCCAACAAGGAATGAACCTCAAAGCATTAGGCACTCTCCACCTCCTCTGTCTTCATTGTCTTAGAAAATCTGTCAAAGCTCCAAGATCTGGGAGAAGATTTTGGACTATGCACAAATTCTGAAACTTGTAGAAACTTCAGAAGGGATCTTTCCCTTGATGCTGCCTCTCGCATCCATTCTAGAATGAGGAAGAGGTTATCATGTTCTCCAGCCTACTCTCCTTGCCTCCATGTTCAAAATGCTCAAGGCTTTTATGAGCAGACTTAGCGTCCTCATAGTTGAGCTCAGGAATCTACACACTTGGGAGCCATGCACTGTTTTCTGAGTATCATTTTCTTTTTGTCTCTGTTGTGCCAAGAACTTAAGACTCATACTATCTTTCCCTAAATTCCATGAGTATAATTTTGTTTTAACTGTGAGGGGGAAAAATGAATTGGCCATTTTAAATAGTTCAAACACAGTGATTAACATGCATTTTTCTGAGTTTTCTGAGAATGAAAATAAAAATATTTTAAGTAAAAGAAAAAAATTTCAGAATGTCTAAGGGGGAATGCACAAATAAATAACCCTTCCTGTCTTATGCAGCACTTATTAACATAGACGTCTACAGCCTTCGATGTATCAGTACATAAGTATCCTGAAAGTTTATGCAAATTTTGGATATATATATTTAACGTTTTATGTAGACAGGGCCTATGGCTTTTATGAAATTTTAAATGGATAAAAACCTTCACAAAAGTTTTAAGGGAGTTAAATTAACAAGAAGTTCAAAAATCTTTATTTTATTCTATTTTTCAACCGTTTAATGCCAAAAAATTTTTGCCAAGTTCAAGCACTTTGCCTCTGAAGATAGAAACAGAGGTTGAAGATTCAGCGTATGTGGACAGCAGCACAATCTGTTTCTCTCCCTGCTTTATAAAGGAGCCCCTAGTTAATGAAGTACCATCTTCTTCTAGGAGCTATCTCTATACCTACAGACCTATTTATAGTTCCATTGCCAGATAGACATATAATAATATCTGGTATTTATTGAGCTCCCTATGTACGTACCCGGCCCTGTTTGAATCATTTTGTCTCATTTAGTCTTCATAATAATCCCATTAGATTACTACTGTTATTATTCACATTTTATACACGAGACTTAAAAAATTGAGTCCTTGTACAAGGTTATGCAATGAAAAGATGGTACACCATGAATCTAAATCCAGAGAGTCTGACTCCAGAGTCAGCACTCTAAACCATTCTGTATTCTGCTCCAGAAGAAATTTTACAACAATGTCATTGAGGAAGCTAAAAATCAAGACAGTATCTGGGGTATTTTTTTTTAATCCAATATTTTTGAGCTGAGTAGGAGCTTGGACACCATCTCGTCATCCATCTTTACATGAGCAAAGATTAGAGAGATTTCACAGTAGTACTGGAGGAGGAGTAATAGATTGAACAATAATAAAAAAAGTAAATGGAGACAATGTAAATTACTTAAGTAAAATAAAGGAATAAGTACAAGAATATTTATTTTTTTAACTGTTTAAACTTATTTAGTGATATTTAGAGAGAGGGGAAGGAAGAAAAAAAGAAAGAGAGAAACATCAATCTTGTTTCTGTGTGTGCCCTGACCAGGAATTGAACCCGTAACCTCTGCACATCAGGACAGTGCTCGAACCAACCAAGTTACCCAGCCAGGGCTAAAGACATTTATTAAATTTAAGTTCTTATTCTTTTAAGTACTACTTTTTAAAATCTATCCAGCAGAACATGTGTGTGAGAATGTAAAATGGTACACCCACTCTGGAAAACAATTTGGCAGTTCCTCAAAATGTTAAACACAGATACGACCCAGCAATTCCACTTTTAAGTATAAACTCAAGATAACTGAAAACACATGTTCACATAAAAACTTATACACTAATGTTTGTGGCAGCATTATTCATAATGCCAACAAGTAGAAACAAAACTCAAATGTTCATCAATTAATGAATAAACAAGATGTGGTGTGTCTATTAAAAAGTGGAATATTATTCAGCAGTAAAAAGCCATGAAACATTAGTACATGTTACAATATGGATGAAGTTCAAAAACAGAATGTTGAGTGAAATAAGGCAGTCACATATTGACCACATATCATATGAGCCCAGTTATCCAAAATATCCAAAGAGGTAAATCTATAGAGACAAGAAAAGTAGTGGTTGCCAGGAGCTAGGGACAAGGGAGAGTGAAATGAGGAATGAGGAGTGATGGCCAATGGATGGAAGGATTATTCTGAGGAGAGGGTGATAAAAATATTGTAACATTAGATTATGTGCAACTCTATAAATATACTAAAAATTATTTAATTGTAAATTTTAAACAGGTGAACTTTATGGCATGTAAATTATGTTCCAAAATGACTGATAAAAACTGTTTACAAAAGAGCATGTGCTTCCTATCTTTTCTTTTACCACAAGGAGTGGGCAGAAATGGTAACCGCATTGGTTTCATGCCTGTCTTTCAGCAATACTTGCTCTCTCTTCATCTAAAAGCATTACTCACTGCCAGCAGAGGGAGCTCAAACGACAGCTTTACCCTCTCTTTGCACCCAGGCATGTATTCTGTGAGGACAGGAGGAAAATATATATATATATATATATATATATATATATATATATATATATATATATATATATCTCTTCAGAAAAGAATATTTTTAGAAAATATTTTCTCTCTAGAGAAAATAAAGGATAGTTGAATTTTAGCCTTACTTATTCTACCAAAAGGGTTGAAAAGTTGATATGAGTAGCCGTCTCTTTAAAACCAACCTACATTGACCACTTACATATCTCAGCTTCTCAGTTTTGTGACAATGCCATACCTTCTGAGCCTGTTTCATGGCAGGCTCCAGAATGTGTGTCCATCCCAGTTCTCTACCAACAACAATCCTAGCTATATCCTCAAAAGAGATCAACAACTATCAAAAGCATAACCAAGCCAATAGTAATGTCGCTTTCTCCCTCTCTGGGGTTATGTAGAGCCAGTCTTAACAGGGAGGAAAAAAAGATCAACTCTCTGACATGTTTCCCAGAGAAAACATGTCTAATTTTAAAAAATGTATACGTGCTTCCTAAAAGTGCAGGCCCCTGTTGCCCCAGCTGTTAGAGTTACAATGGTGCATCAAATGAGAGTAATCAATTTTACACAGATGAAGAAAGATATAATATTTCAAGCCGAGCTTTGGAATTAACTGAATTTATATGCATGTTGTAGTGGAAAGAGCATGGAATGTAATTTCAGAGGATGCAGGGTCAATCCTTACTCCACCACTTACAAGTTCTGTGACGTTGGGCAATTTAGTCAACTTCTCCAAATCTCCAGTTCCCCATATGTAAAATGTAAATGACAATAATATCCACTTCACAGAGAAGTTGTAAACATCAAGTGAGCATGGTCCATGTTCAGGGGCTTCTCCTATGGTTATTTTAAGAATGTACTTCCAAAAATGGAATCAAGTTCCTCAAAATAAACTTCTGTGAAAAAGATAGAAATCATTCTAGAAAATTACATTCTCTTTAATTACACTTTAACATGATTGACCATGTTAATCTATTAAATAAATTGAAATATTTTGGGTAATTGTCTACATCAAAAAAAATCAAATAATTATTAAAACAACTAGTTATAAAGTTTCAACATTGTAGAAGTGCCAAATATTGGTAAAATAAAGACACGTGACATAAATGGAATGAACAAAATGAGATCAAGAAATTTAGGAGACTATTAATTTCCAAAGCAAAGGCTATTCCTTGGAAACAAAATCATTGTTCAATTTAAGAGTATTACAAAAATACTTCCAACACCTCAGCTTTATCACTTGCCTGTTATATGATTTTAGAAAAGCCCCCTAAACTTTGTAAACTTGCATTTCCTTACTTATAAAATGAAGATAACTGACCCTGCATCCTCTGAAATTACATTCCATGCTCTTTCCATTACAACATGCATATAAATTCAGTTAATTCATAGGTTTATTTTGAAAGGTAAATTTGGCATGTAAACCGCCTTTGCACAGTGTTGGCACAAGCAAGGATTCAACACATGTCAGTTGCTTTTTGTCTCAATATCTAAAAGTATGTCTTAAGACTTTGCATAGAGAATATTTTTGAGTATTTATCTGAGATATTTTCCAATAGATTAGATTATGTCTATGTTTATTTCAAACAGATTAATTGAATTCACTTTGAGTATACTCTGTTCCCATCACTTCATCATAATCGTTCTCGTTAAGATTAGTAATGACCTGCGTGACGCTAGACTCAATAGACAGTTCTCCCTCTACATCTTAAGTGTATCAGAAGCATGCTTTACTGTTGATCACTATCCTTTGAAACGTTTTCTTCCCACAGCTGCCAGAACACCACTCTCCTGATGTTCTTCCCGCCTCGCTGGCCACTCCTTCCTGATCTTTGCTACAAATGTTCTCCAGCCCTGTCCTGTCCCGCAGCAGCCAAGACTTTTAAAAACATGCAATACCTGCCTATTTAGTCAGAGGCCTCTTTTCTCTCAGATTGTCACATAAAAATAATGACAACAGCCAACATACCAATAGCCGTCCAGTGTGTGAGAATCAAAATTATACCTAATTTTTTGGTCAGATTGGCAATAAATATAACATATTTTTGGTGTGTTTCAGAATTTTAGTAATTAGCTTATGTGTCCCATGAGATGAAATGGTTGAAGATCACTGGTCTACAGTTGACCTTTAATAGGGCAGTCTTCTGAGTACTTCAGGCTCAGTCCTTGAGTCGCTTCTCTTCTCTGAACTAACTCTCTTAATGATTTCAAAAATTCTTACGGTTTTTAATACCTCCTATATTCTAACAGTTATCAAATTTAAATTTTCAGCCTGGAGTTTTCTTCTGAGCACCAGACATATACATTCAACTGCATCTTCAGTGTTTCCATTCAGACACATCCTATGCTCTCAGAATTAATATGTTCAGCTCCAACCTTCTCTTTCCTCCCAAACCTTTTCTTCCCACAATCTTCCCTTCTCAGTTACTGGCAGTTTCAATCCGTACAGCTGCTCAGGTCAAAAACTTTGACTTCTTCCTTGATAGCTCTCTCCTTCTCACAAACCAGATCATGGAACCCATCAGCAAATTCTGTCAGCTTTCTTTTCAGAGCATATCCAGAATCCATCCCCTGATCCAGCCACTGGTTGTCCCTTCCACTACTGCCCTGGCCAAGCCATCGCCCGGATTACAATAGCCTTGTCCTCTCACTTAAACCTCTTCACAATCTCTCTCTTCCCCACCTAGCAGAGTCATCTTTTAAATGAAAATTAGACCGAGTTGCTCCTCTGCTCAAACCCTCCAGTGGCGCCCCATCTCACTCAGAGTAAAATCTGAATTCTTTACAATGACCATCTTGAGGTCCTCCTTCCCTCCTCAGGGCACTCGAGCTGCTGTGGCAGCCTAGCTGTCCCTCCAACATGGTGGGCGGGCTCCTGCCCACTCAGGGCCTTTGCGTTTGCTGTTTCTTCTGCCTGGAAAGCTCCTCCCTGCAGATGCCTGTGTGACCACCCTCCTGCTCCCTGCAGGTCTTCCCTCCTGTGTCACCTCTCAGTGAACCCTCCCCGGGACATTCTAATCAGAATTGCATTCAGCCTCCCTGCCCTCACACTCTTTACTCCCCTCTCTGCTTCATCTGAGCTAATTACCACATGACATTCTACATGTTTCCATTATCTGTTTGCTAATTGTCTGCTTCTCTAGAATGTAAATTCTCTCTGGAAGGTAGAGGGAAAGAATTCATGTGATCTGTTTACCTGCTGAGTCTCCAGGACCAAGACCAGCATCTTGCCCTAGCAGGCACTCAATAACCATTTGTTGAGTAAGTGAAAAGGATAAAGGGGTAGTTTTCCTATGCCAAGAATACATGTTAATCAACCTCCTAAATATAATTAAAACCTTAAGGCTTTTGGCACATAAGTAGATCAATTTTAAAATTTAAAAACGTGCTTGTGAAACAAAATCTATTATAGCTCACATGATAGTTGGTCCCTTAGAATCCAATACTCTGTGTGTATATATATGTATATATGCATATATTTATAATAAATTTATCTATACATACATATACATAAATAAATAGATATAACACACTCGGCAAACACATTCTTTTTATTTCTTAGTGTCTCACTAAGTTTAGTTTATACATCAAACTAAAATTTAAACCACAGCAATATACTGCCCTTTTTCTTTCAAGGATTTTCATTCTTGCTTCTTTGGAGGGATATGTGTAATATGCATTATGCAAAGCAGTACTTTTTTGGAATTATAGTTAATATAGATTATAATTTAAATTAAAAAGTCAAGAAACAGCTCCCATTATTTCATAAGTTTTCAACAGAATGAAAACTATCCATTTCTTCATCCTTGAACCTTCAGCCTAGGTGAGATAGCCAATGGTGAAATAAATTATAAAACATGTGAAATGTCATCAAAATTTTTATTACCTATATAATTTTGGGAAGAAGAGTTTAGTTTGGGGCTATTGTTTTTACTATCCTCTAGTACTGCAAGAAATTTGCTTCTTACAAAAAGTTATCCTACAGCTCTGGTCAATAAGGTGGCAGAAGAACTACATTCTAGCCAGAGATATTAACTAAATATATTATCAGAAAAAATGTTTTCTTTTTCTATTCTATATTTGCCGCCTAATGAACCCCTCTTTCTGATACTATTCTGCCATGGACTTTTTTGACATTTATGGTTTCTTTTGTCTTACCCACATCATGTAACATAAACAAAAATTTTACATTTTAAATGTGTTTTAGTGAAAAAAGGTTGCCCATCTCAACAGTTTCTAAGGAAAAAAATTAATTTTAGAAATTATATATATTTTTCATTTACACCTCAGAATAAACTAACTTGTTTATTTTTCTTTGCAAAATGCTCACTTCTTTCAAATTTTTCTCCATTTCCAAAGTCTGTGATATTCACTCTTTCTTTCTACAATATGTAACTAAATACACCTTTTCCTCTGAGAAAGTCTTGCCAGGATTTTGCAACGTGTTCTGTCCTGAGTTATGAGCACAGGTTCTCAGTGTGAAGGTTGAAAAGCATTTGGAAATGAAATAAAAAGCAAGTTGTCAAATGTTTTCAATTCAATGGGAAAATACAATGTCTTCTGATATTTCATACATAGACAAACCCTCAGTACAAACCAATACTGGAAATCAATGTTCATGTCGATTAACAATTTGACTGTCCACAGTGACTTGGCACTGGAATGATCACTCAAGAAATTTGTTTTAACACTGATTTGATCTTACTCTTAAAAGAGTTCAACTAATAAGTATCTAAAAGAAGCTCCCATACTTTATATATCCACCTAACCCCAAGGTGGAGATTGCACACATACCATTTTTAACACTCAAATCAACCTTAAACGGAGATGTTAAAACCTAATTTATTAATGCAATTTTAGTTGCTCTATTTACTTTCTCTGCTTGCCATTAGAATAAACCTGCAATCAACAAACTATATATTTGTGTGTGTCTGTTTTTAATCAGTGTCTGTCACTAGACCAGAAGCTCCAGGAGATCAGGGACCATTTTCATTTTACTCACCATTATTTCCTCAGCGCCAAACACAGTGCCAAGCCCATGGTAAGTTCTCAATAAATATTTATTCAACAAACAAATAAATGTCCCTTTTATAGCATTCTCTGTGCCTAGCACAGCTTCAATCTATAATAGTGGTCAATAAATTTATATTAAATTGCATTAAGAAGATAGTCTTGATGGAAGTGGTTTTGAAATTACAAATTTATTTGTTAAACCACTGAAATAATTGTAAGACATCTGTAACTATTCTGTCAGGCATGTGCTTAATTTGACACAATTTTGTTAAACCCATTACAGTTTCAGTTTCCTTTTTTGTTTACACTCTAAATCTGTAAACATATGTCTTTTCAGCAAAATCTGTATGAGTCATTACAGATGACGTGTTCTAGAATTGTATACCAGTGTCACTCCAATATATTTAATAATAATAAACAAACAAAATTTTTAAAGCTTGTGAGTCAGACTTCTTTCCCTCAAATGAATTATTCCTCCAGCTTTTGCAGATCATTAGAGGGAATGCTTATGTCAAATTTCCATTGATTAGTGATTAGTCTTGGTGCTCAATAAATGTGAAATACTTTTCTACAATCTCTTCCTCCACAATTTTATCAATTTCCACGCTTACATCTACCACTTCTCAATATCAATATCGACTATGACCACCTCATCAACCAAATTCCTAAACAGAAGGACACTTATCCCTGCCCTCTCTCAGTAGCACATGCCTGTGAACCGAGCTGAGTCCTGACCCACTCACACTCAACACATTCAAATCCGGACTCTTCTTCCCCAAATCTGCTCGTATTTAGCATCACCTTTCTCCCAACCAGTCAGATTAGGAACTCCGGGGTAGTCCAGCTCAGTGGTCCCCAACCCCCAGGCCACGGACCGGTACCGGTCGGTGGGCCATTTGGTACCGGTCCACAGAGAAAGAATAAATAACTTACATTATTTCCATTTTATTTATATTTAAGTCTGAACGATGTTTTATTTTTTTTTTAATGACCAGATTCCTTCTGTTACATCCATCCATCTAAGACTCACTCTTGACGCTTGTCTCGGTCACGTGATACATTTATCCGTCCCACACTAAAGGCCGGTCCGTGAAAATATCTTCTGACATTAAACTGGTTCATGGCCCAAAAAAGGTTGGGGACTACTGGTCTAGCTAGTGCGTCCCGCACATCATAGTGCACTGAATCAGACCTTTCTGCCACCTTTTCCCTTCAATCGGTCCCCACCCTGCTCCAGAATAGGCTTCCTAAGACTTTGCTTCTTTCCTACTCATCCATCTTTAATTCTTCTTCTAACCTTCCATTTTATAGCTTTATCCTTTCACCAGAACTTCCTAAAGGCCCAAAAGTCAACCAAATTGAATTAATAATAATTTCCCAAATAGGTTTCCAGTTTTTCTGCCATTATCCTTTTCCTCAAAGTGTCCCCTGCTCCAATGTCAAATTACTACCCATCCTTTAAGACCCATCTCAGATACAACCTGCTCCTTAAAACCTTCCATGATTCCACCAAGATGTATTCCCTCCTGCCTGCAAACTCCTACAGCCTTTTGCATTTCTCCTAAAGAATTTACCAGCCCTGACCAGTTGGCTCAGTGATAGAGCATCCACCCAGCATGTGGAAGTCCCAGGTTCAATTCCCAGTCAGGTCACACAGGAAAAGCGACCATCTGTTTCTACCTCCCTCTCCTTCCCCCTTCTCTTTTTTTCTCTCTTCCTTTCTACAGCCATGACTTGATTGTTTGAGTGCCTCGGCCCAGGCACTGAGGGTGGCTCAGTGGAGCCTCCACCTCAGGTGCTAAAAATAGCTTGGTTGTGAGCATAGCCCCACATGGGCAGAGCATCGGTCCTAGACAGGGGTTACCAGATGGATCCCGGTCAGGGTGCATGTGGGAGTCTATCTCTATCTCCCCTCCTCTCACTTAAAGAAATAAAATTTAAAATTAAATTAAAGAAAAAAGGAATTTCCCATATGCTATGCTACACTTTAGTATGGTTACTTATTTAAACTTTAAACCTTCCTTGCCTACTTGAGAGGTCACATAGTGTATAAGACATAGTCAAATTTGCTACATATTTAAGGAAGTTTTTCAAGTTTTCTAAGCCTTAATTTCATCATTGGTAGGATGGGGGAAATAAACTATCAGGAAGACATTAAAACTGGTGTTTACAAAGATGTTTAATGATGAGGAATATTATTTCTCATTATGAATGAAAAGTTATCACAATTAGAAAAATACAAGGCACACTAAAAAGACTGGAAAAAAATTTTAACAGTTCTTATCTTCAAGTGGTGTGCATGATTTTTGTTGTGTTCTATTATTCTTTTTTATTTTCCAATGTTTCTACACCTGATTCATAAAACAAAACTTTCTAGAATCCTTCAAAAACTAAATTGTAAACTGATGACACAAAAAGTATTGAGAAAAAGCAGTTTATAATAGGAAATTTTTTTAATTACTAGGGTAATATACAAAGCTCACTACCATCAACAACAACAACAAAAATGTAGGAAGAGACATTTATGCCTTTAAAATGCATCAGATTTCAGCCATAATGGAAAGGATCAAGGAGAATAAGGAACTTCAGAAATTATTTCCCTCAAAATATTTGCTATCATAATTGATTACAACACTGGCACAGGTTCTGAGTTTGGGTTTTTGAGAGCACTGCATCCTGGTCTAACATCGGGAGAGAACAACACAAACAAAAAAGCCATTGCGTCGAGCCTGAGATCAAGAATTTATGTCTGGCTCAAATCAGAGAATCCGCATCAAGAAAGACTTGAAGCTATAAAGGTATATGTTATAGTCAGCACCCTTCATGATTTTGGATACCTCTCAATTACAAACTCAACATATCCAATGTTAAATTTACTATCTTCTTTTCAAAACCTGCTGCTTTTTCAGGGCTTAAAAGCGTGGCTTTGAAGTCCAGTAGACCACATATTCAACATCAGCTCTGCCAGTAATTGGAAAAGTGGACTTTGGAAATGTCATTTAATTGCTCTGAGCTTTATTTTCCTATTTGTAAAGAGAAAAAAAAACCCTACAGGTTGTTGATAGGAATAAATAGTTTTTAAATGTGTTTAAGTCGCTTAAAACAGCACCTGGCACAAATAAGGACTTAAAAATGCTAACAATTTTTTGTAGTTAAATAATCACCATCTACCTATTATCCCATGCCAGAAGCAACAGAGACATTATAGCCATTCTGTCCCCAGGAGCTACCACAGTCGCTAACTTCTGCCAATTCTGCCCCTGGAAATAACTTAGGAATCTAACACTTCCTTCATGTCTACTGCTACTTACGATTGTAGTTTTTCTCACCTCTTGCTCAAATCTGTATACTCAAATTAGTGATGACTTCTGACTCCTGTTCTTACCAGTCATCTCTGACTTCTCTAACAGGGCCCCATGCTGACACTAAAGATCTCTTTCCCAAGAATAAAATATGATAATGTCATTCCCCTGCATTAAGATGTTCTGGGGCCTGACCTGTGGTGGCGCAGTGGATAAAGCGTTGACCTAGAAATGCTGAGGTCGCCGGTTCGAAACCCTGGGCTTGCCTGGTCAAGGCACATATGGGAGTTGATGCTTCCAGCTCCTCCGCCCTTCTCTCTCTCTGTTTCTCCTCTCTCTCTCTCTGTCTCTCCCTCTCCTCTCTAAAATGAATAAATAAAAATAAAAATAAACTGCCTGACCAGGCGGTGGCGCAGTGGATAGAGCGTCGGACTGGGATGCGGAAGTACCCAGGTTCGAGACTCCCAGGTCGCGCGCGGGCTCATCTGGCTTGAGCAAAGAGCTCGCCAGCTTGGACCCAAGGTCGCTGGCTCCAGCAAGGGGTTACTCGGTCTGCTGAAGGCCCACGGTCAAGGCACATGTGAGAAAGCAATCAATGAACAACTAAGAAGTCGCAATGCGCAACGAGAAACTGATGATTGATGCTTCTCATCTCTCTCTGTTCCTGTCTGTCTGTCCCTGTCTATCTCTGCCTCTGTAAAAAATAAATAAATAAATAAATAAATAAATAAATAAAAATAAACTAAGTAAGCCCTGGCCAGTTGGCTCAGTGGTAGAGCGTCGGCCTGGCGTGCAGAAGTCCCGGGTTGGATTCCCGGCCAGGGCACACAGGAGAAGCGCCCATCTGCTTCTCCACCCCTCCCCCTCTCCTTCCTCTCTGTCTCTCTCTTCCCCTCCCGCAGCGAGGCTCCATTGGAGCAAAGATGGCCCGGGCGCTGGGGATGGCTCCTTGGCCTCTGCCCCAGGCGACAGAGCTATGCCCCGGAGGGGCAGAGCATCGCCCCCTGGTGGGCAGAGCGTCGCCCCTGGTGGGCGTGCCAGGCAGATCCCGGTCGGGCGCATGTGGGAGTCTGACTGTCTCTCCCCGTTTCCAGCTTCAGAAAAATACAAAAAAAAATAAAAATAAAAAAAGATGTTCTGGCCCCCTGTAGTACCCAGGATCAAGCAAGCCCAAGCTTAATAACATAGCATACAACACCATATACAATCCCTCTGCCTTAGTGATCTCTCTCCAGCTTCACCCTACGCCAGTCTCCCAAGACTCACACATGTTCACCCTAATCTAGAACCATGTTAATGATTGCCTTAAAACTGCGTTTTGTCCACATATACACCATGGTATACTATTCAGCTAGGAGAAATGATGACATCGGATCACTTACAGCGGAATGGTGGAGTCTTGGTAGCATTGTGCGGGGTGAAATAAGCGAATCAGAAAAAAACAGGAACTGCAGGATTCCATACATTGGTGGGACATAAAAGCAAGACTAAGAGGCATGGACAGGAGTGGGGTGGTTACAGGGGGTGGGGGGAGGGAAGGAGGGAGAGGGGGAGGGGGAGGGGTACAGAGAGAACTGGATGGAGGGTGGCGGAGGAAGATCTCTCTTCGGGTGATGGGTATGCAACAGAACTAAATGACAAGATAACCTGGAAATGTTTTCTTTGAATGTATGTACCCTGATTTATTGATGTCACCCCATTAAAATAAAAATTTATTTATAATAAAAAAAAAAAAAACTGCGTTTTGTCCCCATCTAACTCCTAGGAATGTCCTTCCACTCTCTTTCACTTAACAAACTCCTGCTGAGTCTTCAAGAACTCGCTCTGCTCCAAAAAACATCCCCTCTCCTAGGAAGCCTTTCTCTGAGGCAGTCAGTTGTGCCCTCCTTTTACCCTCACAGCACTGTCTCCACCCCTGTGTCCTCATTATCTGTTTTTCCCTCTGCCTCTTCTCACCTCCACAGTGAATCACTTGAAAGTAGGTGCCATATTATAACCTAACCCATACATGTAGCTTAGCAAGTAATGTCGCACAGAGTAACCTTTGTGTAGAGTTTATAACTTTGTCTTGATTAACCTGTAACCCCACTTAGATCACTCTAAAATTTATATGGTTTGTTTAATACTATCTTGCAATTTGCTGAAACTATCACAGAAACACCAAGACCTAGTCAGATGTTTATCTATATCCACACGATCCCCGATGTTGATTGTTATAACTATTTTTCAGGCCCATGCACAGGATGTTTCTCAGGACCAGAAGGTGAGCCTGCTGGGGCTGCCTGACAGCTGAGACCTTCGGAGATGGGCTGGAGCATCCTAAAGGAGCCTCCAGTGACTTCCTCATGAACCTTCTCCATCATACCCTCCTTATAATATAAACCTCCACCCAGAGATTTTCTGTCAGTTTTGAACATGCGATAAATGTATAACCATGTTTTCTGATGGCCTCTGATGAGCTGGAATATCCCCAGGTATATGTACAGTATCTGTTTATGCATGGTCTCCCCTGATATACTAGATGTTTTGCTCAGGGACACATTATTCTGGGAACAATCCTTGGTGTGTCCTTGCTTGCTGGCTTACAATACAGGTCCTTTTCATGAACTTATCTCATAGTTGTCTTTGGTTAACAACTACTGAGCATCAGGCTGGTCTACTCTGGTAATAATTCATATTTATCACCATGTTCCCAGTGCTCTGCTTCTATTGCATGTGCAATGGATGCCTTTGAATACATATATTTTAATTAAAACTGGAAACTGAGGCCTGCTCAATGTGACTCAGACTGTCACGCTAGCAAACGTTCCCAACCAAAGTGACCTCAGAATTTTACAACACATTCCACTTTCATGCAAAACCACAGTAAATGTTCAAAGTGCCCATGTCATTAGCAAACGAAAAAAAAGGGGGAAATGTTGCCTGTTCCAGTTTTCCTATCTCTAGAGAGTTGAATAGACTTTTTAAGAAAAAAAAAAAAAAAAACTCTTTAAAGAAGAATAGAAAGTCCTGTTATTGCTATCAAAAAAAAAATGGTTAATGCAAGAATCCTGGAACATATTAGCTCTCCTTTAACAGTTTTATAAACTTGGTACAAGTATCTCACCTTGCAAATAAAGAAACTGGGTCTCAAAGATGAAGTTGCTCAAGTCCTACAGCTTGTAAATGACGGAGCAGAGAGTTGAACCCTGGTCTGTGAGAACCCAGCACTGCACTGTACTGCTATGCCATGTTGCCTTTCTCATAGGTGACCAGCCATCCTCACACCATTCCACCAATTCCCAGAAATCCAGATGGGACATTAGGGGAAATATGGCAGTGGGAAAACAGAGAGAATGTGAGAAAGAAAAGAAAGAAGAAGAGTGGAGCCTGATCTGTGGTGGTGCAGTGGATAAAGCAGGGGTCCCCAAACTTTGTACACAGGGGGCCAGTTCATTGTACCCTCAGACCATTGGAGGGCCAGACTATAAAAAAAAACTATGAACAAATCCCTATGCACACTGCACATATCTTATTTTAAAGTAAAAAAACAAAACGGGAAAAAATACAATATTTAAAATAAAGAACAAGTAAATTTAAAGCAACAAACTGACCAGTATTTCAATGGGAAATATGGGCCTGCTTTTGGCTGAGATGGTCAATGTGCTCCTCTCACTGACCACCAATGAAAGAGGTGCCCCTTCTGGAAGTGCGGAGGGATCAGATAAATGGCCTCAGGGGGGCGCATGCAGCCCACAGGGCTGTAGTTTGGGGACCCCTGGGGTAAAGCATCAACCTGGAATGCTGAGGTTGCCGGTTCAAAACCCTGCCCTTGTCTGGTCAAGGCACATATGGGAGTTGATCCTTCCTGCTCCTCCCCCCCCCCTTTCTCTCTCTTTCTCTCTCTCCTCTCTAAAATGAATAAATTAAAAAATAATTTAAAAAAAAGAAGAAAAGTGAAGGTTTGTAAGAAGATGAAATTGTCATTTAGAAAATGTATTTAGAATGTATTTTTTGAAACTGCAATGAGATTTCTTACTGCAAAGTAGCAATGTATGCAAAAGAAAAAAACTCTATGAAACTTCAAATCAAAATGTTAGTCCTTGTTAAAGAAAAATTAAAACAAACAGGCTCATTTTATTAATCCACAAACCTAACAACACTCAACAAAAGGTTTCTGTAAATTTTAATTGCGGCAATCTGGACAATGTTTTATTATGACTCATTGACTTGAACCACAATGTTTGTGCAATATATTTTGCCCTGCTTTATGAGATTGTAATTGCAGTGAAATGCTACTATGCATACTCAAGTAAAATACACTAGAGTTATCAAAATAAAGCATTTTGGGAAATAGCATGCTCTCTATTTATTTTACTTTATAAATTCTGTATATCCAATACCTCTGGTTTTTCTTTTCTGAGAAATGTTTTTAATTGTTATTTATTATCTAGTGTTTGAGAGAGCTATCTCCTAACACATAGAATATTTTCTATTGGCATTTCACAACATGTGGCCAGAGTAAGAGTCAGGAAGCTCTGCCTTGTCCTCCCGAAGGGGAACGTGTCCGGTGACGGCCGTACACTCACCTGAGCCGACCACTTCTTTTCTCCTCTCTCTGGGTTTTGCTCTTGATGGTACTTTCACCCCTTCCTCACCCAATGAGTTTTAACACTTCTTTTATTTTGATTTTTTGGTATTTTTTTTTCTGCTGAATGTTGTTTATGAGATAAATATTCCAAGGTTTGTTGATGTTTATAGGTCATAATCCTTTTGCCAAAAACATTAGGGTCACAGATGTTGCAGAATGTAGACTTTTGGAGAATTTTAAAAGTACATATTGAGAATGCTATCCCGTCTACTATATAAAACCCCAGTGGAGTCAGGGGATTCACCCTACAATCAAATACATCAACATTTCTGCAGCAAATTGAGTGAATAGTAAAATATGAAATGAAAGATTAAATAAAATCCTATCTGTTTAGTTCTGATTGTATCACCAAATTTGTTTCAAGAAACCTTTTCCTTCTAGAACTCTTAAGATGTCTGAATTGCAGATGAGGGATTGTGGATCTGTACAAATTCTAGAGACAGGCCTGGGGGAAGCAGCTCTGCAAGCAGGAGCCTGGTAGCCGCTCACCATTTTGGAGCAAGGCTCCTACTCTAAGCCCTGACATTTAAATATGAGCGTGTAGATGTGGTAGATGGTTAAAAATTCTAAAAGTGTATTTCTAAAGGCAGCAGATAAAGATCCATCATGTTGGACATATGGAAGAGTTTGGATACTAAGGCAATATATGGCAGAATTAAATAAAGCATGTGAATAAGCAGAAAGATCATTTAATTTCAAGTATTATAATGTTTTTCTCATTAATTTTATATCTAGTTTGAAAAGAAAGCCTACCCATGGTTTACATGTAAGTTTGATTGAACACATGTTCTCAGGAAGCAAGCTTCATGCCAGTAGAACCATGTTCATTATCATACATGAAATAAGACAAGGGGATCAAAATGAGCTAAAGAACTGATAATATCATAAACCATTATCTTTTCTTTTAGCCTGTTTTGGACATATGTATATATTTAAAGGTTTCTTTTATGTTGGATAATATCAAAGACAGATCCAATTGTTTTTATATAATAGGTTATTTCAAAGTAATGAATTAGTTGAACTATGGTTTCTTGCAAAATAAATAATTCTGAAAGAAAATAGATCTTTATTTTTAAATCCTCCTTTCTTCTCAATTAATTAGACTTTGTTGGTGAAAGGAAGTTAAGAAATTCAGTATAAGTCTGATTATATCATGAATGTAAAATGAGCAGGGCAAATAATGGGCTCTATACTCTTTTAAACAAGTTAAATAAGTCTATAATAGCCCACCAGTTGTGTAAACACTATTTCACTATACTTGTAAAAAAAATATTGACTTACCTGTTAACTAAAATTATCCTGGCATGCTTCAACTAAGCTTATTAGTAATTCTTGTGGTGTACATGAATGTTTTTAGATTTGGACTTTTATCAAAGATTAAAGAATTAGGAAATCATCTATTTAGCAAGCCCAGAAAGTAGACATGTATCAGACTGCCCTTTACCAGAATCAATTTTAGGAACTTGTAAACTAAGAGTCTAAGAAGTAAAAAGTGATTTAAATCCTGGCATGAGATATTCCATTACACAACAGCTCATTAACACTGAGATACCTTCCAAAATCATAAATAAGAATATCTCAACACTAAATGAATCTACTTTAGCTTATTAACCTTACTATCACATGTAAGGGGTTCTTTTCCTCTGACATCTCAGTCTATATTGTTGTGAGTTGCTGAGAGAAACTAGAAATATATATAATTAGGGAGGGAAGGATTCAATCTATGCATACTTGTCCCTACTCACATTTTTAAAAGTCATCATTCTTTCTCCAACTGGTTCTACTGCAATCCAAAAATATAATCATTTCTTTACAAAAATAAATGTGAATTTCTCAATATAATGATAGTAAACCCAAGATCCTATCCAGTTAAGTCTGTGCCAGAATTCCCAAGAGAATTGGAAAGGATACAGAGCTTAAAGTCAGAAGACTTAGGTTATAATATTGGTTTCATTAGAAAAACCACTTGCATTTTTATTCTTAAACTTGGGGTAAGAATAATACCTACCTCTTAAGATTGTTATGAAGACCCACTGAGAGCATGTGAATGTGTAAATTGCTGAACCAACGTTGATGGTCATGATCACACAATTTGAGAAATTGATCTTTTAAATTAAATGGCATTTGCCACAAAACAAAGAGTTCACTACTCAGTGACCTCACTAGAACTGGTGTGTGTGTGTGTGTGTGTGTGTGCGCGCGCGCGTGCTCGCGCGCACGCACGGAAAAAATCAGCTTCGCTGGGTTTTCATCTTTATCAGCTAAGGTAAAGTAATTAACATACATGTACTCAGGCAATGAAGTCAACATTACTCATAAATGTTCATGCTTTCTGCGCTCGAAGGTGTTCACTGAGCATTCTTGACTGCAAGTGATCACAACTAAATCTTTCAGATGTTTAAAAGATGACCTTAGGATTTTGCTTCTTTCATTCTAACGCTACTGTTCAGCATCTGGTGAGCTTTCTCTACAAGACAAAATGGCAGGCACCCTGCGCTCCAAATTTCCTTGTTTTTAGAATTCAGGGAACCAGAGAAGAAGGCCTTCTCACTCCAGAGTCCATGACAATCCCTCAAATAGATTCAGATTGTTCTACTTGGATCATATCTATACCTACTCAGGGCTAGGGAGGCAGGTCCAAAAAAGTAATAGCCCTACCAGAACCACCTAAGATTTGGGAAGTATACTGCTCACAAAAACTAGGGGATATTTCAAAATGAATATGAAGTGATAAAAAAAAGAAGCATTTAACTTTTTTTGTATTAAACAAGAACATCATAAAAGCAAAGAAAGTTGTTCAATTATGCAAATGAGATGCAAAACCAACTTTTATTTCATTGGTGAAAATGCGCTGTACAAAAGGCTGAAAGTACTGGAGTATCTGCACATACCCTGACCTCCTAATTTTTGTGAGTAGTGTAGTTACCCAAAGTAAAAGTGTACAGTGCTCTTACCAAACAGAGAAGTGTTAAGCATGTAAAAAAAATAAAAAGCAATAGATGTTCGTTTCATCTGGCTTCCCCCATTTAATTGAATCAGAAATCCCTCTGCTCTATATGAATTTATTAACAAGCTTCAGTTCCTGAAGAGAAAGGCATCAACACAGATTGAAAATCTACTCTGCAATATATATATTTAGAACCATGCAGGTGAATAACATCCCCCTTTTAGAGGGAATGAGACTTAGATAGGCTCATTCTGTGCCTCTAAGCAAACAGTCTGAAACTGGCAAAACCTAGATTCAAAACTAGTTTTGCCTGATTCATTTCACAACCAAAGTGCTACGCTCTTTTTTTGGCAACCCTGGAGTCAAAGAAACGGTGGCCAAAAGTCCTTAGATGGTAGACACAATCATATTTGGATGACTGTGTTGATTAATCGGCCAATAAATATTTGTTAATTCCCCACTAGCATGAGCTCATAATGTGAGGCCTGCAGTGAAAGACAACTGGCCTAGTCCTTGCCTCCAAAATCAGCAAGAAAGTTGGCAAAACGATACACATAGGCAATCAGGAACACTTTAGTGCTAAACTATGTGGCGTTTATAACATACCCTTCAGTGAGATTCATTCTATAAGTGTGGCAGGAATGGCTGGGAGAAGCAAAAATGATGTAAGAACAAGCAAAGGAATAGTAGCGGAAGTGGGCTGCACAGAGACAGCATAGGATCAGGCTAGCATCGGGCAGTACACTGATATCCAGAAACCAGGGTTAACTCAAAGTTTTCAGCAGCGACTGTCAAATTTTCCCAAATCTCTGGGCCAGAGTTCTTTTATTTGCAAAATGAGGAGAATGGAATCTATAAATCTTAGCTACTCTTTCCCTCCATCTAATCCAGAGAATCACAAATTTACTAATTATGGGATTTGTCCAAGAAAAGAGCATGCTCAGAATACTAAGTTAGATCTAAGAATCTACATTTTTTTAAGTTCCACATGTGATCAACCAGGTTGCAGGATCACTTCTTTTATATGAATTTGGGTAAATATACCTCACACAAAGTGGGGGGAGGGTCTTCCCAACTGTAAAATTCACAAGTTCATATGAGAATGTGATTAGAACAAGCATATTGGAAGAAGATTAAGAGAGACCTTGAAAGCTAAAAGGGCTCTCTGCTTTTGTAAAGCAAGGAGGCATTGTGCCCTGGAGTGGAAATTGTGCATTTTTGGGAGTTGATGTGACAGGCTGGAGCCATCACCTCTTTCTCTCTGGCTTGGAGACCCTGGATTATTCCTCACGGAAGCCTTCTCTCCAAGAAAGTCTTGAGTTCTTCTTCTCCTTTCTCCTGCAGTTTTCTGTAGGACACTGAAGTGTGTAAGAACACGCATTGCAGTGGCCCTCCGCAATGATTCTCGCAGCCAGTAATTCTCACCTGGGTGGAACTGCACTTCCTTAGAGAACCCTGGGAAACTGAGGATGAAAAGGCCTCCAACAAAAGCAAACAGCCATCTGTTCGTCTTTCCTGCATCGTTTTACTAAAGGGGACTTGCAAAGGATCCTAAACCGCTGAGAATACAATCACTTGGACTACTCACTGATGAGTTAGGAAGGTAGCCGCACTGGAGTGCTTGCTGCTCATAAGCTGCATTTATGTAGCCGTTACCCCAGCACTTTGATGTTAGGGCAAAAGCGAGCAGCACAGTGAGGCGCGACGTAAGGATGAAAACGACCGCACATCGTCCGCCTGGGGACGCCTTCCTCCTTCTGGATTGGATTTTAGTCTTTTTTTTTTTTTTAAGTGCTCCATGTATTTCATCCATTGTTTGAAGTGGGCTTGGAGGAAGCGTGCCGCACGCATCCTTTGGTCCCTGCGCGTCCAGCTGTGTCCCTCTGAAGCAGGTCTCTCGGCTCTCGGATCTGGGTCTCCGGGACGCGGGAAAGAGTGAGGTGGGAGTCCCCTGCGCCTCACGCGGCGCTACGCGCAGGAATCCGCCCCCCGGAGGCCAAGTCGGAGAGCTAAGAAGTCGCCCGCTCCTCGCGCCGCCAGAGCCTCCCAGCCCCGACGCGGGGAAGGAGGGAGGGGACCGGAGGAGGGAAAGTGGGGCCGGGCGGGGGGTGCCTGGGAAGCCGGTCTGCGCTGACGTCACTGGGCGCGCAATTCGGGCTGGAGCGCTTTAAAACACGAGCGTGCGAGCGGAGATGCTGCTCCACACCGAGCAGGCGGCCTGCAGCAGCAACGCTCACCGTCCCTGCAGCTGCTGCAGCCAGGGCCATCCCGGAGGGCCGCGTGGCGGCAGCGGGCACGGGCCGGCCCCGCCGCGGGCGAGAGCGCGGCACCCGGCACTGCAGACGCCCGCTGGGCCGCACAAGCCCGCGGAGCCGCGTCCGCCGCGCCACGACCCGCGTGAACCCCCGCGCAGCCCGGCGACCGCGTCCCGCTAGCAGAGCCCTGCCCCGGCCCCGGCACCATGGACACCTCCTCGGTCCGCGCGCTCCTGTCCCTGCCCGTCCTGCTGCAGCTGGCGGCCGGGGGCGGCTCGCCCAGACCCGGGGCGCTGCTGCGGGGCTGCCCCGCGCACTGTCAGTGCGAGCTCGACGGCAGAATGCTGCTGCGGGTGGACTGCTCGGACCTGGGGCTCGCGGAGCTGCCCTCCAACCTCAGCGTCTTCACCTCCTACCTGTAAGTGCGTCCCCCGCTTCCCTCCGAGACGGGGACCCGGGGAAAGGGCGGCTACAGCCCGAGACCGGGCCGGGGCTCCGCGGCCCCCGCCTGCTCCGGGGGGGGCGGGCGAGTTTGCCAAGGGCGTCGTGGCCCGAAGCGTTCGGGCCCCAGGGAAATGCAGGTGTCTCCGCGGGTAGCACGACCTACATTTTCTGGGTCCACAGAGAAACGGCTCCGTTTCCCGGGAAAGCGCTGGTGCGTCGCAGCCTCCGGCCCGGCTCCGGGCGGGTCACCGGGCGAATTCCTCCGAGCGCGGGCATTTGCAGCAGGGTGGGCGTTTGTGCCCCTGAGCCGGGAACCCCCGGGCCGGCGGCGGGTGTGCCCAGCCCAGCCTCACCGCCCCTCGGGTCCTGTCTTGTTCCATGAAGAGGTGGGCTGTAAAAAGTTTCCCCAAAAGAGAACCCCAATCTGCCCAACTCCAATAGAACTTACTCCGCATCCCTTGCACGGTCGCGTAATGTAATAATTTTTTTTTCTCTTTCATCTTTTTTTTTTTTTTTTTAATGATGTGATTAAAATGTGGCAACCACAAACTCCGATTAGAGCTGCCAGAACGTTATCTTTACCTTTGGCTGCCCGAGCCGCCCTTTGAAGTGCCGGCGGCCACGGTGTAATCTTTAACCATCTCCCCCTCCCGGGAGGAGAAGGGAAGTGGGCTGAAGGCGGCGGGGCGGGCGAACAGCGGCGCCGACACCCACGAGGAGACCTGAGGCTCTCCGTCATCCCCTCGAGATCCTCACGCCCCTTCCTCCCCCCAACACAACCTCTCAAGCCCCAGCCGCGGAGAGGAGGCAGCGGTTCATTTAATCGTTTTGTCTCTGGAAAACCCAGGCCCGGAGGGTAACAGGTGGTTGGGAGGATGAGGTGACTGCGGAGGAACCAAGGCGACTGCTCTCCCTCTCCCTAAGGAGAATCTGGGGTTCAGTTCCTTCGGGCAGGGAGACCAGGGTCGAGGTCACGCTGGAAGAGGAGCACTGTGACTACAAGGTGACACGCTGAGGTTTTAGGTTGAGCCCACCCAAGCCCACGCAATCTTGGTGTTGGCTTCTCTAATGTACTCTGGCAGGAGCTAGTTGGGATGTTTGTGAACTCGTTCTTCCCTCTGTTAGCTCTTTTCTGGAGGGAAGAAACATGAAAAGGCTTGCACAACGCCTTCCACTAAATAGTGACTCTTTCCAGAGACAGACTGAGGAAGAAAAAAGCTTTTTTTTTTTTTTTTACTACTTGTTTAATATGCATTTGAAGAGATGGACTGTCCTACTAGATTTTGGTGTTAGTAGACGGCAATCCTCTCCTCATCTACCATATTCTAAGTGCTTTTCTTTTCTTGAAAGGATTATAAAATTATCTATTTCCCCACCAGGTTTTCCTTCTATCACACTCATTGCCTAAGGCAATGGTATTTTTACAATGATAGAAATCTGCTCTCATAAGTGATTATTCTCTAAGAATTCACATTTCCTCCACCTAAACAGCTGTTTGTACTACAGAGTGAAATCCTCGCTTTAACTGCTAAACTCAGTGTTTCAGGAATCATGTGCTCTCCTGTATAGGGAACTTCTGAGAGCAGTGTGGCAATTTCACTTAAGAGCCTAGAACTATTCTTCACCATCACCAGAAAGAAAAACTATATACAAGAGAAGTGGGCAATTCCCCATACACCTACCTATTAAAATTATTCACTCATTTAAAAACATTCAAGAATACAGAAAACAAATTTATGAATAGTGTCAGGATGCTTTTTTCCCCCACTTGAAAGAACGAACATTTGTTGGGCTTCTGTTACTAAAATTTGGCATGAAATGCTGCTTCAAATCATTTCCCACATACGGCAGAGGCATTTCACTGCATCCTCCATGTGCTCAGGAGACCTGACTGCCAGTGTTCGCTATCTAGCATTATAGATAACTCCTGGGAGTGAAAATACCATTAGGAAATTGCCACCTTCTTTTCATCCTATTTGATGACAATCTGTACCCTGGCTTAAGGGGAAATTTTCTAAGTGCCCTATAAAGTATTGAACTCAAAGTATGTGAAAAGCGTCACAGTGAATGCTAAATACTTGCTTCTAATGGTTGACATTTCAGGCGGGTATGAGTGCAAAATGTAGAAATTCATCTGGAAGTAAATAACCAAACTGACGTTCTTCATAACATGTGATTTCAGAATTTGGTCCTCATAGAGGACAAAATGTCAGGGCTCATGGGTTGAAGGGTTTGTCAGTTTTTCTGGAGGTTTTTTGTTTTTACAACCATGGGAGATCTGTGCAGACACATTAAGGGTAAATGGTGCCCTCTTTTGGTTACACCTAGATTATCTAACCATTTCTGCCTTCACTTGAGCACTCATAACTTAAAAGAAGAATTTTTATTTACACATATTCAAATAAATAAGCATGTATATTACTGGTTTTGTTATTTTAAGAAATAACTTTCCTTTGCTCTTGAAAGGGAACTTTCACTTACAGCCCCACACCACTGGGGCCCAGCAGTAATTAAGCTTGGATGAGAAAGTTGCAATGTGTAAAGACTCTTGGGTAAAAGGCCAGACTATTATCTTTTTCTGTTTGTAGTAGGTTATCACCATTTATTTGAGTCAAAATGTTATCTCTTAATCTTCCTCTCTTCCCCACAAAAGAACAAGTATTTCCTTTTCTTCAAACAGATTGAGGATGGCGAGTTCCAGCTGTACACATTTGGCAAATAGATTGTACCACAATCTGAGAGCTGGCTAGTCAGACTCTTAGGTAAAGAAAGTTTCCTAACTCTCTTCATAGAAGGCTAGAGCTATTTATGTGCAGTTTTATAGTCTCTCTTCCCCCAGAAAAGCTAAATCTTAGGCCAACATTAATAGTAATTCTCCTTTCTTTTTGAACTGCATTGCTCAGTAGATCTGAAAGTGGACCACAGAACATAGTGGAAACCCTGGAAAATCTCAATCTTAATCCTCTCTCTCTCTCTCTCTCTCTCTCCCCCTCTCCTTCCTTCCCTCCCAGTGGTTATGGACTCTGATTTCACAAAAGGGGGCTAATAAAGCTTACTCAGCAGAAAATAAGGAAAACTCCAAGGTTGAGACATAAAAGCAGACAATAATTGTTGACAATGTTTAATACATCTCAATTTACCAGTAATGATTTATCAGAAATAAAGTAGCACTGGCTTCTAATCTTATTGTAGGTAAATTATTTTATTGTACCAAATGTGAACGCTTTGAAAATGCATTCGGATAAGCTCTAGAAAATACGCTCCCCTGTGCTACTTTGATATCTTTTATCCAGTTAATGTGGCATCCAAATAGAAAACTGAACATCTGATATTGTAAATATATGTTCCTTTATTGATCTAGAACAGCCATTTTATTTTTAAATGAGAACATATTTGTTTGTTTGTTTGTTTGTTTGTTTTTGCTGTTAAGGACATGAACATTTCATTCACAAGCAAATTTATGTCACATGAACCAAAAGAACTGAAGAAAGATTTGTGTTTTAGTTTAATGTGTGTAGTTTGGTTACTTTTCCATATGTAACTTTGGAAGAATATTTAATTATACATGTAATTGGTAAAACTGGTATTAATAAGAATCTATCAAAAACTATAATTAATTACATGAAGTATGGCCCTGGTGTCATGCATGCATTTTAAGCATTTAAAATGCAGCTTCAATATTTAAAAACATTCTTTAGATCTTTGAAACTGGTTTTATATAGTTCTGCTTCTCTTCAAGCAAAAAGGTATTTTAAATGAAGGAAAATGTTTGTATTTTAACAATGGTTACGAAAGCTTCAACTGTTATAACAGTCTTAAAGTTTATATCGATTCCAAAATTATAGTTTGCTCTATAACTTCCTTTAAAAATCATTTTAAAATAAAATGATGCCAATGACTTTTCTCCATCTTAATCAAGTTCTTTCTTTTTCTCCAGGATCCCCAGATTGTTGTTGTTGTTTTTTACTGGTGTTTTTATTACAGTGGCAATTAATGAAACTAATTGACTAAAGTAGTCTGAGTGATTATTTTATTAAGTAGTAACTCTGATTCAAACAATATTTTAGCACAGAATAAATAATTTACCAAATATATTCAAAATATGCATGGCAGAGTTTATGAGATAAGAATGAATTTTTACATACAATTAAATATGATCTTCAGTCTTTTTCCTTCTTATTCATTTTCTTCAAAGTAAAAAAAGTTCTGATAAGCAACAAAAAGTAGCAATCACAAATGAGTTAGAAGATTGGAATCAAAAAATAACCTTTGTAGTTAAATAAAACTATTTTTTTGATAATGGAATCATCCCCACGTGGATATATTTAAAGAAGTTCAGAAACACAATACTGGTCTATGATTTGTCATAACTAAATTTTATTAATCTGAGCTATTGGACTGTTTTTAATTTCTAAAACATATAATTGTTAAAAGCATAGGAATGATGACCAAGTAAGCAATTGACCGAAAAAAGCTATCGTTTAAAATTAAAGACATTGCAGAATATTTATGCTTTTATAATGGATACCTAGTATCTACTCACTTAATCAAGCATTTTTATGTTTCTTCTATTAAATTCATACATTTAAGTCATTTTAGCTATAAGTGTAAATAGGTTTCCAATTAACCCAAATCACATGCCATAAGATAGACATGAAAAACAGCAGTGAGCTCTCTATTGAGCAATTCTGTGAAGTAACTTTTTGGGTTGCATTTGGTTATATAAATTTAGAATAATGCTAAATGATATTTTCACTTGTAAACTCCTTACAAGTGGATATTTCTGGTAAATTGAATTCTTTGTGAGAAGGCAAATTTCTGTGAGATTCAAGCTCCTCACTTCTGTAATAATGTTTTTCTTTATAGACTCTCCTAGTAGAGAAGTGCGTCAGACTGGCATTCCACAACTGATATATTACATACCAAAGAAAACAAGCTGATAATCTAGTCCTGTTGCTATTTTTGCTGTACCTTTTAAAATTTTATTTGTTAAATCTGCTCATGAATTAAAACCCACTAGAACTCTTATTCTCAGATCTGTCAGTTTCCATCCACATTTTTATTCAGTCATTATAGAAACCAACCACATATACAATTTCACCTGTGGAATTCACTGTCTATAGGGAAAGGTGACATTCCACAGCTTATAAGATAGACTTTTTCATAAAACTTTTCATAGTTCAAAATATTTTGTTCTTTATAGGTTACAACCCCATTCCTGAAATCCCTGGCATTTTCTCCTACCTTTCTGGTTAATTTTGTTATTGTTGTTACATTGATTGAGCCCAATAGATGTATGTTATTTGAAACGTGTAGGTAGAATATTAGTCATTTGACTTCAGGAAGTTATCTGGTGATAAAGCCAAAAGACTGTTAACAAGGCATTAGCGTTAGTAGGGGAACTGTTTAAAAGATGCTTCATAGGCAGGAGTCCTCCTCATAGCCTCATCTATATACTGCTCACAAAAATTAGGGGATATTTCAAAATAAATATGAAGCTATAAAATATCCCCAAAGTTTTGTGAGCAGTATATTACCCTTATTCTCATTGCTTCAGTCTGGTATTAGAGAAGCTGGAATTTATTGTAAGAGCATACAATAGAGCAACCCATGTCCATGAAATCATCTTAAAGTCAGATGGAATAACACTCCAGGATGTGATGTTGGGCTGTCTAAATTACCTTATTATTTTAATAACAACAACAACAATAGGCCCTGGCCACTTGGCTCAATGGTAGAATATCGGTCCAGAGTGTAGATGTCCCAGGTTTGATTCCCGGTCAGGGCACACAGGAAAAGTGCCTATCCACTTCTCCACCCCTCCTCCTCTCACTTCTCTCTCTCCCTCTCTCTCTCTTCTCCTCCCCTCTACTCCCCCCTTCCTGCAGCCAAGGCCCCATTGAAGCAAGTTGGCCCTGGGCACTGAGGATGGATCCATGGCCTCTGCCTCAGGCGCTAAAAAATGGCTCCAGTTGAAATGGAGCAAAGGCCCCAGATGGGCAGAGCATCGCCCTCTAGTGGGCTTGCCAGGTGGATCCTGGTCGGGGAGCATGCAGGAGTCTCTCTGCCTCCCCTCCTCTCACTAAAATTAAAAATAAATAAATAAATAAACAACAATAATAATAACAGCTGACATTTATGTTGTTCTTTCTGAGTTCCAGGCATTATGCTGAGTACTTAATCATACATCCCACACCTTATAACACAGGTACTATTTTCATTCCTAACTTAGGAGCCTGTAAACTTATTCCAAGAATATTTCCATTGCTCAAAATATTTTCAGACTTCTTTGAAGTTATCTTAAGGACCAGTTTACCAGAAACGCAAGAAAACCAGTCTTTTAATTTATGGTTATGCCTCAAAGTAAATGTAATTGGTGCTGAAATATTTCAGCACATTTCTCTTTTCAGAAACAATTTATGAAGCTCTGGGAAATGTGGTTTTTAATTTTCAAAAAAATGAGAATTATATTATATAGCTTAAGGCCAAGATTTTAAGTTTAGTGAAATACCTTTTCACTTTTTCTTGTCTCCAAGTCAAAGATAAATGGTGGTGGTAGCTGCTAGGCATTATAAAGACTAATCAATTGACATATAATTTCCTAGTCAAGAATAATGCTGTTTTGTTTTGTTTTTGTTTTTCTGTGACCAGATCTATGTGCCAAGTAAAGTAGTTGCATTCTTTCCAATTATTTTTTGGTTCAGAAAGACACAAACTTTCTTAACAGGTCAATGTTATTTGAATTTGTATTCACTTTTGTAAATGATCAGATTAAATGAATTGATGTCATGAAGATCTACATACTGTCATTTATTTGACTCGAAATGGAGAATTATTCCAAAGTTTTTATATATAATATATTGTACATATTTCAAATATACACATATATATGCATATACATTCATGCATATAAACATACATATATTTTTTGTGATGGCTAACCTTACATGTATACTTCCTAAAGTCTTCACTAAGAAAAGAACCTGAGAATTTTTTTACTATAGTATATAGATTATGTATATTTAACACTTAAGGCAGTGATGCAAATTTCTTTGTAATTTAGAAATCCAGATAAGTCAGAAAAGGCACTTTCCTTAACTATTCATTTAATTTTTTTTTCAGTCCTTCAGTTTTTTTGCTGCTGTAAACCTACATGTTTACAATTTATTATATTACAAACTTATCATGTAAAAGAAATAGGTGGCCAATTAATTATAAATTACATTCAGTATAAATAGCCCCTCATCAAGTAAATATTGATGTTTAAAAAATTTAGGAGACATTGAAACATAATCTCTAAAATTCCTTAAAACAGTACTCTCAAATCTTTTCTATTAACTGATCATTAATAATGTAAAATTGTTCAGCAATTCCTAATTTTCAAGTGTCTCATTTTTTAATGCATGCATATTATTTTCATATTCATTTTATCCTTTTTGTCTTCAGAAGAAGTTTTGTTCCATCTTCTAACAAGGACTCTGGTGATCAAGGGGGAAGACAGCGATCTCATGCACACACTAACACACACACCAACACCCCAATTAGAAACAATTTTTTTTGTGCCACTTGCTCCGAGAAAATAATGCATAACATTGACATGGCTTGACAGTGGAGAGCCAATCCTTTTGAGGGGAGAGACTGAGCTGGCTGTGTGAAGGCACCTTTGGTTTGGTTGAGAAGCTGAAATGCAGAAGACAATTGTCCTGGCAAAGGGAGCCCAACTCCAGCTGAGAACGCGTGCACCGAGCTGACCTTCCTCGTCAGCCTGCCAGCTGAGATTAAGGTTTCCTCAAGCGGTCCCTTGTTAGCCCAGCCTTTTCCCCAGTGTTGCTCATCTTTCACAACTGGAAGCCAAATGTTTTAAACTGTTACTCAATTTTGCAGCCAAATTCCTTTATTTCCTCCTTCCACCTCCCTTTCTTCCTTACGCACACCCATATACACAGGCACACACTCTGTGATGGCTACCCTTACATGCATACCTTCCTTCCCAAAGTCTATACTAAGGAGAGGATGTAAGAATTTTTATGGTTTATGAAAAAAAAACAAACTAGTAAATATCTTTGTGCTTTTTTTCTTGAAAACTTGATTAAGTAGAACAGGAACCTCTACGAAAGATATCTATTTGCAAAAATAACCTTCCTTTGATCAAAAAGCCACAAAAGTGTAGTTCTCAAGAAAGTAGAAAACCACACATGATCTCAAGTGGAAAAAATATAAAGAATTTGCTGAATTTTTAACCTTAGCACATAACAAAGATATTATTTTAAACTTGGTTGGTTAATGTGGGCTGTGTTAGAACTTTCATTGTGTTGTGTTTGGGTTTACCCAGTGTTATTTTAATGAGTTTATTGGTTCAACGCACAAAACACCACATGCCACTTGGAAGGTCTTAGGTTATAAATTTTCTTGTGAGGCACTTACTTGAAGGAACTCTGTTATATAATCAATTGGTCTTTAAATCTATCAGCACAAAAATAAGCTTTCACTTTTTGTATGCATATACAGTAAGAATTATTTGGTTATAAAAACCAAATAAAAATTTCCATGGAAAGAGTTACATTCCTTAATCATTTATTTTGAATATATATTGAGGCTTTTTCAATAAACATTTTTTCACAATGAATCTATAGAATTAGTTTGGAGTCTTCTAGTAAAGACGGAGGCAAGAAGTCTATCTCTTTATTCTCTTTTCATCCTTCCAGTTCCTGTGGGACCCTTAGCAGACATGCCTGCATTTGGCAATAGGTATACTCTCTTAATGTTATAGTGTCCACTTCCCAATAGAGTAAAGCCAAAAAAAAAAATGGCAAGAGATTTGGCAAGGCTAATTCAGGGAATCTGCCACCCAAGAAACAGTATAGGCAGAACTGAGAGGCTGTGAGACCTCCTTTGGGCATCCTGTCCCCAGATGGTTCACTTCTCCTGTGGCTTTCTTAATCCTTCTCCACCCCTCACTTCTAGATAGCATCTGAGGAAGACTGGAAGGATGCATTTTTCTTATCTCAGACACTTTCTTCCCAGGGGTTCAAACGACAAGGTGAAGGGAAATTTAGAAAGAAGAGTCTTTGGGATTAAAATATCAACCCTGAGTGCACTGAAATTGGGTCTTTGATTTTAACTTGGGGAAGCCACATCACTATTCTTGTGGTGGGAGACCTTAACTCACCACAGCCCCCGTTCCCCGCCAGCTGTTGTTCTCTAGGGCTCAGGGCCACAGAGTGCAGGAGGAAGTTCAAGATCTTTTTTCATTGAGTCTTCAAGCTCGGGTAGCAAAAGGAAATCCTAGTTAAACCAGATTCTCCCAGGGTGTAAGCATATCTCATTTGAAGATCTCAAAAGTTTTAGCAACATGATTAACTGACAGCAAGTATCCACCTTCCACCTTCCAGCTGCCAGCCTTCCAGCTTAAAGTCTATTTCCCCAGGCTCTTATAATCATGAAAAGTGTTGAGTGGATATAGACTGGTCCCAAATGACTATTATGTAGTAATTTGAAGCTCCCTTTGCTTTAGCTACAGAAACTCCTCGGAACATAGTTAATTGTATATTGGGAAGGAAAGGCAAATTTTGGTAGATTATATTAATTATTATCAAAGCAATTCAGATTGAGCTAATAACTAAGTACATTTAGAGTAAGTTCTACCGTAAAGAACTCAAAGGATAATCTTTTATCCACAAATTACCAGAATGACTAAGCTGTATACCTAAGGTCACATTACACAGTGCAAGACTGAAATTTAATCATAATTGCTAGAGCGTTGTCCTAATTGCCCGAATAAATGGAATTAAAATAACTTAGATGTGTTGTGGAGGTTTTTGATAAGTCAAACTCAATGTCTACCCATGCGTGGGATTTAGAATGGAAAGAACATTGGAAATCATCTAATCCAACACCTTCTTTCATAAATGATGAAAGTCATGCTCATAAGAGGTAAATGACGTTCTCAAAATCACATAGATGGCAAAAATGGAATTGGAACTCAGGTGTCCTAAAAACCCTGGTGGAATGCTCCTTCCTGTCAACTTTTTGCTTTAATGTCAGATACTCACATGAATTCTAAGACTCTATTATTTTCCTAGATGTTTCCAAATATCTTGTTGCTTTTGTATGTTACATATCCTCACATCTAGGTATGAGCCTAAACTTAACCTCAGCACCTTTTTTTGACCCGAACAATCAAACTTAGTTTAAGGAAATAATAATTTCCTAAATTTTTGTTCATAGTTAACATGCTCTTTTTGTAATTTCAATTTTATTTGTTCCCTTAACTTGACTAAATTTAGGTCTCCTAAATTTCTCTTGTATCTGTTCCCTTTTTCCTCTAGCACTGAAATGCATCAGTTTATGTTCTCACTTCTCTCCCGTAACTGACAGTCTCCTGTCTCAGTTTGCATAGATGCCCAAGACCCACACAGTGCTTACCACCCTACTAGTTTGTTTGTCCAAGATGCCAACTGTGGTCAATGTCTTTCTTAGAGTCAATCCTTCAATGGCTTCTTATGTCTTTCATGACACAATTTAACTCCTCAGTGTAACCTACAAAGCCAGCTTCTCTTGCCTCACCCCCAGCTGCAGACTGCTGCCGGTTCCCCCTCCCTAGCCTCTCATGCTCTCCTCTCTCCTGTCATATCAAACTACCTCCTACAATTTCAGCGTTACATGCCTTCAGGTTCTCACATGTGTTGGTCTCTGCTGGAAATGCCTTTCTTCTTTCCCATCAGTCTTTCTATACTCAATTTGAAAATCACAGAACACTTTCTGTGACCCCTCCCATTTCAGGAAATTGTCTTTAATGCTTCTATGTCATGTGAACCCACTTGTCCCAGCATTTGCCACACTTGATAACCATATTTAATTGACTCCTCTGTTTCTATTACTAGACTACATATCCCTTGAATTATCCTTTTTTTTTTGGACTGAATCAGAAAGCAGTCTTCCTTGGATTCGGATCAGAACACAGAATCCCTGTGTATTAGTCAAGTTGTTTATTTTTTATATTTTATGATGCTTTGCTCTCTTGGGGCTTACCTGAACTAAGAGAGACTGTCCCTCCCAGGGCTAGCTAATTCCCAGAGATAACAATGACTCCTTTGCAAGCCAAGCACTTTTCATGTGCAAACCAACCAACCAAAGTCTGCACCCTCGACCACCTTTGCTGGGCTCTTGAAGTGTTGTTACACTCTAGGTCAATATTCCTTGTCCTGATCACCCCGGGGCAGATATCAAACAATTGGAGACAGCCCTGCACCACACAGTCTGCTGAAATGATTCAAACTAGGTGATTCTAAGCCCGCTTACTCTGTCCATTTCCTCCCACGGTGACCACAATAAAGACTCTTGCCCCTGCTTTTCTCTCCTTCCTTCTGCCGCCTGACAGGCACAGGTGCTTCCCCGTGTAGCCCTGCAGACTGAGTTGCCCCTCCTCTTGGGAACTCTGAGTAACAAACCCTTTTCAATAGTCGTTGCCTCCTGATCTATCAGCCATACCATACCTGAATAATATGAAAAGCTACATTTTAAAACACTCTGTGTCTATACATGCCTGTGCCTGAGCAACTTCAAAAGAAGATGTGGTCCAGGCACGTCTGAAGGAGAGCCGGCACCGTTTTCTCTCTGGGAGGAACTCTTATGTTTCCCTAAACTCTGTGTAAGGCTTGTTCTTTGTCCACACCTAAGATGTAAGGTGTCATTTTTCCGGTCACCAAATATGTAACAGAGTAGACGAGCTGATATAATCTCTGGTATAATCTTATAATTGGTGATAAAGAGGTCATCCAATGTCAATCTGGCAGACTGCATTGTTTTGTTTGTAAACTCCCATGACAGAAAGAAATTTAAATAGTGCTTTTAACACTTTTACCACCAGTTTCTCATTTGCCCTTCATAACAAACAGCAAAATGGTTTATTATTATCCCCACTTTGGGGATAAGAACACTTCTGGACAAAGATTGCAGCCTTATTTTAAATGACCTCGGCAGGTACTCTACCTCAGTTTTCTCATCTGTAAAATGGCAATAATGGCATTTGCCTCACTGTGTTGTTGTGAAGATTGGAAGAACAATGCGCATGAAGCACTTTGCGTAGGACCGTGTGTCTGGAGCAGGCATTAAACATTTGTTGTTATTGTGTTTTTTGATGATGATGTTACGGTTACTTTAACACTAAACCCACACTTTTCAAATACACAGTGTTGGCTCTTATTATTTCCCAAAGTATTTTACAATTGTAAGCATAATTTTTCACTAAACAAGATTTTTTTAATGTTAAAAACAAGTTAGAGAACAACAGAAAGTTGATTTAAAAAAAAGAAAATAGAGGAAGCAAGAGGAGGCAGCTTCAGCTGAGTAGGGTGTCACCCAGAATCTGTTTAAGTAAAAATATTCTACCTTTCATCTCTGATCCTTGGTATCAAATAGATAAAAGATTCTGGGTATTGAATGAAGTTTTAGATTTTCATCTGGGTGTGTAACATTGTGTAGACACGGCACAAATCTCCAGGGTGGCTGACTACTGAGTAGATGCTTTGTCACAGACTGTGGGCTGGGAGCCCAATGTTAGGAGTCCATTCCTCAGACATGATGTAATGAATGGCCCGCGATTTGTGATCCTAAATTTAAATTGTTTTTGTTCTCTTATTTTTTCATCTCGCCCATCCTCATGATTTTTCCTGACTATATAGGAAAAATTTAGTTTGGTAACTGCTTGGGCTCTTAAATACTCCCATCTCAGCAGCTGTCTTGCTACACATAGCAGCAGGCGAGAGATGATGGATTTAGGGGGATTGAGAAAAAATTTGGGAATCCAGCCTTTTCTCAGAATTAACCCCCCTCAGATACTCAGGGGGAAAAAAGCAAGTTCTTAACACAAAAAAAGTGTGTTTGGTTATATTTTTATATTAACTAAAAATAATAATAATTCTACTCTAAGGAACAAACTGATTAATTAGAGAATAGGTTTATGTCTATCTGAAAATACATTTCACAGAGTTGAATTTTCACGAGGAATTTCATTGTAGCTGTCTTTGATAAAGAAGCAGTTGATTCAACACAACAACAGGAAGAATCATTGCAGTCAGTGATGACAACAAGGCTAAAATTGTTGCCTGGGGAAATAATAAGGACCAGGGACTTAAATCTGTGAAGAGAGGGATTCAAAGTTATGTAGGGGGTCACAATACTACTTGGACTTGCGTTTGAGCAGAAGGTCTCCAGAATTAGGCCCTGTGGTCCTCAGCAGAGAGGAGAGATGGATGGGCGGTCCTTGGACTTGACAGTATTTGAATCCTGCTGGGTGAGACCTGTGTCACCATCTCAGCAGATTCTCACACCCCTTTACAGAAGAGGCCAGCTGCATTGGCCACTACCAATAAAAGCAAAAGAGCAGGTCTGAAAAGGACAAGAGAAATCTCCCCTGTGGCAACACTTTTGTGTCTTACTACATGCGAAAATATGATTGAATTCTCAAGTGCCCACTGAATTATTAAAGTAGGAAGCTGATGTATTTTACCGCCTTAATACGAAAACTGAAGGACTTTCAGGGAGACATCCAGGAACACAGACTGGAGAAGTGGGACCTATCCACTCAGCTAATATGAGGCAGTTAATAGTCACTAAACCAAAGAGGACCACAGGCAGCAAAAGTTGAACGATTTCAAATTAAGGGTCAGGAGGTCCTCTCTCAGATAAAGCAAATTCTCCAGGTGGAGAGGGAATAAAAGGAAAGTGACAGCAAGAGACTGTGGCAAATAACAAAAGGATTAGAAAGTGTCAAGAGGGACTCACAGGTGAAGTGAACTGCAGGACAAAGAATGAGACAAGAGTACAAGCTGCCCAGCGAGACACAGGCCCTGGCTACTGTCTCTGCTTTGGGGTTGGCTCACCCCGTGGGCAGAATTCAGTCCTTCAAGGGGTTTCCACACACACTGACATATACTACACACACACACACACATACACACACACACACACACACGCACAAGGGCACAGCGGCATTTACATGTGAAAGAAAAGGAAACTCATTTTAGAAACAACTTCAAAATCTCAAAATACATATATCTACCTACACGAACCATAGGATAAGGCAACTCGTGAGAACTGGGAAGAAATTAACACTATGGTGCAGGAAAACAGAATATTTAGAGGAGATGTGTGTGCTAGAAGATTCTCAATCTTGTCTGCACTTTAGCTCCAACTGAAATCTAATGTTAACCTTCCTGAAGCCCTGCTCACACACCAAACGAACTAAATCAGTATCTCCAATGGAAGAATGGAGGCATCTGAATGATTCTTTTCACCCTTCAAGGCAAATGCAATGTGCCATCAAGGTTTGAGAACCTCTAAGCTAGATCTAGCTACCGCACCAACCAGCCATAGAATCTCCAGCAAGATGCCTACAGTTTTTGCATCTGTAGAATAAGAGGTGAGCACATGCTCTGAGATCTCTCCTAATTCTATTGTTCTATGAATCTAGGAGCTTGACGTTTGCAGGTATTGTAACAGGACAGGTGTAGCGAAACAGGAGGTTTCTACACACCCACTCCATTTTGTGCAGCCAATCTGGGAGCATTGTTTACTCTCCTGCAGTAAGCATTACTTAAAATGACTTTATTTGTTTTACAGTTTAGAGGGCCTCTGTAGGTAGCCTCAGGAGCCCATTCATTTCATTAACATTAAATCAACAAGCAGACCTTCTTTCTGCCTCTCTCGAGCAGGATTAATGGATTTTGGCATGATTTGTGCATCTAGCAGCAAAACCCCGTGCTGAGAAAGCTAGCAGGCTTGACTAATTCCCAGCAGTGCTAACTTCATAAACTTACTTTCAGCTTTTAACTCTGACTGAAGATTGAAGTAATGACTTCACGCTGTTACATTTGAATTCATGATACTCAAGATGTATTAAAAAAACCATACAAAAATGATACACTATTTGATAAATTGAATGTACGTGCTTGTGTGTGTGTGTGCACACGCACACGTGTGTGTATGTATATTTGTGGTTTTACACATTTGAAAATACTCAATTCTGTGTATCTAAAAAATATCCTCTAAAACATTGAGAGAGATCTATGTAATAAATAATGATTGCACTAAATAGAATATTGACAGTTGCATATGGAAAGTGTAAGCATGAGAACCTCTGGCTAGAATATCGTATATATGCTAATAGAGGCCCAGTTTTGTGTGAAGCTGTAACGTAATGAACTGTTAGATATGAATCATTTCCTAAGAAGCAAGATGAGTCTACTCTATGAGACCAGTTATCACCTATTAAGAATCCTACATACGACTATGCTTGCACTTTTTTCTTCCAGTCTTAAATTCAGTTCAAAATTCAGAGAACTCTGCATGAAGAAGGGAGAGAAAAGGGATAAATACAATATTTCCAACCCATCTGACAAGACTACATAAAAGCTTTTGATCAAAGGGTCTTAAGTACACTTTACTGGTGTGACAAACAACATTTTTATCCCTTTATTAGATTTATTTTTCTTCTGAAAACTGCAGTGACCAGGGTATGGTTTGTGAGAGAACGCTGGCAAGGTTGTGTTCTTTGATTCCTAATTAACACCTTCAGTCTCTAAAGAGAACCAACAGAAATACCATAAAATGTTGCAGCTGCATTGTGATTCCGCTTGGTTGGTTTGTTAAAAGTCGGCTGGGCATTGGCAGCTGCAATAAAGGGGCCGCTCAATGGGTGTTTTGTATTGTGCCCACTGAAGTGAAAGAAGGCAACCATTTTATTTTTCAAATGGGCAGCTGCAGAGGGAGGTTTAAATGGAGCTAAATACAAGATTTACTGTTAATTTATAGTAAATATATAAAGAAAATATAACCTAACTCTTAGGTTTTTACAGTCACATAACAGACATTTTAGCTAGAAATTCCTAAGGACAATAATTTTGGAGCTTTTTAGCAACTGACTTGGGGAATTTGGCAACAAGGAATAGCATTCATTATTAAAATCAAAATAGCCTTTTTGAAAAAGCTGAGTAAGCCAAAGCTTTAGAAATAGACATTTCCACTTTGAAATGTAAAGGTATATCTTTCCTGTCTTTGGTAATGGAACTCCCTCCTCCCTCTTTATTGAAACCCTAAAATTTGTTCAGATTGGAATTGAGTAAGATTCCATACACCCCCTACCTCACTTTTTTTTTCTTTTTTTCTTTTTTTAAGAGCATGGAGTTGAATTTTGCCTTGGGTAAGGGAATAAAGGAGGCATTTAACTCTAGTCAGATAAATCTCACTCACATTCAAAAATGCAATTAAGGAAATATGTAAATCTAGATGTTTCATCAAATGCTAGCTAAGGGGTTACTAGTTCTTTTCGAACACAATGACTGAACTAAAGAACTTTAGTGTCTGTGTAAGAACCATTGTCCCAGCCGCGGTCCCTGTTGGAAACAGAGTCCGGGCTGGCTGTGGGAAATACCTACGTATTGACACAGGCCTCGTTTCTCAGAGAAAGGGGATGGAAAAGAAAGTATGGCGATTTTACTGTTGCATTCTAATCAGCCATGATCTGCCTAATTTGCTTTGATCAGGAAGATAAACCAATTTTTCTTTGGGCTGGATAAAAAGTAATTAGCAAGCCAAAGCTTTCATATTATTTCAAAAGAGCTAAAGTAGGGAGGATCAGAAATTGTAAGGGTGGGGGTTAAATGCATCTCTTCGGCTCATCTAAGAGCATTGTTAGTTCAGAATAGGACACTGACACAGAAAAGGAACTCCCGTTGGAGATAGTTTCATGGGCTGTGCAACCATTGTAAGTTCTGGGATCCATAATGCTGTGTAACTAAACAGAATCACCAAAAGGTAGTTTACAATCGGTGTCTGTGTCATGCAGCCCTGTTCTTTTGTGGGGACACCTTTACCTTCAGGTGAACAGGTATGATTACTGCCCAGTTTTAGGACATTGTTGGTTGTTAGTTTCAAGTTGTTGGGGTAGTTGGATGTGCTTACTTGAACCCTCAGCCTCTGCTCCCCTCAAGCACCGAGACATACCTGTTTGGGATTCTGCAGTCCTGGGTATACTGGGATAGGATCCGAGATCAAGCTGCAAAAGCTAATCAGGAACCTGACCCCAGAGATGCTTACATTTCACAGCCTGGTTCTCTGGCTTTCGTGCCAGTTGCCAATTTCAATAATGCCGGGTCCTCCGGTCTCGTTTTTTTCCCCTAAGCACCCAAACACATGTAGTTATTAGATGAGAAAGGAAGATTTTGGAATATGGGGTTTTGTTTCTTCAAAAAAAGAAATCTATTTAGTGTTAACTTTTTTTCTTGTTGATATGACCTTTGCATTACTTCCTTTTCCAAGCTGTTGTACTAGATATGGTATCTGTAACCCCACTGTAAACTTAATTGCTTTTTTGGCTACTAATCTCCTTTGCTGAGTTCTTAGATACCAAAGTGTGCATTTCATGTCAGACTCAATGTGTCTTTAAAATAAGTAGATCTTTTCAAAGGATCTCTCTGTGAGGCTGGAGCTCACTAAGTATCAAGGTTATATAGAAACAGTTATTGTAGAATAATTCCAAAAGAAACTAGAAAATATGAGTTTAAGGTGGCTATTCTATCTTGTTTTTTTAATTATTTAAAATATTTTTATTTACCTGTTCTTATGTTTTTCTGCTCTCTTGAGGAAGCTGCAGTCAACAAACATTTTAACTCTTTTATCATTGTTTGAAAAGTTCTCAGTAATACAGTGTTCAAGATTGCTAAGTCTGTTTTCATTTTGTTGTTAACTGTCAAAGGTCTAAAAAAGAGGGCAGCTATTAGGACTAAGAATTCAATCTGTGGCTGTGGAGGAGATCTTTAACAGTGTTAGCTACTCAGTCCTGCATATTCATTCATTCACTCACTTAATTAATGTTTATTGATGGCCTACTCTGTGCTAGAGAATATATATATAGCAGTGCAAATATATATATAGAATATATATATAGAAGATGAACAAAATCCTCGTTTTTGCAGGGAAGACAGACCTTAAGCAAATGCTTATTTAAATTTATATTATTAAGATTATAAAAGGGCTCTGATGGAGAATGGGAGTGCATGGAAAGAGAACCTGCCTGGTCTTGGTGGTCAGGGAAGACTTCCTTTAGGAAGTGACATTTAATCTGAAACTTGGAGGATAGTTGGAGCTGGCCAGAAAAGGGAGAGGGAAAGAGGATTTTAGACAGACTTTCCCACTTAAGTCTGTGCACTGTTTGAATTCTCCTCTATGCATTCTGCAGCTGTAATGTACAGGTTGATGCAGAGGACTCCCTGAACCTTGCACCTACTTGGGAGGTAGGTCTTGACACGGTTACCCCTAGGGGGCAGGACCCTCCTTTGAGATCTGACCTATCTGTACTAAGAACTCTCTGAAAGATCTGTATGGCAAGTGGCCTACAGTTTCCAGTCTCATAAGTGTATCTTCTGCTTTACTAGCTTATAGTTTTACTGGGCATACCAAATTCACTTTCAGTTCTTCTGAAACATAATTATGAACTTATTTATTTGCACCACTAACAATAACCTGAAAAGAAGAGATAGTAATTGTGTTACATGGACCTGTATGTTTTCTCTGGATTCAACAGGGAACCAAGAAGTACAAGGCAAGATTCTCCATTTGTCCTTCACTCACAGTAGACAGTTCCAATGTTTGTTCACAGGGGAAGCTGGTCAGAACTGAGGGTGCACACTTATTCGTTCTTTTAATTACATATAACATTTACTTGATACCGACTATCAGACAGGTTCTAGACTAGTCCCAAGAAACAAGGATGAAATAAAAAAATGGCCTGTGCTCTCTGATGTTCACAATTTAGTTGAGGAAGAGAGACAAGTGAACCAAAGCAGTGTGGTGATTAAGAGCCTCATTCGAGGGCCAGACCCTCTTTGTTGGAATGCTGGCACTGCCCCTTATTACCTTGGGCAAACAGTTTAACTCCTCTGTGGCTTCAGTTTCCTCGTCTGTAAAAGAGAACAGTTCTCAGAGGGTTGTTCATAGGGTTATCATGGGAAAGACTCAGAACATGCCTGGCAGGTAGTAAATACAAGGTGAGGTTAGCTGTTACTATTAATAGAGGTTGGCATGAAGTTTTATGGAAACAGAGAAGAAAACCAACCAGTCATCCTGGCGTTGAAAGTACTTCTCAGAGAGGGTCGTATTTGTTCTTAAAAGTTGGGGAAGACTTCCCTGTGTGGATGGGGACGTCCTTCAGAATACAGGCCTCACCACGCCAGCAGAGGCACAAAAGTGTGAACGCACATGGAAGGAAATGTTCAGACTTGTGAGACAACAACTGGCCTGGCTGTGAGACAACCAGGAAGAAAGGGAATACGAAGAGCATCTGAACGGCCACAAGAACTGACAATATGGTGAGGAGACAGTTGCTAAAGTACAGCTCAACTCCTGACTGACACCTGCCAAATAAAGTCTCGGGGGCTTGGACAGGTTTTCCTTCAGATGACTGGGCCCTCCACAGGAGACCAAGGCGCTGATGCCCAGGGTTTTACTCTTGCTCTGCAACTGCTTAATTATATGGCTCAGGGATATCATTTACCCTTTCTGATCTGTTTTGTCATCTGCTAAATGAAAGAATCCATCCAGTGTCTATTTTAGTGCAAATATCAACCTGGATTAACTTTATATACAGCAAGGAATGCTTAATATGCAAATTCCGTGTTGAATGCACAGGCACTGCATGTACACAAACCAGTGGAAAAGTAGAAGTAGAATCAGACTGTAGGCTTCCTCCATAATCAGCTTCTTTCCTCAGGAGTCAGCCAGCTCCAGTTCCTCCTCCTCCCTTACCTAGTGTCCTCCGTTCCGACCGGCCTTAGACTTCACTTCCATTTCTGATTGTAAAACAGGGATCATTTACTTCTTTCTCCACATTCTTTCCCGTCTTCTGAAATAAGAATAAATGAATGAATGCTTTCTTGGTGGCACTCTTAACTCTGCTGTATCTTGAAACTCAACCCCACTCACCTCTGAGCGCCTCAGTGATCATTGTCTCTGCCGAAAACAGAACCACGACAGATCTACCCCAGGAACTGCATCTTGTCCGTGCTCATTGCCCAAGTCTCTCCAATTTGGGGCTATAATCTCAACTCTTGCACCTTTTCTGGTCATAAGCACTGCTGCTGGAATCCACAGGTTAGCTTTATCTAGACCACCAGGCTCCTGATGACCTATGAGTCTTCCTGACTCCACCTTCCCTTCCCTCTTTTTCAAAGCTATCCTCTGTCTGGGATTTCTGTTTTATCTCCTGGGACCTATGGTTTATTCATTCAGCAAGCTTTTACTCACAGTGTACTATGCAAGATACTCTGGAAAGACACAAAGATGAAGACAATATCAGTTCATTTTCTTCTAAAAGTTTGATATCTAAAAGGTATCATTCCATACTGTATTGAATTTGGTACCTAGTATGTTACCTGATAAAAAGATTTCTAGCCTGACCAGGCAGTGGCACAGTGAAGAGAGCATCAGAGTGGGATACAGAGAACCCAGGTTTGAAACTCTGAGGTCACCGGCTTGAGCACAGGCTCATCTAGCTTGAGTGCGGACTCACCAGCTTAAGCACAGGGTTTCTGGCTTGAGTGTGGGATCCTAGATGTGACCCCATGGTTGCTGGCTTGAGCCCAAAGGTCACTGACTTGAAGCTCAAGGTTGCTAGCTTGAGCCCAAGGTCACAGACTTGAGCAAGGGGTCACTCGCTCTGCTGTAGCCCCCCAGTCAAGGCACATATGAGAAAGCAAACAATGAACAACTAAGGTGCTGCATTGAAGAATTGATGCTTCTTATCTCTCTCTCTCTTCCTGTCTGTCTGTCCCTCTCTCTTTCTTTCTGTCTCTGTCACACACACAAAAAAATTTCTATTTAAAGATAGTTAATGTCATAGCATTCTCTATTTTTCCCTCTTTATTTAGTCTATTTATAATCACATTCCCCACTACCTGGCATATATGATTAGTGCATAAGCGTTTTCTATGAATGGAGCAAGGATTCCTCCCTCTGTTCCACAATTTCCTCAAACTCTTTCCCCTTCTTTTTCCTCCCTCTCTCTGCCAAAATTCTTGAAAGAGAAGTTATATTCACTGCCACAACTTTATTACCACCCACTCACTCTTTTATTCCTTTTGAAATCAGCCTGCCACCCCCCACCATTCAACTAAAATCACTCTCTGTTAAACACCACCAGTGACCTCCTACTGCCAAATCCAAATGGTCTTTTCTCAGCTCTTGGTCTTCCCGGACCACTTTGCAGCGTGAGACTCTGCCAAACTCCACCTCCTTCCACCTTAAGCAGAATGAGTGCTCCACAGTTCCAGCCTCAAAGGCACATGTTTGAGAATCTCCTAGACCAGGTTTTGGCCACAGTCCAAAGCTCAGTTTCCTTATCTATGAAATGGGGCTAATAAAGCCTATTATCTATGTCTGGCACACACATGGTCAGCCTCCTAATTGCTCTCCTTACCTCAATCTCACCCTGCGTGTGAACCGCTGCCAAATTAATCTTTCCAGACTTCATAATGATCATGTCACTTCCCTGTTCAGAAAGCTTCAGCAACACCTGGGGACGGGAGAGCTCCAAATCTATTGCCCTGCACACATGTCTCCACAGTCAGCTCAAGTCGTGCCTGCTATGGTCCAACAATAAGGAGTCCCGCAAGACCGAGAATCTGTAGACAGCTCCCTAGTGTCAGCTTGGCCTCTGGCTAGTTGTCATTTAATATCTCCTTATCTCTAGTGTCTTCACTAGCAAAATCTCTTCAATAGTTTGTAACTGGAGCAAAAATCAGAATTACTCATGTGTTTGGTTTTTTTAATTCCATATTCCAAGATATCATCCCAGAGATCCTGATTTGTCAGTTCTGGAAACGAACTTGGGAATCTGTTTTTGAACAGTGCAACAGGTTATGGGGATCACTGGATCACACAACTGTAGGAATTGGCCAGTGCACAGCAACACAGCTCGCTCTAGGCAGCAAGCTAGAGCAAATTCTGATTACTTATTCTCTTTGCCCAGATTTTAGAAGCAGAAACATTTGGGTTAGAATCTTAGAAGTGTGGTTTTGAGCATCTGTAAAATGTGATAATGATGGCCCTAGCCAGTTGGCTCAGCAGTAGAGTGTCAGCCCAGTGTGTGGAAGTACCAGGTTTGATTCCTGGGCAAGGCACACAGGAGAAGTGCCCTTCTACTCCTGCACCCTCTCTCCTTCTCCTTTCTCTCTATCTCTCTCTTCCCCTCCCGCAGCCAAGGCTCCATTGGAGCAAAGTTGGCCCGGGTGCTGAGGATGGCTCCACAGCCTCAGCCTCAGGTGCTAGAATATCTCTGATTGCAGCGGAGCAATGCCCCCGATGGGCAGAGCATCGCCCCCTGGTGGGAAATCAGGTGGATCCTGGTCGGGTGCATGCAGAGTCTGTCTTCCTGCCTCCCCCCTGCTTCTCACTTCAGAAAAATACAATAAATAAATAAATGGGACAATGATAATACTTGCTATAGAGGAAGATAAAATTAGACTGAGTCTACAAAATATTCAGGACAGCATCAAACACATAATAAATGATCAATAAATGTCAACTGTGATGACAGTGATGATTATTTAAGTCCCTCTGCAAATCTCTACTTAGCTTCAAAACCAATTTTCATAGTACTAAAGGAAATATTAACATGTTAATCAGTCACTCTAGAGGTTAATATCTCTTGCATTTCTTATTATTTTTCTGTAGGTTTTTAAAATAAATTTTAACATATGAATTATAATGTTGTTTGTGTGTGTGTGTGTGTGTGTGAGAGAGAGAGAGAGAGAGAGAGAGAGAGATACCTCTTCAATACATCAAGTGATCATATAAAAGTTATTTACAGTCCTTGGCTTTTAAGCCAAAAGGGTCAGAGGATTTTTTTTTTTACATAGGTAAGAACAAAGTAATGTTTCAAAGGTAACATTTTTATATAGTGGACTAATGCTAGTTTTAAAAAGGCTATTTAAATTATATTTATTGTATCAAAATATGTTATTTTTTACAACATCTACAATTATAATTATTTGCATTATAATCAGTTTCAAGTATCTCAATGAAGACTCTAGAAAGACAGGAACTACCTCTGTGTTGTTTACTGTGGAATCCCCTGAGCCTAGCACAGTGCCTGCCATATAGCAAGTGCCAAGGGAATATTTATTGAGTGAGAAGAAGAAAGAGATGAGAGAATGGGAGAACTGGAAACCAAGCATAGAATAAACTTTAAACTACATGTGAAGCATAAAGAAGACAACCTCAACCCACCAAAGCTGACAGTCTAGCTAGGTGTGTGTGACATACTCAGAAGAATGTACCATTCAGCATACTCATTGAGAGTCATAGGAAGATGATGACTGTCCAAAGAGGTTAGCATAAGTAGCAGAGAGGCAGGGCTCAAGACTAATCCAGAAGATGGAGTGAAAGAGAGACAAAACTGAACATTTAACTTAAGAAAAATCAGGATTGTAGCATAAAAACTACTCAAGTAGAGAGAAGGGAAATAGTCCTGAGTCCTTATTAGAGTAAGTTTCAACAGACTAGATGGTGTGAGCATATGTATGTTGTTTGAATAAGGACATTCCATATCTTAATTATTTTTATTCTAATAGTAACATTTAACTTGAAATACTTTGAACAGTAAATATTGGCTTGAAATTTTCTTGTTCAGAAAACAGAGTGTAGGTTAGAAAATAAATGCTTTCCTGGGAGGAAGGCTCAGAGTTGGAGATTTGAGTACAGTAGCCCCCCTTATTCATGGACGATATGTTCCAAGATCTCAAGCCAAATACTGTACTTGAAACTACAGATAGTTCCTAACCCTATATAGTTTTCTTCCTATGCACACATATACGTGATAAAGTTGAATTTATAAAGTGGGAAATTCATGGATAGAAGATTTGTTTTACCATAAATTGTAGCAACCTCAGCATACAATGTTTCTTCCCTTAAGTCGAGAACTGAGCTCATACATGGAGCCCAGTGGGCTGTAAGGGCATTGAATTTTTAAATATTAATTGTGTCATGGATTAGGATAATGCATTTAAAAATTAGTCTAAAGTCAGCAAATAAGCAAAAGTGTAATTTTAAAAATTTCAACTGTTATATATTGCATATTACAAATTATATATTTTTATGTAAAATCTGATTATAGTATTAGGGTTGTAGCACATTTAGCCACTAAAAGAAACACCTTATGAGTTCTTGTTGGCATATTCAAACTGCCAACATCATTATTCTTGCACTTTAAAGCCATTATTAACTAAAATAAGGGTTAGTTGAAGACAAGCACTGCAATACCATGACAGAGAATTGGATAAGCTAGATGGCTAAGTGACTAAAGGTTGGGAGTGTACTCAGTGTAGAGACATTGGACAAAGGCGTATTCATGTTCCCAGCGCGATAGAATGGGACAGTGCGAGATTTCATCACACGTGTCAGAATGGTGCACAACTTAAAACATGAATTGTTAATTTTTTGAATTCCCCACATAATGTTTTTGGACCCCGGTTTACTGTGAACTACTAAGACCACAGAAAGTGAAACTAAAGATAAAGGGGTACTTCTATAAAGAAAGTTTCTTGGGGCATGCCCTCAGGATCAAACCTGCAGGGAGAAGGGGAGTGAAGGAGGCAGGATTGACAGAGGGAGAAGTTGAACTGAGACGAGGTTGCAATCAAGTCCTCACATTGGGGTGGTTTTTCAGAATTGTCCCTCATACCTCACACTGGCCAGTTATTGGATGTAAGTCTCCTCTTTGCAACCCGCTAGATTGTGACCTTGAGCAAGGAGACTCACTCTAATTGCTAAACAAGGTGACTCCACTGGAGCCCTAGCTAGCTGTGGGGATAAGCAGTCCGTCCTCCAGTGAGGCAGCATACTAAAGATCCCCTATACTTCAGTCTGCAAGAAGGAGGGCAGGCAAGGCTGCTATGTTTCTTAGGAAAGTAGTCAAGGTTGAATCATCAAAACAAAGTAGTGCTACTCTAAGAATGGCCCATCCTCGCCCTGGCCGGTTGGCTCAGCGGTAGAGCGTCGGCCGGGCATGCGGGGGACCGGGGTTCGATTCCCGGCCAGGGCACATAGGAGAAGCGCCCATTTGCTTCTCCACCCCCCACCCCCTCCTTCCTCTCTGTCTCTCTCTTCCCCTCCTGCAGCCAAGGCTCCATTGGAGCAAAAGATGGCCCGGGCGCTGGGGATGGCTCCTTGGCCTCTGCCCCAGGCGCTAGAGAGGCTCTGGTCGCGTCAGAGCGACCCCCGGAGGGGCAGAGCATCACCCCTGGTGGGCGTGCCGGGTGGATCCCGGCCGGGAGCATGCGGGAGTCTGTCTGACTGTCTCTCCCCGTTTCCAGCTTCCGAGGAATACAAAAAAAAAAAAGAATGGCCCATCCTCAACAAGATCCTGAAAATTACCTCAGGCTTGAGCCTTCCTTCTTCACCATTTCTTTCTCTTCTATTCCATAGGCTCTTTTAACTTTCTAGCCAGTTCCTTTTCATAACTATATAAATATATCTTACCTTATCTTAATCGTATGTATATATGTTTGTGCATTTCTACTGTCCCAAAGACTGCTTACATTCTTTGGCTTTCCTCCCACCTGTCTTTTAAACAAAACTGTCTCCTAGGATTCCTCAGGGAGTTATAGAAGAGCCTCAGAATACCACTATACTAGCTCAACTTCATCTCCCAACCAGCTGCATAAACTTCTTCTCTTCCTACATTTGTATTCTCCTGGTCCATTGGGTAAGCCTCCCACCATTCAACACTTGTCAAAAGTATATTTCTCAATTTCTCTGTTAGAAACTTAACTCAAAACTCACTTTTCAGGTAACATAAACTGATTAACCAAAAATGAAAAAATAAGCAATCTCTGGTAATCCACAGCACAGAGGTTATCAAATGGCCACTTCCTAACCACTCAGAAAAATCTAAATAAATAATGTAGTGAAACAACTGCAGCAAAGATGTTTTGTTGGTCTTCCACTCTGAACTCTTGAAAGACAGTAACTGCACCTGTTCTGTGCTCCTTTCCATTGCACAATGTCTAGCACACTGTTAGAACTCAATAGAATGAGATAATTTTTTATCCAGCCCTGCACCTGGGGAGACTGGCAGGCTGCCACCAACGAGATGGCTGGTGTACGGGAGTGATTCCTGTGCCTTTATTTAGAAGTAGAAAGTCATGAATTAAAGCATCTAGACAGACTGCTTTGAGGATTATCCATTGAATAGAACAGTGTTTTGTTTGTATTTTTTTAGTACAAAATATACAGGTATAATCCTTCCTTATGAATCAAGAAGAGAATTGAAGGAGCAAGACGGATTATGAAATTATGTTACTTCTGTACCATCAACCTTGAAGGGGCTTAACATTCCTTCATTTCATTTTAACAAATATTTTATTTTATGAAATAGAATTTAAATTTTTTTATTTGTTCTTACTAAACTTGCAGTAATTTAGGACTTCTTGCTTGGAAAAAAAATTACATGGTATGAAAATGAGGGTATCGTGCAGACAAAAATCATCTCGCATTGATTCCTTTAAACTGGGAAGATTATGAAGAAATGCAAAGTAAATGTAGCAGATCAGATAAAAAAAATATCCATTTATTTGGGGAACAAAAAGAAAGTAATACAAGATGTTCTGCATCTATGATTCTTCATGATGATACTATTTTGCGTTTGGGTTACCAGCCAAAAAAAACCAAAATGGATGCTACATGTGATTAATAATTTCCTCTGTTTGCTCTGGCCTTTTATGAGTAGTATCTAAGGAAGATCTGGCAAATTATAAAGAATTGAAAAATTAAAAGGCTTTCTTGGGTATCTAAGTCATTCTCAGATTTTCCAAATTTAAAGAAACGGAAGAGACAGGAACACAACTATGGCTCTTTGGGGAGCTATTATTTAATAAATTAGCAACATGTTCTCTTTGAAAACAAGTGAATACAACTGATTTGCACATTGCAGTGGATCTGGAGTGATAATGGGAGTTACTAAATAGTCATTTAAGGTAGGGTCTGAATACTTGGAGTATGAGGAAGGCAAAAAGGAAATAATGTAGACCAGATTTTGTTGTCTTTTTTTTTTTAACAAAAATAGCCACCATTTATAATGTGCCAGACTTCCCATATGTGATCTTATTTACTTTTGATATCAAATCAGTGAGATTTGTTTATTCTATTCTAGAAATAACAAATATCATTGAAGTTAAAGAATTGTCCAAGGTCATAAATGTAATAAATTGCAGAGAGAGGGGATTTGAAAAGAAAGCTATTTAATTCCAAAGCTTATGCTTCCCCTTGAACTCCAAGAAGAACTTCCAAATGTGAATGTTGCCAGAGTATCAGCTGTGATGACTATTTTAACTTGCTTTCAGAAGGATGAAGTTTTAATTAATGAAAAGTTACTTTAAAAGGTGGTGAAAGTAATTGTACATTTGAGAGAGAATTATTCAAGATGTCTGTGGTTTGGAAGGTCCTTTGGAAGAATTGGGGACACAATACATGCCAGGGGATTCGATATTGAAGATAGTGGACAGTCCCTATTTGTCTTCATTTTTAACATCTGCATCAGGAATAACTGGCTGTCATTTCAATTGTGTCTCTGATTACCATGATCTCTCTTGGGGTAATCAAAGTGGTTTCATTTGTTTGATTGCTTGCCAGTTAATAGTGTTGCTTCCTAAGGAGAGAGTAATTTGCATGTAACTTCAGTGATAATTAGTAACAACAAAAAACATCTTGGAATGCTGGTAGAGATCAAAGCTGGTATTTTCTGTTGGACCCAAAAAACTAGACTAGCTGATGCCAATTTGACTGTTTGCATGAAAATGACATGGACAGTAATTGTAGTTGCCATCATTCTGAATATTGTGCCCAGTAACCACTTGCTCTGTTCATGGCATTTCCACAAAAATGCTGTAAGAACTAGATAGAGATGACCCTCAGGTGAAATCCCTGAGTAGGTATATTTTAACCTCAAGAAAATCTAAGGAAGTATTTTATTGTTTAAGCTTGTATAGCATCACTACATCCAAAGATTTCTCAGAGAGCCTTATCTGAATTTTTTTTTAATTTTTATTAATTTTAGTTTATTTTGTTAACATGGATTAAAGTGTCCCACTCAACAGAACACCTTCAGCCCCCACCCATGTCCCCCATTACATCCTTTTTGCCCCCCTCCCCCTTCCTCTCTCCCCCCTTCCCTCTGGGATTTACTGTCCTGTTATCTATGTCTATGTGTTATGAATATATAATTTCACTAATCCTTTCACCTTCTCTGATCCTATCCCCTTATGCCCCTTCCCTCTGACAGCTGTCCCTCTGCTCCCTGTGATCCCGCCTCTGCCTCTATTCTGACCCTTAGTTCACTTTGTTCATTAGGTTCCACATATAAGTAAGATCATATGATATTTGTCTTTCTCTGCCTGGCTTATTTCACTTACCATAATAATCTCCGGGTCCATCCATGCCATTGCAAAAGGAAAGATTTTCTTCTTTTTCATGACCACATAGTATTCCATTGTGTATATGTGCCACAGCTTTTTAATCTACTTGTCCACTGATGGACACTTGGGCTGTTTCCAGATCTTGGCTATTGTAAACAATGCTGCAGTAAACATGGGAATGCATATCTTCTTTTGAAACAATGATTTGGTGTTCTTAAGTATATTCCTAAAAGTGGCTGGGTCAAAAGGCAGTTCCATTTTTAATTTTTTGAGGAAACACCATACTGTTTTCCAGTGGCTACACAAGTCTGCATTCCCACCAGCAGTGCAGGAGAGTTCCCTTTTCTCCACACCCTCACCAGCACTTATTGTGTGTTAATTTGTTAATGAGTGTCATTCTGACAGGTGTGAGGTAGTATCTCATTGTGGTTTTAATTTGCATTTCTCTGATGATTAGTGACAGTTGAACATATTTTCATATGCCTATCAGCCATCTGTATGTCCTCTCTGGAGAAGTATCTATTCAGTTCTTCTGCCCATAATTTAATTTTTTAATTGGATTGTCTTATCTGAATTCTTATTAGTTCGCACAGTATTTCTATAAAGTTGAGATAAATGCTTTTGAAAATATTACATAGACCAAAGAACATTATGGAATATTGATGTGAGATAAGCAGATTAATTTTGCTACACATTGTAAAAGTTAAAAATGACAGTCAAATGTTTTTAATGCTTAGCCTTCATCTGTTTTAACTTGTTCCCATGCCTGAGCGCCAGAAGCTCTGTTGTCAATAATGCACTGGTAAGTAACGACAGGACTCAAAGCAGGTTCATGCAGTTTGAGCAGGACTACTGGTCCACTTGGAAAAATAAAATAAAATCTCTGTCTTAAACAGGAACAATTGTAAAGTTGTCAGTTGAAGGCTATTATTTGAACTGATTACACTGATAAAAAAATAACAAGTTGTGACAAACAGAAGGGCAAGATTTCAGTAATTCACTAAAGAATGTCTCTACTCAAAGCTTTGTGGCAAAAAAAAAAAAAAAATGTCTTGTTTGGGTCACAATTGCCGAGTTGAAATAACAGCCCATGAATACCCTGGAGAAATGACTATGTACCCAAGGTGAATGCTAAAGCCTTCCCCCCTGAATGAGCCTTTTAATCAAGGCATTCTCTCGGCTCTGAAAAAGTCTTCAGTGGTCCTACCTAAAGATTAATGGGAAAAGCCGAAACTGAGTTGGCCTATTTGCAGAAACAATTTTAAAGATTTACTGATGGTTGACAAACGCCATTTAAGCTTTCAAAGCCAGCCATATGCTTTTGAAAAGGATTTAAAGGAAATCCTCCCACTAAAGAAGACAACTTTGAAGGATCTCTGTAGTAGCCTCTGGTTTTTAGGTATGTGGACATGTTGTTAAGTTTTCTCTTTCCTGCCTTCCTCCTTCTCCCATATCTTTGCTGCATTTCTAAAACACGTGACTCAGAAGACTGTACGTCTTCCTCTAATAGATTTCTATGTTCGGAAGGTTCTTATATACTTTTGTCAGGGAAAATTAAACCAACTCTTGCTGGACAACTGTACATACAAAGTATCTTTTGCAATTACCTTTCTATTAATATAGGGACTGTAAATAACCCTCTAATATTGAAAGTTTAGTGTAACATTCAAACATACAACTAATGCTTTTTCAAGGTATTTGGGTTTTCAGATTTTGTCAATATAGAGATCTTTTTAGACTTCCAGAATATCATGGCCACAGATACATTATAAATCAGATTTTAATGAATCATTTTCCTTCCACATTCATATTTTTTTCTTACATTCATTCTTCTGTGCATCTTGCCATTGGTATTTGGCCCAGATACATTTTATTTTCTGCCTGAAGAGTAACACGTTTCCAAAGAGATTACATTCAAAACATTTTAAAATATTATCCAGTCACAACGGGGATTAGAATTGGCCCCACTTAATACTTTGTCATCCTTCTACTTACTTCCGTGCAATCTTGGGATGATTTCGTAACCGGGACGACTCCTCCCATTGTCTTGATCCGCAGGGAGCCGGGTGAGTCACCCTGTGCTGGGCGCAGCGCATACCCTAGCCGCCCTGGTGCTGCCCCGGCGCTGGCGGGGTCAGGAGCATCACGCTCTGGCCTTGTTTGCCCATTTCCCTGGGTCCCTGACAGTGATCTGACAGAAAGTGACACTGACACAAAGCAGCCCAGAGAGGCGGGAGACGGGGGTGAGGTCAGAGCAGAGAAACAGAAAATCCAGTGAAGTGGAAGCCGAGAGGATAAACACGCAGGCTTCGGGCTGGTTTCTGGGCTCACTGCAATCGCCACTCCTTCCCCAAGCCCGGGAGAAATGCTACCACTGACTGCCTTGGCAACAATCAAAGGCCATGGAGGGAAGGGTCTGGACAGGAGAGCCTCAAATCTCTCTCTGCAGCAGCTGGAAAACCTAGTCGTCACTTTCCTGCTTTTCTTTTTAAAAGAACCTAATGGACGCTCACCCACAAGCAGAGTGCCTGCACACCATGCCAGCAAAGACAGCCTTTCTCACCTGGAGGGACCCGGAGTGGTCCCTCCTCCAATTCATTCTCTATGTCATCACCAGGGAAATTGTTCTAGAAATGTCCTTCTAATTCACACATGTTTCTGCCAAAAAATTAGTGACTCCTAGGGGACCCATCCCACCAGCAGTAGCTGAGTATTGGTACTTGGTCGTGGAATCTAAAAAACATCTTATCGCAGGGTGGGGAAGTTACTCCCTTTTCAATTCCCTTTCAACCCTTCCCATTCATCAATGAGAAAGTCTCAGGGAGGGAGACATTGTCTCCAACACCTACCTCTTCTATACCCACTACACTCCCTTCTTATCAAAGCGCAGATAGGCTTCAGGCTCAGTTTGACCTTTCACATCTATTTAGGAATCTAACTAGAATTTAGTAGCGCCATTTGATTTTCCCTGTATATACCTCAACAGTTCCCTCTATTTATGACAGCTGATAAACTGGTTTTTTATTTATAGGTAATAATAAAAAATTTTTATTTTTATTGACCTTACCTAGGTAATTTGAGTTCATATATATCTATATATCTAAAGGTAATCTATATACATACATATATACATATACACATGTGTGTATGTATGTCTACATGCAGATATATAAAAGAATATAAAATAATAATTTAGTTACTGTTCTTATATGGCAAAATAAGGAGTAGTTTGGGAAACACAGAGCTTTGAAATAAAATCTAAAGTCCTTACATGGCCTGTGAATCCCACAATAACCTTTCTTCCACCCCTACCTCCTGGCACGCTCAACTCCCACCACTGCTTCATGTATACTTTGTGACGATCACAGCACATGCTGGGCTCCCTGGAGAACATGTGCTATCCCTGTTGCCTAGATTGTTCTGAGTCTTCTCCATCTAGATTATTCCTATTCCTCCTTCAGGTGTCAGCACTAGGGCTCCCGACAAGGAAGCCACTCTGTCCCATTATTTACCCACCATTCTCATGTTCTCCTTGGTAGAATTAGGGGCCCTTCACTGAGACCTTACAGCATCTCAGTTGCATCTTTAATAGAGTACTTATCACTTCTGTGTCTCTTAAGCTGTTTAGCTCTCTTCCTTCTATAACCTCCATGAGAACAGGAATTTGGTTCAGGTCTCTGACACACCTTTCTGGAATACAGTATTTGTTCAATAAGTGTTCTTTTTACCTAGAAGGCAAACAAGCAAGATAACTAATAACCAAAACCTTAATAATAGCGCAAAATATGATATATAAATAATGCAGTTTACATTAATTGACAGGACTGAGGGCTCCACCAAAATATGAAAACAACACACATGTCCATTAGTTAAATACAGTGTGGTATATCCACACCATGGAATATTATTTGACAGTGAAAAGGAATGGAGTACCAAAACACAATACAACACAAGGAAAACTTGTGTGTGAAATGTTCAGAATAGGCAAATCTATAGAGTCAGAAAGTAGATGAGTGCTTGCTCAGGGTTAAGGAGGTGGGCAGGTATTAGTGACTGCTGATGAGCACAGGGTAGTAAAAATGTTCTCAAATCAGACTTTGGTAACAGATAACTGCACAAGTCTGTGGGTATACTAAAAACCATTGAACTGTACACTTTAAATGAGAGAATTTTATGGTATGTGAATTATATGTGTCAGTCATGGTTTAAAAAAAAATGAGGGCTTTAAGTCAGAATGCCTGACTTTGAATCCTCCACAATTTACCAGCTAGTAATAATGGGCAAGGTATTTAGTTTCTCTGTAACTCAGTTTCTCTTTTGTAAAACAGAAATAATAACAGTGTCCACCACAAATATTTATTGTGAAGATTGAATACACCTACCACAGTGCCTATGAAACAGTAACCCTCCAAAAATATTAGCTGTCCTTGTTGCAAAAAGAGGATGCAGTATATTCTGAAGCCTGAGGAAAGGCATGACATTCTAATGTACTTATCATATTAACTGTCTTCATTCCTTCACAGATGTTGATGTGCTTACACCATGTATAATATATACTGCTCGCAAAAAATGAGGGAATATTTTATCACTTCATATTCATTTTGAAATATCCCCTAATTTTTGTGAATAGTATATTTGGTTAATAAGCCATCCTATACATACTATGGACAATTAAGAATAAAATGCATGTAATAAACACAGTATGTTATGATTTAATTCTCAGAGCAACTCTATGAGATAATCCCATTTTATAGACAAGAAAAAATGGATACACTGAATGGGTAACTCGCTCAAGTTTTCATGTTTTCTCTGTGGCAGAATAGAAGACATCTGACCCTTGGCATACACCAAGCTCTCCTATGTGCAAGAGTGCCCACATGTACATACCCAACCAATAAGGTAATCACCCAGGGAGAGAACTGCCTGAGTGTAGGTGATGGGCTTCACATTGCTTTGCTTATTTAAACACTTCTTCCACATCAAACTGTCACAACAGGCCCTCTTGTCTTTTCTAAAGTTTTACAATAAGAAATATTTTTTGAAATGGAAAATAGGCAGAGCCTTTGTCTCGAGAATGCTGTTAAATAAATATAACCTAAGAAAGAATGGGCCTGGGGGGTCTGTACCACAAGGGTGTGATCCTTGTCTCTCAACACCAGCATTATGACGCTATTAAGCATACTGGCTAAGCTAGTGCTTATAACATCTGACTTCAATCACTGTAGTCAGTAGCAAAAAATGTGTTACACATGGCATATGCATACCACAGCACAAGTTGATTGTATGAGGCACATCCTATGATCAAAAAATACAATGCAAAAATAATCTTAAGTGGGGAGCAGAATTCACTTGGAACATCTGGGAACAAACATCATGGTTTCAGGTTAAATTCTTTCTCTCCTGGAGTAGTCAATGAATTCATAGGTCGAAGCTTTGGTCCATGTATATTATATTATAAATAATTCATATATGAGCATAGTCACATTTGAGTATTTAATTATCACTAAACTTCTACCTTTAAAAAGATTACAATCTAGTCTGAAAGATTTTCACAGTGTCCATGTTTTGGATTTTGCATGCCTGGCACTTTTCATAGGTCTGGCACATAGAAGGTGCTAAATAAATGTTGGTTGAGTCAATAAATGAGTGAATGAGTGAGTAAATTATGATTTGGGGGAAAATTACTTAAGATTTTCATAAATTGACATTTATTCAACACATTTTTAAAATCTTTATTATTTGTTGAACAATGAATGGATGAACTTTAAATCAATCAATATAGCAAGCTGAGTTTTCAGAAAGAGACTGAAAAATAAAGTTTTTATTAATTTCTATTGCCCTGTCTGTTTAATTCACTTGAAAGGGTTTTATAAGATTTGATTTTTTTAAAAGAAGGATAAAATTGAGGTGATAACTTGTCATTCTTAATTTTCAGAATATGATTATTCAATTTAACAGGTTGCTGATGTTATCATACAAAACAAATGAAATTATAAAACAGTTGTATATATTTTCAGACCCTGAAGTGATACACTTTGTGCTCCTCTGCAACCATTAAAATGTCAGTGTCATGCCTGACCAAGCAGTGGCACAGTGGATAGACAGTCAGCCTAGGACGCTAGGGACCCAGGTTCAAAACCCCAAGGTCACCAGCTTGAGTGCAGGCTAATCTGGCTTGAGTGTGGGCTCACCAGCTTGAGCACGGGGTCGCTGGCTTGAGCGTGAGATCATAGACATGACCCCATGGTCACTGGCTTGAGCCCATAGGTGAGTAGCTTGAGGCCTAAGGTCGCTGGCTTGAGCCTAAGGTCACTGGCTTGACCAAGGGGTCACTGACTCAGCTGGAGCCCCTTGGGTCAAGGCACATATGAGAAAGCAATCAATGAGCAACTAAGGTGCCACAACTATGAGTTGATGCTTCTCATCTCTCTTCCTCCCTGTCTATCTGTCCCTGACAGTCTGTCTGTCTCTCCCTTTCACTAAAAAAAAAGGGTGAGCGTCATACCCGGCAGATAAGTAATGGCCTCTCTTTCACTGGAAGTCTTCTAACAACTTCAGCCTCTTAAAACAGAGTCAAGAAATGTCACAGGGCCCTGAGTGTCAAATATTACTGTACAAATCCCATATACTAAAGCCTATTTTGAAAGAAGACTTTGAGTCTCTTTCACTTCCTATTTGTTTTCTTTTATATATAATCTTTTTTTTTTTTTTTTTTTTGTATTTTTCTGAAGCTAGAAACCGGGAGAGACAGTCAGACAGACTCCCGCATGCGCCCGACCGGGATCCACCCGACATGCCCACCAGGGGGCGACGCTCTGCCCACCAGGGGGCGATGCTCTGCCCCTCCGGGGCGTCACTCTGCTGCGACCAGAGCCACTCTAGCACCTGGGGCAGAGGCCAAAGAGCCATCCCCAGCGCCCGGGCCAATGGAACCTTGGCTGCGGGAGGGGAAGAGAGAGACAGAGAGGAAGGAGAGGGGGAGGGGTAGAGAAGCAGATGGGCACTTCTCCTGTGTGCCCTGGCCGGGAATCGAACCCGGGACTTCTGCACGCCAGGCCAACGCTCTACCACTGAGCCAACCGGCCAGGGCCTATATATAATCTTGATGAGCTTGATTATTTAGATTCTGAATGCACGTTGAGTATAAATTGCAATCACATAAAAGCTACACACCAAGAAATATTTCACTCCTTATTAATAACTGCAGGATTTACGAACTGATAACCCTATCATTGCAAAGGAAAAAGAATTCCCAAATCAGACCCCCAAAATAAAACAAATCATATGCCTTCCTTGGTGTGCAGACAAGGAATCTTACAGATCTCACTCAATAGCTTCAAAAGATGTCCCAGTGCAGGTACTGGTATTTATATAATGGCAGCCATGAATAACCAAGAAAATTTTAAATTCTTTTTAAAAAGGCATTAAAATATAGAATAAATTTTTTGAAGATTTCTGTATGAAACTTTTTTTTAAAGGTTTTATTATTATTATTATTATTATTATTATTCATTTTAGAGAGGAGAGGGAGAGACAGAAAGAGAGAAGGGGGAGGAGCTGGAAGCATCAACTCCCATATGTGCCTTGACCAGGCAAGCCCAGGGTTTTGAACCGGCAACCTCAGCATTTCCAGGTCGACGCTTTATCCACTGCACCACCACAGGTCAGGCTGTATGAAACTTTAATGTTGAAAAAAGTTTAGTCATTTTAAAGATAAAGTTGAATTTAGATGTGGAAACTATTTTTAAAAAGATCTAGTAGATAGGAAGAAATAGTTTTTGCATTTAAGATATGCAAATAAGTGGTTTACTTCCAAACTTTTTTAAAAGCTAGATTAGTACAAATATTACAGAGCAACATGTGATACTAGACTCTAGATTATGTCCTTGTTTATGTTCAGTTTCATATGACAATATGTGGGAAAATCAGTCCACATAACTTTAAACCTGTAAGGTTTCTTTTAGATGATGTTAAAAATTATAAACACAGCATGGTACCTGCAGAAAAATAGACACTCAGACCAATGGAACAGAATAGAAAGCCCAGAAATAAAACCACATATATATGGATGGTCAAATAATCTTGATAAAGGGGCCAACAACACACAATGGAGAAAAAGTCTCTTCAATAAATGGTGCTGGGAAAACTGGAAAGCCACATGCAAAAAAATGAAACTCAACTACAGTTTTTCCCCTTGTACTAAAATTAATTCAAAATAGATCAAAGACCTAAATGTAAGACCTGAAACAATAAATTACATAGAAGAAAACATAGGTACTAAACTCATGGACCTTGGCCATAAAGAGCACTTTATGAATTTGACTCCAAAGGCAAGGGAAGTGAAGGCAAAGATAAATGAATGGGACTACATCAGACTAAGAAGTTTTTGCTCAGCGAGAGAAACTGACAACAAAACAAACAGACAGCCAACTAAATGGGAGATGATATTTTCAAACAACAGCACAGATAAGGGCCTAATATCCAAAATATACAAAGAATTCATAAAACTCAACAACAAACAAACAAATAATCCAATAAAAAAATGGGAAGAGGACATGAACAGACACTTCTCCCAGGAAGAAATACAGATGGCCAATAGATATATGAAAAGATGCTCATCTTCATTAGCTATTAGAGAAATGCAAATCAAAACTACAATGAGATACCACCTCACACCTGTTAGATTAGCTTTTATCAACAAGACAAGTATCAATAATAACAAGTGTTGGAGAGGCTGTGGAGAAAAAGGAACCCTATCTACTGTTGGTGAAAATGCAAAGTAATACAACCATTATGGAAGAAAGTATGGTTGTTCCTCAAAAAACTAAAAATAGAACTACCATATAACCCAGCAATCCCTCTACTGGGTATATATCCCCAAAACTCAAAAACATTGGTACGTAAAAACACATGCAGCCCCATGTTCATTGCAGCATTATTCACAGTGGCCAAGACATGGAAACCCTTCAATAGATGATTGGATAAAGAAGATGTGGTGTATACACACACACACACACACACACACACACACACACTATGGAATACTACCAGCCATAAGAAATGATGACATCAGATCATTTACAACAAAATGGATGGATCTTGATAACATTATACGGAGTGAAATAAGTAAATCAGAAAAAACTAAGAACTGCATGATTCCATACATAGGTGGGACATAAAAACAAGACTAAGAGACATGGACAAGAGTATGGTGGTTACAGAGTGGGGAGGGAGGAGAGGGAGAGAGAGGAGGTAGGGGAGGGGCACAAAGAAAACCAGATAGAAGGTGACGGAGGACAATTGACTTTGGGTGATGGGTATGCAACATAATTGAATGACAAGATGACCTGGAGATGTTTTCTTTCAACATATGTACCCTGATTTATTAATGTCACCTCATTAAAATTAAAAAAAATAGATGATTGAATAAAGAAGATGTGGTACATATATACTATGGAATACTACTCAGACATAAGAAATGATGACATAGGATCATTTACAACAACAACATGGATGGACCTTGATAACATTATACTGAGTGAAATAAGTAAATCAGAAAAAACTAAGAACTGTATGATTCCATACATAGGTGGGACACAAAAATGAGACTCATGGACATGGACAAGAGTGTGGTGGTTACTAGGGGGAAGGGGATAGAGGAGATGGGGGTTGTGGGGGGAGGGGAGGGGCACAAAGAAAACCAAACAGAAGGTGATGGAAGACAATTTGACTTTGAGTGATGGATATGCAACATAATGTTGTAAACATAAAGAAACAGAGATATTTTCTCTGAATCTATATACCCTAATTAATCAATGTCACCCTGTTAAAATTAATTGTCTAAATAAAAGAAAACATCTAGTAAATAGGGAGAAGTAGTTTTTGCATTTAAGATATGCAAATAGGTGGTTTACCTCCAAACTTTTTTAAAAACTAGATTAGCACAAATATTACAGAGCAACATGTGATACTAGACTCTAGATTATGTCCTTGTTTATGTTTAGTTTCATATGACAATATGTGGGAAAATCAGTCCACATAACTTTAAGCCTGTAAGGTTTCTTTTAGATGATGTTAAAAACTATAAACAATGTGGCAACTGACCATCTTACAAGAATGAGGCTGAATTATATAATGTTTGAACTTGGAAAAGGAGGAAAAATACATCATAGCATTGAGTTACTTTAAAGCTTTAATGTTGGCCAAGGGAGATTAAATTGCCTTTGGGGTGTACAGATGCAGAAGATTCCGTTGGTGTGCTTTTCAAAGCAAAGACAGATGATATTAGGAAATAAAGCAGGAGGGCTTCTGCTTTAATCTGTCCACATTATTGTTTTGATCTATGACTAATTGGAATTGCAAGAGGGTTCAAGAAAATTCTTACAGCCAGTCTGAGGATAGCAGACATGTAAGTCTCCTAAAAATGCATCTAGGAAGATTGCTTGACCACAAAAGAAAGAACATGTGTAGAATTGTTATAATTTAAGCCTGTTAGTGTGTCTAATTCAAAATTAATATGGAATATGCATAAAATGACCCCCCCAAAAATCCAGTGGTTGCTACCAAGAGAAAAAATAAACTAAAATATACTACACAATCTTCAAAAATAATATATCACTTCCTTTTTTATGTCTTTTAATAAAAGAAAAAGAATTAACACCCAAGAGATTTACTAAATCCCAAGATGATGTCATATCTCTGTTCAAAATCCTGCTGGGGCTCTCAGAACCTCCGGGAGAGTCTGAGCTTCTCAACATGACATACAAGGCCAGCTTGGTCTGGTTATGGCCCTTGATGCTTTTCTGGCCTTTTGTTGGGTCGTGTTGCAACACAAACAATTCCCATTCAATTGTGCCAACCTATTTGTAGTTTCTGAAGAACAGCCTGCTCTCTTATGCCCTGGTGCTTTTACACATGCTGTTCTCCTACCAGAAATGCTCTTCCCTCTTTCACCCCTCTCTTTATCTCTCTACAGTTCAGTTTAAGTGGTAAATGCCTCTTAGGACACTGTGATAGTAGAAACATTAGACTATTTAATGTTAGTAGAAAAAACATCCTTTGAAAGTTGGTGGAGGAAGAGACTAATTTCCAACTAGCTAAGGTCTGGGAAAGATTTTACAAAAAGATCGGTCTTATATTGGCTCTCATAGGACCAAGTAACTTTTACCATTTTTTGGATGTGAGGGCAATCTGGCTGCAACATCTGTCACCCCATTGATCGCCAGGGTTGATTCGGCTGGTCTGGCTGGCTAGGCGGGTGTCCCCTTCCTCCATCACTGCTCCGTGTGCGTCCCTCCCGAAGCTGCACACTCGGTCAAAGAGGACGACCTTCCCAGATAGAGGAGATCTGCGCTCTCCTGCTAGAACCTCCAAATAAGTCTCAAGAAAATTTTACCATTTTTATCCTACTTAGAAAATGAAGACATTTCCTCCTTGGTTGTTTTATTCCCACCATGGGACCTTGAGAGTTAGCTTGGAGATGCTAATAAGATAGAAAAAAATCATAAATATGTTCATGATTGAAATACAGTATTCCTCTACTTAGGAAGGTTGTTATCTTTGGACACCAGGTCAAATGGGACTCACATATTAAAGAGAGAATAATAGGACATTGTCACCAGCCAAATCAGTAGGTGAACAGCAAATTACCCAAACCTACAAGTTGGAACTTCCAACCACTCCCACTGAATACCCACCTTAACTTACTGCTCTTCTTTTGACACTAAAAAGAGCTACTAAAATCTCATCTCTTTCAAGATGCCCTCCCCAACTCATGGAAAATGTGTTGACATCTTTTTGGACTTTCAGTATTTAAAGACTTGTTGTTTGGAGATATACATACTTATAAGTGGAATCACTCAATTTGCTCCCAAGCTGTCTGTACTCTGGGATTTAAGCAGACTGAGGAAGGATTTATTTACATTGGAGGATGCAGAACCCTCCTATGAAGTATCTAAAATACCCAACTGCCAAATCAGTGTCAAAAGCAGTGGCATTGGTAATGGTGGTGGCGTTGGTGATGGTGATACCAATAGGGTACTGGATACTTTTTAGTATTTCCAGGTGGAAAATGCCTGGATTGAGCACCTGGGGCATCCTTGACTTATCATTGATAGCATCTTAACACAGCACCACAGCAAGTCAAGGCAAGAAGAAGAAGAAGGAGAAGGAGGAGGAGGAGGAGGAGGACGAGGAGGAGAGGAAGAAGTTATGCACATAAATCATGGCAGCTCAGCAATAGCAGCAGTTGCAATTCGGAGACTTTGAGCTGTGTCTGCAGCAACTTGTGGCGCAGGTGGCTGGTGTGGAGGCAGGCAGTGGAGGTGGGCTACCATACCGGCAGGCAGGCTGGGACACCCCGAGGCATCCTCTGGCTCCGTCCTTTTGCTGCCCACCACCCCAGCCACCGTCTGTACTGCTACAACTCCTCGCTGGCCGTCCCACCCCGAGCCCCTCATGACCCCTCATGAGATAGGACTCTCAATTGCAAACCGGAAGACCTCACCTTTGCCAAGATGAAAGGTTATCCTCCTCAGCCAGCTCCAGTAGATGAAGTTCCTGATGGAGTTGCAAAACTGCCCACAAACAAACTACCCAGTTTCCTTTTTGGAACTCATGATACCGTTTTTTTTAGGCCCAAAGGATATATTTCCTTATTCAGAATATAAAAAAAAGTAAGGAAAACCAAATAAAAAGGCTTTAATGAAGGTTTGTGGGAGTTAGACAACAATCTGACAGTGAAGTTTTCAAGTCAACAGGCATCAGCTTAACAATCAAATGCAGCATCTGAGGTTGAAGTTGAAGAAAAAGAAACTAGTATTTCAAAGGAATATAATGACTATGAAGAAAAAGCCAGCAATGATGATGGGACTAGAACAATGGACATAACCACTCTGAGAGCAACCAGAAGAGGAAGAAAGAGAAAGGCAGAAAAGCAAGTGGAAGCCCAGGAAGCAGGAGTGGTGACCACAGCAACAGCATCTGCGCATCTCAACGTGAGTCCTACCAGGGGACGGCCTGCAGCTACCGAGGTCGAGAGTCCAAAACAAAGAGGCAGCCCCAAAGCGGTCACGCAGACCTGTCCTTCAGAGAGCAACATGGTCACTGAAGAAGACAAAAGTAAGAAAGGGGGTCAAGAGGGAAAACAACAGTTTAGAAAGGATGAAGAGGGCCAGAAGAAAGAAGGTAAGCTAAGAAAAGAGCCAGACAAAAAAATAGAAAGGATGAAAGAAGTTGAATCAAAAAGGAAAGATTTAGCTAAGATAAGGGGTTACCTCAGCCTCTGATTCTGGAGAAGAAGGAGATGATCAAGAAGGTGAAAAGAAGAGAAAAGGGGGAAGAAGCTTCCAGACTGCTCAGGGAGGGAATGTGCTGAAAGGCCAACATGAGAAAGTCGCAACCAATAGAAGATGCAAGCAGGAGGAACAAGTAGAAACTGAGCACCAAACAACATGTGATCTACAGATATAAAAACAGATCTCAGCTTGGGCTCACAGTATTAATCCAGTTACCTAGGAGAACATACAAGTAGAGCAAACAAGAGATGAAGATCTTGAGACAGACTCACTGGACTGAATTTCTACCTTGCCCCCATTTGACAGAAGAATGTTCTGGATTCTAAATTGAGGACGTCCTTAATGGCATTATTACTGTTATGAATGTTAAATTTCCTGTAAGATACACACTACATACTAAAGTCAGCAAGCTTTCTGCCAGGCTTCTAATGTAGCTTTATGTATGAAAATTAGAGTAAGCTGAAAAGACAATGATTGTACCATTATTTCATTTGGAAAATATAAATATTAATTTTGTTGTGCAGCTAGGTGTTAAACTGCTGTAGCTGTCATACCCCAGAGGATGGGTCAGTGTGCCCTTCCCTTAAAATTCTGTTGTTGTTTAATTCAAAAAAAAAAAAAAAACCTTAATTTTTTTTAATCCTGTGAGATTAAACATAGCCTTGTTAAAGAAAACAAAAATAAAACTAACCAAAATTTAAAATTTTTTTTAATTATGGCGAGTTTTAATCAGTTTGGTATAGATTGGAAAACTAAAGCCATTATACCTAAAACAAGTAGCTACTTGAATAGTTGATATTGTGGTTTCAGCTTAAGGAAAATATGAAAGAACATATAGCAAATTAAACATATGTTCATCTCAAGCTGCAGAAAAGTAATTTAAAAAGCAGAAACCTACAAAGACAAAGAAAGCAGGAGAGACAATTATAATAGACAAGGTGTGTTAAGAAATTTGTTGAAATGATTAGCTGAGAAATGGCACTGGGTAAGTCAAGAAGCAAGTCAATTCCTCTGTGAAATTCTAGAAAGGGGTACTATTGCAGGTCCCAGAGTTGTTGAAAATAGGGAGAGTCATTGAAAGTCTGAATGATAAGCAGTTAAACATCTCCCTTAGCTCACACAGCCAGACAACTGTCTCCTTGCCACTCAAGTACCCACCCCAAATAATAACCCTGGTAGAAGACTAGAAAGTTACAGCCTAAAGTGACCCCTAAGGGACTCTGGACTAATAGGTGCAGAGGGATGCCTCTGGGAAGTGGTAGTCAGAGGTGGCAGGAGTATGACATGGGCTGGATGATTTTGGGTTTTTTTGTGTTTTGGGGGGGGGTTGTATTTTTCTGAAGTTGGAAACGGGGAGGCAATCAGACAGACTCCCGCATGCGCCCAACAGGGATCCACCCGGCACGCCCACCAGGGGGCGATGCTCTGCCCATCTGGGGCATCACTCTGTTGCAACCAGAGCCATTCTAGAGCCTGAAGCAGAGGCCACAGAGCCATCTCCAGCGCTGGGGCCCACTTTGCTCCAATGGAGCCTTGGCTGTGGGAGGGGAAGAGAGAGACAAAGAGGAAGGAGAGGGGGAGGGGTGGAGAAGCAGATGGGTGCTTCTCCTGTGTGCCCTGGCCAGGAATCGAACCCAGGACTCCTGCACGCCAGGCTGACGCTCTACCACTGAGCAAACCGGCCAGGGCTGATTTTGTTTTTTTTTAAATAGGAAATGCTTTATGAATTGCATGTCATCCTTGCACAGGAGCCATGCTAACTTTCTCTATATCGTCCTAATTTTACAGTGTGTGTGCTACTGAAGCAAGCACTCATTTTGTTTTTGCATTTGTTCTTTTCTTGTAAAGTTTATAGTTTTTTAAACTATACATATAATAGATTATATAGTCTATTGTATATATGTATTTATATAAGTTCAAATATAAATATATACATATATAACCACTTTGACTTAAATTTAATTTTAATTTTTAAAAGTACAATAAAAAAATAAAAAGTTTCATATTCATGAAAACACTTTTACAACTATGCACTGTTAGTGGATAAAATCCTTATCACCAATAATTAATTCAACTAGCTTTCCTGAGATATATTTTTTTTTAATAATAGCCTCCTTTCATGACACTAAACTGCCAAGTACAGAGTTAAGTAGGACTGCCACATATAGCCACACAAGCTGTGACTGCCCCAACCCCAGAGCAGCTGGAGCTGGCAATGTGATGACTTGAGTAAGTTTCCATGAGTGTTTGAGCTCTATTTCTTACTGTTTAATTTGTAGTAAGATTTGTAAACTCACTTCCTCATGGCTAGCACAACTCCTTGCCTTTGTTACTCTTTAAACTTAATCATCAATATGCACTTGTTGAGTTCCCACACATGACTCAGTTCCTTGAACATGATTCATTATAAAGATATAAGTGTGGGCTTTCCTTTTTTGAGGTTTCCCCATTTTTTTCTCCACCATTGTTTCTCAGTTAATAATTATACATTTGATGTAGCGTACACTGACATTTTGAATTTCTGATTCTATATGTAGTCAGACTTGGTCTAAAAGACTCTAAATGTTATACTCTTTTTGCACTTCCTTAAGCTTTGTAACTCATTAACCAATAACAATGAATGATTACTCCTCTGGTTGTTTTTAAAAGTTCATCAGTGACTTATTGGCTTTTGAGGCACTCATAATCATATAAATGAATATTTACTAGGAGGTATTAAAAAGGCAGATAATTGTTTTTACGACAGCAGTAATTTGGAAGTAAATAGATGAATCTTGTTACTGGTAGCTAAAATTACATATTTCTCAAATTAACTCAGCATCTAGTCTTTTCACTGTTGAATGTCTGAGTTTTTAAAATCTCTCTTTCATTGTTGACTCTGCTCCCTCTACTGGAATCTTGGTTAAATTGAATGGAAAAGCAGTTTATCTGAAATTGAATAGTGTCTCTTTAGACTTGGTCTGTCAGCATCAGACTGAAAGGAAGACAAACATTAAGCTGGAAAACTACTTCTGTAGCATACCTGAAAAGTACCACTGCAACAGGGACAAACTGTGTGCCTCTCACCTTTCCAGTGCTACCAGTCTTCATGAGATTATTTTAGTTTAAAGAAAAAGATATTTAAATCAAACTCTTGGGTAATTGAATTTAATTCGGGGTCTATCTTGTAGCATTTTGTTATTTTGGATCATTATATTTCTGTTTTTACTACTTTGTTTTGAGTTTAAAATGCTTAAAAGCATTTTAAAAATAACAAGAGCTCCTTAAGTGTTTTGTAGGCAATAGAAGAGATCTCAGAATATGCTTTATAAATATTGTGGTCACATTCCCCATACCGCTGAGGTAAGAACAGTAAAGATTCTTCTATTTAATGGGAGAATAAAGTTGACTTAGGTAGAACTTTACATATCTATGCAGCTCACGTACTATTCAATAGCAAAGTAAGAATAGAGTCCATGTCCTCTCTTTAATTTTGAAATACAGCCATGTTTCTACATCTTCTATATTCAACTAGACTCTAAGTCAAATATTAGTTAGTGAGATTTATTGAGTTCTTTTTTAATTTTTTTCCTATTCTCTAATATATTTTTGATAGATTAGCATTCATAGTAGAGTTGCTTTTTTTCATAGCAGAGTTATTTTAAAAAGTAAATTTAGCCAACTGTTTAAAAAGGAAAACACAGTGTTCTCTAATCTGCTTTCTGTACTATCCTCTGAGACCCACATAAACATACTTAGTAAAAATAATCCTCCTAGAAATAATAAAGGAAAGGAATAATGTCAGAGAATGTAGCATTCACTCAGCTGGTTGGTCACTCAACAAAAGTATGTATTGATTGTCAGCCATGTGTTAGATGCTGTGCTAAAAGCTGGTGATTGCACACCCCTGCCCTGATGGCATTTAAGAAAGGAAGATGGGAAAGTCAGTGAAGATGTGACCATAAGCTATTCTAAGTGGAAAGATTGGTGGTGGGAATTTGGGATGGGGAGTGTGGAGGGAAGGAGGTAGGGGGAGGCAGGAAGAAGACCAAGGAATGGTGGGGAAAGACCTATTGTGGATTGGAAGTCTAAGAGCACTTATCTGAAAAAGCAATAGGTAAGAAGAAAGAGGAGCCAGCCTTTGGAAGCGAGGGTGAGGTGTCGTAGAGTGCTGTGGGCATAGGAAAATGCACAGCAAAGGCCCAAGAAGGGAAAGCCCTTGGGGGGGGGGGGGAGAGAAATTGTGTGGCAGCGCATTTGACCTGTGAGCGAGGGGACAGTGAGTCAGGGTGAGGATGGAGGGTTAGGCAGGAGCCAGATCCGTCAGGGCCTGTCAGCCACACTAAGGCATTTGGATTTCATCTTAAGAGCGAACAGGAATCCTCTGGAGGATTTCAGGCCGTGCTAGGGAATTAGCTGATTCTGTTTTGAAAAGCTAGGTTTGGCTGCCACGTGGAGCATCAGCAGAGGGGCCCGGAGTGGAAGCAGGAAGTGGGAGAGCGCTTGGAAGTGAGGAATGAGTGGGATCTAGGCAGGCAGATGTGACAGGAGGAGATGAGGACTGCTGCCTTGGGACGAGGCCGTGTGCCAGGCACTTGACATGCAGCCTCACTAGTCTGCACAGCTCGAGCAAAGCCTGGGAGCAGGAAACCACAGGACAAACCTCCTCCAAATCCCTTCCCTTGAACAGGAAGTTCATTGGAAATACACTTCTTGTGTCAATCTCAAAGGCAAAACCTCAGGACACATTGGGAGAATCAAAGGCAGTTTGGTGTGACCGGAATATAGACTATTTGGAAAGGTTTAGAGAGAGGTAAACTTAATCCAGTGAATTAGGACCAGATCATGGGAACTTCAGCTAACAACCGGTGAAGTCCTTTCCAGTGTCAGACCCTGAACTACAGGCATGCGCCTACATTGTCTCATTTAATCCTCAACACGGCAGCATGAAATAAGTGTTACAGTGCAAACTTAGGAAGCTCAGCCACACAAGCATCAAAGTGAAAAGTTCTAACAGCAACATAGTGACAGAACTGTCGTTTGAGACCCTGGCCTCCTTTCCAAATCTGTGACCTATTTCCTTCCCTCATTCCACAGATAGATAACAACATCTAGTCTCCATTCTGCAGCTGATGGGCAACCAGCAAAGGCCTTTTGAACCCATGGGATAGGGTAGGATAATGAATCAGATTCACCTTTTTTTAACAACTCAGAGCCTGTGCATGTGCTTCAAGATACTAGATGGAATATGAATAAGAAGATTTCAACCTGTTGGCATGAAAAGGTCCCATAGCCACATCCTGTTAACTGCAAGATGTTTCAGTGTCTTGCTTATTGCACAGGGCAGGGAAAGCAATGAGAATTTCTGCTTGAGTGAAATAAAATATATCTAGTTTCTTTCATGAAAGCTTTTGAAAGATTTTCATTGAAATAGTGCCTTGCAGGTCTTTTCTGGGTAGTTTTTTCATGGAACCATTAAGCACAACCACAGGCCCAGAATTAACTAAGAAAATCACTGACACAGTTCCAGTCACTCCCTGAAATATATAAGCACTCTATCTTATAGCATTTGCTCTGCCTTTCATATTTTCATTGTCCAATAATAAAGTAATGAAATTATCTGTTAAAAGATATTTTGGTGTGAAAGAGGAGTATGGCGTGAAGGTCCCTCTCAATTCCTTCTTTTGAAGAAAAATAAAAACTTTGGAAATGTACTTTGGCAATGTCTGTGCATTTGTCTGCTAGGGCTGTCTTAACAGAGCTCCACAGGCTGGGGGCTTAAATCACAGCCATTTCTCACAGTCTGGATGCTAGCCTTCCAAGATCAAGGTGTCACCAGAGTTGGGGGTTTTTCTGAAGCTTCTCTTCTAGGTTTGTTGGGGGCTGTCTTCTTCCTGTGTCTTCACATGGTCCTCCCTCTGTCCTTTGTCCAAATTTCATCTTCTTAGAAGGATACCAATCATATCAGAATAGGGCCCACACTAATGAACTCATTCCTCTTTAAAGACCCTGTCTCCAAATACAATCACATTCTGAATTACTGAGAGTTAGGACTTCAACACATGAATTTGGAGGGAGAAGGAATACAATTCAGCCTGTAACAGACTAGAAGAGATCTTGGTTATCACAACTGGGTGGGAAGAGGTGTTATTGGCATCCCGTGGGGAAAGCCAGGGGTGCTGCTCAACCCCCTACAATCCTCAGGACAGCCCCACAACAGGCACAGTTTGGCCCAAAATGTCAATAGGGTCAAGGTTGAGAAACCTTGTACTAGTCCCAAAGCCAGTTGATTTGTTTTGCTTTTAAGCAGGAAGAAAAACAGAATGTTACTCAAGTGAACAGCAGTACTGTGAACTACAGCACAGTCTTAGTTAGGACTCTGAAAATATACATGTTCAAATATCTCACACAGAGAAAAAAAAATTTTTTTCTGGTATCAAAGCAACTTTTTGGAAATAGATGTAAATTATATTCTGACATTTCTGATTTTCTAAGACAAATTGGGAAGAACTTGTGGGTATAAAAGTGCTTTGGAACCTGTAAAGTTCTATACCAAAAAAAAAGGAGTTATTTTAAATGGAAAAGAAAGACAATATGAAATATTAGCTCTTTTGTACTTTGGGAACAAAATTAAGATAACCCAAGATGGACTGGGAAAGGGGAGAGAATGAAGGCAGAGAGGACCATCAGATCTCATTGCAATTGCTTGATCTCTCCTCTGAGATAAGTGGGAAGCCCAGAGTTTCAACCAGAATTCTGGAATTTGGGGTTAGGGAAGAGACAGGCCAGGGGCTATAGACCCTGGAGCCAAGTGGGACCCAGAAGATGATGCCTAAAGGCTAAGTAAAAGTAAAGCAGATGGTCCAGAGGGGTGGTCCAAACAGGGTCACTCCACAGGGGCTGGCCAAGAGAGAAGAGCAACCAGAGATACCTCCAAGGTGTGAACAGGTTCAGAAAAGTGGAGAGACTTGTCCTGAGGTACCTCCTTATATGTATGGTCCCTCTTAGGAATGAAAAAGGTCAAGCGAATATTAAGACCTAAATTTAAGCTACAGAAGCAAAAACTGGAGAATAAATCATGGATTCCAGTCTACAGTGTAGCTACAAAGAGGTTGATTCCATCAACTTTGGAGTCAGACAGACCTGATTTAGACCCTGTCTCTGCCACTTACTGCTAGCATCACCCTAGGAAAACTGAAGTTTTATGTGCCTCTGTTTCTTCATCTATAAAATAAGCTGTTGTCTGAACATTCATTAGATTGTGTTGGGATATGTGTGTATATATCATAACTGTTGTTATTATTATTCTAGAAATATTTCAGAGATATAATACTATAGTATATATATAGACATAATATTATAGTACTATGTAGTACTAATGACCATTTAGAAGAGAGTAGAGATAAATAAGACAATGAAAAAAAACCCTATGTTTCTAGCTTGGCTGCTTAAAAGAATGGTAATCATTAATCAAGATGAGGAAACACAAAGGGGAAAGCTGGTTTGAGGAAAAGAGAGAAAATCAGTTCAGTTTGAAATATGTTGCATTTTAGATGACTGATCGATTGACCACATGGAGAAGTTAAAAAAGGAAACTGTTAGAAATACAGATCTGTATCACAGGTGCAAGTTCAAGGCTAAAAATTGTTCACAGAAAATAGGCAAAAGAGTTAGAACCTAATGGTATTCCTAGCTACTTAAACTTTTCTGATGATTTTTGGTGATTGGATATTTCTCTAGAATGTATAAAGTGCTACACTAGGTTAGGGGTAAAAAATGGTTCCAAATTGGTTGATAGCTTTTGAAATATCTGTACGTATTACACTAAATGATCAAAGACCTATGCATTTTATGACATTATTATTAATTATTATTATTATTATTATTATTTTAGTTCTTGCGTCCACATTCCCACATCATGACCAGCCTTGTTGAGTCTGCCTCCCACTGGTAGCTTGTTGCTCTGGATTTCAAAACAAAACAGAAGAAAAAACCCACCAAGATTTTCCATATAAAAAATACTTTTCTTCTGATTGGAACCTTCCCCTCTGCGAAAAGTGCACAAGCATTCATGACTAACTTCATGGGCTTTTGAGTCTGACTGTTTAAAAAGGGATTGATTTGCTATAGTTATTTTTTCTTTGTTTTGTTTTGTTGTCTGTTTGCCTATTTCTCTATTTTAGGGTGTGTTCTAAGCACATGAGATTTTTAAATAAGTGATCTCCCCACAAATAATGAACTTTATCTCTCCTCTTGTTATTGACATAATATAAATAAGGCAGATGAACACCCAGTCACATTAACTATTTCTATCTATGAGATGAGAATGCTAATGTAATTTTTTTTAAATGAGTTTTGCTTTGAAGCTCTTTCTTTTCAAAGCTTCCATTAAAAATTTATTAACAAAGCAAAGAGACCAATAGAACATAAACCAGTTGTATCTAAAGACTTTTTTTAATTATCCTGTAATTTTAAAAAGATTTTTCAAGATAACCATAAGCATCAATTAGCTAATATTTCTCTACTCTTGTTAATGTCTGTAACGGTTAAGAGTTTCAATTTGTAAAAACATTAAGAGATTTCATTATAATAATGATAACAAAATATGTAGTGCTTACACTATTCCAATTACTATTTTAAGTAATTTACATGTGTTAGCTCAATTATTTCTCACAATTCTATGATGCGGATACTATTATCATCTCCATTTCATAGATTAGGTAACTGAGACACAGAGATGTTAAATAACTTGCTGGAAGTTATTCAGCTCAGAAACAGCAAAGCCAGGACTCAGAACCAGGCTGAATAGCTCCAGAATACACGCTATTACCGATTACACTTATTTCAAAAAGTACCTTTGAAACCTCAGGAAGAATAATAATATGAGGAGAAGAATGAAAGGATTATTGGCTAGTCCTTTACATATCAGTTCTACTTGTTACAAGTAAGTTTTGCCTTTAATTGGATTGTCATCATGTAAGACAACATATTCTTCTGTAAAAAAAGGGTATCCTGATGGCCAAAAGTCATATGAAAAGATACTCAACTGTCTTAGAGATGAGGAAATGCAAATTATAACCACAATGAGTAGCATTATAATCTAACCAAAATGACTAAAATTTAAAAGAAAAAATATCAATTTTGGTGATAACAAATGGAAACAATTGGATGTCAAACAATTAGAATTCTTTTATAGTACTAGTGAAAGTATGAATCAGTCAAACAACTTTAGAAAACTATTTGGCAAGATCTAATTACTATTAGTTTAACATATATGCACCAAGACCCAGCAATTCCACTCCTAGATATATACCCAACAGAAATGCACACATATAATTTATTCAACATAAGACATATTTAAGTATGTTTATAGCAGCACTGTTCATAATAACCACACATTGAAAAGAACCCAAATATTCAACCAAACAGTGGAGTGGATAAAGAAATTGTGGTATAATAAAACAATGAGATAACATATTGTACTGAGGAGAAATAAACTATTGATAGGAACCACACATTGATAAATCTCATAAACATAATGAACTAGAAAAATAAAACTATATCCTGTACTACTAAGTGAAAAAAAGTCAATCTGAAAAAAATACATGCTGTATGGTTCTAAGTACATGACATTCTGGAAAAAGCAAACTATGAAGATAGTAAAAAGTTCAGTGATTGCCAAGAGGGGTGGTGGGCAAAGAGAGAGATGAATAGACAAAGTGCAGAAGATTTTTAGAGTAGTGAAAATATGCCATATGATACTCCAATAGTGGGTATATGTTATTATACATTTGCCCAAACCCATAGAATGTATAACACCAAGAGTAAACCCTAAAGAAAACTATAGACTTTGGATGATAATAATGTGTCAATAGTCCATCAGTTGTGAGAAATGGACCACTCTGGTGGGCCATGTTGATAATGGAGAGGGTCTGCGTGTGTGGGGAAAAGATTATATGGGAAATCTCTGTGGCTTCCTCTCAGTTTTCCTGTAAACCTAAAACTGATCTAAAAATAAAATCTTAAAAATATATACGTGTTGTATGATTCCATTTAAATGCAGATCAAAACCAAGAAAAACCTAATATGAAGTACTAGAAGTGAGCAGCCTAGATCCTTTTGGGGGGAGCAGTGAGTGGAAGGGAACATGAGGGAGCTTCTGAGGTGATGGTTTCTTAGGTACCAGGATGTGTTCACCCTGAAAATTCATTAAGCTGGACAGTTAAGATTTCTTCATTTTTCCCTATATGTTATACTTCAGTAAAAATTAATTTTCAAAGGTACATTATTTTGAAGTGAAAAACAATAACATGAGAAATGTACTTGGAAATAACACTATTCAATCTATCATAAAATGCTACTCAAGACTGTGCCTTTCCTTTTGAAGTTCACAGCTTATCTTCAGAAGCATATTTGAAAAGTGATCAATTAAAAAGTGCTGGAATGGCTCCAGCCTGGATGCACTGTTAACAAAGGTGCCTGGCAGGAAGCTAAATGCTACTGGATCTCCCAAGACAAGTTTTAAAGGATTGTACTTAGAAAAAATAGGAATTGCACTAAGCTGCTAAAGAAGAAAATATTTGTCTTCAACTGTGGCAGAGATTCAGGAACCATTTTTTGTTGTTGTTGTTGTTTTATTCATTTGTTTAATAGTTACACTATAAGAAACAGCCTCTTCGTTCACTAATTTAGGTCCCAAGTCTCAAAAAGAAAGTGTGACTGGATTTGAAGATGGCAGACTAAGTACCTACTGCAGTCATCCGTCCCACAATTCCATAGACATGAGAGGAAAGACAGTGTGGCAGGAGGAGGAGAAAAGGAAATATAGAAGAAAAGAAGAGGAAGAGGAAACAGAAGGAGGAGGAAGCGGAGATGGGAGAAGGAAAGAAGAAGCAAGAGGACAAGCAGAAGCAGCAGCATAGAGGTGTTGAGCATAGGAGTAGAAAGGGAGCTTCAGAGACTGAGAATCTCTGGGGAATCCCTAGGACAGAAAGCAAATAGAGTCTAGTGAAAAGAGAAACTGCAACTCCAATTGTGAGCAAACATCATTGTAGGAGTGGACACTGCACAAAGTGGGTTTGGCCTCCAGAGTGTTCTATACCAAAAGAGTTATACACCTCACACTTAGAACAGTGTGGCCATGTGATGAGAAACATGATTTCTTTAATGGATAGATCATCTGCTTCACAGGAAGAAGGCAGTAGAAAAGAGTTTGAGTTAACATTCTTTGAGTCTCTTCTACATGGCAAGACTTGGCTAGAAGCTGACACTCTCCATCAGACCTTGAAGGATGAATTAGAATCATTATGCCAGGGTGGTGAAGGGTTGGTATGCTACACAATGGAGCTTGAATGTAATACTAAATGTGGGTTTCATTTGGAAAGGTTTTAAGTAAGGTGGTGTTTTGGCTAATTCTGAATGTTTTACACTTCAAACTCATTGCCGTCCGGAAGGTGGGCCTGAAAGGATAAGACTGGGAGAGCCAGCCACAGCCCTGGGAGCAGTGTCAAGTGACTGGGTCAGAGGCGGCGAGGGCCTGCGACAGGAAGGGGTAGAAAGAGAGAAAAAGGAATAGCCAGCAATAAAGAAAAAAAGGAGCAAAGCTTGAATCGTTTCCAAGATTTAAGCATTTTTGACTGGAAGATGGCTCTAGTGGCATTAACTAGAAACTGGCTCTACAGGAAAACAGACAGATTTGGAACAGCAAAGAATTATTTCCATTTTGAATGTGGTACGTTCTTATGAGACTGCTAAGTGGACACATCCAGAAGATAATTCATTTTATGATTCTGAACCTTAGGAGAGAGATTAGGACTCGGAATATGGATTTAGAAGGTTATAGGCATCTAAGTGATACTTAAACCCATGAGAGTAAGTAATAGCCGCAAAAACGGGGGGGGGGGGGGGGTAGAGATTGACAAGCACGAGGTCAAGGGCACAAGTCCAGAGAACACTGACATTTAAGAGGTAGATACAAAAAATTCCACAAAGGAGTCTATAAAGCAGAAAGGTTGGGTAAGTATGAAAAGGATCCTGAGAGCATGATGACTTAGAGACAATAGACTATGTTTCCAGAAAGAGCACACCTAATTCAAGAGAGAGGCCCAGTCAGTCATGTGTTTATCAGACTTGATAAACACAGCATGGAGGTGGTTGTGTCTTTGGCAAGAGCAGTTTTATTGGGATGTAGAGATGGAAGCTTGTGTATTGTGGCCAGAAAAGAAATGGGAAGTGGAAACTATAACTGAAGTTCAGAAACAACCCCAACGGGAATGAGAAAGAGTAGGTCACAGGTAAGGAAGACATGGGATTGAAAGATCCTGCTTTCCTTTTGCTTTAGTTGTGGAAAAGGAAAAAAGTCTAAATTACAGGAAATCAAAGGAATTATTTATGGAGTAATATGCTGTAGCATCCTAGAGGGATGGGACCCAGGAGCAAGACTAGGCAAGGAGAAAAGTGTGGGGATAGTAAGCAGATGATAAAAGAGAACAAGAATTTGGCCTATTACATGTTTGGTGGTCTAAAGAATTCCATTTATTTCCATGAAGTAAGAGGGAAGGTGTCCCATAATGGGAATAGTTCTTGATTAAGAAATTTGAGGCAAGTGGTAAAGGTTGGCAACAGTCCCTGTGGGAGTAGGTTGAGCAATAACAAATAACAGTTGTGCAGCAGTGTTGAGAATCCACAAAGACCATGAACTTATAGTCACCACTCCACACATTTGTGAGTTTTTATTATCTAGTATCACTCAGGACCCTGGGAGAGTAACAGAGAGGAAGGACTAGGGTGTTTTTCCAGAGCTAGAGTTTTGCCCAAAGAATGAAACAGAAGATGGGGGCTAGGGAGTTGAAGGTGTTGGTAAGATAGTGATCCAGGTGATCAATGCGTGATCCAAGCTAGGCTCTTAGGCTAAAACAAGGCTTTGATACTGGAAGTATCAAAGGACTAGAGGTGGAAATAGAAAACAACCAAGCCTAAAGATAAGAGGTTGTGTCAGAAACACAAGGGTCTGTTAAGCTAGATCTCAAATGGAGAGAGTCAAGTGGGGGAGCACAGAATTAGTAATTTGAAAATAGAGAGACTAATGCATTCTAGAAAAAGAGAATCACTAATGCATTCTAGAAAAAGAGAATGTGTAAAGGCAGAGAGACACAGAGGGGAACAGCAAGAATTTCAAGGTAGCTGGAGCCCACAGTGCATAGAAAAAAAGTGGTGTCAAATCAAGGTGGAAACAAATGTTAGGCCAGATTGTGAAAAGCCTAAGAAGTTTGGGCATTCGTTCCTCTAAGAGGCCTGGAGCCAGTAGAAGTTCTCAAACAGGGCGTCCCATATGGCTACAGTTGAGCAGGAGCTCCTCCATGGGGCTGAACTCAAGCCAAGCTCTGCTTGCCAAGCGTTCACCCTGCTCTGTGGCTATTTCAGGAGAAAGATCTTTTCTGTAATATGCACACGCCTCCAGAGAAGCCCTCTTCCACATTATCCACCTAAGGACATTCCCTTGCTATTGGCTAACCGTGACTCTGAGTGGAGTGACAATCAGATGAACTTTTCAGGGCGACCTCTGTGGCCATGGTGTAGAAGATGACCTAAAATAAAGAGACACAGTAAGCAGGTATCAGTACAAGGACCTGACCAAAGGTAGAACCAAGAAGAAAGAAAAAGAGGCCAGATTGAAAAGCAAGCTCTAGAGTAGAATTACCACTGCTCATCTTATGGACATAGGGACAGTGGGCAAGGGAAAAATTGAAGATGACTTAGGTTCATTCTCCACTGTATTCCTCGACCTGCCCACAATTAGTATTTGTCAAATGAAGAAAAAAATAATAGAGCTGCAAGCAACAAAAAACATTTTGAGGAGAAAGATACTGTCTACTTGGATGGAGCCCTCTAATCGTAAGAAACAGTACCTTCAATCATCTCAAGCCTCCTAAATTTTGAGTGAGTTGTACAGCTCAGAACAATCACCTAGAAATTTACAGTTGCTCCGAGAAGCTTCTAAAAATCCCAGGGTTCATACTGGACAAATTAATTCAGAAACTTGGGGGCTAGTGCCCAGGCGTTCATATTTTTTAAGGTTTCTGAGGTGATTTTTTAATTTAATTTAATTTTATTTTTTAATTTTTATTTTATTTATTCATTTTAGAGAGGAGAGAGAGAGAGAGAAGAGAGAGAGACAGGGGGGAGGAGCTGGAAGCATCAACTCCCATATGTGCCTTGACCAGGCAAGCCCAGGGTTTCGAACAGGCGACCTCAGCATTTCCAGGTCGACGCTTTATCCACTGCGCCACCACAGGTCAGGCCTGAGATCTTTTTACCTAGTGACCAGTTCTTCAAAATTAATTCTAACATCTTGGCAAAAGATGAAAAAAAAATTAAAGATATCCATTCTGTTGCTTCATTGATTTTAAGAAACTGAATCATGGGGAAAATGCGGTATAAAATAGAGCCATTTTTAAAAATAATAGTCTAAGAAGGAAATAATGTACAGGCTTGGGAATGATTCTAAGACACACACACCCCACTTGCTGCTAAGGTTATATGTGTTTCGGGTATTGGAAAGACCAAATACTATAGAAAAAAAATGAAAGGAAAGATTTAAAAATAATTCAAGAGTCAGAATGAGGGTATTTTTGCACAGAGTAGAAAGGTTGTTCTCATTCTATCATTTTCAACTCAAAGTTGAGTTAAATTACTCAAGTAATTTAAGCCTCACCCTTCTTAACATGAAGGCAAGAAAGCATTGCTAACCTAAGAGTGGTCTGAGGATCCATCCTGCCCATGGCTATCTCTTACTGATGCACACAGATACGGATTTGAGAGTAAAGGTTTAGAAACTTTTCTAGTAGTTGAATAATCTCTGCTCAATCACATAACAAAACACTAAGGCTTCATTTTGTATATCTTTGTGTTTTTGTTTCATTTTTTAATAATTAATTTTTACTATATTTTATAAAAATATAAATCCACAGCAAGTTAGGATTTTTTTTTTCTGAAGTTGGAAACAGGGAGGCAGTCAGACAGACTCCCACATGCGCCTGACCGGGATCCACCAGCATGCCCACCAGGGGGCGATGCTCTGCCATCTGGGGTGTTGCTCTGTTGCAACCAGAGCCATTATAGAGCCTGAGGCAGAGGCCATAGAGCCATCCTCAGCGCCTGGGCCAAGGCCATAAAGCCATCCTCAGCACCTGGGCCAACTTTGCTCCAATGGAGCCTTGGCTGCTGGAGGGGAAGAGAGAGACAGAGAGGAAGGAGAGGGGGAAGGGTGGAGAAGCAGATGGGCACTTCTCCTGTGTGCCTTGGCCAGGAATCAAACCCGGGACTCCTGCATGCCAGGCCAACACTCTATTCCAAGTTAGGAATTTTTAAAACTTGGTCTTTCACCATGGATAGTTTGGGAAGCACTGAGCTAGAAGACCACTATTCCGTCTGAACATTGTTGCAAAAGGTACTGACAGAAGGAAAAAAATGAATGCAAACAAATTCAATTTTACCTAACCCACTTTGAATTTATATTTTAAAGGACTATTTCGTTTTACCTTAGATGGTCATTATTAAGTTGTTTTCTGCTCTAGGCTTATATATGCATTGCTAAAAACTCTTTAAAAGAAAATAGCCTGTGTTTGAAAACAGGTGATAAGGTTTTGGTTTAGTGGTACTAGCTCATTTTCTAAGAGGAACCCCAGTGTCAGGTAGCACAAAGAATTTATTAATTCCTATGGGAAAGGGAGATACTTTCTTCTTTAAGAAAATTAAGTCACTCTCTTCTGATTGGAAACAGCTAATCATAGGGACTCAAATTATTACTGTAGAGACACCCTTGTTTAAATATGAGGAAGCCTGGCCTGACCAGGCAGTGGTGCAGTGGATAGAGTGTCGGACTGGGATGTGGAGGACCCAGGTTCGAGACCTCGAGGTCGCCAGCTTGGGCGCAGGCTCATCTGGTTTGAGCAAAGCTCACCAGCTTGGACTCAAGGTTGCTGGCTTGAGCAAGGGGTTACTCGGTCTACTGAAGGCCCACAGTCAAGGCACATATGAAAAAGCAATCAATGAACAACTGAGGTGTCGCAATGAAAAACTGATGATTGATGCTTCTCATCTCTCTCATTCCTGTCTGTCTGTCCCTATCTATCCCTCTTTCTGACTCTCTCTCTCTGTCTCTGTAAAAATAAATAAATAATATAAAAAATTTTAAACTAAATAAATAAATAGATAGATAGATATGAGGAAGCCTGCACAGGGAGGTTAATTTTCCCAAGATCATGCAGCTAGTGAATGGAGAGGTCTGAATTCAAACCTGCGACACTATACCCTACCAATGCCTGCACTATTTTTGCTGCTCTATTTAAAAAGTGCTCCAGTGGGGACCCTGCAAGTGAATACTCATATAATATATAAGCTTCATATTCAGGTACCTGAAATCTGATAATAAATATTAAAATAATGTAGAGTGCTAGCAAGATCTGTGGTGGCACAGTGGATAGAGTGTAGACCTGGAATGCTGAGGTCGCCGGTTTGAAACCCTGGGCTTGCCGGGTCAAGACACATGCAACAAGCAAAAACAACTAACAACTAAAGTGAAGCAACTTTTTTTCTTGCTCCCCCACTCCTTCTCTCCTCTCCCTGTAAAATCAATAAATAAAATATTTTTTAATCTTATAAGAAAATAATAATGTGGAGTGCTATGAATCTCAGTGTATAAATGTCCTTGTTCTATTTAGACCTTTCTGCACATAGACAAGATCAATGTTTGTCCCAGTTGAGTTGCACATCACACAGAAATGTATCAGAGGAGAGGAAAGTCGGTGCTCTTCCCGCCAGCTGTCTTAATGCTGAGACTGGTCTGATCTGGTTACCAGTAAACATGCTCTGAAAGCAAACCACCTTGATCCTTTTTAGGACATAAGTGGAATATCAATTTTAAAAAGTGAATTGAGAAATATCAAGTCTTTGCAGAGATTACAGAATCTCTGATAGGAATATAGAAATTGTATTGATTGATTTAATCCATGTCTCTTCGGGGAACTAAACAACTTTACTAATTCAAATAAACTTCCGCACAAAAAAATCAAAAATTCTAGTCAGTTGTATGGCTCACTTATCTGAAAAACGCCAGAAAAAAACCAGATTTTTAAAATGTGGACAATAGAAAATTTTTTTAATCTGCATTTTTGGCATTATTTAGTTTATTTATTATATTGCCATATAAATATGGCATTATTTTAGTTTGAGAATATGGCATTAAACTCAGCTATATTATTGTCCACCAACATTAAAATTAATAATTCTGCTTTTTTACCACACTCTAAAACATTTAACAAAATACTTTATTTTTTGTGTACATACTAGTGACTTTTCAAAAATTTTTATGAGAGTTCATTTGACCCAAACCTGAGGACAATTGCTGGGCAGCAAGAGCTAAAATGCTCCCACTAGTAACTTTTTTTTGAGGGGGAGGAATTTTTTTTTATTAATTATAATGGGTGACATTAATTAATTAGGGTACATAGATTCAGAGAAAACATCTCCAGGTTATTTTGACATTTGATTATGCTGTATACCCATCACCCAAAGTCAAATTGTCTTCCGTCACCTTCTATCTGGTTTTCTTTGTGCCCTCACCTCCCCCAACCCTCTCCCTCTCTTCCCTTTCCCTCCCTCCGGTAACCACCACACTCTTGTCTATGTCCATGAGTCTCATTTTTGTGTCCCACCTATGTATGGAATCATACAGTTCTTAGTTTTTTCTGATTTACTTATTTCACTCAGTATAATGTTATCAAGGTCCATCCATTTTGTTGTTGTAAATGATCCTATGTCATCATTTCTTATGTCTAAGTAGTATTCCATAGTATATATGTACCATATCTTCTTTATCCAATCATCTATTGAAGGGTTTTTTGGTTGTTTCCATGTCTTGGCCACTGTGAACAATGCTGCAATGAACATGGGGCTGCATGTGTCTTTACGTACCAGTGTTTTTGAGTTTTTTGGGGTATATACCCAGTAGAGGGATTGCTGGGTCATATGGTAGTTCTATTCTTAATTTTTTGAGGAACCACCATACTTTCTTCCATAATGGTTGTACTACTTTACATTCCCACCAACAGTGAATGAAGGTTCCTTTTTTCCACAGCTTCTCCAACACTTGTTATTACCTGTCTTGTTGATAATAGCTAATCTAACAGATGTGAGGTGGTATCTCATTATAGTTTTGATTTGCATTTTTTAATAGCTAATGAAGATGAGCATCTTTTCATATATCTGTATGATAAACCATCAGCTAACATCATATTAAATGGCATAAAACTGAGGACTTTTTCTCTAAAATCAGGAACAAGACAAGGTTGTCCACTCTCTCCACTCTTATTCAACGTAGTGCTGAAAGTTCTAGCCAGAGCAATCAGACAAGAGAAAGAAATAAAAGGCATCCATATTGGGAAAGAAGAAGTAAAGGTTTCACTTTTTGCAGATGATATGATCCTAGACATTGAAAATCCCAAAGACTCCACAAAAAGACTATTAGAAACAATAAACCAATACAGTAAGGTCGCAGGATACAAAATTAATATACAAAAGTCTATTGCTTTCTTATATGCCAACAATGAAACATCAGAAAATGAACTCCAAAAACTAGTAACTTTTTAAAGACAGAAAGTGAATGATTCCTCAATTCTTAGCCTCATTGATTAAAAGTTATTATTTGATAAAGAAACCAACCTATTGATACTGAAACCAGCTGGTTAGGTGCAATGGATATGGCCATTTCAATTACAGTAAATATCCAGGTGTTTTTTTTTAAGCTCATCGGTGAAATGGCTGAAGGTGGTCAAAGATATAAACTTCCAGTTATAAAATAAGTCAGTCCTGATGTACAGCATAGTGACTCTCATTAACAGTACTGTGGTGTGGCCCTGGCTGTTGGCTCAGTGAATAGGGCATTGGCCTAGCATGCGGACATCCCAGTTCGATTTCCAGTCAGGGCACACGTGAGAAGCAACCATCTGCTTCTCTTCCCCTCCCTCTCCCCCTTCTTTTCCTCTTCCTCTCTCACAGCCAGTGGCTTGGTTGGTGCGAGCATCGGCCTCAGGTGCTGAGGATAACTCAGCTGATTCAAGTGAGCATAAGCATCGGCCCCAGTGAGTTGCTGGGAGGATCTCAATCAGGACACAGGAGTCTGTCTTTCTGTCTTCTCTCCTCTCATTTAAAAATAAATAAATAAATAAATAAATAAATAAATAAACAAATAAATAATAAGTTGTGTATTTGAAAGTTGCTGTGATAGTAAATCTTAAAAGGTCTCATCACGCCCTGGCCGGTTGGCTCAGCGGTAGAGCGTCGGCCTAGCGTGCGGAGGACCTGGGTTCGATTCCCGGCCAGGGCACACAGGAGAAGCGCCCATTTGCTTCTCCACCCTTCCGCCGCGCTTTCCTCTCTGTCTCTCTCTTCCCCTCCCACAGCCAAGGCTCCATTGGAGCAAAGATGGCCCAGGCGCTGGGGATGGCTCTGTGGCCTCTGCCTCAGGCGCTAGAGTGGCTCTGGTCGCAACATGGCGACGCCCAGGATGGGCAGAGCATCGCCCCCTGGTGGGCAGAGCGCCCCCCCATGGTGGGCGTGCCGGGTGGATCCCGGTTGGGCGCATGCGGGAGTCTGTCTGACTGTCTCTCCCTGTTTCCAGCTTCAGAAAAATGAAAATAAATAAATAAATAAATAAAAGGTCTCATCACAAGAAAAATTTTATAAATATGTGTGATGATAGATGCTAGCAAAATACTGTGGTAATTATTTCACAATATATACATATATCAAATTATGTTGTATACTTAATACAATGTTATATGCCAATTAAATCAATTTTAAAAAAGAACAACTATGAAGCTCATTGTGTTATCTCAAGATAAATTTTAAGTATGTAGATCTGGTCTGAGATTATAATGACATTAGTCTGAATCTTCGGGTTTGAGCAACGATTCTTTTTCTAAGTCAACCTTCAGCTGACTGTTATACAAAGTCTTACTGCGTCTTGATTAGAATCTGTCTAGCAGTCAATCTTGGGGACACAGAGACACAGATGGCATATACCAGTGATGCTGTAGGATTATGTATGACACAGTTAAAAAAAAACGGAAAAGTAAAAACAGAATAAAATCTAATTACATGGAGTTTCGCTTAAAACAAAAATTGATTGAGTTCTGCCCAAAGTGGCTGTTGTTTCCTGTGCCAGGAACTACTGTGCAGGCCCAGCAGGAAGTGTGCTACAGAGCGGGATCACATTACACCCTTGTTTTATGGTTCATTTCACTTATTTAATGCAATCTGAGAACCTGCAAAAGGAACATGTTAGAAGGAGGGAATAGGCTTTTTGTTTTGTTTTGTTTTGTTTTTTTAAATTTCTTTGAATCAAAACATTTGTTCTTACAAGGTGCTTATAGTCCCAGAGAAACAGGACTGCCAGGGTTGCATGGTGAAGGCATTTTTCTTTGTCACAAAATTTAAAGCAAGAAAGACACAAAGTTGAGTTATGTCTAGCATTGAGTTATGTCTTTTCTTTGCCGTCCTATTCACATAATTTTGAACATGAAGAATTACAGCCATACCCATGAATGGTCTAAATCATTTTGAATCCATGTAAGCTCCTCCTAGGGTCTCTAACTTGGCAGAGAGCCCATGGTGGAAGGGGGGTGGGGGATAACAATATGTTTAAGATGCAAAATAGCGATTCATTTGTCAAGCAAAATAATGAGTTCATTTGGCTCTACTGCTTGAAAATGTGTGAATTGAACAGCTGGATTTCCTTGTGGTGGCATACGCCACTCCTCACACGCTGTCTGTTTTCCTCTCCAGAGACCTCAGTATGAACAACATCAGTCAGCTGCCCCCGAGTCCTCTGCACAGTCTCCGCTTCCTAGAGGAGCTGTAAGTATGCCTGCAGTCATGATGCGTCCAGTCAACGCTGGACACATTCTTGTGTTTGTCTCTCATACTTACTGTGGGAACCAGATAAAACAAGGAAGAAAAGCTGTCAGCACCAACAATTTTGGCACATGAGGAAGCACTTAGCTGGGGGGTGGGCAGGAAGAATTGCTTATGATTCTGGAAATCAACTTATGAAAGAGTTTACCATAAGGCTAAACAGCACTCGAAGGTGAGACTAAGCCAAACAAATTAAAATTTTAAAACAAAGACTGTCTAGAAGAGCTGGATGGCTCTTCGGAAATAGTTAAACAGCAGGATATTAAGAGTTTGAATACTGGTTCATGTTTATTAAAATAGTAAGTAAAGCTATAATCAAAACCAAAACTGCTGCTCGGTTCGGCTTGTGATGGGGAGTCCACATTTCATAGCACCAAAGCTTGTGTCCTGATCACTTTTAATTACTATTTTCCTACATTTAAATTTTGCTTCCCTCAAAGCTTTAACAGAAAAACATGAGATCCACAGAGAACATCAAACTGGGCTCTCTCAAACTCACTGTGAAAAAAATAAAATAAAATAAAAAGGAGGAAGCTAAATTGGTTAATGATACACAGAGGAATCTTGATTAGGTCTAGTAATCAGTTTCTAGAAGATGAAAAAGAACTGTTTAAACCAAAAATCTGCATTTAAAAATTCATTTGATCCCTTGAACCTTTGGAGTGATGGGGACTAAGGAAGTGATGTACCATGCATGGTAGTCTTCATGAAGAAAGTTTGGCACCATCAGTTGAATAAATCCTCTGACTTTTGATTAAAGGAATTGTTTAGGCAATAATCTCTTTTAAAAATACTTTTTTTTACATAAATCCTAAAGTCACAGTCCAATTTGGGAAGTAATTTAAATTGTTGATGCAGCACCGTGGGAGGTGGAAAAAACGCTCCATCACAACCAAATTGCACTACATCGGGGTTTTTTTCCCCAAGAGGGTAATATTCTTAAATTTCTCCCCTTTAGTTTACTTATATTTATTCTGATAGTATTATATTTTTTTAAAATGCTATTGTTTTCATACTCAAATCTGCTAACTATGCCCAGACTGTTATGCAGGCTTTTGCTGAGGAAGGTTCAGCAAGTTTTAATCATTCAGTGAATGAATTTTCACTCTGGGTTGTCTGTGAGCCTCATTTTTCTTCCCTTTTTTCTCTGGCCATTCTCGCATCTAGAATTTAACCTTCATCAGGGTTGGGATCATGTCTGTCTTCATCACAGCTGGTATGCAATAAATAATAAATTTTTGGAATGAAAGAACAAACTAATAAGGAAGCAAAAACATGTAAAAGAAGCTTCTTTAACAAGTTAGCTGCCTTAGAAAATGTAACAGATTTAGTTGACATTAGCCAATGTTTTTTAAATATTAATTTTAGTAAATTTCAGACATCAGGGTTATTTTCTTATTTCTTATTGAAGGTTATCCTTCTCATCGCCCCGCCCCCCATAATTAGCACACAATGTTTAGTCCTCTTTGTCCCCATATTTTTGAGGCATGCATTTCCTATCCTCTTCTCTTTCATTTCCTTATAATATGTAATAACAAAAGGACACCTCAACTTCCTACCACAAACTGAATCAATAAATAATTCACTTCCCCAAGGACTTAACTTGATAGAGTTCTTCCCTCAGTGACTCAACTTACTCAAAATAACTTCTCTTTCTTCATAAGGTGAATGTTAATTCTGTTCCAAGGCCAATTTTTCAAAAGGTAATTGAGAAAAACCGGGGGGGGGGGGGGGGGATGAGGGAAGGAACTACCATTTGAAAATGCTGGTTTTATCTGAATTGTCATTTATATCTCTGGAAACTCCATTATGTATCTTGACCATGGAATCATAGAATTTTAGAAATAGAGGACACCTTTTAAAGACTGTTCATTCCATTTTCTCATTCTGTTATTGGATTTCTCTGCTGATGTAGCCAACTAGCTAAATTTAAAAGTAAGACCACTTTCCATATATAATTCTGTGTTGCATCTAACTGACATTTTCAAGACGTCGTTATTTTTTTAGTGGCAAAAGGGGATAGTATTTACAGAACCTGGAAAAATGATTAACTCTGCTTGGTTTATTCCTTTATTCCCAAGGCTAAATTTATGGGTTGCCTTTGTTATGTTGCTAATTGTTTCTATTAGACTTAGCTATGTTTAAGTTTATGTTCTCACCTAGAATTCAAAATCTTCAAAATAATATTACAATAACAATAACTTAGACTGTGCAAAATATTTTACCCATATCATCCCACTTAATCTTCTTAACAACCCCATAAAGTTATATAGTATTATTATTTCCAGTTCACATATTTTTAAAAAAATACTGAAATACAGAAAAAAGAGGAAATTACCCAAGAAATGGAGTCAGAACATATTAGAGCTAAGATTTAAAACCACATTCAAAGCCAGGCTCAGAAAGTAGAAAGAAGGTCAGGAATTGTGTGCTTTTCTTTTCCTCGACAGCATCTAGCACAGTGATTTATGCAATGAAACACTTTAAAACATGGTTTAGACCCTGGCCGGTTGGCTCAGTGCTAGAGCATCAACCCGGTTTGTGGAAGCCCCGGGTTCGATTCTTGTCAGAGCACACAGGAGAAGCACCCATCTGCTTCTCCACCCTTCCCCCTCTCCTTTCTCTCTGTCTCTCTCTTCCCCTCCCACAGCCAAGGCTCCATTGGAGCAAAGTTGGCCAGGGCGCTGAGAATGTCTCCATGGTCTCCGCCTCCGGTGCTAGAATGGCTCCAGTTGCAATGGAGCAATGCCCCAGATGGGCAGAGCATCGCCCCCTGGTGGGCATGCCAGGTGGATCCTAGTCAGGCACATGCAGGAGTCTGTCTCTCTGCCTCCTCACTTCTCACTTCAAAAAATACAATAAATAAATAAAACATGGTTTATACTGAGTTTCATAATGATAGTAGTGTGTATGTATGTGTTTGTGTATGTGTATATGTGGGGTAATTAAAAAGAGGGAGTCAAACTGCTGGTCTACCTAGCAGGTAGCGATTGGATAACCAGGTTATTCATTCACTAGTATCATATATTGACTATGAGGAAAGTATCATCAGAATTTTCAGGTGTAGAATTTCACCAATTTAGTATTGTTCAACAGGTGCCAAACCTTAATTACTGTTTTTACATATACATGCATATAATTAAGCAGAATGTTTCATATAGTATTCTACCTGAACTGATAAATGACCAACCATACAGCTAGATATACATATTTAGATATCTGCCATTTTGTGTGTGTGTGTGTGTGTGTCTTTTGTTATGACAATTAAGGCATTGTTTTGAAAGTACTCTTTCATTCAGCTTATTCAGTACATCTCTATGTTTTATATCTTTATCCATTAGAAAACTGCTACTGACATTGTCAATAATTAGTAAAACTCCCACCCCGAAACTCAATTTTTAAAAATCACTGTTAATAAATTCAAGTTACTAGGTCTTCACCTGAGTGCTAATTACTCAATAGTATATCATTTCCCTAGTTTAATTCATGTAACATGTTTTAAAGCCTGTAGACAGCCACGGTTTGTTCCTCATCCACCGCTGGAGCTTAGCAACAGTGCCATAGTTTAAAATCCTCTAAGAATCAACGAAGCCCTAGAGGTACTCCTTGCTTTAATGTTTACAAATATACAGTGTAACCCTGGAGAAAGTGACTATCTGGAGCAAATATCTAAAAAGAATAAAAGTCCTCACAGTTCATTGTCTCCTTTTCCCTCTCCTGACATTCTGGAGCGCTTACTGCCTGTGCAACATGTTTTGGCACATTCAGGTCTCGTTTGTTATTGATTTTTTATAAGTCTACAAGGTGACCAGATATGCACAGGTCAAATGTCCTGCTGGTGCAATGTGATAGCACAGGAGGAGAGTTTTTTTCTTTCACAGAAAAAAAAAAAAGCCACATCTGATCTGTGGGGAGGCAGAAACACAGGACTCCTGTCCTGTCTTGACTCTGCCACTTACTAGCTAATCATCCACTTGACCTCCCTGTGCCTCAAGGAATAATGGTGAGAGCTGCCCTGTGTGTGTTTTAAGGTGTTTCTGAAGATCAAAGGAAGTGATGATGGAAGAACTCTGGTAAACTAATTTGCATATTGACTTGTATCAGTAAAATAAAAACACTTTCAAGAATCTTGCAAGACCCTGGCCGAGTAGTTCAGTTAGTCGTAGTGTTGTCCCGATACACCAACGCTGTAGATTCCAGTCAGGGCACATACAAGAATCAACCAATAAATGCAGAAATAGGTGGAACAACAAATCAATATTTCTCTCTCTAAGATCAATCAAATAAAAAACACAAATTAAAAAAAAAGAAGCTGTAACTTCCTTTTCTTCTATTTCATGAGCTTGATTTTGCAGTAACCACAGGTATCCAGACTGGTGAAGGAAAAGCTATTTCCAACTATGAGCTTTAATAGATACAGACCAGTGGTTCTCAACCTTTCTAATGCCGTGACTCCGCAATACAGTTCCTCATGTTGCAGTGACCCCAAACCAAAAAATAATTTTGGTGGCTACTTCATAACTGTGATTTTGCTACAGTTATGATTTGGGATGTAAATACCTGATATGCATTATGTATTTTCCGATGGCTTTAGGCGACCCTGCCGGGGTCGCGACCCACAGGTTGAGAACCGCTGATATAGACAACCACTACAGATAATTCTTTACCAAATTTTAACATCCTGAGCAATGATTGCATTTCTCTCCAACAGTATCTCCCCCAGGCCTACTCAGGTGTACTAAGGACCTTATGTTAATGTTTGCTATGGGACACATAAAAGATCCTACACTTAGTCTATCAGAGTATGGTTCAGATGTTAGGAGCTAATTGTGGCTGATGCCAACATCTACCAGTTCTATTAAACTTAGGTTGATAGTCTGATTAAACCAGAGGCAAAATGAATCGCTATCATTTTAAACAGTCTCAGTTCTTTATTTTCAAAGTAGTATTTTAGAATATTCCCAGGTTCTAAAGCTATTGGAATCAAGTACTTAATTTAGAAAAGAAACATAAGAAGCTCTAGGGAAGTCTGTTTCTGAGTTACTATTGTTCCCTGGCCCCGTTTGCTCATATTATGGTTGGCCTTGAAGAATCTTTATATAAATAGTAGGTATCGCTTATTGCAGATGAGATTTTAATGAGAGATACCACCAAAGTTCCCAAAAGCACAAACTATGCTTGTTACTTCTACTTCCTCATCCTGTTGCTGAAACTGGTGAGAGCTGTCCTGCCTGTCATCCCAGATATTTTTTTCTGAACATCAAATGAAATGATGATGAAAGAACTTTGGTAAACCATAATTTACATATTGGATTGTGTTGGTAAAATAAAAACACCTTCATGCCCATGAATGATCTTCCTGCCCCTTGGCTTCCACAGTGCTTAATCTCTTGTCTTTACCGACCTGACAACTGATGAAAAATGCTGCTTCTTTGAAACTATTTTTCTCTAATATTATTTCATGGAAGTCATTTTGCTTCTCTTCCAAATGTCCATCGATACAGGATATGGGCATTTAGATATCTGTCCTTGTGTGTATAGCTGTGTGTATATTTATGTGTGTGTATGTATATATGTATATTTATGTATTTAAATACATGTGTGTACAGTATACACATATATGTGTGAGCATGAATATATGTGTATATGTGTGTGTGTGTATATTTTGTTATGATAATTAGGACACTATTCTGAAAGTGCCTACCTCTCTGTCTCCTGTTCTTTTCCCCTTTAGCATCCCTTTCACCTCTACTCCCAAGTCCTGGCATTCCTCAAATTTCTGCACTTAGTTTTATTTAATCCTTTCCCGGTACTTTTTTTTTTTTTTCTAAAACGGGGGCAGAACGGGAGCTTGCTTTCTTGGTTCCTGAGATTAACACTAGAGAAGAGAGCAGAGAGGAGAACCAAGAGAGGCCACGTGGAGGAGGCCAGAAGAAGCAGCCAAGATGGTGGAGTGCTGAGTGAGAAGCCAGTCTGTGCAGAGTTTGTGCTGGGAGAAGGAAGGAGATGGGGAACAGAGGTGAATAAGTCTGGTGAGCTAAAAACCTTCGATTCTAGGAAACTCGAACAAGTCAGCAGCCTTCTGAGCACTGAATGAGTGGGTTCTGGAGCCCAGTGTGTGTTGTACTTGCCCGCCGGGTGCAAGCTTGGATTAAAGACGATGACCCACCATTTCCTGGCTCCATTGCCTCCCCACCAACTGTCCAAATCCAACGCGAACCTGCATGGGCCAGGCGGCTGTGATGGTAGCCCTGGCTACTGGCTATACAGATAGGAAATTAAATGCCAGATATTTCCATCTTTCTTGAGTACGGCACATTCAACAAGTTTAGAATGGAAAGAGTATGGCTGGGACAGGGAGTTCCATTAAAGTCATCAAATTACACTGACAGCCACTGCTTAAGAGGAGTTCCTGGGACATGGTTAATACTGAGCAAAGGTTAACTGTTTCGAGGGCAGGCAAAAGGTCCTTTTCTTTTAAATGGACAGAATTTAGCATAATGATTCATTCAATGCCTGTCACTTCATATACTCAAAAGTAATTGTAGAATTTAATTCCATGATAGCAGATAAATTATCAGAATTTTCCGGAAGCTATTTCTATGGATTTTTTTCAACTGTATATTTGTAAAGCCAGTAGCCACAGCCACCATCACAGCAGCCTGGCCCATGCAGGTTCGCATTGGATTTGGACAGCCGGCAAAGAAACAACGGAGCCAAAAACTGATGGGCCATCATCCCCAGTCCTAGCTTGCACCTGGCGGGCAAGTAAAAAACACACACTGGGCTCCAAAACCGACCCACATTCAGTGCTCACAAAGCTACTGACCCATCCGAGTTTCCCAGAATCAAAGGTTTCTAGCTCACCAGACCTATTCACCTCTGTTCCCCATCTCCCTCCTTCTCCCTGCACAAACTCCGCACAAACTGGCTTCTCGCCCAGCACTCCACCATCTTGGCTGCTTTTCCCGGCCTCCTTCACGTGGCCCCTCTCTGCTCTCCTCTCTGCTCTCTCCTCCAACATTAATCTCAGGAACCAAGAGCCCAGTACTTTTCAATTAACTCATCAACATGTATTTATTGAGCCTCTGGGAACATAAGAGTGAATAGGACTTGCTGCGGTTAGTTGGTTCATTCATTTATTCAATCATTCATTCAAGAAATGCCCTTCTGGGGGAGCTTACAGTCTAGTGGGGAAGACAGATAAAAAACAAGGAAGCATGCGTACATGATGTTTGTGACCAGAGTGAGGAAAAACAGAAGCATGGTTAGGTAGAGAATAATTAAGAAGGGATGGCAGGCGGTAAAGGCTCTCTAAGAAGGTGACATCTAAACTGAGATTAGGGGGGTGAGGAGGAGTTAGTGGTCCTCAGAGCTGGGGTGGAGTGCTTCTGGCAGGGGGGGTAATGTGAGCTGAGTCCCTGAGATTGGGAAGAATATGACATGTTTGTGGACCTGAAAGAAGATCAGAGTGGCTGGAGCAGGATGAGATTGGAGAAGACCAGATCAAGCAGAACCAATAGACAATGTATAGAATTCAAATAAGAGGAGTTGGAAGCTATAGAAGGGATAGATGCAGCTTATTAACACAGTAGGATTTATGATTTTAAAAAATGTCTCTGATTTCTGTATGTAAAATATATTAGGGAACTGTGGAAGCAGAGAGACCCAGCTAGAAGACAACTGTAGTTGTCTGGGCAGGAAACCCAAAATTTAAACTATCTCTGCTATATAGATGACCCCCAAATCGATATTTCTTGTTCAGATCTTTTTGTCTTTGCTAGACAGGCCAGTGATCCCCAAAGTGTGGTCCTGGACCAGCAGCCTTGTCAGAAATGCAATTTTTGTGCCCCACCCCAACCTAGTGAATCAGAAACTCAGGATTGGACCCGGGAAATTGTTTTTAAAAAAGATCTCCAAGTGATTTTGATGCATGATAAAGTTGAAGAACTACTACTTTAGGACAGTGGTTGTTGAATTATAAGTGATTCTGAGAATTAGCAGGAGTGCTTGTTAAACCACAAATCGCTGGGCCCCACCAGAGTTTTCCAGCAGGTTGGGGATGGGAAGGGAGGATGTCAAGAATTTGCATTTATATCAGACCCTGGCCGGTTTGCTCAGTGGTAGAGCATCAGCCTGGCGTGCAGGAGTCCTGAGTTCGATTCCTGGCCAGGGCACACAGGAGAAGCACCCATCTGCTTCTGCACCCCTCCTCCTCTCCTTCCTCTCTGTCTCTCTCTTCCCCTCCCGCAGCCAAAGCTCCACTGGAGCAAAGTTGGCCCCGGGCACTGAGGATGGCTCCATGGCCTCTGCCTCAGGCGCTAGAACAGCTCTGGAAACAACAGAGCAATGCCCCAGATGGGCAGAGCATCGCCCCCTGGTGGGCATGCCGGGTGGATCCACGTTGGGCGCATGCGGGAGTCTGTCTGACTGCCTCCCCGTTTCCAGCTTCAGAAAAAAAATAATAATAAAATAAAATTAAAAAAAAAGAATTTGCATTTATAGCAAATTCTCAGGTGATGCCAATACTGCTGGCTTAGGGACCACACTTTGAGAATCATCAGCCACCTAACTGACACCTCCACCTTCTCCACCAATACTTTAAAAGTTGACAGCCTAGAACCAATTCATCGGTGCTCCCTCTCAAAGGCTTTTTCTCCTTCCTTTCCTGCTCACCATCAGCATTCTGACTATCCAAACTTGTGATTACTGTGTCTGTCACTCCTTTTTGCGTCTGTCATTCTTTCTCTCCCACTCTCTATATCAGCCAATTTCCAAGTCCCAAAGCTCATCATTCCACATTGTTTTTCCATTTGCTTATTTTATCACCACCTTGTTCAGGCTCTTATTGTCTCTTCTGGATAACTGTTAAAATCTATTAACTATTCACCTCTCCTAATTCTCGCAACAGTTAATGAATGATTCATTGTCTCTGGGGATGGAGACCACGAAGGTCTTTAAGTTAATTCATCAATATTAGGCTGTATGAGAACTATTTCACAGTTTCCCCTCTTGAATGGGCATTAGAATCACATGGAGGATTGTTTAAACTACTAATTACCAGGACTTATTCCCAGAGATTCTGATTTAATGAGTTTCAGTGGGAACCCAGACATCATTTTTTTAAAGTCTGTGAGGTAGAGGGGCTGAGACCCACTGGGATATATGGAAGCATCACAGCAGAGGAACTCATCAATTGATTGAATAGAGGCGCTGAAAGGGAGCTCCAAAGGCGAGAGATGACTCCGAGGAAGGTTTTGAGATTAAGTGCCAGGAGACCAATGAGGCACAGTCAATAGAAACAGGAAATTCAAGGCCAACAAGTGGTATTTTGAAGGCAAGAGGATGTCTAGTTCTGGATATACTAAGTGTTAGGTGCCAGCAGGACATCCAACTGCAAATGTCAATGACACAGAATGTGAGTCTGGAGCACGATCAGCTTGTTCTGAAGACAGTGATGGAGAATCATTTACAAAGAGGTGATTGTGGAAGGTGCCAGGGTAGCTGAGGCCCTTCAGGGAGGGTATGGGCTCTGAGTTTCCCAGTGTGTTCTCCTCCCATATTAAAATCACCTGGGCTGCTGATTCCCAGATCTTTCCACCAAGAAACTGACTCTCTAAATCTGGGGTGGGGCCTGGGGCTCTGAATTTTGAGTGGTTCCTAAGGCAATGGCAATATACACTAAAGTTTAAGCACAACAGGATAGAGGGGAGAAAAGACATGTGAGGACAAAGACTTGAAAATCATTTATCGTTGGGGGATGAGAATCCAAAAAGGTGCGAGCCCTGGCCGGATAGCTTGATTGGTTAAAACATCGTCCCAGAGCACAGAGGCTGCTGGTTCAATCCCCAGTCAGGGCACATATAGGAACAAATCAATGTTCCTGTCTCTCTCTCTTGCTCTCTCCTTCCCTCTCCCTGAAATCAATAAAATAAACATTTAAAAAGGAAGGAGGGCTAGCAAGACAAAAAAAAGACAACCAGTCAGTAGTGAGAGCCGGAAGATTATTCAGGATCTGGAAGCCAAAGGGAGGACTATGAAGAGGAAGCAGTGAGAAACAGTGTTCTATGGATAATAAATGATGCAACCATTTGTGTCCTTGTGTTATTCCTGTTTTAGACCAACCTAAGCTCCAGACCAAGCTAACTTTTAACCAAAAGTATGATTAAAAACCCAAAGTTTAGAACCAAAATGCTATGTTGAATTAAATTCTCATGTGTAAACTTTTCTATGTAAGCTTGAGCAAATAACCTGACCTTTTTTAGGCTCACTTCCCCATCTGTAAAAGGGAAATAAACATGTCACGTGTTTAATATTATTACAATAATTAAAGTACTTAACATTATACCTAAGACTTATGAATTGTTTAATAAAAGGTAGATACTGTTTGTATGCCCAGAAGTGCTGTGCATGGTACATTGAAAGTGCTCACAGAAAGTGAAGAACTGAAATTCAATAAGCAATGATGGAGTATTCTTCAGCTGTTTCTGATCTAGTTAAGTAATGGCCTGGCAGCCAGACCTGAAGCAGCTATAGCATGGTGGCCAACTGTCTTTGGAAACAGGAGCAAATAGTCCATCAATAAATACTGAGTCCCTGGCCAGTTGGCTCAGTGGATAGAGCGTAGGCCCAGCATGTGGACATTCAGGGTTCAATCCTTGGTCAGGGCACACATGAGAAGCAACCATCTGCTTCTCTTCCCCTCCTTCTCCCCCTTCTTTCTCTCTTCCCCTCCTGTAGCCAGTGGTTTGGTTGGTCCCAGCATTGGCCTCAGGTGCTGAGGATAGCTTGGTTGATTTGAGCATCAGCATCAGCCCCAGACAGGGGTTGTTGGGTGAATCCCAGTCAGAACACATGTGGGAGTTTGTCTATCTCCCCTCCTCTCACTTTAAATAAGTAAGTAAGTAAATAAATAAATATTGATTCAGCTTCTTGCTCTGGACAGGCAGTAAGATTCTTGACCTTAGGATGCTCTAATCAAATCAGGTAGACTCCTTGCAAAAGAGTATAAAATTAGTCTTTATAGACACGGTTATATAGAATATATTCTACAGGAAAGTTGACTGTGGACAGAGATAATTAAGGAAGACTTCAGAAAGGAGCTGAAAATTGAACTTCATTAGTCTGTGGTGAAAAATACCAGAAGGCCATACACCCACAAAAGGGCCCCTGTTGGCCTAAAGAGTTCATTTATTCAGTCCAGTGGTCTTAGCCCTTGAATCTTTTTTTTTTCTTTCTTCTTTTTCCAAGTGAGAGGAGGGGAGATAGGGAGACAGACTCCCGCATGCACCCCCACCAGGATTCACCTGGCAACCCCCATCTGGGGCTGATGCTCTGCCCATCTGGGGCCTCTGGAACTGAGCTATATTTAGTGCCTGAGGTGGAGGCTCCATGGAGCCATCCTCATCCCTGGGACCGATGCCCTGGAACCAATGGAGCCATGGCGTGGGGACAGGGAGAGAGGGAAGGGAGGGGTGGAGAAGCAGATCGTCGCTTCTCCTGTGTGCCCTGACTGGGAATCAAACAAGGACATCCATATACTGAGGCAACACTCTGTCACTGCATCAACCAGCCAGGGCCTGAATCTTGAAATCTGAATTACTTGTTATCCTATCTCAGAGTGAAGACAGCTCATAAATACACGGTGTAATAAAGATGTTTTCCCTGCTCCCGCTCGTCGGGCAGTGGCCTGAGCAGAGCCAGCAGACCAATCCTGGTGAGAACCACTGGGAAGGGGCTGGTGGCAGGGCGAACAAGGCTGTGCACTGAGCAGCCTTTTCCCAAGTCCATGTGTCTAGCGGGTGGGTCTGCTGCTCTTTCCTTGCAGCCACTGTCCCCAAAGCAGAGTATGAACTGTGGTGGCCACTATCATGGCAGAAGAGGCATTTAGAAAGTTTCCCTCCCTCTTTGACTGAGTATTAGTTGAAAAAGAGTGCTGCGGAAGCTGTAGACAAAGGAGGCATTATGCTTCCAGAAAAATCTCAAGGAAAAGTATTGCAAGCAACAGTAGTAGCTGTTGGGTCTGGCTCCAAAGGAGAGGGTGGAAAGATTCAACCAGTTAGCGTGAAAGTTGGAGATAAAGTTCTTCCAGAATAAGAAGGCAGCAAAGTAGTTCGAGATGACAAGAGATTATTTCTTATTTAGAGATGGTGACAGTCTTGGAAAGTATGTAAACTAAAGTAAGTCACCATTGAAATGGCATCATGTGAAACTGCTCATTCCACTGAAGTTCTGAAATCTTTCATCATGTAAATAATTTCTGTATCTTTTATAATAAAATAATGATATCCAAAGAAAAAATGGCAAGTAAGATTTTTGGCTGGATTTGACTAATTAAATATGCTTAACTCATTGGGAGGCAGGGAGGGGAGATATTACAGTTTTTGAAAATTGCAATTTCTTGAGGCATATTAGGATGCCCTTTTTCTTCAGTGGGTAGAAAAACAGTTGACAGAATGTCATAATCTTTGTATCAAAGGCTGCTGAGTAGGCTTCTGCAAACCTTAGAAGATGAACTCCAGAGGGTTCAACTTTAAGTGTCTGGGCCCTACCTGCTAGCATAGCCCACAGGTGGGCTTGATCAACCACAGCAATGACTTACTGCCTGCAGAGGCAAGATTAGTAGATTACAGCTGACAGATGAGTTTCATCCTATTTGTGTCTAGCTCTTTGATGACTCAGACAGATGCTGGCCTCTGTATGGATAAACCCAAAGCCAAACCTGTAAATGTAGTGGCCCCCAAAACAATAAAAGCACTTAATCAGTTGGGTAGAATCATAAACAGTCTCTCTTCATTGACTATTATATTTGGTTTGACTTTTTTTTATTGCGTTCTCATTTGAAAGTTCCTAATTACAATACTATTGTGGGTTTTGCTAACTTTATTTTAGATGAATTTTTTTTCAAATAGGAATATTTTGACACCAGAAGAGAATAAGCAACTTCAGAAATTATATGTTTAAGTGGCAGTTTACAATTATTAGGTGAATTATGACACAGAAGAGTGAAAGGAAATTGAAAAATAGTAACTGAGCCACTGAAATTAATATTGGAAAATCACAGAGAAGGAAAATAGTACCACAAAACTGGAATTAAACAAGGGTCATCCAGATCTTCAGAATGTGAAGAAAGGGAAAACTACTACCATCAAATCTGATATTATCCCTCTAGGTCTCATGTACTTTGGAAAAGTTGGAAAATAAAGCAGTAATTTCTAGGAGCCAGCAAGAATTTTCTAAGTAATCTGAAATGTATTCTTTTCACTCATAAGGCTATCATATTCAAGTTCATTCTGCCGATCATATAAATAGCACTGTTGTTACATTGCTTCCATGCTCCGTAAGAAAAGACGACATTGCCTTTAAATGAAATTGGAAAGAACAATATTTTTTTCTCTTAGATAAAAACTTTTTGAGCTTCGATATCTTTATCTACAAAGTATGGATAATAATAATCTCTGATCTACCTCATATAAAGTATGGCAAAGTGCTTTTAAAATGTTAGTGACATTCAATAAAGAAATCTCACAATAAGCAGGAAGAAAAACGCAGGGTGAAGGGATGGGAGGGAGGGTGCAAGAGAAAAGAGTAAGGGTAGGTGGGAAGTGCATGTATAGCCTATAAACAATTTGAGGGCAGAAAAAAGACTTTAGTGGAAGAACCCTATTTAAAGCAATATTAATAAGTGAAATGAGATCCAGGAAAGTAAAATGACTTGTGTTACATCTCACAGCACATACATGGTGAAAAGAAAGAAAACCAAAAAGGAAAGAAAACACAAAATGACGAAGAGTTAGAAGTCAAAAGAATTCTCTCAAGAACTGACTTGGGAGGGCTGGTGGAATTAGCCCGGCCCTCTCGCTTAGCTCTGCAAATGCTTCTCTGCCTTTGGAACTCAGCCAAGGCAGCCCATGTTGGACCATTGTTCCTTGCACAGTAATTTTCCCAAGGGTGCCAATCAGAAAGCAGGGTCAAGCACCCACTTCTGCTTTCAGGGCTCATCCCATTTTATCTACACATACCTCTCTCTCACCAGACCAGTGTCCAGAGAGGAGGAATCACGACCTGCATTTGAATCCTTTGCTCTTGTCCTGCCATTTTAGAAAAGAAGCTAGAAACAAACAAACAAAAAAAAAAACCCACTTTATAGTACTTTACTTTAGGGATCCAAATTACTGTGGCAATTAAAAGAGACAGGCATTCCCTGCCCTGGCTGGTTGGCTCAGTAGTAGAGTGTCGGCCTGGCGTGCAGGAGTCCCGGGTTCAATTCCCGGCCAGGGCACACAAAAGAAGTGCCCATCTGCTTCTCCACCCCTCCCCCTCTCCTTCCTCTCTGTCTCTCTCTTCCCCTCCCACAGCCAAGGCTCCATTGGAGCAAAGTTGGCCCGGGCGCTGAGGATGGCTCCAAGGCCTCTGCCTCAGGTCCTAGAATGGCTCTGGTCACAACAGAGCAATGCCCCAGATGGGCAGAGCATCACTCCCTGGTGGGCATGCCGGGTGGATCCTGGTCGGTCGCTTGCTGGAGTCTGTCTGACTGCCTCCCCGTTTCCAACTTCAGAAAAATACAAAAAAAAAAAAAGAGAGAGAGGCATTCCCCCAAATACAGTATTTTAGTTGGTTTGGTTTATATAGCACTAAAGAATCTAATTATTTTATTCATTTGAAGGGACTGTGTCTACTTAATGGTCTGTTCAGTGGCAGTTAAGTCAATAAAACTAATAGTGATGGCACACTATGGGTCTTGTATATCGAGCAGGATCTTGTCCATATGATGTAAAAAGTTTTTTATAAAGTTGTATCTTATTGTAGAAATGAAGATGATGAAAAATATATCCCCATGCAATAATTTTAGGAACAGAGAGAGGGGAAAAAGAGAACTAATATTCTCTCTGCCAATTTGTATAGAGGTCTCTAGGGCCAGAACAGAGTTGCCCGGAGATTTGTTAGTTCGCATTGTCACGGAAAAGATTTCTGTGCAGTTCTCACTATTTGTGTACTCATTCTAACGTGGGGGGGGGGGGTTTCTATAGTTTAAAATTACTGAAACTACCTCCCTTGGCAAAGAAATAAGAGGGGAAAGAGAATATGATTTTCTTAAATTGTTGTTTTTGTCAATGAGATAGAGCTTCCATCAGCCCAGCTCATAGCCAATAACACATCATAAATTCCTCTGCTTTAAGACAAACTCCCCTGATAATACAGGTCAGTGGTTCCCCAAATTAGTTCTGTACACAGACTCACAGACTCAGGGACTCTCAAAGTCCTTGCCCAGAAAAGAAAAACAATTCATGTGAAGCGAGTTATATTTCAGGAAATGTAACAGAATGCAATTTAGCCTAACAGTAATTTCAACTAATAAAATAAATAAATAAAAATGTTTTTACGCTCTCCTCATTTCCCAAGTCAGTGTCTTAGAAACCAGCAAGCTGCTTGATACTGGAGCAGCAGTAAGAGTGAAGTCCCCTTTTGGAGGCTAAGTTCCAGAACTTAAAAATGGACTGTTGGCCTGACCTGTGGTGGCACAGTGGATAAAGCGTCGACCTGGAAATGCTGAGGTCGCCAGTTCGAAACCCTGGGCTTGCCTGGTCAAGGCACATATGGGAGTTGATGCTTCCTGCTCCTCCCCCCCTTCTCTCTCTGTCTGTCTCTCCTCTCTCTCCCTCTCTGTCTCTCTCTCCTCTCTAAAAATGAATAAATTAAAAAAATAATAAATAAAAAATTAAAAAATTTTTTAAAAATAAAAAATTTTTAAAAATAAAATAAAAATAAAAATGGACTGTTGAAGTCATGACTGTGACTTCAGCGACATTTTGGCTGCCTCTACACAGTTCCTAGTCAATCTAGTCTGGTCAGTTCAGCTGCCTGCGATCGCCAACCAAATCTGAGTCTTTCTTAATTAGTAAGCTACTCTATTATGTCACGGTCATACACAATTCACGACTGCAAGATTCTGTATAGTGCTTGGGACACTAATCAAACGCATGTGGGTTATCTATAATGGAACCATACATAGAAATAGTACTCTTTTTTGGCGGCCTACATTTCCTCTTGACCCTAATGGTGTGTCAGGTTGGATTTTTCCTTTCTTCTGCATCAAATCTCCCACTTTTCGCCACCTCCACACGCTGCGCTACCGCAGCCACTGCCGTGTGAACTCGTCCTTTCTGCTTCCGCTCTTGCCTCTGTTCTCCTCTCGAAAAAGCTCCCATCTTTGTAAAGTATATGATTGTCTAACCATTATGCTGTGCACCTGAAACTATATAATACAGAATAAAATGGAAATGTAAAATATATTTAATTTAAAAAATTAAACCAGAAAAAAAGTCCCATCAGAAGGATCTTTTTGTTTGTTTGTTTGTTTGTTTGTTTTTGGTATTTTTCTGAAGTGAGAAGCAGGAAGGCAGACTCCCACATGTGCCCATCTGGGATCCACCCAGCATGTCCACTAGGGGGTGATGCTCTACCCACCAGGGGCCGCTGCTCCATTGCAACCAGAGTGATTCTAGCGCCTGAGGCGGAGGCCATGGAGCCATCCTCATCACCCAGGCCAACTTTGCTCCAATGGAGCCTTGGCTGCCCGAGGGGAAGAGAGAGACAGAGAGGAAGGAGAAGGGGAGGGGTGGAGAAGCAAATGGGCGCTTCTCCTGTTTATCCTGGAGGACTTTTTAAAACACAGGTCTGATCCCATCACTCCCCTTCTCCAAGTCCTATTGTGACCTCCAAAGCCCTGCTTAGAATGGCCCTGGACACTCCCCCACCCTACCTGCTGTCGCTCTCCCAGGTGACCGTTTCACTCCAGCCATGCTGGCCTCCTTGCAGTTTCTGAACCATCCCAGGCACACCCCCACCTCACAGCTTTTGCAGTGCTTTTCTCTCTCTGTGGATGCCTGCTTGGCTCAGACCTCTGCTGAAATGCCCTCTCAGCAAAGGTTTCTCCCAACCTCTTATCTATAAATAATAGCTCATCACCCTCATAACCCAGGTTGCTGGCTTGAAGCCCAAGGTCGCTGGCTTGAGTAAGGAATCACTCAGTCTGCTGCAGCCCCCTGGTCAAGGTACATATAAGAAAGCAATCAATGAACAATGAAGGTGCCTCAACGAAGAATTGATGCTTCTCATCTCTCTCCCTTCCTGTCTGTCTGTCCCTCTCTCTGACTCTGTCTCTGTCAAAAAAAAAAAAAGAAAGAAAAGAAAGGAAGGAAGAAATTTACAGAAACTCTTCACAAACTATAACAAAACAAGGTTTTTTATAGTTGTTTTTGGCATTTGTGGTTCGAACATAACTGTATTGTATTTTTTAACAACTAAATGAATTCCACATGAAGAGAACTATGTATACTCACTCTCTCTCCTCTCCCTTGAAACCCACAGACGTCTTGCCGGAAATGCTTTGACATACATTCCCAAAGGAGCTTTTGCTGGGCTTTACAGTCTCAAAGTTCTGTAAGTAAACTGGGTGTTATTTGTTATATTTCTGACTTCAGTGGCAAATGGATGCCGAGTAACTTGTAAAGGCTGAGTTTCTCTAATAAGCTATTTGGAACCATGGGATAACTCATCTAAATTCAAGTCTACCTGTATTGGTACCATAGAACAATATTATATATACCTGGCTGGATTTCTGTGTGAAAAAAATTTCTCTCTCCTTAATATCTAAAATTGTTTGCCTCGAAATAATCAACTTACCAACTCAAACTTTTAAGAGTATTTTGATTTCCTTTTGTGTTATGAAATTGGGGAGAGTTTCTTGAATCATTTGGATCACCAAGTGAATAAATCACCATGATGCTAATGTAATGAAATCATGGCATCAGGCCATTTGCAAAGTTTGTTTCCTTATGAATAAGGATCGGCAAAAAAATAGCAAGTTTATGTTTTAATTGTGAATAGATGTGAAAAAGCCTAGTGATTGAGAAATGTTAATTCATTAAGACTTATAAAAATGAGTTTTCTTATTACTTAATGTTTGATTTCCCAATTTGTTTATCAAAAAACTTGTAATTATTGACTATCTCCTTCTTCTATTATCTATTGCTTAATTTTCGTTTTTGTTTTTTTTTTTTCATTTTTCTGAAGCTGGAAACAGGGAGAGACAGTCAGACAGACTCCCGCATGCGCCCGACCGGGATCCACCCAGCACGCCCACCAGGGGCGACGCTCTGCCCACCAGGGGGCGATGCTCTGCCCCTCCGGGGCGTCGCCATGTTGCGACCAGAGCTACTCTAGCGCCTGAGGCAGAGGCCACAGAGCCATCCCCAGCGCCCGGGCCATCTTTGCTCCAATGGAGCCTTGGCTGCGGGAGGGGAAGTGAGAGACAGAGAGGAAAGCGCGGCGGAGGGGTGGAGAAGCAAATGGGCACTTCTCCTGTGTGCCCTGGCCGGGAATCGAACCCGGGTCCTCCGCACGCTAGGCCGACGCTCTACCGCTGAGCCAACTGGCCAGGGCTATTGCTTAATTTTCTTTCAGTGTGGAGGGAAAAAAAAGAGGAACCTAGATAGAAAAAATAGATAACGCAAGTAGAAAGTCATAGCAGGAGAATTTTATCTCAGTGAAAATAGTCTGACTTTGTCCCCTTTCTTTGAGATAAAAGTTATAAACTCTATAAAGGCATTTGATATATTTCTTCTCAGTAGAAATTACATTTTATTCACCCCAGGGATATACAAGCTATTTAAAAAGCTGTCTTATTTAAATTTAATATTTGTTAAAGGTCAAATTCAACAGTAGAACCATTTTCGGTCTGCTTAGGTGACTAGGTTTGGTTCCCTTGGGCTTGAATTATTTTTGCTGTTAGGCAGAAATATTTTTGAATTGTCATATTGCCAAATCCTAATGTTAATTCATTATGTGGTAGAATTCTGAGTTATAGCACCAACTTCAATACACCTATATCTCTATGAACGCAGCAAAATATTTGGAACCATTTAAAATGCATCACATAAATTAAGTTTGAATAAGATAAATAAGGTGATTTTTTCCTGTGTCAACCTATGTACCACTGAGTATTTTAGATACTCATTAATTTAATTATCCTGAAACTGATCATTTTAATTCACTTAACAAAATATAAATCAGATATACTGAGCTACAGTGTATGTTCGTATGTGTGTGTCTGCATGTAAAGTTTATCTCTAGCCATCAAAATTATATGGAAATTCTGCATATATACCATAAACACATATAAATTATATAATATGAATATCTATGAATTAGATATACACAAGATATGATAATTATATAGAATTCTAATTTTACAATTTTGAATTCTCATGTTTGAATTACTCGTTTAGTATGAATGTTTTTATAACATTTTATCATTTTTAATTATATATTTCTAATTTTATTATACTACACTAAACATCCATGAAATTGGAGATGTTATCTGTCTTGGCCATTGGTCTATGCCAAACTCCTAGAACAGTACCTATAATCATGGTAGACAATCAAGAAATATTTGTTGAATAAATGACTCAGATCGATGACAAAGAGAGAACAAGGGGTTTCTAGACTTGTCAATGTTTCTTCATTTTGTCTGATGTAGACCTAATGCTCTATGTTTATGAATGCATTATCTGTTGCATTCTAAACAAAAAAATGTGGGCTTCTATCTGTGGCAGGTTTTATCAACCCAAAGTACTTCTACAATCATTTTGCTGCTTCCTATGGTGTGTTTTGCCGGAACACTTCAAAGAGCTTTGAATTAATCTGAATTAAAAATGAAAATTATAGGTTATCTCTCAAGTTTGTCATTTTACATGTAACTTTCCACCAGAAAAAAAATGAATGTAGTGTTTAGTTAGACACTCTCTCAATTTATCTTCTCCTAATTAACCATTGTCTCCTGTCTTTGGTACATCACGGGTTCAGCAAAGCCTGGTGAGTGTGATACTCAAAGTGGCATTGAACAAATTAGTCCTGGAAATACAATCAGTGATTAATAAGGGTGGTCCATGCCCTAAAGAGTTTATAATCCAGTAGTAGGTTGTAGGATCAAGGTGGTGGACCAAGACAGACAAATAGATGACTTCTAATTTTCCTAGAAAGTGGATCCAGAATTGTGTGTAAGGTACTGTGGAACTACAGAGGCTGGAAAGAATTTAGTCCAGTCTGATTATTAAGGTTCAGGTTCCTGCCTGACTAGGCGGTGGCACAGTGGATAGAGCATCAGACTGGGATGCGGAGAATTCAGGTTCAAAACCCTGAGGTCGCTGGCTTGAGTGCAGGCTCACCAGCTTAAATGCGGGATCGCTGGCTTAAGCGTGGGATCATAGACATGACCTCATGGTCGCTGGCTTGAGCCCAAGGTTGCTGGCTTGAGCAAGGGGTCACTCACTCTGCTGTAGCCCCCTAGTCAAGGCACACATGAGAATGCAATCAATGAACAACTAAGGTGCCACAACGAAGAATTGCTGCTTCTCATCTCTCTCCCTTCCTATCTGTCCTTCCCTAGCTGTCCCTCTCTCTGACCCTGTCTCTGTCAAAAAAAAAAAAAAGTTCAGGTTCCTAGGAGAGATATTTTCCCAAAGAGATAACCTATGAGCTGAATCTTGAAATGCAACTAGGAATTGGCCAGTCAAATAAGGTGGCTGACTGAGGGGACAATATGCACTGTCTCTTCTAAGTATTACATGATTTCTAACCACATATTCAGTTGAAAATGCTGTTAGTGCAGTTGAACAAATACCCCAAACATTACAAAACCATTAAAGATATATAACCATGGAAATATAAAACTTCTTAAAAATAATTATCATTAAATTTGCAGGAAAACATGAAACACAGAGCTCTCACTAAATTTTATCAACAAAGGTTGCTTTATAAATATTTTGTATTACGGGCTTTAAAATTTCTGGAGCAAAGTCTGTATTGTGACAGTTCTATAATGATTTACTTATTTGGGGGTGTCCTGTGGCTTTTTTGAAATCTTACTCTTCCAGTATCCAATTTCTCTGAGGGCAGCTTTGTGTATTTATTTATTTATTTATTTATTTATTTATTTATTTATTTATTTATTTCAGCCTTGATTCCCCATGGTATCTAGTGAGATATAGTCCTCAGGGCCTCTTGAAGTGCCAGAGACCAGTGTTAGCCTCTGCATATGATGGAATTAATAGAATTTTGAGATAGGATGAATGTTTTCTGTGATATTTTATTCCCATCTTGTCCTGTAAGAGAGAGAATTATTTTGATACTACCCATTGATAAGAAGCACTTATATGTGAGAATATCTATATCATACTTTCTCATTTCTCTACTACAACATCTATAAGTTGTCCTGGCATTTTGTATTTATTTTAATAAGGGTTCCTTTCCTTCTTTTTCTAATAATATATGTGTCATCTATGATACATTTTAACTTATTTGAGTTTTCTTTTTCTTTTTACTTTATTTTTTGTTAGAGAGACAGGAAGGGAGGGGAGGACAGAGATGAGAAGCATCAACTCATAGTTGCTTTACTATAGTTGTTCATTGGTTGCTTCTCATACATGTCTTGACAGAGGGGCAGGGGGGGTGCTCAAGCCAAGCCAGTGACCCCTTGCTCAAGCCAGCAACCTTGGGGTTTTGAACCAGGAACCATATCAATGATCCCATGCTCAAGCTAGCAACCCCGGCTCAAGCTGATGACCCTATGCTCAAGCCAACAAGCCTGCGCTCAAGCTGGCAACCTTGGGGTTTTGAACCAGGAACTTAGCATCCAGATCAATGCTCTATCTACTGCACCATGTACCACTACCGGTATGGCTTAACTGTTCTAGTGTCTGTCTCGACTTTTACTCTCATTTCCCTGTTCTTACACAGAGTAGCTTTTGATCATGTTAGTTCTCTCACACCAACATTATTTATTAAAAGTAGAGACAAACATCTGACTCATTCAGAAAAATGTCTCCTAGGGTAATCATATCTGAACATAACATCATGTATAAAGTAATATAGATATAGATATAGATATAGATATAGATATAGATATAGATATAGATATAGATATAGATATAGATATAGATATAGATATAGATATAGATATGTGTGTATATATATTACTTCATTATAAATTACTCATTTCTTTTTTATAATAAAGTTAGAGCAGTACATGATGTTGACATTTTTTGAAATGATGTCTGTAGATAGATTGTATTTTTATGAATTTTATCTAAGTATGATAGATGAAACATTATAAAATATTTATTATTAATGGGAGAATCCAATAGGGCTGAGAACCACAGAGCTAGAGGTAAAATGCTGAACAAGACAGACCTGTCCTTACCTTCATGGAAACTCTCAAATGTCTGATAAAGTCCTAAAGTCATGGGGAGAAAGAAATAACGGATTATATTGTAGCATGGTGAGAAAGATAATATAAAAGTAATTTTGTCTGGGGCCGTGACCAATATATGGAGAGTAAGGAGGGCATATGGTAAGGAGAAAGATAGTAGTAACACAGTCCATCAAGATGGACAATGAAGCCTTGGCTGGTTGGCTCAGTGATAGAGCATCGGCTGGCATGTGGAAGTCCCAGGATCAATTCCTGGGTAGGGCACACAGGAGAACTGACCATCTGCTACTCCACCCCTCCCTCCCTTTCTCTTCCCCTCCTGCAGCCATGGCTCAAATGGTTGGAGCAAGTTTGGCCTCAGGCACTGTGGATAGTACCATGGCCTTGTCTTAGGCACTAAAATAATTCAGTTGCCAAGCTTCGGAGCAGCAGCCCCAGATGGGCAGAGCATTGCCCAGTAGGGAGCTTGCTGAATGGATCCCGTCGGGGAGCATGTGAGAGTCTCTCTGCCTCCCTGCCTCTCACTTAATTAAAAAAGGGTGGGGGGGATGAACAATGAGGATAGCAACAGCCGTCCTTCACTAGGGCTGTTTCATATCCAAACTTGTTACCATGAGCTGTAGAAGCTAACTAATTTTTAAGATTATTATCCCTGTAAATATTGACCTTCATAAAAAATAAGTTAGACCCTGCCTGGGTGGCTTAGTGGATAAAGCGTCATCCCGGCCCCCTGAGGTCGCTGTTTTGATCTCAGGTCAGGGCACCTACAAAAAACAACCAATGAGTACACAACTAAATGGAACAACTAAGTGAAACAGTGAGTTGATACTTCTCTCTCTCTCTCTCTCTCAAATCAATATGCAAATTAGAAAGAAAAATAAATTATTGGTTCTGTATTCCAAAACATCCAGTCCAGTGGGATTCTGAACCAGGCAATATTCCCAACAAAGGTTCCTTTTCTTGTATAGGCTATTTGGTCAAGGCAAGTGTACCAGCACCAAAGCTACATAGAGGTGATGGGTAAAACTAACCACAGAAGGGTCACAATTAGCCAAAATTTTCTCATTCCCACATAGGCCCAGCATAGAGCATTGATAGTTACTTGATACCTAAACATGGGACAATTAGGCAGAAGGAATACCTAAGGATCAAGCCATCATTTGTTACAAAGTTCCCTTTTGACATATTACTCATCTCATTCTGCTTCACTCACTGTCCATATTCTTATTTAGTCCTGTTGCCTAAACAGATAACCCAAAAATTGTACTGTTAGAGTAGTGTGGGTGAGTGGTATGGAAGAGTGGATATTTTAAAGCTCCTCAGGGAAAAAAAATTAAGAAACTATGAAGTCATCCTTTGTCTCTGGAGAAAGCATTTCATTTTCTTTTCTTCCCCATATATGAATGAAAAAAAATGAAGTTCTAAGTAGCTAAACTCATATTCAATTCATGTACATTCTGCTTGTATTCAATGTATTGAATAACAGCGTATTTGCAAAAGAATTCAGCAGCCATGTTGGGAATGCTTCCTGTTTTAATTGCACTCCACGGTGCTATAAACCCTTTAATTGTTTTGTCTCCCACTGGAATAGCTCAAACAAAAATAGAATTTTCTAATTAACTCACCGGAGACTTATAAGGATGTAATGGAGATAACTTGCTCATGTTTTGTCATTTGAAAGTAATTAAACAAAAGTTCTTTATATAAGGAATGACCAGGACTTAAACTTTTTTTTTGTAAAGTATATTTTTGGCATTTTACTGGTAGAAGTAGTTGAAAATTAAATTATTGGAAGGTAAGAGTAGCTTTAAAAGTTATCATTAATAAAGTTGTTTGTTTCATTTTCTGAAGCCAGATGTATAAAGCTACTGAGAAATTTTGCAGCTATTCAATGAAGGAAAACCATCTAAATAGCTACTATCCTCTACTCCAATTTTACAATATTTTAAGAAGATCATATTTTAATAGTTTCAGGGTTTGGTTAGCAAAGCATAGAACAATTCAATACACTATACCAGTAATATACTACTTACAAAGTTTAGACATTAAGTTTATTATCTGTATTTTATCATTTAAATTATCACACAATAATGAATGACTTAGAATACATTTCTATAAAGTTAAAATTATATAATATATTTAAACTGCTTGGAAAAGTCTTAAATAGCATATAAATGTAAAGTTTTAATGTTCGAGTAAAGTATGCAAAATATAGAATTCAAGTTACAATTTTTATGACTCCCTAACTGGTCAGTGAAGTATGAGATCTTCCTGAAACTTGACTTTGTTTGTAAGGAATTAATAAATTATAAGACTCTTGATTTATGAAATTTTATGGTTCACTTCAAGTTTAATATAATTAAATTATTTGAGTAAAACTATTGGAATACAGGTCACGCAATTATATTCCTTAAAAAACAGAATCTCAGCCATGGTGAGAAAAGCATAAATTTTATGACCTCCAGATATTTTTCACATCTTATTTGTATATGACCTAATAATATTTGCATATGTGAAAGTATAATAAACACCTTTATATTTCAATCCTCAAACATCTTATTAATCAGATATTATTCTAATCCCATGAAATATCAAGAGTCAGGGAAGTTAGATGATTTGTTTATCAAGACTTAAAACTTAGGGACTATCTTCAAGTTCAATGTAGCCTCAAGTTCATGTGAAAATATTCTATCTGAAACAGCATAGCATACAGTGGTTCTCAGTGTGTGGTGCCTTGCTCAGCAACAAGGACATCACTTAGGAGTTTGTTAAAAATGCAAATTCTCTGGCCCCTACCCCGACCTATTGAACCAAAAACTTTATTCAGCAAACTGTGACTTAAGTAACCTTTCAATGGATTCTGCTGAACACTAAAGTTTGAGAACCACTGGCATAGATTTGGTTGTTGCTGCTGCTATTATTGTTGCTGCTGATGATTTTATTTTCCCAATTAAAATGTTACCATTCAGTACAGTCTCACTCTATTTATTAGGTTTGAGAAAGGGCCAGTTCACAGAAAAAGGGCCAATCTTTGTTGAATGCTTACTCTGCAGCAGATACTGTTCTATAATATGCTTTCTCTCATTGGATGGTTACAATGCGCCCTGGGGGGTATTATTACTGGTCACTGAGACAGGGAGCGATTGAGTGATCAGCCTCAAGTCACACTGCTAGTGACAAGAAAGAGATGTTCAGATTCAATAACCCATGCTCCATGGGTATGACCCATACCTTAGTCATACAACCTGAGAATTTGCACATTCAGCAAATACTCCTCAAAGTTAGACATAAGTGGAGCTGAATCCCAGCTAGTCATCTAATGGAAAGAAACTTCAATTGTGGGGATGAGGGAAGTAGGCAACTTGTATCTGACATCCAAATATAAGTTTGTGACCTAATAAGCAAAAAATTTTCTTTAAAATATTTACTTTCCTAAAATAGTCTTATACCTCTGACGAGTGGTTGCAAAATTATTGTGTTATTTTATGAATATGGTAGCAAAATATAAAGAATCTAATGGGAATTCTTTCCATACTATTTACCCACTAGCAATGAGATATATTATATATATATATAGATATATATTTGTGACAGAGACAGAGAGAGTCAGAGAGAGGGACAGATAGGGACAGACAGACAGGAAGGGAGAGAAATGAGAAGCATCAGCTCTTTATTGCAGCACCTTAGTTGTTTACTGATTGCTTTCTCATATGTGCCTTGACCAGGGAGCTACAGTAGACTGAGTGACCCCTTGCTTGAGCTAGCAACCGTGGGCTCAAGCTGGTGAGCTTTGCTCAAACCAGATGAGTTGCTCATGAGGTTGAGACCCAGATGAGCAACCTCAGGGTCTCAAACCTGGGTCCTCCGCGTCCCAGTCAAACACTTTATCCACTGCACCACCTCCTGGTCAGGCAGCAATAATATATTTTTATTGCATCGTTGCCAGGTGTTTTCATTAGGTAGGTAGTCCCCGTGTTCTGAAAAGAATTGTTGAACTTAAGTGAGAAAAAGTGCAAGTACTTCACAAAAAGAATGTAATTTATATCAAAGTATGACCATGAATAAGAAGGAAAAAGATATTTAATAGCCTCCTACTTACCCTTATTTCCATTTTGTCTAAGCTATAAAGTCCTTATTCATAAAAATCTATATAGTCACCAAAGTAATTCTTTAAAAACACAAATAAAATTACATCATTTCCCAATTAAACCCTTCAAACAGAGTTTCTCATCACACTTAAAAAAAAATGTTGCCTGACCAGGTGGTGGCGCAGTGGATAGAGCATCAGACTGGGATGCAGAAGACCCAGGTTCGAGACCCTGAGGTCGCCAGCTTGAGCTTGGGCTCATCTGGTTTGAGCAAGAGCTCACCAGCTTGGACCCAAGGTCGCTGGCTCAAGCAAAGGGTTACTTGGTCTGCTGAAGGCCCACGTCAAGGCACATATGAGAAAGCAATCAATGAACAACTAAGGTGTCGCAACGCAAAATGGAAAACTAATGATTGGTGCTTCTCATCTCTCTGTCCCTGTCTAGCCCTCTCTCTGACTCTCTCTCTCTGTCAAAAAAAAAAAATGTTATCGTGGCCAGCAAGTCCTCCATGAGATGACCTCAGGTTCTCTCTCCCAATCTCTTGCTCTCACTCATTTCTCCTTAATCACAACCGATCCTTTGCTGCTCCTTTAGCAAGTAAAGCAAGTTCCAACCTCAGGACCTTTGCACTTGCTCTTCCCACTTCCTCAGTAGCTCCTCCCAGATATTCACATGTTTTGCCTTGGTCTCTATTCAAATATCAGCTCCTAAGAGAAACCTTCCATGACCACCTTTAAAGTAAAAGTCTCACTCTTTGTTACCATTTATCCCAACTCCACATTTTGTTTTTTATTCATAGTACTTATCACCTGTCTCATGTTATATACTCATTCATTAATTTTAATTATCTATTGGTCCCATGGGAATCTAAACTCCCTAAGAGCCAAAGGTTTGTCTTAGGCTCTCCTGTTTATCTGACACCTAGAAAAGTGCCCGACACTGCTATAGTCAGTTACTGTTAATTGTTAACTTTCTTTAATACTTTTTTATTTGTTTTAATGTGCAGTATGCTGCAGAATAATCACCTAAGGCAGGTACCCATGGAAGCTCTACAGAATCTGCGAAGCCTTCAATCCCTGTAAGTATAGTTGAAATTGTAACATGTTCTCAAGATCAATTTGAGAAAGAGCACTTAACCTTTTGAGTAGTGCAGGGGTCGGGAACCTTTTTGGCTGAGAGAGCCATGAACACCACATATTTCTTTTTTTTTTTTTTTCTTTTTTTTTTTTTTCATTTTTCTGAAGCTGGAAACAGGGAGAGACAGTCAGACAGACTCCCGCATGCGCCCCACCGGGATCCACCCGGCACGCCCACCAGGGGCAACGCCCTGCCCACCAGAGGGCGATGCTCTGCCCATCCTGGGCGTTGCCATGTTGCGACCAGAGCCACTCTAGCGCCTGAGACAGAGGCCACAGAGGCATCCCCAGCACCCGGGCCATCTTTGCTCCAATGGAGCCTTGGCTGAGGGAGGGGAAGAGAGAGATAGAGAGGAAAGCGCGTCGGAGGGGTGGAGAAGCAAATGGGTGCTTCTCCTGTGTGCCCTGGCCGGGAATCAAACCCGGGTCCTCCACACGCTAGGCCGACGCTCTACCGCTGAGCCAACCGGCCAGGGCCTGAACGCCACATATTTTAAAATGTAATTCCGTGCCTGACCAGGAGGTGGCACAGTGGATAGAGCGTCGGACTGGGATGCGAAAGGACCCAGGTTCGAGACCCCGAGGTCGCCAGCTTGAGTGCAGACTCATCTGGTTTGAGCAAAGCTCACCAGCTTGGACCCAAGGTCACTGGCTCAAGCGAGGGGTTACTCGGTCTGCTGAAGGCCCGCAGTCAAGGCACATATGAGAAAGCAATCAATGAACAACTAAGGTGTTGCAACACGCAATGAAAACTAATGATTGATGCTTCTCATCTCTCTCCGTTCCTGTCTGTTTGTTCCTGTCTATCCCTCTCTCTGACTCACTCACTGTCTCTGTAAATAAATAAATAAATAAATAAATAAATAAATAAATAAATATTTTAAATGTAATTCCGGCCTGACCAGGCGGTGGCACAGTAGATAGAGCGTTGGACTGGGATGCAGAATGACCCAGGCTCGAGACCCTGAGGTCACCAGCTTGAGTGAGAGCTCATCTGGCTTGAGCAAAAAAAAGCTCACTAGCTTGGACCCAAGGTCACTGTCTCGAGCAAGGGGTCACTTGGTCTGCTGAAGGCCCGCGGTCAAGGCACATATGAGAAAGCAATCAATGAACAACTAAGGCACCGCAACGAAAAACTGATGATTGATGCTTCTCATCTCTCTCCGTTCCTGTCTGTCTGTCCCTATCTATCATTCTCTCTGACTCTCTCTCTCTGTTCCTGTAAAACAAACAAACAAACAAACAAACAAAAACCTGGGCTTGTCTGGCCAAGGCACATATGGGAGTTGATGCTTCCTGCTCCTCCCCCATATTCCCTCTCTCTCTCTCTCTCTCTCTCTCTCAATCCTCTCTAAAATAAATAAATAAATAAAATCTTAAAATGTAATTCCGTGAGAGGCATACAACAACCAGTGTACGTTATGCATTATCCAATAAAAATTTGGTGTTGTCCCAGAGGACAGCTGTGATTGGCTCCAGGTACCCGCAACCATGAACATGAGCGGTAGGAAATGAATGAATTGTAATAGATGAGAATGTTTTATATTTTTAACGTTATTATTTTTTTTATTAAAGATTTGTCTGCAAGCCAGATGCAGCCATCGAAAGAGCCACATCTGGCTCGCGAGCCATAGGTTCCCGACCCCTGGAATAGCGAGGTTTCTGTTAACCCTTTGAGCGAGGACATACATGAATGTTAATACTACTCAAAGAGTTAAATGTCCACATGACCATTTCAGTAAATAAGTCATGAAAGACAGTTTTCATTAGAGTAGCAGTTCTTCACATCCTCATTAAACAGTATGTGTGGGAGGGACTAGAGTTGGAGCTTTGGGTTTCAGCACAGAGACTTACTCATAACACTCTGGTCAAAAGCCTCTTCTACATGCTCCCAGGACATACCTGTACTTACAGGATCTTGTCCTATATTCCTCCACCATTTGAAGTTCCTGAATCCGTATCAGGAATATTACTTTCTCCTTTTATCTAGAAAAACGGGTGTCACAATCTAGACATTTTGGCATCTTCAATTTATCCTGTTTGTCATTTTTTTTTTAGATAATTTGAGCTGCCTTATAATGAAATTTGCTGAGTTAAAGAAAGAGTTAATTTTTTAAGTTCTGCACGTACATCAGGGATTCTCAAATCAATAAGCTAAGATCTAATAGTATATCTTAAAGCTTTACCGCACAGTGTTACAAACCAAGAGCTTCCCCATCACCACACACAGACATTCAACCAATCCCACAGATACACACACACCCCTCAGTTTCACACATCACACAGAGATGCACAGACACACACACCACATAGAGACACTGACACACGAACATCCACAGCAGTGGTATTGGTGTTCCCCTACTCTGAATCCACAAACTTTTCATCAGGAGTTTCCACCCTCCACTAATTAAAAACCTCTGAGTAAATAAAAATTAGTTATCAGATGTTTTGGACCTTGGCTTGTAAACAATTGTTTATAGTGACTATTTGGCAAGACTATGCCACCAGTATTTGGTCAACAAATCTCTATTCATCAGCACGTGTAAGTGTTTACAATGTATTGCATGATTTCCAATATACACGTGTGTAATATACATTCTCAACTTACTCACACGGGAGGTCCTCATCTGTCAAACAAAATACTGGCTTCTGGTCTAGAATGATGAGGGAGATAAATGCATAAGAAAGCCAAATAAATACTGCAGACTCGTTTAAAATCATTGTAAAAAGCCCACCAGTTAATAATTATACATCGTTTGCTTAATGCCTTTTATTGAGGTGACACGAGAGAAGGAGGAACGTGAGATCTAGAGATGATACTTTCTTCCTTTGATCTTTTTTTTTTTTAATGAAAGCAAATCTGTGCTTCAGACCATTTTAAGCTTTTCACTCCAGTCAAACAAAGTGACTTCCTAGGTTTTCACCATCCTATAGATAAACAAGCCCACAAGGGTCCCTTTGTGGCATGGGACAGGCCTGTTGCATTTTCAGGAGCTCCTTAATGACATAACAGTATCACTCCTCCTTTGTTGCACAAGCCTTTTCCTGAAGGAGAGAAGCAGGCAGAGAAGCCAACCGCTCTCCAGTTGGGTTGTCTGTGGAAGGGCACGGGGTCTAGTGGCTGAATGGAAAGCGAGATAATAGCGGTGGCCAATAGGAACTTTAAACAGCTGTGAGGCAGGCAGAAGATAGAAGGATAAGAGTTTGTAACCAAAAGCCACTATCAGCTGAAAGAAGATCACAACCAGAACACACACAGAAGTGAACTCTTTGAGGAAAAGAAAACCATGAATCTTTTGTTCGCTCGAACTGGGTGGTGCCTCTCTGATAAAGGTGTTCAGATTTAGTTTCTTACCGTCTAGATATTTACTATTCACCAGGTGTCTCTTGCATTGGGTTTCTGGTTCACAAAAACAATTACCTTTGAAACTTTATAACTATGTGTTCCCTGTAAAAAAGCCAAGGGTTAACTTTCTAGTATGACGCTTATCACATCCAAACGGAGGCATCTAGATGGACATTTGGCCCGCAGGGCATGCCGGATCCTATCGGCTGCTATGTCGTGTTTGTCTGGGGTCCCTTCACCCAGCGCGGACAGACCTGTGTGAGGTGCTGAACGTTGGCAGACTGTGCTGCCATGCCCTTTTTCTCACTGACATTTTCTTAAGCTGATTTGATACAAAAATTAAGATTTGACAAAAAAGCATAGACTTAACTACCAACCACACAGACACCAAATGGTACCAACGAAAGGAGCCCCTTACCCAGTGTGCAGGTTTGGGCAACAGTTAGCCCCTTTAAAATTTTACTATTGTTCCAGATTCAAGGTGTTTAATAGTATTTCTCCTGCTTCCTTTAAGCATTACTTTTGAGTCTACCAGTCATTCCAAACGTGCCATACGTAAGCTTTCGTGCTACTTCCATATCAGTGTGAGTAAGGAGGAGGGTGAGACCCATCTCATCCATGCTGCCAACACCTGGGAGACCTCTATTCAGTTACCCAGCTTTTCTGGGACTGCAGCAACCCTTGTACCTTCACCCTTTATCTAATAGCTCCTCTTATTTTCTCTTTTCCCTGAATTCACTCTATTTTTCTCGCCATTATTATTTTCCTTGTATTACACATGCACTCTCTAAGGGGCAGTGCCACCCTGCTCCGGGCAGTGAGTGCATCACCCCTAACTACTTACCTGGCTTTGTATCTTCTGAAGGAGGGCTTCTCAGCCCCGGCTGCACAGGAGACTCATCTGGAGTATCCCCAAGCTGAGGCTGCACCCCAGAACAATTCAATGCAAATGTTAGTGTTTTCTGACTGGTGTAATTACATAGTTGAACTCTTCTTAAATAAAGATTGGGGAAACTAGTGTCCTAAGCATTCTTTCAGATGATATGTAGATAGTTCCTGAACTCTTTTTTTTTTTTTTTTTTTTTTTTTTTTTTTTAAGGGAGAGGCCGGAGGCAGGGAGGCAGAAACAGACTGCCACATGCTCCTCAATGGGGAGCCACCCTGCAAGGTCCCTGTGGGGCAATACTCTGCCTATCTGGGGCCGCTGCTTCCTTGCTCAGCAACCGAGTTATTTCCAGGGCAAAATTGCTCCAACCGTTTGAACCATGTCTGCGGGGAGAGGGGGATGGAGAAGCAGATGCTCGCTTCTTCTGTGTGCCATGACCAGTAATCGAACCCAGGACTCTCTATAGCTGAGCAAACCGGCCAGGGTCCTGAACTGTTTTTAAACAGGAAATAATAACAAAATCCACACTTTGCCATTCAGTATGAACTTGAAGTGTACTTAGAATATGAACTGAAAGTCAGGATTGCCTTGTTTGTGTTTAATTGAAACAGCCCTGCCTATTAATTCTACTGACAACCTGTGGCAGGTAAAGTTAGTTAGACCACTTGCTATATTACCAGATATTCAAATATCGGCCAACAGCATCAGCACTTCCTAAGATATGCAGAACCTTGAGCCTCATCTCTGTCTCACTTAATTAGAAACTTGTTTTAACAAAATTCTCAGGTGACTTGTATAGCCAATGCATTTGAAAAATCAAATGTTTTAGTGTTCTGTGATACTAATTATGTGGCCTACAGACCAAAAATGATTGAGAACTACTGAACTAGATCATTGGTGTACTTTGCTCCACTCATATAGACTTGGTTTCATTGAGTACAGTTTAAGAAACTTGATATATTGAAATTGGTAACACTGCTGTGAGGAAGAAACAGATTGTACTCATGTTTCAAGAGATGTAATTTTCCATTTATTCCGCATAAACAAAAGATATTTTTGCTTTGTGCATAATGAAAACAGATCTGTTAACTCTCTCCTGATGCTTACGAATTGCTCAGCTAAAAACTCAGAGGGCAAGCCCATGTGCTAGAGCCCAGTATCCTAGAGCCAGCCTTGTATAATGTGCACATTTGGCTTCTGACATGGATATGACTGCCCGTCACCAACTGGATTTTTGTAATGTAATCAAACGTAACTTAATTTCCTTTCTGTTTTTTGGAAGGGAATAGGAAATGTAATCAGAATTCACAGCGAGTTGTATTTCACCAAGAAACTTTCGGCATTATAGTCATTTCAGGACGAGAGTCCAATTACAGTGATTGAATGGAAACTCAGAATTTAACCTTTCCGTACCCTCACACCTTGTATTAATAGTTAAGAAACTGAGCTATAAAAAAATTTTTGCTTCATGTTCTGATAGTCATTAGTGATGTTTAAGCATGTCATTGATGAAGTTCAAGACGGTCAAAGAAAATGACATATCCCATTAACCAGAGTATCATTCAATGCTTGTTGGTTTTTATTCCAAGTCTACACTGCCAAAGGTAATTGGGGAGTATGCACAATCACAAAAAGAATAGTTTGGTAGATAGAGAATGAAAGGAGAACAAAGCATATCTTCAGTACTATCTCTATTCTCCAATTAGCTAATATTCACCTTCAGAGTATAGGATTACCATTTAAAATCTAAGAAGAAGGTATAATTTCCACCTGGAATATGATCTGCCCATGCTTCTTATTATGATTCTGGTTTCAGGGCTATAGACCCCACCGCTGGACCTGTGAACTGTCAGTCACTTCACCCAGTCTCTTTATATAATAATAAGGTATTGCTGATAATAGTCCAAAAAGAGTAAGCAAGAGGAATGGGTGAGGAGGAAGCGGAGGGACACACAATGCTGAACAGAAAGTAAAGCAAGCCTAGAACCAGCAGTGGTTTTCTCCCTGTAATATCCAGACGCCTATTGGGTTTCCAACCCAGGATAAAGACTGGAAAGGAAGTAACAGAAGACAAAGAGGTGTGAACAGACAAAAAGAAAGCAAGTGAGGTAGCCAAGAGGATAACTTAAAAGATCAAAGGGTTTTTGGTTTTTTCAGTTTTTTCGGGGTTTTTTAAGTGAGAGAGACAGACAGAGAGACAGACAGACAGGAAGGGAGAGAGATGAGAAGTATCAATTCTTTATTGCAGCTCCTTAGTTCATTGATGGCTTTCTCATATGTGCCTTGACCGGAAGCTCCAGCAGAGCGAGTGACCCCTTGTTCAAGCCAGTGACCTTGGACTCACACCAGCGACCTTGGGCTTCAAGCCAGAGACCTTTGGGCTCAAGCCAACGACCATGTAGTGATGTCCTTGATCCCACACTCAAGCCCGTGACCCTGTGCTCAAACCGAATGAGCCTGCGCTCAAGCCAGTGACCTAGGGCTTCAAACCTGGGTCTTCAGCATCCCAGGCCGATGTTCTAGCCACTGCACAACTGCCTGGTCATGGTTAAGAGTGTTTTGTTTTTTTTTAAAAAAAAAAAAAAAGGAATGGTGTTAGTATTAGAGACATTATTCCATCCACTGAAATCCTCTCCAGAAAGAAAAATTACAAGCCTGCTTAATAAAAATACACCACAATTTTGCTTTGTTTTGTTTTTATCGAAATAGTGCCAGCCTTTTTTGTGGGATAGAAGTGGACTTAGAAGTTCTGGCAGTCAAGGGTTTTGTCTGTCACACTGAGTTCACTTCATAGAACCAAGCACAAACCAGCACCCGGTGAGCTGTTATGAGGAGGAGGAGTTTGGCCTTGTCCCCAACCTCATTTAAACATTAGAAGAAAGTTATTTTCAGACGCAAAGCCCTTTCTACGCAATGTTTACAAGAAACAAGTTCAAATTAGAGCGTTGTCCTCAGAATCACATATGAAAAAAAATGTAAATACTTCCTACAAGAGCTCATGCATGAAAGATCCCTATATCAGGTTATCTGCCAGCGCTATGATAAATCACACTCACGGCAGTCAGAGTGAACAGGCAAATACCTAAAAGAGAACATGGATGTTGTGGACGGAGAAGTAAAATAAACTTCTTTTAGCCTGGTGAGGTGAAATGAAGGTTAACTTCGGAAAGTAGATTAAACTCTTTGTAAAAGCTAGGGGGTGGCAGCTATGGGAAGGCACATTGTGAATGGGGCAGTGTTTCCCCCTTTTCAGGATAGATGGGGTCTGTGATGAATTGTGAAAAGGCACAACAAAAAGCAGTAGAGTATGGGAACATTGCAAGAATAAACTCAAAATGTGGAGCTGATTAAACCGCACGGTTATAAGAGCTGCAGCCAGGCCCTGGCTGGTGACTCAGTGCATAGAGTGTTGTCCTGGAGCACAGAGGTTACAGGTTCAATCCCCTGTCAGGGCACATATGAAAAGCAACCAGTGAGTGCACAACTAATGGAACAACTAAGTGAAACAACGAATTGATGCTCCTCTCTTTCTCTCTCTCTCTCTCTCTACCCCCTCTCAAATCAACGAGGGGAAAAATTCTAAGTAAAAAAATAAAAGCTGCAACCACCGATATTTATTAAGCACCTTTCCCTGCATCATCCCACTTCATCCTTGCAGCGACCTTAGTGATGAGGAAGCAAAAAGCTCAGAGAGGTTAATTGACCTTCTCAAGGTCACAAAGCTTGTAACGGAGTCAGGCCAATGAGTCTGGAACAGGGGTCCCCAAACTTTTTACACAGGGGGCCAGTGCACTGTCCCTCAGACTGTTGGAGGGCCAGACTATTAAAAAAAAACTATGAACAAATCTCTATGCACACTGCGCATATCTTATTTTAAAATAAAACAAAACAAAAACAAATACAATATTTAAAATAAAGAACAAATAAATTTAAATCAACAAACTGACCAGTATTTCAATAGGAACTATGGGCCTGCTTTTGGCTAATGAGATGGTCAATGTCCGGTTCCATATTTGTCACTGCTAGCCATAACAAGTGATATGATGCATTTCCGGAGCCGTGATGCGTGTGTCCCGCGTCACCAGAAGTAGTACTGTACGTGAGCGACACTGCTCTCACTGACCACCAATGAAAGACATGCCCCTTCCGGAAGTGTGGTGGGGGCAGATAAATGGCCTCAGGGGGCCACATGTGGCCCGTGGGCTGTAGTTTGGGGACCCCTGGTCTGGAATAAGAATTCTGGTGTTTCTGGCTCCAAGATGTGCCCATTTTCCCACTGCACTATGTTGCCTCCCCCAGGGGGGCCCTTGAGGAGAACAGGCACACAGAATGCACTGATGCCAGGGAGAAGAAGGTGCTGAAGGAAACACATGCTCCTCCAAACAGGCTTGGGAAGGTTTGCAGAAAGACAAGTTGTGTGCTTCAGAACAGAAATAAACACATTGAAGAAGAGACGGCAACAATATTTTTTATAGTATGGCCTGGTTAGTGTTTTGCTTTTTTAGTGTTTCCCTCTGCATTTGGTTGTTTGATCCTTCATTACCTCTAAGACAGAACTTGACTCTGCTTTCCTGATGAAGAAACTATAAGTGAGAAAGGGTATATTGTCTCCGTTGCAAAGGTAAAAGTTAACAAAGACAAGAGGGACAGGTATTTCAGACAAAGGGAACTGCATGTGCGAAATCTTGTGGAGTAGGGATTGGGATGGGGGGTGGGAGCTGACACATGAAGAAACAGAAGGAAGGTCACTGTGGTTGAAGCAGGAGGAGTGAGGTGGGGAGAAGTGAACAAAGAGCCTAGTGAGGCAGGTGCAGCCCAGTTCCCGGGAAAGCCATTAAGAACATGTCAAGAATGTTAGTCTTTATTGTAAAAGCAGTGGGAACCCACTGGAGGGTTTTAGGCAGGAAAGGGCAGGGTCAGATCTGGATTACCGAAACTATCTAAGAGAGAAAGGAAAACTTGGTCAGGATGCAGCAGTGGAGATGAAGCAAGACAGATGGATTTGGGAAATATTTAGATGGAATTACTTGTATATTGGTAATGAATTATCTATGAAGAATGAAAAAAGAAGAGATATGAAGGATGATTCCTGAGTGGTTTATGTAAGCATATGATTAATGAGCCTATCGCTGAGATAGGAAACACTGGTAGAGGACTACATCTGGGGAGGGTGGGGGAAAAGATAATGACTTTGGTCTTAAACAGGTTTGAAGAGGAATGACTAAGTAGAGGTTACATATAGACAGCTTGAAATCCAGACCTGGACCTGAAATGAAAGTGAAATTTAAGTTAGGTCCTCCTACCATGCGTTTCCCTTCGCCTAACACTTCATTGGAATGATCTGGTTATCTGACTACCCTGTAGAAAACACATCCCATAAAGGTTGGGACCATGTCTGCCTGGCTTACGGCTAGATCTCTCACAGCAGGGACAGCACCTAGGCAAAGAAAGCACTCAAGAAATACCTGCCGAACTAAATGAAGCCTTCATCTCTCAGTGCTGTTCCAAACTGCTGCTTAGGACCAGCTAGTCTCCCCCAGTTTGACTGAAGCCTGGATTCTCTGATCTCCAGGCTGCACACTTATCTCGGCACCCTGGCTTTTGCTACCTGCCCTTCCTGAGATGAGAGTTGGATCCTAGCGGTTTCTTCAAGGAGTTTGGGGTTGATCCATCTACAAGAATTAACTTTCCCATTGTCTTAGCTAAGGACTTTCTACTTTGAGAATAAGGTTCAGGACATAATATTAAGTCTTAGAGGGTTGATGCCATTTAGATAGGCCGGAGGTAGGATATGCCCATGAACTGAAGGCCCGGAAGTATTGTGGGAAGGACGTGACTGAGACAGAGAAATAAGAGAGAAGTTCGGCTAATAAGGTGGATGGAAAGATGTGAATCAGAATGGGAAGTTTGGGTGAAAGGAATGGTCATGTGGAAGAACTAAGGACTCCTAACAGGGGAATGACCTAAAATACAATCTCAGGGAGGCTAATCTGGCAGCAGCCTACAGGATTAATTGAAGAGATAAGAGATCAAAGGCAAAAGGACCAGCTCAGAGGCTGTTGCTGTAACACAGGTGTGAAGAGATAAGAGTCTGAACTAGACAGTGGAAATGGAGAGTCTCCGAGATGAAGATAAACGGAGAGCCCTGGTGAATGATTGGCTGGAAAGCAATGGAAGATTCAAAACTGACCCCCAGCTTTCCAACGCTGGTGGTACCTGGGAAGCTACCGGTCGGTGCCCCTGACGAAAAGATCTTTGTTTTCTATGGAGAAAAATGAAACTGAAGAAGTTCATGCTCATGTTACTTCAGCTATCGATTATCTATGTTATAAAATTCACAGCAGTGGTGACCTCTGAGAACTGAACAACTTCATGTAAAGTGACTTTAAAATAAATTTCTCTCAGGACTCTTGCACTCCCCAGTGACGCCAGAGAGACAGAGGTTCGGTTCAGCTGGGACTTCATCTGACTGTTGGTCAAGCCAGCTGACTAGTCTCAAAATTACTGCACTTCAGCGAACCTGCTGACTTAATCTCTCCCCAAACTGGAAAAGTGGGAAGAAACTTTTTTACCTTTTCAGAGATAAGTCTAAAGCAATAATTTATCTTCCTGGTTTACATTATGTTTACCAACAAATAATACAGAAAAATAATAGAAAAACAAAAGCAGAAATCCCCACATAAGCATTCATGATGTTTATATATATTCATATACTAAATATCTTCCTAGGAGGTGGGTGGGAAATTTCATTAAAATTTCACATTGTGTCCACTTCATAAATTTTTTTTTTAAAAAAAACAATACTAACAACAAAAGTGACTCATAATATAATGAAGAATTTATATATATCAATATGAATTCAATTTGTAAGAATTCATATAGGTAAAATTCTATTCTAATAGTATTATCATACTGATCTTCTGACTCTAATGATCCATTGGTCCCAATGCAATAACATTTCACCGTAGCAAAGACTTAAGGCACCTTGTGGAACTGTATTATACACAGGCTTAGAACTACATGATTTTATTCCATAGCAAAATGAATAATAACTGACCTGTGGTGGCGCAGTGGATAAAGCGTCGACCTGGAAATGCTGAGGTCGCCAGTTCAAAACCCTGGGCTTACCTGGTCAAGGCACATATGGGAGTTGATGCTTCCTGCTCCTCCCCCCTTCTCTCTCTCTGTCTCTCTCTCTCCTCTCTCTCCCTTTCTGTCTCTCTCCCTCTCTGTCTCCTCTCTAAAAAAAAAATAAAAATGAATAAATAAAATAATTTTAAAAAAAATGAATAATAACTGAAATGCTTTTCTTTCCAAAGGTTTTATAAAGGGACTGGGGTCTTTTGACTGTTACTGAATTGTTCAAAATGGTCTCACAAAATATACAAATGTCTGTATAAGAGAGTTGGTCATTTCTTTAAAACTTACAAAGAAAAATGTTTATCTAAATATAAAATAGCGATGTCAGTCAGGAAGATGCCACGATGCAAAATTTAAAAGAACCCTCATTTATTAAAAAGAACCTTCTTAAGCTATTATACCTGCAGCTGCAACATTCTTCACACCTTTGCTTTTTTCCTCTAGTCATTCATGTTAATAATTGACATTATTACAGTCATCTCAGATATGAAACCAGCCAAGATCAATGGCTTATCTTTTGACTAATGCTTTCTTCCTTATAGTTATGGCTCATCAAAGACATTCAAACAAAGATATAAGTTTGTGTGATCCATTGGCAAGGTATCATATAAAAGATATATGTAAAGGATTCTTTTTCTAGAACAACAATAGCAAGAATGAGGTCATAGATTTTCTAATCCCCACAATAATGCCATTTAGAAATCAAAAAATCCTGTCGGTGGTGTGGAGCAGGTTGGCAAAATATTTCTTTTAAAAAAAGAAATTTATACAATTAACCCTTTATACATGAAAACATTATGGAAAAAATTTCAGATGGAAAGTGAAAAAAAGAAATGAGCACTTCTTTTTTTGTCATTGCCTGACATAAAAGATTGATTTTTTTTCTTTTTTTAAATTTTGACAGAGACAGAGAGAGAGTCAGAGAGAGGGACAGATAAAGACAGACAGACAGGAAGGGAGAGAGATGAGAAGCATCAATTCTTCGTTGCGGTACCTCAGTTGTTCATTGATTACTCTCTCATATGTGCCTTGGTGGGTGGGGGCAGGAGGCTACAGCAGAACGAATGACCTCTTGCTCAAGCAAGCAACTTTGGCCTCAAGCCAGCAACCTTGGGCTTCAAGCCAGCAACCTTTGGGCTCAAGCCAGCAACCATAGGGTCATGTCTATGATCCTATGCTCAAGCCAACGACCCTGCGCTCAAGCTGGATGAGCCCTCGCTCAAGCCAGCAACCCTGGGGTTTCGAACCTGGGTCCTCCGCATCCCAGTCTGATGCTCTATCCACTGCGCCACCACCTGGTCAGGTACTAATATTTTTTTTTATATCTGTTACCTTCCTAGCTCTTTATTACATAGGCTACATTGATATTAAAGAACTACATTCACAGCAAACATACAGTCATGTTTTATTTTTAGTTTATATATACTGGGTAACATTTGTCCTTTTTCTTACATGGGCTCCATCCACCCAGTTGCCAAGAATGGACCATCGAGTCACCATAGCTTCCTTGCCTCCCCCTCCGGCCATATCAGGAGAGTCCTATGTTCTGTTAGGGCAGGCTCATGGACTTAGTGCCCTTATATCAGACTCTCCTGTCCACTTCCATCTTCTTTCAGGCACTCATCTTTTCTCACCCTGATACCTGCTGCTGCCTTGCCCCGTTCTTTCCCAGTTCCTCCTGTACACTGCTCTCGTGGTGACCTTTCTACAGCCAGTCCCACTGTCCAAGTGTTTCATTTTGCAGCGTATAACTGCCTGCAGGTTTTTTATGCATCTAGCACATTATTGATGGATAGTTAAACTCCAAGATTATATTGCTGAGAACTTTCTCTGAGAATGTGACATCTATCACATGTCACTACTTCTCCTTTGCCTTTAGAAAGAAGATGGTATATTCAGTAATGTATCAGGAACAAAACGCTCACACACACACACACACACAATGATAATGCTAAAGACTGAAAAATAAGAGTGACTTCTTTTAAGTCTACTTGCGAACTATTCTTATTTCTGTATGAGAGATGAAAGAAGTAGTCTGAATTTCTCAGAACTAAAATGCACTGACAACCTAGCATTTATTTTAACTAACTTTTGATGAAGGCAAAAAAATTGTGTTTACCTTTTTTTCTCTGAATTATTTTGATGTTCAAAAGACAAAAACACAAACTGTTAACCACCTTCAAGTAATGTTGATTTAAGATCATCAAGGTACATTATAACTAACAAAGCTTCATTGTATTATTTTCTTTAATTATAAGCAATCCCTATAAAATAGAGTAGTGTTGTCCCCATTTTACTGATGTGAAAGTAGAGTTCTATTGACTTGGCCATGGTCATAAAGTGATAATACTGACTTGAAACCAAGATTCCTCATCCGAAATCTCTGCACTAATTTACAGGTTCTGAGCTGGCTACACACACACACACACCTTGTGATTTGCATGAAATGGAAATCATAACAAGGAAACACCTTTAAAAAAAATGGAACTAAATAATGTAGTTTGTTGCTCCTGATAATGTTATAGAACCAAATTTTTGTGCGTTTTTTATGTTCTGTGCAGTGTTGTTTTTCTTATACCCCACTGCTTAATTATTGTATTTTCCAAGCATATGAATAGGAAATGTCCAACTTCCCCAAAAGACCAGACTGATATAATTATGAGTCCTTTGTTTACTCACAGAATAGGCACCAGTTGTGCCCTGCCAGCTGCTTTGTCTACAGTCTTAACCTTGTTCTGTAAGAGCCACCTGTATGACTGGCTGGATAATTAATCCCATATTCCGGGTTAGTCTGAGGATCATCTGTTAAGATTAAGTCAGAAAAAAAAAAGATTAAGTCAGATATTGCCTCTGAATGTGAACAACATACCTCTCTCTGAATTAGCTTTGAACTACTGAGGCGGGGTGGACATTGACTTCAAAACACTGTAGTTAGAAGGAGTATCATTTATTGGGAGCTTCTTATATGAAAAGAAATGTTTTAGTGCTGCACTCAGGATACCCAAGTATTGGGTTTGGGAGTATTAGTACTCAAGTGTTAAGACTGTGAAAAATTACCCTGTCTTACTCATTGCATTTCCGACAGCAAATGCTCCAAGATTACAATGTAGAGGGCAAATTACATCCTTTTTCTGAGGTGGGGGGAAGTGATTCATAAAAGACATCTATCCAGAGAAACGGGTTTATTAACATCAGAAACTAATCAAAGGTCACTTCCAAATCCAGCAGAAACTTTGGTAGTACCTTAAATATCAAAGGAGACAAGTCTAGGACTCAATGCTGAGAGAACCTTTTCCATAAAGGTACCCCCGGTTTTGCACTCCACTTTAAGGGTAGTCATTTTCAGGATTCTTAGAAGCCGCCAGATGTTTCAATGCATAAGCCACTGGCAACAGATGATATGTCAGCTGAAATACGAAGTTCATATTATTTAAATAAAGTCTTCATTCTTTAATCAGTACTTCAGTCATTAAAGAGAGTTTACAGATTTGCTTTATTTCTCGTCAAACAATAACAATCACCTCCTCTTCCCCTGATGAAACGTCACCATATTTGAACATGGGCTAAGCATGTTGTTGCTGGAGAATGGGGAAGAGACGGTTTGAGTTTTTCTAAACATTTCCAGCTCCACTTGTTGACAGAACCTTGTGATATTTAGAAGCTGTGCTTCTGCTGCCTGCAGTAATAATTGTTCCACAGGAAATTTAATTGTGAGTGGACTATGACACTGAATGCTTAAAATTATTCCAAGTGACCGTATCTCCATTACTATAAAAACTTGGCCCACTCAGTCAGACATAGGAGCCAGAGGACAGGTGAAGCTACATTTGTGATCGAAAGAGAAGAAGCCGCTTTCCATAGAGATTAGCTCCTTACCACAGAGAATTCTATTTCTAAATTGTTTTAATTTGGTGTGCAGGGGATTATTTTCTGATCCTGGTGTGCTCGCTACATAGGTTTAGTTTTAAATGCTTCCTAAAATATTTTTCAAAATCCACTCTTGATTTCCTAATCCCTCTCAATATATGGACTGTTTAAAATGCAACTCTTCTTTTTTTTTTTCTTTTTTTTAAATCCTAGCTTTGAAAAATGCAAACAGATGTGTGCACCTTCAGAACAGACTGGGGGGAAAAGTGCGTGAGGGTTACTGGAGGCATAGCTGAGTGATGGTGGTTCCACCGTTCCTGGACCTCACAGAGAATTTTAATTATTTCTCTGTCTGGTCACTCCAATAAGAAAAGATACGGCATTGTAATTATAGCCATTGTTTGTGTTGGATTGGGGGAAATAAATATATTGCCCTCCCTTTACTGGCTCTGAAGTTGCAACAGCTCATGTTAACCAGACCTATATTTAGGTGTCTTTTACCATTTAAAAAAAAATGATGTGTGGAAAAAAAGAAGTAAAGGATAGGAATACTGTTAATTTTATTATTTGTTTAAAATGACAGGAAAAACAAACATCTGTCCAATGCCAATGATCAGGATGAACAAGAAATCCAGCAGTTTTGGGGCTTCCCAGCCCTGTACTAAGAAAAAAGGGAGAGGCCCCTTTCCCCTCTCTAACAACCTTTAAAAATTACTCTGTCCCTTTCAAATACTACAACAATCTTTTGCCAAAGCTTTATGAACAAATTAGTAGATTATTATGTTCGGTATGTTCAAAACAATCCAGGGAACACAAAGGCATGTATTTGGCTTGGGGTGGAGGGAGGGGAGAAGGTGTCTTTCTCTTGGTATCGGAAAGGAAAACTAGAAGGTCCTCACCTGAAACTTTATACCTCAGGTGAGGCCACTTCTGTGCATGAAAGCACGCTGCTCACAAGCCTGGAGAATCATAGCACCATGGAATTTTACCACAAAGGGGACCTCAGAAGCAGTGGCTCTACTCTTGAGTGAAGAAGAGAGCTTACCAAGAGAGCAAAACGTTCCAGGCCTCAGGGGATCATGAGGCCCCTGGCCCTGTTTTACTGTGTTAATCAGCATAGGCAGAGTCTTCTTGCAAGGCCCATCTTTGCCTGGGCTTTGCTCTCATGTCCGTATCTCCCCTGCTTTCTTCACCAGGCGGCTAGATGCCAACCACATCAGCTACGTCCCCCCCAGCTGTTTCAGTGGCCTGCATTCCCTGAGGCACCTGTGGCTGGATGACAACGCTCTGACGGAAATCCCTGTCCAGGCCTTCAGAAGTTTATCAGCACTGCAGGCCATGACCTTGGCCCTGAACAAAATACACCACATACCAGACCATGCCTTTGGAAACCTCTCCAGCTTGGTAGTTCTGTAAGTTCTATTGATTTTCCCCCCCTCTTTCCCTTTCAACAGTTTCTAAATTCACTGGAAGACCTTGGCCTTAAAGTGCTGGCCCTTCAGACCTTGAATAGGGACATTTTAAGGATAGAAAACTCCCCGAATCCCTCCCCAAAATGAAAGTGTTCTAATTGTATAAAAGAATGAAACATTTATGGAACACTTGCTAAGTGCCAAGGACTGCTGAGCATTCAAAGGTAATAAAATATGACCTCTGCCCATTGTATATTGTACAAGTAATCACCACACTGTACAATTAATTCAGGGACTGAAGGTAATAAAAATGCCTCATTTCTGATGATAAGTTATAATTCAGGTCAAATTGAAATGTGCCTTTCTTATTATTTAATAAGTGTTTCTTGAACCCCTACCAAGGAAAGAGAAGCAAGAATTAACCCAACAGTGAGCTCTGCTTGCATATGGCTTTCCTCTCCCACCCCCACCCTGCATAGGTCTAGGTTTCTTTATTTTAGTAAACCAAAATGATTCTCAAGTTCAAAAAATAATCATTCTTCTTTAAGAGTGTGGCAATATGCTCCATGGGTATAATATGTCAATCGATGCTGATAGAGGAAAATAGCAGCTGCTAGCAAGGCTGTAAGATTAGTTCCTGCAGGAACTTTGAGCAAGGCCTCTTCTGTACCACTTCCCCCTTCACTCCACGCACCCCCATCCTCACCCCCCACCCCACCACTGCCTTCAGTCATCCCCCTTCACCTGACTGTGTGTCTGTCTCTTGCACTGTACTAAATACTACTTTGAAAGCAGGCCAGCACCTTACCTATCTTTTTAGGTTCCCCTCAGCCCCCTTTCTCCATGTGTTGCATGTAGAAGATCTTCAATAAATGTTACAGATTTCTCACATGAACCCAGAGTATATTTATTAGAATAAAAATCTTACTGTGAAGGAATAATAAAATTTTGGTGACATCAACAAATCCTAAACTGGATTTCACATACAAAGATGATGCTATGGACGTACCAGAATCTGGATAGGTGCTTTCATTGTTCTTCCACTAGAGCAGCGATAGTCAACCTTTGTCACCTCATAGCACACACAAACTAATTACTAAAATTCTGCGGCACACCAAAATATGTATACATTTTCTGCCAATCTAACCAGAAAAAAAGGTATAGTTTTGATTCATTCACACAGGACAGCTGTTGTGATTTTGGCTGTTGTCATTTTCCATTTGACAGTCTAAGGAGAAAGAAGCCAGTGTCCCTGACTAAATAGTTAGGTATTGTACGTTTTAAATTTTTTTTGAGGCACATCAGCATACCACAGCACACCAGTTGAAAATCACTACACTAAAGGGAATAGATTTACAGAGATCCAACTATTCTTTTTTATTCTGTCCTCCTTAAATTTATTTTCCAAAAATATCTTCGGAACTTGGTCCAGTTTTCAGTTATGCAAGTTGCTCTTACTGGTTTTGACCTAACTGACTGACCAGCCAATGCTAATACTTCTATACACTAATACTGTGTCAAAATAACTAATCTCCTTGGCAGCTGAAAAATCTGATCACCATTTTCTGTAGTCAAAAGTGCTGTTTTCGGTTAACCTGTGGCTCCACCCTGGGAATGTAGCCATTATAAGCCATCAGCTTCAATAGAGAACATGCTTAGTACACCCAGAACCTTCCTCCATCCTCCATTGGTTGATGACAGTCAGCATCTCTGCTTACCACTCTGCATCCCAAAGCCATGTTAAATAACCCAGGTTGGAAACTATACAGAACAACCGCACTGAACAACCTGAATTGACTTTTATCAATCATGTTGCTCATATTATAATACAATCCCTGATATTTCCAATCCTAAAGGTAAAACTGTGACTGCCTATTAAATTCTATAGTATAAGATCATCTATGGTAAGAGTGAATTGAGCATATAAACTTTAAAAAAGAAAAAATGTTAAACAGCCTGACTGGTGGGGGCACAGTGGATAAAGCATCAACCTGGGACACTGAGGTCCCAGGTTTGAAACCCCAAGGTCGCAGGCTTGAGTGCAGGCTCATACTGCTTGAGCGAAGGCTCATCCAGCTTGAGTGCAGGGTTGCCAGCTTGAACATGGGATCCCCATGATCATAGACATGATCCCATGGTCACTGGCTTGAGCCCAAAGGTCTCTCTGGCTTGAGCAAAGGGACACTGGCTCAGCTGTAGCCACCCTCCTCCCCCATCAAGGCCATATGAGAAGCAATCAATGAACAACTAAAGTGACACAACTACAAGTTGGTGCTTCTCATCTCTTTCCTTTTGTATCTCCCTTCCTCTTTCTCTGTTTCTCTCGTGCGTTTAAAAAAAAAATGTTATCTAAAACATTTCTTATATATAATTAGTGAATTCTTTAGTAGAAATGTATTCGAATTTGAGCAATCATATGTTGAGCCTAAGTGTCTATGTGCAGTGTGCCTTGGTGACGGTGTCGGTAATGTTCTCTTGCAGGCATCTCCATAACAATAGAATCCACTCTCTGGGAAAGAAATGCTTTGATGGGCTCCATAGCCTAGAGACTTTGTGAGTTGACCTTTTATTTGTTTCCCTTTTTTCAGTGTTTTCATGAGTATTCTGAAGGCATCAAAATAGCCTTAAAGTCAGACTCACTGTTGGGTTTGGTTCCGTGACTGAGCTTTAAACAGACAAGCACAGTGGCTTCATTTTACACACAAACACAAAGCTAAACAGTAAAACTAAGATTTTATTTTACTCTAACAAGAACGATCACTTAGAATCATGATGAGCCAAAGGAGATGCTCTCCCCTGAGCAGGGATTGTTTGCTTAGGAATGCATATTCTCTGTCAAGGGTCAATTCTCCACCGTCACTCAGGCTCACTCAGCACTGAAGGAGAGGGTGTAGGGGAGGCTCCAATTCGAGATGAGCAGCTGTCTTATTAGGAAACAGCAAGGGTTCATGCTAAAAGCAAACATAAAGACTAAAAAGTAATGGCAGCTACCATGGATTGAAAATATCTATAGTCAAATATTGCACTGAGCATTTTGCATACTTTGTTTCAGTTCATTCTACAGCCATCTTAGGAGAGCAGCTATTACTATATCTCATCTTTGGTCTAGTGCTGTTAAGTATTTTACCAACATTACATAGCTAATTGATACCAGAACTGGGATTTGCTTTCTTCTGTAGTTTGACTCTGAAATCCATGCTTACTGCTCTAGTCTAATTCCAAAGAATAGGCCAAAAATTTAATTTTGAGTTGTTACTTATAATAAAAATAGAGCCCAGCCAGCTGACCATAGCCTAGAGTGTGTCCTGGGCCACTTAGAGAAGGGCTTCTTATGCGCCACACCCTGGCCAAGCCTTTTCCCAAGGGCGAGGCTGATCCTCCTTGCCCTGGTGAGCGGGAGAGATGTCATGAAGGTGGGATGACGGGGCAGTGAGGGTTCTGAGTGTGCTGGGAGAGGAGGTGGTTCCAGCTGGGTCCCCTTCCCAAACCCTCATGTTTTTAATACTCAAGAACAGTAACCCACACAGGGCCACTGGATCTATACTGCCAGCTCTCACCAGGATTGCAGAAGGACATGACCAAAGATCACTTCTCCTAGGGCCTTGGGGTCCAGAATTCATTTGCATTCAGAGCTTAGCAATTTGCACATGGTCAATTAACTTCTAACCCTGTCTGGGTCCACTAATTTTCTTCCAGACCATCTATTGTTGGTGGTCTTCTTGAGGCAAATCAGCACTAACAGCTCTCCTTTCAGGGTTACATAAGTCACTCTGTGTTTTCTCTTAGGAAGAAGGAATCACTTATAAGGAGATGCCAAAGATGAACTTATCCAGGCAGGACGTTGTTGTCAACTTAATGCCATAGGCAAGCAGTTTCCATCTTGAAAAATTAGAGCTTCTCTCTTATGTACACAGGGCTGGGCTGGGGATCTTAGCAATGGAAAGCACCTTCCAGTCCTTTTCAACTTAATGGAAATAAAAACAAGATGGCCTTGGATGGGTATTTCCATAACTGATCTTTCCTTGTTTTCCCCATGTGTGAGGTGAGGATCCAGGATGGCCTGTAAATACCAAAGAATAAAACATTTTGGGAGAAACTCATGTGTGTCTTGTTGTCCCCCCTCTCCTCACCTTGCCCACGGCTACATAAGATCAGTAAATTGGTTACTCCCAACCTCTTCCTTTCCCTCACTAGAAATCCAAGTAATTTATAAGGGCCTGATTCTTTTTTTAATCAAAACAGAGCATCTGGAGAGATTTACAAACAGGAAGAAAATTTATGTCCACAAAAGACACAAGTTTCCTGCCTGCAGGATAGCTTAAGGATGGTTTGTGTCAGACAAGTAAGAATCTTGATTCAAGTTTAACTCAGTTAAATTATCTCTCTCTTAAAATTAAAAGCAATTCTCCACAGAGAAAGATCTAACCACATCTGATTGCCTAACCAAAAGGTTTTTCTGTGTCATCTGGGAAATCTGCCATTCCCAGAGACCAGGAGGCAATTACTTTTTCATACAAAGATATAGCTATCAGCCCTGGCCGGTTGGCTCAGTGGTAGAGCGTCGGCCTGGCGTGCAGAAGTCCTGGGTTCGATTCCCGGCCAGGGCACACAGGAGAAGCGTCCATCTGCTTCTCCACCCCTCCCCCTCTCCTTCCTCTCTGTCTCTCTCTTCCCCTCCTGCAGCCGAGGTTCCATTGGAGCAAAGATGGCCCGGACGCTGGGGATGGCTCCTTGGCCTCTGCCCCAGGCGCTAGAGTGGCTCTGGTTGCAACAGAGCGATGCCCCAGAGGGGCAGAGCATCGCCCCCTGGTGGGCGTGCCGGGTGGATCCTGGTCGGGCGCATGCGGGAGTCTGTCTGACTGTCTCTCTGTTTCCAGCTTCAGAAAAATACAATAAATAAATAAATAAATAAATAAATAAATAAAAAGATATAGCTATCAGGTGGAGTAAATGTTTAAAGCTCTTGTGAGTAACAGAATCGAAAAGCCATTTTTGTCATAACAAATAGAGAAATTGATGATTTGAGATCATTTGGCTGGTCCATCCTTGTGCACAAAGGATAATACACAGCTTTGCCTCACGTCCAAGGAAAACATCATTCTGATCTGAATCATCATTTGTGTCTCTGAGAAATTCTAGACCTAACATCTTCCCTGAGAGCTCCCTGGATGTACAGACCCCTCCAGAAACAGGTGGTCATCCTGGACTGCAGGCTCTGAGGGATACAGGCACTCCACAGGACTCAAGGACACAGCAGCTCTCATAGATGTCCTCTCAGGCGAGACTCTAAAAAGCAGAGGGGAAAAGAGGATGAAGGAGGGAAGAAGAAAGGGCACGTGACATGATTCAAGAATCCAGAGCAGTGTGCCTATAGCCAGGCAGCTCTGCTGAGCTGGGTTCAAGTGAAGAGCCACATTAGCGAGCTGCCAACACCTGGCCAAGTATCCCTCCTGCTTGGGCATTAGCGCCACTCTGTGTCCCCTTCCTGTTTTGAAATGTACCTGTGCTACTGAGCCTTGACTCTGAAATTTCTCATGATCACTCTAATAACCATTGTAATACAGATATTTGTGGAATGATGGTGATCAGCAAGCCAAGCAAATCTCTCTCCACAGGAGAAAGAAGGAGAATTTTCATCAGTGATACAGGTCCATTGAAATAGCATGGGAATGTTCCTTGTAAATGTAGTATATAAATGAATCTATAAATGAAAAGCTGAAAATATCATTTATTATTTTCAGAGATTTAAATTATAATAACCTTGATGAATTCCCCACTGCGATCAGGACACTCTCCAACCTTAAAGAACTGTAAGTATTTAGGACAGATTTAATGGGAAGTCTCTATTTGTCATGAATTTATTTTAAAATATGTTTGATGGTTGTACATAATGTGACTTACTAGAAAAAATGTTTAATTCCTACAAATGACAGTTAAGTGCAAATGTTTAATTCCTATAAATGACAGTTAAGTACACTTGAAATATGCTTTCATTGATTCTATCACCAGGAAACATCGGATAATCCTTTTAAATTTATAATGGATTTCTCTAATATATTATATTAGAAAAAATATATACATATTTCTCTAAGCCGTGCTTCTTTCCTAACACATATTTCCCCAACATTTATATACTTTATAAATTTGTACAGAACTATAATGGAATTCAGTTATTTGCTGAGCATTTTGAAAAACATTTCTGAGTTGCAGAGGCCTGTGCCATCTAGAACAAAATGTTTGGGCCCCGAGCAGTGCTAGATGCTTCCACTTACGTTATTTCACATTCTTTACATAATTCATGAATCTTATTTAATTTTTTTTAAAAACACAATTTTACTAAAGTAAAACTAACTTTCAGCTATTAGGTTGCGTATATTTTCTTTTAATCAGTTTTTCATGGTGCCTAAAAATAACCTATGTAAGCAATGTTCTACCGTGCGGAAAGGAAAACAAGCATAGAGCCCATTTTCCTGGCAGAGAAGTAAGACGCACAGTTAAAATGGAGGTAGGCAGCAGGGCTCGTTTAGGAGGTTCTGCTTCAGGAAAACCCATTTTGTGGCCCAAGCCTAGCTGGAAAGTCATCATCATGTCCATGGCTAGGCACACCAAAACTGCCGTTCATCTATTCCAGTCACAGCCCCCCAGAGATCCCGAAGATTTCTGCCACTCTGCCGTTCAGACATGAACATCAACAGACGAGAATCAATTTATTGCAGCCTCACCGAGCACCTTCTTTCAATCAGGATATTTTGTCCTCATAAGGGGATTACTTAAATCTCTACTTCACTGCAGTTGAAGTCAATTTCCTCTTCTCCTAGCTTCAGATGGGATCAGGAGTGGTCATAACCTCTCCAAAGATGGCTCCCTCTGTCTCACATTGTTATACAGTGCTATATAGGATATGAACGAATTAATATTCTTGTTATAGCAACACATTGTGTTTCCATAAAGCACAGTTATTATTTTCAGATTCTTTATTTCTTTTTCAAGATGAGACCTTATGATTTCTTTTTCTCCTGGAGAGTGAGTGAGGGCACATAAGTTTCCTCATAAACCGCATAAAGGAATTTAACCTTATCCTCTGGTCACTAAAGGTGCTGGTTATTATTGCCACAGGGAGAGGGGGTGAGAACTATTAAACAATTTACCCCAAATGTTATTTTCTATAAAATGTTTTTCTTCTCTTTCTAGAGGATTTCATAGCAACAATATCAAGTCAATACCCGAGAAAGCATTTGTAGGCAACCCTTCTCTTATTACAATGTAAGTAGTGACCATAGTTCTTTTTTATTTTTCCATCCTGAAATAAAGCATGCATTTCTCTTTTAAATATAATACAATGAAATCTCTATATTTGCCCAAGTTTTTTCTCAGTCAATGTAAGACTCTATACAGAGCAATATATCAAGAGATGTTTTTCCAGGTTTTAGCTGAATTTTGAAATAATATAAAATATTCCTTTTTTTCTAGGACCTTCAATATGCATTGCATTATGCTTTGTATCCTCAGTTGCCTTGTCTCACTTCACAATAATCTTATGAAATGCTTTGCTTCTCTCTCTTTTCTAAGGAATAAAACTAATTTTTGAAGTATCAATGTCAAGGTCACCTAGTCATTCAGAACATGTATCTAAATATACTAGAAATAGAAATTATTACACAAAAAATAAGAGACCTCTGCAACAATGGACTGCAGCCTGAATTGGTGACGGGGAATGGGAATCCTGTTTCATGCTGTGTCTATATCCTTTCATTGTCACGCTCAAGCATTGAGTTACGTTTATACAGTTACATGCTATGTTGTAATTCTAGAAATATGCGTATGTTTTAGAAGGGTGTATATGATGATGATTTATGTACAGTAAAAGCATAAAATAGACTTACAGCTATAATGTATAATTAAGTCTATGTTTCACATTTAGCACAGACATAAGTTTGATCATATGTAGCTATATAGGAAGACAAAAAATATGTTGGTATTAGGCTGGCTCTTAGTCAAAAGACACCTGGCAGATTTGGGATGTAGGATTGGACTGAGGTCATGGGGGAGGGCTTGAATATGGAGGAAGAGAGTAAGGACAATGAACAGCTAAGGTGCCACAAAGAAGAACTGATGCTTCTCATCTCTCTCCCTTCCTGTCTCTTCCTCTGTGTCCCTCTCTCTGACTCTGTCACACACAAAAAGAAAAAAGAGAGAGAGCGAGTAAAGACAACTCTTGCACATGACTCTAGGGGCACTTCTTGGCAGATATTCGTCCTGTGCCAGCTTGATTGAGAGGCTTTCTGGAACTGTGTAGCATTTGTCACAAATGAACTGTAGTCCCAATTAGCCCTAAGAACTGGGCGGGGGGGGGGGGGGAGCACCACTCATCATTCCTGAAATGTTCTGACATTATGTTGGAAAACTAAGTGTTTCAAAGTTTATTGCCAATAAACATTAGTCCTCATTAGAGATACTCACTTAGTAAGAGGGTGGCAAATTGCATTGCTTTTGCTTCTTTTTCCTAGAAGGCACAAGACTGGTTTTGTTTGTTTGTTTGCTTATTAAATTAGAGACAGGGAGGCAGGAAACAGACTCCTGCATGTGCCCTGACCAGGATCCACCCGGCAAGCCCTCTACTGGGGATGCTCTGCCCACCTGGGCCCGTTGCTTTGTTGCTTGGCAACTGTGCTATTTTAGTGTCTGAGGCAAGGCCATGGTGCTATCTTCAGTGGCCGGGGCCAACTCGATCAAATGAGCCATGGCTGCAGGAAGGGAAGAGAAAGGAAGAAAGAGTGAGAGAGACAGAAGCGAGAAGGGGAGGGGTGGAGAAGCAGATGGGCGCTTCTCCTGTGTGCCCTGACTGGGAATCAAACCTGGGACTTCCATACACTGGGCCAAAGCTCTACTGCTGAGCCAACCAGCTAAGGCTGGGACCAGTTTTTTTAAAACCACTTTTTGATATATTAATACTGCTTGAGGAGGACTAATAGCCCCCAAATTTATTAGTGTTTCTATCCAGTACTTAACATTGACTAACTCCCCCTGAAATTCTCCTCTCCTGTTTCTGCCTCTGTCTCCATCTTTAGTCATTGCTGCCTCCATGCAGGCCACACCCCATTCCCACTTTCTGTGAAGGCAAAGACTTCTGGTGTCCATTGGCTACTCAGGCTGCTTTCTACTTCTGTAGTCCCCATCCTGTGCATAACTTCTCCTCCAAGCTACCCATCAGCCTCTCTGCTCGTCATTACCTCTAGATTTTTATCTGTCTAAGGCTCATCTCCCTGCCTCTACGAGTGGCAGGGTCATCTCTCTTGAAACACAGCATCTATATTGTCACTCTCTTGCTGTAAAACATAAAGAGATTCAGGATTGTCTATTTACATTAAATGCGAACTCCTTACCCTGACCTCCACAGCCTTCCATGTGGCCTAAGTCAACCCTCCTGATCAGTTTCCCAAAGCTTTATTCAATTACCCTATGCCATAACCCAGAACAGCTAAGCTAAATTCATAGAATGAATCCTTTTCTTTATTTCCTTTCCTCCTATGTTTCTATCCCCTCACTATGCTTACTGACATTTTCTGTTCTAGGGCCCATTTCAAAGGACATGTCCATGAAGGTTTTCCTGACCTCATGAGAGAACTCCCTTCCGAGAACCCCACAGCTCCTTATTTGCATTTGTCCTACTTCTCGGCCTATGGATCCAAGCATGTGTCTCCCATCTGCCCAGTGTACATACATAGGAACATACAAGCATATAGTGTAGACAGTAGACAAAGGATAATGTAACATTATGAAGAAAACTCCAGTTTTTAATTCTAAAACCTATATTCCAGCTCCAGCTCTTTCTCTTACAGATCATTTAATCCAAGGGAAACAAAGAGGTCAGAGGGCAGAAGTGCAGAAGGGGACCTAGGTTTGTCAGATGACAGCTATGTCCCAGGCACAGTGCCAGATGGGACACATACATTAGTTCTTTCAATGCACACACAAACCCTAAAACTAAGTTTTATTTTCTCAGTTTAACAAATTAGAAAATTGAAGCTCTGGGAAGTAATGAACTTGCCAAAGTACCTGAGTCTCAGTTTCTTCCTCCAAAAATAAGAAAAATAGTATTTAAGTGTCTACACCATAAATCTTAACTTGTCGGGTGAATCAGTTGAAATGCTTTGTCAACTAGAAGGTGATATAATCTGATTTATTTGTTTTATCCCAACTGATTCCAAGCTTCTTTAGGGTAGGGACATTTTATCATTCTTCTTCAAACTCCCAGTATTTAGCATAAATGCCAGGCACATAGTTACACGACAGCCTCCTTCATGGCTCAGTCTCTCAACCCCTGCAGTACCTACCCTCATACTTTGAGCATAGTAGACACCAATAAATATTTGTTGAATTGCATTGAACTAGAAGGATGTCTCAGCTCAGAACTATTTTTGGGGCCCTATTGACCAGGCAGTGCGAATACCATTACATTGAAAACATCTGTAAAACAAAATATTTTTAAGCTCTAATAATGTCTTGCCTTTTAGAGCAATAATTAATTCCAAAAAATTATGACATTATTACAAAAAAATTGCTCATTTACTCTCAAATAATTTGAGGAGGCCCTTTTGTTTGTTATGATAAGATTTGACCAGAGAGTATAGTCTTCATGTAGATATATAGAGCTTCATCTTTCTTTAATTAATATGCTTGCCAGCACCTTGAATTACCTTCTTGCCAGTCAGTGGATGTTGGATCCACAGATGTTGAGGCACAGGAAGATTTTTAAGCCATAACTACATTCAGTTCACGTGCTTTTCTCCTTAGTGACTATCACTTATATCTGCTTTGCTGTCAGAAATTTTCAGTCCTATATGGTATGGATTTCTTACCAAAAGCCTCATGATATGAGTTCAAATACTTTTAAGGTCTGCCTGAAACCATGTAATCAGGAATGCTATGTAATATAGTATAATCAGAATTCCATAAATACATTTATGTACTTGCTAGAAATTTGAACAGTTATTCACTTGTCATTCAAGTTTTATAGTAAGACATTGGTGTTTGGATTTTTTTTTTTTCAGACATTTCTACGACAACCCCATCCAACTTGTTGGAAGGTCTGCTTTTCAACATTTACCTGAACTAAGAACACTGTAAGTTTGTCTCTTACATATCACTTTCCCCTTGTAGGGTTACTGTAAAAACCAAATGAATATTGACCCTGGCCGGTTGACTCAGTGGTAGAGCGTCAGCCTGGCGTGCAGGAGTCCCAGGTTCGATTCCCGGCCAGGGCACACAGGAGAAGTGCCCATCTGCTTTGTCACCCCTCCCCCTCTCCTTCCTTTCTGTCTCTCTCTTCCCCTCCCGCAGCCAAGGCTCCACTGGAGCAAAGTTGGCCCGGGCACTGAGGATGGCTCTGTGGCCTCTGCCTCAGGCGCTAGAATGGCTCTGGTTGCAACAGAGCGACACCCCAAATGGGCAGAGCATCACCCCCTGGTGGGCATGCTGGGTGGATCCCAGTTGGGCGCATGCGGAGTCTGTCTGACTGCCTCCCTGTTTCCAACTTCAGAAGAATACAAAAAAAAAAGGAAAAAAAAACCAAATGAATATTATAAGTTGAAGTGCTTTGAAAATGGGAATAAAGACTACCCTTTTCTAGAATCTTCTTCCAATAACATTCATATCCCCCTCCTTCTAGGACTTTGAATGGTGCCTCACAAATAAGTGAGTTTCCTGATTTAACTGGAACCGGGAGCCTGGAGAGTCTGTGAGTACTTGAGAAGGCTCTTGACTTTGACCAAAACAGGCACTGCTTTTAAAGCCTGACCGATCTGAATGTCAGTGAATCCAAATCTGTCACTGTGAGATGCCTGAATAAAGAAATTACATCTGGCTTGTGTTTCAACAGGACTTTAACTGGAGCGCAGATCTCATCTCTTCCGCAAACCGTGTGTGATCAGTTACCTAATCTCCAAATGCTGTGCGTATCAGTAAGGCAATAATGTTGTGTAAACAGGCAACTTCCATTTAGGGATGAAGTGGCAGGCATTATTTCAATAATCCTTTAAAAGGGAAAAAACTTCCTTTCTTGCCGGTATCCAGGAGGTCAGGCCTCCGTTGCCCACTTTGGGCTAACGACGTGGCTCTCTGATAGGACCCTTTGCTTCCAAACCCCAAACAGTCTCCCAACTGGCACACATTTCCTTCCAAAAAATAGACAAGCCCCAATAACTGCATTTCCCCCTCTACAGGCTTTGCAGAGCAGAAAAAAAATAACAAAATGGATTTAAAAACCCACTATGGATGCCAAAATAAAAAATTAAGCTATCAGATCCACACTAACCTTAATAAAGGCAACCAACCATTCTTCCGATATCGTTGTGGGTGCCATGTTCTAATGTTTCATCTAATACTTAAACTGTTCGCATATGTTATTTCCATTGGAGCTTTTTTTCTCTGCCTTTCTCATGTTTTATGCAACTCAAAGAGCTTTGTTTTGGCCTGCCATTTTCACCTCAACTCCCATTCAGCCCTATTATCGACCTCTCAAGTGTTGTTGGGACTTAATGAAAGGACCCTTCACTTCTTGCCATGACTCTATTCTCATGCAGTAGACATCTGCAGCAGTTAAATGCCTATCATTCCACCATGGGCTGTCCCAAATAGCAGAACTACACGCAGCACTACAAACACTAAGTGGGAAGACGGGAACATCTGCCGTGGCGGCCACCGCCCCTACCGCAGCTTCTGCGTCACTGCAGACCACAGCTGCTCAGTGACCGGGGTAGCAGCGGCCCCACGTGCGAGCCGTGGAGTCAGGCACTCCTGTTTGAAGGTGAGGGACAGAGCTAGTCTCTTTTTCTTCACCCCACATTGCCCTAGCAGGTGTCGATATAGATGAGAAAACAGAATTAGGGAAGTTAAGTGCATTTGTCAAAGTCACACTGCAAGAAAGTATCAGAGTCCAAATTTTAAATACAGGCAGTTTGATGGAATAACTAGGCAGAAGTCCACGTACAGCAAGTGGTGAAAATCTTGGGTCCATCTTGGAATTCTGCCTACCACACCCAGCACAGGTGTGATTATCCTCGTTTCTTGAAGAAACTGGCTCAATAACATGACTAGGATTTAACATCCCATACTTAATAAGTAGAGAGCCAGTATTTAAATTGCAGCTGTCTCCACTATGTCACTCAGGTCTAAAACTGCATAAATGGAAGCTGACAGATAAAGTGGTTAAAAATGAAAGCTCTGGGGTCTGTTTTTCTGGTCCAACTCCAGTCTCTCTATGTCCCAGCACAGTATCTTGAGCATATTATTCATTTCTTCTCAGTTTTGTTTCCTAGTCTATAAAATAGAAGTGTAATTCCTTTCTTCAGAGGACATCACGAAAACTAAATGAGTTACTACATGTCAAATACTTATACCAGCACCGGGAACACGGCAGACCTTCAGGCAACGTTAACTTATTTTTCTTTTTTATTTCTTTATTTTTTTAGTGAGAGTTGGGGAGGCAGAGAGACAGACTCCCACATGTGCCCCTACCAGGATCCACTGGCAAGCCCACTAGGGGACAATACTCTGTCCATCTGGGGCTGTTGTACTGTTGCAACCAGAGCCATTTTTTAGCACCTGAGGTGGAGGCCATAGGGCCAACTTGCTTGAGCCAATCGAGCCATGGCCTTGAGAAGGGAAGAAAGAGAGAGAGAGGCAGAGAGAGAGATAAAAATAAGGGAGGATGGAGAAGCAAATGGTCACTTCTCCTGTGTGCTCTGACCAGGAATTGAGCCTAAGACATCCATATGCTGGGCTGACGCTTTGTCAGTGAGCCAACTGGTCAGGGCCAGGCAATGTTAACTCTTTATTTTTTAAGTTTTTTTTAAAGATTTTATTTATTCATTTTAAAGAGGAGAGAGAGAGAGAAAGAGACAGGGAGAGAGAAGGGGATAAGAGCAGGAAGCATCAACTTCCACATGTGCCTTGACCAGGCAAACCCAGGGTTTCGAACTGGAGACCTCAGCATTCCAGGTTGATGCTTTATCCACTGCGCCACCACAGGTCAGGCCAACATTAACTCTTAACATCTTGTTTCTCACTCACTTTACACCATTATTCTTTCCTCAAGGTGAAACTAAAAAAGCCTAGAAAAAACACAAATACATTAGTGGCAGTATCTTTCCATTTTCAAAGCACTTCAGCCTACAATATTGGTCAGTTCTCCACACAGCTCTGCAAGATCAGCAAAGTAGGTATCTTCTCATTTAAAGAGAACTGAGAAACATGTCAGTGCTTTGGCCAATGTCTGAACCAAGTATAATTGGTTGAAGCTGAGGATGGAACATCTTTAGGTTCTGAAAGAAGAGATCTGAGAACTCCCCTCTTAGGCTGAATCATCCACTGCGTACTCATTACATGAGGAAATTTCACTGTACATGAGTGGTTTTTCCCTCAAGTTGCTTCACCTCTATGGGAATTACTTGGTTATGTGTGGCTTTCCCCATTTACTAGCTTGTGATGTTAGGCAAGTCATTTCACATTATATGGGGATAATAATAGTGTCTCCCTCTAAAGTGATCACAAGGACGAAATGAAATAGTTCAAATAGCCTGACCAGGTGGTGGCGCAGTGGATAGAGCGTCAGACTGGGATGCAGAAGACCCAGGTTCGAGACCCCGAGGTTGCCAGTTTGAGCGCAGGCTCATCTGGCTTGAGCAAAAAGCTCGCTAGCTTGTATCCAAGGTCGCTGGTTCAAGCAAGGGGTTACTCGGTCTGCTGAAGGCCCACGGTCAAGGCACATATGAGAACGCAATCAATGAACAACTAAGGTATTGCAATGCGCAACGAAAAACTAATGATTGATGCTTCTCATCTCTCTCCGTTCCTGTCTGTCTGTCTCTGTCTATCCCTCACTCTGACTCTCTCTCTGTCTCTGTAAAAAAATTTTTAAAAAATAGTTCAAATAAAGCTGTAAACATTGAACCTATATATAAGAAGTGCTTGATCAATGTTAACCATGAAAATCATTAGGTAAAAGAAGTTAGGTAGGAAGTAATACTGAGTCTTTATGTAGAAGAAGGTATTATGTACCCTCTACTAAGAAGTACACAGGGCCCTGGCCGGTTGGCTCAGTGGTAGAGCGTCGGCCTGGTGTGCAGGAGTCCCGGGTTCTATTCCCAGCCAGGGCACACAGGAGGAGCGCCCATCTGCTTCTCCACCCCCCCTCCTTCCTCTCTGTCTCTCTCTTCCCCTCCCGCAGCCAGGGCTCCATTGGAGCAAAGTTGGCCCAGGCGCTGAGGATGGCTCTGTGGCCTCTGCCTCAAGTGCTAGAATGGCTCTGGTTGCAACAGAGCGATGCCCCAGATGGGCGGAGCATCGCCCTCTGGTGGGCATGCTGGGTGGATCCCGGTCGGGCACATGCGAGAGTCTAACTGCCTCCCCGTTTCCAACTTCAGAAAAATACAAAAAAAATCAAATAAAAAAAAAGAAGTACACAGGAAGGATTTGTCCCCTAGAAGTCTGTGGAAATGAGTGAACCAAATTACTATCAGCTTTGATATGTGTGTCCATTTTATTTCACTCACTTTCCAAAATTATATACCATATTGTTAATCAGGTATATTATGTTTAGGTGGGAAGTATGGTTTTATTATTTTGTTTATTTGGTTTAGTCTTTGAAACATCTAGTATAACCTACAAATTAGTGTTTGTAAATAGCTTTATCTGAGCTATTCATGTCCAGTAAATTAATTAAATTCCATTTATTCAAAAAAATGTAGAGTAAAGTGATCAATTAAAGAATAAAATAACTTAAAAACCTCTTAGAAAACAGTATTGATTTTTCTAGTTGTATAGTGGTGATCTGGTTTTAAGAATTAAAATCAGCCTGACCAGGTAGTAGCACAGTGGATAGAGCATCGGACTGGGATGCAGAGGACCCAGGTTCGAGACCCCGAGGTCACCAGCTTGAGCACGGGCTCATCTGGTTTGAGCAAAATCCCACCAGCTTGAACCCAAGGTCGCTGGCTCCAGCAAGGGGTTACTTGGTCTGCTGAAGACCCACGGTCAAGGCACATATGAGAAAGCAATCAATGAACAACTAGGGTGTTGCAACACGCAATGAAAAACTAATGATTGATGCTTCTCATCTCTCTCCGTTCCTGTCTGTCTATCCCTCTCTCTGACTTACTCTCTGTCTCTGTAAAAAATAAAAAATTTTTAAAAAAAGAATTAAAATCAGGCATGAAAATGTGTTAGTTGATTAGCTGATAACTTCTAAAACATGAGACAAGATTTTATATATGTATATTTGATTTAAATAATTTTCTTAATGAATTCATTTATATTTTGTGATGATCTACAATGTTCTAGCTGTTATTTTACTAAAGTAAGTACAAATCAAATTAAATAATTGTACCTCTGTTTCTATGAGCTGCCATATATATGTAAAATTTTATCTACCAGCTTTCTTTTTTTTTAAGCTTTCTGCAAATTACCATAGCTTGTTTTAGATTAGTTATATTATACTCTAAATATATCCAGATGTTTTTGTTATTCTGTAATTTGTTGAGTTTTGGCTGAAGACTTTCTTAGACTCTCCCCATCCCTTATAGTGATTGATTGCAAAGTTAGTGCTATGTTTTGAATTGTTGTTGGGCTTTTATTTTAGTTGATTAGAAAAGAACCAACAATGATTCTTTTAACTGTGGAAACATAGCAGCTCTTAGAAACAGAGGTACAATTATTTAATTTGATTTGTACTCATTTCAGTAAGCTAATAGCTAGAACACTGTAGATCATCACTAACAAAATATAAATGAATTCATTAAGTAAATTATTCAAATCAATTAAAGACATATAACAGTTACATTTTAGTAAACATTTGAATCTACTGCTTAATCCAATAATCCCAGTGACTACCTGCTCCATGTCAAGACTGGAGAAATGTTCCATGTCGGCCTTCAGGAGATATATCAGTTTGGAGGTTAAAGGGGAGCAAAGCATGTTTCCTTACAATTAATATGTAACAGATTTTCTCTTTTGTACCTTTCATTTTTCAGAGATCTGTCTTACAACCTCCTGGAAGATTTACCCAGTTTTTCAGCCTGCCAAAAGCTTCAGAAAATGTATGTCTACAAAGTCTCTAAGTCACCTAGCAAAAAATAAGAGCCCAACTTCACATTTCCAGAAATCATTGGTTCGCCTACGCTGTGGCTCATGGGGGAGGCATTTGATGAGTTCCCTTCTTGCACACATAGGCGTGACTGTATGGGATGGCTATAAAGTTGGAAAATACAGATAATATTTTTTTACCATGCACTGTACGATAAATAAACCATTTATTATTTCCTTTTTCCCCCCCTGAACTTGTTGTAATACTGTAGGTTTGGTTGACCTTTAAAATTTTGCTAAACTTACATATCCAATAAGTCTTGTTCTTTTGTAATATCAGGTACATTTGTTTCACAATAGTCATCCTTAGGAGCAGGTACCACTGACTCTACTTACACACAAAACATTGTAGAATTCCTCTCTTAAAATTGCCTCCTCTATAAAACATCAGCCTTATTGCTTTATAGTCATACTTTGGTTTTAAAGAGTATTAACCATTGATGCTTTCCTACTTAATTTTTCTCTGAATGCCTTTGGGCAATTAAAAGAGGAAAAAAATAACCCATTTTGAAACTCCTGAAGACCCTCACATATAAGAAAGGCTCAGGAGGCAGAGCCAGGAGAGGCATCCTCAGAGTGTTTGAAAGTAGGTGGCATTTGGAATGTCGTTTTATAGTCACCCAAAAGAACTACTAGCTGCTTTGGAGGAGAGACAAACAATCCTTAAGTGTATAAATTATACTGGTCTTTTTTTTTAAACAAAACAAAAAAATTTATAAAGGTCACTTGATAGTCACATTCCATGTGTTTCTTTGAGTGAGGGCAGGTAATCCCTCTGTAAAAGTTCTCTGAAGACTAATCTTTGAAACCAGTGACTCTGAAATGAATCTTTGGACCTCTGTCATTTCAGAGATCTGCGGCACAATGAAATCTATGAAGTCAAGACCGACACTTTCCGGCAGTTGCTTAGCCTCCGATCTCTGTGAGTACCGCCTCCCGGCACCTTCCCCATCACAGAGCACTTTCTTTTGTGGGTCTTCCCATAATATTTTCTCGTCAGTATATATGCATATTGTTGGGGCTTCATGAAAATTTGCTACAGAAAGGCAAATGTTTTGCTGATGACCATTTCCAGAAACAAATGTTCAAAAGTCGTAAATTTGCAGTCTGCTGCAGAGAAAGAAGAAGGAGGCCATGCTGCTAAGCAGCGGACAGAACTGACAGGATGGGCTTCTGGTTCCAGGCCTGCAGTTGTCAGGGCTTGTTTTGCATTACAAGAAAAACAAATGACCACACGATTCTTCCTGCCTATTTTTCTTTTGGTGATTAAGCAACTTTTCAAAGTGCATCTCAAAGTGTTTAAGAATTACCTAGGGGGCAGGGTGACTGTAAGAAATGCAGATTCCAGGTTTTCTACTGCCTCCTGACTTAGAATCTCTGGAGTGGGACCTGAAAATCTGCATTTTTACAAGTACACTAAGATTTGAGCACAACTGTATTCAAAACTGCTTCTGTTGCTCAGCCAACTAAGAATTGTATATATACTGCTCACAAAAATTAAGAGATATTTCAAAATGAATATGAAGCGATAAAAAAAAGCATTTGATTTATTTTTTTTATTAAACAAAAACATCAGAAAAGCAAATGACAAGTTTAAAAAAGTTGTTTGATTATGGAAATGAGATGCAAAACCAACTTTTATTTCATTGGTGAAAATGCACTATACAAAAGGCTGAAAGTCAGCCCTGGCCGGTTGGCTCAGCAGTAGAGCATTGGCCTGGCGTACGGAAGTCCCGGGTTCGATTCCCGGCCAGGGCACACAGGAGAAGCACCCATCTGTTTCTCCATCCCCTCCCCCTCTCCTTTCTCTCTGTCTCTCTCTTTCCCTCCAGCAGCCAAGGCTCCATTGGAGCAAAGTTGACCTGGGCATGAGGATGGCTCCATGGCCTCTGCCTCAGGCACTAGAATGGCCCTGATTGCAGCAGAGCAACGCTCCAGATGGGCCAAGCATCACCCCCTGGTGGGCATGCCGGGTGGATCCCGATTGGGTGCATGCAAGAGTCTGTCTGTCTGCTTCCCCCTTGCTTCTCACTTTGGAAAAATAAAAAATAAAAAAAAAAGGAAAAAGGCTGAAAGTACTGGAGTATCTGCACGTTCCCTGATCCCCTAATTTTTATGAGCAGTGTATTTAATTCCATTTTATGATTGAAAACCCCCTCTATTAACCATAAGTTAAAAAAGAAACCTTCATAACATTTTTTTTTTTGGTGACAGTTTAACATTTCCAGCCTGAAACCGGATTTCATTGTAATTTTAATGAATGATGACAATATGCAATGTTTAAACTATGGTATACCGGTATACCGTTAAAAACCTTTTACTTCCTAAAGTTTTTCATAATACTTAGAGACTATACCTTCATAAAATACTACCATTCCTCAAAACATTTTAAATTCACCTTTAAGAATCTCCTTCCAAAACTTTACTTTAAAAACCATCTTGTTCTTAATTTAGTTGTGTTGCCTTTTCCTTACTTTTGATCTAAATCAGTTTGTGAAGTTCTTTTTTTTTGTAAACGTAAAATAAAAATATATTACTTACTTTTATTTCTACTTTATTCACCAGGTTGAACCTCTTGGTTTGCATGATTTTGTGGGGTTTTCTGGGTCAAGTGACTAGCAAACCATTTTCAGAAGTCAACCCTGGCTGCTTTGGAGAAGAGCCTTACTCTACATATAAGTGGCAGTCTGACCTGACCTTGAATCCATGTCTCCTGGTTTTGAACCTGGTGTTCTGTCCATGTACACCATGGTAGTTAGTTCTCTGTGATGCACTGATACTGTCTTCACAGGCAGCATGTAATCAAATGGGTCACATAAAATTAGCAGTGGTCTCAAACTTTGCTGACTTAAGTCTTTGTCCATTTTTAGAACCAAAATCAGATGTATTAATATCTTTTGGCTCGACTATGTTTAAATAATTTTCTTTAATTTAAATACATATTTCTCAGACTGCTGACAATATGACTGAGAATATAAGAAATCTTCCCAGGAATATGCTCCTTTGGAATTTTTTACCTAAATTGACAGTCTCTGGGGGCTTTATAATCTTTTTTGTTGTTGTTTTGGTTTGGGGTTTTGGGGGTTTTTTTGGGGGGAGGTGTATTTTTCCAAAGCCGGAAACGGGGAGGCAGCCAGACAGACCCCCGCATGCACCCGACCGGGATCCACCCGGTACGCCCACCAAGGGGTGACATTCCGCCCATCTGGGGCGTTGCTCTGTTGGGACCAGAGCCACTCCAGCGCCGGGGGCAAAGGCCAAGGAGCCATCCCGAGCGCCCAGGCCATCCCTTGCTCCAATGGAGCCTCGGCTGCGGGAGAGGAAGAGAGAGACAGAGAGGAAGGAGAGGGGGAGGGGTGGAGAAGCAGATAGGCGCTTCTCCTGTGTGCCCTGGTCGGGAATCGAACCCAGGACCTCTGCACGCCAGGCCGATGCTCCACCACCAAGCCAGCGGGCCAGGGCCGGGCTTTATAATCTTTGAGAAACCTGAATTAACGTTAGTTCCAATATGCTCACAAACCAGGACACTTTACAAGGAGTACTTAGAGCCGGGTGAGGGCTGTGAGCCATTCCCACCTGGGATCTGGCAGAGCTGTGCAGAGGAGGACTCACCACATGCTGGACAAAAATAGTGCACATTGAACATAAGTAGTGCTTCAGGGGAACCAGAAAAGGTGCTCCACCCAGGGATTCAAGACTTACCAGAAGCCTTGAAATTAACATTTTCCTTTAGAATTCTTTCCCTTTACTTGCATCTCTTCCACAAACATTGTGCACAAAACTGTACATTGGAAGTGAGAGACTGTTCAGAGATGTAGAATCTAGCCTTTGTTCCAAGAAGTGTACCATTTAGCAGGGAGATATAAAACTTACTCTCAAGCAACTATGCTGTATATTAGAATTTGGAATAGAGGCAGCCTCAAATGTATGGTTAACACCTTGCTCCTTGGAGTCAGACAGAGCTGGAGTTTAGGTTGTGACTATACTGCTTAATAGGAGTTGACAAGCTATTCAACTTCTCTAAGATTTGGTTTCTTCATCTGTCACATCAGGGTAGCAATACCTGTAAGTATTATTCTACATAACTGCATTCATGACATAGTTATGTAAATGAATTAACACAGTTTTTGGTACCTAGTAATTGATGTGTTAGCTTTTATAATTATATATATTTATATATTTTAAAAGGGTTTCAGTTCCCCTCTGCTCTTAATAAGTGATTGCATTTTTTTATTTACTCATTTTAGAGAAGAGAGAGAGGGAGAGAGAGAGAGAAAGAGAGAGAGAGGGAGAGGAAGAGCAGGAAGCATCAACTCCCATATGTGCCTTGACCAGGCAAGTGTAGGGTTTTGAACCTGCGACCTCAGCATTCCACGTTGACGCTTTATCCCCTATGCCACCACAGGTCAGGCCTAAGTGACTGCATTTTACATTGATGAAGAACCATTTGTAAAATTGTGAAGTGGAGAAAGTTCAGGATGTATGGGGAAGTGGCCAGTCTCAGTTTGTCCAGAATCTGGGACCTGTGTGGCAATGTCTTGAAATATAAGAGATAACTCTGAAAGGGTCAATTAAGGTGAAGCATGAAGAGTTTTGAGTGATAAACTGAGGAATCTATCTTTAAATAAACAGGTATGGGCAGGTAGAGAAGGATGGTGTGTTGTTTAAAAAAAAAGTTCTGGAGCAAAACATTCCAATTTCACTGTTTACTGCTGCATGACAATGGGCAAATTATATAATGTCCCTGTCTCAGTTTCCTCATGTGTAATAACATAACCAATGTCATAGGATTATTATAAGCATTATGAGATATTCCATGTTCATTAGTAGCTGAGAGCCTAAGTAAATGGAAGTTGTTGTTGTTAGTAATTATTATTATTATTATTATCATTATCATTATAGAACTGAATAGTTGATTTGCAAGTAGTGAAAGCAAAAGACATTTTTTCAATGTTATTTTATAATTAAAATGGCATAGCAGCCCTGGCCAGTTGGCTCAGTGATAGAGCGTCAGCCTGGCGTGCAGAAGTCCCGGGTTTGATTCCCAGCCAGGGCACACAGGAGAAGTGCCCATCTGCTTCTCCACCCCTCCCCCTCTCTTTCCTCTCTCTCTCTTCCCCTCCCACAGCGAGGCTCCATTGGAGCAAAGATGGCCCCGGGCGCTGGGGATTGCTCCTTGGCCTCTGCCCCAGGCGCTAGAGGGGCTCTGGTCACACAGAGCGACGCCCCCGGAGGGGCAGAGCATCGCCCCCTGGTGGGCAGAGCATCACCCCCTGGTGGGTGTGCCAGGTGGATCCCGGTCAGGCGCATGCGGGAGTCTGTCTGACTGTCTCTCCCTGTTTCCAGCTTCAGAAAAATATACACACACACACACAAAAAAAAAATGGCATGGCAATAAATTTTGAGTAAGATAGCCATTAAATGTGACCATTTAAACTTCTTTCCCAACCCCCAAAGATTTGTTTTTTCTCCAAGTTTCTGACCATTTATGCAGTCAAGTTCTGGCTAGAGGTGACTGACCTTAAGAGTTTCTGTATAAAGTGGCCTATGCAGGTGCAATTCACATATACAGACATGCCATTGGCAGCTGGTAGTTTGTGCTGTATCAATATACTATATGTAGCAAATATGTTCTTGAAAAGTTAGGTGTACATTAGTTTATATAAATTGAGTATTTTAAGCAAAAAAGGACAAATTTTACTCTAGAGAAATGCTGTCATTAATTTATTTTTAAAATATAAAAGAGGCCTGACCAGGTGATGGTGCAGTGGATAGAGTATCAGCCTGGGACACAGAGGACCCAGGTTCGAAACTCCAAGGTCGCTGGCTTGAGCATGGGCTCACCAGCCTGAGTGCAGGGTTGCTGGCTTGAGCATGGGATCATAAACATGACCCCATGATTGCTGGCTTGAACCCAAAGGTCACTAGCTTGAAGCCCAAAGTCTATGGCTTGAGTAAGGGGTCGCTGGCTCAGCTGGAGCCCCCCCCCCCATCAAGGCACATAGGAGAAAGCAATCAATCAACAACTAAGGTGCTACAGTGAAGAATTGATGCTTCTCATCTCTCTCCCTTCTTGTCCATCAGTCCCTGTCTGTCTCTCTCTCTCTCTCTTTCTCTCACTAAGAATAAGTAAATAAAATAAAATGTAAAAGAGACCACTATCTCATTTATCATCTTTCTAAATTCAAACATTCATTAATTTGGGTGGGCAAAAGACTAAATAAATTCTCTCTACTAAATAGCACAAAGGAGAGGGCTACCAAAAGGCAGAGTTCATCTTGCTTTTTTTCTTTTTAGCTTTTGCAGAAAATCTACAAGTATTTCAACCTGCCATTATTCATTTCAGTGTATCAGTTTGCTGTTGGTGTAAACATTGGATGAATAATAAATAGGCGTGTCACTTCCCTAGAAAAACTCAAAGAGCCAGCGTGCTCATCTTGGATAAGTACAGACGGGGGGATGCCTGACCAGGCAGTGGTGCAGTGGTGCAGTGGATAGAGCATAGGACTGGGACGAGGAGGACCCAGATTCGAAACCCCAAGGTCACTGGCTTGAACACAGGCTCACCAGCTTGAGTGCGAGGTCACTGGCTTGAGCGTGGGATCCTAGACATGATCCTGTGGTCACTGGCTTGAGCCCAAGGTCGCTGGCTTGAGCAAGGGTCACTCACTCTGCTGCAGCCTCCCTACCCTCTGGTCAGGGCACATGTGAGAAAGCAATTGGTGAACAACTAAGGAGACTAAGGAGCCACAACGAAGAATTGATGCTTCTCATGTCTCTCCCTTCCTGTCTGTCTGTCCTTATCTGTCCCTCTCTCTATGTCACATACATACACAAAAACAAAAGAATCAGATGTGTGGTCAGGGTTAGGAAGATGACAAGTGTGATCAGCTGAGTGAGGTAGGTAGACTGGATGGATCAGGGAAGCACTCTCTAAGCAGGTAGCATTTGAACTGAGACCTGGAGTATAAGTCAGACTTTTTATTTTATTTTATTTTTTTGTATCTTACAGATTTTTATTTCTAATAAAGTAAATATTAATTTTAAATATCCCACATAAAAAGCTCTTTAGGGAGTCTTTTATTTTCCTCCAGACAAAAAGGGTCTTGAGACCAAAAAGTGAGAAAATTACTGTGGTTTATCTCCAGCCATGGTTGGTCTATTTTTTGCTCTGACCTCATGGGTGCCATGGTGATAGAGCTACGACCACCCCTCTGTCGTAGGGGTGGGGACCTGTTGGAACTTGGAGTAGCTTTTCTTTTTTTTTTTTAATTTTGGGTTTTTTTACTCTTTTTTATTTACCTTTTCTTTTTCATTTATCTTATTGTCTCTTTTTTCATTTTTCTTTTTTTCTCACTTTTTCTTTCTTCTCAATTTTTCTTTTCTTTGTTCTAGTCTCATTTTTTAATATTTTCTTTACTTTGGTTTTCTTTGGACGGTAATGTTTTTGTTGTTGAATTTGTTGGGATGACATTGGTTAACAAGATTACACAGGTTTCAGGTGCACATTTCTACCATCATCTGCCTGCTACGTTGAGTACTCACCACCCCAGGTTCTTTGTTCTTTCTCTCACTTTTTCTTTAGAATTGTTTTAGTTGGGATAGTTAGTATTGATATAGTTACTATAGTTAGCATTGTTCATTAGTATTGTTAGTTCGCGTTGTTAGCATAGTTAGTATAATCAGCATTGGTATAGTTAGCATCCTTTATTAGCATTTAGCATCGTTAGTATTAGTTACCATAGTTTGTTCAGTTAGTATTGTTTATTAGCATAGTTAGCAATCATTGATATTATTTTCACTTAGTATAGTTAGCAAGTCACCATGTCAAATGAACTTGCAGCCATCTCTGCCTACAAGGAGCCCTACATTGGCCATTACGAGCTAATGAACATCATTGGCGAGGGAACCTTGGCCAAGGTGAGGCGGGTCCAGCACATTCTGACTGGAACAGAGGTGGCCATTGAAGTTATTAATTGGCAGAGATCCTAGGGTTGAATCATCCAAGTATCATCAAATTACTCCAGGTGATTGCCACCCAGGAATCACTACTGCTCTTTCTGGAGCATGTGAGGGGAAGGGACTGGTCTGAATGTCTGGAGGCCCACAGTCGCAGGACTGAGGAGGAGACCCAAGCCATGTCCTGGCAGCTGTTGTCAGCAGTTCAGTGCTGCCACCAAAGGGGCATCATCACAGGGACCTGAAGCCAGAAAATATACGGAGAGATGCTGAGCTGAATGTCAAACTTGCAGACTTTGACCTCAGTAGTGAATTTACGGGCCATAAGCTGTGGTACTCTCAGGTCACCCCAGATCCCCTCCAGTGCCAAACCTATGGTGACCCTGGGGTGGGTGTATGGAGCCTGGGGACAGTTCTTTATAGGAAGGTGATGGGGACCATGCTGTTTGTGGGGGAGGAATTTGGGGAACAAACCGCAGATACTGAACGAGCTCTTTCATACACCATACTGTATGTCTACAGAAGGTCAAAACTTTTTTTAAAAATGAATGACCCTTGACCCCACCAAAAAAGAATCTCAGAAGATAGAATGAAAGATCCATGGCTCAACATGGGCCAAGAGTAGGAACTTAGGCCTTACAGTGAGCCGCCCTGTGATGACATGGAACCCCAGGAAACAGAAATCAAGAAGGACCTGGCATTCGAGCAGAATGAGATCCAGGAGTCAGAAACAGGAAGAAAATACAACAGTGATGGGCACACTTCTGATCTCAAGTACCACAGAAACCAAGGTGTAGGGCCACACCTCAGGGTACAGCCCTGCCCCTCCCCTGACTCCAACACCTGCAGTCCTTCCCCAACCCAAGAGGTTCAGTCATCAGGGTAGAAGACCAAAGAGCCTGCCAGCCAGGCTAAAATCAAAGATGACCATTCCCCCAGACAGCCTGGAGTCAAAGATCAGCACCCCAAGCCCAGCCTAACCCTCCAACATGGCCCTGGGAGCTTCCCCCTTACCCACAGCAGCTCCACTCTGAGATGGTGGAGCCTCAGAGGGACCAACAGCAAAAACTCCCCCTACACTGAGCAGCCTAATGGTGAAAGCCCAGCCTCTCCCTCCAGCCAGAGCCAGGACCAGCAGGGAGTGGCGAGAAGGGTCTCCAGGTTCCTATTCAAACTCATGTGCTGCCTGACCACTGGTGGCACAGTGGATAAAGTGTCGGCCTCGGAACACTGAGGTTGCCGGTTCAAAACCCTGCACTTGTCTGGTCAAGGCATATATGGGAGTTGATGCTTCCTGCTCCTCTCTCTCTCTCTCTCTCTCTCTCCCTCCCTCCCTCCTCTCTAAAATGAATAAATAAAAATAAAAAAATAAAAAAGAACTCATGTGCTGTGGGCTGTCCACTAACAAACAGCATCACAAAAAGACAAGACTCAAGCCAATATGATTTTTAACTGTGGACGGCCAAGGCAAGGCCATAGTCAAAGTCTGTGAGGGAGGTCAAGCCGCACTCCCTGCATTTTAAAAATGCCAAGCTTGAAGGGCTGAGCTCCAGGAAGGCTGGCCACGTGGTGCAGGAGACCAGCCAGGGGCTGGAGGCAATCAGCTGCGGGTGAGAGCCCGCCGGAAGTGCCCGCTGTATGCGCATGGGTCTCTGGGTGGGAGGACTCAGTCCAGTGGACAATGGAGGTGCGCAAACTGTCACAGCATCCTCTGCACGGGTTCACATCAGGAGCAGAAAGCACAGCATCTCTGTGGCCTTTAGAAGCACCTTCTCCAAAATACTTGCCGAGTTTGGAGGATCGCCAGGGGCCCCCTGGGGTTCAGGAGGAAAGGCAGACCTCTTTGCACGTCCACCTCTCGGCCCCCACCTGAATGAAACTTGAGAGACTGGCCTGTTTTTCCTGTCCAGTCCTTCCCCTCCCCTACTCATCGTCCTTTCCTCCCATGTTTGTGGGGGTTCTAAGTAAAGTATTTAGTTCTAACTTTCGTAATCAACTTGATGCTCCGGAGAAATGTACTGGAGACTCTGTTTTCATCCTCCCTGCACAGAACGGGGACTGTGCATCCTCCAGTGTGAGAAGCGCGTCTGATGTAGTGTACTTGGACTTGAGACAGAACACCCAACAGCGAGGAATGCGGTTTCGCAGGAAAAAAGGCCAGCACCCAGAATACCGGGCCGGTTCCGGTTCTGGACACCAAGGTGCAGCAGTGGGTGAAGCAGGCAGGGGTCTCCGTTCTCCTGCAGCTGACAGCCTGTGTGCCCTGTGACATCAGCAGGAATCGTCTCCCCTGCCTCTTGGCTTTGCTCACTTCCTGCAGCTGATGTCATTCTCAGTGGGCTTTCCCTTTATTAAGTCCGACTTTTAAAGTGCTGGAGGAAAAATGCTCCAGGCAGAGGGAACAGCACAGGTCAAGAAAAGAGTTCAAGTGGGAAAGAATTTCACATTTTTCATGGTGGCCGCAGCTTAGTGAGCTAGAGTGAGAACAGCAGGAGCTGTGGCTGCCGTCGAAGGGCAGAGCTGTGGGCCGTGGGAACGAGTATGGATTTTATTCTGAGAACAATGGTCAACCCTAGTAAATAGTGAAGAATGTCCTTCCTCTGCACACATTTTTGTTTATCTCTACATATTTCAAGATTCACCAGGCAGGGTAGGTTTTCTTATATCTGAGAGCCAATGAAGAATATGATGGCCCTGGTCGGTTGGCTCAGTGGTAGAGCGTCGACCTGGCGTGCAGGAGTCCCGGGTTCGATTCCTGGCCAGGGCACACAGGAGAGGCGCCCATCTGCTTCTCCACCCCTCCCCCTCTCCTTCCTCTCTGTCTCTCTCTTCCCCTCCCGCAGCCAAGGTTCCATTGGAGCAAAGATGGCTTGGGCACTGAGGATGGCTCTGTGGCCTCTGCCTCAAGCGCTAGAATGGCTCTGGATGCAACAGAGCAACGCCCCAGATGGGCAGAGCATCGCCCCCTGGTGGGCATGCCGGGTGGATCCTGGTCGGGCGCATGCAGGAGTCTGTCTGACTGCCTCCCCATTTCCAGCTTTGGAAAAATGAAAAAAAAAAAAGAATATAAGTAAAAAACTGTATGTGTTTTTCCCACTTTAGTCCTTACCATACCAGTTCCCTGAACATGTAGAAATGGAAATCAAAACATTCATTTCAAAACGGGAAAGATCTACCTGCCTCTGGTTCTTACATCACTGACTAGCTGATCTTGACCTTTTCACTGAGGAACATGCGGTGTTCCTTTGATTCACCTGTCATCTTTCCCTGTTATCTCAACCACATAGACCGATGTGTGACTCTTACCAGTTTGTACATTAAGTGGTCCCTTCCCCTCCTTGCCCTGATCTTTCCATTCCTGGGTTCTTTGCAGGCTGGAAACTACCTTCCCCTGATGTCAGCATGCAAGGGAAAAAATGACTTTGCCCTAGAGCAGTGGTCGGCAAACTCATTAGTCAACAGAGCCAAATATCAACAGTACAACGATTGAAATTTCTTTTCTTTTCTTTTCTTTTTTTTTTTTACAGAGACAGTGAGTCAGAGAGAGGGATAGACAGGGACAGACAGACAGGAATGGAGAAAGATGAGAAGCATCAATCATTAGTTTTTCCTTGCGCGTTGCGACACCTTAGTTGTTCATTGATTGCTTTCTCATATATGCCTTGACCGCGGGCCTTCAGCAGACCAAGTGACTCCTTGCTGGAGCCAGTGACCTTGGGCCCAAGCCGGTGAGCTTTTGCTCAAACCAGATGAGCCCGCGCTCAAACTGGCGACCTTGGGGTCTCGAACCTGGGTCCTCTGCATCCCAGTCCAACTCTCTATCCACTGCGCCACCTCCTGGTCAGGCAAGAGCCAAATTTCTTAAACATAAACTACATAGGTAAGTACATTGTCATTAACTTAATTAGGGTACTCCTAAGCTGGCCTTTGTGCCTGCATGTGGTATTTTGTGGAAGAGCCACGCTCAAGGGGCCGAACGAAGAGCCACATGTGGCTCTCGAGCCCTGGTTTGCCAACCAGGGACCTAGGGCCATACAACTCAGTGTCTGCCGCCCCTGAGTCTGCCCGGACCTCCTTGAGAGCCTTCCAAGAAAGTCTGCACATAAGCCCTGGGTGACTGCGTCCAGCTGACTCCACAGGGCTATAACTTGGCAGTGCAGGGCCACAGTGGGTTGGAAGGATGGGTCTAATGGATCTTTTCCCTCGATGGGACTACACTGATCTGGTGTGAGGGGGAAAAATGGTTCTTGTCCTATAGTCACACAACTTAGTTTTTTCCTGTTGGTCTCTAACATCCCAAATCCATTCAAACCTCCTTAAGAGCCCTCCAAAAAAGTCTGCACTGTGAGCTCAGGGTGAAAGCAGCCAGCAGATTCCTCCTCAGAGCAAGAGCAAGAGCTTGGTATTGCTGGGCCGGAGGGACTCAGCAGTGTGGGATTAGTGCACCCCCCAGGCTGATGCCATATGGAAGGGCGTGCTCGACCCAGAAACAATGGTGTCTGTGTGTGCTATGGGTGAAGGACTCAGCTAACGGGACCTTGGCAGCTGTCCCTTTAGCCTTCACCCCAAAGCCACACCACCCTCTGAGCCACCCTCCCTCTGCCAGAGCCCATGGTGAGTGGCTATGAAAAAAATTTTGTGCACTGGCCCTTTAAAAGAGCCCCCAGGTTTCTAGCAGATTCCTGTCTCCCCCTGGCAGACAAAATCCCCATTGTTATGTGGGCTCCTCTTTCCAACTCTGGTGCCCTAGGCTGGGGAACTGGGAATGGGGTTGAAACTCATCATTCTTTTTTTTTTTTTTTTTGTAAGAGGAAGGGAGGCAGAGACAGATTCACGCATGCGCCCTGACTGAGATCCACCTGGCAAGCCACTAGGGGGCAATGCTCTGCCCATCTGGGGCCCTTGCTCCCTTGTAACCAGAGCCATTTTTTAGTGCCTGAGGTGGAGGCCATGGAGCCATACTCAGTGCCCAGGGCCAACTTGTTCCAATTGAGCCATGCCTGCAGAACAGGGAGAGAGAGAGAGAGAGACAGAGAGACAGAGAGAAGGGGAGGGGGAAGGGTAGAGAAGCAGATAGGTGCTTCTCCTGTGTGTCCTGAGTGGGAATCAAGCCCAAGACATCTATATGCTGGGCTGATGCTGTACCACTGAGCCAACCAACCAGGGCCAAGACTCTTTATTAAGGGGCGACCATTGCAGCTGAGATATCCCTCCAGAATCTTAGCTGCCACCCTAGGAGTGGGGCCAAGCCTTTTCACTTCTTTCCCTTCCTACCAGTCTCAATGGGGCTTCTTCCGTAAATCCTTGATGATAAGACTTTGGTTCAGCTAGCCTTTAGCTGGTTATTCAGGATGATTATTCTATAACAGGGGTTCCCAAACTATGGCCCACAGGCCGCATGCGGCCCCCTGAGGCCATTTATCTAGCCCCCGCTGCACTTCCGGAAGGGGCACCTCTTTCATTGGTGGTCAGTGAGAGGAGCATAGTTCCCATTGAAATACTGAACAGTTTGTTGATTTAAATTTACTTGTTCTTTATTTTAAATATTGTATTTGTTCCCATTTTGTTTTTTTTACTTTAAAATAAGGGCCAGAGATATTTTTATAACTTAAAATGTACTTGCTTGTGAGAGCAAGATCCTCAGGAGTTCCTATCTCTTCCCATTCCCCTACCCCAACTTATCTTAGAAATACCCTAAAGACAGCCCTGGCTGGTTGGCTCAGTGGTAGAGCATCGGCCTGGTGTGCAGAGGTCCCGGGTTCGATTCCCGGCCAGGGCACACAGGAGAAGCACCCATATGCTTCTCCACCCCTCCCCCTCTCCTTCCTCTCTGTCTCTCTCTTCCCCTCCCGCAGCGAGGCTCCATTGGAACAAAGATGGCCCGGGTGCTGGGGATGGCTCCTTGGCCTCTGCCCCAGGCACTGGAGTGGCTCTGGTCGTAACAGAGCAACACCCCGGAGGGGCAAAGCGTCGCCCCCTGGTGGGCATGCCGGGTGGATCCCGGTGGGGCGCATGCGGGAGTCTGTCTGACTGTCTCTCCCCGTTTCCAGCTTCAGAAAAATACAAAAAAAAAACAACAACAATAACAAAAAAAGAAAGAAATACCCTAATGAAATTTTACAACCACATTAAGGTCAGCTTTTTAGCAGGAAGAGAGTAAAATCTAAAATAGCCACCTGAATAATTTTTCTTCACTGTTTTAAACAAGGTTGCTTTAAAGTTCTCTGCTTTAAATCATTTTATTTTAATATCATTTTATAATATTAATCTCCTTATCTGAATGATGATTTGATAAGTTAATTGTTCCAGTCCTGAACAAAAATTAAATTTTGTTAGAAGAATGAATGTATATGGTAAAACTTCACGTGGTCATTTTTGTTTTATATATATATATAATCTTTTCACTTTTTCTTTTAAATAGGAATTTAGCTTGGAACAAAATTGCCATTATTCACCCCAATGCATTCTCTACTTTGCCATCTCTAAGAAAGCTGTGAGTATTTTATTCCTGTTCACTTGTTTATGGCAGATATTTCATAATTAGAGACCATCTAAGCCCACAGTGCACAGATGGCTCAGCCCGCAGTGTTCTCCGCACTAGAGCGATATCAGACCTGAGAGAAGCCCCCTATCCCACAAGGCCATGTGGGCCATTATGTGGCTAATTGAAGTTCTGGGTGACAGCTGGTTCTGGTTATTGAGGTGAAATTTTCCATTTTTGCTGAGTGAGCAGGTGGAATGGAGTAGGATGTCAATTCCATTCTAAAGGGCTTTCAGTTTATAGTTGGCCACTTTGACTAATGGAAGCCCTTTCTGTCCCTTTTCCCCCATGCTCTCCACCTCTTGTTCTTTCCTCTCTCCATCGCCCGTGTCTACTGGAGAAAGAAGGAATTGGTCAGACAGACGTTAAGGGGAGAAGGAGAGGAATAAGACCCCAACATTTTCCCCTCACCCCTAACTTAATCCAGTCAGCATCACTTTTCAAATTAGATGTAGCATCTGCCACTTCATTTTAGATATCTCCCCCCAGCAAAATTAAGCTGAATATAGAAATTCCAATTTGGATGAGATTAAAACATTTCTCCCCTGCAATTCTGATTGTAAATAGAAAAGGTATCAGAAGCTAAAGCCAAAATAGTTACTTTTACCATTATGAGTGAGGACCATGCTTAGAAGTTTTTATGGAAGAATTTAATAATCTTTAGGTTGCTTTTTTAACATAAACATTTTATGCTAACACAGACTAAAAGCCAATTGTTGTTTGATGTTTTGCAGGGACCTATCGTCCAACCTCCTGTCGTCTTTTCCTGTAACTGGGTTACATGGTTTAACTCACTTAAAATTAACAGGAAATCATGCCTTACAGAGCTTGATATCATCTGAAAACTTTCCAGAACTCAAGTGAGTTTGTCATTAAAGCTAATAAGATACATTTGTGGTCATGTGAAATAACAGACGTGTTATAGTGGTTTTCAAAATTTATGAGGTCATGGGATTCTTTTGAATTGCATTGCATGCCCTCAGGTCCGCTGTGCCTGAGGCATTGTTAGGACAAGTCCCAAAGTGGGAGACTAGATCTTCCTGACTACATTTCGTTCTTCTTAAAGATGCCTCCTGGAATCATTGAGTTCATGGAAAGAGTTTGAAAACCATTGATCCATGGGATATAAACCAGGACATGTAATTAAATAACGTTAGAACATTATTGTACTCCTGTTTACATTTTTTAATTCATCTAGCTTGTATATATGTTCTAATAAAATGTACTAAATTAATATTTGCTTGAGGAAGTAATGCTCTTTAACATTTGTTATGCTTATTATTGATTTTTTAAAAATCCCTTGAAAGAATATATACACATATATATTTCTTTTTTTTTTTTTCTTTCATTTTTCCTGAAGCTGGAAACAGGGAGAGACAGACAGACTCCCGCATGCGCCCGACCGGGATCCACCCGGCACGCCCACCAGGGGCGAAGCTCTGCCCACCAGGGGGCGATGCTCTGCCCATCCTGGGCGTCGCCATGTTGCGACCAGAGCCACTCTAGCGCCTGAGGCAGAGGCCACAGAGCCATCCCCAGCGCCCGGGCCATCTTTGCTCCAATGGAGCCTTGGCTGTGGGAGGGGAAGAGAGAGACAGAGAGGAAAGCACGGCGGAGGGGTGGAGAAGCAAATGGGCGCTTCTCCTGTGTGCCCTGGCCGGGAATCGAACCCGGGTCCTCCGCACGCTAGGCCGACGCTCTACCGCTGAGCCAACTGGCCAGGGCCCACATATATATTTCTTAATAAAAGTACTTTTACACACTTTTAAAACCATACCCCCCAAAAAGAGTTTGGAAAGTGGAAGAGGAAAAAAATTCTAAAAATATCCCCTAAACAACTTTTTCTGTTATTTCCTTCCAGACTTTATTTCCAATGTATTTCTGATTGTTAGACTCATCGTATGTATATAAACTTTTATGTTTTCATCACTTAAGATTTTGTCATACCATAAGCACTTTCTAATAGTGCTAAATTTTTCCTAGCAGTCATTTTTTAACCTTTTTATTGTGAAAATTTTCAAACACAAAGGTAGAGAAAATTGTATCCTCATTACTCAACCTCAGCAACTATTAACATTTCATAGCAATAATTTTCAATAACTCCATTATTATAAATAGCACTGTGATACACATTTTTATGCACATAGTTAATATTTTATATTACTTATTAAACTAAAACACAAAGGCAGAATTGAGTGAAAAAAGATGAACATCTTATCTAACAATTTACTTGATTAAGCATATATTTTTTCTTTGGTTTTGTTCATTTGTAGGGTTATAGAAATGCCTTACGCTTACCAATGCTGTGCATTTGGAGTGTGTGAGAATGTCTATAAAATTTCTAATCAATGGAATAAAGGTGACAACAGCAGTACAGATGATCTTCATAAGAAAGATGCAGGAATGTTTCAAGTTCAAGGTAAGACCAGCTGTTCTGGTGATGAAACTGTGTCTGGATGGGTCTTGAAAAGTCATCAAACAGATCATCTGAACTCCAGACACTTCCCTATGTAACCACCCCAGCAAGTTGGGAATCCATCCCACTTTTTTTTTTTTTTTTTTTTTTCTTCTGAAGCTGGAAAGGAGGAGGCAGTCAGACAGACTCCCGCATGCACCCGACCAGGATCCACCCGGCACACCCACCAGGAGGCGATGCTCTGCCCATCTGGGGTGTTGCTCTGTCGCGACCAGAGCCACTCTAGCGCCTGGGACAGAGGCCATGGAGCCATCCCCAGCGCCCGGGCCATCCTTGCTCCAATGGAGCCTTGGCTGCAGGAGGGGAAGAGAGAGACAGAGAGGAAGGAGAGGGGGAGGGGTGGAGAAGTAGATGGGCGCCTCTCCTGTGTGCCTTGGCCGGGAATCGAACCCGGGACTTCCGCACGCCAGGCCGATGCTCTACCACTGAACCAACCGGCCAGGGCTCCATCCCACTTTTTAAAGACTCCCAGAGAAAGAGAAAGTTCCTTGGGCATTCATTCTAAAACTTCATCTTTTCTGCAAGTGAACCTTTAATTCTTATATTTATTAGTTCTTCCTTAGCATATATTGTATAAATATGGGGTAATTACTAATATTGATATAGCTAAACTTTAAAAAGGGGCCTCATCTCTGTGGATACCTTTCTCAACATGCTTCCAGGCTCTTTTCTCCAGAAGATAGAATTTATTTTCATTTAGGTAGAGGATATAAGCATTTTAGATGCTTCTTTGTTTCAGCAGAAGGGATTATGAAACCAACTTCTTATCTAACTAATTCCAAAACATTCTCCCCTCCCACCCCCCCACCCCCCACCCACTCCCCCACAGAAGTATCTGTCAGGAAGGTAAAATGAGATAATGTCTGTAAAGTACTTGGCTTTCCCTGAAGTAAGGCCTTACTTAAATAGACAACAATGCACCTCCAACCACACCTGTGGTAACAAAGAGATGCTCTGGGCAGCCCGACTTTCCTTTCCCTGCCAACTCTGCATGTTTGCACACAGTCTAAACAGACTGGCTTTTCTTCCTTTGGGTTTTAATAATTGTTGATTCCCAAGCCAGTGTGATTCATTTCCTCCTGCCTACATACCAGTTTAAGGTGCTGATATTTTGGCACTTGGTTTTTTTTGTTTTAGGCCACAGTGTGTGTCTTGCACTTGTTCTTGCTTTGGTTTTTGCTCTTAAAAAATAGAGTAAAACAATTAGAGTGCCTACTATGTGCCAGGCACTGTGCTAGGCCCTACACAATAAGAGACACAGGTTCTTCATGGAGTTCATTTTCAGGGACAGTGATTCTCAACACTGGGCCTCATGTTGGAATCATGTGGACGCTTTTATTTATTTATTATTTTCTTTTACAGGGACAGAGAGAGAGAGTCAGAGAGAGGCATAGATAAGGACAGACAGACAGGAACGGAGAGAGATGAGAAGCATCAATCATCAGTTTTTCGTTGTGACACCTTAGTTGTTCATTGATTGCTTTCTCAACATGTGCCTTGACCGCGGGCCTTCAGCAGACCCAGTAACCCCTTGCTCAAGCCAGCGACCTTGGGTCCAAGGTGGTGAGCTTTTCTTTTCTTCTTTTTTTTTTTTTTTTTTGCTCAAGCCAGATGAGCTCGCGCTCAAGCTGGCGACCTCGGGGTCTCGAACCTGGGTCCTCCCGCATCCCAGTCCAATGCTCTATCCACTGCGCCACCACCTGGTCAGGCTACATGGATGCTTTTAAAAAATACTCATCCTCAAACCCCATACCAGATCAATTAAATCAGCATCTTCAGGAAAGTGTTTTAGATCACAAAACTCCTGTTTCACAGATACCTAAACCAATCACCATCAGAGAACACCTCTCTCTCAGAACATTTGCACTATCGCTATCTAAGTGTTAGAAAAATGGATAAAATGGTTCTTCCACCAGAGAGGACCGCAGCCTCTTTCTAATTTAGGTCAGTGCAATTTGGAGCCATCATGAGCTCCAGAGAACAAGACCAGAATGAGAGAGCTTAAGCGTTATGACCAGGATTCCGAGGGTACTTTCCTTTCCCCCAGTGTTGCTGGAATACTGTAGCATAGACTAGCTTGAGTACAACATCCAAACACAACTCGATAGTAGACTTGCAAGAAAGCCAGAACCCAGAAAAGAGCAGGACATCTGACCTTTCATTCCCTTTGTAACACTGCGTGTTTGAAGGCAGTCCAGGACTCTCTCCCCTGGCATTTGGTCCCCTGAAAAGAGAGACAGATTAATCATTCTAGGGGTTCTCACTTCTGCAGATGAGCGTGACCTTGAAGATTTCCTGCTTGACTTTGAAGAAGACCTGAAAGTCCTTCATTCGGTGCAGTGCTCACCTTCCCCAGGTGAGAGAGACCCCCACACTGCCTCAGTGATAGTCCCCAGCTTTGACTCTGAGGCCATCAGTGACGTTAGAATACACTTCAAAGCAAAATCTGTGCCACCTTTGTGGCTCCTCAACATCCCTCCCCATGGGGACCTTTAACATACAAACATTCATTCACTGGAGTTGGTCTCCACTCATAAATTCAATTTTTTGTGGGAAACTTTTGATTCAGGTTAATGGAAACTCTAGCTAGAAGCATATGTAATTTTTAAAATATTAGCAATTGAGCCTGAACTAGTATGCAACAGTCTTGCTTACTCTCATCACTGATTTTTAAAAGTGATTTCTTTTAAGTCTTCCCTAAATAGCTATTTGGTTAAAGCAAATAATAGTTTATACATATAAGCAAAAACAATCTGTATATATGGACTTCACAAATCGTCCCGTTCTCTGAAACAGTATGGGCCAGTTGGGGGGGAAAGACAGCTGGAAAGGTTCATGGGGTTTTTTCCAACAATTAAAATGTACCTTGCTCTCAAACATCAAATGCCATTTTAAACCTAAGACAAGATTTTCAAAAAACATGCCTTCATACTATCCATACTTCCTCTTCTAATATTAGGGGGTGCTTCCCTGGGATTCTCTTTCTCTGCTTACTGAACCTTTTTGAAGCATTCTGGGGGGGGGGGAAGGAAGGAAGGAAGGAAAGGAAGGAAAGGAAGGAAGGAAGGAAGGAAGGAAGGAAGGAAGGAAGGAAGGAAGGAAGGAAGGAAGGAAGGAAGGAAGGAGAGAAAGAGAGAGAAAAGCCCAGGAGACCTGGCTTTTTACGTGGTGCCAGCACTGCTGTATATGGGGACCTCCATCAAGTGATTTAAATTCCCCACCTCCATGTCTCTGTGTATAGCTTGGAACCATGAGCCCCTGCTGTGCTAACCCCACCAGTGGCTGAGAAAGTGGAGTGTGCCACAGGGGAAATGTGTTACTGTAGCTATTATTAGCCACTCTCATTTGGTGTCCTGATAAGAGAAACAAAGGTAATTTGGCAAAACTCGCAGGCCATCATTTGATACCCAGTCTTTTTCTTCCTTGGACTAATAGGCCCCTTCAAACTCTGCGAATACCTCTTCGGTAGCTGGCTGATCAGAATTGGAGTGTGGACCATTGCAGTGTTGGCCCTTACTTGTAACGCCTTGGTGACTTCAACAGTGTTTCGGGCCCCTCTGTACATTTCCTCCATAAAACTGCTCGTCGGGCTGATCGCCGCAGTGAACATGCTCTCGGGGGTCCCCAGCGCGGTGCTGGCTGGCGTGGACGCGTTCACTTTCGGCAGCTTTGCACGGCACGGCGCGTGGTGGGAGCAGGGGGTCGGCTGCCAAGTCGTCGGGTTTTTGTCCATTTTTGCTTCGGAGTCGTCTGTGTTCCTGTTGACTCTGGCAGCTCTGGAGCGCGGATTCTCAGTGAAGTGCTCTGCAAAATTTGAAATGAAAACTCCTCTTCCCAGCCTGAAAGCCATCATTCTGCTGTGCGCGGCGCTGGCCCTGACCATCGCTACGGTGCCCCTGCTGGGCGGCAGCGAGTACAGCGCCTCCCCGCTCTGCCTGCCGCTGCCCTTCGGGGAGCCCAGCACCACCGGCTACATGGTCGCTCTCGTCCTGCTCAACTCCCTGTGCTTCCTCGTGATGACCATTGCCTACACCAAGCTCTACTGCAGTCTGGAAAAGGGGGACCTGGAGAGCATGTGGGACTGTTCCATGGTGAAGCACGTTGCTCTCCTGCTCTTCACCAACTGTATTCTCTACTGTCCCGTGGCTTTCTTGTCCTTCTCCTCGTTACTGAACCTCACATTCATCAGCCCAGAGGTCATTAAGTTTATCCTCCTGGTGATTGGCCCACTTCCCGCATGTCTCAACCCCCTTCTCTACATCCTCTTCAATCCCCATTTTAAGGAGGATCTGGGGAGCCTGGGAAAGCGAGCCCACTTCTGGACAAGATCAAAACACCCAAGCCTGGCGTCCATTAACTCTGAGGATATAGAGAAACAGTCCTGTGACTCAACCCAAGCCTTGGTGACGTTCACCAGTGCCAGCATAGCCTACGACCTGCCTCCCAATTCCGGGTCACCGTCAGCTTATCCAATGACCGAGAGCTGTCATCTTTCATCTGTGGCATTTGTCCCATGTCTCTAATATGTGGGAGAGAAATTTTTCAAAAATTGAAAACCCCAAAATGTGAGATTGAGTATATCAGAGCAGTACCTAAAAAGAGCTTAGTTGAAACTTGATTTTTTTAAATCTCTCAGTGTGAAAAAGCTGAGAAGCTGGTGAGACTGGGAAGTGAAAGATAAGGCTGTCTAAATGCTGCTTGTGTAATTTGTTCAGCAAAGAGATACAGCAGTCACACTATTTAGGTAAGCCCAGATTAAAAAAAAAAAAAATAGCTGCTTGAAATATTCCAAAAAGATTAACGATTTCAATTGAATGCTTTTTAAACTCACCAGTCTAACCAGGGCAGGAGGTAAAGGGGTGGATTCTTGCTCACAAAGGGGGTTTGAAACCACAAAACCCCTTAAAAGATGGTTGGAGGTATTAGGAAAATAAGAGTTTTAAATAGCCAACAGTACCAAGTAAAGGTGTGACCAATAGGTTTTTATTCTAATGACCATGTGGAGATGTTTTAGTTCTCCTTTGCCCTTCTTCAGAAAGGATCCTTCCATATCACAAACCTCCCCCCCACCCCATGAATGGCTAATATAAGACATTATTAAGTTACTCATATTCACATCACTTTTAGAAATGCCAGATTTTACTTATCAGCACTAGATGGTTGCATCCTCAGCGGAATAAAACTTCTTACAAATATTTTGAAAGGAAAATGAACTTAAATTCTTAAATTGTCATGAAGGCCATCCTCGCAGGCGTCCCCAAACTACGGCCCGCTGGCCGCATGCGGCCCCCTGAGGCCATTTATCCGGCCTCCTGCTGCACTTCTGGAAGGGGCACCTCTTTCACTGGTGGTCAGTGAGAGGAGCACTGTATGTGGTGGCCCTCCAACGGTCTGTGGGACAGTGAACTGGCCCCCTGTGTAAAAAGTTTGGGGACCCCTGATTAGTTTGCCTTGTCAAGTTCGTTTTTAATACCCTGGTGCCAAAAACTCAGAAGAATAGTCCATTGCCGGCAATGGGCATACCTAGTAAAGATGGACAGAGACCTGAAATTTTTTTTTCTTTCTCCTGGGTGAGTGTACAATTTTCGCAGGAGGTTTTATCAGTTGATACAAACTGATGTACATCTTAAGGTAATGATCGAATGCAGATAGGATGTAAATGAAATCCGCTGACATAACTGCTCACACATGTATCTCGAGTAGCTCTAACAACAATGTCTGAAATCACTTTGGACTCAACAGAGACCTGATAACATACTATCCTGTTTATTTAGCTTAGTGTCAGCTGTGTTGTCTTTGGATCAACCCATTTGCTGTCAGGAACATGATTTCTGTGCTTATTCTATATTTAATACGTGTGTTAGAAATTTAAGAGGCAAAATTATTAAATACTAAAGGTTTAAGGATTAATTCATAACTTTATTATACTACATTAGCTCCAATACATCCAAAGCAAAAAAACTGTTAGGTAGATTTATTTTTATATAAGCATGTTTATTTTGATCAGATGTTTTAACTTGGAATTGAAAAAAGTACATTTATGAGATGTTTTATAAGATGTGTAAATATAGAATTGTATTTATTACTACAGTAAAGATTCAGTAACACAAAGGACCATGATAATAAACCATGTACAGTGGTATATTCTTCCATATATATTGTTTCTCTGCCCATTTTCTTTCAATTCATTAACTGTATGTATATAATATCTGTAAATGTAAAGTACTTGTAAATATATTCCAAACTTGCTTTTCTATTGAGTACAAAATAAAGAAATTTGTAATAAAATGCGTGATTATAAAACAAAATATTTTAAAACATTTTATTGATTCCATAGGCAGATATATGGTCTCCTAAATGTTTTTTATTTTTGATATGTAAGTACATTTGCTATCTAAGTATTCATATTTCAATATGTTAGATATTGTGGACTTACCTTAAGTAGTATATCTTTCATAAGAACAAAACAAAATATCTTTACCGCATCCTGGACTGTTTTAACTGTGATTGACAAACCATTTTGACATACAAATGACTTGGTGAAGTTTATGTAAATAACAAATTAAAGTTCATATTAAAGTTATTTAATATGAACATGACTTCTATTTCTTTAAAGGAATCATATTACTACAGATGATGTATTATAGAATTGTACTCTTGAAACCTATATAATTTTATTAACCAATGTCACCCCAATAAATTCAATGAAAATTTTAAGAAATATGTTATATGACCAAGTCAAGGTCAAAGCATAAGGACATGCAATTTCCAGAGCACAAAGAAACACAATGTTCCCCTTCGGTTTCTATTCCCCCAAAATGTAAGATATGAAATGATTTTTTAAAACACCTTGGGCCAGACCCTCCCAGCTTCACTGGTGACTCCTGATCACTCTTTACAGTTTATAAAATGAAACCATCAAGTACTAGTTGGAGGCCCAGCATTATAATAAATAAGATCAACCCATATCTACTGAGGACCCTCAGGGTACCTAGCACTAAGTTTCCCAGCCATCCATCAGATATAACCACATGCTTCAACCTAACCTAGTTAACAGGCATCCAAAGGCATCCTCCTGTACAGTCCATGCTTGGTTTGTGTTCAGCTGCAACAACGGCTAACCCAGTCTCGCTCCTCTTATCTAACTCCACTCAGCTTGGGCAGTGGATACAAAACTTGTCTCCAGAGCAATAGATTTCAGTCTTTCCTTTCCATATACTTGCCTTTGGGTGCTCAAACTTAGGAACATGTCCTGGAAGTCCACCCCCTCTCTCCCTTTTAAGAAAAGACAAGTCAGTGATGATATAATATTTTTAAAGGAAAAAACCAAATCCACTCAAATTGATTTTAATAAGTTTTTTTGTATATTTGTTTATTGATTATACAGAAAGAAGGGGGGCTGGAGCAAGAAGTATCAGCTCATAGTTGCTTCACTTTAGCTGTTCGTTGACTGCTTGTCGTATGTGCTTTGACCAGACAAGCCCAGGATTTCGAATTCACGACCTCAGCATTCCAGGTCGACGCTTTATCTACTGCAACACTACAGGTCAGACTCATATTTCTTTAAAAAACCCCAAACTCTGCTACTTTATTAGAAAAATCTAGTTATGATATACCTCACACCAAACACGGCTCTATTGTCTGCTACATACTCTCCACTCTAAGACAATCAGAGTGGCTCAAATTACACCCTAAAATAAATAAATCTACTGTGAGAAGGAGAAAATATAATAATAAACGTCTGGCAGACTAAAGAACAGCAAAAATAAGAAAAAAATCAAAGGAACATAAAACTGGTGGACTAGCCTAGAGTAAGTGGTTAACAATTTTTTATGCATTCAAAAATGGATTCATTCGCCTGACCAGGCAGTGGCACAGTGGATAGAGCATCAGACTGGGATGCGGAAGACCCAGGTTCGAGACCCCAAGGTTGCCAGCTTGAGCGTGGGCTCATCTGGTTTGAGCAAAAATTCACCAGCTTGGACCCAAGGTCACTGGCTCAAGCAAGGGGTTACTCAGTCTGCTGACGGCTCGCGGTCAAGGCACATATGAGAAAGCAATCAATGAACAACTAAGATGTCACAATGTGCAATGAAAAACTAATGATTGATGCTTCTCATCTCTCCGTTCATGTTTGTCTGTCCCTGTCTATCCCTCACTCTGACTCTCTCTCTGTCTCTGTAAAAAAAATAAAAAAAAAATGGACTCATTCGGTCGACTCAGATTGTGTACCTACTCTGGGCAGTGTTCTGTGAACATGGGATAACAGACAAAGTCTGGAATTAGCATTGCAGAGGATGAGAGATAGATAATAAGCAAATATAAACAAGGAAGGAAATGAAATTGAATGCTAACAGTGATAGGCATATAAATCTAGATATAAAGGTCAGGAGAGTTCTCTCTAGAAAGGCATCTTTTTTTAGATTTTTTTCATTGATTGATTTTTAGAGAGAGGAGAGAGAAAGTAAGGGGAGGGGGGAGCAGGAAGCATCAACTCATAGTTGATTCTCATATGTGCCTTGACCAGGCAAGCCTGGGGTTTTGATCAGGGGACCTCAGCATTCTAGGTCACCACTTTATCCACTGCGCACCTTTTGAACTAAGATCTTACTCAAGAAGGAGATAGATACCTTTGTTTTAGTGTTCAACCAGTTACATCAATAAAACTCACCATTTTTAGTCCCTCTATTCATGTCAACTACAACAAACTGTTTTGAATGACATCTTAATATAAAAATATATTAAGAAGCTGTTATGACAGATATTTTTTCTCACAAGTGTTGCTGGAAAAAAAACATTCTTATACAAAGCAGAATACATCTTTTCATTTTGTTTTGACTGAAAATAGAAAAACATGGTAAATGTAAAGAATAGTAAAAGGTAATAAAATTAGCAACACCCTGTTCATTTAGAACCAGAAAAGCTCTAACATCTGAAAAAATATCCTATGGCTGCATTTTAATTTGAGACTTTGTGTGTGTGTGTGTGACAGAGAGAGAGAGACAGAGGGAGGGACAGATAGGGACAGACAGACAGGAAGGGAGAGCGATGAGAAGCATCAATTCTTCACTGCCGCACCTTAGTTGTTCATTGATTGCTTTCTTTATGTGCCTTGACCAGGGAGGCTACAGCAGACCGAGTGATCCCTGCGCTCAAGGCATTGACCTCAGGGTCTCGAACCTGGGTCCTCTGCATCCCAGTCTGACGCTCTATCCACTGCGCACCGCCTGTTAGGCGACATCTGAAAAAATAATGTCTTTCTTTTACATTAATCTTATTTCATGTAACTTGGGGGGCCCATTAGCTTAGATGGGGTCACTGTGATCATTCTAGCTCCACTCATGTTCTTCAGAATTCGAAAATTTTACTTTACAGTTTAACTATATCAGTAAAAGAGACTTTCTCTCCAAGTCAGTGTAACACCAATAATTTTCTCTCTTAGGCTACAGAGACCCTACAGTAAGTTAGGTTACAGTAGTGTTTTTTTGTAAGTAAAGTGGTCAGGGGCTCTGTAACCACTGCGGTTTCAATGTTTTTTTGTGAACATTCTTGAAGATGTTGAACTCAGATTGTACGCTGACTCATTCCTCTCACACACAAGCTATAGCATGTCTGACCCTTTAAGCCAACTGGGTAAGATGATAACAAAGTTTTAGTTTGTCTGGATTCAGAAACTGGTGGAAAACAGATGTGATGCGCCAGGAAGCATTGTGGAATATGGGTTTTCCAACTCCAGTCACATTAGAACACGGCTTCCTATTCTGGTTACTACACTTTAAGTGGGACATTAAAAAGACACAACTCCATGAGGACGGTGAGTCTAATGAAATGGGATAACTCACCAAAAAATAATTTTTAAAAAAGTTTCCCCTGAAGAAAAAAATGTCTAAGGGAAAACATTTATTTTAATAATTGAAATTTTCTAAGTGCTTTCTCCCATCCAAGTACTAACCAGGCCCGACCCTGCTTAGCTTCCAAGATCAGATGAGATCAGGAGCGTTCAGGGTGGTATGGCCATAGACCTAAGTGCTTTCTAAGTACCAGCTCATAGCAGGCCAAAAAGTAAAATGGTTAAGCTCAAGGGTTTGCTGCCAGACAGACCTGCATTCAAATTCTAGTTTTATTACTACCTCTCTATCTACTACCCACACAGTCTCAACTTTCTCCTAAAATACCACCAGTCTCACAGGGTTGCAAATATTGATAACTAAGTATGCATAGAGTTTTCTCATAGCATTTGAAACACAGCAAATACTTAATAAATGGTTATTGTCTTTTTTCCCTTTCTCAAAAACCCTATGACACTGAGCAAAGCAGGACTTGCCATTTTGCAGATGAAGAAATTAAGAGTGAAAGTGATAAGTGATCCTTAAGGTCAAAGATGAGGTCAAACTCAAGTTTTAATCTCTTTTTCTTAAACTCGTAAGGCCCTTCATTTGCCTCTGTAACTTATTTCCTGAGCCAATTTCTTCTACAACTCACTTCTTCTACTTCTGTGACTTTGTGCACAAACTTGCTCTTATATAAAACAAAACTTGGTTCTTATTTTTTTTTAATTATTTTTATTTATTTATTCATTTTAGAGGAGAGAGAGAAAGAGAAAGAAGGGGGGGAGGAGCAGGAAGCATCAACTCCCATATGTGCCTTGACCAAGCAAGCCCAGGGTTTCGAACTGGCGACCTCAGCATTTCCAGGTCGACACTTTATCCACTACGCCACCACAGGTCAGTTCTTATTTAATAGAAGTTGAAAGGCAGCATAAAGCAAGCTGAATTACTCTGTCAGTGAACAAGAACCAGTTGGTGAATGACTCAGGGAGATGCAGAGCTTCTTCTAAGCAGGATTTAGTCATCAGATGTCTTGGATACTAAAGGAAGTCCATTCCAGTGAGTGAGATACTACATCAAATTATGGCTAACTTCTCAATTATTAACGTTTTAAATGAATTATTGTGGTAGTCTTCTCGGATGGTGTGATACTGCGATTGATAATAAGAAACACATATTTGGTCTTGGTCCCCCATCTGTGCACAGAGCTCCTATAACTCTAACTTTTCCAAGTGATGACAGCCAGGAAGGTATCTCTTGTCATGTTAATGAGATGGATTTTGGGAAGTCACTAGGTCACCTAACAATTGCCAGGGGAAACAATTTTCAATCCCACTCACCCCAACCTCCAGGAAAGGGAAAGGGACTGGAGATTGAATTTAATCACCAATGGCCAATGAGTTTATCATTCATGCTTATGTAATGAAGCCTCCATAAAAACTAAAGGACGGTGTTCAGAGAGCTTCTGGGTTGGTGACCATGTGGGAATGTGGGGAGTCACATGCTTGGAGAGAGCACAGAGCCCACTTCCCTTCCCCATACTTGCCCTATGCATCTCCTTTATCTGGTTGTTTCTGAGTTATATCCTTTTATAATAAACTGGTGATCTAGTAAGTAAAATGTTTATGAGTTCTGCAAGCCACTCGAGAAAATTAATTGAACCCGAGGAAGGGACCTTTGGAATATCCCACCTATAGCCAGTTTGTCAGATACACAGATAACAACCTAGGACTTGCAATTAGCATCTGAAGAGGTGGCTAACACATCGCACGCATTGAAATTAGTGTCAGAATTGTAGAAGAAATTTTCGAGGTTTAGTAAATTGCTGGGCAAGGCAGTAAACTCTTTGTTTTGTATTTTTCTGAAGAGAGAAGTGGAGAGTCAGAGAGACAGGCTCCCACATGCGCCTAACCGGGATCCACCCAGCAAGCACACTAGGGGCGATGCTCCATCTGGGGTGTTGCTCTGCTGCAACCAGAGCCATTCTAGCGCCTGAGGCGGAAGCCATGGAGCCATCCTCAGTGCCCGGGGCAACTTTGCTCCAATGGAGACTTGGCTGCAGGAGGGGAAGAGAGAGACAGAGAGAAAGGAGAGGGGGAAGGGTGGAAAAGCAGATGGGCGCTTCTCCTGTGTGCCCTGACCGGGAATCGAACCCAGGACTTCTACACACCGGACCAACACTCTACAACTCAGCCAACCGGTCAGGGCCAAGGCAGTAAACTCTTAAAGCAACATCCTGAAACCTAGAGTGCATAGCTGTGTGTCATGAGTGATGAGCCTTCAGTCAGTTCAGTCAGTGATAGTGAAAGACAAAGGCTTGGAAACCCCCTTCTTAGATACCTCAACAACTGCCTCTGAGTCTTCCCTAAAGTCACTGATGAAACAATATCAACTCTCTAAGGTTATAGTGTTACTGGCAGTGTTGGCGGTGAAATTGGACCCTGGACCTTAGTTTGGCAATAAAAGAATTCAGAGCCCAAAACTCAAATTATAAGAAAGTTACAGAGGTAGTAGAAGTGAGCCATCTGGGCTGCTTGGACTCAGGGAACAAGTTACAGAGGCAGAATAAGGGCCCCCCTGGAGCTTAGGAGAAAGAGAGGCAAAGGTACACCTGAGAAGAAGAAGGGAAAGGGAAAGGCGCAGGCGTGCTCCCCAGAGGAAGAGCATGGTGGGTCCTTGTCTTGACGGTTTTAAAGGCTGGGAGTTTAGGGGAGGTTTTAGGGGAGGATCTCAATAAAACATTCATCAACTTTATGCTAATGAACCAAAATGAGATTTATTCCCCTGACTTCATCCATCCTTGGGGGTGGTTGGCACAAATGGCACTAGTTGGATTTCTGCTGTCTTCTTGAGAAGGGTGATAAGCTATTTACTTTCTGGTTGGATAAAAGTATAAAACCATTTATTCTCAAGTGTCTTCAGTCAGGGAAGATAGGATTTGTGATTTACTAGATGGCTCTAAACGGCTTGGCCACTTAACTCTCTGTCTCAGTTCCCCTATTCCACTTGTCCTGGCTTACTAGCCTGTCTCAAAAGCAGGTTTAAAGTTTGTTCTTTCTGTTGCTATCTCTCTCCAAGTAGTGAGAGGAGCAGGTAAAAGCTAGGGAAGCCAAAGAGTCATAGCACAAAGTCACAGAATGTACCAGCCCAAAGAGCATGGATAGCCAAGTTGATGTGCCACTTGTCAATTTTTCTCTTCAGCTGTTTCAAGTCTTTATACATCTTTCTTTCACTTCGCTTTTTTGTCTTTCTTCTTTTTTCCCCCTATTTTCAATCCCAGGCTGTACATATTAGAATACTGAGGTAACATATTCAGTGACTGGGGTTAGGTAGGTCCCCTTGATCATAGGAGAATGAAGAGTAATTGGAAGGACACACATGGCAATAAGAAGAAAAAGTCTCAAGGAAACACAGGGACAGTAAAACTGACCTCAGGACCTTTGCGTGGTGTTGGAGAACTGGAAGGCTTCATCCTAGCTCTAAAGATGGAGTGTTCTTGATGCTCCTTCGATTCTTGGACCGCTCACCACTAAAGTGACAGTTTTTCTTTGTTTTTGCTCCAACCACTGCTATTACTACCAATTGACGATCTCTATTCTGTAACTTTTCTCTAACGCATAGCTTTGTTTATTTAGAACTTGGTATTATTCATGACCTCAGCCCACTGTCTCCTCAAAGGGACCTCACCTCCCCAAGATTTCACTTTAGGACCCTCACTACTATCACTTTGCCTTTTTCTGTAGCTTCCACTCCAACTCTAGGAGGGAAAGAATTGGACTCGTCATTGTCCCTGTGGAGCAGAGCTTTGAGGACTAGACCATCTCAAGTCACTGCCCAGACAATTGATAGGCTAGCTCTTGGTCACATGACCCTTCTGATTCAATTAATGATGGTGGAGATAGGTGGAAGTCAAAATCACATGGTCAAAACCTTCACCATATATGCTTAAGGAACCAGCCAGGGTCTCCTCACTCTCCAGGTATCCAGAGGACAGGATCTTTTATTTTTTTTGTTTTTGGGGGGGTTTTTTATGTGGGTTTTTTTTTGGTTTGTTTTGTTTTTTGTATTTTTCTGAAGTTGGAAACGGGGAGGCAGTCAGACAGACTCCCGCATGCACCTGACCGGGATCCACCCGGCATGCCCACCAGGGGGCGATGCTCTGCCCATCTGGGGCATTGCTCTGTTGCTACCAGAGCCATTCTAGCACCTGAGACAGAGGCCATGAAGCCATCCTCAGTGCCCGGGGCCAACTTTGCTCCAATGGAGCTTCGGCTGCGGGAGAGGAAGAGAGAGACAGAGAGGAAAGAGAGGGGGAGGGGTGGAGAAGCAGATGGGCGCTTCTCCTGTGTGCCCTGGCCGGGAGTCGAACCCGGGACTCCTGCACGCCAGGCCGACGCTCTACCACTGAGCCAACCGGCCAGGGAGGACAGGATCTTTTAGAAGAATCTGAGGGCTCTTGATTGACCTGTTCTGTAAATATGAATAATTTTTATTTTCTGTACTGAGGGAGACAGATTGGAGGTACTCACCCAGCCCGCATATGCCCCATATTTACAATCACTTCCCAGCCTTCCAACCCCTCTTAAATTCTCCTTGGCTCAAGCCAGATCAATCAGATGCTCTTTCCAAAAGATTTGGAATTAGGACACTAAGTCTAGGTTAGATGATGATGGGATGGGTACTTGAACTATAAGATCACACAGAATTTTGAGAAGCCAACAACATCCCATGTACATTTAAGTTTGGGGAAGCAGAAATAGCCACTCTGCAGAGAAAAACTAAACTTAGAGCAAGCAGAAAGAAGAGGAGGTAAGTGGCCCCATGAAAGATAGGCTTTCTGGAAAGTTCTATTTCCTGGGTGGCCTGGTCATGCTTTTTGTCTTGTTCTTAGAGATAGATGTTGATAATGTTGTTTGCTGTATTCTCTCAACTAACCCCTTTTTTCACTTGAGTTGGTATGAAGGGCTTTTTGTTGAAGTTGTTGTCCCTCACAAATAAGCCCTCTCCAACAAAAATGCCTACCCCTGCCGTCCAAAATGTTTTTTTGGGTTTTTTTTGTTTGTTTGTTTTTTAATTTTTTACAGAGACAGAGAGTGAGTCAGAGAGAGGGATAGACAGGGACAGACAGACAGGAACGAAAAGAGATGAGAAGCATCAATCATTAGTTTTTCATTGCGCGTTGCAACACCTTAGTTGTTCATTGATTGCTTTCTCATATGTGCCTTGACCACGGGCTTTCAGCAGACCGAGTAGCCCCTTGCTGGAGCCAGCGACCTTGGGTTCAAGCTGGTGGGCTTTTGCTCAAATCAGATGAGCCCGCGCTCAAGTTGGCGACCTCGGGGTCTCGAACCTGGGTCCTCTGCATCCCAGTCTGATGCTCTATCCACTGCGCCACTGCCTGGTCAGGCCAAAATGTTTTTATTTATTTTTTTTTATTTTTTATTTATTCATTTTAGAGAGGAGAGGGAGAGACAGAGAGAGAGAAGGGGGGGAGGAGCTGGAAGCATCAACTCCCATATGTGCCCTGACCAGGCAAGCCCAGGGTTTCGAACCGGTGACCTCAGCATTTCCAGGCCGACACTTTATCCACTGCGCCACCACAGGTTAGGCCCAAAATGTTTTTAAATACAGGTACAGCTGTATTATTTCCCCTAAGCACACGGCTAAGATCTTTTTCCCTACCTCCCCCAGGTTCTACTGGAAAATGGGGAAATATAGCAATGAGCCTCCCACCCCTCCACAGGTCACCATCTTCTCCATTTATTATAGTTACTTACTGGTGTATCATACTAATTACTTTAACTACCACAGACCTCAACTCATAGGTGTATATTGCCATAAAGCAGCAGAGAACAGAATCAAATGTAACCATCTTGAGGGAAGAAAACACCTGAGTTCTAAATTTTATGAAGACATGTTGCTTATCCTCCCTCACAGGCAAAGTCAGTGAGAGGATGGATGCTGCCAGGAGTCTGACTGTACAGAGCTCCCCCCACATGGAAGGAAAAACCAGGAGGGCAGAATATGATTTCTCCTCAGACCTTACACAATGTTTTCTTCTTTAAATTCAATCCTTTTGACTTAACCAGTAGGGCTGTGAGCAACCAGAATATGGCTGTCCTCTCAGGAGAGGATATCAGCTGGGTATCTAAGCAGTCTTTTTTATTTAGTGAGATATCAAGAGAGAGAGGGACAGGCAAGGACAAATAGGCAGGAAGGGAGAGAGATGAGAAGCATCAATTTGTTGCAGCATTTTAGTTGTTCATTGATTACTTTCTCATACGTGCTTTAATGGGGGGGGGGTCTCCAGCTGAGCCAGTGATCCCTTGCTCAAGCCAGCAACCTTGGACTTCAAGCTAGTGACCCTGGGGTCATGTCTATGATCCCACACTCAGGCCAACAAACCTACGCTCAAGCCAGAGACCTCGGGGTTTCAAACTTGGGTACTCAGCAACCCAGGTCAATGCTCTATCCACTGCGCCACCAGTTGGTCAGGCAGGTAACTAAAGTCTTAATCCCATCTGCACAAAGTCCCCCCACTCCCATCCCCCACACCTCTGACACACAACAATCACAGTCCCTTGGAGAAACCTTTCTAGATCCACTGGGAACAGGAGATGTGATTACCAGAAGACTCTGTGATGCCATGTTTTCCCAAAGACCTTGCTTAGTGCCAGTGCAGTCTGTATAAAAACGTATTCATCTGTGGACACAGCCTTTATAAACCTCAGTAATCTGCCAGGGCTAAAATACTACATTGCTTAGGGTTCAAACCTCATATTGGATTTGAAGGGTTCCAATAACCAGCACCTTTTCTCTTAGCCTCAGTTCTAAAGAAGTGAGAAATAAAATAATGATAACAGGTATGATCAATCTGTCACCTTTTCCAATAATAAAGTTAACCTTGCAGACTGTGGCTTAAGTATCTTGGCATGTGAGCTTTCCAGAGTTAGCCATATTCTTAACCATATTCTTTTTCTTTTCTTTTTCTTTTTTTTTTTTTTTTTGGTTTTTTTTGTTTGTTTTTGTTTTTTTTTTTACAGAGACAGAGAGAGAGAGAGGGATAGATAGGGACAGACAGTCAGGAATGGAGAGAGATGAGAAGCATCAATTATCAGTTTTTCATTGCGACACTTTAGTTGTTCATTGATTGCTTTCTCATATGTGCTTTGACCGTGGGCCTTCAGCAGACTGAGTAACCAGCAACTTTGGGTCCAAGCTGGTGAGCTTTACTCACACCAGATGAGCCCACGCTCAAGCTGGCAACCTCAGGGTCTTGAACCTGGGTCCTCCGCATCCCAGTCTGATGCTCTATCCACTGTGCCACCGCCTGGTCAGGCAACCATATTCTTTTTCTAAGACACAGCATTGGAAGCCATGCCCTCCCCACATGGAGGCCAGGTTCTCTATAGTTACTCACTCCGTAGGGCAGCAGAATTGATGGTTCCTAGTTTCAAATTTTTAAAAAAGAAAATAGAGATTGGTTACCCTAGCAGGACAGAAGCCTCTCCCAGATTTACCAATAAGCTCTATTCTTCCCATTCCCCTGAGAGAAGTCACTGAGTGGGCTGAAAGGCCAGGACAGTGACCACAATGGAGCTTCCTCTATTGAAAAGGAAGCATTAATTAAGACTGAGGAATACTTTCTTTTATTGCTAATAGCTATTTCTTGTTAAATATATTTTAAGTAGTTGCATGTCTGGAAAAGCCAGCTCACTGCAATAATCAACCTTTATCAGAGACTTGATCAGTCCAGGCAGTATTAGGTGCTTTAATACCTCATTTAATTAGCAGACAAGCCTGAGATCGAGTCCTGTCATCATCCCCACCTTGTAGATGAAAAAGCTGTAGCACAAAGTTTCGACCAGATGGTTTGATCGTGCACCTAGTGAACAGTGAAGCTGGGTCTCAGAGGCATTTCTTTGAGCAATTACACTAGTGATTTTCAAAGTGTGATCCTTATGAAATTGTTAGAAATTTACGTTCTCAGGCTTCACTCCAGACCTAGTGAATCAAAACTTTGGAGATGAAGCCCAGCGGTGTGTGTTTTAACCAACCAGGGGATTCTGATGCAAGCTCAAGTTTGAGAAGGACTTCATTCTACTGCCCACCAGAGCTTGGTCTTAAGCAGAAATTGAGTTATCACCCCTAGGAGAAGGGAGACTAGGACACAAAAGGGAGAAGAAAAAAAAAGCTGAGTATAGAGAAAAGCAGAATTGTGGGGGCAGACAGGATAAAATTTATTTTGAATTAAAGAAAAATGGGTGAAAAGGTTGGCTAAAGCATTGACTAGGAGAAATACTTATAGCACTCTGTAGACATCTCCATCCTTTGTTTACAGTTGCCTACTAAGTGTTTGTGTGGCACACATTTAGATTAATTCAATTATTGAGTTTACATGCATTGAGCGGTTACTTTGAGGAGCATTATAACATAGTGGTTGAACACTGTGATTCGATTCGGAGGCCAGGTAGGTGATCTAGGTTCAAATCCCAGGTCTAACCCTTCACAGAGGTGTGACTTTGGGAGTTTCTTCACTTCCCTTCCTTAGGGTGCTTATTTACAAAACGGTGTTAACAAAATACCCACAGTATACTGCATCTGTCAACCAAGTTCATTTTCCAATCAACTGCAAAAATCAGGAGTAAAATGGGACATGAAGATGTATTAATTATAGGAAAGGTTTCATTTTCATTGAAGGGATTTGCAGTTTCTGTGTGTCTGATACTTGTCTGATTAACTCCTCAAATTTTCAATCTCCATTAGAAAGAGATCTTGCTTGACATTTTGGTTAAAACTTGCTAACCATTAAGAGGTTTATTATAAGCAACAATAAGGAAGTGGTCCGCACACACAAAAAAAGAAGAAAACCTTGTACTTTTTACCCAAGGCTTCTGTCTTAACAAGAGCAAAATTGTTCCTCTGTGGTATGGAGGGAACTTTGAACTGAAGTAGACCGAAAGTCATTGTTCCTGGTTAACATAACTTTATTTTCCAACAGAAAAATGAGAGTTGATATGTTGCTTTGTTATAATTAGAAAAAGATTGTGTGGCTGGTTTTACCTGCCACAATCTCTAGAATATTGTTTTCCCTCTAACTTTGTAATGAAAAAAAAAAAGGTTAAATATTCTTCATATATGACTGAGGTCTTTATCCCAACCAAAATTCAGTGGAGAGGGACAACAGTATTTCTGCACAATTTTTTCAATTTTAATCATTGGACAACAGGATGTAAAGTGGGTTGGGTTGGTTACATTGCTGGTTCAGTAAGAAGACGGCAGAGATGCACAGAGCTAAGTGGGCAGCATCACCTGAAGCAGATGCTGTCTTTCAAAAGGTGAGCAGCAAAGTGATGGAAGGTTATTTCACTACCTAAAGTTCTATTTAGAAGAGGGAGATTTTCATAGTTCACTATTAAAAAATTCCTTTAGAGCTTAGAACAAGCTAGGTTCAAACTATTAACCTCATCCTATATTGTTTACTTTTTGATGGTGGTGTGGCAGATGTTTAGCTGTTCCTAAATACGTATTCTGCCCTTCATTCTTGATTTTTTGCTGTCCACATAGGCACCCAAAATAAAGACTACACTTCTCAGCTTCCCTTGCAGTGGCCAACTGTCCGTGTTTTGAACAATGGGACAAAATCAGATGTGGTGATGTTTAGGTTGTTGGAAATACTTTTAAGAGGAAGGTTTGTTCCTGTTTTACCTTCCTGCTAAATGAAATGTAAACAAAATTGGGACTGGAAAAGCCATCCTGAATCATCAGCATCACCACCCACAGAGAACTGTTACACAATTTAGAAAAAGACCCGCCCTCCCCATAAAACTCGAGGTCCAGCTAGTCCCTTTGTGTGAATTTATAAAAGGTCCCCTCCCTCCAATCCAACTCAACCGGGGCCCTAGGCTGCTTGATATATCAATACTACCAATCATGGGCTTAATTTCAGTCCCTACTTCAGCTTTTTGCACATGCACAGGATCTGAACAGCAGAACCATTTGGCAGCACTCCTGAGAATGGAGGTCACACACCACAGAGCAACAAGACAGGCAGTTCCTGAGTCTCATCATCATGGAGTGCCATAGCAGTCAGCAGTGGTCCACCGACTTGGTTTTATTTTTTTTAGCAAGAGAGACAGACAAGAGATGAGAAGCATCAATTCTTCATTGCAGTACCTTAGTTGTTCATGGATTGCTTTTTCATATGTGCCTTGACTGGGGGACTCCAGCCGAACAAGTGACACCTTGCTCAAGCCAGCAACCTTGGGCTTCAAGCCAGTGACCATGTCGTCATGTCTATGATTTCACGCTCAAGCTGGCAACCCTGCACTTAGGCTGGTGAGCCCGTGCTCTAGCGGATGAACCCACGCTCAAGCAGTAGACCTCAGGGTTTTGAACCTGGGTCCTCTGTGTCCCAGTCTGAAGCTCTATCCACTGTGCAACCACCTGGCCAGACCCGACTTGGATTTTTAAGTGAAAAATTCTTTTTTTCTTTGTATTCTACTTAGTGCTCCATGAATCCTGAGTTTTCTGGTCTGACTGGTGGGAACAGGTAATGTTCCCAGTTTTGTGTGGGCCCCTAGTACTGTTCTCTGTAATCCTTTTTTTTTTTTTTTTTTGGTATTTTTCTGAAGTTGGAAACCGGGAGGCAGTCAGACAGACTCCTGCATGTACCCGACCGGGATCCACCCGGCATGCCCACCAGGGGGCGATGCTCTGCCTATCTGGGGCATTGCTCTGTTGCAACCAGAGCCATTCTAGTGCCATAGAGGCAGAGGCCATGGAGCCACCCTCAGCACCTGGGCCAACTTTGCTCCAATGGAGCCTTGGCTGCGGGAGGGGGAGAGACAGAGAGTAAGGAAAGGGGGAGGGGTGGAGAAGCAGATGGGAGCTTCTCCTGTGTGCCCTGGCCGGGAATCGAACCCGGGACTCCTGCACGCCAGGCCGACACTCTACCACTGAGCCAACCGGCCAGGGCATACGTGAAAGAAAATTCTATTTTAAGACATTATTTTTATTTTTGTCAGTCCTAAGACGGCTCACTTAACATACTTGGAAGCCCTGGATTTTACTGTTGGCTATTTTGACTCATAACTCTCCTTGCCCCACACACTAGACTGCATAGGTTTTATGAGTACTTCATTAATCAGTCACCCACAGTACATACCAACTATTCTCTGCTCTACATCCTATGATTTTTTTTTTTTTTTATAATTTTATTTTTTTAATGGGGTGACATCAATAAATCAGGATACATATATTCAAAGATAACAAGTCCAGGTTATCTTGTCGTTCAATTATGTTGCATACCCACCACCCAAAGTCAGATTGTCCTCTGTCACCTTCTATCTTGTTTTCTTTGTGCCCCTCCCACCCCCTATCCCTCTCCCATTCCCCCCTCCCCCCCGTAACCACCACACTCTTATCAATGTCTCTTAGTTTCACTATTATGTCCCACCTACGTATGGAATAATACAGTTCCTGTTTTTTTCTGATTTACTTATTTCGCTTCGTATCATGTTATCAAGATCCCACCATTTTGCTGTAAATGTTCCGATGTCATCATTTCTTATGGCTGAGTAGTATTCCATAGTGTATATGTGCCACATCTTCTTTATCCAGTCATCTATTGATGGGCTTTTTGGTTGTTTCCATGTCCTGGCCACTGTGAACAATGCTGCAATAAACATGGGGCTGCATGTGTCTTTACGTATCAATGTTTCTGAGTTTTGGGGATATATACCCAGTAGAGGGATTGCTGGGTCATAAGGTAGTTCTATTTGCAGTTTTTGATTTTTATCTTTACACCACTGGGATCAGAGCTTCTACAAGGCTGGGCCTCATTATAGTAAATCTTCATAGGCTTCCTTTTGACTTTAAGACCATTTGCTAATGGAGTTTTACCTGTTAATTTGGAGAGTAACACCAGGAGTGGTCCACTGAATTTAGATGGCAGTGTTCTGTTGTTTCTTGTTTTTGTTTGTTTGTTTTTTACAGAGACAGAGAGAGGGATAGATAGGGACAGACAGACAGGAACAGAGAGAGATGAGAAGCATCAATCATCAGTTTTTCATTGCGACACCTTAATTGTTCATTGATTGCTTTCTCATATGTGCCTTGACTGGGGGGCCACAGCAGACCGAGTAACCCCTTGCTTGAGCCAGCAACCTTGGGTCCAAGCTGGTGAGTTTTGCTCAAACCAGATGAGCCTGTGCTCAACCTGGCAACCTCGGGGTCTCGAACCTAGGTCCTCCTCATCCCAGTCTGATGCTCTATCCACTGCCCCACCACCTGGTCAGGCCTGTTGTGTTTCTTAATTAGAGACTGCAGACAGCAGCTAACTCACATACCAAATGATGGTAATGAGACCATGCCCAGAAAAAACCAACCACCATTTTGTAGCAACTCTTTGCCCTCAAAATTTTAGACAATGATATGAAACCCAAACTATTACTTTTCAAAAATAATTTCTACTATATGATCTCTCAACACCTCTGAGGTAAGTGCATATATTTCTTTTGTAGAGGTGGAAACAGACAAGGAGCAATAAAATGGCCTGTCATGATCACACAGCTAGTTAGAGGAGCTAAATCTAATATCCAGATCTTTTAGATATATGCTTTTTTCGTTACTCTTATTGGTTCACACTCCTTTTAGTTCCTGAAACTATTTCTTTGTAGCTCCATTTCAGCCAGCATGTAGTGCCAACCCCATCCACAGGCAGTCTCGGTTTTACTGTAGGATGTGCCAAACTTTGTTTTGATCCTGGCAGAGGATGCCCTGATTATCTGCATTAATGTAAACAGTTCCCAGTCCTCTATCACTCTTCCTAATTGGTCACGTCCCTTAGGCTGTTGGCTATCATTCTCTTTCATAAGGCTTACCTCACTAGGTAAAGAACACATGCAAGATTTAATCTGCTTAATCGACCCAAAAGCACTGTAAACCCGTCTTTGATTCTGAGTTGATAATCTTTAAGTTTTCAAATTACCAAGTAAAGGGCAAATGAAATATATTCTTTTAGAGCAGCTATGCAAATCGTTTTAAAAAAATCCTGGATTCAGGCTTTTTTTAAATTCACAAAATATGGCCCCTGGAGAGTCATATTCACTTATATTTTGGGTGGCCTCCAAAATTTATTAGTCTTGCGGAGAAGTAAAATATTTGTTGTTCTGTGCTATTTGTGATACAATTAACTCATATATTCTTAACATTCTATTCACTATCTTCTATGCAGTAGGTTGTATTTTCACAATTGAGGAAAATATCCAGACCCATCAGCACTCACCAGTCACATCACTTAAGACCAACAGAGAATCACCTCAGATATTATGAATCTTTTTTTTCTTTTTTTTTTTTTTTTTTACAGAAACAGAGAGAGTCAGAGAGAGGGATAGACAGGGACAGGGACAGAGACAGACAGGCACGGAGAGATGAGAAGCATCAATCATTAGTTTTTCGTTGCACATTGCGACACCTTAGTTGTTCATTGATTGCTTTCTCATATGCACCTTGACCATGGGACTTCAGCAGACCGAGTAACCCCTCGCTTAAGCCAGGGACCTTGGGTCCAACCTAGTGAGCTTTTTGCTCAAACCAGATGAGCCCGCGTTCAAGCTGGTGACCTCGGGGTCTTGAACCTGGGTCCTCTGCATCCCAGTCCGATGCTCTATCCACTGCACCACTGCCTGGTCAGGCTGAATCTTCTTTCTTGATGAAACCAGGAAGCACTATTCCTTTTAATCTCATAGAAATTGTTTTGCTCCCCAACTGAAATATTTTATTCCTTGCATTACTGAAATCCCTGTTAAAAATTTGCTAGTATTGGGCTAAAATGTGTCATTTGGAAATGAGTTTAAAACATTGAAGACTTGGTCATCTCCAATCTACAGATAGAAAAACAGCCATGACTTTTAAAGATCGTATTGAAATATAACTTTGTAACCTTGACTAGAACTGAAACAAGGCTCTGCAGAAGTTGTAGGTGCTAGTAAATGTTGAAAGTAGCATTTCACTCATGCATTCCAAGGTAGGGAGAAAAAAGACACAGTAGAAACAATCAGATTGCTACTAATAATCCCAGTCAGAATCTCCACCTCAAGGCTGTTTAAACTGAGCCTGATATGATTAACTCCTACTCAGTCATGCTCATGTGGACTTGCAAGCTCCACATGCCCCAGAAGTCTCTCTTCTGGACAGATGCAGCTATGCAGTTTTGTATGTCTTACCTGTCATAATGTTGAACACTGTCAGTTGTGAATGAAATTAGCAAAAAGCCAAAGAAGCTTTGGGGAAGTTTTTGGGTTTTTTTTTAACGTACAGATTTCTAAACGTGCAAAACCCTTCTACAATATTCATGTGTAAGAGGCAAACCATTTTTTAAAATAGTATTACAAGCATCAATTTTTCCTCCTATTTTATGTAGGTAATAACCCACTTTAATCCAGGAAGACTTTCCTAACCTCCAACCCAAATATGGAGCTCCTCTGGAGATGCTTCCCTTGGCAGAGACCTATTTATTCATCTTTGTCTTGAGAGTGTCTGGGAGAGCTCAAAATTATTCTGAAATGAAAAAATGTCTGTCCACTGTGGAAACTCTGAAAATGTGTTGTTAAGTCCCTGCTGTGAAGGCCACTAAATGAAAAGTGGAGGTAAGTCCTATACCCATTTTCCCTTCTGTGAAAGACAAACACTGCTTTCTTTTATTTGCCTAAAGATGTCAGGGAAGACAAAAACTGAAAACCCCATTTCACATTATTAAAGACATCTCAATCAAGTACTGCTCAATAAATACTGCACAGCCATTACTGAGGAAGGCTTCAAGAGCAGTGGTGGATGATCGGAATGAGGGCAGGTGGGGCAGAATGGCCTGAAGGCAGCTCTTCACTGCCCCCCCAAAAAACCACGCAACTAAGAAAACCTATAGAAAGTGAGGAATGGTGGTATATGGAATAGAGCACCCTCCAAAGAAATAAATAAATTCTTTTCTCAATTCAGCCTTACCATCTACATTAATAAGTACCACAGCTTGGAAAAATAAAGATATGGATTGCAAAATCATGAGGACAAAATAGAAACAATGTCAAAAATGTTTCTTAGAAGTCTGCCTTTTCTTAAATAGCTCTTGTTCCAAAACACTCTGTATAATCACTGTTAATTTGTACTGAGGGGCATAATCCTCAAACCTGAAAGGTCACTAAAATTGTATTTCCCCATTCTTCCCTCACACGAATGTTAACACACCGATATGAAAGCAGACGTAAGGAAATTATAACTTATCTGTGAACATGAGACAGCTTTAAGCAAGAATATTGGCCCTGCTTTGTATTATAGCCACATGTTCCCACTTTCTCAACAACCTTGAAAAATAAATATTTGAACTACAATCTTCAATAAAGTTCCTCTACATTTGTTGTCAGTCTTAATCACCTTTTGCTTGTCTGCTTAGTGCTTTTAGCTCTTAGATGTTGCACCTGGAGATTCTAGCCTGCTTTATGATGTAGGTTTATATGCCCTTTAATTGAAAGCAAACCGCCTTAGATAATCCAGTGACAACAACATTACAAGGTCCACTTTCCGTTAAAAAAGCAAATAGAAATATTAGGTTGTTCTCTAAAATGAAGAAAACACATAAAAATACACCACAATCTGCCTTTATCAGAGGTAAAGGCCAGTCTAAAATGCCTCTTTTGTGCTTTTTCTACCCCCCTGGTGGGAGTGGGGGAGTGTGAGGAACTGTAGTTCTCAATGACTAATCTTTTCTCACTATATGGTATTTCTCTGCCCAAAGGAAGACTTTAGTCATACAGTATGTTAAATACTGTATTCATGCTACTACAACTATATAAACTTTAAACCCCTAGTTTTAAGATTGTAATTATTACTTGTATTTCATTTAAAAAAAAAACAAAACATGTAACATAAACCTCACTTCTAATCAGTGTTTGCTATTTTTCAGCGTATATTAAATTGTGTTTGCAAAAAGGAAGAAAAGGTGACATAAGTGGTGTCTTGGCCCTGGCCAGCTGGCTCAGTGGTAGAACACTGGCCTAGAGTGTGGATGTAGCAGGTTCAATTCCAAGTCAGAGCACATAGGAGAAGCGACCATCTGCTTCTCCACCCGTCCCCTTCTCCCATCTCTCTCTCTCTCTCTTATCCTTCACACAGCCATGGCTCAACTGGTTCAAGCACATCAGCCCCAGGTGCTGAGGATGGCTCCATAGAGCCTCTGCCTCAGGCACTAAAAATAGCTCAGTAGCAAGCATGGCCCCAGATGGGGTTTGCAGAGTGGAACCTGGTCAGGGCACATGCAGGAGAGTCTGTCTCTCTTATCTCCCTTCCTCTCACTTGAAAAAAAAGTAGCAAATAATAAAAAGATGTAACTTTAAGGAGATATAATTTCTATAAAATAGCTTCAGGATTTTAAGTAGCAATACAACAACTGATTGAAAAAGAGACAGCAATTAACATATACTAAGGGCTCTGTCTGAAAAACTATGTACAACATGTGAATGGTGACCCCTAGAGTTGTTACAGTGCACAGCTTGCAGGGCTGACTGAGAGTTGAAGATACCAATGAAAGTATTTTTTCAAAAAGGAGCAAAAGTGGCCCTGGCCGGTTGGCTCAGCGGTAAAGCGTCGGCCTGGCGTGCGGGGGACCCGGGTTTGATTCCCGGCCAGGGCACATAGGAGATGCGCCCATTTGCTTCTCCAACCCCCCCCCCTTCCTCTCTGTCTCTCTCTTCCCCTCCCGCAGCCAAGGCTCCATTGGAGCAAAGATGGCCCAAGCGCTGGGGATGGCTCCTTGGCCTCTGCCCCAGGTACTAGAGTGGCTCTGGTCGTGGCAGAGCGACACCCCGGAGGGGAGGGGCAGAGCATCGCCCCTGGTGGGCAGAGCTTCGCCCTGGTGGGCGTGCCGGGTGGATCCCGGTCGGGCGCATGCGGGAGTCTGTCTGACTGTCTCTCCCCGTTTCCAGCTTCAGAAAAATACAAATAAATAAATAAATAAATAAAAAGAACAATGAGTTTAATGGTACTAAAAACCTATCTGTTCACTGTCCTCCAAACAGAACAGGAACATCTTCTCGTAAATTAAAAAGCCACTGGAATGTATTTTTATGGGAAAGTAGGTTCAAAATAAGAAGGTATTGATATAGTTATAGTGAATGTGCCTATCTCCTACTTCTACCCTTTACCACTAGGGAGTGAAAAGTGAATAAAGACAGCAACATTTTAAACAAAATTAACTTATATTAAAAATATTTTGTTTATAAACAATTTTAATACTACAAAGTAGTACTTCAATACAAAGCAGTTCAAATATTAACTGTTCTTTAAACTGTTAAACTTTATTATAAATTAAATTTTCTTTACAAAAAAATTGCACATAATATTTGACCACTCTTAGGTTCTGATGCACTGGCATTTGCAATAGTTTCTTTAATCTTCAAGTTAAACAGTCTCGGCAAGGAGTCCAGAACGTAGAAAGGGCAATAAACAACCCTGCTTTGCATTCAAGTGCAACTAGCAGACTTGTGGCCATGGCAGTTACACTTTCCTTAAGATGGACTGCTTAAGTTTAAATCCTGAAAATGAAGATCTCAAAAGGTTTAAAAAGGAAGAACTAAAAGAGACTGCCTGCTTTTTACTGTAAACACAGCCTTGGAAATTAAATCCCAAACAAGAATCTCTCAGGCATCAGAGTGTCAAGTGAATCAGGACTAGCACAACATAAAGGGGAGGGGGGAAAGTAAAAAATAAAAACAAAAATAAAGCAAAATTAAAATATATGTCAGTCACTTTGAGGAACTATACTTACGTACATGATGTTATGAGAATCTGGCAGGGCCTAGAGGCAGACCAAACAGGAAGTTCATTTATCCAACCGAAGAGGGTCGTGTTCATTGCTTCCAATTTTGAGGACAGGATATAGTAGGGAACTTGATATGATCGGTAACACTTGTCTGCATTACACAGACCTTAGCCAGGGATCAGCCTAATCTTGAAGGATCATTCAAATAATTTTGGCAATTATTATAAGGACTTAGAACTGACTGCGCACCAGTGTTCAGTGATTCTTGCTTTCTGTTTTGTAACTGTTTAAATTTAAGAGCTCATTTAGGCTGACTCCAATCTCTTGGCACTTGGAAACTAGTTTTCTCAGGTTATCAGTTTTACCTCCTTCTGAAGCTTCAAACAAGAGTTGCTGTAAAAGACAGGGAAGCACAAAAGTAAGACTTAGCTAGACTGTGAGCATTACCACATCAATGGACATGGCACATGCAGAAAATTTATAGGAAAACTTCGAGATGTAATAAAAGAAAAAAAAGCATTACATCTTTCCACAGTGATGCACAAAGAGGTAACTTCTGTAAGGCTCTCTGATATAAACGGTGGACCTATAAGATAGATATACACACAATTCCGTCAGGAAACGTGATGAAAACACCTTTGTAATCCTAACTATTTGAATGATTATTTCATAATAACATTCAATACAAAATAATTATATTGGCTTTGAGAATTTCCAAACATTTAAAGTTCTTGGAATGTTAACTTCTATGCTTTATTCCTTTTAAAATGAGAAGTTAACAGAAGGGGCAGAATAGCTTTTAAGAAAAAGTGACCCATCTGATAGTCAGTCATGGCTTACCTCTTTTTGTCCCTTTAAAACAATCTCAGCAGCAATGGCTCTAAGAAAAAAAAAGGGAACATAGAAAAGGGAAAAAAAAATTATATATCTTTGAACAAAATGATACTACCACTGGCAGAATACTGACTGTGGGAATCTGAGTACAAAACTTCCTGAAAGTAACAGGCTAAACTTCCAAGGAGGGTAACCTATAGTGAAAAGAAAAATTCAACAGTATCAACTTTACAAGAATAAAGCAGACCAGTTTTTTGAACATAAATAACGTTCAAGAAAAATATTCATAATTACTAGTAAAAAATACTTGGCACTACACCTTTAAAAGAAAGAGTACATCACACTACAAGTGGGAGAAACACCCAAATTTTAAAAGGGATGGTCTTAAAATGTATATAAACAAACTAATGTGTTTGATAACAGCATTGCTATCTATCTAAATGTTCTCCTCAATAAAAATTCTAACTCTATCCATTTTGCTTTTCAAAGCAATTTTTGAGTACTTCCTCACTTTCAGTATAAAACCTCAGCAAGTGCCAAAAACAAATCTGAATTAGTCCAGGAAAAAAGAAGGAAAAATAATGATGTCATTTAAGATTTACCTGTCTGGAGCAACCCTTACAAATAAAAACAATAGCTATAAAAACATGTACATGATTGTTGCATTACATTTTCCAGGTGGCCAGGCATGTTGGGATATTATATGTAAACATCTTGGCTTGAAGTTTCAGAATCTGAACATTACTTTCTTCCCATTCATGATGAAGTAGCCTGCAAAGTATATTCAAGAAAATGAACAAAGCATTGCAAGTGTAAGGAACCCCAAATGTGCTCCACAAGCAGGATGTCTGATGAGGTATAATTTTAGGTCAGTTAAATTCCATCAAGGCTATTCAGCAAGTATTTGTAGAATCTACCTTACAAAAATTACCCCGGGACAGGAACATGCAAACTAGCAAGAAGTCCAGTCAAGACCCATGCCATCTTCAACAAACTAAAATAAGGTCCCTATAGTCTTATAAAATATTAAAGCAGTCTCTCCAAATTACACTCTGTGTGCCCCTTCCCCCAAATTTTCTAAAATAATGACTTGATATCTTAATGTAATTTCCTAATATTTTTCTCTTTATTAAACAGAATATATTTAATCGTGAATTTTCTTGAATTAAAATGTAAGTACAGACACTAATTATTAAGTTCTCTATTCTGAAAAAAGGACAAGGGAACAAAAAGTATCAAATACAGAAGTGGAGCTTTACCAGGACAACTATCAAACTACCTATATTCCAAAATGCCTATAACAGAAAGAAAAAGCCACATTTTCTACTTCACATGTTTTACTAAGGTGATATTCCATAATACAAATTTCTGTAAATGTTCCCATAGATTAGCATGCTTTCTAAGAATTCTTATTCTAAAATCCTATGGCTATTTTTCTCACAGCCTTAGGCCTTTAAATGTTTTTCAATCTTTAATACCATTTTTCCACAAACATGCTAAGTGGAATGTAAATACTTTTAAACACAAAGGAATATTTGATAAATATTTTAGGTACCTAATGATTGAGCCATAAAACAAACTTAGAAACACTTAAGACACAACTGATGCAGTGAGATGACTGCACAAGCAGAAACCAAAGCATTAGCATGTAGAGAAGCTTTTTGAATTCAAGAGTAAAATTTTCAAAGGTAAAATAAGATTTCTCTATCAGAGAAGAGAAACTACAAAGAAATGCTTAAAGGTCTCCATTTAAGTGAATGTATGAAATCACTAGATAAATGTATCTCAAATGCAGTTCAGGAATTTGCATTGGATTCCTGGTGCACACTAACAATAGTATATTTGGGACCAAATGACCTATCTGGAAAAAAGTCATAGTAACCATAATATATACAGGGATAAGCAAAAGTAGGTTTACAGTTGTTTGTATGGAAAAAGACATACAGGTTATGATTATAATGATTATGATTATATTAATATGTAGTAGTATTTATATATACAAATATATATAAGAATAAACTCTGTGTTTTGCATACTCACAAATATAAACCTACTTTTACTCACCCCTGTATATAGTTGGCTACTTTCTATATAACACTTCAAAAATCTCTTTGTGGGCTCACCAGTTTCAGCATGAGCTCGCCTACTTGAACGTGGGATCACAGACATGACCTCATGGTCACTGGCTTGAGCAAGAAGTCACTGGCTCAGCTGGAACCCCCCAGTCAAGGCACATGTGAGAAGGCAATCAATGAACAACTAAGGTGCTGCAACTATGAGCAGATGTTTCTCATCTCTCTCTCTTGCTGACTGTCTATCCCTGTCTGTCCCTCTAATAAAATAAATAAGTAAATAAGTAAATAAAATCTCTTAAGTAATGTTTCTTTGCCATTTAAAACACATTTAGTGCTTATAATACATGTGCTAAGAACAGATGGTATGTGCTTAGGAAACACAGATGAACTTTACTGAATTATACACCCCCTTATAGCCTGCACAGTTTTCTAAAGCAATCAGATTTTTATACTGTCTTTTACATGAATAGTTATCTATTGCATTAAAGTAATATTTATCAATGAAGCAGTGGAAGAACAGACTGTTCTTATCAAGTTTAATAATTTTATGCAAAAAACCTATACTATTGGGCTGAAAACCAAAAGAATTTTAGTTTTTCTTACCTCAGTGCAAGTCCAGAATTAGTTGGCATAATTGTGCAAAACCGTTCCAAGGTTTTAGAATGCTGGGTCTTTGGAACACAGCTCAAATAAAAGTAAATAACCTGCGAAGGTTGAGGGAAAAGGAAAAATAAACGCAACAAGATGTGAAATCCAATTACCTATGTATTTCTATAAGAAAACCCAAATAGCCTTTAAGACATGAATGTATAAATTATAATAATGTATGATGCTGTGAGTTACAGTTCCTATCATTAATTTTATCAGTGATTTTTCAAATATAATTTAGGAAATGAGGTCTAGTGATATAGTCATAGACTGAGAACACTGACAAGAAACCAGAAGTTTGGGTTTTCATTCCTGAGTCTATCTTTACTTTCTGTATAGCCGGGTAGGTCAAAGGGCTAATAATACCTGATACATCTTGCTCATGGAATGCCTGTGTGTAAATGACTTAATGTCCACAAAGTGGTTTGAAGTCCTGGGATAAAGAATGTCATAGAAGTACAAAGCATAATAACAGGTTATTCCAAGTAGCAAAAAAACCACCCTACCAAAAAAATAAATAAAATGTGTATGTTTAGTTTACATTGGGCCTTTAGTCTATATTTAGCTTATATTACACTGAATGAAATGGGTCTCTGAATACTTTTTTTTAACAAACCTTTCATTGCTTATAAGAAGAAAACCTTATAATAAATATATCATAGTCCGATTCTACTCTTAAAATTCTAAACAGCATCTGATTTCAGCTTTTTTTATGCCCTATGACTAGCTCTATTTTCTTGATAAAATATTAACAAAAAGAGCAGTTACACTGTGCAAGCTCATTCTTATTACAGAATTTTTCATTCAGTAATTTTCAACTTTTCAAGCAAATCATTACAGATATAATTACAATTACTTCTTTTAATCTTTCTCCTTTAACATGTATTAAACTTAATATCTCTTCAAGTTTGCTTCAGCGTTAAATTTTCTTAAAATATACCATAATCAATATGTACATTTTATCTTAAAGGGCTCTTCCCAGGGTTGGAAGAGATTAAGTAGTAAACATGATCAAGAATAACAGTATCACTGAATTGTACATTTAAAACTTATATACTATTAACTAATGTCACGCAATAAATTTAATTAAAAAAGAGAGAATAATAATAAATGCTAGGAAAGTGATCCTAGGAAAAGTTCTCTTGATACAAAACTGGAGTTTTGCTGTCATTTTAAAGTCTCCTTCTTTTGTGCAAACATCTAAAGAAAAAAAAAGTTTTAAATTCTTACCCTATTATGAAATTCATAGTTGGACCAGTAATCAGCACTGCTAAAAGGAATGGGATATCGGGCAGGGACTGTAACCAAACATCTATTCACTAAATCAGTAAACAATCTGAATTCTTGGATTTTGTTTCTGGATCCAGCAGCTTTATTATTGGCAAAGACAAGATAACTGCCAAAAGAAAAATATTATAATTTAGAATAAGTCAGTAAATTCTTTCACCAAAAAAAAAACAATTACCCCTTTACCCACCATATCCCCTTATTCCAAACACCATTCTTATTAAGAGGAACTAAACTTACTCCATCCAAATCTTCTGCACTATATCAGATCTCATGGCCACCCCTAATGCTGCCTCATATGCCTCCACTGTCTCTTTAATACTTGATTGAAGAGGATGACAAAGGCTGTTTAAAAAATGAAGGAAAACATTGTATGTCTACAGCTCAATTCTACTAGGTAAAGGAATGAAAAAGTATATTTTAAACATTACAGGTGTTATTACAATGGAATCCTTCTTTTGATCTTTCTTCTTTAATAATGTATAAACCTTAGCATCCCTTCAATTTTGCTTCAATGAGTTTAACATCAGGTTAATTTTAACACAGTATAATTCAATAATAAATAATAAATGCAAGCCTAGCATGTGATATTTCTCTCCACAGCAGATAATGTCTCACCAGTAAATCAGCCACAAATAAGGAACCTGGTGGTTAAACATCTCATCATCAAAATTCCCTTTATATAAATGGGCTGGAATGTCAAGTGGTCCTGGGATATTTAAGAGATACCTGGAAGAAAACAAACTTTAAAATTATGCCTATGCACACACGAACTACTAATATTTAAAATTTTTTTTAATCCTCAATTTCAATTTATATTTCCTTAAAATATTTTTATAAGGCAATGAGACAATTTTTACGTCTACCATACTGCTCTGTTCATATCTGTAATATCACATATTTATTACTTTGTATCTACATGAGTAACTCCTTTCCTAAAATTAATTTATTTTATTTCCAAAACTAAACCACAATCACCTAATTAAACCTAATTAAAAATAAAGAATTACCACTCAGTCTACCAAATATCTAAAGTTTTCCCAAAATTTTCTTGTAAAAAAAGGTCTTTAATTACAAAGCTTGGTCCTGGTTGGTTAGCTCAGTTGTTAGCAGGTCATCCTGAAATGCTAAGGCTGTGGGTTCGGTCCCTGGTCAAGGCACATATGGGAAGCAACCAATGAATGTACAACTAAGCGAACAACAATTGACTGCTTCTCTCTTTCTCTACCTTCTTCTCTGTCTTTCTAAAAAATTAATCAATAAAAAAGGGTTACAAAACTTAATATCTAAAAACAATCTCTCTTTCCCATTCAAACACACACATACCATTACAGTTTTAATCTTAGACATGATATCAGAGTATACTCTGTAACATATTTGCTCATCAGGCACAGGTTCAAGATCAAATAAAACTGGGAACCCTAAAAACTATAACCTTCTCTTGAAAAGCCACAATAAGTATTAGAATAGTAAAGGCTCTAAAAAGTCGATTAGTAAAGAAATCTATTTGACATTGACTAATTCAAGTCTTCCCCCAATATATATGAACTAATGTGCATAATATTTATCAATGTCTTCAGGAACCATGGTTTTAAAGGAAATATACTGATCTCAACAATGACACACTAGTATAACTGTTTACCTTGGATTTAAAGATTATATCAAGGGGCTAAGTTTAACGGACTAAAGAGGCTGTATGAATGTTATGGGGGTGGGAGAAATATCATAAGAAAGGGAAGAAATGGGGGTATCTAGAAGTCAGCTTATCACCCCAATTTGGCCATAACTAGCTATAGTACCATGAGGTAATCACTTACCTTCTAAGGATATTAGTTTTCTCAACTGAAAACTGAGGTAAGAGATAACTTCAAATCTAAACCACATAACACTATCCCTAAGCTAACTTTAGTAGATCAAATAAAATCCCCAAGTTAACTGTTACAGTTATCTACTAATCTTCAAATTGATTGAAACACATGAAATTACCCCATCTAGCTGTCTTTATGCTAAATGTTACAAAGAAAAGGAAATGATAAAATCAAACTCTAGGTAAACATTAGAGTTTTAAGACTTTTGCTTTATAATTACTTCTTGTGAAATTAATAAGACTGTGAATCTGTTGACAGCAGTGACTTCTGTTAATAAACTTTGTAAACATATATAAATTTTAAAAACTATATCAATATCACCTGAGTAGGTGGTGGTGCAGTGGATAGAGCGTCAGACTGAGATGTGGAGGACCCAGGTTCGAAACCCCGAGGTTGCCAGCTTGAGTGCAGGGTCATCAGGTTTGAGCAAGGCTTACCAGCTTGAACCCAAGGTCACTGGCTTGAGCAAGAGGTCATTCTGACTGCTGTAGCCCTCCCCCACCTCCAGTCAAGGCACATATGAGAAAGTAATCAATGAACAACTAAGGTGCTACGACAAAGTATTGATGCTTCTCATCTCTTTCCCTTCCTCTCTGTCTGTCCCTATCTGTCCCTCTCTCTCCCTGTCACAAAAAAACAACTATATCAATATCAATAAGTATGATAATGCCCAAAATCATCTCACTCACTGCCAGTCACCTGTTATTTGACTCAAAAAAGATTTCCTAAATTAAAAGAAATGCACTCTGTGTAAATAAGGACTTCAGAATTACTTTAAAAAACTAAGCAGAGAATATCTTTTTATTGTAACCCTCAATGAATTATAACTATTCCCACAAAAAATTAATAAAAATGACTAACAATGAGAAATTTACTTGGAGACAATCCATTTTCAAATTTTTATTGACACTGTTATTTATTCTGCTTCATTAGCTGACATCAAGATGATCTGAAGATCTTTGATCAGTCACTACAGCAAAAACTGATCTTTGTAACCTAAACCAATTATCTCCATGCCCAAGGAAAAACCAGAACAAGCAAGCATGTAAAAAGTTTGATTCAGTTTTGGATTTATGCTGTGCTGGAGGAGTATGAAATGTTTTAGCAATTTAATTTAAACAGGAAGAAAGTCAGCATGGGAAAGCTGAACAATCTCTACATTCCTTATAGAATAGTTTAATTCTTTTCTATTAATTTGCATTTTAAAATATTCTAAGCTATTAATCTAGATATAGCACAGCAGAAAGAATTTTAGGGAGAGTACTGAAATCACTATCAATAACTGGCTACTATAACAGGACAAATGTAAAGACTCAAGTCTTGGAAAGAACAGTGGCCCAAAACATTTTTGCCCAATCTCCAGTAATACTGCCATTCTCACAAAACATTCTACAGTGGATGAACCAGTGACTTATCAAAATGTGGACTGTCTTTGAAAATATGGGTATTTATTTATTCATTTTAGAGAGGAGGGGAGAGAGAGACGGAAAGAAGTGGGGGAGGAGTAAGAAGCATCAACTCCCAAAAGTGCCTTGACCGGGCGAGAGACCTCAGCATGCCAGGTCAACGCGTTATCCACTACACCACCACATGTCAGGATTGAAAATGTTTTTATATAATATGGCTATACTGGAGTTAGACAGAGGGAGCACTTAAAAAAAATTTTTTTAAGCACTATTTTGCATATAAAACCCAAGATTTTATCATCACTCTTCAATATTTTCCACAAGAAACTTTTCAAGGAGATATTCAGTTTATGCTTCTCTCTGTTCTTCCTAACATAAAATTACAAAGTATGTCATGATAAAATAGTTTGCTTTGGATGCTATTTAGAATCAGCAAACTACACCTGTTTTTATAAATAAGTTTTTATTGGAATACAGAGATGCTCATTCATTTATACATTGTCTATGGCTGCTTTCTTATCACAACAGCATAGCTGAATATTAGTAACAGACCATATGGCTTACAAGCCTAAAATATTTACTGACTCTCAAGAAAAAACTTTTCTGGCCCTGGCCGGGTTGCTCAGTGGGTAAAGCACTGACCCAGTACACTAGAGGTCAAATACACACACAACTAAATGGAACTAAGTGAAACAGCAAGACAATGTTTCTCTCTCTCTCTGTCAAATCAATAAAAAAAAAATTTTTTAAAGACAGAAAAAGGTTTTCTGACCACTACAGAGAGATAAGAAAGGACGAGAACTTGAAAAAAAAAATTCTCCATGATAAAAAAAAAAAAGAAATCATTCTTCATGATCTGTTGTGACCTCTTATTGCTGTTAGAAAAAGAACTCAGAGTGCCTGACCAGGCGGTGGCAGGGTGGATAGAGCGTCAGACTGGGATGAGGAAGACCCAGGTTCGAGACCCCGAGGTCGCCAGCTTGAGCGTGGGCTCATCTGGTTTGAGCAAAAATTCACCAGCTTGGACCCAAGGTCACTGGCTCCAGCAAGGGGTTACTCGGTCTGCTGAAGGCCCGCGGTCAAGGCACATATGAGAAAGCAATCAATGAACAACTAAGGTGTCGCAATGCGCAATGAAAAAACTAATGATTGATGCTTCTCATCTCTCTCCGTTCCTGTCTGTCTGTCCCTCACTCTGACTCTCTCTCTGTCTTTGTAAAAAAATAAAATATAAAATAATTAAAAATTTAAAAAAAAAAAGAACTCAGAGTAAAACAAAAGTAGCAAATACAGAGCTCTACATAAGTTACTGAGAAAGTGATAGTTGAGAAGAGAATCCTATAAAGCTTCTTACTCAATGACATTTCAGGCTAGAGCAATTCTCTTTAGAATTAAAAAAAGGTATAGGACAAATTATTTACATCTACTTTAGATTACCAATCAAATAAATTAAAACTCATTTTTCAAAAAAAATCACTATTGTCTCAAGATAATTCATCACTATAGTATTATGTGCTAAAATTAACAATAACAATAAATTAAAAGTAGAATGAGTTACCATGGTGTTAATATAAGCCTTCATTAGTGTCTTTAAAGAATATGAAGCATTTTATATCTTTCCATTTCTATTATTCCACTGCCTTCAGAAGTTTAAGACAGTGTTCAAGTATTTTTTTAAAAATCAGTCTAAAACATCGTCAATCCACACAAAAATATTTTTAATCTTTCCACTGAACTATACTATCTCTCATTCCTCTGCAAATCAAGAGTTCTACAACTTACCGAAACAGATCCAAGGTATTATACTCCTCAAACCCAGGTTTAAAGAAGGATGAAATAAATTTCCGCAAAAGTGGAAGAAGATTATCTCCTCGATCCTATTTTAAAAAGAGGAAGGAGGAATACAAATTAAGCTAATAATGTTTAATTATAATCTTTCAAGGGAGGAAAACCCCTAAAAAATTTCTTGAATAGGTGGGGGTAGAAATAACTTCTATATTCTCAATTTCCAAATTAAACTCAACTAGCCATTAACAGCTTGACATCCAATACATAACAGCCTCAAGTTGCAGCCACCAATCACCTATTAAACTTTATTACATGTTTGGCACTGTGCTAGGTGTTAGGGCTCCAAATATAAAGAAGACATGGTCCTTGTCCTCAAGTTGTTCTTAACATAGTATGTAAAGCAGCTATAAACAAAATTACAAAACAATTTAATAAGTGTAATGGTTATGCACACACAGTATTATATAGCAGAGAGAGAAGGAATACCTAACAGTTTGCAAGGGAAAAGGACCAGGAAAAGCTTCCTGAAAAGGCTGATGCTTGAAACATGGAAGAAGTTGTGAAATATAAAAACATCGTATTTAAACATTTCACGTCATTTAATTTTTACCTGCAAGATGAAGAATTTGCATGTATGATAAAAAACCTCTGCGTTTTGAGGATTTTTTTCAAATGCAGTAAGCCACACTGCCCTGGCTCTGTCGTGCTGATTTGTTTGAAAATATAAAGCAACAAGGGCTTCCAACAACTGGCAGTTCATGGGACAAGATTCCAGTAGACATTTACAAAGTTCTACTGCAGCCTCATACCTTAACAAGAAAAAAACATGTCTATATATATTTTAAAAATCAGCCTTTAATACAAGGTTAACTGCTTGTCAACTACGTTTTACCTCTCTAGCAGCTGCTGCAGAGTAATCATGTTCGTGTAAAGTGGAACACAGACCTCGACTCTTTCCTCAACTGTAAGGCTCTCATCTGTGCAAGCTTTCACCGCATCTATCCAAAAATATCACAATAACATCGATCAAACATAAACTGAAATTATTTGACTGTTTTTAGAACTCTGAAAGAGCAATAGGAGAAGACGGCCTATCCCTTTGTTTGATCACCATCTTATACTGAACTCCTGGCTTTTATCCAAAGGAGGTATTTCAGATATCACCAAACTGCTAAAATTCAATCTCTTACCCTCACTTTCCTGGTATAAATAAAACCACCAATATGAGCTTTTGTGGTTTTCACTTAAATAAGTGTCCCTGCATTCATCCTAAATCCCTTAAAATTGATCGGAAAAAAAAAAAAAGAAAAAGAAACTTCAGCCCTGGCTGGTTTGCTCAGTGGTAGAGCATTGGCCAGCATGTGGTTGTCCCAGGTTCAATTCTCCATCAGGGTATACAAGAAAAGTGCCCATCTGCTTCCTCCCCCTCCCCCCCACTTCTCTCTCTGTCTCTCTCTCTTCTCCTACCCTCCTGCAGCCATGGCTCAAGTGGAGTGAGTTGGTCCCGGGAGCTGAGGATGGCTCCATGGCCTCCACTTCAGGTGCTAAAAAATGGCACAGGCTGCAACACAGCAATGACCCAGAAGGACAGAGTCCTAGTGGCCTGGCTAGGGAGATCCTGGTTGGGGCACATGCAAGAGTCTGTCTCTGCCTCCCCTCCTCTCACTAAAATAAAAAATAAATAAATAAAGAACGAATTACCTTTTCATCTTTTTCTTGACCTACTTCAAAAGAGCCCTTGATTGCTATCATACAGCCATTTAAAAATGTCTTCTCCTAAACTAAATTCTTTCCTTACTCCTTCAAAATACACTTCCCCCTTGTAAAGAATCCTTTAGTTGAACAGGCTATTTCATAGAGAATGGTACCATGTTTTACCTTGCACAACTGTCACCATTTCCTCCTTTCCCAATGGTAGTATGACTCCTATATTTGCAGAGTTTAAAAATGAATGCCATTCTGAAACCGCACATTTGAAATTCATGTACAGAATCATAACTAAACAAATCTAAAAAGTCTATCTCTACATTCATTTTTCATTTTTTTAGCTTTTTTTTTTTTTTTTTTGTATTTTTCTGAGGTTGGAAACAGGGAGGCAGTCAGACTCCCACATGCGCCCGACCAGGATCCACCTGGCATGCCCACCAGTGGGCGATGCTCTGCCCATCTGGGGTGTCATCGCTCTGCCGCAATCAGAGCCATTCTAGCGCCTGAGGCAGAGGCCACAGAGCCATCCTCAAGCCCAGGCCAATTTTGCTCCAATGGAGCCTTGGCTGTGGGAGGGGAAGAGAGAAACAGAGAGGAAGGAGAGGGGGAGGGATGGAGAAGCAGATGGGCGCTTCTCCTGTGTGCCCTGGCCAGGAATCGAACCCGGGACTCCCGCACGCCAGGCCAATGCTCTACCACTGAGCCAACCGGCCAGTGCCTTTTTAATTAGCTTTTGATAATGTTCTTCCTCTTCTTTTTAATTTCTTCTTGCTTCTGCTTCCAAGAAATTATTTCTATTTTCTCTTGGTCTCATTCACTGACTCTATTTTCCCTTTTACTCCTTATTGCTATTTTTTTTTAAGATTTTATTTATGGCCTAACCTGTGGTGGCACAGTGGATAAAGCATCAACCTGGAATGCTGAGGTCACCAGTTCAAGACCCCAGGCTTGCGTGGTCAAAGCACACACAAGAAGCAAGGTGATGCTTCCCATTCCCTGCCCCCCCCATCCTTTCTCTCCCTCTCCTCTCTCTAAAATCAATAAATGAAATCTAAAAACAATAAATAAAAATTAAAAGATTTTATTTATTGATTTTAGGGGAAGGAGAGAAAAGGGTGGGGGGAGGAGCGGGAAGCATCAACTCATAGTAGTTGCTTCTCATATGTGCCTTGACCAGGCAAGCCCAGGGTTTTGAACCGGCGACCTCAGTATTCCAGGTTGATGCCCCATCCACTGCGCCACCACAGGTCAGGTCTTTCTGCAATACTTGTAAATCTCCATTTCCTCAAAAGAAATATCTCATAGCTTCAACTACTGAATAATTTACTGCAAGAGTACATTAAAAACTGCAAAGCACTTTGTAATACAGTAACTTCTATGTTAATAACTTTCAAATCCATTTCCCTATCTGTAATTGTCCACTTAAGATCCACTTCCTTATTTCCGTCTGCCAACAGGCATTTCCAATTGAATGACCAATTACCATTCATAAATACCACTCCTACTACCAAAATCAGTCTTCCCAATTTACCAGTCTTCTATTAATACACTTTCCTTTTCCCAGTCTCAAGATCTGATATTCATCTTTGACTGTTTCTTCTCTTCTCCCACAACATTTAATCTGCCTCAACTTCTCTATGTGCTAACTTCAAATGTCCCAGGTTACTTTTTTTGTGCCTCAGTTATAGCAATGAGTCTCTGGTTGGTTTTCCTACCTGTGGTATCATTTCTCTTGAGAACATTTTTTTCTTTCTTAAAAAACCTCTATTGCCGGCCCTGGCCAGTTGGTTCAGCTGTAAAGCGTCAGCCCAGAGTGTGGAAGTCCCGGGTTCAATTCCCAGTCAGGGCACACAGGAGAAGCACCCACCTACTTCTCCACCCTTCCCCCTCTCCTTCTTCTCTGTCTCTCTCTATCCCTCCTGCAGCCAAGGCTCCATTGGAGCAAAGTTGGCCCAAGCACTGAGGATGGCTCCATGGCCTCCACCTCAGGTGCTAGAATGGCTCCAGTTGCAGCAGAGCAATACCCCAGATGAGCAGAGCATCGCCCCCTGGTGGGCATGCAGGGTGGATCCTGGTTGGGCGCATGCAGGAGTCTGTCTCCCCCTATTCTCACTTCAGAAAAATACAAAATAAACAAACAAACAAAAAACCTCTATTGCCATAAAGTCTAGAAAATGTAAAAGGTCTACCGGAAAGTTCTGTCCGTTTCTATCACAAGTTTCGACACGTAAGCGTGTTTATTTGGCGCATGTGTGCCTCTCTATTTTTATCACTTAATGTATACATACTGACGTAGCAAATTAACTAAAACAAAGTTGATTCACGTTAGTCTTATGTGTGAAGTGATAGTGTACCCATGGGTACTGATAAATTCATTTACGCCACTGTAATTTTTACGAATTTCAACAAGGAAGAAATGCTACAGAAGCGTGTCTGTCACATCCACCATATTCCTTGGACTTAGCACCCTCCGACTATCACTTGTTTTTGTCCTTACAAAATTTTTTGAAGGGCAAAAAATTCAAAAATGAAGAAGATATCAAACAAGCACTGGTTCAATTTTTTGCATCAAAAGATAAAACATTTTTCAAAAATGGGATATACAAATTGCCCTCACACTGGCAAGAAATCATTAATAATAATGGCAATTATATTATTTAATAAAGTTTATTGACGGTAAGAAAAATTTGTATTTTGTTTTATTCCAAAACTGGACAGAACTTTCTGGTAGACCTTATATTATTCCACTTACTAAAGTTAATTCCTATTATTCTCCAGCACAAAACTCTCACTTGAATAAGGACTCTCTCCTCTTCTAATCTCCCTTTAAATACAATGTGCCAATTCCTATCCACTTCTTGCTTTTTGTTTACTTAGCTCCCCTCACAGGAATGGTCTTCTTTTCTTTCCTTACTTCACTGGTTTATTCAATAAACATTTGTTAAGCACTTAGTACACAAACAGGCATCATAGGCCCTTTGAAAATATAAAGGTAAGACAAGAGTCCTATCTTTGAAGAGGCCCATCGTATCACATCATAGTTGAGCTTCAAAATCCAGCTTCAAGTCCTAATTCTTCTACAAAGACTTCCTTGATCATGGCAAACTACAATATCTTCCCTTTGGGTGAATGGCCTGTACCACATAACTGTATCAATCACAGATCTGAATCTCTTCTATAAGCATAAAATTTAGATTACATATACATACTGATACACAGTTATCCAGCCTCAGCTGTTAATAATTATGTCAACTGCATAGATTTTATCTTTTGACTAGGCTATATTCTTCTTAATAGGAAGGATAGGCTTCATACTTCATATGTGTTCCACAGCAGATACATTATTTAATATATAGTAATCAAATCCACTGATTGATTGATCAAATATTAATTACTCGTAAAAACAAGAAAAAGCCTTTAATCTTCACCTTGATGGACTGCTTTCAAGAAAGAATTACTTGATTCTGTGATTCAATCATCTCATTAAACTTACATAATCTACTTATCTAGTTCACGTCCTTTGCCATAATAAGAAAAACTAAGTATGTAGTATAATACAGTTCCTAGCTTTCACAGATGCCAATACCCATCTTTTCTGAGTCAATTCTTAAATCTTTTAAACATTTATATAAAAAAGGCTGAAAACTACAACTAGCAGTGTTCCACTTAATTATGAAAAATCATAATAAGGGATAAAGTTGATATTCTAAATAATTTATAAACATTTACACTTACCTTCAAAAACTGCTAACAACATATCAGGATTAGTCTTTACATCCTGAACTGTTTGCCATGGCATTATAAATGGTTCTGTGTTAACAATTCTTGAAGGATTGGCATTAGATGGATCATAAAATTTTGAAGGGAGACCACTGAATTCAATAAGATGTATGTAGGCCAGCCATGCCAAACATCGATCACTTGTTTTAAGGTACTCAGCTATTATTCCATCATTAGCCGATTTCAATGCATTCTAGATAAATAAAAAGATAATGTAAAAGTGTTTCTTTAAAATAATGTCTCCTATTCCTAAGATTCAAATGTAAAGGCAACAAAGAATAAAACAGTTGTATTTCTTAGATTCCTAAATACCTAAATTAAAATCTGAAAGTCATCAACTCTTTAAATCAAAAACTAGAGATATATCAATACCAAATTAATAATTTTTACTATGCTAAGGTTCTTGACACACTTAATGAAAAAAAATTAAATCTGAACATTTTAAGTGTCTTGTTATTCAAAATCTAGTAAGATAAAAATAGTAAAAATAAACAAAGCTCCACACTCATATAGAAAATTTTCATGATGAACTAATTTATTTTACCTTATTGTTTAAATACTGAAGTTTATTTTGATGGGTACTAGACATAAATGATTTCATTTAAACCTCATAAACACTCTAAAAAAGGTATTATTCCCTGTAAGCAAATGAGAAAACAATCATAAATTTACTCAACTTCATACAACGTACTAGTAAGTGGCAAAACAAGGATTCAAATCTAAAGCTTGTGTTCTCATCATAGAACAATGCTACCTATAATGTTTTAGACCTTTAAAAATTCTCTACAAAGTGTAATTAAATGCTACAACAACTATTTACCTGTAAAAGTGCAAGTGCACTTTGGGATCTTCCAGTAAATATGTGCAGTTGAACTCTAAACAAAAGAGCCTCTAAAAGTTGAAAGGACAGAATATCTGATGCTTCCCGCTTGGTTGCTCCCATCAGAAACTCCACCATTCTCTCACATACGTAATCCTTTTCTTCAAAGGTGCTTTCTAGGTGCAGAAACTGCCCACGGGGGTTTTATACAATTAATCTGGCTTCATAAGAATAAACTGTAAAACTATAGATTTTTCACATTTCATTAAGAAACTGTCTCATATTAAATCTTCAACTTCTGCAAAAAGGATAATTATAAATATACATAAACTCATCTTTTAGTACTATAACCTAGACTTCCCCTTCTACCACAAGTTGGAAAGTAAAATCAAATGAAAACTAAAACAGTACTGATGTATTCTCAGGATTACCACTGAAACAATTCCATCTTTTCTTTTCTTGAATCAACAGGTAAATGACAGCAAGAACATAATGGATCTCCAAAAACTAACATGTTTATGATGACATACAACTTGCATTGCTTAGGTGTGTGACTCTATAAAAATTGTGAATGGCATTTATATTAGAACTATGTGGCAAAATAAATAATTAAAAAGACAATCAAGAAATTAAAAGGCCCTTAAAGGAAAACATTACACCCTAAAAATGTGTGCTGATCAATAACATTCACTTTGGTATAAGGCTCAAAGTAAAAAATCAAGCATATTTCACTGTCCACATCTATTCAGTACTTGTGTTACGCAAGTAAGAGAGTGGCAGGTTCATTCGATAAGGGATACCATGTTACCCAAATCTATTTGTTCTGAATTTCAGTTAGCAAGAAAATGATAGATTGAGAGTAATAAATTTATCTGAAAGTTTATCTGAATCTAAAAGTTTCTAAGTTCAGCTAGTAAAAGTTCAGATATTAATGGATATTTATTTTTCAAGTGGATTAAATATAATTTTAAGTTTAAACCTAGGTAGGAAACATCCCATTCTCTTAGAGAATGAGGAAGAACCTATTTTTTTCACATCCTTGTATCTTACTTAGCAAGGTTCAATATTAGTATAAATTACAGATTAAGAATATTTCCGCAAGTAATGAGAACAGATAATATACTATTTTTGGCATTAATGAAAATGTTATACATGCAAAAGAAATTTAAAAGAAAAAATGTTACAGGTGCTTTGCACAAAATTCCCTTAACTTTGCCCAAATTAAGTACACTTAAGAATAGGTGAGTATGAAATGTTTTAAAAAAAAATTTTTTTCCTTACCAACCAAGTTAACAACAACCAAAAAATCACCTCTTCACTAAATATTTTCTTCTCATTTAGTCTAAATTAATCCTGACCCAGAAAAGTGGTTTTGCGGTTACTGGATACTGAAAGTAAAGGTATTATATCTATATGCAAATAAAGCAGATAATGTTAATTAAGCTACATATCAATATTTAAGATGATCCAAAGAGTTATGAATATACACACATGCACACACAGGTTATCTTTTCTACTCACAGTCCAAAAACTCTGATAATCAGGAGCATATTCAACAGCTGTCTCACACATTTCCTGCACCTCCTCCTTGGTTCCTCTTTTAGAAAACAATCTGAGGTAATGGCACCAAAGTTCTGGGTTGTCTTTGTTGTTTTCCAAAGCCCGAGCCAGAACATTTAAGGCAGAATCCAAGGACTCTGAGCATAGCCTACATGTTTAAAAGAAAAGCAGGAACATTTTTTTTAATGTTTGAAAATACTTTTAAACTGGGCTAGTCTACTGAGTTAATTTTTAAATTCCATTTTCTATTAGAACCTTCCAAGAATCTAGGGTCACCTATGACAAAGAGAGATAGAAAGAAAGGTCCTGATTTCCCACAAACCCAACATTTCCTAAGTGGATGCTCAGTTAGCATTTACCAGATAAAACCACTGTTATAAAACCACTAATTTATCAACTTCAAAATGTGCTCTATGTCCATATTCGGCAATAAGTTTTATGATTTACACTGATCTGGGAATGAGAAAAGTTAAACAATTCTTCCTCAAGGCCAGCTACTGCCAGGACAAAATATCAAAGCTGTCAATATAATAGTTCTTTTCAATGATCAAAAGTTTGCTATCTCCCGGAGAAGATAACTGTCTTTCATGATCCTATTCATAAAATAATGTTAAGTTCTTTGGCCTTCATTCAGTAAATGAGTCAGAAAACACTCTAACTTATCCCATTAACATGGAAGTTAAATAAGAACCATATTCAGGTATGTAAGGTTTATTAGCATTGTGCAATGCTGCTTTATTAAAAAAGCTTTTATACAAAGTTTTAAGAGATGATCAGAATAGCATGTAAAAAAAACCAATTATTGTAATTTTAAAATTACAATAATAAAAGATTATTCCTGGCAATAAAAGATTATTTCCAGGAAATCTATCAATAAGTAAGAATTACAAAATGCATTTATGAAAGAGGAACTGTCATTTGTGAAATAAATTACTATTTAACTTATTTGCATACATGTAATATAATACCACATGCAGGGAAAAAAAGCAATTCATCAGCATTTAGAGGATCTTAGACAAGCTTTAAATCTCCAAATGAAAATTAACAAAAAATATGTAACTTGTTCCACTATTTGACTTCTTAAAAATCCAATCAATAATTAGCCTGACCACACAGTGGTGCAGTGGATACAGAGTCAGACTGGGATGCAGAGGACCCAGGTTCGAAACCCTGAGGTTACTGGCTTGAACGCGGGCTCAACCGGCCTGAACCCAAGGTGGCTGGCTTGAGCAAGGGGTCACTTGCTCTGCGGGAGTCCCCCGGTCAAGGCACATATGAGAAAGCAATCAATGAACAACTAAGGAGCCACAACGAAGAATTGATGCTTCTCATCTCTCTCCCTTCCTGTCTGTCTGCCCCTATATGTCCCTTTTTTCTCTCTCTCACTGTCTGTCACAAAATAATAATAATAATAATTATTAATCCTTACACTACTCAGAATTTACTGGTTCTTACTAATCCTACTTTGAAATAGGACACTACTAGAGTTAAAAAACTATAGGTAATTTTTTTATCTATACACTGAAAAATGCACACAACTCCAGGTCTAATCTTACACATTTTTAAACAGCTTTTAAACAATAAAGTGCTTCTTGCTCTGTCAAAAAACAAAGGTTCCATTGATAATAAGAAGGAAACATGATTATCACAGAAGAAATAAACCTCAAACACAAAAAATATAAATGTGCAACAATTTACACAAAGATTGGAAGGGGACCTACCCTTCATTTTGATTCAAGTACTTGTATGCAAGTTTGAGCCAAAGTTGTACATGAGAAGGATTTTCAAGCACACTTGCTTCTAAATTAGCAATGTCATCAGTCTCACTTGTAAAGTATCTGACATCATCTGGAGTCACAACTGTATCCAAAGCTGGAACTTTTATTTGGTTCTCTGGCTGAAAGGCTGTAAAAAGGTATTAGCTTCATAGAGTCTCTTACCCGCAGATGCAAGAAAAAACAACCGGCTTCATCTTTAAAATCATCTAAAAATCTAAAGATTCTAATGGCATGCAGTAGCTCATAGCTGTAAGGTAAAACAATCTTATAATTTATTGTACAAAACAGGACCATTCTAAGAGTGAAAGGACGTGTTATTAAAAATTATACCAGGACAACAAGTATAAATTAGGACTTTGTTGGGCCAAAAACAAGTATAGTCTCCCTATTTTAAAGTAAGTGCCGAGAAGACAAGATGGTGCTGGAGTAGGCGGACGTACCAATTTTCACCTCCCAGAACCAAAGTGGATTACAAACTAATTTTAGAACTATTATCTGGAAAAACCAACTTTGGACTAAACTAAGAGGACTCTTCAACCAAGAAACACTGAAGAAGCCACACCAAGACTGGTAAAGTAAGTGCCATCACCTGATAATTCACATTCATTAAATTGTAAAAGAAAAGTTATAATTTATAATGATGATTTATTCCACTATCTCTAAATTAGAGGGAAAATGTTACATTCATGTAAATAAGCACAAGAGCATACACCTATCAGGTATTTACTTGTTTAGTATCCAAAAATACTAAACAAATTATGTAAACTTGAAATTATAATGCAAGATGTTCTTGAGAATAAGACACTGATTCATGCGTACTCTGTTCATTCATTTATTTATTCATTTTCTGACCCTACTTACTGCATGTCAGAAAACAGGCTCAGAGCTTTCATGATTACTAAAAAGTAATCCTTGCATTTACTGGACCATGAATACAATATGTCCTACAATTTAAGGAGCAGTCCTGCAAAACGAAGAACCAATTAATTGCCTTAAATGCCAAGTAGCATAATTGTTTTTAAAAAAAGATTAGTAAAATGGAGCACCACAACTTAATGATTCTGGATCTTAAATTCCTTCTTACCATACTTGATTGGTCCTACAGATTGTTCCTCATCACTACTGAAACTATTCTCTGAAACAGGTTTTCTCCAAAACTTTGGCTTCCACTTTCTTTTATCTTTATAGGTTGTAAATGGAGGTGCTGAAGTAGACAGGAGAAGACTGTTAGTAGATACACCCAGTTTATGGTTCTGAAGACTACCCAAATAATAATCGAAAAAACCTAAATTTATTCTGTTATGTTAGAAATGACATAATGATATAATGACAAAAAATTTGCTGTCCTAAAAAAACTACAACATCTTTTTGTGAAAGAGAAACAGATATACTCACTATGGCCTTTACTTTCGTTGATATTGCTAACAAGAAGAACAGCCATCTGGTCCATTGACATTCGATCTTTGTTTACTCCAAAAAGTTTCTCAACATATTTTTCTGAAATAAAGCAATGCTATCTTCACAAAAAGTATAAAAAACATGGGTTAATTAAAGAGTATGAAGTGAAGAATAGTTTAAGAATTTAAGAGAAGTATATGGTAGTAGTCAAAAACACCTATGACCTTCTAGAGGGCAAGACCCACATTATCTTAATAATTATGGCAAATCTTACCACATCATGTACGCCAGTTTGGGTTGAAAAAAGTGTGTTTCCTGAAATAAACTAAGTAAGTGAAAAAGTCCTGAATTGGGACTGACTGAATTCAGCAACTTTATAATTACTCTGGGTTGTGATAACATTAAATTTAATAAACACCAATTCCTTTACTTCCAAAAGACCTGTAGTTTAAGGTTTAATTGGCACTAAATCTGGAGAAAAGCATAACAATATCTACTCAAAATGTCTGACAATAATCTATGCTTTATACCAGCGGTTCTCAACCTGTGGGTCACAACCCGGGCGAGGGTCGAACGACCAAAACACAGGGGTCGCCTAAGAACCGCTGCTTTATTCAGTGTCTAAGTCCTTTTTATTTCATTGCAGAACATACAACTACAGACAACTTCCAAATCTCTTTATTTTTAAACAAAATAATAAAAATAGGAGTCTACTTTAAAATCATTACTGAAATTTTTTTTTTTAGAATTTTCTTTTTTTTTATTTTTCTTTTTATTTTATTTATTCATTTTTAGAGAGGAGAAAGAGAGGGAGAGACAGAGAGAGAGAGAGAGAGGAGAGAGACACAGAGAGAGTGAAGGGGGGGAGAGCTGGAAGCATCAACTACCATATGTGCCTTGACCAGGCAAGCCCAGGGTTTCGAACCAGTGACCTCAGCATTTCCAGGTCGACGCTTTATCCACTGCGCCACCACAGGTCAGGTCATTACTGAAATTTCTATACAAATGTTTAGATAGTCTTCTAAGTAAACTTACTGTTTAGATGACCTCTGTCCTAAGCACTTTCTGTAATGATGGAAATGTCTTATATCTGCACTTACCATCATTGTGGCTATTGAACTATTGAGCTCAATAGTGGTTACTGAGAACTTGAAATGTGTCTATTGTGACTTGAGGGATATTTTATTTTACTTTTTTCTTTAGTGAGAGGAGGGGAGGCAAAGAGACAGACTCCTGAATTCAACCTGACCAGGATCTATCTCCCCAGGGAGCCCCCAGGGTTCTTAGGCGACCCCTGTGTTTTGGGTGATGCTCTGCCCAACTGGGGCCCTTGTTCCATTGCTCAGCAACTGAGCCATTTTTAGCAGCTGAGGTGGAGGCCACAGAGCTATCCTCAGTGTCTGAGGCCAACTAGCTCAAACCAATCGAGCCATGGCTGCAGGAAGAGAAAAGAAAGAGAGAGAGAGAGAGAGAGAGAGAGAGAAGCAAGAGGGGGAGAGGTGAAGAAGCAGATGGTCATTTCTCCTGTGTGCCCTGACCAGGAATCCAACCCGAGACATCCACACACTGGGCCAACGTTCTACCACTGAGCCAAATGGCCAGGCCTGAGGGAGTATATTTAAATTAATTTAAATTTTTATAGCAACATATGGCTACTGACTCCTGTATTGGACAAAGCAGATCTAGATAAAGTGTCAAGCTGAAGATATCAAATTATTATAGCAATTAAAAGTCAACAACTGAACATTAAATTTTTAAATTGCCTAAATTCAAATTTTCACTCGGGGAACAAGAAGAGGTCTTTAAAAACCTGCTGCAGCAGCAATTTCTTCATCAGTGCTTCTCTCTGAACAACCAATCAGAGACAGGTTATATGACAAAATATCCTGGAATAGCTGTTTTCGGCTAAGCGTATAGTCTTGTGTATGCTGCCTAAAATAAAATGGCAATACAGAAAAGATAATCATGTACATATCAAAGCTCAATAACCAAGAATGTTTTTTATATTATAAAATGTTCAAAATTAAAACTACTCACCACTGACAATCATCATCATTACATGTTCCTGTTAAATCAAAACGGCAGAAACACTGATCCGGTTCAATCATATTACTATACGATACTGAGCTTATGGGAAGTTTTTCCTTGGTTCGATAGTACGGACTAAATCTAAGAACAAAAGTGGACATGTTAGGCTCCAATAAACATATCCCAGAAAAGTAAAAAAAATTTCATTTTTCCTTCCCAGTTGAAATTTCTATACTTTGAGCATACTATTTATCTAATTACTTAATAGCAAAATTAACTCCAGAATACAACCAGAATATCAAATGGTAAGAAAAAACTTTTATACCCAGAACTAAAAATCCTGAAATAGGGAGATGTTGAGGGGAATACGGGGGGGGGGGGGGGGGGGGGGGTGCATGGGGCAAAACTAGAATCTATGTAAACACAATAAATTAAAATAAATAATAAAAACAAAAAATCCTGAAATAGAAAACAAAATACCCTTTATTTTTACTTACTTATTAATTTTTCCATTGATTTGAGAACGAGAGAGAGGTGAGAAGGGGGAGCGAGAGAGGGAGAGAAGGAGAGAGGGAAAGAGGGAGGGAAAGAGAGAGAAAGGGAGAGAGAGAGGGAGAAAGGGAGAGAGGGGGAGGGAGAAAGGGAAGGAGGGAGAAAGAGAAGGGGGAGAGAAGGAAGGAGAGAGAGGAGGGAGGGAGAGAGAGAAAGAAAGAGGGAGGGAGGGAGAGAGGGGGGAAAGAAGGAAGGAGAGAGAGGGAGGAAGGGAGAGAGGGAGAAACACTAACTCATTGTTCCACTTAGCTGTTCCATGTAGCTGCGCATTCATTGGTTGCCTCTCACACATGCCCTGCCTGGAGATCAAACCTGCAACCTTGGCACACCAGGACAACACTCCATCCACAGAGCCATCCAGCCAGGGCCAAAAAAACCTGTATTTTAAAAGTAGTGTTTTCACACCATATATCTGTATGATACTGGTATTTCTTAGGTATGTTAACAGCCAAAAAAAAAGCTAAGGAAAATGTCTATACTACCTGTTAGGTGCTTTACAATATTATTGTTTAATCATACCCATTTAAGTCTCACAACATCCTGTAAGTCTAAAAACAAAGACAGTCCTGGTCAGGTAACTCAGTTGGTTAGAGCACTGTCCTGATTTGCCAAGATTTGCCAAGGTTACAGGTTTGAATCCCAGTCAGAAGACATACAAGAATCAACAAATTGTTGTTAACATTCAGAGTTTCATGAAGAAGAGCCGCAAAGGAATGAGACAGAAACAACAATACTGCAAGTGGAGGACCCCAATCTAAGAATTGAGATGCCTTGGAGAGATCAGTTATCCAATTTATTAAGCAGAAATATGTCATCTTTGTAAGAACTAACAAGTAGAATACAGTGTACAATTTTATTACTTAGTTTTGCAAAACTGATTAGATTTCTCTTGCCCTTTCTGAGACAAAACACCATGTGCTGTCTGATTCCTGGCCTGCAGAAAGCTCTGGTTGGGCCAAACACTCACGTTCCTTGGGCCTTCCTTGAACATGACTGCTTTCAGTCACGAGTGCTTGGCCTCGACCTTGACTTCCTCAGGATGGGAACAGAAAGCCACTCGGTGCTTTCGCTTTCCCCCAACACAATTAAATGCATAAATAAGTGGAACAACAAATCAATGTTTTTCTCTCTAAAAATCAACAAACAAGAATTTAAAAAATAAAAACAAAGACAACCTCTCACAAAGTTAAACACCCAAGAATACCTAAATCAATTTTATGAGAGTTAGCCAATGTATTCCTTATACAGGGTAATAGTAAAATTAAAAAACAAAAATCTAGGGCTCTCACAGGACTCGGGTTATTTTTTCTTAAAATTTCTAACAGGTAGTAAACCAAAATTCACAATTCTATCAGTAGCCAGAAATTAGAATTTGATAAGAACTAATAAACCTAAGTATGACCGCAACCTTACTTCCTGATATGGTTTGTGTTATGACAAGACACTTAATTTTCCCTAAAAGAACAAGTTCATTTTTCAATAACCATAATTCAATTTTTTTCATTATGATCAAATATTCGAAGTTAAGATATCAAAAACAGGAGCAATCCTAGAACTCAAGCACATCAAATCTTTCTTTTATACCTGTAGGATTTAAAAACCAGAAGAGGGCTGTGGTAGGGACTGAAAGGACATGGCTTCACTTCTGCTGTTTTACTCTGTGCTGTCACAAAATCTATATCCACAGAAATCTCCTGTAAAAGAAAACAGTAATTTTATAAGGCATATAAGGCTATGGTGTATTCTACATTCATAAAGACTATGAAATGTTCAGTTACCTGACCACACAAAACCTTTCCTGTAACGCCAGTGGTGGTTTTTAAAATCAGTTGTTTTAAGCTGTCAGCTTTTGAATATAATTTTTGCAATTCACCAATTTTTAACCCTAGAAAAAGTTCTGGTTTTTCTATTGTGTTCTTAGATTTGTTTACACATTCTTTGTTAGGTGTATCAGTGTGCTTAAGGTTAGGTTTAGTGAATGAGTTGGATTCTAAGAAGGATCTTCTTCGTTCTCTGTTTGAACCAGATAAAATTTCATCATCAACATCATTTTCCTCAGTGTCCAGACTTAATTTATCTTGAGTCAGATCGTGAAGTGAGGGCTGAGGTAAAGAAAATTCAGGTTCCTCTTCTATAACTGGAGTGATATTTTGTTGTTCCTTTGCTTTAAGGGCCCGAGCTTCTTTCAGTTTCTGAATTTTCAGGGCATATTCATATTCTAGCTTTTGTAATCGTCTTTTTTCCATAGCAATTAGTTCTGCTGAATGCTTTCTTGGACTTGATACTGGAGAATTGTCCAGTCTCATTATTTTGTTTGGCTGGGGGGAAAAGAAATGATATAAATATTTTATATTGCTATGATTTTATAAACAACTTTTGTTAAGGTAATTGTGCTATCCCTACAAGATACAATGCTAACATTAAAAAACTAAATCAATAATGAGAATAAGACAGTTTTACAACTCTCCAACAGTTGTGTTAATCTATGATCTACAAAAAAACAAAAAAAAAGTCAAGACAAAATAAATAAACAAGGTTCCAAAAACATGGATGTCATTTGAAAACCAAAGCTTTAATCTTTCTCTGAATATGCAGGGAAGAAGTTGAGTTATTTTACATATCTCTTACCCTCAAAAACTGTCATAAAAACCTTCTGCTTTTCAAAATTGAAATATTTCTACAAACAACTTACTCCAAGGCGATCTTGTTCCAGTTTCCGTTTTCCTATTTCTTTACTAGCCACTGCCTTTGCCCGAGCAAGCTCTTCTCCATACTTTAGAGTCAAAGCTTTTTTAACTGTAACACGTTGTTGCACTTTGTGAATCTGAAAAAATAGGGTAATTCTGAAAATGTAAATGTAAACCTTAGAAGAGGAAATAAATTCTTTTCAACACCACAACTTAAGGATTCAACTGAAAATAGAAATATCCTAATATTATATCTCAAAGGAGAATATAATTTTATTAAAAATTTGGCCCATAAAAACGTGTAGTAAAGATGACACTACAATATTTTCATTTAAAAAAAGAACATTACTTGTTCCTGAAGCTTCTTCAAAAACACTTTGTTGACATTGAGAATTTTCTCTGTTGCTTGAAGCTGTTCTGTAAGTTTCACAATCTTTGTTTCAGCATTTCGAACAGATTCTTTCTTCTTAGCTTCTTGCTGTACTAGATTCTTTAAAACAGATTCATCTTTCATCAAGAGAATCCTAATTGAAAAGTAACAAAATCCTCATTAATGTTTTTCTAAACTAGCAGACTAACACAATCAGAATCAAAACTTACAAAGAAGCAGCTCATTTTTAAGAAAATATATTTACAATATATAGGTAAGATTTTTTTAAATGAATATTTTCATACTCATCAATCACACAGGTATTCAAATGGATACTGTTACATTCTATAAAAGTAAATATGGGTGTGATCTTTTTCTAAAAAAAAATTACTTAAATCTCAGTAATATGAATTACAGTTGAAAAGTTAATAGTGAATGTTTAATGTTGGCTGAACCTGACCCTACACGACTTTTGAGAAATGAGGACTTAAAATAAAAAACTGCTCTGTTCAGCTTCACTTATAAAGCTGATAAACACACAAATAAACACCTAATAAATATAATAAAGCATGTTTAATTAACTTATACATCTCTAACTCATTTTATCTAGAGCAAGGCAAGGAAGGGGAAGTCTAAATTTTAAACACTACTACTCAGACATAACAAATGATCTATTGCCATTTATGACAATATGGATGAACCTTAAGAACAATATAGTAGGTAAAATAAGTAAATCAGAAAAAGCTAAGAACTGTATGATTTCACACACAGATGGAATAGAAATCTTGAGACTCACAGACAGAGACAAAAGTGAAGTGGTTACCAGAGGAAGGAGGGGAGGAGAGTAAAGAGGGACAAATACATAATGATAGAAATAATTTGACTTGTGATGGGCACACAATGCAATCAACAGTTCAAATGTGATCTAGATGTCACCTGAAACCTATGTACTCTTATTGATCAAAGTCACCCCCATTAAATTTAATTTCTAAATTAAAAATAAATAAACAATATAGAGATGTAAAGTTTAGAACTGAAAAATAAAAATGACAAAAGGCAAATTTATAAACTGTCATCTTTTCAACTACTAAATATTATGGTTTAAAAAAAAATGAAGCATCTGTCCTGGCCGGTTGGCTCAGTGGTAGAGCGTCGGCCTGGCGTGTAGAAGTCCCGGGTTCGATTCCCGGCCAGGGCACACAGGAGAAGCGCCCATCTGCTTCTCCACCCCTCCCCCTCTCCCTCCTCTCTGTCTCTCTCTTCCCCTCCCGCAGCCAAGGCTCCATTGGAGCAAAGATGGCCCGGGCGCTGGGGATGGCTCCTTGGCCTTTTCCCCAGGCGCTGGAGTGGCTTGGTCGCAACAGAGCGACGCCCAGGAGGGGCAGAGCATTGCCCCCTGGTGGGCATGCCGGGTGGATCCCGGTCAGGCGCATGCGGGAGTCTGTCTGACTGTCTCTCCCTGTTTCCAGTTTCAGAAAAATACAAAAAAAAAAAAAAAAAATGAAGCATCCTTCCTACAAAGATACCATATTTCAAGTTACAAGAACCTACATCTAGTGAATCATAGGGCCCTGGCCAGTTGGCTCAATGGAGTGTTGGCCCAGCGTGTGGATGTCCTGGGTTCAATGTTCAGGCAGAAGAAGTAACCATCTGCTTCTCTACTCTATCCCCCTTCTCTCCCCCCCACCTTGCAGTCATGGGTCAATGGTTCGAGCGAGTTGGCCCAGGTGCAGAGGCTGGTTCCATGGACTCCCTTCAGGTGTTAAAAATAGCTCAACTGCAGAGCAATGGAGCAGGCCCAGATGGACAGAGCATCATTACCTATAAGGGGCTTGCCCAGTGGATGGCAGTAAGGGTGCATATGGGAGTCTGTCTCTGCCTCCCTTCCTCTCACTTAAAAAAAAAAAAATAGCATGAATCATAAAGACATTATGATAGAAAGGACAGGAAGTGAAAGACAAAGAATTTTTTAAAACTTTTTCATTTGTTAAGAAAGTTTAAAGAAATACAATCTAAATAAATTTAACTTAATCTTATTTTTAAAACAAACATACTACTCATTAATAATTTTAGAAATTTATGGTCATTACAATATTTCATCTATAAAAAACTCATATTTCAGATCTCTAATATCAGTATGCCTCTCAACATTACTATCATAGTTCAGCTGGCAACATCTTTTCTTTCTTGGTAATGTTTAAAATAATGGCACATCCTAGAATAAAATACCAACAGCACAAATATCAGTCAAAACTGAAGACACATTTTAACAGCTGTTTTAAATGTATTCTTTTGTTCAGCATACTCAATTGCCAATGTTTTTTTTTTTATTCAGTAAGAGAAGGGGAAGTAGAGAGACAGACTCCTACATGCATCCCTACTGGGATCCACCCAGCAAACCCACTGGGGTTGATGCTCTGCCCATCTGGGGTTGCCTCTCCATTGCTCAGCAACCAAGCTCTTAGTGCCTGAGGTGGAAGCCATGGAGCCATACTCAGTGCCCAGAGCCAACTCACTCCAATCAAGCCATGGCTGCAGGAAAAAGGGGACAGAGAAAGAATTGAGATGAGGAGGGGTGGGAAAGTACACGGGCACTTCTGTGTGTCCTGATGGGGAATCAAACCTGGGACATCTACATGCTGGTCGACACTCTACCACTGAGCACCAGCTGGGGCCTGTCTTGTTCATAAATCAAGAACAGGACATACTTAATATAAAAATATCTATTTAATATAAAAAACTTCATAGTTACTATCTCCTTGAGATGTTACCTTGTAAAAACACTCCAAATTAATTTTTTGTGTGTTTTAAAAACTAAAAAATACTAAGGTAGCTGTAATGTTAGAAATTAGGCTGTAAATTTCCACCTTTTTCCTTAATTAACTATCAATAAACAAATTTTTGAAGCTTGTTTTAAAAATCATTAAATTGTTTTTATGTTATGTTAATGATTTTCCAAAATTGAGTTAATTCATCACTTATTCACTATCAAGATTTAAACTTTAAGAACTTTTTAGTAAGCCTGGCCTCTGGTGGCACCGTGGATAGAGTGTCGACCTATAATTCTGAGGTCATTGGCTGTAAACCCTGGGTTTGCCTGGTGAAGACACATACAACAAGCAACCAATGAACAGCTAGAGCAGTGGTTCTCAAACTTTTTGAAGCCAGGGCACATTTAAAATACTACAAATAATTGTAGGTGCACTATATACAAATTTCTGAGAAATATGTTATAATAATTAAGTCAAATATTAAAGAAAAAAATATAAAGTCCAAGTGTGCTTTTATGGTAAACGAAATAATTATAACAAAATTAAATTTATTCTGACATTAAAAAACATTTTTATGTTACATCTTTTGAGTTATGCTTTTTAGAATTCTTAAAAGAGGGGTTAAGAAATTTAAAAACGACAAAAAAAGTTATTTTTATATATATAGATAAATTCTTAGTTAAGATTTAGTACATTCAGCAGGTCCCAGCACAAACTTAAGTTTTTTCATTCTTGTGTTTATGAGAAACATAAGCCTGACCAGGCGGTGGCGCAGTGGATAGAGTGTCGGACTGGGATGCGGAAGACCCAGGTTCGAAACCCCAAGGTCGCTGGCTCAAGCAAGGGGTTGCTCGGTCTGCTGAAGGCCCACGGTCAAGGCACATATGAGAAAGCAATCAATGAACAACTAAGGTGTTGCAACGAAAAACTGATGATTGATGCTTCTCATCTCTCTCCATTCCTGCCTGTCTGTCCCTATCTAAACCTCTCTCTGACTTTCTCTCTCCCTGTAAAAAAAAAAAAAAAAAAAGAGAAACATGAGCCTGATGTGTCCTAGCAATTTCTTCAATGTTTGGGCATATATTTGAAAGGCAAACTCTCATTTCCTCATCAATACATTGAAGAATTCCTCTCTTTTTAGTCTTAATTGTGTTGAGTGCAGAAAACCCCCACCATACATATCATCTTAACTTTACACCAAAGGATAGAAGAAATTTGCCTCCAGTCTTTCCAAGGAACATGGGGGGTAGTGTAAACAATCCAGCACCACAGCTTAACAGCCTTTGCAACCTAATCAGGCAAGTGAGGTGGGGGGTTGGGCAGACTGTCAGCTTACAGCCAATTCCCCACATCTCTGCCCCCCAAAAATGTAAACTCCGGTTTTTTGGTCCGCAACAAGCACATATTTCTCTGGAATACCATAGGGCGCACCTGGAAATCTTCTAGGGCATACCAGTGTGCCCTGGCACACACTTTGAGAACCACTGAGCTAGAGTGAAGCAACTATTTCTCACCCTCCCCCAAAATCAATAAATCTCTAAAAAAAAAGGGAATTGGTTAGTTAGTTACAAAAACAGGACAGGGAAAGTCTTACCATCTTTGCACAAAACCTCCACCTTATATTGGTGAACCTAAAAGGGTACTAGCAGAACAAAGCTCAGAAATGTTGATGTTATCTAAAACCATTTTGTACTTCATCAATTAATGATGTCAGGATGTTTGGAATGGAAAAAACTTGTATCTATAAAATGACGTATTTCTATCAAATATATGCTAGTGGCCCTCATCACACACACAGAAAATTTGTAACTCTGTCTGGAAATGTTAACTAGACTTACTGCAGTGATCATTTCACAATACATATAAATATCATCATCTGGTACACTTAAAAAACTATGTTACATGCCGATTACACCAGTCGTCCTTCACCATATTGCAGTTCATTTTTCACGGTCTCACTGTATCATGAATTTTTAAATTGTATGTATCTAATTTTGTATTGTAGATGTTTTGCTGTATCACAGGATTTTGCGGCATATAGGCTTGTTTTCTTTTTTTTTTTTATGAAGTTTTACTGGGGTTCAGGCAAGGCTGGGCAGGGGCCATGTCAGGGGTAGGGCCTGCACACCCAGGCAGCACTTGTCTCCAGGGCCGGGGTGGGAGCCCAGGGCAGAGTGCTACAGGCCAGGGGTCTGGTCCGGCTCTTGACAGCAAAACCACCACTGAATGAAAGGTCTGTCTGCCTAGCTCTGAATTACTGCAGTCAGGGAAACGTCAGGGATGACTACACTGGGCACAGAGGGCGCTGAAGAGCTTTAAACCCGGGGTGCACTGGGACTGGGGAATCCAAGGGGCCAGACAGGACCACCATGGGAATGAAGTTAAGAAAAGGAGAAAGACAGCTGGTTCCATGGAGGCTCAGGGAGGGCCCGCTGTCCCCCAGGCCCCAGCGTGCTCCAAGCTCCCAACTTCCGGACCTGCATCCCTACTTGTTACCCCACATGGCCATCTTTGTGTACACCAGCGTTCGGAGAAAGCCGCTGGACTTCATGTAGGCAGAGACCTTCTTCAGGCCCTATTCCCAGGTAACAAAGTCCTTCAGGTTCAGGAACGCATCCAGGCATGTGGGCTCAAATATGCGGTGCTGGTCTAGTATGTTGTAAGCCAGAAAACCCACATAGCTGAGCTTGTCCCCTGCAAACCATGATCTCTTCCCTAGAAACTGTGAGAACTGCTTCATCTTGTCAGGGAGCCCCTTCAAGTAGTCAGGTTTCAGTTTCTCCTAGGTCGGGGCCCAGATTATAATTTAACACAACCTATGTTCATTAGACTCTCCTGGGTATCACCTCCAGTCTGTGACAGGCAGTTGGGAATGCAAAGGGAAACACCGCACTATCCCTGGACCTGTCCCCACTCATCTCCAAACAGCCTCCTGTGGGCCAGACCACAGAGTGCTGGGAGAACCGGGCAGGGCCCTGGACTCAGACGTCAGGCAGAATGAAAGAGCATCTATAGGTATTTTTATATATTTATTATTTTAATTATTTCTGAAGTAAAATAAGCATTTTCTAGCCTAAAAAATTGAAAACAATATTTTTTAAAATAAAAAAATTAAAACATTAAAAAATATTAAATCTAAATATAAAATACGTAGCATACAGCAGATAAGTAGACAAAGACTCATATGTATGGAAAACGCAGCTACAGCTGCTTCTGCTTGAGCTAGTTTCACCATGTGAGATTATACAGGGCACACTATTGACTAATGGATGGGAGGCGACCAACCAGAGCATAGGAAGTATCTCTTTTTTTTTTTTTTTGGTATTTTTCTGAAGTTGGAAAAGGGGAGACACACAGACAGACTCCCGCATGCGCCCGACTGGGATCCACCTAGCATGCCCACCAGAAGGCGATGCTCTGCCCATCTGGGGCGTCGCTCTGCAGTGACCAGAGCCATTCTAGCGCCTGAGGCAGAGGCCATGGAGCCATCCTCAGCGTCCAGGCCAACTTTGCTCCAATGGAGCCTCGGTTGCGGGAGGGGAAGAGAGAGACAGAGAGGAAGGAGAGGGGGAGGGGGAGAGAAGCAGATGGACTCTTCTCCAGTGTGCCCTGGCCAGGAATTGAACCCAGTACTCCTACACGCCAGGCCGACGCTCTACCACTGAGCCAACTGGCCAGGGCAGCATAGGAAGTCATTTATAAGAGTGTGGGGAAGATTTATAAAGCCATAAAACATATATAAATAATAAAATAAATATAAGGTTGCTACTTCGCAGATTTTCGCCTATAGCCGGGGGTTCTGGAATCTATCCCCATGACAGATAAGGGACCACTGTACTCCAATAAAGTAACCTCAGAATACAGTGTGTCTGTAAAGTCATGGTGCACTTTTGACCGGTCACAGGAAAGCAACAAAAGACAATAGAAATGTGAAATCTGCACTAAATAAAAGGAAAACCCTCCCAGTTTCTGTAGGATGATGTGGCAGCATGTGCGCATGCGCAGATGATGATGTAACACCGTATATACAACGGAGCAGCCCATGACCATGCCAGTTGAGATGTGAACGGTACAGAGGAAAGTTCAGTGTGTTCTGTGGCTCGCTAAATTCGAATCTGTGACCAAAGTGCAATGTGAATATCAGCACGTTTATAATGAAGCGCCACCACATAGGAATAACATTACTCGGTAGGATAAGCAGTTAAAGGAAACCTGCAGTTTGGTGGAGAAACCCTGTTCTGGTAGGCCATCAGTCAGTGACAAGTCTATAGAGGCTATACGGGATAGCTACCTAAGGAGCCCTAAAAAATCTGTGTGTGAGCCCACATCGAACTGCACTGAATAGGTATGAAACTGGGAGAGTTTTCCTTTTATTTGGTGCAGATTTCACATTTCTATTGTCTTTTGTTGCTTTCCTGTGACCGGTCAAAAGTACACCATGATTTTACGGCCACACTGTACGCCAATGAATTCAAATAAAGTCTATCATTCATCTTGTGAGGTTTTACAGATGTTCTCAAAATTCTGAAACACTAATTAAACACAGTAATTTTGCAAAACATGCAAGAAATTTATGATCCTTAACTTTATATTAACACTTTATAATAACCTCATATTTGACCAGGTGTCTCATTGAACAGCCTAGGTCCATGATGGTGAACCTTTTTATAAAAACCGCCCACTTTTGCAGTGCTGGTCAACCTGGTCCCTCCCGCCCACTAGTGAGCAGTCCAGCTTTCATGGTGGGCCAATCACCACGCCATTTTGTTGCTCTGCTACTGTCCACTAGTGGGCAGGAGGGACCAGGTTGACCAGCACTGCAAAAGTGGGCAGGTTTTTGTTTTTGTTTTTTTTTTGTATTTTTCTGAAGCTAGAAACGGGGAGAGACAGACAGACTCCCACATGCGCCCGACCAGGATCCACCCGGCACACCCACCAGGGGCTACGCTCTGCCCACCAGGGGGCGATGCTCTGCCCCTCCGGGGCGTCGCTTTGCAGCGACCAGAGCCACTCTAGCGCCTGGGGCAGAGGCCAAGGAGCCATCCCCAGCGCCCGGGCCATCTTTGTTCCAATGGAGCCTCGGCTGCGGGAGGGGAAGAGAGAGACAGAGAGGAAGGAGAGGGGGAGGGGTGGAGAAGCAGATGGGCGCTTCTCCTGTGTGCCCTGGCCAGGAATCAAACCCGGGACTTCTACATGCCAGGCCGACGCTCTACCACTGAGCCAACCGGCCAGGGCCAAAAGTGGGCAGTTTTTATAAAAAGGTTCGCCATCACAGGCCTAGGTAATGAGTGTTTCCAACAATCAAGTCCACCTTTAACAATAAAAATATGCCTCTAAAGAAGATATTTCAAAAATTATGCCAGAAGTTTTAAAGAAAATTCCAAGTAAAGAGATTTATAAATGTTTTTAAGCATAAATAAGCTATGTATAAATAGAATGGAGAAACTACTTTGAAGTCTTGTTATTTTTATTTAAACAGTAATATTATTTATGCAAATGTATAATCCACCAAAATAATAACCTTATAAAGTTCTACCAAGTATAAAAGAATTCCTAATCATATAGTGTACTTAGTATTAACATACACCACAAAAAGACATGCCTCTCACATAATAACATTAGATACATACAGTATTTAAACAGATAATGAGGCTCACCTATGTTTTTTAAGTTTTGCTTCTGCATCTGAAACCTGCTTAGTAACCATTGCTATTCTGCCAATCCCATCAATTTCCACATCAGAGTTTGCTGGGGATGATGAATTTGTCTTCAGCTGATCTGTTTTAATCAAACGCTGCTTTTCCCGACTAAAATAAACCAAAGAATAAATTAAAATTATTTTTCTTGAAGATGTATTTTATTTTATAGCATAAAGTAAAAATATTAATCATATTGGCTAATAACCATGATGATGATCACTATGCATGACCCAGGTTGGCTTTCAAAGCTGACAGTGTAGCTCTCCTTTACATTGGCTTTTCTCCATGTCTAAAGCTGTTTTGCTCTCAGAGCATCACTGTATTAGTCTGTCGAGGATCATCTGGCTGCCCCTCCTGTGTGAACAAAAACATTAACCCTGCATCTCAAATAAAAACTGTATACAGGCCCTGGCCGGTTGGCTCAGCGGTACAGCGTTGGCCTAGCGTGCGGAGGACCCGGGTTCGATTCCCGGCCAGGGCACACAGGAGAAGCGCCCATTTGCTTCTCCACCCTCCGCCACACTTTCCCTCTCTGTCTCTCTCTTCCCCTCCCACAGCCAAGGCTCCATTGGAGCAAAGATGGCCCGGGCGCTGGGGATGGCTCTGTGGCCTCTGCCCCAGGCGCTAGAGTGGCTCTAGTCTCAACATGGCGACGCCCAGGATGGGCAGAGCATCGCCCCCTGGTGGGCAGAGCGTCGCCCCCTGGTGGGCAGAGCGTCGCCCCTGGTGGGCGTGCCGGGTGGATCCCAGTCGGGCACATGCGGGAGTCTGTCTGACTGTCTCTCCCTGTTTCCAGCTTCAGAAAAATGAAAAAAAAAAAAACAAAACTGTATACAGGCTTAGTTAAGTACTGAAAACAACAACATACCTTCAAAGCTAATTACATTAATACCACTTACTTGGCAATCTCTTCCTTTAACAATCGATATTCAATCTTTTTTTCTTCAGGCAAAGCTTCAGGTGTTCGCATGGGATCATTTTCTTTTTCAGATTTTGGAGGTACTTTTGGTTTTGAAGCTTGCTAGAAAACATTTGAAGTCAACCAGATTAATAGCTTTCACTTATCCCACACTAATATGTATATTTTACATTATAGTTTTGGGGTAACACAGGCTAATGACATACAATTTCCAGATATACAACATTAAAATTTGACATGTGCATACTCTATTGCATGATCACCAAAATCTAGTTTCCTTCTGTTACCACATATATTTACCCTCCATGACCCACTCTGCCTGCCCTTGCATGGTTGTTAACCACCAAATTAATTATAGAATCTACTCAAGATCTACAGTTTCAAAATAATTGACCTGAACCATCACAACTGTTACAGTAGTAATAGGAATACAAGTTCCACTTATCATACATCTTATACAAAGTTCTAATAATACAAATACTTAAAATATATCCACATTTAATATATTAAAAACCAATACCACCTGACCGGGCGGTGGCGCAGTGGATAGAGCATCGGACTGGGATGCAGAAGACCCAGGTTCGAGACCCCGAGGTCGCCAGCTTGAGTGCCGGCTCATCTGGTTTGAGCAAAAGCCCACCAGCTTGAACCCAAGGTCGCTGGCTCCAGCAAGAGGTTGCTCGGTCTGCTTAAGGCCCGCGGTCACGGCACATATGAGAGAGCAATCAATGAACAACTGGGGTGTTGCAACGCGCAATGAAAAACTGATTGATGCTTCTGTCTCTCTCTGTTCCTGTCTGTTTGTCCCTGTCTATCCCTCTCTCTGACTCACTCTCTGTCTCTGTAAAAAATAAATAAAAGTAAAAAAAAAATCAATACCACTAAGAAGTCTAATTTTCAGGAATTAACTTTAATAATTGTCAATAAATTATCCTTTTTGTGTGTGTGTGAGAGAGAGTAGGAAAGACACAGATACAGAATCCCATATGCACTCCAACAGCGATCCACCTGGCAACCTCCATCTGGGGTCAATGCTCTTGCCCATCTGGGGCCATACTCACAACCGAGCTATTTTTAGCGCCTAAGGTAGAGACTTCATGGAGCCATCCTCTGTGTCCCTAGTGACGTGCTCAAATGAACTGCACCATGACTGTGGGAGGCGGGGGGGGGGAGGGGGGGCAGATGGTCTCCTCTCCTATGTGCCCTAACTGGGAATCGAACTTGGGACTTCCACACGCTGGGTTGACGCTCTACCACTGAACCAACCAGCCAGAGCCATATCATCCTTCTTTTAGTCTTTCATTATTACACTCACCTCAGCAGTTCGTCTTGCTTCTTTAATCATGGACTCCAATCCACCAAAAACACTATGTGTTGACTTGGAAGCTTCACCATCAGATTCACTGTCATCTGAATCATTCAGTGTTACAACCACTGATTTATGCTTTGGAAGCTGCAAAGACAATATATTTGTTACTCTTGATGACAAAATTATCTCTGTTCTTTTTTTTAGCTCTACCACAATTAGCTGCATGGCCTTGAACAAGTCACTTAACCTCTTTAAATTTCTTTTTTTTTTTTTTTATTCATTTTAGAAAGAAGAGAGGGAGGGAGAGAGAGAGAAACAGAGAGAGAGAAGGGGGAGGAGCAGGAAGCATCAACTCCCATATGTGCCTTGACCAGGCAAGCCCAGGGTTTCAAACCGGCGACCTCAGCATTTCCAGGTCGACGCTTTATCCACTGCGCCACCACAGGTCAGGCACCTCTTTAAATTTCAATGCATAGGCCCTGGCCGGTTGGCTCAGCGGTGGAGCATCGGCCTGGCGTGCGGGGGACCTGGGTTCGATTCCCGGCCAGGGCACATAGGGGAGGCGCCCGTTTGCTTCTCCACCCCCCCCTCCTTCCTCTCTATCTCTCTCTTCCCCTCCCGCAGCCAGGGCTCCATTGGAGCGGGGATGGCCGGGCGCTGGAGATGGTTCCTTGGCCTCTGCCCCAGGCGCTGGAGTGGCTCTGGTCGCGGCGGAGTGACGCCCCGGAGGGGCAGAGCGTCGCCCCCCAGAGGGGCAGAGCGTCGCCCCTGGTGGGCGTGCCGGGTGGATCCCGGTCGGGCGCATGCGGGAGTCTGTCTGACTGTCTCGCCCCATTTCCAGCTTCGGAAGGATACAAAAAGGGAAAAAAAAAATTTTTTTTCAATGCATAAAAATAATGGGCTCCAACATGAATCTATGGCTCCTTCTATTTATATTGCATAATTAACTTTGTCCCACTCTAGCATAGCGATACTGGTTATACGCCAAAAACATACAACATTCCCTATTCTCAGTCTTTAAATACACTACTATGATCACCTTCATTAAGTTTTTATTATCTCCAACTCTCTTTAAAGAACCATCTTAAATTAAACCTTCCAACCAAGGTAAAAATTAATACTTCTAAATAATTATTAAAAAAACATTTTTGACTTTTGCAGTTATAAATAGAGGTAACTGGCCAAAGCTGGTTCACCCAACAAAGGCAAGATTTCAGTTTGGTTTTGCCCCATTTATTTTACTTTGAAACCATTAGAAAACAAGGTAGAAAAAAAAAAATCATTTAAAAATGCTTAATAAACATTATAAATTCTTACATTACAGTATAGTCATTAATTAGAAAAATGTGAGCAAAGTACAAAGATAGGGGAGATAAAAATATACACTTTGCTAAAATAAACTCTAGAATCGACAGAAAAATCTGAATGAACTGATTTATATTAAAAAAAATTGAGGAAAGGGCAGAGAAAAGCATACCACTGATGAAAATAATGCTTTCCACAAAACATTATCATAAAGACATAAACTCTACCATTTTTCAAGTGAAGAAGTTGCTCCCATTTCACTAATAAAATTTGCATTTACATATGAATATATATGTGTACATAAATAAACAAGGTGGTAAGGAACAAGACAGTGACATTGCACACAAATTTCTCATTGGCTGTTTGAATAACAGTAGGATACATATTTTGTTTGTGTTTACCGAGATCACAGTCCTTGGAAGACGAGGTCCTCGGTGAAACTTTGGATTCTGTATCCTTGGCTGAGATACTGTATTAATACTGACTATTGAAAGATTGCTTCTTGGCACAGGCTGTGAATTGTTCAGAGCTGGAGGTGAAGGTGGGTCACTATTACTGGATGTTTCCTAAATATGGAAGGGAGAGACATGAAACACTTTTAAAAAAAGAAGAAACTTCTGTCATGTTTAAAAATCTTGAGCAAATTAGTACCAGACAATCCCTATTTTAAAAGTCCAGTGAATTTCATAAAAAAAAAAAAAAAAAAAAAAGTCCAGTGAATTTCAAATAAGCAGAGAAGAGTTTTAGGTAAATTCAAGCTCATGAGCACCACCTAGCGGTTCAGGTATCTATCTATATTACCTCTGGCTTAAAAGCTCTTTTATTTGCTAGAGATTTAAGTAGTTCTTCTCGAAGCAGCATTTCTTCCTCCTCCTCCTCATCTGCAAAAGGTGGTTTTGGAGGCTGTTCTGGATCTTCAGGTGGGAGAGGCGGTAAAGGTGGTACAGGAGGTAGAGGTTCAAGGGAAACACACAAGCCTTCCACATAAGGCTGGCTCAAGACTGGCAAAGACTAATTATTTTTTAAAAAAAAGAAGGAGAATTACAATGCAAATTTTACCAATTCCAAATGTTTATCTGTGAAGCACCATTAAATTAGAAAAAGGTAAGCTTTAGGCCCTGGCCGGTTGGCTCAGTTGTAGAGCGTCAGCCTGGTGTGCAGGAGTCCCAGGTTCGATTCCCGGCCAGGGCACACAGGAGAAGCACCCATATGCTTCTCCACCCCTCCCCCTCTCCTTCCTCTCTCTCTCTTCCCCTCCCGCAGCCAAGGCTCCACTGGAGCAAGGTTGGCTCAGGCGCTGAGGATGGCTCTATGGCTTCTGCCTCAGGCGCTAGAATGGCTCTGGTTGCAACAGAGCAATGCCCCAGATGGGCAGAGCATCACCCCCTGGTGGGCATGCCGGGTGGATCCCGGTCAGGTGCATGCGGGAGTCTGTCTGACTGCCTCCTCGTTTCCAACTTCAGAAAAATACAAAAAAAAGAAAAGAAAAAGGTAAGCTTTACATTATTTTAGCTGTAAACATAAGTATAAATATATTGTAAATCTCAAAAAACTATCCCAGAATTCAATATTCAGCCACAAAGAGTATAATTTGTACAATAAAAATAAAATCAGTAACATCTAAAACATTTAATTTGTGAACTTCAAGATAATTATACAAACATCTCCATGGCCATTCTTGTATTTAGCAATTTTAAAGATATAAAAATCAAATTTTATAAGGTCTATTTCTCTAGATGACTACCTAAAAACAAGTAGAGATATTTAAAAATAGTATTTAAGTAAAAATAAAAAATTAGGAACAGGAATTCTGGAAAATACGTAGTTCAAGAGTATTTTAAGAAACAAGTGTTAGGAAGACTCACTACTGTCCTCTTAAATCCTTGTGAAATGGCTTGTTAGAGTATACAAAGAAAAATAATTTTACCCAAATTCCTGAGTTTAGATATATTTTTGTTTCAAAGACCTTCCTCTTGGCATTTAAAACAGTATTCGGAGGAAAGAAAAATGTTTTCTCTCTCACTCCGCTCTAATAGTTCCCTCATCTTAAACTGCTTAGGAGGACATCAGATGTATACCTAGGAACTAGGAAATGGCAAGATTCCCTCTAATCTAGTGATGAAGATCCAGTTTGTTCTCTAGCTTCTCTCAATCTAGAAATAATTTGACTTCATGATTCCCTCACATTCTTCTCTTTTCTTTAAAAAAAAAAAAAGAAAAAAAAACCTGCCTGCCAGTAAATAATCAACTGCTTAGTCCACAGATTTCATATCTATTAATTTTGGTAAAAAATGCTTTCTTCAAAGCTGTCTTCAAAACTAACCTTTCATTAATTATATGCCAGTTTTTCAAAACAAATTAGAAATGACACAAAGCAACAAAATTTTCTTAGAAATAATATCAATTCTCACTTACAGTAACCTGAGGTGGTGGAGGCAAAGAAATAGACGGTGCTGAAGAAAAATAACTCAATGAACATTCAGTAAAGAATGGTGGTTGCACTGGTGAAGGAGCTGAAAAAAATTTAAGAGTTTAATGACAGAAATGCTTCAATATGAATAAATTAAATTTATGGTATGTTTAGAGAAATGCAAATGCAGTTAGGTAGAGTGTAAATTAAAATTTATTAGTCTCTAATAAAATTTTTAATTTCCAAGAGCCCACCTCCACCTACTTATGTCCTCATGTCATCATAGAGCCATTTATCCACTTAAGCTGACATTAGTCTCTCAAAACTCTTCACTTTGTTATTTTCACCTAATAACGATAACAGGGAATACAGCAGGAGAGGCTAACAATGTATTTTTTACAAATATACCTTTTAAGGAATAAAAGAAAAAATTCCCAAATCTGCCAAAGTGCCCAAACTAAATGAAAACAGTGATGTGGTGACTCCATTCTTCCCTTCATATGGAACAAAGAATGTGAAGAAATTCACTGCTTTGTGGAAAGTCAAAAGGACTAGCCTGACCAATGTTGGAGCAGGAGATAGAGCATCAATCTAAATCGCTGAGGACTCAAATTCGAAACCCCGAGGTTGCTGGCTTGAGCACAGGCTCACCAGCTTGAGTGTGGTGTCACTGGCTTAAGCATGAGATCGTAGAGATGATCTCATGGTCGCTGGCTTGAACGAGAGGTCACTGGCTTGGCTGGAGTCCCATGCCCCATCAAGGCAAGTAGGAGAAGCAATCAATGAACAAGTAAAGTGAAGCAAATATGAATTGATGCTTCTCATCTCTCTCCCTTCCTGTCTTATCCGTCTCTCTTGCTGAAAAGCAAATAGGACTAGAAATGAAAAGAATTACCTACTGCATTTAAACAATAATGTGTAGATTTTTCTATTTTAATAATTCTGAAATTGTTATTGATGTATCTCAATTAAATCCTTAGTAATTTTTCCTTGGTAGCAAATAAAAATAAATATGCATTTCTACTTTCAGGGGTTTCTTAAGACTCCATAAAATATGGCAGATTCAGACTACTCTTGCTATCCAGTAATTATATAACTGGATATAATATATTCTTCTTTGTACCAGTTGTCTCACAGTCAGTATGGACATCACCCACATGACTTATATGAGGTTGACTTTGTGGCCTGAATGATATCATCTGAATATACACTGGCCTTTAGAACATTTTACTTCTTAAAAATATAAGTACCTATAATGAATATAGAAAAAAGTTAAATTCTGATAAAGACTAGAGCATACATACTATTTCTTTTACAAAATTATTTTAAAAGTATAAATCACATTACTTTTGTAAAAATAGAGTATTAATATTGTCAACACTCAGGAACTACTATGAATCATCTCTTAAGAACCTAGAAATAAGATACTCAAAGACTGACCAGCCTGACCAGGCGGTTGCGCAGTGGATAGAGCGTCGAACTGGGATGCAGAAGGACCCAGGTTGGAGACCCCAAGGTCACCAGCTTGAGTGCGGGCTCATCTGGTTTGAGCAAAAGCTCACCACCTTGGACCCAAGGTCACTGGCTCGAGCAATGGGTTACTCGGTCTGCTGAAGGCCCACGGTCAAGGCACATATGAGAAAGCAATAATGAACAACTAAGGTGTCACAATGCGCAACGAAAAACTAATAATTGATTCTTCTCATCTCTCCGTTCCTGTCTGTCTGTCCCTGTCTATCCCTCTCTCTGACTCTCTGTCTCTGTAAAAAAAAAAAAGTTAAATTATGAAATCAAAACATCAGGTAAGGCCATGGCCGGTTGGCTCAGTGGATAGAGCATTGGCCCAGCATGTGGAAGTCCTGGGTTCAATCCCTAGTCAGGGCAAAGATGAGAAGCAACCATCTTCTCTCCTCCTTCCTCTCTCCCTTTTCTTTCTCTCTTCTTCTCTCATAGCCAGTGGATCGACTGCTCTAAGTGATAGTCCTGGGCACTGAGGATAGATAGCTCAGCTGGTCCGAGCATCAGCCTCAGATGCTGACGATAGCTCAACTTATTTGAGCACCGGCCCCAGACAGGAGTTGCCAGGTCCTTCCTCTCACTTAAAAAAAAAAAAAAAAATTAGGTCAATTATCAACCATAAGCCTAAAAAAATAAACATTACCCAAATCACAGATTTTACCTTATCTGTGGTCTAAAGTAGGATTCTAGTTTGATCTGATCTCACAATGTAACCACAGGGAGAAATACTGATCATATGGTCTTTTAATTAAGTGTTCCAGTTTTGAATGCCAACTGCATTCAGTTGTCTGTCTCAGTCTCATGTGTTTTAATTAGTGAGAATAGGTATCTCACTGCCAATCACCCCTGAGTACCAAAGCAAGTCTCTAGCTCTCCAGATTAGCATACAACGTAGACTATGCACTCTAATTGAGGTATAAAACCTGACCAGGTCTAACCAATCTTTCCTGAGATGCCACTAGTATCACCTTCCATCTCCAAATTCCTACAAAGTCCCATCGCTGGAAGGAGGAAAAAGGAACCCTAAAAGAAACACTTAGAAATAAAAGTTAATATTACACATTTGAGATTTGCTCTCAAAATATTTACAACATGAAATAATGCCTGTAGTTGAACAATCCACTAACAAACTTCATGGTCATTACACATTTCTTTCAAGATTATGAGTAGCACCTGACCAGGCAGGCGGTGGTGCAGTGGATAGAGCGTCAGACTAGGATGCAGAGGACCCAGGTTCAAGACCCCGAGGTCGCCAGCTTGAGCACGGGCTTATCTGGTTTGAGCAAAGCTCACCAGCTTGGACCCAAGGTCGCTGGCTCGAGCAAGGGGTTACTTGGTCTGCTGAAGGCCCACGGTCAAGGCACATATGAGAAAGCAATCAATGAACAACTAAGATGTCGCAACAAAAAACTAATGATTGATGCTTCTCATCTCTCTCTGTTCCTGTCTGTCTGTCCCTGTCTATCCCTCTCTCTGACTCTCTCTCTGTCCCTATTAAAAAAAAAAAATTATGGGTAGCTGCATAACCATTTTCTTTTTAATAATTATGAATACGCAAATGTTTTAAGAGTTTTAGCTCATACCTGGAGAATTGGTTTCACTATCTGTATCCATAGCGACTTCTTCATAGTTATCATACTGATAAATGCCTCCTCCACTATCAGTAGGTTGTTTATCTAAGGACCGTCTCAGGTCAGGATCTGAAGACTAATTATACAGGATGGTTAGTTTCATAGCATTCTCTTAGTCTATTCTTAGACTAAAGATTATAAAACAATTAATAGTTCTATTCTAGGAAAGAGTATCAAAACTCCTGATGATCCTGATTTGGGAAATTCAATATACATGACAGGTACTTGATAACTGTCAGGTAAAATATGAAAGTTAGCAAGGACTATTGATACAGATAAAATCTTTCATAGTTAGCTGAATTACTAAATAATAACCTTCTCCTCTACAAAATAAGATTACACCAAAATCTTGAATACTTCTGGCTTTTATTTAAAAAACTAGATAAATTCAAGTTTTATGTCATCAAAACTATATTTATATTATTTGGAAAAATTCAGTAACATTTTAGTTATAAATTATTAATAGCTGAAAACTAGAAACTCCTGATCAATGTGTTTGCATGTTTTCTCTTTTAACTTCTTACAACAATTCACTCACAGAGGTAGTTTACAACTAAAAACTAGCAAAACCTATACAGATGGGTATAAGAGTAATGTGTAAATATAATATTTTCCTGTAAAAGACTATCAAAATGTTTTTTAGAAGTTCAAGGTATGAATTTTAATTCCTCGCTTAAGCAAACACTCCTAAATCCCTAGAATTAAAGAGTTCTTACTTTTAATACCCCTCTATTCTTCATTAGGACATTCACAAGTGTCGTCTCAAAGCTTAGAATTCTGAAAATTATCACTGATAATAGCACTACATCAATATTAAATTTCCAATATATTTCTTGACACCATCCATAAAAGACAATGAGTCACTCAGTTATTACCAGTGATTTATGCATACTAAAGGCTCACAAATGCTCGATAACTAAATAGCCACTAAGGCTATTACAATATGATGATTTAACACTCTTTAAAATAGTCTATAACAATTAATCATGACACACTTCTAGTTCTATATTAAAATAATGAAAAATTAATGAAATTGGCCCTAGCTGGTTGGCTCTGTGGTAGAGCATCAGCCCAGTGTATAGATGTCCTGGGTTCAATTCTCAGGGCACAGAGGAGAAGCAACTATCTGCTTCTCCACCCTTCCCTTCCCCTTCCCTGACTCTGTCTCTCTCTCTCTTCTCCTCCCGCAGCCATGGGTGGATTGATTCGAGCACACTGGCCCTGGGCACTGAGGATGGCTCCATGGAACCTCTGCCTCTGGCACTAAAAACAACTCGGTTGTGATCATGGCCCAAGATAGGCAAGGCATTGACCCCAGACAGGGGTTGCCAGGTGGATCCCGGCTAGGATGCATGCAGGAGTCTCTCTCTCCTCTCCCATTTGAAAAAGGGGGGAAAAAAGAGAGAGAAATGGAGAAATAAAGAGAGAAAGGGAGAAAAAAAAAAAAGAAAATTCTGTCCCATATTTAGGTAACAGCCATTTTTAGAGTACGTCCTGACTACAATTTAGTAATCCTACTTTCTTCTAACTAGAATATAATAAAAAAGCTAAATGTAGTATTTGCTAACCATGATTTTAGTTGACCAGTTATGAAACAAGCTGACACTTAAATTTGAGTAATGTTTGATTTTATATTTTTGCACGCCTTACTTTACTTCTTGACCGCCTCTTTCCACCAACTAATTTCATGAATCGATTGTATTGCTCTTCTTGATTTGAGAGATCTCGAATTTTTCTGATTTCTTCCTCTCTTTTCCTTCTCTCTTCTTCTTCAGCTTGTTTCCGCAGATCCTCTTCTTTCTGTCTTTCCTGTTCTTTTTGTTGTTGTAGTTTCTTCCATGCCTTTGTCTGTTGTTTCCTCAATGCTTGTTTAGCTTTAAATGAAAAATTTGAAAACATCAGAATGTTAGTGTTACAATTTTCTAAAAAATAAATATAAATATAAACAGCTGGCCCTGGCTGGTTGGCTCAGTGGTAGAGCACTGGCAAGATGTGTGGATGTCCTGGGTTAGATTCTCGGTCAGGGCACACAGGAGAAGCAACCATCTGCTTCTCCACCCCGCCTCCTCCCCCTACCCTCTCTCTTCTCCCACAGTCATGGCCTGAATGGTTTTGAGCACACTGGCCCGGGGCACTGAGGACGGCTCCATGGAGCCTCCATCTCAAGAGCTAAAAATAGCTCAGTTGCGAGGATGGCCCCAGATGGGAGAGCATCAGCCCCAGACGGGTGTTGCTAGATGGAATTCAGTTGGGGAATATATGGGAGTCTATCTCCCCTCTTCACACTTGGAAAAGAAGAAAATAAAGAGCTTTAAAAAGTATTTTTATTATCATTAAGTCATATATATAGTTGTTCCTCAGTTATGTTTACATAAGACTGCCATCCATTTAAGGCCCTATGATTATCCACATTCAAAACCTTCTGAATTAAATCTACACACTATACTGATACATGAAATCAATTTAAAAAACTTAACAAGAAATAATCACCTGTAGTGCTAACTTTTTTGGCCGAATGTGTTTTTGTACTTGTTTTAACTTTTTGCTGTACAGTTTTCATCTTAGTCAACTTTTCTTTGCTTTCTTTCATCACCTGCTGTTCTTTTTGTTGCCATTTTTTACTGGCTGACTGGAGAGCCAAAAGACGAAGTTGTAATTCAGATAGCTCCTCTTCATCTTCACCAAGCTTCTTTAACAACAGAAATAGTTGCATTTTTAATTATGTGACCTTAAATATTTCACCAAGTCAAATCTTTTATATAATCAAAAGTTACAGTTAGTTCTAAGGCAAATAATTAAATGGCAAACATAAATAAGGAAACTAGATGATTTACCACAGTCCAAGACCCTAATTCAGTCCCCTTAATCAAAAGAGAATATGAAGCTGTTTTTACATATGTGCCTCAAGTTGGAGAGAAAGGGTACAATAAGCCTTGATGGGAGGGTGGGGCTACAGCAGAGTGAGTGACCCCTTGCTCAAGCCAGCGACCTTGGGCTCAAGTCAGCGACGATGGGGTCATGTCTATGATCTCACGCTCAAGCTAGCAACCTTGGGCTCAAACTGGTGAACCTTGCTCAAACCAGATAAGCCAGATGAGCCTGCACTCAAACCAGTGACCTCAGAGTTTTGAACCTGGGAATCTGGGTCCTCTGCATCCCAGTCCAACGCTTTATCCACTGCATCACTGCCTGGTCAGGCATCACTATATTCTTCATGCTTAAGAATCAAATAATTTAATTGGATTTTAGAAAAAAATGTAATAACAATTTACCTATAAAAAAAAGTTATTAGGCCTGACCAGGCAGTGGCAAGGTGGACTGGGATGCGGAGGACCCAGGTTCGAAACCCCGAGGTCGCCAGCTTGAACGTGGGCTCATCTGGTTTGAGCAAGGCTGGCTCACCAGCTTGAGCCCAAGTTTGCTGGCTTGAGCAAGAGGTCGTTCACTCTGCTGTAGCCTCCCCTCCCCCCGTCAAGGCACATATGAGAAAGCAATCAATGAACAACTAAGGTGCCGCAATGAAGAACTGATGCTTCTCATCTCTCTCTCCCTTCCTGTCTGTCTGTCCCTCTCTCTATCTCTCTCTGTCTCTGTCACAAAAAAAAAGGAAAGAAAACAGTGGCTCTTAAACCTACTGGTTTCACCCATTACAAATTCCTAATTGAACTACCATTACATATTTTAGTACTTCAGTTTATCCAAACCAGGATATAGTTGCCCTTTCCACTGTTGGAAACTATATGTAACAAATGAATTTAAAACTATCTTGATTCTTGCCTGACCAGGTAGTGATACAATGGATCAAGTTGTCAACCTGGGATGCAGAGACCCAAGTTTGAAACTCTGAGGTCGCTGGCTTGAGTGCAGGCTCAACAGTTTGAGGGCAGGGTCACTGGCTTGAGCGTGGGATCATAGACATGACCCCATGGTCACTGGCTTGAGTAAGGGGTCGTTTGCTCTACAGTAACACCCCGGTTAAAGCACATTATGAGAAAGTAATTGATGAACTAAGGTGCCACAACAAAGAATTTATGCTTCTCATCTCTCTGTCCCTCTTTTTATGCTTCCTGTCTGTCCCTCTTTCTCTCACAAGAAAAATAAAAACGAAGAAACAAAAAAAAACCCATTGTGATTCTTTTTGATTCTAAGTCACTTAAACATACCAAATTCTACTGCTTGGTAGTGAAGTTCTAGAACCATACTGTCCAATATAGTAGCAATTAGCCCCATGTGGCTACTTATATGTAAATAACTAAAATTGAATACAGTATTTAGTTCCTTAGCCACACTAATAATTTCAAGGGCTTAAGAGCCACACATGTGGTTAAAAGCTACCATACTGAAGAATAAAGATATAGGACATTTCCATTATTGCAGAAAATTTTATTAGATTTTAGACAGTACTGATCCAGAGAATTTAACTAAAATAAGCTATCATCACTGCTTCACTGAGACCTCAAAGTCTTTGATTACATTTTGCAACTATTCCTTTTGGAATAAAAGAGACCACTAATTCTATCATGCAACTACATGCTATTTAAAGCAGCTTCTTGATCAGCAAGAAGGGCACTGAACCTCATTCAACTCCTTGCTCTGACACCCAAGTCCTATGTAACTATAGGCAAGTCACTTAACCCAGCCATATAAATCTTAACTTGCCTTTAAAACAGATGATGTCAACCTACTTTATAGAGTTATTGTGAAGATATTTTTTAAAAACATATACACATGCATCTACGTGCGTGTGTATGTGTGTACCTTTATATTACCATTCTTAAATTTCAGAACCATCTCTTTCCTAAAGCTCCTAGGCTCTCTGCATCATTACCATTTAATCATAAAAACTAGCTGAAATCTTTAATGAATTTTTTTTTTATTTTTTTTTTTTACAGAGACAGTGAGTCAGAGAGAAGGATAAATAGGGACAGACAGGAACGGAGAGATGAGAAGCATCAATCATTAGTTTTTCCTTGCGTGTTGCAACACCTTAGTTGTTCATTGATTGCTTTCTCTTTTGTGCCTTGACCGCGGGCCTTCAGCAGACCAAGTAACCCCTTGCTGGAGCCAGCAACCTCGGGGTCTCGAACCTGGGTCTTCGGTATGCCAGTCCGACGCTCTATCCACTGCGCCACTGCCTGGTCAGGCTAACTAGCTGAGATCTTAATGGAATAAATTGCCACTATTTCAAATCTCTAATCCAACAAAGAAAAGGTTGGGTTAATATGTATCTATCAAGCATCAAGCATAGTGTTTGATGCCTCTGTATTTTATCCTGTGGAAGCTCATAACAGCCCAAAGAACAAGTGATGTTAAACTCATTTTGTAAAGAGGAAAAACAGAGGCAAGCAAAGGCTAAATAAATAGCTTACACAAGATCTGTCACTAAGAGGAGTAAGGAGAACTGGATACAAGGTCAAGGTTTGTCTAACTCTGAAGCCTTCCCACATAGGATCGTTCCCCCGACCCCAATTGAAAAAAAAAACCTAAATGAAAATTAAGTTTCAAAAACAAAAAGATCATCTAAGGATATAATGCTTCAATTAAGCACATCTTAACTGAACCCAGTGGAAAAATACTCCAAGATGTCTCTCCAGATTTTCTTATCTTTAAAGCTTATGTCCAAATAAAGACATAGCAATGATGAAAGAAAGTTAGTGGGAAGCAAGATAGAATTTCCCTTTCAAAAGAACAGACCAAAAGCAGTACAACAATCAGACTTACAGTGCTATCCAATACCATAAAGCAGTATCTTACCTTTTCGGATAAAATATCTGAGGCACTAAGTCTTCTTGTTAAATTTTGTTCTTTATCTTCTAATCCTTTAAAATAAAACAACATACTTTGAATACTCTAAAAGATTGCTACAATGAACTTAAAATATGTTTTATACTAATTATTTTTAAAGGGTCTCATTTTCTCTCTAAAGCAAAAAGAAGGCTGTTAGAGAAAAATGAAAATTGGACCGAACTCCTATCAGCCTCATTTCTAAAAGTTACAAGGCAAGTGATTAAAAATATTAAATAAGCAAAGCTTCATTACCAAATAGATAATACACACTGATAAAATATGATTATTCAGACTTTAAGATGAAATGAATTCAACATTCAGAGACTGTATTGACTAATGCATTAAAGAAATGGTTCTCGGCCCTGGCCGGTTGGCTCAGTGGTAGAGCGTCGGCCTGGCATGCGGAAGACGCGGGTTCGGTTCCCGGCCAGGGCACAGAGGAGAAGGGCCCATTTGCTCCACCCCTCCCCCTCCTCTCCTTCCTCCCTGTCTCTCTCTTCCCCTCCTGCAGTGAGGCTCCATTGGAGCAAAGATGGCCCAGGCGCTGGGGATGGCTCCTTGGCCTCTGCCCCAGGCGCTAGAGTGGCTCTGGTCGCAACAGAGCGACACCCTGGAGGGGCAGAGTATCGCCCCCTGGTGGGCAGAGCGTCGCCCCCTGGTGGGCTTGCCGGGTGGATCCCCGTCATGCGCATGCGGGAATCTGTCTGTCTCTCCCCATTTCCAGCTCCAGAAAATAAATTAATTAATTAATTTAAAAAATTTAAAAAAAAGAAATGGTTCTCTATCTAGATAAGCAACAACAGAAGTAGGTTAAGTATCAACAAAATTAAATCCATCTATACATTTTCCCAGAATTCCAGCCTGGGGGCCCAGATTTCTCATGAAGGTATTTACAAAATCTTATTTATACATTATCTAATCTATGACTGCTCAACAAATCACACAATAATTACAATACATTTACAACAGCACTGACATATACTTAGGTAGCTAAAACAGAAAAGTTAAAAACCAAGAGAATCTTTCCTCAAGATTACAAAACTTGCCTGACCAGGCGGTGGCGCAGTGGATGGAGCGTCGGACTGGGATGTGGAGGACCCAGGTTCGAGACCCTGAGGTCACCAGCTTGAGCGCGGGCTCATCTGGTTTGAACAAAGCTCGCCAGCTTAGACCCAAGGTCGCTGGCTTGAGCAAGGGATTACTCGGCCTGCTGAAGGCCCAAGGTCAAGGCACATATGAGAAAGCAATCAATGAACAACTAAGGTGTCCCAACAAAAAACTGATGATTGATGCTTCTCATCTCTCTCAGTTTCCGTCTGTCTGTCCCTATCTATCCCTCTCTGTCTCTGTTTAAAAAAAAAAAGATTACAGAACTGAAGTCTAAACTCCAAAACTAGTTTTCTCCCTATAATACCATATATCAATGTTCCTAACTTGATTGCTTAAGGTCTATTAGTAAAGATAAAGAATAGGCAGTTTATTCAATAATTAAAGAAATTACTAATCAAGTAGCCTAGACAAAATAAACAGAAGGCATTCACCAAATTTTTTATCAGGTCAGTTCTGTTGTGAGGCTTGTTTTGGAAATGTGAATTTGTTGCAACATGATTGATATAAAAAGTAATTTGAGGCCCTGGCCGATTGGCTCAGTGGTAGAGCGTTGGCCTGGCGTGCAGGAGTCCTGGGTTTGATTCCCAGCCAGGTCACACAGGAGAAGCGCCCATCTGCTTCTCCACCCCTCCCCCTCTCCTTCCTCTTTGTCTCTCTCTTCCCCTCCCACAGGCAAGGCTCCATTGGAGCAAAGTTGGCCCGGGCACTGAGGATGGCTCTTTGGCCTCTGCCTCAGGCGCTAGAATGGCTCTGGTTGCAACAGAGCGACGCCCCAGATGGGCAGAGCATCGCCCCCTGGTGGGCGTGCCGGGTAGATCCCGGTCGGGCACATGCAGGAGTCTGTCTGACTGCCTCCCCGTTTCCAACTTCAGAAAATAAATAAATAAAAAGTAATTTGAGCATAACACAAATCTCATGTTTGCTTATGTACAATCTGTTCCCAAGAAACACTAAGAGAATCCAGAAAACTACCCTGGGGTGATCTGAGCCATGTAGGCATACATAAACCTCACACACTTTGGGCATCTACTGACTACTTCAGTTTACTGTGTATGTTATCAGCCACACTCATCCACACATGGTGTTACGGCTTTTGTCCAGTTTCAGATAACCTGGCTTGCTCTACTTTATAATTCATAAGTTGAAAATCTTCTGTGGTTACAAGGGGGAGGGGGATGTAGGGAAAAGAGCTGGGGGGGATGAGTGGGGAGAAGGGTATAAAGAGAAACAAATATAAGGTGACTGGAAAACGATTTGACTTTGGGTCAAACATAATCAACAGTTCAAATGCTACAGAAATATTTACCTGAAACCTATGTAGTCTTATTGATCAATATCACCAAGTTAAATTTAATTTTCTAAATAAAATTTTAAAAAAGAAAAAAATCTTCCACTTCTATGAACACACTTTAGGTCTTTTTCAAGGTAAAGTGACATTTACTGAGGTCCTTTTCAAGAAAAAGTGACATTTATTATAATATTTCAAGCATTTTTTTACCCACGTAACATGTAAAGCTGCACTACAATTTTTATTAGGTTCATAACTTTTTCCTGTGTCATTGACAAAGTTTTTGAATGTTGTTTTCTAATTCTATTTTGTCCATAAATCCCGTGAGGTTTGTTTTGTTTTTTGGTGTTTTTTTTTTTTGTATTTTTCTGAAGCTGGAAACGGGGAGAGACAGTCAGACAGACTCCCGCATGCGCCCAACCGGGATCCACCCGGCACACCCACCAGGGGCGACGCTCTGCCCACCAGGGGGCGATGCTCTGCCGCTCCGGGGCATCGCTCTGCCACGACCAGAGCCATTCTAGCGCCTGGGGCAGAGGCCAAGGAGCCATCCCCAGTGCCCAGGCCATCTTTGCTCCAATGGAGCCTTGGCTGTGGGAGGGGAAGAGAGAGACAGAGAGGAAAGGGGGGGGGGGTGGAGAAGCAAATGGGCACTTCTCCTATGTGCCCTGGCCGGGAATCGATCCCGGGTCCCCCACATGCCAGGCCGACGCTCTACCGCTGAGCCAACCAGCCATGGCAATCCTGTGGTTTTTATTGTGTAATTCTGCAGTGGAGTGATTTTTAGAAATGCATGTCACACTATAGCAAAACTGATTATACCTCAAAGAACACTAGAATAGTAATAATTATTAAACAAAAATGAACTAATAAAAAGTAAAGACAGACTTCCAGTAATAAATGTAGAAAGCACTAAACTTTTCTCCTACATGTGAAACCTATTAGTTGATGAGGATCTATCTTGTCTATAACAGGTAAGCAGCACCTCCCTTTAGGGTAGCGTAGAGGTAACTACCCATTAAGCTAGCAGGTAGCTTATGAACAAAATGCTACCTTAAAAAGAAGCACAAGGCCCTGGCTGGTTGGCTCAGTGGTAGAGCGTCGGCCTGGCGTGCAGAAGTCCCAGGTTCGACTCCCGGCCAGGGAACACAGGAGAAGCGCCCATTTGCTTCTCCACCCCTCCCCCTCTCCTTCCTCTCTGTCTCTCTCTTCCCCTCCCGCAGCCGAGGCTCCACTGGAGCAAAGATGGCCCGGGCGTTGGGGATGGCTCCTTGGCCTCTGCCCCAGGCGCTAGAGTGGCTCTGGTCGCGCTAGAGTGGCTCTGGTCGCGGCAGAGCGACGCCCAGGAGGGGCAGAGCGTTGCCCCCTGGTGGGCGTGCCGGGTGGATCCCGGTTGGGCGCATGTGGGAGTCTGTCTGACTGTCTCTCCCGGTTTCTAGCTTCAGAAAAATACAAAAAAAAAAAAAAAAAAAGGGGAAGCACAAACCAGCACCCTGGCTGGTTAGCTCAGTGGTAGGACATCAGCCCGGCATGTGGAAGTCCCAGGTTCAATTTCCAGTCAGGGATCACAGGAGAAGTGCCTATCTGCTTCTCCACCTTTCCCCCTCACCTTTCTCTCTCTTTCCCTCCCGCAGCCAAGGCTCCATTGGAGCAAAGTTGGTCCGGGGCGCTGAGGATGGCTCTGTGGCCTCTGCCTCAGGAACTAGAATGGCTGTTTGCAGCGGAGCAACCCCCCAGATGGGCAGAGAGCATCGCCCCCTGGTGGGCATGCCAGGTGGATCCCAGTGGGGCACATGCGGGAGTCTTTCTGTCTGCCTCCCCCTGCTTCTCACTTCAGAAAAATACAAAAAAAAAAAAAAAAAAAGGCAGCACAAACCATAAATTTCAGACTATAAACCTAACTTTACACAAGGATTATAAAGGCAAGTTATTGTTTAATTGACCAAACATATAGTTAGTCAATCTTCTACCAATGTAATGTGTCTCTACAATAAAATTATTTCAATTCTTAATACTTCCAAAAGGAAAACTGGTCATGTGCTGTCATGCAGTATTTTAAAAATTATTACATGGTATCCTAAACTGAGCTAGAGACAGTCATCAGGATACAGGTGGTAGTTAAAATCATAATAATTGAAAACACCTCTGGAAGCAAAACACTGAGGACATAAACAGGTTACAAAGTAAAAGTAATAAAAAAAAAAAGGACCATAAGAACATTTAAGAAATTCTAGATGTGTATGATATCACAGAAACTCCAAAATTAAAAGATTTGTGAGAAAAACATCATTGAATATAGATCTGTCTATTCCCTATAGAATATTTCTAACATGTACTCAGAGTGATCCTTTGAGAACATAAAACAAATTATGCCAGTCCTTTGCTCAAGAACCTGTAATATCCCCCCCCCCCCCCATTTCACTCAGAATAAAAACCAAAGTTCTTACAGGGCTTTACATGGTCTACACCTATCATCTTTGACCTCTTCTCTCCCATTATCATCCCCTTCATGCACTCTTCTTTAGTGGCACAGAACTCCCTAATATTCCCCAAAATGCCAGCCACCGTTCTACATTAAGGTCATCAATCTAATTTAGTGATATGGTGTGCTGCAAGAGGCACACTAGTGCGCCACAAGAATTTTTAAAGCAAGCAATACCTGACTAGGTAGTTAGGGGCACTGATCTCTTTTCCCTTAGACTGTCAAATTTAAAAATGACAACAGCCACCTAACCAGGCGGTGGTACTGTGGATAGAGCATCAGACTGGGATGCAGAGGACCCAGGTTCAAAAGTTCGAGGTCGCCGGCTTGAGTGCAAACTCACCAGCTTGAGCACGGGGTCGCTGGATTGAGCATGGGATCATAGACATGACCCCATGGTTGCTAGCTTAAGCAAGGGGTCACTCGCTCTGCTGTAGGCCCCTGGTCAAGGCACATGAGAAAGCAATCACTGAACAACTAGAGGAGCCACAACGAAGAACTGATGCTTCTCATCTCTCTCCATTCCTGCCTGTCTGTCCCTATCTATCCATCTCTCTGACTCCGTTTGTCACACACACACACACACAAAAATGGTAACAGCCAACACAATAGCCATCCAATGTGAATCAAAATTATATCTATATTATGTGTGTGAAATGGGTAAACAAACAATTTTTTTGGTGTGCCACAGAAGTTCAGTAGTTTACATGTGCCATGAGATGAAAAAGGTTGAAAATTGCTAGTTCAGTGATTCTCAAACTTTAGCAGGTACTAGAATCAACAGGAAGGCTTATTAAATACAAATTGCTGGGCACCATTTTCAGAGTTTTCAATTCACTAGATCTGGGGTAGGACCTGAGAGTCTGCATTTCTATCAAGTTCCCAGATAATACTGGTATAAGGACCACAGTTATAAAATCATTGCTCTAGCAACTTTAATACTGCAACCTCTCCCTGCCACCTCAATCTTACTTACCCTGCTATAGCTATTCTCTTTCTATAACTGTTATGTACTGTCTCTCTTTCTAAAATGCAAGCCCATGAAGGCATAAAGTGCTCTATTTTTGAATGAATGAAAGAATGAAATGAAAAATGAACCTCACAATTAGCTGACAGTAACTTTGCCTTGAGTAGTTTTCATATTTTATTAGTAGAAAAGTGGACTGCATTGTATTAAGAAAGTATGAGAGCCTGACCTGTGGTGGCGCAGTGGATAAAGCATCGACCTGGAAATGCTGAGGTTGCCGGTTCGAAACCCTGAGCTTGCCTGGTCAAGGCACATATGGGAGTTGATGCTTCCTGCTCCTCCCCACCTTCTCTCTCTGTCTCTCTCCCTTTCTCTCTCCTCTCTAAAATGAATAAATAAAATTTAAAAAAAGAAAAAGAAAGTATGAGAGCCTGACCAGGCGGTGGTATAGTGGATAGAGTGTCAGACAAGGATGCGGAGGACCTAGGTTTGAGACACCGAGGTTGCCAGCTTGAGCGCAGGCTCATCTGGCTTGAGCAAAAGCTCACCAGCTTGGATTCAAGGTCGCTGGCTTGAGCAAGGGGTTACTCAGTCTGCTGAAGGCCTGTGGTCAAGGCACATATGAGAAAGCAATCAATGAACAACTAAGTTGTCAAAACGAAAAACTGATGATTGATGCTTCTCATCTCTCTCTGTTCCTGTTTGTCTGTTCCTATCTATCCCTCTCTCTGACTCTTTCTCTGTCCCTGTATAAAAAAATAAAATAAAATAAAAATATGAGAGATAAGAGTTGGCACACACCCTTTCCAGAAGTCTGGTTGAAAGACAAGCTAAGGAAGAAAACAAAGGGCAGGAGAGAATGTCTAAATTTTGGGATGGAACGTTCTAATATGTTTACAATAAAAACCCATTAAGTGAAAGTGGTTCAAGTTGAACCAAAATAAACAGATGGAGCAAGGTGCCAGATAAGTGGGAAAAGAAGTAAGAGCCAGAAATACAGGTTAAAACAAAGTGGCCATAAACAAGAAGAGGGTCACTACTTCCTCCGAATGGAGGGAACGAACTGAAAATCAGTACGGATTTAAGTTTACAGTCAGAAAGTGAGAAGGCAGGACCCTGGCCAATTGGCTCGTCGGCCCGTCGTATGGAAGTCCCAGGTTCAATTTCCAACCAGGACACACAGGAGAAGCAATGATCTGCTTCTCTACCCTTCCCCCTCTCCTTTCTCTATCTCTCTCTCTCTTCCCCTCCCACAGCCAAGGCTCCATTGAAGCAAAGTTGGCCCCAGGCCCTGAGGATGGCTCCATGGCCTCTGCTTCAGGCACTAGAAAGGCTCAGGTTGCAAAGAGCAACGCCCCAGATGGGCACAGCATCGCCCCCTGGTGGGCATGCCGGGTGGATCCCAGTTGGGCGCATGTGGGAGTCTGTCTCTCTGCCTCCCTGCTTCTCACTTCAGAAAAATACAAAAATAAAAAAATTTTTAAAGGAAAATGAGAAGGTGGAAGTTCAGTGAGGTCACCTAAAATAAGAGGCAAGCTCACAGGCTGACAATAGAGATAAAGGCTGAGTAAAAGCCTGAGAAATGATGATGAAAGTTTGGAAGAATTGTTGAGAGAAATGGGAGAAAAAAAGCAGCTGATCAATAATTTAAAGATTTGATTGCAGAGCTGAGAATCTTGCTAAAGACTGAAGAAAATGCATAAGTAGAAACACTATAACTTATTAATTCACATAAATGTTATTCTTTTTGGTTTTCCTTCAACACCTCTTTACACTGCTACCAGTTACTCTTCTAAAACAGACTTCATCTAATCACTGTCTTGTTTAAAAATATCTGACTGTCCATCTGATACTTAAAGAAAATCTAAATTCTTTAGCAAGAGAGTTTAAGCCATTCATAAGCCAATCTCACCTATCCTTTCATAAATTCTTTCCAACCACTCCCAAAAATATACCACAGAGCCAATATTGCACTCATAATGCAAGCACAGTATTATATTGAAGAGAGAAAAAAAATGTCCCTAAGAATGTATAACCAAAATCAGTTACCACTCAGGTTTGCAAGCAAATTTATACTATATGGATGGCCTTGAAAATCTCAAATAGACAGTGGTGCCAGATACTCAGGTGTCTAGAAGCAGCAAAAGCAAAACTTCTCTGAAGCATCCACCCCTTTGTGTCAGGCCTCAAAAAGTTCACACCAAAAAAATTCAAAGAAAACCAAGCACCTCACTTAAAAAACAAACAAAAGAAATAATCATTAAGTGTTCAAAAAAGGAAAGTATCAAAAACAAGAACCCAGGCCCTGGCTCAGTGGTAGAGCGCTGGCCCAGCATGTCACTGTCCCAGGTTCAATTCCCAGTCAGAGCACACAGGAGAAGCACCCCCATCTGTTTCTCCATCCCTGCCCCTCATGCACCCCCCCCTCCTGCAGTCATGACTCAACTGGAATGAGTTGGTCCTGACACTGATGATGGCTCCATGGCCTCTGCCTCAGGTGCTAAAAAGAGCTCGGTTGCTGAGCAACAGAGCAACACCCTCAATGGGCAGAGCACTGCCCCCTAGTCGGCTTGCTGGGTGGATCCTGGTTGGGACTCATGCAAGAGTCTGTCTCTGCCTCCCCTCCTCTCACTGCATTTAAAAAAAAAAAAAAAAAAAAAGAACCAGCAGAGATTGAAAAGATCAGAAATCAGACTCATAAAGACCTCAGATACAGGAAATCAGCAGGCAAAGCAGAGAAATAAACCAAACCTATGATGGCATTCTCCCTCTCAGGAGAATGCTCACCTTGCCTTTCTTACCCCCACAGGTGTGCATCTACTAAACTCTAAGGGTCCTCCCAACACTTGCAACCAGGGGAGCACAGGGTAGTAGCAACAGCTTGTCCCAGGCTACCCCCTGAACCTGTCTCCAAGACCCCCTTTTCTCTGACTTTCCAGTTAGCTAAAAGCAGCCGTGCGGTGGCTTTCTTTCCTATAACATTTCTGGAGAACAAGGCTCTCTCCTGTTGCTTCTACTATCCTAAGCCTTCACTTGTTTCATTCTCTCCAGTTTAATAAACATACTCTCAAAATAAAACAAAAAAACCTATGGTTAATATAGTTAAAGGAATAAAGATTCATTTGAAAAAAATGAGAAAAAAACTAAAAATAATGAGCCAAGTGATTTGAAAACCAAATAAAAATAAAAAACTAAAATAAAACCTGTAACTGAAATTTAAAACTCAATAGGTGGGCATAAGGCTGGTCAGGCAGACACAAATAAAAAAAGAATCAGTAAACTGAAAGATCTAGCAAATGAAATTTCCTAGAATGCAGCAGTTATAAAAAAATGGAAACAAGAGAAATTAAGGAAAGTGGAAGATAAAGTGAGATAATTTAACATAATATACATCTATACAGTGTTTCAGAAAAGAGACTAGGACAGTAGTTCAAGAGATGACAATTTTTCAGAATCAATAAAAACAAAAGGCAAAACATATCCCAAACTGGATAAAGAAAACTACAATCAACACATCATAATTAAACAACAGAATACCAAAGACAAAAACAGGATCATTAAAGCAACCAGAGAAAGAAGACAGATTACTAGAAATTATTAAGATAGCTGACTTTTCTTTTTAGATTTTATTTATTCATTTTAGAGAGAAGAAACAGAGAAAGAGACAGACAGAGAGAGAGAAGGGGGGAGGAGCAGAATGCATCAACTCTCATATGTGCCTTGACCAGGCAAGCCTGGGGTTTTGAACTGGCGACCTCAGCATTCCAGGTCAACGCTTTACCCACTGCGCCACCACAGGTCAGGCAAGATAGCTGACTTTTAAAAACCAACAATGGAAGCTAAAAAATATATTCAATATGTTGAAACTACAATTAACCAATCTAGAATTCTAAATCTAGGAAAACCTAAGGCAAGCAGAAACAAGTTTTCCATCCAGTAAGCACACATTAAAGGAAATTTTTTTAATCTATTTTAAGCATGTGACTCTACACACAGAAGGAAGAGTGAGCCAAGAAACTGTTAAACAGATGGGTAAAAGCTAGACAAATACTAGTCCTTGCATATCACGGAGATGGTAAAGACCTTGATTACCATATTTCCCAATGGATAAGAAGCACCTTTTTCCAAAAAATCTGGGGTCTAAAAACTGGGTGTGCCTTATACAGTGGTTGTAGATTTTTTTTTACTTGCATTTCCCGTTTTTTCACACAGATGAGGAGTTGTTTGAAATTTTATGATGAGTAAAACTTGAATTCAATACCTTTATATAACACATTTTATTTTCAAATTTTGGGCCCCAAAATTAAGGTGCGTCTTATACATGGGGAATGCAGTAATTTCAAACATTGATAAGAATTCATGGTACAACTCCTAGAGCAACCAATGTGAGAACAGGAATTTAGTAACTAACTCCCAAACTAGTAAAAGAAGATTAGCCTGACCCAGTGGTGGCAGAGCAGATAGAGCATCGACCTGGGACACTGAGGACCCAGGTTCGAAACCCCAAGGTCTCTGGCTTGGTTGCCAGCTTGATCATGGGTTCACCAGCTTGAGCAGAGAGTCGCCAGCTTGAGTATGGGATCACAGACATGACACCTTGGTCTCTGGCTTGAGCAAGGGTTGGTGAGGTTGAGCAAGGGATGACTGGCTCAGCTGGAGCCCCCAGTCAAGACACAGTATGAAAAGGTAATCAATGAACAACTAAAAGTGCTGCAACTATGAGTTGATGCTTCTCATCTCTCTCCCTTCCTGTCTGTCTCTATCTGCCTCTCTCTCTCTCTCATGCTAAAAAATAAATAACATGGAAAAAAAGATTATACAAAAACAATCAACAGTCAAGAAAGAAAAAAGGAACAGAAGGAAAAAAATCCAAATTATCAGTAATCATGAAGAAGTATAGATGAACTATATATATTCTAGTTAAAAGACAAAAACTGTCAGAGACTACAAATAAAATCCAGCTCTACACCATGTACAAGTGACATCAGAGACACAAGGATATAGAAAGACTGAAAGAATAAAAAATAATCTACAAGCCATATATACTTACCAAAAGAAAGATGGTAGTACTATTAATATAGATAAAATAGTTTTTTAGGCAAAAACATTACTAGAGATAAAGGTCATTACATAAAACAGAGAATGAGTCAATTCCCCAGCCTCAAAATAATTAAAGCAAAAACTGGAAACCGTTATCATAGTGGCAGATTTTAACAAACCTCTCAATAATTGATAGATCAAGCAGATCGAAAAATGATGAGCCTGACCAGGCAGCGGAGCAGTGGATAGAGCGTCAGACTGGGATGCGCAGGACCCCGGTTCGAGACCCCGAGGTTGCCAGCTTGAGCACGGGCTCATCTGGTTTGAGCAAAGCTCACCAGCTTGGATCCAAGGTTGCTGGCTCCAGCAAGGGGTTACTCGGTCTGCTGCAGCCCCATGGTCAAGGCACATATGAGAAAGCAATCAATGAACTAAGGTGCCACAACAAAAAACTAATAATTGATGCCTCTCATCTCTCTTCGTTCCTGTATGTCTGTCCCTATCTATCCCTCTCTGACACTGTCTCTGTAAAAAAAAAAAAAAAAAAAATGAAGATATGAACAACATAAAAATCTTGATCTAACAATTTGTTTCTTTAAAACATATACAGAACAGTTCCAAAAATTGATCAGATGCTAAACAATAAAGCAAGTCTATACAAATATTTCAAAAGAATGGTATTATATAGATCTCATTTTCTCACAATATACTAACTGACTTAGAAATCAGTAACAAAAACGTAGCTAGAAAACCTGCATGTTTGGAAGTTAAGAAACACATTCCCAAATAGCCTACAGGTTACAGAAAAGAATATTAGAAAATATTTAGAACTGAAATTTAAAAATTTACATATCACAAACTGAGATGCAACTAAAGAAGAAATTTCACAGCCCAAGATGACCTTAATAGGAGAGAGCTGAACACTAATGAGTTTTAAAAGCTATGGACTTATTTCTGGGAAATTTTTGAAGGTGGAAGGTTCAATTAATACATGCTACAGATAATTTTTAAAAGGTAAGAGATTCTTAAGAATAATTTCTTTTAATTTTTTTATTTTAGAGAGAGAAAAACATCAATTTGTTGTTTCACTTATTTTTTTTTTATTTATTTATTCACTTTGAGAGGAGAGGGAGAGACAGAGAGAGAGAAGGGAGGAGGAGTTGGAAGCATCAACTCCCATATGTGCCTTGACCGGCAAGCCCAGGGTTTCGAACCAGCGACCTCAGCATTTCCAGGTCGACGCTTTATCCACTGCGCCACCTGTTCCACTTATTTATGCACTCAGTGGTCGATTCTTTTATATTCAATCTCCGGTCAGAGCACATCCAAGAATCAACCACTGCCCTGGCTGGATAGCATCGTCCCAAAGCACAGAGGTTGCCAGTTCAATACCCAGTCAGAGCACATTCAGTAGTAGATCAATGTTCCTGTCTCTCTCCCTCTCTTCCTCTGTCCCTCTCTCTTAAAATAAAAATAAAATTTAACCACTCAATGCATAAATAAGTGGAAAAACAAATTGATCTTTCCCTCTCTCTCTCTCTCTCTCAAAAAAAGTGAGGGAAAAATAAAGACATTTTAATAAAAGTAATTTTTTATAAACTTGACAACTTACAGGAAATGGACACATTACTAGAAAAATATAGTTCACCTAAACTGCCTTAACCAGAAATAGAAAGCATGAACAGTCAGTAGTTTAAAACCTTCCCAGAAAAAAAACTCCATCCAGGCCCAGACTCTGTAAACAAGATTTACCAAATATCCCAGGAATGATTCCAATGAACTATTTCAGAAAATAAAGAGGAAACCACTCCCCAATTAATTTTTAGCATCACAACCTTATTCTAAAACTTGGCAAACAAAAGGGGAGTAAAAAAATTACAGGCTTTGATCCCAAATTAAAAATGCTAAACAAGGCCCTGGCCGGTTGGCTCGGCGGTAGAGCATCGGTCTGGCGTGTGGGGACCGGGGTTCGATTCCTGGCCAGGGCACATAGGAGAAGCGCCCATTTGCTTCTCCACCCCCCCCTCCTTCCTCTCTGTCTCTCTCTTCCCCTCCCGCAGCCAAGGCTCCAATGGAGCAAAGATGGCCCGGGCGCTGGGGATGGCTCCTTGGCCTCTGCCCCAGGCGCTAGAGTGGCTCTGGTCGCAGCGCCCCGGAGGGGCAGAGCATCGCCCCCTGGTGGGCAGAGCGTAGCCCCTGGTGGGCGTGCTGGGTGGATCCCAGTCGGGCGCATGCGGGAGTCTGTCTGTCTCTCCCCGTTTCCAGCTTCAAAAAGAAAAAAAGAAGAAGAAAAAAATGCTAAACAAAGCATTAGCAAATCTTTTTTAAGGTTTTATATTGCCCCCAACTACAAGAACTCAAATGTCCCTCGACTGGGAAAAGAAGAAATAAACTGTAGCATAACCAGACAATAGAACACTCAGCAATAAAAAATAACAAGCTACTATATCTATATGTACAAACCACAGAGATGAACCTCAAATACCCTATGCTGAGAGAAAGCTAAAATCAAAAGGCAATGTAGGGTATGGTTCCATTTATATGACATTCTTGAAAAGACAAACTATAAGGACAGTACAGAGATCAGTAGTTACCAGGTGGACTAAGGGTTTGGGAAGTGAGGGACGTACTGCAAAGTGACATGGAGGAATCCATACAGGGGTCGTCAAACTTTTTATAAAAACCGCCCACTTTTGCAGTGCCGGTAGACCTGGTCCCTACCGCCCACTAGTGGGCGTTCCAGCTTTCATGATGCGCCAATCGCGGCGCTGTTTGGTTGCACGGTAGGGACCAGGTTGACCAGCACTGCAAAAGTGGGCGGTTTTTATAAAAAGTTTGACAACCCCTGCGAGGCTGGGAATGGTTATTCAACTGCCTGCATTTGTCAAAATTCAAAAACTACAGTTAGAAAGGATAAATTTTACTGTATATAAATTATATCATTATAAAAAGAAAAATTAACAAACCAAATCCATGATGTATAAAAACAATTTATCATGAAATAACTATTTATTCCAAGTACACAAGGGTAGTTTAACACTACAAAATCAAATAATAAAATCCACCACACTAATAAAAATTAGGTGCATGCTCTTCTCAATAATGAAGAAAAAAGATTTGATAAACTTCAACTTCCATTTCATGCTAGCAATCTGAAAACATGCAAAAGGGTCAAGTATAAAAACAAAACAAAGCAAAAAACCTTTTCCTTTACCCAACAAGGAATACCTACAAAAACAAACACCATGTTTACTGGTAAATGTCAAAAGGACTGCCTTTAGACTTGAGTAGATAGCTTGGTTGTTTAGTGTCAACTTAATGCACAGAGGCTGCCGGTTCAATCCCTGGTCAGGGCACATATAGAAACAGATTGATGTTTCTGTCTCTCTCCATTTTCTCTCTCTAAAGTCAGTAAATTTAAAAAAAAATTTAAGAAACATTCCTTTGAAGTTAGGGAACAAAGGTACCCATGTTACTTAATATTAAAAACTGTATTATAGCCCTGGCCGGTTGGCTCAGCGGTAGAGCATCGGTCTAGCGTGCGGAGGACCCGGGTTCGATTCCCGGCCAGGGCACACAGGAGAAGCGCCCATTTGCTTCTCCACCCCTCCGCCGCGCTTTCCCTCTCTGTCTCTCTCTTCCCCTCCCGCAGCCAAGGCTCCATTGGAGCAAAGATGGCCCGGGCGCTGGGGATGGCTCTGTGGCCTCTGCCCCAGGCGCTAGAGTGGCTCTGGTCGCAACATGGCGACGCCCAGGATGGGCAGAGCATCGCCCCCTGGTGGGCAGAGCGTTGCCCCTGGTGGGCATGCCGGGTGGATCCCGGTCGGGCGCATGCGGGAGTCTGTCTGACTGTCTCTCCCTGTTTCCAGCTTCAGAAAAATGGGAAAAAAAAAAAAAAAAAAACTGTATTATAAATTCTGACCTCTTTCTCAAAAAAAAAAAAAACAGGAAAGAAAATCAACTTAAAAAGAAGTTCTGGCCTGAGTAGGTGGTGGTGCAGTGGATAGAGCAATGACCTGGGATGCTGCGGACCCAGGTTGGAAACCCCAGGTCACAGGATTGAGCACGGGCTGATCCAGCTTAAGGGCTCATGAGCTTGAGCGCAGGGTTGCTGGCTTGAGCGTGGGATCATAGACATGACCCTGTGGTTGCTGGCTTGAGCCCAGAGGTCACTGGCTTGAAGCCCAAGGTCGCTGTCTTGAGCAGGGGCTCACTGGCTCAGCTGGAGCCCACTGGACAAGGAACAAATGAGAGAGCAATCAATAAATAAGTGCCACAACTATGAGTTGATGCTTCTCATCTCTCTCCCTTCCTGAGTGTCCCTCCATCTCTCTCTCTCTCTCTCTTAAAAAAAGAAGTTCTGGCCCTGGCCGGTTGGCTCAGTGGTAGAGTGTCGGCCTGGCGTGCAGGGGTCCCGGGTTCGATTCCCGGCCAGGGCACACAGGAGAGGAGCCCATCTGCTTCTCCACCCCTCCCCCTCTCCTTCCTCTGTCTCTCTCTTCCCCTCCCACAGCCAAGGCTCCATTGGAGCAAGGATGGCCCGGGCGCTGGGGATGGCTCCTTGGCCTCTGCCCCAGGCGCTAGCGTGGCTCTGGTAGCAACAAAGCGACGCCCTGGAGGGGCAGAGCGTCACCCCCTGGTGGGCATGCCGGGTGGATCCCGGTTGGGCGCATGCGGGAGTCTGACTGTCTCTCCCCGTTTCTAGCTTCAGAAAAATACAACCAAAAAAAAAAAAAAGTTCTGACTAGCATTGAAAGGCCAAAAAAATAAAAATAAGAGCATGAAACAAACATCAATGACTGTCTGTGTAGAAAGTGCAAAAGAATTCACAGATAAATTATTAGAATCATTTCAATGAAGCACACCACCAAAACAGGTAGTTACCCCTATAGAGAAAGAAGAATCTCACTACTTAATTGAAGTATTTAATTCCATTACCTTGACTGGATTCAGTAGTGTCATATTTCTGGGAAATCTGTTTTGTTCCATCTTTAACTTTTTTCAACCGGTTCTTATCTCCCGGTAAAGTCAATTTTTGCCTGAGTGGTTTTAATTCAAATGCCTGAAAAGTTTTTATCTGTGTTTTCTCCTCAGGAGCTACTTCTTTACTTGAGTCCTTTATAATACTGACATTATCAGTGCTTGTTTGGTCCTCAGAGTTCAATGTTTTAGGCTCTTCCTGCACATTCTCTTCTTTGCTACTCAAAGCTAGTTTTTCATCCTTACTGATGCACTCTAGTTCCAACTGTATTTGCTTATACTTCAAAAGCAAATCTTCAAAAGTTTCTTCCCCACAGTTCTCACTTTTTGATGAATAATTTTGTTTTCTTGATGGAGATCTTCCAAAACTTTTGGCTGTACAGCATATTAAGGAAACCAGTTTCCAAAAATTTTTCAGTTAATTGAACAAAAACACATTAAGTTACAGATGAATTGTCTGCCCTTTTTTTCAAGAAAGATGAAGTGATGTTTTTAAATTACTAAATTCCACTTAACATATATACTGCTAATGACCACTTTCATTCTGTGCCCATATTTCAAATTTAACAAATATCCATATAAGATAGTCCACTTACAAAATCACTAGTGTAAGTTACTACCCGTAGTATCCACAGGTACATCCAGTATTCCACTTGGTTAGGTTATAACATCCTTTTTTCTGTTGGTAACAGGAAAGATGCTGTTAAAGATTCCTTTCTGAAGGAAGAAGGAAGAAACTGAATGGTTTGTCACAGATGTGGACCATTTACACTTCAGATAATCAGGAGGAAAGTTGCTTCTTTTTAATTAGTTTCTTCTCATGTCTCAAATTTTAAAAGATAAAAAATGAACACTGACAATTATTAAGACTGGTTTATAAGAAACATTTGCTTAAAAACCTAATATATAACAATCTTAGAATTCAAGTATACTAACATAGGCATAATTAAGACAATGAAGTTATATAATAAAAAATAAAACTAAATCTATTATTTTTGTTATTTTCTTCTCTAACACACAATAAACACAGTATACCTTCTTTACTGGAAATGGCTACAAAACTCCATACTACAAATTTTATTCAAAATAATTGATACATGAGAATTATTACACATCATTTTCTAGCCTACAAATTAACAAGAGAAAGATAAGCACAAGCACTTTACCTGGTTTTAACACAATGTATCATTTACAGATCATTTGAATTGGCCAGAATATATAATACCATTACCGTTCCCAAATGTTCCCTTTCTATTTAATAACTTACAGAACAAGCAACTTGCAAAGATTTTAAACATCCAAATGACCAATTCAAGAATGGGAATCACCACCAAATACTCTGAAAACTAAACAAGCATTACAACTGAAAGAAAAACTTAATAGTTCTGGCAAAACTGTTTTGGTAAATCTTGGTTCTCTGATCTCTCCTCTTCAGAGCCAAGTTTCTTTTTTTTTTTATAAATAAATTTTTATTTCAATGGGGTGACATCAATAAATCAGGGTACATATATTCAAGGAAAACATTTCCGGAGAGCCAAGTTTCTTAAAAGAACACTTGTCTCTCATTACCCATCTTACTCTTCAATGAAATGGAATCTGGCTTCTGCTGGCTGAGTTTATCTCCCTATAGCACTGGACACTGTAAACCAGGGGTCTCAAACTCGCAGCCCGCCGAACAATTTTGTGCGGCCCACAGACTAATCCACAAAGTTCAAAATATTTTGGATAAAATTAAGTAAACCTAGGGGCCTACTTGTATTTTTCATTTCTCTAGCATCCTAGCTAGATATTAGCTTAGTTAACAGCCGTTGTGATGCGAACTACAGTTTCTGGTCGTTTTGTGACACTGAGTAAACTGCATGTACGATTGTGCTTGTTGTACTGACTTTTTGTTTTCAACTGCAGTGAGAAAAGTGTTGCGTAACAGTTGCCTTTTGTAGACCTAGTGCGGCCCGCCGAATGGCTGTGATCTTGCTCTGCGGCCCACATGCTGAGTTGAGTTTGAGACCCCTGCTGTAAACCATTTCTCTCTTGGCTTTCATAACTCTACTCTCCCATGTTTCCCTACTTTTTTCTTCAAGTCTTCATAACTCCTCCCTCTCCAACTCCAGCAATAATGGTACTTTCCAGTGTTACTCTATTTATCCTCTTTCTTTTTTATTTTGAATGTTCTAATGTAGTGTTTTTCAATCACCGGTCCATGGACTGGCTGCCAGAAATTTCATGCCAGCCTGCGAAAGAGTTCACCACGCTGATTTTGAATGAAGATTATAGAACCAATGATTTTAGTTGAATTCAGTTAATGCTCAGGCTGGTTTCTGCCTCAGTGGTCTCTGAAATAAATCTAGTTTTTATTGGTCCCCAAGTGTAAAAAGATTAAAAACCTCTGTTCTAATGCACTCCCATAGTTTTACATACTATGAGAAGCTTGGCCTGGTAATAAAGACATTTGGAGTTCTCCGAAAAGCCATCCCCCATACTGCTGCTAGACTAATCTAGAATACAAATCTGGCCAGATCACTTCCCTTTTATGTATCTCATCAAAAATAAGAGTCCAAAATCCTTATAATGGCATATAATGCCTTCATGACTTGACCTGTATTTCCTTTCCAATCTCACCTTCTCCCTGTTCATCACAACTTATGTATACTTTTGTGTATAGGTTTTTCTGTTCTTCAAATTGATGCCAATTCAAATGTGACCTCTTCTGTGAAGCCAGAGAATTATTTGTTCCCCCTACCTCACCATTATGTATTCTTTATACATCAATTCTGTGGTTATCTGCATTTACATCTCACTTTTCAATAGAGCTATTTAAAGGCATAATCTCAGTAATTAAACAAAATAAACAGCATGACCTTGGAAACACTTATAAAGGGAAAAGATTCAATACATTTCATAAAAAATAAAATAAAGGACAGAAAAATAAGAAAAAATAATTGAGTTATGACTTTAACTGACTAATCTCCAAGACTAAATGAAATCTACTTGTCTATACAGGACAACTAAAAACAAACACTTGAAGAATTTAATTTTAAGCTGGTCAAGATGCAAGTTTCAACTGAAACCTGGTTTAAAAAAATGACTATCTGCCTTTACAAATGCAGGTAAAAATAAAGACTTTACCCTGACCAGTGGTTGTGTAGTGAATAGAGCATCAACCTGGGGCGCTGAGGTCCAAGGTTCAAAATCCCGAGGTTGTTGGCTTGAGTGTGGGCTCATCTAGCTTGAGTTCAGGCTCACCAGCTTGAGTGTGGGGTTGCTAGCTTGAGCCCAAGGCCACTGTAAGGGGTCACTGGCTCGGCCTGAGCCACCAACCCCACCCTTTCAATGCACATATAAGAAGCAATCAATCAACAACTAAAGTGATGCAACTACAAGTTGATATTTCTCATTTCTCCCCTTTCCTGTCTCTGTCTCTCTTGCTAAAATAAATGAATGAATGAATAAGAGACACTGGCCTAATATTTTAGCTCTCATCAAAATGGAAAGTTTAAAACAGTAGTCATCCAAAGGAGACATATGCTAAGACTGACTGACAAAGTGTCCATCACTAAGAAAAACTAAAAATGAATGAGAATGAAAACAAGTATTGCAATAAGATTTGGTTTGTTCTATTTCTTTTAAGCTATACCTAGCATGCCTTAATTATTACAGAGAAAAACGTGAAAAAAAAGACATCGACCACCTATACTGATGCTATTTCACTTCTGGATTATGGAAATAAACACAGAAAAAATACCTCCATTTCTTAATGCAATATTTATAAAATAAAAATGTCTCATAATCAACAATGGAAATAAGAATTAAACTTGATTATAGTCTTGGTCTTACAGGAACATGAATCAGTAAAATTTCATATCACAATAGTGTCTGGGAACTAAGTTTTTCTTCACAATTTTTTTTTTTTACAGAGAAAGAGTCAGAGAGAGGGTCAGATAGGGACAGACAGGAAGGGAGAGAGATAAGAAGCATCAATTCTTTGTTGTGGCACCTTAGTTGTTCATTGATTGCTTTCTTTTTTTTTTTTTTTTTTTACAGGGACAGAGAGAGTCAACAGAGGGATAGATAGGGACAGACAGGCAGGGACGGAGAGAGATGAGAAGCATCAATCACCAGTTTTTCCTTGCAACAAGGTAGTTATTCATTGATTGCTCTCTCACATGTGCCATGACCGCGGGCCTTCAGCAGACTGAGTAACCCCCGGCTTGAGCCAGTGACTTTGGGTCCATGCTAGTGAGCTTTCTGCTCAAGCCAGATGAGCCCGCGCTCAAGCTGGCAACCCCCGGGTCTCGAACCTGAGTCCTTCTGCATCCCAGTCTGACGCTCTATCCACTGCGCCACCGCCTGGTCAGGCTGATTGCTTTCTTATATGTGCTTTGATGGGGGGAAGGCTACAGCAGAGCGAGTGACCCCTTGCTCAAGCCAGCGACCTTGGGGTTTTGAACCTAGGTCCTCTGAGTCCCAGTCCGACGCTCTATCCACTGCACCACTGCCTGGTCAGATTCCTTCACAAATTCTTATACAGAATACTACCTCTACAATGAATTAATGATATTTCATAAGAAAAGCAATGAGCACAGGATCAAAACAATCATCCTTTTCTTAAATGCAGCATCTGTGAAAAGAAAAACAGCAAGACAACTCTTTTCTGATAACTACAGAAATCAGACTTGATATCTTACAATATTTTTTCTACCTCACATGCCTGTTTATTAGTAAAAACTTATGAACTTAACAATAAAGGTATATGGCAGAGGCCAAATTGGTACTTAATGAATGGACCGAAGGAAAGCAAAGGAAGAAGGTACACAAACCCTTCTCTAATACAGAATTTAAGAAAACACCTTTGAGCTCCCATAAATACGTTTTACATTATCTCAACATGAACTTTTAACATTAAACTAATTACTTGTCTCTTCAACACAAATTACAAGTTTAATCCTTTCTATTCTTAAAAAATATACGTGTGGTTAAATACCTTTCTGTTTTTAGATTCAGAATTGATAATGAACAAATCCTTAGTTAATAAGCATCTTTCAAAGATTTTCTAACTTTACTGAAAGAAGATCCTCTGTCATTTTATAAGTTAAATACCTACATGATATCCTCTGAAATGCTCCTAACCCTACTTTTGGTTGCACAGATAAGTTTTTACAAGGCACTAGCACCAGAAGCTGCTACTTCTTACCTATATCTGTATTTCTTGTCCCTTTTATGTCATGACATCTGAGAAACCTTATGGTTCTAAGTAGTCTATAAAAACAATATTGACAGTCTTTCAAACAAATGTCATTATCTGTAAGTTTCATATATAATGAATGTATTAAAAAGTCATTATACCATGGAAATTACAACCAGTAATAAAAGTGCTTAGTAAACTACTTTTATGCAATTATCATGGAATAAGTCAAGACAGAGTTCTACCAACCCATCACAAAATAGCAAAACTTTAGATGATTGATTCTTCACTATAAATCCTGAGTAAACTCAGGAATGTTAACAATAACTAAGAATAAGGTTAGAAAAAACAAAAATCACATACTTTGCTACATTCCTTCTCAACCTCTCCACAATCTCCACCCTCCCATTCACTCCCTTCATGCCTTCCCATATGTTAAAATTAAAATGCTGTTAAGTTTATCGTTCTCTTTCTGACCTACATCTGTCAGCACTAAGTTATAAAGTGTCCAATATCCAAAAAGTGAACATAACAAATACAGGCTTTAAGGAGGTAAAGTTTCCTAAGAAGATGTATGAAGTTAAAACCTCTGAATTAACAGTTGGTGAAGAGAATATACGGGCACCAATATATAAGAATAAATCAAGAAAAGTAAAAACAAAATTACTAAAACTGTAAGATTATGCAGAAAGAAACTTCATAATTTACAATGTCAAAGTGTAACATGCCAAAAGAACAGTATTCCCCAAATGGCTTCTATTTTCCTTCTCCCTCTAACAATCCCAGTTAACCGCTAGTTCCTGTACCAGCAAACACACATGCTAGTGAAATTTGGGCTTCTGATGTACTCTTACACATCTGGTTTCAGACTGTCTTAGATCTCACTAGCTTGGGCCCAAACCATGGCAAAGCAACGTCAAAAAGCAATATCTCTCCAATAAAACAATGCTTAAAGACACTACAGCGTGACCCATGGGGATTACCAAAGAACAATTTACTGTTAAGTATACTGACACAGTAACAAATAAGCGGCTCTGATGGTTCAGAGAAGTTACTCATCTCACAGACCTAGTAATGACGCTACAGGGAAATTTAGTGACAGACACACCCAGGGCCGACCGCCACGTTAAGGATACAACTCTTCCGAGGTGGAGAAGGCTCACGCCAGCTCTGGCTGCTGTTGAATCCGGATCCCGCTCCTCCTCCCAGAGGTGGTCTGCCCACGGGCTTGCCTCCTCGCTCACCCCCTCCACGCCCCCGACTCCAGCGACTCCCACCCCGGTAAGGCCTGCTTCGAAAGCGGAAACGGTCCAAAGCGATGTGGCTCCGTTCCCAGAAGGACGGCCGGGGGCTGCTTTCGGACAGGGAGCTGGGAGGCATCCGCACGGAGGGCTGGTGAGACCGGAAAGGCTCTTTGGGTCGGTAGCTGCTGTGTCCCCTGAGGTGGCCCCGCTCCGACGTGCGCCGCGAGCGTGAGAAATTCCTCAGCTGCTGCTGAGAAGAGGACGACGACGACGACGAGCCACCGCCTCCGCCAGATCCACCGCCTCGGGCCGGGTGAGGAGGCCTTCGCCGCGGATACGGTAACAACCCGCAGCCGCTGCTGCTGCTGCTGCTCCGGCTCCGTGTCTGGCTGTTATTATCGTCATCGCTGATTTCCCCATCTTCTAGCTCCCCTTCTTCCTTGGGCGACAGGCCACTGGAAGCCGGGGCCGGAGTGTCCGCGGTCGCCATCCGAGGAGTAGCGTCTTCCGCACAATCTCACTACTCCGTCCGGGGAACCGCCCGACGCCTGCGTTTCTCCTTGGTTCCCTTCTGTTCTAACGGACCTGGGGTGTGCGGCCTTACCCTATTCGGACACCTAGCGGACTCTGCTCCCCAACTTCCCGGCACCCCAGTCCCTTCTGCCCAGACCGTCGCAACCTAATTCCCTACCCTAGCGCCCCCTTGCTCCTCCGCGAACAGGGTTCTTCCGCCTCGCGAGAAAGGGGCTCTGGAAGTGGCTCTGTCCGCGACGTCACTTCCAGCGGCACGCAGGAAACGAGGCTCTCAATTCCCGCGATAATTACTTAGGACACGCGATTCTCAGTGGGAGTTGTAGTTTTTCTTTCCGCTGTTCGGGTGTGTCATTCCAGTCTACAGCTCACACCCACTTCACACTCTGGGTTTGGGTATGTGGGTGCGTGGTGGGGTTGGAGGGCCTGTTTTTAACCTGGGCCTCGACACAGTGTCATAGTAATGGGGCGTTGAAGGGTAGGCAATCCCGGTTCTTTTTGAATTGCTCTAAGGAAGGTTGCTAAAGAGACGCAGTAGTCCCGCTCCCTTTTGTGGGCCCGGGAGGGGTCGGGTTGTGTCCGCCATGTTTGTGAAGGCAAAAGAAGGCGACTGGAGCTCTGAGACTGACGGCTCTGCTGGCTCAAGTCCGCCATATTAATAAAGAGAAAGGGAAGGTTGACCCCTGCGTGCCGACACACACAAACACACCCCCTCTTCCCACCTCGCTCCTACGCCTCGGCTCTGTGGGCCTTTCCGCTAGCTCACCTGCCCAGTCTGCCCGCAGGAAGCGTAGCAGACAGCGCCTCAGAACGGGCTAACGACCACGCCGAATGAGGGGGAAGGGGACATGCCGACCAATTGCGCCGCGGCGGGCTGCGCTACTACCTACAACAAGCACATTAACATCAGCTTCCACAGGTAACCTGGGCAGGGAGTGGGGGGTGACACGGAAACGCGAGCTGCTAGATGGAGTATTGCTTGTGGAAAAGGAACAGGAGAATTCTGCTAATTCTATTAACTATACTAGGTGGTAGCAGGGAAGCATTATATTTTTCCCTTTGTGTGTTTCTCAAATCTGTCCAATTTTTTCTCCCTTCGAAGATTTACTCACTTTATGAAAGAAACCCCGGTTCTGAATGGTGATCACTCCTTGTAAAAGTGACAGGGGGATACCGTAATTTCCTCTCTTATTCCTGTGTATTATACCGGTTTTGACAATTAATGACACTATAAGAGATCTTCAAGTTGGCATTCACCTTAAAAGCCTACTGTGTTTCAAAATCAGGAGATTCTTATTACTAGCTGAATTGAAAGGGGAAGCATTTAGATTTCTAAGAGTCACCTACGGTAACTGCGGAGGAATTGAGTCATAACTGATGATAATGGAATTAAGCGTTGTTAATGAAAATGAGCAGATAAGCTTTCTATTCTTAATAGAACAGAGTAATAAAAAAAAAAAGAACCTAGGTTTTGTTTTCCCTTCCTTTGCTGGAAGAGCAATCAAAATTTCTTAGTTCTCTCAAGTCAGAACTTTTGAAAGTACCTTAAAGACAACAAGAAATACAGTAAGTAAATATTTACCTGCTCTGCAAGTACCTGCATGTGGCTGAAGAAAAGAAGCATTAAAAAAGTTAAGTGCAAACGATTTCTGTACCTCACAACTTAATACAATCTTAGAATGCAAAAAATGATATCCTTGACCTTTAACCTACCTCATAACAACTAAATGTACCCTCTTATTAAAAGTTGCCACTTACAAAAAACCTTTGTGATGTTTTTTCTGTTTTCAATTACTTCACGCAAATATAGTGCTTTATTCATTCATCCATCAAATGTGTGCCGAGTTCTTATTTGCCTGACATCGTGCTAGGGATCCAATTCTTATATTCCTGGAGTTTAGAGTGTAATGAGAAAGAAAGACAAACACAATTATAGGTAAGTGCCACAGAAAAGATATTCAGGGAGACCAAACTTAGCCTGATAAAGTCAAAGAACACTTCTCAAAGGATGTGAAATTTCAAGTGAGACCAACTGGTGACATAGATTTGGTCCTGTATGCACCTTTAAACGTTTTCTATTTTATCCAGTTAGTACATGAGAAGCCAAGGAGGGTCTTAAAAGAATGGCATGATTAAATGTTCATATTAACAAGTCCTCTGGCTGAAGTGTTAGTTAGAATAGTGTTGACCAGCGATGGCGCAGTAGGTAAAGTGTCCACCTGGAATATTGAGGTCGCCAGTTCAAAACCCTGGGCTCATTTGGTCAAGGAACATGGGAGTTGATGCTTCCTGCTCCTCCCCCTTTCTCTCTCTCTCTCTCCCTCTCTCTCTCTCTTTCTCTCTCCTCTAAAATGAATAAACAAAAAAATCTAAAGAAAAAATAGTGTAATTGAAAGTGCTAGTAAAGCATCATCAAGAGATGAATTTGATGAACAAGAAGCTTATTGAAGAAGGTTCATTTACCTATGGTTTCTTTTTCAGGGAACTTCTGCTATAGTGTCAGCTGAACTAAACAATGTATTTCTTTGCTGGCACAACCAGCACTAGAGTAGAAGAGGTGAATAGTTGATAGAGAAAAAAACAGGAGCCTGTCATAAAACAAGGATGAGTCCACCCAGTGGCCTGGCCTACCCATGGTCAGCAAACTCATTAGTCAACAGAGCCAAATATCAACAGTACAACGATTGAAATTTCTTTTGAGAGCCAAATTTTTTAAACTTAAGCTATAGAGATTGGTACATTCCTTATTGACGTAGCGCCCACACATGGTATTTTGTGGGAGAGCCACACTAAAGAGGCCAAAGAGCCGCATGTGGCTCGTGAGCCGCAGTTTGCCGACCAGGGGTAGACTACAGTGGAACTGACAGTAGAGATGGAAAGTAGTGGACAGATTTGAGAAATATTTGAGGAAAAGCTATTTGATAATTTGATTTGGAAGATGAGGGAAAGGGACAAATCAAGGAACCAATAATATTGATTGTTTAAGAGATGCACTGTGGTACAATAGCATGCATACTTCCTTTCCATATTTGACTCTTTGCCTCCTATGAAAGTAACATTTTTATGTGCAACCCAAAAATATAGGTCATAAAATAACATAATAAAAATACATTTCTACTTTCTAAATACAAAAAATATTAACCAACTCCTCTCCTAAGTCATTGGTATAGACTTCTTTATTCCCATTTACTCCTTGAAATACTCTATACTTTTGAGTTATTTTGACACTAATTTTGTGTTTTTCACTTACTTCTGTGGCCTATCTCCTCTACCAGCCAGCCCCTCTCTTCTACCCCTGGCCTAGGTCTTCCCTTTCTTAAAGGGAAGAGATTTAATCTTAAGAGATTTCAACTCTACCTGTTATCTCAGTTCACATTTACTTGTTGATGCCTCCCAAGTCAATTTTCTACAGTCCCTATCTCTGATGAGTTCATAGTATTTCCCTGGACACTCAGTTTAGTTCCTCAGAGTCATATTAAAACTATACTAATGTATTTGCCCTTCCCCCAGACCTAATCCATTTCCCATATTCCCTTTCTCAGTAAATGAAAATATCATCTACCCTGAAACTGGGAGGTCATCCTTCCTTGACTTCTCACCATTCACTCTTTTTTTCAAATTTCTTTATGAATTATAGAGGAGAGAAAGAGAACAAGAAAGGGGGGGGGGGTGAGAAGCAGTTGCTTCTCTATGTGCCTTGACTCGGCAAGCCCAGGGCTCCGAAATGGCAATGTCAGCATTCCAGGTCAACGCCTTATTCACTGCCACCACGGGTCAGGCTCACCATTCCCACTTGATTTGATTATTACAACAGGCTCATAACTAGTTTGCTGCTTCCATTCATTCATTCATTTACTCCTTATCTCTCTAATCAATAATGTGTTGCTAAATGTTTAAGAACAGAATCTCCAGGGCAGGGGGAAAGCCCTGATTCATAATATTTGCCATAATTTAATGACAAATACTTCTGCCCTGGCTGGTTTCAAGCTACCAACATGACATCATTGATCATAAAGTTGGGAAGAAATGTGCAGTGCCACACTATTCTATATAGCATTTATACCATACATATATAACAACCATAAATACTTTTAAGAATATAGATACTAGCCCTGGCCAGATAGTTCGGTTGGTTAGAATATTGTCCTAATATGCAAAGGTTGCGGGCACATACAGGAATAGATCAATGTTTCTGTCTCCTTTCTCTCTCTAAAATCAATAAGTAAATTTTTTAAAAGATTATAGATATACTAAAATAATTAGAAAGTAATGAGTTTTTAGTATTTTTTAAGTTTATTGCAAGTTTACATAATTTAATTTTTAATAATGGTTGTGTTTACCAGCCAGCTAAAACATTTTCTGTTAACAATCAGCTCTCTGAATTAGGCTTTTTAAATTTTTTTTATTTTTCTGAAGTTAGAAACGGGGAGGCAGTCAGACTCCTACATGCGCCCAACCAGGATCCACCCGTGATGCCCACCAGGGGGTGATGCTCTGCCCATCTGGGGCATTGCTCTTTTGCAACCAGAGCCATTCTAGCGCCTGAGGCAGAGGCCATAGAGCCATCCTCAGCGCAGGGGCCAACTTTGCTCCAGTGGAGCCTTGGCTGCAGGAGGGGTGCTTCTCCTGTGTGCCCTGGCCGGGAATTGAACCTGGGACTCCTGCACACCAGACCGACGTTCTACCACTGAGCCAACCAGCCAGGGCTTGAATTAGGCTTTTTAATGGCTTACCAATGCCATTTTGGATAAAGTTCAAATTACACTTTAACTTAGAAGGCCCTCTGGCATCATTTCATGTCATAACACTCTTCACTATTCCTAGCCTAGTTCCCCTAGCTAATTCCTACTATCCTAAAGCCTTCCAACTAGATTAGCTGTTATGGTTTTATGGTTCCATTTGATCTTGTACTTGCCCTTTTATAACACTGAGAACACTTGTAATTACTTTTATAATAACAAATATGTATTTAGTATTTACTATATACTGTGCACTGGGCTAACCATTTACTCCCATTGTCTCATTTAATCCCTAGAACCACATTAGATACTGTTACAGATGGTATTGTTACTGATTATTAGGCTAAGGCCTAAAAAGGTTGCTTAACTTCCCTAAAGTTACCCAGCTGTTATGTAAAGGTACCAGGATTAACATGCTGGTTTAACCAGAGAAAGTATTCTCAGACACTTCTACTGCATCAAGCTTTTCTTTTTTTTTTTTTTTTTTTTTTTAACTATTTTTATTTATTTATTCATTTTAGAGAGGAGAGGGAGAGACAGAGGAGAGACAGAGAGAGAGAAGGGGGGAGGAGCTGGAAGCATCAACTCCCATATGTGCCTTGACCAGGCAAGCCCAGGGTTTCGAACCGGCGACCTCAGCATTTCCAGGTCGACACTTTATCCACTGCGCCACCACAGGTCAGGCTGCATCAAGCTTTTCGATCCTCAATCTTCTCATTACAGAATACCCTTAATAGAAGGTAGATACCATAAAAGGAGGTCAGTTGTTTTTACCACTATGTGTTCATTGCTTGGGACAGTGCCTAGGATAGTGCTTGGAATGTAAGAGGCAGTCAGCCATATTTTAAAGACCCAAGCAAAATAGCACTGGTTAAAATACTGAGTGATTTTTTTTCCAAAACCTCTAATGTTTCTGAACACCTGGTTCTGTTATGTTGTAGACCAGTGTAGTCAACTTGGTCCCTACCACCCACTAGTGGGCGTTCCAGCTTTCATGGTGGTCAGTAGTGGAGCAACCAAAGTATAAATAAAAAGATAGATTTAACTATAGTAAGTTGTTTTATAAAGATTTATTCTGCCAAACTTAGCAAAAATCCAATATAAAGTACTTGGTAAGTAATTATTATTATATGCTTTAACTTGCTGTAACTCTGCTTTATAAATTTTATAAAGTAAAGTTACTTCCCTACTTTATAAATCACCATTACTGTGGAACCGGTGTGCGGTTAGGAAATTTTACTACTAACAGAGATACAAAAATGGGCAGTAGGTATAAAAAGGTTGACTACCCCTGTTGTAGACAAACATATATCCCTCTGTTACCACCACATTATTTCTTAAATATTTACAGGATGGTTTATTATTATTTAAATTCAACTATGGGCTATATCTGCCACCCTTTGAATATACCAAGAAAAATGCAGCCTGACCTGTGGTGGCGCAGTGGATAAAGCGTTGACCTGGAACACTGAGGTCGCTGGTTCAAAACCCTGGGCTTGCCTGGTCAAGGCATATATGGGAGTTGATGCTTCCTGCTCCTCCCCCCTTCTCTCTCTCTCTCCCCTCTCTATAATAAATAAATAAAATCTTTAAAAATTTTATAAAAAAAAAACAAAACGCAAACAACACATGCAAAACATAATTATGGTTGATGCTGTATAAAAGCATTATCCAAAGTCAAATAGAAAATTGTTGATTATTTTATTCTACTAAAGATTATTTAGTAATGCTAAACTAACCCCATTTGTTCACTTATTCATTGATTCACTCAGAGAAGTTCATTGAGTGCTTACATAACAGGATAAAGTAGTGAAAAACAGTTCCTAACCATGAAAAACAATCTAGTAGTAAAGATAGAAAAGCAAGCAATTAGAATACAGTGATGTTGGTTTAATATTATAAAGGAACATCTATCCTAGTCTTCCAATCATGAAAAATTTCTTTAGGAAGATGGGATTTCTAAACTGAGTCTTGAAAGGAGAAAATAAAATTTGATCAAGTTAAGGTTCAGTTCAAAGCCTTGGTTTCATAATTGGGGGCTAGTTTTTAAAAGAGCTTAAAAAGGTTAAATATCTGAAAGACAGTTCATATGTCTGAAAAATCTTATACAAATGATAATACAATGATAGTATTTATTTGTTTTGAGTCTTTATTGAGGACCCAACGAGAAGAAATTCACAAGAATATGTTTAGTGCTCATAAACCAAAGCTTGATTTTTTTTTTTTTCCTAGTTTAGGGCACAGGAAATATATATTTTTTAATTTTTCTTTTTTTATTTCTTTTTTTATTTATTCATTTTTAGAGAGGAGAGAGACAGAGAAGGAGAGAGAGGAGAGAGAGACAGAGAGAGAGAAGGGGGAAGAGCTGGAAGCATCAACTCCTATATGTGCCTTGACCAGGAAAGCCCAGGGTTTCGAACCGGCGACCTCAGCATTTCCAGGTCGACGCTTTATCCACTGCGCCACCACAGGTCAGGCCAGGAAATATTTTTAAACCATTAAATATTGGAACAGATCTTTGAAATAAGAATACATTTTATTAAAAGTTGAAGGGTGGCCCAGGCCGGTTGGCTCAGTGGTAGAGCATCGGCCTGGCGTGCAGGAGTCCCAGGTTTGATTCCTGGCCAGGGAACACAGGAGAAGTGCCCATCTGCTTCTCCACCCCTCCCCCTCTCCTTCCTCTCTGTCTCTCTCTTCCCCTCCCGCAGCCAAAGCTCCATTGGAGCAAAGTTGACAACCCCCCCCCCCCCCCCCCCCCCCGCGCTGAGGATGGCTCTATGGCCTCTGCCTCAGACGCTAGAATGGCTCTGGACTCAACATAGCGACGCCCCAGAGGGGCAAAGCATCGCCCCCTGGTGGGCATGCTGGGTGAATCCCAGTGGGGCGCATGCGGGATTCTGACTGTCTCCCCGTTTCCAACTTCAGAATAATACAAAAAAGAAAAGAAAAGTTGAGGGGTGACCCTGACCAGTTGGCTCAGTGATAGAGCATTATCGGCCCAGTGTGTGGAGGTCCCAGGTTTGACTCCCAGGCAGGGCACACAGGAGAAGTGACCATCTGCTTCTCCACCCCTCCACCCCCTTTCTGTACCCCTTCTCCTCCCACAGCCATGGAGTTGACCAAGCGGTCTGAGCAGTTGGCCCCAGGTGCTGAGGATGGCTTCATGGCCTCTGTCTCATGCACTAAAATGGCTCAGTTGCAAGCAACAGAGCTATACCCCATATGGTCAGCACAGCACCCCCCCAGTGGGCTTGCCAGGTGGATCCTGGTTGGGTTGCATGTCTCTGCCTCCCTGCCTCTCACATAATAAAAATAAAAAAGTTGAGGTATAAGCAGAGTAAATAAATTAATCTACTAATGAAGAATGAAATAGAACCAACTAAAAAAAGGGGGGGAGGGGAGGGGCACAAAGAAAACCAGATAGAAGGTGACAGAAGACAATTTAACTTTGGGGGAGGGGTATACAGCACAATCAAATGTCAAAATAATCTAGAGATGTTTTCTCTCAACATATGTACCCTGATTTATCAATGTCACTGCATTAAATTTAATCAATTTTAAAAAAAAGAACCAACTTACATATATGAAAACATGAACTGTACAGTGACATACCAATGTTAATATCTACAGAGTATGTGTAGGGTTGAGGGGATAGGGATAGGAGACTAGAGGGTGTTTGTTTCCCAGTGAATCTGGGCTTTCATCTCTTAGTGCCCCCTGCTGCTGGTAATTATAGCAAACCTCAGATATTTGATTAGCCAAAGCTGTTAACCTTGTGAGGCTTCAGTTGGGGGCTTCTGAGCCACATGATCTAACATAAATGGTTCTTTAAAACTCTACTCAGTTCATAATAAAAGGATAAGGTAGTCAAACTAAAGAAGAGTTGAACTCAAAATTGATACATGTGAATGTTGATTCTTATTTATTCAAGTCAGGCAACACAGTTACCACCAAAATTTTTAGATAGTACCTTATGTTATTTTCTCTTCGTTAACTGGGTATATATTAGTATATTTTATATTTGAGATAAATATGAAAGGGAAAACATTACTGCTGGGCTTGTAAGCAGCATTTTGCTTTTTGTTTTAATTATGATTTCTACAGTACTACGTAGCTTAAGAGTTCATTTTGTAAAAGTAAATGCTATTTGGCCCTGGCCAGGTGGCTCAGTGGATAAAGTGTCTACCTGATGTGCCAAAGGTCATGTGTTCGACCCCAGTCAGTACACATAGGAAAAGAAATCAATTAATGCACAACTAGATAGAACAGCTAAAGTGAAACAAGGAATTGATGCTTCTCTCTCTCCCTCCCTTCCTTCATCCTCTCCTCTCTTTTTCTTCCTTTGTCTCAAATTAACGGAAAAAAATTAAAATATATGCTATTTAACTACACAGAAGTAATACAGTGAGTTATTAATTTACATATTACATATTATTTTAATTAAGCAAATTTTTTTCTTTTATCATGTTCCTTCTTATATGTATCAAAACTCATACTGCACCATGAGTTCTGGGTTGCAAAAGAGGATTTATTTTCTGCACCTGTGTGTAGTCTTTGCCCACAAATCAAACAAAAACAAACACAGGTGCTGTATGTAATTAAGCAAATTTTTGTTGAGTCCTTACTGCTTGGAAGGCAAACAGTGTGAAAGGTAAATAGATGAAAAGATAAAATGATTCCTGTCCTCAGGAAACTTACAACCTTTTTTTTTTTCATTGATTTTACAGAGAGAAAGGAAAGGGGACATAGAGAGACATCAGTTTGTTCCACTTATTTATACATTCATTGGTTGATTCTTGTATGTGCCCTCTGACCCGGGATTGAACCCACAACCATGGCTTATCGGGACAACTCTCTAAGAGCTACCTGGCCGGACCAAAACTTATGATCTTACAAACTGTTAATTCAGTGGAAATTTATTAAAGGGGAAAAATTACAAAACAGTGTGGTGTTATATTGAAGGAACACAGAGAAAGGAACACCAGACTCTAATTAGGCTTTCCTGGGTAAAATTTAATCTGTAGGTAATTTGATTTGTGTTGACCGTGTATTTCAGCAGCAGGTCTAAGCATTGTGAAGTTACTCCTTCTTATAAGGTTCTACATAAGCTTGATCTAAATCAATTTAGTCTTGTTTGTTTTTACTGCCCATGTTGAGGACTAGAGTAGGAAAAAAGATCTCTTTTTAAAGTCTTAAAACATAAAACCGCTCAAGTCATTTTGGGATTTGTTTTTGTTTTGTTTTTTACAATTTAAAAAAATTAGCATGAATTGGTTTCTGTTTTAGGTATTGGGTACCTAAATTTTCTTACGTATATTGAGGTCACTTTAAGCAGGGGTCCCCAAACTTTTTACACAGGAGGCCAGTTCACTGTCCCTCAGACCTTTGGAGGGCTGACTATAAAAAAACCTGTGAACAAATCCCTGTGCACACTGCACATCTTATTTTAAAGTAAAAAAACAAAATGAAAGTAGTACTGTACGCGAGTGACGCTGCGCTTTGCGGCGCGGCCACATACAGTACTCCAGGATGCATCTGCATCCTGTGCTCCTCTCACCACCATCGAAAAAGGTGCCCCTTCCGGAAGTGCGATGGGGCCGGATAAATGGCCTCAGGGGGCCGCATGCGGCCCTAGTTTGGAGACCCCTGCTAAAACATCACCACTTAAAATTTATTTTAACTAAGAAAAGAAAAAAAAGAAGAGAAAAAAAATTGTTTTAACTATTTAAGTGCAACGAAAAGTGTGATAGTTGGAATTTGAGTTACTTTTTTCTTTATTTTTTCTTTAAGGTTTCCTTTGGATCCTAAAAGAAGAAAAGAATGGGTTCGCCTGGTTAGGCGCAAAAATTTTGTGCCAGGAAAACACACTTTTCTTTGTTCAAAGCACTTTGAAGCCTCCTGTTTTGACCTAACAGGACAAACTCGACGACTTAAAATCGATGCTGTCCCAACCATTTTTGATTTTTGTACCCATATAAAGTCTGTGGTAGGTAATGTTGCTTTTTTTAACCCCATTTTTAGAACATGTTCCTTTTTTTTTTTTAAGTGAAGAAAGGCAGGAAGGGAGAAAGAAGCATCAACTCGTAGTTACAGCACCTTAGTTGTTCATTGATTGCTTTCTCATATGTGCCTTGACTGGGGGGCTCCAGCCGAGCCAGTGACCCCTTGCTCAAGCTGGTGAGCCTGTGCTCAAGCCAAATGAGCCCACGTTCAAGCCTGCTACCTCAGGGTTTCAAACCTGGGACCTTAGCATCCCAGGTTGATGCTCTATCCACTGTGCCACTATCGGTCAGACAAACATGTTCCCTTTTGTTTGTAAAATGAAACAATTCAGAATATATTGAAATTCATATATGATGACATGCCTCAAGAAAGTTGTAAGATTTCCTCCCGTAAAGGTGCAGGTGGTTAGAATTAAAGCTCAGGCCTCCTGACTCCAATATTCTTTCCCTGCTCCAAATTGTTTTCCTATACTGGAATTTTACATTACCACCAGTTATTATCATAACTGAACCCTTGGTAATACTGAGAAATCATGAGTAATGAAACATCCAGTATTATTCTGCTCTGATTTTAAGATGAATGCAAAATGTGTGCTAAGTTCTTTTAAGAGCACTAGACCCAAATAATACCAGAGCTATACCGAAGAATATAAGGTCAAAAAGGAGGTATAACAGAAAACTTCATAGAACCAGACATTAGGCTGGGCTTGAGCTTGAAGTTAGGAATTTAGGGAGGATCTTGACCTAGCACAGAACAATTGCAGTAGCACGATGAGAACAAATGCTAATGGGTTGAGAGGGGTGATGCAAAGTAATCAAATGTTACTAAGTGATATTTTTTTTAAATTTTATTTATTTTTATTTATTTTTTACAGAGACAGAGAGTGAGTTAGAGAGAGGGATAGACAGGGACAGACAGGAGCGGAGAGAGATGAGAAGCATCAATCATTAATTTTTCATTGCGCGTTGCAACACCTTAATTGTTCATTGATTGCTTTCTCATATGTGCCTTGACCGCAGGCCTTCAGCAGACCGAGTAACCCCTTGCTGGAGCTAGCAACCTTAGGTTCAAGCTGGTGGGCTTTTGCTCAAACCAGATGAGCCCGCACTCAAGCTGGCGACCTCAGGGTCTCAAACCTGGGTCCTCTGCATCCCAGTCCGACACTCTATCCACTGCGCCACCACCTGGTCAGGCACTAAGTGATATTTTAAAAGGAGAATTAGGCCCTGGCCGGTTGGCTTGGTGGTAGAGCATCGGCCTGGCGTGCAGAGGTCCCGGGTTCGATTCCCGGCCATGTCACACAGGAGAAGTGCCCATCTGCTTCTCCACCCCTCCCCCTCTCCTTCCTCTCTGTCTCTCTCTTCCCCTCCCGCAGCCGAGGCTCCATTGCAGCAAAGATGGCCCGGGAGCTGGGGATGGCTCCTTGGCCACTGCCCCAGGCGCTAGAGTGGCTCTGGTCACAACAGAGCGACGCCCCGGAGGGACAGAGCATCGCCCCCGGGTGGGCAGAGCGTCGCCCCCTGGTGGGCGTGCCAGGTGGATCCTGGTCTGGCGCATGCAGGAGTCTGTCTGACTGTCTCTCCCCATTTCCAGCTTCAGAAAAATACAAAACAAATAAAGAAAGAAAGAAAGAATTAAAGTACAGAGTGAATGTATTAAAACTATATTTTCTGTATTTAAGCAAGATCTGATCAGAGGGAAAGCTGAGAAAAATGGGGTCACTAAAAAGAGAGGGGGTAGAATAAACAAAAACAGAGGGTAACTTTGAAAAGGAAGACAGGCATCTTTTCCCCTGAGAGAGGAAACACCGCTGCATTTCTGGAGTTATTTGTAACATAATTTTTTAAATGTACACGAGTTAATATTGAACAGGAGAGGAGATTGTGGTGAAGTAGTTATCATAGCTATTAGAAAAGCTTCGAAAAGGCAAGAACTTTGTCTTTTTCACTTCTCAATCCTCAGCAACTCAAACAGTGCCTGGTACATAGTACACACTCAAGTATTTATTGAATTTGAAGTATACCTTACATTTAACATTTTGGTCATTTATTTATTCAACAGGTATTTACTAAACTTTACATTATGTCAGAACCTAAGTAAGCTGCTGAGGATATAAAGATCAAAATAGAATCCCTGCCAGTTCCCATAGGCAGAGGGAATACCAGTAGGTTTTATGAGAACCGGAACTATATTTGTCCCCCAAGAATTTATAAATAAATTTCTGTGTGTTTCAATAAATGTTGAATGAATGAAGGACACAAAGTATAGGGAAATCTGGGAAGTACATTAGTATTGCTAGAGTATAGATCAAGATCATGAGTGGCAGAATGGGATGAAATCCCAAATGGTATGTATGCTATGTAAAAATTCCTTTTTCTTTAGCTAATGGGGAGGCAAAGAGGAATTCAGCGGATATAAAAACATCAGATCTGGTAGAAAAATTATTCTGGTGGCAGAATACAGATTAGTGAGGATAAAAATTAGGTGGGAATCAATAAAGTTTTTAATATTCAAGCTAGATATGATATAGGCCTGATGTGGGCAGTAGCATTAAGAATGCTAGAGAGGCCTGACCAGGCGGTGGCGCAGTGGATAGAGCATCGGACAGGGATGCAGAGGACCCAGGTTCGAGACCCCGAGGTCGCCAGCTTGAGCGCGGGCTCATCTGGTTTGAGCAAAAGCCCACCAGCTTGAACCCAAGGTCGCTGGCTCCAGCAAGGGGTTACTCAGTCTGCTGAAGGCCCGCGGTCAAGGCACATATGAGAAAGCAGTCAATGAACAACTAAGGTGTTGCAATGCGCAATGAAATTAATGATTGATGCTTCTCATCTCTCTCCGTTCCTGTCTGTCTGTTCCTGTCTATCCCTCTCTGACTCACTCTCTGTCTCTGTAAAAAATTAATTAATTAAAAAAAAGAATGCTAGAGAGATGATTCATAATAAGAGATATTTAGGATATAGAATTAATAGGACTTAATGACTAATTGAATGAAAGCAATAAAGGAAAAAAATGGTCCTCAGATTTCTGATTTGAGCAAAAATTTCTGCCCTCATTTTAAATCCTTGAATGGAACTATAACTGATGAACAATGAATAAGTAAATCTATTCAGAAGCTTGATACTTAATATCTTTTTACTAAGTAGGACCAAGGTCTGAAATATTAATCAATTTAGAGAAGAGTCTTTACCTAAAGAAGAGATCAAATCATATCACGGATAAATCAAAAATCGAAATACATTATACTGGCCATAGTGAGAAAATTGCAAACAATATTTAGTCTTCATAGAATCATATTCAGTAACTTGGAAGAGACCTTGGAATTCTATTGTCTATTTCCAAACCAATGTTTCTATCTCTCTGTAGAGGGAAGACAAAAAGAAATAGGTGGCTGGAATTAATTCAACCGGTTGAGAATCAATGATCACATGTGATGGGTTGCTGATGTTTTTATCTTTTGAAATCAGTTTTCAGAAGATCAGTTTAAATACTATTACACAAAACTGGACAAAATTTATTTATTTGTGATATTCTTATGTAACTTATGTTCAACCTTCTAATTTTATTTGGTGCAGAAACTCAAGTCACGGAATCTTTTGAAGAAAAACAACAGTTGTACTCCAACTGGACCATCTAATTTAAGATCAAACATTAGTAGTCAGCAAGTGCTACTTGAACACAGTTATGCCTTTAGGAACCCTATGGAGGCTAAAAAGAGGATAATTAAACTGGAAAAAGAAATAGCAAGTTTAAGAAGGAAAATGAAAACTTGCCTACAAAAAGAACGCAGAGCTACTCGAAGATGGATCAAAGCCACATGCTTGGTGAAGAATCTAGAAGCAAATAACATATTACCTAAGGGCACATGTGAACATATTTTACCAACTGCCTTAAGCAGCCTTCCTTTGGAGGATTTCAAGATTCTTGAACAAGACCAACAAATGAAAACATTATCAATTCTCTAAATTTAAAACAAGAGTACTTTCATTTAAGATTAACCTGCATAGATCTCGATGACCATCCTTTATCCTATTCAAAGGTAAAAATATTTAAGGAAAATATGCCAAAATTGGGTAATTAATAAAGTTTTACCTAAAGTAAAATTATTACTGTACAATTTATGAAGACATGATTACCAAAAAGCGGGAAATTTTATGAAATTTATTTGAAAAAGCATGGAAGTGCCTTACATGAGATTACATTCTTAAATTTTTTGCTAGGATATTTTCCAAGGTGTGTTGTGTTTTTGTCTTTTTTTAAACAACTTTTAAAGAACAGTCTATGACAAGTAATATGTTTAATTTATATATTAGGAAAAAATGTTTTTGTGTACCAAAGTTGGGATATTACATTCTAAATAAGACTCCAAGTTCACCAACATTAAAAATGACTTTCAAATTGCTGAGTTTTGTATTAATTAAATTATTACTGGCACTGTGATTTGGAAACTTTACAGAAAAAATGCCTGAGGTACAGGGCAAGTTCTTTTATTTATTCTGTATCTTTTTAAGAGTGAAAGTGAGCTAATCATGACCTTCCTCATAGGAATATTATCTTCTAAAATAGATTGTAAAATATTTTGAAAATAGTTTTGAATGTGAAGTACCCTGGAGTCATCCAAGCTAGTAGGACTCAAGTACCTCAGACTAGTAAAAACTGGTAGCTGACTATATTCACCTTCTAAGAAAGTATGTTTTGAAATCATGCAGAGATCAGGATCTAGCTTTTATCTTCACACAAGAACTGTATATTACCCTTTTACTCATAATAAAAACAATACATTTTTAATTTAAAAATTGATGCATTAATAAGCAAATACGCTACCAAGTTCCGTGTTAGGAAACTCCCTCTGCCTTCATGTATGTTGATACCAAAACTTTTAAAGCTTTTTTCCCCCATAAACCTATAGTAGAATTTAATCATATAACAGTACTTACCGCATTAGATCTTTTCAACTTATAACTTAAAATGGAATCAATTTATCTTACATAACAGCTTGCTTTTTATCTCCTTTCTTAGAATCAACTAGAACAATCATACTGCATAAGAGAAATAAAATGAAGTTCTCTACAAAAATACATGTCAATGAATAAAGCTATGCAAGTGCTAATTATTTGACAAAACTGAATATCAGAAATTCTTTAGTTGCTACTTGAACAATTAAAGAGTTTGGCTTGCTTCACCAGATAAATGTTTAATAACAGTTTTCTTCAATTGGCTTTAATAAAATCATGCAAAAATTTATTAATGTATAATAAAGTTATTCAACCCTGATTCAAGCTTTCTGACACCACAATATGAGATAACATACACCTAATTATAATTGTTGTAAATCTTTCCTATAAGGTAAATGCTACCGATGATGGAAAAAATGTATTTTGCTGTTTTGCTTAAATCCCAGCAACAATCTTTTTACATGATCAGCACCCTTTTAATAAGGAATGCCTCCCAAGGAACTAGATTTCACAAAGGCAAAGAAGGAAAAGTCTGTTTTAGTTATCATAAGGCATTTACAACAAATATTTTTTAAAATCCTTTTGTATATACAGGGTGGGGCAAAAGTACATTTACAGTTGTAAATACGTGAAAGTTTATTCTTATAGTATTATTTATTATTGTATTTTTCATATGAACAACTGTAACCCTACTTTTGCCCACCCTGTATTGTAAACTTTATTAGTCATTTTACCTTTATCTTTAATATTGGATGTAGATCCTTGGAATTGTCATTACATATTTTTTTTCTAATATAGTTTCAAATATCTTTTTACCAATACATAGTCATAATCATCAGCAACCACTTACTGACCACATCTATTTTATACCTCAAAATAAGTTAGGCAGATAATCATTTAAACATAAACTATGGCCTGACCTGTGGTGGCGCAGTGAATAAAGTGTTAACCTGGAACACTGAGATACTGGTTCAAAACCCTGAGTTTGCCTGATCAAGACACATATGGGAGTTGATGCTTCTGGCTCCTCCCCACCCCCTCCTCTCTAAAATGAATAAAGTCTTAAAAAATAAATAAACATAAACTGTGTTTTCCAAATACAGACTCCCATGTGGTTCACCATTCCTCAATACAAAATGAAACACTAATTAATGCAGGCTGATTCCCATCTACAATAACATCTTGGTATCTTAATATAACATTTTAAAAAACACAAAAATAGAGTATTATGAAATACAACAAGCTTTTGGCAACGTTACTTAATCTTCATTATTATCTGAGATCACTAAATAAACTACTACTCTGTAATTTTAAAGTTTTTTTGGTGTTTTTCCTAAGTCATTTTCACATTACTGCCCTGATAACGTGCGCCAGACTTTCCCTGCATCAACCTTAAAACTAGTTAGTCTCATTCATAGAAAAAAATAAAAAAACTTAAAGGAATCTTAAAATCATGTTTTTAGTTTGTTGATAAACATCACTTTATATACTATAAAACTTGTCAAAATTATAATAGCTTGTTGTCTTCTGCTGTACACATTCATATCCTCTGTTCATTCGTTCTGTCTACTGGGCGCTAACTTCTACAAAGAACCAGCCAAAGGCTAGTAACTTGATATAAAGATGAATCTGACTCAATTTTCTACCCTTAAGTTCTTCAAAGTCTCCTGAGAGAAAATATTTATCATACAATGTAAGGCGTGTGAAGTGTTTTTGTAAATGGTGTTGAACTGGAATTTAATGAGAACATAAATTTTAAACCTTTTTATAATGAAATACTTTTCTTTTGAAACAAACAGATTTCGTAAGACTTAACCAAAGGAAGTAAAAGGACACTGATGTTGACCTGAATTACATAGTGTTTTTTAATGAGTTGTAGGACATTTTTTCCTTTAAAATGAACGCTGAACAAATTTGTTGTTAATGGTATCTTTGTTAACAGGAAAACATAACTAAATAAAATACTACATCAAAGCCAAATACTGGACTCAATCAAATGTCAATTTGGTATTTTTACAAAATAACAAACCCTACTAACCCAGATCTTTAAAAATATTTTAGCTCAGAGACTTAAATATAACAAGGCACTATGGCACCTATTGGTTCTCTTATTCTTTACAAATATCCTTTGTGGTAGGCGGTATCTCCAACTTACAGCTGAAGAAATCTATGTTGATAAAACTTATTTATTCATTCAGACACTTACTATGTGCCAATTGGCACAAGGGATAGAATGCTAGTAATCCAGGAAGTTCTAGGTTGAACATTTCTCTTCAGCCTCCAAATCTTCTATTCTGCCTACTACGTTATAACCCTCTGTCAAATAATAGGACAAGTCATGTGTCCCAAAAAACTAAAATAAAAACTATACATATGAATATACTATATATAAAGATAGTGTATGTATATATATAAAGAGAGAGAGTAAAGATAGTATGAAGTCATCGTTGCTCTTTTCTAGGTAGCCTATAATGTTGGTATTTTATCTTATTTCTTAATGTTAGAATACGGGTACATTTTAATTTTGGTATAATACATAAAAAGTGATTCAACTTTAGGCCGGAATACTGGACTCTTGGCATTCAGACAGTTGGAAACTTTCTAAAATTAATGCCTTTATCATGTATATCAAACAACATATTGTATTCATAAAAAATGTATTCTGAATATGTTATTAAAAACTTTTTCCGAATACATTACTATCAGTTCTATTCTTTCCAAAAAATGTACATTAAACACTTCTGTGGAAGTCCCTCTCCTAAATTGACCCCCCTGAGATACTTCTGTAGAAGTTCTATCTAAATTGAAGCAAACTGTAAATAAAATAAAGATATGTAGAGCCTGGAAAGACAAAAATTATCATTTTTGTTGCTCAACTATAACATCCATTATAGTTTATTTGCACTGTTTTAAATACTGGTTATGCACCTGACCATGCGGTGGCGCAGTGGATACAGCGTCGGACTGGGATGCGGAGGACCCAGGTTCAAGACTCCGAGGTTGCCAGCTTGAGCGCGGGCTCATCTGGCTTGAGCCAAAAAAAAAAAAATGCTCACCAGCTTGGACCCAAGGTCACTGGCCCCAGCAAGGGGTTTACTCGGTCTGCTGAAGGCCTGTGGTTAAGGCACATATGAGATAAAAAAGCAATCAATGAACAACTAAGGTGTCAACAAAAAACTGATGATTGATGCTTCTCATCTCTCTCCATTCCTGTCTATCTGTTCCTATCTCTCTCTCTCTCTCTCTCCCTGTAATAAATAAATAAATAAATACTGGTTATGCAATCTAAACGGGATATATAAAAATTCTGATTCTGTCTACCCTGACAATAGTTTGAGGCTAACAAAAATTTATTTGTAGATATGATTAGCACAGCATTATTTTAATAAAAAAGTGTTGGAGCCTGACCTGTGGTGGCGCAGTGGATAAAGCGTCAACCTGGAAATGCTGAGGTCACCGGTTTGAAACCCTGGGCTTGCCTGGTCAAGGCACATATGGGAGTTGATGCTTCCAGCTCCTCCCCTCTGTCTCTCCTCTCCCTCTCTCTGTCTCTCTCTCTCCCTCTCTCTCTCCTCTCTAAAATGAATAAATAAAATAAAAATTAAAATAAAAAATTAAAATAAAAAAAAAAGTGTTGGAGCACACCAGCTCCACAAGGGATGATTTCAGCAGTGAGAACCCCAAGGTGAAAAAAAGCACGAGGAGCCAAAGGCAGGGTGGTACATTTTCAACACTTTATTTCTGCTTCATTTCTGCTGCTCCTGCTCCTATTGCTGCTGCTATTTCTGCTTCTGGTACCACCCCCATTCTCCGCAGTCTCCTGGATTTTGATGTCTCCTGTCTCCCCCTATTTAGATGTCTCCCATCTAGCAGTGCCGGCACGGGTAGATAGAGGGCTTAGGGACAATAGCAGCATAGGCCCAATATCACATCAGCCATTACATCACGTGGTGATGTCAACTTGCTGAGCCCACTAGCCTATACCCAGAAAGGTAGTCTTCCAGGCGGCTGACCTAGAAGCTCCAGGGAACCAAGGCCAAGCTAGCCCAAATATGCATGCGAGCTGGGACCCAGGCAGGCTTCCCAGAAAGCCGGGGGGAGCTGGTGCTGCTTGCAGTTTCTCATGAGAACCAGAGCTCACATCCTGGTCTCCACTATGAGGGTACTCACAAAAAGAAAATGTAATTTTTCATTTTATCTTTTCCTCTTTTTTTTTTTTTTACAAAGACAGAGTCAGAGAGAAGGACAGACAGCGACCTTGGGCTCAAGTCAGAGACCTTTGGGCTCAGCAACCATGGGATCATGTCTATGATCCTGAACTCAAGCCAGCAGCCCCGTACTCTAGCTGGTGAGCCCATGCTCAAGCCGGATGAGCCTGCACTCAAGCCAGCAACCTCAGGGTTTCAAACCTGGATCCTCTGTGTCCTAGTCTGATGCTCTACCCACTGCGCCACTGCCTGGCCAGGCTCATTTTTTCTGATTAGTAAAATATTGTTTGCCAGACCAGGCAGTGGTACAGTGGATAGAACATCATTCTGGGACACTGAGGAGCTGGGTTTGAAACCCCAAGGTCACTGGCTTGAGTGTGGACTCATCTGGTTTGAGCACGAGCTCACCAGCTTGATTATGGGATCACAGACATCACCCCATAGTCACTGGCTTGAGTCCAAAGGTCATTAGCTTGAGCCCAAGGTTGCTGGCTTGAAAAAGGAGTCACTAGCTCAGCTGGACACATATGAGAAAGCAATTAATGAACTAAAGTGCCGCAACTATAGGTTGATGCTTCTCCTCTTTCTCCTGTCTTGTCTGTCATTCTCTCTTTCTCTCTCTCTCTCAAATACATATTTTTTAAACTATATGTATAGTTTATAACTATACTGCTCACAAAAATTAGGGGTATTTTATAGCTTTATATTCATTTTGAAATATCCCCTAATTTTTGTGAGATACTATAGTTTAATACTTTTATTTTATTTTTTTAACTTTATTCATTTTAGAGAGGAGAGAGAGAGAGAAGGGGGAGGAGCAGGAAGGATTAACTCCCATATGTGCCTTGACCAGGCAAGCCTGGGGTTTTGAACTGGCAACCTCAGCATTCCAGGTCAACACTTTATCCACTATACCATCACAGGTCAGGCTATAGTATAATACTTTAAACAATACCAATACTTTAAAACATACTATCTTAACATTCAGTAAGAGACACTGAGCAAACCAGGATGAATCAAATAGACATGGTACCTGTCCTCAAGGCTACTGGGAAAAAAATACTCCATTTGTTTATTCCTTCCCTCACTGTTCCTGTTCCATAACCTCTTCCTAATGCCCTTTTAGAATGAGGGGACTGGAACTCAACATCAGTCTTCAAATTACTTGCCTAGGCTTTTAAAATTTGTGCTTACACACTTTTTCTTAAATCTTTGTTTAATGTCAAGAAAGTAGATAATGTGCCTGTTTCTCAGATTTTCAGTTTAATTATTTACATAATATTTCAAATTTTAACTCTTTTCCATTCTCTTGAACTTCCTATTTTCATCCTCTTCTTAACCACCAAACCTTTACAGATTGCCTGTCCCTTAGTTTGGTAATAACAAACTTCTTGTCATCTTTCAAGTCTTAGCTTTTTTTTTGAAGAAGAAGAAGAAGACTTTTTTTTTTTAATTTACTTTTTTAGATTTTATTTATTCATTTTTACTAGAGAGAGAGGGGAGAGAGAGAGGGGGGAGAGAGAGAGAGAGAAAGGGGAGGAGCAGGAAGCATCAACTCCCATATGTGCCTTGACCAGGCAAGCCCAGGGTTTTGAACCAGCGACCTCAGCATTCCAGGTCGACGCTTTATCTACTGTGCCACCACAGGTCAGGCCTCAAGTCTTAGCTTTGACACTCCCTTTCTATGACAACTCTTTTTTTTTTTTTGTTCTGAAGCTGGAAATGGGGAGGCAGTCAGACAGACTCCTGCATGCGCCAGACAGGGATCCACCCGGCACGCCCACCAGGGGGCGATGCTCCGCCCATCCGGGGGCGTCATGGCCACAGAGCCACCCCCAGCGCCCTGGCCATCTCTGCTTCAATGGAGACCCGGCTGCAGGAGGGGAAGAGAGAGACAGAGAGGAAGGAGTGGGGGACGGGTGGAGAAGCAGATGGGCGCCTCCCCTGTGTGCCTTGGCTGGGAATCGAACCCGGGACCTCCGCACACCAGGCAGATGCTCTACCACTGAGCCAACCGGCCAGGCCCTATGACAACTCTTTAACAACAATTTTCAACCTTTTTCATCTAAAGATAAACTAATTACTAAAATCTGCTGCACACCAAAAAATATACTTTATGTCAACCTGACAAAAAACTTTTGCCTGACCAGGTGGTGGTACAGTAGATAGAGCGTTGACCTGGGATGCCGAGAACCCAGGTCAAAACCCTGAAGTCACCAGCTTGCGCATGAGCTCACCAGCTTGAGCATGGGATCATAGAGATGACCCCAGGGCTTGAGCCCAAAGGTCACTGACTTGAAGCCCAAGGTCACTGGCTTGAACACGGGGTCACTGGCTTGGCAAGGACCACCCATCAAGGCATGTATAAGAAGCAATGAACAACTAAAGTGACACAACTATGAGTTGCTTCCCATCTCTCTCCCTTCCTGTCAAAAAAAAAATATTAAAAATCTCAAAACACCAACATTAGATGCTGTTATCCTGTGACTGTGATAAAGCAAGGGGGTAGAGGGAAACAAAATTGGTTTATTATTTTGTCTAACTGTTAAATGTAAAGTGACCAATCGTCCTCCTTTAGGGAGGATAGTCCTTCTTTTGTAAGTCTCGTCCTCCCTCGAAAAGTGTCCTCCTACATGTCCTCCTTTTTGATATTGGAAGACTAATCTGTAAATGTCCGTATTTGATCAATGCAGAGTTGATCCCTTGTGTGTGATGTGACGTATTTGTATTTGACATGACGATTCATCAGGGATCAGTACAGCCTGACCAGGTGGTGGCGCAGTGGATAGAACGTCGGACTGGGATTTGGAGGACCCAGGTTCCAGACTCCGAGATCGCCAGCTTGAACCCAAGGTTGCTGGCTTGAGCAAGGGGTTACTCGGTCTGCTGAAGGCCCACAGTCAAGGCACATATGAGAAAGCAATCAATGAACAACTAAGCCAGGGGTCGGGAAACTTTTTGGCTGAGAGAGCCATGAACGCCACATATTTTAAAATGTAATTCCATGAGAGCCATACAACAACCTGTGTACGTTAAGCATTATCCAATAAAAATTTGGTGTTGTCCCGGAGGACAGCTGTGATTGGCTCCAGCCACCCGCAACCATGAACATGAGCACTAGGAAATGAATGGATTCTAATACATAAGAATGTTTTATATTTTTAACGTTATTATTTATTTTATTAAAGATTTGTCTGTGAGCCATATGCAGCCATCAAAAGAGCCACATCGCCTGACCAGGTGGTGGCACAGTGGATGGAGCGTTGGGATGCGGAGGACCCAGGTTCGAGGCCCTGAGGTCAGCAGCTTGAGTGCGGGCTCATGTGGTTTGAGCAAAAGCTCACCAGCTTGGACCCAAGGTCGCTGGCTCAAGCAAGGGATTACTTGGTCTGCTGAAGGCCCGCGGTCAAGGCACATATGAGAAAGCAATCAATGAACAACTAAGGTGTCGCAACAAAAAACTGATGACTGATGTTTCTCATCTCTCTCTGTTCCTGTCTGTCCCTATCTATCCCTCTCTCTGTCTCTGTAAAAAAAAGAAAAAAAGAAAAAAAAAAAGAGCCACATCTGGCTAGCGAGAGGTCACCAGCTTGAGCGTGGGCTCATCTGGTGTGAGCAAGGCTCACCAACTTGGGCCCATGGTTGCTGGCTCGAGCAAGGGATCTCACAGACTGCTGTACCCCCTGGTCAAGGCACATATAAAAAAGCAATCAATGAACAAATAAGGTGCTGCAATGAGGAATTGATGGTTCTCATCTCTCTCCTTTCCTGTCTGTCTTTCCCTATCTGTCCCTCTCTCTGACTCTGTCTCTGTCACACAAAAAATACAAAAAACAAGGAGAGACGTGATTATAAGATGCATGTGCTCCGCACAGGAGACCTTGAGAGAGCATGCGATATACCGAGCACACAAATGGCTTTGTGTACTTCTTTTTTTTTTTAAGATTTTTATTTTTATTTATTCATTATAGAGAAGGAAGAGAGAGAGAGAGAGAGAGAGAGAGAGAGAGAGAGAGAGAGAGAGAGAAAGAGAAGGGGGAAGGAGCAGGAAGCATCAACTCCCATATGTGCCTTGACCAGGCAAACCCAGCGTCTTGAACCGGCAACCTCAGCATTTCCAGGTTGACGCTTTATCCACTGCGCCACCACAGGTCAGGCCAGTTTTGTGTACTTCTTATTGAAACACGACATGGCATGGCACATACAACATTATAGACTCACGATTATTTCTTTCTCAGTGAATATTCAATCATAGGCAAGCATAATTCACATAAAATTCAACATGAAGGATATTTCTTGTTCAGATATTTCCAATATATTGTTACAAGATTATACATTGACAAAAAAGATTCATTCAATGGATGAATCTTTTCATCCATTTTATTATAATTATTAAAAATTAGGTCCTGGCCGGTTGGCTCAGTGGTAGAGTGTTGGCCTGTCATGCAGGAGTCCTGGGTTCGATTCCCGGCCAGAGCACACAGGAGAAGCGCCCATCTGCTTCTCCACCCCTCCCCCTCTCCTTCCTCTCTGTCTCTCTCTTCCCCTCCCACAGCCAAGGCTCCATTGGAGTAAAGTTGGCCTGGGCACTGAGGATGGCTCCATGGCCTCTGCCTCAGGCGCTAGAATGGCTCTGGTTGCAACAGAGCAACACGCCAGATGGGCATAGCATCGCCCCCTGGTGGGTGTGCTGGTTGGATCCCAGTCGGGTGCATGAGGGAGTCTGTCTGATTGCCTCCCCGTTTCCAACTTCAGAAAAATACAAAAAAAAAAAAAATTAATAGGCATGTAAGCATAATTACAATATAAAATATTACAAATGGCCTGACCAGGCGGTAGCGCAGTGGATAGAGTATCGGACTGGGATGCAGAGGACCCAGGTTCGAGACCCCGAGGTCGCCAGCTTGAGCATGGGCTCATCTGGCTTGAGCAAAAAGCTCACCAGCTTGGACCCAAGGTCACTGGCTCAAGCAACGGGTTACTTGGTCTGCTGAAGGTCCACGGTCAAGGCACATATGAAAAAGCAATCAATGAACAACAAAGGTCTCACAACGAAAAACTGATGATTGATGCTTCTCATCTCTCTCCATTCCTGTCTGTCTGTCCCTGTCTATCCCTCTTTCTAACTCTCTCTCTGTCCCTGTAAAAAAAATAAAAAAATAAATTACAAATGTTTTATTATGCATTTATATTATAGTGTATTGTTGCAATGAATAAAATGTCTCTTTTATTTACAATATTGTTTTCTTCAATTTATTTTTGTCCTTTTGACTGTAAAAAAGTTGGTCACCTTAGTAAATGGGAATAAATATGCTATATTACTGATTAATTGATCTTAGTCTGACTAGCCATAAAATAGAACTAAATAATACACTACTAACAAGGTAAGCTTATTTAAAAAAATTCCGTAGGCCCTGGCCGGTTGGCTCAGTGGTAAAGCGTCGGCCTGGTGTGCAGAAGTCCTGGGTTCGATTCCCGGCCAGGGCACAAGGAGAAGCGCCCATCTGCTTCTCCACCCCTCCCCGTCTCCTTCCTCTCTGTCTCTCTCTTCCCCTCCCGCAGGCGAGGCTCCATTGGAGCAAAGATGGCCCAGGTGCTGGGGATGGCTCCTTGGCCTCTGCCCCAGGCACTGGAGTGGCTCTGGTCGCAACAGAGCAACGCCCTGAAGGGGCAGAGCATCGCCCCCTGGTGGGCGTGCCGGGTGGGTCCCAGTCGGGCACATGCGGGAGTCTGTCTGTCTGTCTCTCCCCGTTTGCAGCTTCAGAAAAAAAAAAATTCCTTAAAATGCTAAATCCAGTTTATTGCTTTCATAACCAAGATTCAGTATCACCTGTTTAATAATCACAGTTATGTATTCATTCCATAATAAATCAAAAGTACCGCCCTGGCCGGTTGGCTCAGCGGTAGAGCGTCGGCCTAGCGTGCGGAGGACCCGGGTTCGATTCCCGGCCAGGGCACATAGGAGAAGCGCCCATTTGCTTCTCCACCCCTCCGCCACGCTTTCCTCTCTGTCTCTCTCTTCCCCTCCCGCAGCCAAGGCTCCATTGGAGCCAAGATGGCCCGGGCGCTGGGCATGGCTCTGTGGCCTCTGCCTCAGGCGCTAGAGTGGCTCTGGTCGCAATATGGCGACGCCCAGGATGGGCAGAGCATCGCCCCCTGGGGGGCAGAGCACCGCCCCTGGTGGGCGTGCCGGGTGGATCCCGGTCCGGCGCATGCGGGAGTCTGTCTGACTGTCTCTCCCTGTTTCCAGCTTCAGAAAAATGAAAAAAAAATAAAATAAAAATAAAAATAAAAATAATAAATAAATCAAAAGTACCATATTTCCTCATGTATAAGACACTCCCATGTATAAGACATACACTTAATTTTGGGGCCCGAAATTTGAAAAAAAAAAGTGTATTACATAAAGTTATTGAATTCAAGTTTTATTCAGCATAAAAGTCACACAACTCCTCATCACTGTCAAAACTCCCACTTATTAGCTTGTCTTCATCCGTGTCTGATGACAAATCACTGTCTTTATATATTGCCTCGTCCTCAGTTCCACCTATGGCATTTGAAATGCCATGCTTCTACAACCACTGTATAAGACATACCCAGTTTTTAGACCCCAATTTTTTTTGGAAAGAGGTGCATTTTATACATGGGGAAATATGGTATAATCAATCCTGAGCTTTCACCTCTGGCCAAGTTCTCATTACAGTTAAAAGGCCTGTTCTCCTTCGGGCTGATGTACATCAAGGGTTAACATCTGAGCAAGAAGAATAAGCAAGCAGAAATCTATTCCACTTTGGCTCCCCTTCTCCTCACTGCCACCACACTAAGGCTTGCAGTTCTGATTCTCGCTCAAGGCCAAGAGGACAATCTGTGGGATTGTGGGGGCCCCTGTTACATAAAAGAAAGACCCTAATTTATAAGTTAATTGCTAGCTTCAGTTCCTGTAACAACCTAAGAAACAGACTCCAGCTTTCAGATACACTAGCTCCCAGAGATGTGCTGACTTTCAATCAGTTATCTGAACACACTGGGTTGGTTTGCACTAGACCCCCTTCCTCCCCCCTAGCAAAAACCCCCTTCTTTTGATTCCTTTGTTCCATTTTTCTGTTTATTCCCCTTCCTTATCCCTCCTTATAAAAGCTCCTGCCTGCACCAAAGAGCAAGATGGGCTTCTGAGGACAGACTCCTCCCATCTTCTCAGGTGGTGGGTACTTCAGTAAACCTCCTTCTGCCTGACCAGGCAGTGGCGCAGTGGATAGTGTCAGACTGGGACGCAGAGGACCCAGGTCTGAAACCCCAAGGTGGCTGGCTTGAATGTGGGATCATGGACATGACCCCATAGTCCCTAGCTTGAGCCCAAAGGTCACTGGCTTGAACAAGGGGTCACTCACTCTGCTGTAGCACATGTGAGAAAGCAATTAATGAACAACTAAGGAGCCACAACATGACGCTTCTCATCTCTCTCCCTTCCTGTCTGTCTATCCCTATCCGCCCCCCACTGTGTCACAAAAAAATAAAATATAAAAATAATAAGCCTCTCTCCCTCTCATCAACGCTTGTATTGTGTAATTGGTCCTCATGGCAACAGGCAACTGGACCTGCGGGTCATTTTTCTGGTTACTTAAGAAGAGACAGTCTGCCCTGGCCGGTTGGTTCAGCGGTAGAGCGTCGGCCTGGCATGCGGGGGACCCGGGTTTGATTCCCGGCCAGGACACATAGGAGAAGCGCCCATTTGCTTCTCCACCCCCCCCCCCTTCCTCTCTGTCTCTCTCTTCCCCTCCCGCAGCCAAGGCTCCATTGGAGCAAAGATGGCCCAGGCGCTGGGGATGGCTCCTTGGCCTCTGCCCCAGGTGCTAGAGTGGCTCTGGTCGCAGCAGAGCGACGCCTCAGAGGGGCAGAGCATCGCCCCCTGGTGGGCAGAGCATCGCCCCCTGGTGGGCGTGCCCGGTGGATCCCGGTTGGGCGCATGCAGGAGTCTGTCTGACTGTCTCTCCCCGTTTCCAGCTTCAGAAAAATACAAAAAAAAAAAAAAAAAAAAAAAAAAAGAAGAGACAGTCTGACCAGGCGTTGGAGCAGTGGATAGAGCATCGAACTAGGACATGGAGGACCCAGGCTCAAAACCCCAAGGTCACCAGCTTGAGCACGGGCTCACCAGCTTGAGCATGGGGTCACTGGCTTGAGTGTGGGATCATAGACATGACCCCATGGTCTCTGACTTGTGTCCAAAGGTCGCTGGCTTGAAGCCCAAGGTCGCTGGCTGGAGCCCAAGGTCGCTGGCTTGAGGAAGGGGTCACTCGCTCTGCTGTAGCCCCTCCCCCCCATCAAGGCACATATGAAAAAGCAATCAATGAACAACTAAGGTGCCACAGTGAAGAATTGATGCTTCTCATCTCTCTCCCTTCCTGTCTGTCCCTCTCTCTGTCACACACACACAATAAAAGAAGAGACAATGCTCTGGCCAGATAGTTTGGTTGGTTAGAGCATTGTCCCGAAGTTACTGTGCCTAATGCAGAGGCTGGCGGTTCAATTCCCAGTCAGGGCACATACAGAAATAGATCCACGTCCCTGTCTCTCTCTCTCTCTCCCTCTTCCTCTCTCAAAAATCAGTAATCACATTTTTAAAAATGAAGAGACAAAAACAAGGTCAATATGCTAAAGCACAAAGATACTAGCTTTTACAATAGTAATTGTTTGATATCACTGATATTGGCCAGTCAGCTTCCTGAAGTAATCCAATTATTTGCACTGAACAGACTAAAAGAAAGAATGGGCACATAATGAATTTCTACATGAAGAGCCTACTATGCAGGTAGAGAGGTCACAATCATTTAGTCCTATTTCACAGACTTGGTTCTTAGTTGATTAGATTTCTTCACCAAAGGAAACAGTGTCTTGGCATTATTATTTTTTTAATGTTTACTTTATTGACTTTAGAGAGACAAAGGGAGAGAGTAGGAGAGACAGGAACATCAATCTGTTCTATATGTGCTCTGACCTGGGATCAAAGCGGTAACCTCTATGCTTGAGATGATGCTCCAACCAACTAAGCTATCTGGCCAAGGCATGGCATTTATTTTTAATTTATAACAGTGTAAGTTTTGCCTGACCTGTGGTGGCGCAGTGGTTAAAGCGTCGACCTGGAACACTGAGGTCGCTGGTTCAAAACCCTGGCCTTGCTGGTAAGGGCACATATGGCAGTTGATGCTTCTTGCTCCCCCCCCCTCTTTCTACCTCCTCGCTAAAATGAATTTTTTTTTTAAAAAAGTAAGTTTTTAAAAAAATTACTCTTAGTGGGCCTGACCTGTGGTAGTGCAGTGGATAAAATGTCGACCTGGGACACTGAGGTCACTGATTCAAATCCCTGGGCTTGGCCTGGTCAAGGCACGTATGGAAGTTAATGCTTCCTTCTCTCCCCTTCTCTGTCTCTCTTTCTATGTCTCTCTCCTCTCCTCTCTAAAATGAATAAACAAAAGCTAAAAATAAAATCAATCAATAAATATTTTTTAAAAGTTACTCTTAGTGGGTTAAAACACATTTGGCGACTATGTCTGAAACTGACTTGCCTCCTCTGCTTACCTTATCAGCAATTAACTGAAAAAGTTCACAAATATAATTATCAGATACTGTTAACGCCCAAACAGAATTTATATCAAGTAAAATGTGCTATCAGCCACAAAATTAGGATTGTTGCTGGTATCAAGTTCTGCTTTCTAAATGAATTGACTGAACGCACATACTTTAAATGAGAGGTGTAGGAACGGCTTTCCACCTTTAAAGTGGTGTCGCTACCATAATTTGCGAGCTCCACAGCAGGAAATACGTCTAGCTTTACCTGCACATCTCTAGCAGCCAGCAGTGTTCAGCACATTATAGGAACTAAATGTTATTGTTTTACTTTCTCCGTCACAAAATTCCTCTTCTACCACACAATATATGCTCCCGCCCCCCAAAAATCCTTAATATTACGTCGTGCACTCTTCACAGATGAAAAAGTATTTGCATATTATGTTTGCAATGGACGTACTGGGTATAATAAATTCACCTGCATTTCTTTATTCTATGACTATCCAAGTAGCCATTTCAGCGTTTGCATGTGTTCTCAAACACAAGGACCCAAGGTTTCAGATAGTTATACTGTATTACTCTGAGTAGCATTACAAACCCTCAAAGTCCGAGCCGCAGCTGTCACCCCGTGGGTACGCGAAACCCGCCTGTCCTGGGAGCGGCCCATTAAACGCTCACGTGAGCGAGCCGACATCCTCAAGCGGCCACGGCGCATGCGCGCAGGGTGGCAGCCTCAGGAGTTGGAGACTCGCCGGTGCACGGTTGAGCTCCAGGACCCTTGACTCTGGCCGGCGGGACCTGGACTCCTGGGCGGCGCAAGCGGCCGTCGGGACGTGACCGCTCTCAGTCGCGGGGCGTAGCTGCCGGGATTCGTCCGGGTTCCGACTCTACGTCCGGCCACTTTTCAGGCTCCGAGCCGCAGGCGTCGGCGTGGGGGCGGAGCTCGCCTCCCTCGGGTCCGCCGATTGGCTGCTTCCGCTCTTCCTTTCACTTTCCGGGCCGTGCTGTACTGGGGCCGCGGGCTGGGGACCCGCGTTCTGAGTGGAGGCGCTTTGCGAGATCAGTGCTGGCTGTTAACCTGGCCTGGAAGAGTTTGAGCTCTCCACCAGCAAGTTTCCAGAGACAGTTTAGGTTTATATTATTTTTTTGAGCAGTGGAAGATGTTGGCATTTATATTCGCCTCCACACAAGTGTTTTGTTGGCAACTTATGTGACTATTTTTCTCAGAAATGTTATATATTTTCTCCCCCTTATTTTCCTCACATCCTTATTTTCCATGACAGAGCTTGACGACAATATATGCAAAAAATATATAAATATGATAACTAATATAGTTATATTGAGCCTGATCATTTTCATTTCTTTAGCTTTCTGGATTATGTCTATGACTGCAAGCACCTATTATGGTAAGTGTGAATGTTGTAAGTCCTCTTTTAAATACACTTATCGGTGGAATTTTATTTTATTTTATTTTATTTATTTTTTCATTCGGTGGAATTTTAAATTGTACCATTGTGAAATCCAAAACTCATTCTCTGAATGGTTATAAATTATGTTTATTAACTTTCACAGCCTGGATTTAGTTACCAGAAAATATAAACAGTGCCTTGAACGTTCTAAACCCTTTAATAAATGCTTGTGATATTAGTTGCACCTATTTCAAAACATGTTTTGTGTTTTATGTAATTATTACATCTATCTTGGTGAGAAATAACTGAAGCACAGTTTTGTAAAGCAATTGAAGTGATACTTTTAATATAAATATCCATAACATAGTTTACATTTGTCCTGTGAAAATAAAAGATGATATAGTGTTTATATTTGGAGATTTAAAGGATTTGTCTGCTGTTTGGTCACTTTAAAAGAGCAGACTCCTTTTAAAGTCTGAAGCCACTTTGCATAATTAGAAGATACTCCAGACTCAAAATTTTAAGGTTTTGAATCTGTTTTTAGAGCATAAGCCTGCCTTTACACAAACTTCATTGGTACACCTATAAAAACAAAAGTACAGTTCAAGAGGGAAGGTGAGCAGTAGTATGAGAAAGTAAACTCATAAATGAGTGCTTTCCAGTTCTGACGTTAGCCCTTTTTCAAAGAGACTCGTGAAGAATCGGATGAGTGTCCTGCAGGGTACAGAGGCTTTCAGCACTGTGCATTCAGTATGAGTCACAGGAGGGAGTAGAGGTGTGGGAGGAGAAGAGTCTCCACAATGCCAGTATTAACAATAACAGACTAAATAGAATAAAACAGGGATTTGTAAATTGAAGGTCCTCCTGGGGCCAGGCACCTGATGCAAACAAGTAAAGTTGTCCCAGGTCTTTGTATATTAAAAACAAGGAAATCGTTTCTCCATTTCAGAAGTAAGATTTTCCCCATTTTTTTTGTTGAACATTTGGCTCTTTTTGTTTTTCAGTTTTTTATTTTTGATAGAAACAGGCATAAGCAATAGTTCATGTTTTCCTTTACTATAGTCATCAGCCTGGTGTTAAGGAATCTGTTCAGGAATGGCAGGAACTTGAAACAGGAGAACCATAATCCATCTTAAAGAGGAAGCCTCTCTTCACCTGTAATCAGTTCTACCAAGTGGCCCAAGTTTCCAGTTTTTTAAAAAGAAACCCATCCTGACCTGTGTTGGCCTAGTGTATAAAGCATCTGCATGGAAACTCTGAGGTCACTGGGTCAAAACCCCGGGCTTGCCTGGGTGGAGGCACATATGGGAGTTGATGCTTTCTGCTCCTACCCCCTTCTCTCTATCCCCTCTCTAAAAAATGAATAAAAGGCTTTTAAAAATGAAAAAACAAACAAACCAGAAACCAAGAATCTTGATCGGTATATGAAATCTATTCTTTAAATATTAACTCAGATTTATTCTTGTTTTTTTGTTGTTATTCGTTTGTTTTGGTCTTAAATCAGATTGTTTAAAATCGTTATGGTAGCCAAACAAAACATCTGTGTGCTGGATGCAATCTTTGGAATATCAGTTGGTAACCATTGAACCCTGAGGGGTGTAGCATATGAGAATGTTACTTTAAAAAATAATCTCTGAGCCCTGGCCGGTTGGCTCAGTGGTAGAGTGTCAGCCTGGCATGCAGGAGTCCCGGGTTCAATTCCCGGCCAGGGCACACAGGAGAAGCGCCCATCTGCTCTCCACCCTTCTCCCTCTCCTTCCTCTCTGTGTCTCTCTTCCCCTCCCACAGCCAAGGCTCCACTGGAGCAAAGTTGGCCCAGGCTCTGAGGATGGCTCTGTGGCCTCTGCCTCAGGCACTAGAATGGCTCTGGTTGCAACAGAGCTACGCCCCAGATGGGCAGAGCATCGCCCCCTGGTGGGCATGCCGGGTGGATCCCAGTCAGGTGCTTGCGGGAGTCTGTCTGACTGCCTCTCCATTTCCAACTTCAGAAAAATACAAAAAAAAAAAAAAAAAAAATCTATGAGCCTGACCAGGCAACACAGTGGATAGAGTGCTTTGGACTGGGATGCTGAGGACCCAGGTTCGAGACCCCGAGGTCGCCAGCTTGAGCGCGGGCTCATCTGGTTTGAGCAAAGCTCACCAGCTTGAGCCCAAGATCGCTGGCTCTATCAAGGGGTTACTCAGTCTGCTGTAGCCCCCTGGTCAAGGCACATATGAGAAAGCAATGAACAACTAAGGTGCTGCAATGAAGAATTGATGTTTCTCATCTCTCTCCCTTCTTGTCTGTCTCTCCCTCTCTCTCTGACTCTCTCTGTCTCTATCACACACACACACACACAAAACTGAAAAGGCACAGTGAGAAATAATTGAATCCTTTTAAGAAAGGAGTTTGTTCTGTGCTATTTTTGAGATTTAGTACATGCCTCCAAGAAAATTAATTTCAAATCTCCAAATATGTGTGAAATACCCATTATTATAAGTAGTTATAAATGGTTTCCAAAACTTAGGACTTATTTGCTTATTACCAGTAGGACTGTCTCTCTGAAAATATACAAGTTTCAACAGAAATATTTTACTTTAGTGACTTTATCTTAATTTCCCTATTTATGACAATATTTTATCCAGAATGCAGTTATCAATATTTAGAGCCAAAACTAATCTATGTAAGTCTCACACAATTTACACTCTACCTTTATAATTTTTCAGGTAACTTACAGCCTATTTCTCCTTGGCGTTGGCTGTTTTCTGTTATTGTTCCTGTTTTGATCGTATCTAATGGCTTTAAAAAGAAAAGTCTAGATCACAGTGGGGCTTTAGGAGGTATGTTTTGCTTTTGAATGTTTACCCATATAATAAGTGTTTGCTTATATAATTTAAACTCATGTTTTCTGAATTCTGAATGTATGAGACTGTAATTCACAATATTATATATATTTTTAAATGGTGATAACATTATGCATTGCTCAGCATTCCTATTCTGTCAAATTTTTAAATAATTACAGACCCTTTAATGTATAGATTTAACTTTGTAATTTATATCAAGTGAATTAATAGAAGAGACTTTTGAGGGCCTTGATTACTTTGTTCATTTAATTGGAATAAATTATCTGCTAGCAGAGCATTGGAGCACTCCTTCTAGGTGTAAAATAAAAGAGCCATTGGAGAAAACAACTAACAGACATATTGGTATTTTTGTATGAATTTTGTCTTACCGTATAACCAATATGTATTAGAAATGGTTATATTTTATTTATTTTTTTAAATGTTATGTTCTACATACTATGTATCAAGCACTGCTGTTAGCACATTGGAAGTATTTACCCATTTATAGCAGCTAATTTTAACAATATCTGCTTAAATATAATAACAGTTATGTTTTTCTAAAAATATTCTTTGTCAGGAAGCCTTGCCTTGGTTTTTATCATTCTTGGCTTATAGCAAGAAGGGTCAAGTCCTTGAAATTGTCTTTCTTCAGCTTCCATGTTATATATTGATCTGCTTCTCTTCTTACTTTTCTGATCTCTACTTTTGTTTCTTTTTTGTTACCATTTTCTTTTCTGTCTTCTGGCCCTTTGGTCCTCTGTTCATCTCCTACCTAGCTTGATTTAGAATTATAAGTATTTGAATCCTAGCACTGCCACCTACTATCTCTTGTGAATTTTGCCACATAGCCTAACTCTTCAGAGCCTCACTGTTCTTTTATATTTTGTGAAATAGGTCCTTTGGGCCTATTGATAAGGCTCAAACAAGATAATGTGTGGGACAACACATCTTTTTAAGCTATAAAGCATTATACAGACACTCACTATTAGTGATTAGTTATCTCCTTTCAGCCATGTTATAAAGTCCGTGAAGACAATGTGTTATATGCTTCTGTGTCTCATGCTTCTTTGAATAGTGTTACACACATCATAGGTGTTTAGGAAACATATATAGATTGATTTTTAACCTCCGCTCTTTTCCAAATCATTTCATTTTATGGAATGTTGGTATTTTTTGTTTGTAACTTCTTTTTTCCCCTTAAGGACAAAATAATTGTAATGCTGATTTAAAGTATATCATAGTATTTAGGACTACTGTTATGAAGTATTACTGCAAGTCACTTAAACTTTTAGTGTTGTAATTTTTCCATCTGTAAAATAAAAGGGGATAATAGTGCCTTTAGCATCTACTTATCATAAGGTGTGATCCGTGTAAAATGTTTAGCATAGGCCCTGGGTGATTGGCTCAGTGGTAGAGCGTTGGCCTGGTATGTGGATATCCTGGGTTCGATCTCCAGTCAGGACACATATGAGAAGCCACCATCGGTTTCTCTTCCACTCTCTTTCCCCTTTTTCTCTCTCTTCTCCTCTCATAAGCCAGTGGCCTGATAGTTTGAGCATTGGACCAGGCTCTGAGGGTAGGTAGCTCAGTTGGCCCGAGCATCAGCCTTGGGTGCTGAGGATAGCTAAGTTGATTCAAGCATCGGCCCCAGATGGGGGTTGCCAGGTGGATCCCAGTCTGGGCACATGCGGGAGCCTGTGTCTATCTCCCCTCCTCTCACTTAAATAAAATATTTGGCATACTACCTGGCATGTATAATAAGTATTTTACAAATATGTTATTATTGTTTTCACTCTACAACTACTATTAGTAGTCATAGGAATTTTACTAAGTAAGGTTTGTCATATTATGCCTTCAGTGTTTTTAGGATTGAGAAGAGTTTCAGAACTTCCATAGGATCTGGGTATTTAGAGTCCTTGTTGACATAGGAACACATAGCTCAGTATTGACAGAATAGAGAGGGGAGAGGTTGAGGCAGTGCTTATAGTGGACACTGAAGTGGAGGGCTCTGGTCTCCTTGAGAGAGTATTTCTAGAATAAGGAGCAAAGCTCATGAGAAAATATGTGGGAAAGGGCTTAAAAATATAAAGCACTGTGCAGGTGATTTGCTCCAAAGAAATATTGTCTAGTCTAGTTGTCTAATTAATCATTGTATTCCTTTATTCATGTCAGTGTGGACAGTTTGTAATCAGGCTTTGTAACTGACAAGTTTAATTTCACTTGCCAGGACTAGTAGTAGGCTTAGTGTTTTACCATATTTTCATTCATTCATTCATTCAAATATTTAGTGAGGATCCCCTAAATGCCAGGCGCTGTTCTAGGCACTTTGTATTTAGTAGTGAACAAAATGGATTAAAAAATCCCACTGACAGAGTTTACATTTGTAGTCGGGAGACAGATGGTAGATAGTATCAGTTTGAGTCAGTTAATCCCCAGAAGGAGACCCTAAGTGTAATGCAAGTAAATGGGGTGTTGTCAGGAAAAGCCAGTGGGTGTGCTCTCTGTGGTTGCATAAGGTTGGCCTTACCCTCTTTTTAGTCACCATAGTTCAGGTCTTGATGTTTAGTCTTTCTGAAATGGAAACCTCATTCTATCAGGTACCTAGAGTTGGTCAGAGCCAAGAGAACTGGTTTATGCTGTTCATTGTCACAAGGGACTGATATATGAGCCAGAATGCTACTTTATTCATCTGATAAAATATGGAATGCCCAGGCCAACTGGGATATAAACATCCTTGTTCAGGCATGTCCTAATCTTGTAGGCAGGCTAGTTGAGAAGTCACATTATAATTCGAAGGTTGCTTTGGTAAGTACAAAGTCTGAGAAAGTCCACAGATCAAAGGTCTCATTCCTTGTATGGTATTCAACAAGTCTGCCAACCTCTGGTTCTTTAGATATCATGTCAAACAAAAAACCTTCACAGCCCAAGGCTTTTGGGGGGAGGGGGAAGGGTTATTGAGACATATATGCTAGCCAGAAAAAAAAGATCAGATCCTGAGATATTCAGTCTAAATCACCAGCAGAAGAGCCAAGTGGAGAGACAAAAATGTCTTTATCTTACAAAATAGGACCTTATGGGCTTATTGGTGAGAGGAGTTGATGCGGCTCTTTTAAAGATGTAAGTTTTGAAAGAATTTACATTGGCTATAGGGGATGAAGCAGGGGCAATTTTAGGATAGGTGTACAGGGCACAAATAAGTTGAAAGTATAATGACTGAAAAAGATATATTGTGCAAATAGTAGCCACAAGAGAGCAGGGGTGGCTATACTAATAAAAAAAATCAGACAAGCCTGCTACTGAGCTCAGGTGACATGACCGTATCACATATATTTTTTAAGCATTTCCTTTCTTTCTAGCATAACAAGATGCTAAAGGCTCATCCCAAATATACTTTGTCTCAGACCTGGAAGCAGTTATTTCTCTTTGGAGCTCTGGTTCATTTTCTTTTTCTTTTCAGTCCTTTTACTTCCTATCTATTTGTGTCCTTAGATTTAAAATGAGTCTCTTGTAGTCTGAGCTGTGGTGGTGCACTGGATGAAGCGCTGACCTGGAATGCCGAGGTCGCCAGTTCTAACCCCTGGGCTTGCCCGGTCAAGGCACATATGGGAGTTGATCTCTCTCTCACCTTTCTTCCCTCTCAAGCAAAATGAATAAATTTTTAAAATCTTAAAAATAAATAAATAAATAAATAAATAAATGTGTCTCTTAAAGATAGCATATAGTTGTATCATGTATTTTTATCCATTTTGTTCATCAGTCCTTTGATTGGAATGTTTAATCAGGGGTAGTCAACCTTTTTATACCTACCACCCACTTTTGTATCTCTGTTAGTAGTAAAATTTTCTAACTGCCCACCAGTTCCAAAGTAATGGTGATTAATAAAGTAAGGAAGTAACTACTTTATAAAATTTATAAAGCAGAGTTACAGCAAGTTAAAGCATATAATAATAATTACTTACCAAGTACTTTATGTCGGATTTTCGCTAAGTTTGGCAGAATAAATCTTTATAAAACAACTTACTATAGTTAAATCTATCATTATATTTATACTTTGGTTGCTCCGCTACTGCCCACCATGAAAGCTGGAACGCCCATAGTGGGCAGTAGGGACCAGGTTGACTACCACTGGTTTAATACATTCACATTTAAAGTAATTACCCATAAGAAGGAACTTTTATGGGTCATTTTTTTTTTTTACAGGGACAGAGAGAGAGAATCAGAGAGAGGGATAGATAGGACAGACAGACAGGAACAGAGAGAGATGAGAAGCATTAGTCATCAGTTTTTCGTTGAGACACCTTAGTTGTTCATTGATTGCTTCCTCATATGTGCCTTGACCGCAGGCCTTCAGCAGACCGAGTAACCCCTTGCATGAGCCAGCGACCTTGGTTCCAAGCTGGTGAGCTTTTTGCTCAAGCCAGATGAGCCCACGCTCAAGCTGGTGACCTCGGAGTCTCGAACCTGGGTCCTCCGCATCCCAGTCCAATGCTCTATCCACTGCTCCACCACCTGGTCAGGCTCCATATTGTTTTCTTGACTTTTGCCACATCTTCCTTTATTCTATTGAACATCTTTAAGACAATTGTTTTAAAGTATTTGTTTAGTAGGCTTATTATCTGGCCTTTCTCAGTGACAGTCTGTTCATTTATTTTTTTTCCTTTGAATGGGCCATACTTTTTTGTTTCTTTGTATGCTGTGTGATACTTCTGTTGAAATAAAATAATGTGGTAACTCTAGAAATCAGGCTTCCTTTTGTCCCCATGGTTTGCTCTTTTTTTTTGTTTGTTTGTTTTCATTTTTATTTTATTTATTTACTTTTTTGTATTTTTCTGAAGTTGGAAATGGGAAGGCAGTCAGACAGACTCCCGCATGCACCTGACTGGGATCCACCCAGCATGCTCACCAGGGGGCGATGCTCCGCCCATCTGGGGCATTGCTCTGTTGCAACCAGGGCCTTTCTAGTGCCTGAGGCAGAAACCATGGAGCCATCCTCAGCGCCCGGGCCAACTTTGCTCCAGTGGATCCTTGGCTGCGGCAGGAGAAGAGAGAGACAGAGAGGAAGGAGAGGGGGAGGGGTGGAGAAGCAGATGGGCGCTTCTCCTGTGTGCCCTGGCCGGGAATCGAACCCAGGACTCCTGCATGCCAGGCCGACACTCTACCACTCAGCCAACTGGCCAGGGCCTTTTTTTGTTTTTGATTGTTGTAGGCTCTGTGTCAAGGATCATTCTGGGGTGTTAAACCTAAGGTCTTCTCAGTCTTTTCTGAGCCTACACCTTTTCCTGAGTGTGCACAGTGACTTCCTTATTTTTCCCATAAATGCAGCTGCTTTTGAATGTCCTACTTTTTAATGTCTGGCACCCAAAAGGAGAAGAAACAGAAAAATGATCGGGAGTTAGGGGCTAGTCATTTAAATCTTGTGGAAGTTTGGCCCTGGCCAGTTGGCTCAGTGGTAGAGTGTCGGCCTGGCGTGCGGGGGACCCGGGTTCGATTCCCAGCCAGGGCACATAGGAGAAGCGCCCATTTGCTTCTCCACCCCCCACCCCCTCCTTCCTCTCTGTCTCTCTCTTCCCCTCCCGCAGCCAAGGCTCCATTGGAGCAAAGATGGCCCGGGCGCTGGGGATGGCTCCTTGGCCTCTGCCCCAGGTGCTAGAGTGGCTCTGGTCGCCGCAGAGCGACTCCCCAGAGGGGCAGAGCATCACCCCCTGGTGGGCGTGCCGGGTGGATCCCGGTCGGGCACATGCGGGAGTCTGTCTGACTGTCTCTCCCCGTTTCCAGCTTCAGAAAAATACAAAAAAAAAAAAAAAAAAATCTTGTGGAAGTTGCCTCAGTCAGACAGAGAGGGACTTCAAACAATGTGGGGTGGAGTACAATAGTGTCTCTACCTCTGTGATCAGAAGTAGCAGTCAGTGATCAGAACACAAATTCTGGTATTTGGAAAACAAGATCTTTATTGCCCACCTGGCACTCAGCAAGCTGTATACAAGCTGCTCGTATAACTCCTGCACTGCCTGCTACATGGCTAACAACTGTAGGTGAGGAGCTGCTACCATGCTAAGAACTGCAGTTAACAAAAATTAATGTTTCCCTTCCAAACCTTCCCCTGCAAGTTACCAGTCTTAAGTAGACTCTAGAGTTCCAAAATAATTTTAGCAGACAGATTCTTCCAGTTTAGTTGGGGGAGGAGCAGGAAGCGTCAATTGGGAGTTGTTTCTAGTATGTGTCTTGACCAGGCAAGCCTAGGGTTTCAAACTGGTGACCTCAGCATTCCAGATCGATGCTTTACCCACTAAACTACCATAAATCAGGCTCTAATTCATTTTTATAGGATGAAATAGCCATTGTAATAGAAATGAGGGTACTTGACTACCTTGAAACCAAGTTTTACTCACTAGAACACTTTCACATGTTGTCACAAAAGACTTTTAAGGAATTTCTAAATGATTTTAAAAGTCTATTTCAAAATATGCTTGCACTTTACTTATAAAATTACCTGTGGAGAGGCTTTATAATTTTTTACTTAAACAACCCACAGCCAGTTCTCTGCGTCTTCAGCATGGCTGACCCGTTTAGCAGTGACTGTCAGTGTCTCTTTCCGTACTGCTGTGACAGTGAGAACGCACTTTCCCTTTTTTTCTCTTCCTTATCATGAAACATAAGCTTCCCTTTTATTTGTTTTCTTGATCGAACTACAGGTTTTAGAAGACTTTCTTAAAATTGGACACTTATGGAAAACTGAGGACTATTCCCTTTCTTCTTTGTTTGCCCAAACAAAAGAAACACAGAGAAAAGTCTCAAAACCTAAGATCGTATTCACAGGATATATTCCATTTTTGGTTCCACAGGCAATCCAGAATTGTTTTCATAGGTAGGGAAACTTAGCTAAGAAACACTATCTTCTCGCCAATTTTGTGATGCTCAACACAAGAACATGTGAAAACTCTGGAAAAGAATATAAAGCTTATCTTTTAAAATGTTTCTTTATAAATTAGAAAATAAATCTGAGGCTATAGGGGGGAAATGTAAAAAATAGAAACCTGAAAGACTATATAATCTTATCTCCCCTGAGAGAACCACAGTTAATTTGAAATTTCTACAGACTAGTCATCTATCCAAATATTATACATAACATATAATGCATATTGTTGTTATACTGTGTTCTACAACTCCATTATAGAAAGTGTTTCTTTTGGCTTGACTAGTGGTGGCGCAGTGGATAGAGCGTCAACCTGGGATGCTGAGGACCTAGGTTCAAAACCCCAAGGTCACTGGTTTGAATGCAGGCTCATCCAGCTTGAGCATGGGATCATAGACCTGACCCCATGGTCACTGGCTTGAGCCCAAAGGTTGCTAGCTTGAGCAGAGGGTCACTGGCTTGGCTGGAGCACCGCCCCCAGACAAGGCATGTATGAGAAGCAGTCAGTGAACAAGTGCTGCAGCTGTAGTATGAGTTGATGTTTCTCATCTCTCTCCCTTTCTGTCTCTCTGTATCTCACTCGCTCACTACAAAAAGGGGGGAGGTATATCTTTTTTTTTTTACATTTATATAGCATACTTTGAAAAGAGGTCAAAATATGGTAAGAAATACATCTCTATTTAATCAAACTGACATTCAGTTTACTGTTTGGTAATATCTTAACTAGTAAAATGGAAATGTATTAGAAATGTACATTTTGGGTTATAATATGAAAATAACTCCCCAAAAAAATCCATTCTTTTTTTCACAGTTTTAATGTATGGACTAAATATAATTCTGTGTGTGTTTGTGTTTCTTTCAGGACTAATAGTGGGATTTATCCTAACCATTGCAAATTTCAGCTTTTTTACCTCTTTGCTGATGTTTTTCCTTTCTTCTTCAAAACTCACTAAATGGAAGGGAGAAATAAAGAAAAGTCTAGATTCAGAATATAAAGAAGGTAAAATGAATTATGTTTGACATTATATTTAAAGGAGTAACTTTGTTTTATACTTTATACTAACATAAAAGCTTTTAATCAAAACATGTTTGGACTATTGAAACAGTTAAATTTTATATGAGAATTACTTTTAGTAGTGGCCTAATTTAGTTTATCATTACTTCATCACAATAACAAGTAACAGCAAAATTTAGAAGCAGAAAAGTCTTTCATTAGTTATTCTGAAACAGTATAAAATGTGGGCAAAGTTACCATTCTGCTGTTAGTACTTTTTAAAAATTTTAGTCATTTTTCTTTTCTTAAATGGTAAAATAGATAAGTTCCTATATCAGCACAATTTTCCTTCTGAATAGAAAACATTTCTTGTCTTTTTTTTTTTCTACTTGTTTGCTTCTAGGTGGGCAGAGGAATTGGGTTCAGGTGTTCTGTAATGGAGCTGTGCCCACAGAGCTGGCCCTACTGTTCATGATAGAAAATGGCCCTGGGGAAATCCCAATAGATTTTTCCAAGCAGCACACTGCTTCCTGGATGTGTTTGTCTCTCTTGGCTGCACTGGCCTGCTCTGCTGGAGACACATGGGCTTCCGAAGTTGGCCCCATTCTGAGTAAAAGTCCACCAAGGCTAATAACAACATGGGAGAAAGTTCCAGTTGGTGAGTCTTTATAAGTTTCTTTTTAAAAAGCTTTGATTTATTGTGTGTCTTATTTAAGAGCCTTTGAAGAATTGTTAGTCTGCCTAATTGGAAGATTGCTTGTAAGCTGTTAAATGAGTGATAATAAGTAATATTTGCAGGAAACGTTAGCAAGATAAACAGTGCAGAAGCAAAGAGATTGATTCACAGACATATCAGTGGGAAAGGAACAGGGAGGGAACAATAGAGTATTTCTTGAAGGTCTGTTGTGTGGGTGGTGCTTTAACATGTATCTTCATTCCCCATTATCATTATCAATTAGTACAGCTTCTTTTTTGTCTTTGTCCTCCCCTTCTTTTTCTTCCCTGTCTTCTTTTCCTCCTCTTTCTCTCCTCTTTTTTTTTTTTTTTTTTTTACAAGGACAGAGAGAGAGTCAGAGGGACAGACAGGAACGGAGAGAGATGAGAAGCATCAATCATCAGTTTTTCATTGTGACACCTTAGTTGCTCATTGATTGCTTTCTCATATGTGCCTTGACTATAGGGCTACAGCAGACCAAGTAACCCCTTGCTCGAGCCAGCAACCCTGGGTCTAAGCTGGTGAGCTTTGCTTAAACCAGATGAGCCCGCGCTCAAGCTGGCGACCTCGAACCTGGGTCCTCCGCATCCCAGTCTGACGCTCTATCCACTGCGCCACCGCCTGGTCAGGCTCTCTCCTCCTTTTTTTTTCATCATCATGAACAGCTAACATATTAAGTACCTGCTATGTACAGGGCACTGCTCTATACAGATTACCATTAAGTACTGTTAGTGAACCATATGAATTGGCTTTTGTATTATTTTTATCTTCCAAAAAGGAAACTAAGGCATAGAGAACTTAGTTAACTCTGACCAGGCGGTGGCGCAGTGGATAGAACTTAGTTAACTTTACTAGTCACGTAGCTCTGAAGTAGCAGAACTAAGGTTGAAATTGGGCAGTCTGGTTTCACTAAACCATTGTACTTCCCTGCTTAGAATTACAGCAGTTACTGAGGAGAAAAGACTTTTCTGAGTAGGCTGTGGTCTTTTTTTTTTTTAAAGACCCATGTTTGTTTGTTTGTTTGTTTTTTGGTGACAGAGCCAGACAGAGGGACAGACAGGGACAGACAGACAGGAAGGGAGAGAGATGAGAAGCATCAGTTCTTCATTGCGGCACCTTAGTTATTCATTGATTGCTTTCTCATATGTGCCTTGACTGGGAGGGCTACAGCAGACCGAGTGACCCCTTGCTTGAGCCAGTGACCTTGGGCTCAAGCTGGTGAGCCTTGCTCAAACCAGATGAGCCTGCGCTCAACCTGGCAACCTCGGGATCTTGAACCTGGGTCTTCTGCGTCCGACACTCTTTCCACTGCGCCACCTCCTGGTCAGGTGTAGGCTGTGGTCTTATGATTTTTGGATTAACTTAAAGAAAACCCTTTCTTTAGTCTTGATTGGATAGGTATCAAATTATTTTTATTTCCTTGCCTTTATGTGTTTGCTGATTGTTAACCAGATTATTTTATCCATGTTTCTTCTTCAGGGACCAATGGAGGGGTTACAGTGGTGGGCCTTGCTGCCAGTCTCCTTGGTGGTACCTTTATGGGCATCGCCTACTTCCTCACACAGTTGGTTTTTGTTAATGACTTGGACATTTCTGCTCCCCAGTGGCCAATTGTTGTATTTGGGGGTCTGGCTGGATTACTAGGATCAATTGTGGACTCATATTTAGGAGCTACAATGCAATTCACAGGTAAGAACATTACCTTATTATCATTGCAACTTATTAGATCTTAAAGAAAGGGGAAAGATATATGGAAAATAAAATAAAAAGATATGACAGTAAAAACAATCCCAAAACCACCAGGAGTTGAGAGACCAGAAATAATAGGCAGAGTCTCTTCTACCTCCTACAGTTTTGATTTCTTGTTCTTTTTTTTAAGCTAATTGAAAGAGAGTTAGTCCTGCAGAGCAATGAGGAGAAGCTGTGTGGGGAGGATATGACATGCGGGGAAACAGGTGGTTTTGCAAATGGGACTTCACCTAATCACAGGAAAGCAGAACATTTGGGATCAAATCATTTTAATGCCCCTCCTTCCACCTGTTTTCCAGGCCCATTGCTGATCTGACTGTACATGTGTAACCTACTTTCTGCCGTGACGTGGTGCTTGCGCTCCTCCCCACTGAGCTTTCCGCTTCACTTGATATATGCGAGAGTCAGTTTTCCCAAAAGTTTTCTGTGCTTTGCTTCTGGGGCTCTCTGGTCTTGTCAGTGTCCTGACATATTTTGTTGTATGTTTGCTCCACACTCTATAATCAACTACCTTTCCTCCTTTGATTTATATATTGAAGAGGCTGGAGGTCTGGAGAAAGTTTCCCTGAGTACAGTCCTCCCAGTTCTCTTCACACCCCAAGATTATCTGCTTCCCTTTCGCTCCCTTCCCCGTGAGTCAGAATGTTCTCTCAGTTTGGTTAGTTGCATTTCGATATTAAAGAGAAGTCAGTCTGATTTTAATTCACACTAAAGGCTCCATAACTCTAGACACACACACACACATATGTTTTTACAAGAGCTTAGGTTTTATTCTCAACTGGGCTCTAACTGGACAGGTTTCTTTCTTTTTTTTTAATATATATATATATATATATATACTTTTTTTTTTTTTTTTTTACAGGGACAGAGAGTCAGAGAGAGGGATAGACAGGGACAGACAGACAGGAACAGAGAGAGATGAGAAGCATCAATCATCAATTCTTGGTTGCGAGACCTTAGTTGTTCATTGATTACTTTCTCATGTGCCTTGACTGCGGGCCTTCAGCAGACAAGTAACCCCTTGTTCGAGCCAGCGCTAAAGCTGGTGACCTTGGGGTCTCGAACCTGGGTCCTTCCACATCCCAGTCTGACGCTCTATCCACTGCGCCACCGCCTGGTCAGGCTGGACAAGTTTCTTATTGAGTGGGTTGAAAAACAATTATAGGTTAATTCACTCAGTAAGTTTTGGGAGTTTTTTTGTTTGTTTTTTTCATTTTTCCGAAGCTGGAAACAGGGAGGCAGTCAGACAGACTCCTGCAAGCACCCGACCAGGATCCACCCGGCATGCCCACCAGGGGGCGATGCACTGCCCCTTTGGAGCGTCGCTCTGTCGCATCCAGAGCCATTCTAGCACCTAAGGCAGAGGCTACAGAGCCATCCTCAGCGCCCGGGCCAACTTTGCTCCAAAGGAGCCTTGGCTGTGGGAGGAGAAGAGAGAGACAGAGAGGAAGGAGAGGAGGAGGGGTGGAGAAGCAGATGGGAGCTTCTCCTGTGTGCCCTGGCCGGGAATCAAACCCGGGACTCCTGCACACCAGGCCAACGCTCTACCACTGAGCCAACTGGCCAGGGCTAGTAAGTTTTTTTTAAAGATTTTATTTTTATTTATTTTAGAGAAGGGGGAGCAGGAAGCATAACTCCCATATGTGCCTTGACCAGGCAAGCCCAGGGTTTTGAACCAGCGACCTCAGTGTTCCAGGTCAATTCATTATCCACTGTGCCACCACAGATCAGGCCATTCAATAAATCTTGGTGTGCCTCCTTCCTGCCGGCACCATGCTGGGTCCTGGATATCCACTGCAGAGGCTGCTGACATGATCTCTGCTCTCAGGGCCTCATAGTTTGGTCTGGAGGGGAACCACTGGGGAGGCAGGCCCAGTCTGCCAGTTCATGTCACCTCTGCTTTCATATTCTCCCCTCTACTCCTGAATGAGCTCCAGCAGTGTTGAGAGAACAGTCTTGTGGGGTACTGACACCCATTTATTCAAAGAGGCCTTCTGTAATCAAGGGTTTCATATCTCTCATCATATAGATTATCCACTAAAATCATTTTATAAGTAACGGGGAATCTTCGAAGATTATTTCCTTTGAAAGAGAAAAGTGGCCCTGGCCAGTTGGCTCAGTGGTAGAGCATCGGCCTGGTGTGCAGGAGTCCCGGGTTCGATTGCCGGCCAGGGCACACAGGAGAAGTGCCCATCTGCTTCTCCACCCCTCCCCCTCTCCTTCCTCTCTGTCTCTCTCTTCCCCTCCCTCAGCCAAGGCTCCACTGGAGCAAAATTGGCCCGGGGCGCTGAGGATGGCTCTGTAGCCTCTGCCTCAGACGCTAGAATGGCTCTGGATGCAGCAGAGCAATGCCCCAAGATGAGCGGAGCATCGCCCCCTGGTGGGCGTGCCTGGTGGATCCCGGTAGGCGCATGCGGGAGTCTGTCTGACTGCCTCCCCATTTCCGGCTTCGGAAAAATAAAAAAAAGAAAGAGAAAAGCTATTTCTTTTTTATCAAGTTATTTGGATTGTGGATCTGACTTGCTTTCTCTTCCACTCTAGGTTTGGATGAAAGCACTGGCATGGTGGTCAACAGCCCAACCAGTGAGGTGAAGCACATAGCCGGGAAACCCATTCTTGATAACAACGCAGTGAATCTGTTTTCTTCTGTCCTTATCGCTCTCTTGCTCCCAACAGCAGCTTGCGGGTTTTGGCCCAGAGAGTGAACTTTCTCTCATTTACCAAGGTTGAAATGATGGGGAATTCAGCTAGATTTACAATCCCAAATTTCATCCTAAGAAAAATCATTGTAATGCCAATGGGAGAACGCCAGCTCCTCCCATACTCCCTTGTGATGGAATTCTACATTTTCCTCTCTTCTGCCCCGGGGCGTAGCAGCTGATGGGTTCTAGTAAAAGACAAGAGTCCAGAGAACTTAGCCATTTTTTCTTCTGCTGACTGGAGAGCTTGAGCAGTGAAGCTACATTGTCCCTATCGATTGGTGTTTGTAGAACTAAAAGTTCCTACACGGTAGATAAAAATTTTGTTTTGTCTAAACTAGTGTGGGAACTAAAATGGTTCTCAGCTGTGCCAGAGAAATGCCACTGTGCGCAGTCACCCAAATGTTATATCCATTTTAAGCGGTTTAAACTGATGTGTGTGGCAACCCCAGTAAGTGTAGCTTGGACCTCTTCCACAACTTGCCGTTTCCTGTTGCAAAAGGTGTGGAGTTTGATTTCTAGTGAGCCGTGAGGCCTACTCCACAGTTGTTCTTTTTTCCTCAGAGTTAGTAATGGAAAAAAAGTAAATGTCTTTTTCATATGACCGTTAGGATGCATGAAAAAAATTTATTTTTATTTTTAAGTAAAAGCAAAAGAGCCCTATCTTGTGTCTAAAAGAATGTGCACCTTACTATATATTTTAGTTGATCTCTGAGCAGAAATTATCTCAAATTTAATATTTTTAATGTATTTTCTAGCTGCCTTTTAAATGTGTATAGGAATCTGCTTTACATTGGTATACTGAAAAATTAGAGTCACTGGGAAATTATGGAATTGATTTATTTGCTAATCTAGAATTTACTAGAAGATACTATGATTTCCTGTGTTACAGCTTTTAAGCTGTGCTCACCTTTATGTTATGGACTCAACTAAAGTGAATTCTACTTTTCAGTTTTGTTCTTTACTATGATTAACTGTGTTCTAGAGGAATTTGCTATGGTGTGGATTATTTTGCTAAAAGTATTTTAAAATATTTCTCATGTGATTTTCGTACCTTTCTTTCCATGAGGAGAAAAGACTGTTTTCTAAATAACCTATCCCAATGAGGAAAAACTGTATTTAGCCACCAAATCCCAGGTGAATTGTATGTGCTTTAAAGATATAAGCACAATTTTATGCAGCTTAATTTTTAATCATCTAATGGAGTATCTGTTACCATAACTCCAAAGGTCCTGAACATTTAAAAAATATATAGGGTCTTCAAAATATATTTGTTAAATTAAGTCATTTGACTTTAAGCATGTTTCTTTAAAAGTCACTGAAAGTTGATAATCAGGAACATATTTCTGGAGGAAAATAAAAAATAAAACTAGTTTGGCTACCTGAATTTCTGAGGACTGTGATAATTTCAATATTTTTTTTTTTTTTTCATTTTTCCGAAGCTGGAAACGGGGAGGCAGTCAGACAGACTCCCACGTGCGCCCGACCAGGATCCACTGGGCATGCCCACCAGGGGGCGATGCTTTGCCCCTCTGGGGCGTAGCTCTGTTGCGTCCAGAAATATTCTAGCGCCTGAGGCAGAGGCCACAGAGCCATCCCCAGCGCCTGGGCCATCTTTGAGCCTCAGCTGCGGGAGGGGAAGAGAGAGACAGAGAGGAAGGAGAGGGGGAGGGGCGGAGAAGCAAATGGGTGCCTCTCCTGTGTGCCCTGGCCGGGAATTGAACGCGGGACTCCTGCACGCCAGGCCGACACTCTACCGCTGAGCCAACTGGCCAGGGCCTCCAATATTTCTTAATCATGTGATGCAATATTAATGATTTTGGAACTAATAAGTCAGGAAATGATTGTCAAAGTAGTAAGGGTGACGCCATGTTGGCGGGACGAGTGTCCTTAAATTATCCTGCCTACCAAGACCAGGCTTGTTAATTCTCTCATTTATTACACCTGCCCCTTTCAAAATTTATTTTATACATGTGACATTTTTTATGTTGGATTTTTTAAATTAATGTTTAATTACTTAATACATTGAATTCTTCTTCTTTAAAAAATTAGAACATTAAAGATAAACTATCTTTTCCCCCACTACCCCTTCAATAGACCTAGCTCCTTCCCATCTTCCCCAAGGTAACTACTGCTAGAAATTTGAATCTTTTCTATATAGTCATTGTTTTGGGTATATTTTGACACACATTCTTTTTAATCAATCAAATTTTGTAATAGTACTATTATTTTGTTGCTTCACATTATATGCTTACATCCAAGAAAAATCTATTTTAAAAAAGATTAGAAAGATGTATACTGAAATATGTATTTAATGGGTTATCTGATAAGGCTACATGTGCTTTTTATTTTTGTTGAAATAATTTTAAGCTATAGTGTATAAATTATATCTCAATAAAACTATAACAAAAATACATCTACAAAAATTATTTTAGCCTGACCAGGTGGTGGCACGGTGGACAGAGCGTCGGACTGGGATGTGGAAGGACCCAGGTTCGAGACCCCGAGGTCGCCAGCTTGAGCGCGGGCTCATCTGGCTTGAGCAAAAAGCTCACCAGCTTGGACCCAAGGTCGCTGGCTCCAGCAAGGTGTTACTCGGTCTGCTGAAGGCCCGCGGTCAAGGCACATATGAGAAAGCAATCAATGAACAACTAAGAAGTCGCAAGGCGCAACGAAAAAACTAATGATTGATGCTTCTCATCTCTCTCCGTTCCTGTCTGTCTGTCCCTGTCTATCTCTGCCTTTGTAAAAAAAAAAAAAAAAGAAAGAAAAAAAAAATTATTTTAAGTACTTTTCTAAAAATGTGTTTCTTCTACAAATCAAAAATGCTTAAAATAAACAAAATAATCTCTGGAAATTACCCCTCTTCTCCATTGATCTCTTCCCATCATTATTTTATTTATTTAATTTTTTTTTAGCGAGCGAGAGAGAGACAAACAGGGACAGAGAGATAGGAAGGGAAAGAGATGAGAAGCATCAACTTACACTTGCGGCAACTTAGTTGTTCATTGATTGCTTTCTCATGTGTGCCTTGGTGGGGGGCTCCAGCCAAGTCAGTGACCTTTGGGCTCATGTCTATGATCCCACACTCAAGCCGGCATCCCTGTGCTTAAGCTGGTGAGCCCACACTCAAGCCAGATGAGCCCATGCTCAAGCTGGCAACTTTGGGGCTTCAAACCTGGGTCCTCAGCAGCCCAGGCCAACGCTCTATCCACTGCACCACTGCTTAGCCAGGCCCATTACTATTTTAAATGGCATTCCTTCTGTTTATAAACTACCTTATTAGCAATGAAGTAAGAGTAAAATGGAATTTTAGTATAAGATAATGAAAAGTAACAGTGGATACCCAAAGGAACCTTTTTTTTTTTTTTTACAGAGACAGAGAGAGAGAGGGATAGATAGGGACAGACAGACAGGAACGGAGAGAGATGAGAAACATCAATCATCAGTTTTTCGTTGCAACACCTTAGTTGTTCATTGATTGCTTTCTCATATGTGCCTTGACCGTGGGCCTTCAGCAGACTGAGTAACCCCTTGCTCAAGCCAGCAACCTTGGGTCCAAGCTGGTGAGCTTTGCTCAAACCAGATGAGCCCGTGCTCAAGCTGGCGACCTCAGGGCCTTGAACCTGGGTCCTACGCATCCCAGTCCGATGCTCTATCTGCTGCACCATGCCTGGTCAGCATGACAAAGTTTTCAATGCGTCATCCTACCTCCTGGGAAAGCGTCCATTTTCTCTGCAAAGCTTTTTCCTTTTCTCTCTTTGTCTTTTTACTTCTTACCTCTTCCCTTCTTTTCCTCTCCTCTCCTCTTCCTCCTTTTCACCTCCACACTTCCCCTTTTTTCCTCTTCACTTTCTTCTTCCTCTCAGCCCTTCCTTCCCTTTCTTCCCCTCTCTCTACTGATTGGCACCTGGACTCCCAAGGTTAAAAAGCAGTCAGCTGCCTGCATAATTAGCGGATCATTCTTAATTATCCCTGTGAACTATGCCTGTGAGTGGAGGATAAAGGTGAAGAGCCCAGGTCAGAGTCTGCTGTGCTAGGGGATGGGACAGGCGAGGGGAGGAGAAGCAGCAGTTATAGAACAGGAGTAGGTGCGTCCTCCTGCCACAGCCTCTATGGCAAAGGTCCCCAAACTACGGCCAGCCTGCAGGCCGCATGCGGCCCCCTGAGGCCATTTATCCGGCCCCCGCCGCACTTCCAGAAGGGGTACCTCTTTCATTGGTGGTCAGTGAGAGGAGCACATTGACCATCTCATTAGCCAAAAGCAGGCCTATAGTTCCCGTTGAAATACTGGTCAGTTTGTTGATTTAAATTTACTGTTCTTTATTTTAAATATTGTATTTGTTCCCGTTTTGTTTTTTTACTTTAAAATAAGATGTGCATTGTGCATAGGGATTTGTTCATAGTTTTTTGTTGTTGTTTTTTAATTTTATTTTACTTTTTTTTTTTTTTTGTATTTTTCTGAAGCTGGAAACGGGGAGAGACAGTCAGACAGACTCCCGCATGGGCCCGACCGGGATCCACCCGGCACGCCCACCAGAGGTGAAGCTCTGCCCACCAGGGGGCGATGCTCTGCCCCTCCGGGGCGTCGCTCTGCCACGACCAGAGCCACTCTAGTGCCTGGGGCAGAGGCCGAGGAGCCATCCCCAGCGCCCGGGCCATCTTTGCTCCAATGGAGCCTTGGCTGCGGGAGGGGAAGAGAGAGACAGAAAGGAAGGATGGGGGGGTGGAGAAGCAAATGGGCGCTTCTCCTATGTGCCCTGGCCGGGAATCGAACCCGGGTCCCCCGCACGCCAGGCCGACGCTCTACCGCTGAGCCAACCAGCCAGGGCCAAATTTATTTTACTTTTAAAGCAGGAAGCACCTACTCATAGTAGTTGCCTCCTGCATATGCCTTGACTGGGCAAGCCGAGGGATCTGAACCAGTGACCCCAGTGTTCTTGGTCAACACTCTATCACTGAGCCACCACAGGTCCATAGTTTTTTGTATAGTCTAGCCCTTCAACGGTCTGAGGGACAGTGAACTGGCCCCCTGTGTAAAAAGTTTGGGGACCCCTGCTCTATGGACTGGCGTGCTGATCTGATGGTGAGGAACCCGGACAGTGCGCCACAGGGCCTGCCTGGCCTCATGGGAAGGGGAGGGAGGGTCAGCTTCAGAGGCGGCAGGGCAGGGAGCCCAAACATTCTCCTGGCCAACCTGTCCCCCTCCCTGTGTCATATGAGGAGAAGGGTGGTCCCTGGGCACCTCCTGAATGCCTCCCGCCCCAGCCGAGGAGCTGCTCATGGTTGCTCGGCCCTCCGCAGTCCATGGTGTTCTCCTGCAAAGTGCTTGTGCCCAGCCTGGGACTTCCTTCTCTGTCTGCCCAGCACTGCCTCTTCTGGCTTTCCCCTGAATGCCTAGAGTCCCTCATCCCTCCCTCCCTCAATGGCTAGGAATAGCAAACGTGAACCGAGTACTTAGGATATATCAGCTAGTACAGGAGCACTAGACATACATTTGCTCATTTTAGCTTTTACACTTTCCATGATATGGAAGTTACTACTTCTCAGCTGACAAGGCTGAGGTATAAGCTAATTAAGTGACATACCAAGGTCACATTGCTACTAAATAGATGTTCACCCAGGTCTATGGGACACTGTAGTTATTTATCTCCCCAGTAAACCAGTATCTGCTTGAGAGGAGATGTGTGTCATCTGATTATCTGTCCCTGGCTCTGAGCACACTGGGTGAGCCAGTTCTGTCTCAGGTGCTGACCGGGCAGCCCTTCCTCTGCTAGGGTCTGAGCACACATGTTCTAGGGACATGGCTTCAGTGATGGGCTTGAAAATAGACCTACTTTGAAGCAGACTGTCAGACCAGGGGGCTCTAGATCAGGAGTGGCAAACAATTACCCTTTGCCACCATTCTCCACCTTCCTGGTGGCTGTTGCTAATCAGTTATTGCACGCAGTCCCCAGCCCCAGTATAGCCTAACAGTCCTTCCTGACGCAGCCTTCCAAACCGTCTCTGCCAGCCTAGAGAGGGTACGCACACTGAAAGCTCCCACGTGGCCTGTACTGTCCTCGGCGTCGTGACGTAGACTGTAAGAGACCAGGCTATCCGGGAGCTTTGTCAACAGACTAGCCATTACTTCGACTTCTAGGTTCTTGGCTGAGGAAAGAACCCTGGAAATCATGCCTTACATTCCCCTGCCCCACACAGACTCTCCCTTGAAGCATCCTGACAGGTGCTCATCCAGCTGGAGTCAGATTGGTTTGCAAAGCTGTGCAGCTGTTTACTAGAAAGTTCTTTTGGTAGTTTTTTTTTTTTTTAAGATTTTTTTGTTTATTCATTATAGAGAGGAGAGAGAGAGAAAGAGAGAGAAGGTGGGGAGGAGCAGGAAGCATCAACTCCCATATGTGCCTTGACCAGGCAAGCCCAGGGTTTTGAACCTGCAACCTCAGTGTTTCCAGGTTGACACTTTATCCACTGCGCCACCACAGGTCAGGCAACTAGAAAGTTCTTATACAGAACTGAGGTCTGCTTCCTTGACCTCTACCCCCAGGTCCTAATGCAGCCATCTGGGGTGACAGAATAAGTCTAATTGCTTTCTACCTGACAGTACTTGTGATACTTTTGATATTTGGAGGGAATTATCATATTCTCTAGTCTGCTTATCTGTTGCCAGACATCCGTCATTTACCTTTGCATGACATGAGTTTTTCACTCATCACCATCCTTATTATGCTCCTTTAGACATTTATTAACTTGTCATTTTTTTTCAGCCAATGTTTATTACATGTCCGGCACTGTCCCAGGTGCAAAAGTCAATACTGGAATGATACAGATTCCCTCCTCTGTGCCAGGTGCAAAAGTCAATACAGGAATGATACAGATTCCCTCCTGTGTGCCAGGTGCAAAAGTCAATACGGGAATAATACAGATTCCTTCCTGGGGGGAATTCAGAGTCCTCTTAAAACGTGGATCCAGCTTAAAGGAGACACAGCTGTGGATGAGATGGTGCATGGCATGGATTAAGTTCATTAATTCAGGGCTCTGTTTTCCCTGTATTGCCATCAAGAGAGTGGACGAGCCCTGTTTGTTGAAAGTAAGTAGAAGAGGGACCAAGAGCTGTGTGCTCTAATATTGTTTTTCCTTTTTAAGCTGCTTAACATTCTTTTAGCTTGTACTACGTTTATAGTTAACCAAAACCTCAGGTCCTTCTTCACCTGAAGGACTGCTCAACCTCCCTGTTCTGTATTTGTGTGCTTGTCTTTTTAACCTAAAAGCTGGGCTTCACCCTAACTCCTTGTCAGTTTCTTTTTGTTGATTGCATTCGGTCCTCCTGGCCTGGGACTTTCTGAGTCTTGATTCTATCCTGCAGTCGTTTTTGACCCTCCCCGTTCGATGTCCCCACTTTACTGATCAAGTGTGGAATGAACTGGATGGGGCCCTGCCAGAGACCTTCGTGCAAGGCTGAAATCAGTCCATTCTTAGCAGTGCCCGTTGCATACTGTTGTTTATCTGGCCCTGGTTTTCCTAAGGGTACTCTCCGCCAACCCCATGGCTCCATCTTATCCGCAGGATTTTATGAGAAGCGGTCAAAATCCTCCTTGAGTCAAGATGCATCGTGTTTAAGGTTTTCCCTGACACACAGTCTAACAACCCTGTCACAGAAAGAAATGCTATGAATTTACAACAGTGCTGAACTCGAGACCTGCCTCTTCCTCTTCTAAGTGTTTACAGACCCTCTATTTAATAATCTATTCCGGAAATCTGGCAGGGTTCTTTGTTAAGCTTGATGTTTACAATTTTAAGAATCAGCCCTTCTCCCTTCCTGTCTCTCTGCTTCTCTCTTGCTCACAAATAAACAAGTAAATAAATAAAAAATCAGCCCTTGTCTCCTTAATGGAAGAACAAGAACAAGGTAGCCTTTGTCATCTCCAGGTCTGACATCCCTCCCTCCCCATGTTGACTTCAAGTGGAGTGGGTTACATAACCACTGAGATTGCTCCAGCACCCAGCACCAGAGTGGCAGAATTTGGGTCTGGAGGAAGTACCTCCCCCACTCTCCCCCAGTGGATGAAGACCTTGCTCCCTGCCTGATATGATGGAGCTCATGCTGGAAAAGATGTGTGTGTGGGGGGGGAGGGTTCTGCATTCTGTCCTCAGAAGGAAGTTGCCCTCTTGTTCTCTGTCTGCATTGCTGCCCAGTCAGACTAGTGAGTCAAGGAAAACTAAGCTGCTTGAGGTGCCTGCTTGTACCCCAGGCCCCACCTCACTCTCCACGTCTGGCACATGAGGAGTCGGGAGAAATCAGGGAGACATCATCAGGACGGAGACCCCTGGGTCGTGAACTTAACTGATGGGATGGGTCTTCTAGAGTAGGTGAGAATGGTTTAGGAAGGCTGGGCCAGAGTCTTGACTGGTTCATTTCAACCTTTAGAGAAATCTGAGTCCCTGGCCCTGTAGTCTCCCAGCCGAGTGTCTGGGGCCCTCTGCCGCCCACTGCGTCCTCCCACCTTTCCGCAGGCGCTGTTGCAACACTGCCTTGTTTCTCCTGCCTCACTGTGTGCTCACTCCTGCCAGCTGGGTGCGGAGATGTGACTGCTCTGAATGTAGAACGTGGTGGTCCTGGGCAGGAACTGGTGTTCTTGGAAGTGGGGGAGCTTTATGGGGAGGATGCACTGGCACCCGAGAGCCAGAGTTAACACTGCAGTGAGAAGCCCCTTGCTGTTGCTGCACGTGGGGACAGTGTAAGTGCGGCTCGTGTGCATTTACATTTAGGACACATGGGTGTTAGTCATCAGTACCCACAGAGGGCCTGTGCAGGTGCCAGGCACTGTTCTAGGCACTGGGAATACGCAGGGAACAAAGTGGAGTCCCCAGTCCCTTGGAGCACATGTTAGACAGGAGACACATAATGTCAGTGGCACTGTGTGAAAGTAAAGCGGGTGGAGGTTGGAAAATGACAGGAGCCTTTTCAGACTCTGTGGTCAGGAAGGCTTCAGAGGACAGAGCTCAGGCAGTGAAGGAGCTGGCCGTGTGGGCATCTGGGGACAGCACTGCCCCCGGCACAAACACCCTGCAGCAAGAGTGAGTTTGGCCTGCTCAGAGAACAGCAGGGCAGAGAGTGTTCCTGCAGCTGACTGATCGCGGTAGGAAGGGGGCGGAGGCTGGTGAGCAGCCAGACCACAACCATGAGAACCTTAGGACTTAGTATGAACTTACATGAGCATTTATCACGTGTCAGGGCAGTTCCTCAGGAACAGCTCTAGGACTTCACTGTGGGCCTAGCCTTGCCAAGCTCTGGTTTCCTAGTCTGTAAATAGGTGATTGTGTCCATGTCAGTGATGACGGTTCTGTCCCTGCTTGCCCCCACTTGAGGCTGTAAAGCCCAGGAGGCGGGAACCATGGCCTCAGGGGGCATGTCCAGGCACCAGCTTGGGGCCAGGATAATTGTCCATCCCGACCCAGAGCTCCAAGGAGCCCGGCACAGAACAGTCCTAGAACGTTCAGTTTGGGTTAATCCTTGAAAGGTTACCTGGGCAGTTCCAAGATTGACCCTGACAAGAGGTGACACTTTTTTTTTTTTTTAAGTGAGAGGAGGGGAGATAGACTCCCACATATGCTGGACTGGGATCCACCTGCCAACCGTCACCTGGGGCTGATATTCGAATCAACCGAGCCAGTGGCTACAAGGGGAAAGAGGGAGAGAATGCGGAGACAGAAGCAGATGGTTGCTTTCCACGTGTGCCCTGACCAGGGATCAAACCCAGGACATCTGCACACTGGGCTGACACTCTATCCACTGAGCCAACCAGCCAAGGCCAACATTGTCTCTTTAAGAACCCTTGCCAAGCCCCTGAGTTTTTGCAGGTTTGGTGTTAGAAGCAGGAGGTACGCAGGAGGCTGCAGAGAATTGAGGAGCAGCCCCAGCCCGTCATTTTTCCCATGGCAGGATCTCCCAGAGTAGAGCTGTGCCGGAGCCAGCTGCCGGCCATGAGGGAGAGGCCAGGACTGGGAAGAGCAAGGGCAGCAAGGTCATCAAAGTAGCCCACGTGTGCCCGTGGCTGGTGGGCAGTCGCAGACGTCCCGTTCTCTGCCGGATCTCTGTGCCGCTGAGGTTGCCCAGGTCTGTCCTTTCACTGTCTCAACCACACCTCAAGCTCTCCTCCTCCTTAAAGTCCCCCCCACCCCAACCCTAGGCTGTCTGGGACTTCTTGGGGCCCCTAAAAAAGTGATCCCCCAGTCCACCTTAAACCAATAGAAAAGGGGAACTGGCCCTGGCCGGTTGGTACAGTGGTAGAGCGTCGGCCTGGCGTGTGGAAGTCCTGGGTTCAATTCCTGGCCAGGGCACACAGGAGAAGCGCCCATCTGCTTCTCCACTCCTCCCCTTCTACTCTATCTCTCTCTCCCCCTCCTGTAGCCAGGGCTCCATTGGAGCAAAGCTGGCCCAGGTGCTGAGAATGGCTCCATGGCCTCCTCCTCAGGGGCTAGAATGGCTCTGGTTGCAAGGGAGCATCACCCCCTGGTGGGCTTGCTAGATGGATCCCGGTCGGGCGCATGCGGAGTCTGTCTGCCTTCCTGCTTCTCACTTCAGAAAAATAGAAAAGGGGGGGGGGTACTAAAATAATTGAAAACTACAGCAACAAGATATCCATATGTCCCTTAAAGTGCAGAATTTCAGTTTTAATATGTCTCCCAGTCATCACCATCCAGCAGTGGCACAGAGTTCCTTGTTGGATCATGTGTCACATTTAGATACTCAGCACATCAGTGATCCCCAGGGTCCTCCTCTGCCGGGTGGCACCTAGGCTGGGCAGGGATTGGAGAGGGACCGGGGTGTCTGGACAGGACTTCTGAGCTCAGGTGGATGCAGTCAGCATCCATCAGGAAGAGCCTTTCTCACACCCAGGCTGCCGAGGGCTCCTCTGGACCCCCAGAACCTTGGACCAGGCAGGGCTGTCCCAGAGCCTGGCCCTGTCTGAGCAGCCTTCCTTCCCCGCCCCCAGCTCCAGTCCAGGGAGCTCCCAAGGAAGTGGTGGAGCCCTCCAGCGGCCAAGCTTCTCTGCTGGAGTCCATCCAACAGGCTGGGGGCATTGGCAAGGCCAAGCTCCAGTGTCAAGCAGCGCAAGCTAGAGAAACAGGAGCAGGAGCAAGGTGAGGGGCCCTACACCCCTCCAGTAGGGCTCTCAGAAAAGGGCCACCTCTTCTAACCACCACACCAACAGGGTGCTCCCTGTCACCCAGGTGTCAAAAGGCCAGCCCCCTGCTTTCCCCAGGGTGTTTGCTGGAAACCCTGGTGACCTCCCTAGCATCCTCATCTCTGCTGCCTGGGCATAAGCAACAGTGCCCTGGATGTCAGCAGTCCTGAGCTGCAGTCCCAGCTTTGCTTCTGAGCTTGCACTGTGACCCAGGCAGACCGCAACCTCTCTGGGCTGGTTCCCTCATCCATTCACAGGGGCTGCTCATTCACGCCCCTTTGTCTCACAGGGTGGCTATGACAGTTGCTCAGATGTCAGCCATGTCCTTTCCACTGCCCTGGTGCTGTGTCCTCTGACAGGCTGAAGCTCCAGGAGCAGGTGGTGACACATGGCTGTGGACGGCTGGGGTGTGTCAGTAGTGAAGAAACAGGACAGATGGGGCTGAACCCTGAGGTTGTCACCCAGAAGCAGGTTTCATACCTGGTCCCTTCCTCCTCCCTCGCCATGACTTTCCTGTTGCAGTGAGAGCTACAGTCCAGGGTGGGGACTTGATGTCTGATTTCTTTTAAGCTGGTCATGAGGCGCAAAGGTAGGACAGAGCAGGGGACTCAGGGTGTTGGGGTCATGCATGTTCTGCCTTTCTCTTCCTGAGTCTCTAGGGACAGGGTGAACTGGGCCCCAAACCATCCCCTCCCCCACCCCCAGCATCTCTGGGAAAGGACCTGGGCCCTGGAACAGTGCGGAGGCAGAAGAAGCTGTCTCCCGCATGCCAGACTCCATGCCACCTCTGCCACCCCCACAGCAGCCACCTGGTGAGGAGGATGAGGATGCCTAGGAATCCTAGAGCTCGGAGGCTCCCCCCATGGAAACAGCGGCCTACAGGCCTCTCAGCCCCTGTTGCTTGGAAGGACAGGGCTCATGGAGGACGACCTCAGGTCTGTGCCTGGACCATCAAGGAGCGTGAGGGTGCTGGGAAGGGGCCCTTGCTCTCTGTCTGTGCTCCACCCACTTCCACTAGCCTGCCTTCTCTTCCCTGAGACTTTGAGGTTCAGCAGTACACAAATCAATAAAGAAACACAATGCAGAGCCTGACCAGGCAGTGGCGCAGTGGATAGAGCATCGGACTGGGATGCAGAGGACCCAGGTTTGAGACCCTGAGGTCGCCAGCTTGAGCAAGGCTCACCAGCTTGAGCCCAAGGTCACTGGCTCGAGCAAGGGGTCACTCGGTCTGCTGGAGCCCCCGGTCAAGGCACATATGAGAAAACAATCAATGAACAACTAAGGAGCTGCAACGAAGAACTGATATTTCTCATCTCCCTCCTGTCTGTCTGTCCCTATTTGTCCCCCTCTCTCTGCCACACACACACACACACACATAAAAAATGCAGAATTGAGTGTCCAGTGAGTGTATTTTAATTAAGGGGCTGTGCAGAACACAAACCTCTCTGAGCCAGAGCCCACCCTGCTCCCCAGCAATGGGCAGGGTGCCCATTGAACCCAGGCCACTTTCTCTGGGGTCAGGGAGAGAAGAGAGGTGTGTGTAGTCAACAGGGGCAGATGTTGCAGATGGAAGGAGGAATATTTTCACACGGGCAAAAAATGTCTCGGTGACAGAGTATCTAAAATAGTCCTGTGAGAGCCTAAGGGCCCTTGCTGTGATTGCTGAGGTCAGGGGAAGAGGTGTCTTGGAGTTTGAGCAGGTAGCTGAGAGGGAGAGAGGTGCCACTGACTGGCAGGACCTGGAAAGAGCTCTGTGGAGCAGGGCAGGGGTAGGGGCAGCCCCGGAGTGGAGAAGTGAGGCAGCGGTCAGGGAGCAGCGCACGGGCTCTGCTCAGGCTCTAAACGACTTCATTGCCCAGTTTGTCATAGGTGGCGCCTCATCCCCAGATGGCAGTCGGGGAAGTAATCAGAAGCCTGTGCCCAGGAGAGCCCTGGGCACCGGGCGGGGGACTGGGAATGAGGAACGTTCTGGATTTTGAAGAGATGGTGAATGTCTAGAAGAACTAATTTCAGTGAGAAAAGGCAGAGGCAGGAGAGGCTGCTCCATTTCAGCTCTGAGAAGGGGGTGCCGGGAAAGGAGCAAGGGCAGTGCCCCAGGGGAGGGCACAGCTCCCACAGCCGCCTGCCAGGCAACAGGGCGGGGAGCTCAGCTGGGCAGTGGAGACCAGGGAGGACGATGCCATTTCAGGGAGGGGAACAGCCCTGGGACGGGCCCAAGGAAGCCAGGACCCACTGTTTGCTCTGGATTCACGTAGTTCACCCCTTGGCTTCTGCACCTATTCCTGGATCCTGGCAGCCCAGCGAGTCCAGAAGGGGGCCAGTCTGCACTCCAGACAGGTGCTGCTGTCCCTCAGGAAAGGCTTGACTTGTTGTGATGGAACTGGGAGACAGGGAAAGACAGTGAGACACTAGATGGGGGTCATGGTGGGGGGTTCTCGGGGAAGAGAAGAGCAGGACTGACCTTCCGCAGAGCAGCAAAGGCGGGGCCAAAGGTGGCTTTGACTTGGACGCGGTCTCGGATCCAGGCTGGCAGCTTTGCCAGGACTGGTGGACGGGTGTACCGCTGGTCCAGGAGCACTATGCTGGCAAAATCCTTCTGGTGCCTGATGGCTCTGCCTGGATGGGAATGGTTAGGGTTCTTATTTAACCTAGCTTTCCTGGCCCTGGCCAATTGGTTCAGTGGCCCAGCGTGTGGATGTCTTGGGTTTGATTCATAGTTAGGGCACACAGCAGAAGTGCCTGCTTCTCTACCCCTCCCCCTCTTGTTCCTCTCTTCCTCCCCTCCTGTAGCCATGGCTCAATTGGAACAAGTTGGCCCCAGGCACTAAGGATGGCTCCATGGCCTCACTTCAGGTGCTAATAAGAGCTCAGTTGCTGAGCAATGGAGCATCGCCCCCTAGTGGGCTTGCCAGGTGGATCCCAGTTAGGGCACATGTGGGAGTTAGTCTCCCTCCTCTCCTCTCACTCTGTGTGTGTATGTGTATGTGTGTGTGTATAATATATACACCTTTCCAATAGTACATTTCTGTTGTGTCTAGTAGTGTATCCCTTTCCCTATCTCAGCCTTCAGACTACAGATATGGCCAGTGAAACCCCATCCCATCCTCTCATTCTTCATCCATCCCTCCCCAGCCATCCGTCCTGATAGCCAGCAACAGTCCTGGGCTTACCTATGGATTGGTTGACAGCCTTCATACAGAGATTCTCCACCAAAGCCTTTCCTGGGGGAGCCTGACCTGGGCTTCGGGGCTGGGAGGGGCAAAGGGGATGACCTATCAGAACTGTTTCTTGCCTCCCACCTAGTGTTCTGAGAAAACAACACTGCCAGACTTTGAGCAAGACTAGTTGGCTTCACGGGCACAGTGCCAGCAGCCAGTAGAACAGGTGATGTCCGGAAAGCTCCAGACGGTATGAAGGATGTTGCCATCCCTCTGCAGCGAACAGGAAACATGGCACACAGCAAGGGGCAGAGGGAAAGTTGCAGCGTATCTCGGCCCTAGAGGCCTCAGAGCACTCCCCCACCCTCCCCCTCATCCTCCGGTAGAACAGTGCAGGTACTCACAAGGATCTGATCCAGGTATGCCATCTTCTCTTGGAGCTCTGGAGACTTGATGTTGGGGTAGGGCATGCCCACCATAACCACACACCTGGGTGGAGGCGCACAGGAGCTGAAGGCACCTAGAGTTCTCAAGGCCCAGGATGGAGGGCCAGGTCCTCACCCACATGTCACAGCTGCCCTGTCTGCCACCCCTGTAGTCCTCAAGCTGTGTTCGGTGACTCAACTTCTCCCTCCCCACTCCATACCTACCATGTGAAAGGGGTTTTTCGACTAAGAGATCCAATCTAGACCAAGGAATTGAGTCCTGATAAAGGTAGGGGCTGGCCCTGGCCGGTTGGCTCAGCGGTAGAGCATCAGCCTGGCGTGCGGGGGACCCGGGTTCGATTCCTGGCCAGGGCACATAGGAGAAGCGCCCATTTGATTCTCCACCTCCCCCTCCTTCCTCTCTGTCTCTCTCTTCCCCTCCCGCAGCCAAGGCTCCATTGGAGCAAAGATGGCCCGGGCGCTGGGGATGGCTCCTTGGCCTTTGCCCCAGGCGCTAGAGTGGCTCTGGTCGCGGCAGAGCGACTCCCTGGAGGGGCAGAGCATCGCCCCCTGGTGGGCAGAGCATCGCCCCTGGTGGGCGTGCCGGGTGGATCCCGGTCGGGAGCATGCGGGAGTCTGTCTGACTGTCTCTCCCCGTATCCAGCTTCATAAAAATAAAAAAAAAAAAAAAAAAAAAAAAAAAAAAGGTAGAGGCTGCCTGATTTTCCACCTGGCCTCAAAGAGCCCAACCCAAAGCTGCTGAATCGCTTCCCCACACCACTGACTGCCCTACAGTCAGCCCAGGTGCACTCAGCTGGCAGCAGACCGCATGGCAGGGGGTAGGGGCACTGTTCAGAGTGAGCAGAGGGCAGGTAACAGAGTCCCAGGGGTCCGAAGCCCATCACTTACCGACCGAGGTTGTCAGAGAAGTTGATGCCTTCACTCATCTTTCCTCCGACCACCGAGAGCAACAGGGCCCCCGTCACTATGCCTCCTGCCTGGCCATGGCACTGCAGGGACCACCAAAGCTGGGACCAGACGTTCTCAGCTGCCAACCCCCCATGTGGACCCAAGGCCTGAGTGCCAAGTCTCACCTCAATGCACCTGGAATACTCTGTCAGCACCCGTTCCACCTGGTCTGCTCTCTTGGGTTCCTGAAATATCTGAAGAAAAACATGTCTCCCAGAACAGGGTTTAAGGATGCCTGGGTCACGGGTCTCCTCCAAGCCTTTTTCCAGCTTGGAGAACCCTGGGAGCTTTAGGGACTCCTCTGGGTGGTCATCAGGGATTAGCAGTGGTGGGAGAGGCCCCCTTATGGGAGGTCCAACCATCCTGTTTGGTGTGAATAGAAATCCCAGGAGGAACTCTGGGTTCACTGTCCCCACAAGCAGGAGATCCAGCTGAGGGACCACTCACCTTCTTCCTGACAGACAGGCGGGCCAGCAAGCCACTCTTGTCCCAGTGGGCATGGACCTGGTGTTGGTACTCATAGGAGGGAAAGAAACAGATCACCCCTCCTGGGACCACATTGCACAAGTTACAGAGGATGCGACCTGTCTCATCCATCTAAGAAAGGAAGACAAGGGGTCCTCCATGGGGACACTCCTGAAGCCACACCCAGAAAAGGCTCCTAACATTAGGGCCCAGAACCAAGTAGAAACCCACGAATGAGTGCAGTCAGGGAGGCGCCCCCTGGCGGGAAATCAGACTGGAACATGCCACTCTTTCTACCAAACACACCCAGCTGCTCATGGTGACTGGTGCATCTGACACACTCCAAAGTGCTATCATATCAGAGCTACACCTGTCATTGGTGTGACTGATGAGTCCCCCTTCCCAGTTCCCAGTGTCCTGGGGGCAATGGGGCTTATGCACCACCAATGACAAATCGGGCACTGAAACCCTGGCATGTCACTAGAGAAGTGCCCCTAGCACTTGCATTCTGCCAGACACGGGCCGAGAAACCAAATAGCAAGGAGCCAGAGGAAGTGACCCGCTTTCTCATGAACTTTATCCTAAAGGGATCACTGGAGGTGTCAGGAAAACTTCAGCAACCTAAGGAGTGAGGGGTGTGGGGAAACAGGCTGCCCTTGATAAACATCTAGATACTATACATCCTGTGCCAGCTCTGTGATGGAAGACACAGCACTCATTTCCACAACGCTTGGACACTCAGGATTGGCTAGAGTGCCTCCCTGCCCAGAAATCTCCCTCCTGCCCTAGCGCAGGCTGTGGTGAGGCAGGCTGGCTGCTACTCACCACCTGAGGCAGCTCTCTTCTCAGGTATGTGAATTCCAGCTGCTGGTTGGAGGGTCCTCTGCAGATGACGAGGGGCAGGATGTTGTCTGGAGGGATCACATGACCTGGGGAGACCCAGCGAGGGGCTTAAAACTGTGGAGGTGCAGACTGTTGTGCAAGGCAGAGTCCAGAAAGAGCACTGCCCAACCCTTGTCTTCCACACTAGGGACAGCAATGATGGCACCCACCCTCCCACTGTCCCACGTTACACAGCACTGCTCAGGCCTCTCCCATGTAGACCGAGGAGGCACAGAGCATGAGAGCACGGAGATGCTGAGCTCACGAGACAGCAAAGGATGAGACGCCCATCCCGTGGTCTCCTCGGCCCTGTGGCTTAACTATGACAACCCAGGGCCCTGTGACCATGTGGCTCATTCCACCCTGGACATGGATCCTCACCACAGGAGAACTCCACCAGTCGCTCGGCTTCCACCCCAGCACACGCCAGCAGCTGCTCCCGAAAGTCAGACACCTGAAGGCCACAATGTCAAGGCTCTGTGACTCCTCTCTAGGAGGACCAGGGACGGGACCTCAGGACTGAGCAGGTGGGGGCCTTGGCAGGGAGGGGAAAAGAGAATCTCTTGGAAAGACAGAAGTCCGGGTGAGGAGGCAGCAAGTACATAAGAACAGAGAGGATGTAGAAGGAAAGGCTGATAACTTAGTAGAAAGGAAAACAATTTAATGACACCCGGCGTTGGCAGTCTCATTTAAACTACTTGTGGGAATAGCAAAGGAAATTTGGCAAAACTGGTACAATGGTTTTCAACAAAATCACTAGTGACAATTTAAAAATTGCCTGACCAAGTGGTGGCACAGTGGATAGAGCACTGACCTGGAATGCTGAGGACCCAGGTTCGAAACCCTAAGGTTGCTGGCTTGAGTGTGCGATCATAGACATAACCCCAAGGCTGCTGGCTTGAAGCCCAAGTTTGTTGGCTTGAGCCCAAGGTCACTGGCTCAGCTGGAGCCACCACCACCCCAGTCAAGGCACATATAAGGAAACAATCAATGAACAACTCAAGTACCGCAACAAAGAATTGATGCTTCTCATCTCTCTCCCTTCCTGTCTGTTCCTTCCCCTCTAAAAAATAAATAAAAATATGTATACATGGTCAGGCCCCAACCCAAACTATTGCATAAGCATCTCTAGGGAAATAAATATGCTTTTGTATTTTTAGAGCTCCACCCAGATTTTTTACTTATCAAATTGGCAAAATTCCAAAAGTTTGACTACTCTGTGGAGAGACAGGCATTCTTATACACTGCTGGTGAGATACCAAATAGTACTCCTCCAGCCAGAGGGGAATTTGACAATACTCAACAAATTAGGTATATTTTTACTTTTTACAAGAAATTCCATATCTAGGAGTGTCCCCTGAAGATACAGCTCAACAAACCAAGTAACACATGAACAAGGATAGTTGTGAAGTTACTCGTGAGAGCAAGACTGCCTTTCCAGAGGGACCGGTCGGCTGAGCTGTGCTACATCCACCCACAGGAAACTACGCGGCCAGCAGAAGGAACGAAGACCCCCCCAAGGGCTGACACGGACTGATGGCCAGAACACACGGACAAACACAAACTGACCATGGCCCCTCTGATGTAAGTGTAAAAGGAAAGGGAAAAAGAGTTAAGTACATAAATCTGCTTATTTTTGCAAAAAAATAACATGAAACAGTAGGTAGACAGATCAGCAGCTAATAAAACAGGCTTACCGCCTGACTGGGGGTGGCGCAGTGGATAGAGCGTCGGACTGGGATGCGGAAGACCCAGGTTCGAGATCCCCAGGTTGCCAGCCTCGGCGAGGGCTCATCTGGTTTGAGCAAAAGCTCATCAGCTTGTGGCCCTGGCCGGTTGGCTCAGCGGTAGAGCGTCGGCCTGGCGTGCGGGGGAACTGGGTTTGATTCCCGGCTAGGGCACATAGGAGAAGCGCCCATTTGCTTCTCCACCCCCACCCCCTCCTTCCTCTCTGTCTCCCTCTTCCCCTCCCGCAGCCAAGGCTCCATTGGAGCAAAGATGGCCCGGGCGCTGGGGATGGCTCCTTGGCCTCTGCCCCAGGCGCTAGAGTGGCTCTGGTCTCGGCAGAGCAACGCCCCGGAGGGGCAGAGCATCGCCCCCTGGTGGGCAGAGCGTAGCCCCTGGTGGGCGTGCCGGGTGGATCCCGGTCGGGCGCATGCGGGAGTCTGTCTGACTGTCTCTCCCCATTTCCAGCTTCAGAAAAATACCAAAAAAAAAAAAAAAAAAAAAAAAGCTCATCAGCTTGAGCCCAAGGTCGCTGGCTCGAGCAAGGGGTTACTCGGTCTGCTGAAGGCCCACGGTCAAGGCACATATGAGAAGGCAATCAATGAACAATTAAGGTGTTGCAATGTGCAAATGAAAAATTAATGATTGATGCTTCTCATCTCTCCGTTCCTGTCTGTCTGTCCCTATCTATCCCTCTCTCTGTTTCTGTAAAAAATAAAAAAAATAAAAACCAACCAACCAAACAAAAAAAAAAACAGGCTTACCTACACGAATGGGGAATAGGTTGCTTTGAAAGAAATATGAGTGAGACTTTTCGAATCTTTTTATACTTTTGAATCGTACACATGTTTACATGTTTTTTTTGGGGGGGGCAGAGACAGAGAGAGGGACAGATAGGGACAGACAGACAGGAAGGGAGAGAGAAGAGAAGTATCAATTCTTTATTGCAGCTCCTTAGTTGTTCATTGATTGCTTTCTCATATGTGCCTTGACCGGGGGGGGGGGGGCAGCAGACCGAGTAACCCCTTGCTCAAGCCAGCAACCTTGGGCTCAAGCTGGTGAGCCTTGCTCAAACCAGGTGAGCCTGCACTCAAACCGGCAACCTCGGAGTTTCAAACTTGGGTCCTCCACATCCCAGTCCAATGCTCTAATTCACTGTGCCATCGCCTGGTCAGGCTGTTTACATATTTAAAAAAATAGGGTAAATCAAGCCTGACCTGTGGTGGCGCAGTGGATAAAGCGTCAACCTGGAAATGCTAAGGTCGCCGGTTCGAAACCCTGGGCTTGCCTGGTCAAGGCACATATGGGAGTTGATGCTTCCTGCTCCTCTCCCCTTCTCTCTCTCTGTCTCTCTCTCCTCTCTCTCTCTGTCTCTCACCCTCTCTCTCTCCTCTTTAAAAATGAATAAATAAATGAATAAAACTGTGTCAACTATTTAAAAAAAATAGAGTAAATCAACAAAAAGGCAACCTCTAAAACTGAGAACTGAAAAAAAGAAAAACTAGCATCTTATCAAATTCACAACATAAGCACACAAAGAAAAGCCTGATACCAAGTGACGTCATCTCTTTTGTAAACCACATTATCTTTAGTAGAATATACTCAAAGGGCAAAAAGTAAATGCAAAGAATTGAAATTTTAAACCATGGCTTATAGTTAGAATATTGGTATTGTATTTTTTACACTATTTTAACTACATTGTGGGATAAAGCAAATAAATAATTATGTTACTAAAACCAAAAGTTTAGCTCAAGAAAAAAGACACAGCATAAGGTCAAATTGACTGATTTTGATTTAGAAATATCAGTATGAATTCATGATGCCTGAAAATATATTTCCCTGGTCTGTACTGAAAAGGCCTATAGACAACAATCACATAGGGGCACTGCAGACACCCCACACCCAGATCCTGGTTTCTCAGTACCCATCCCCAATAAGAGCAACCAGGACACCTTGGAGAAATGAATGAGTCTAAATCTGGGGCAAAGAGAGCATCAGGGGGCCTGGGTGTTTGTTGTGCCAGAGCAAGACAACATCCCAAGGCTAAGGGGGCATCTAAAGGGCCAGAGGTGGCAAGGGGGTTCCCACAGGCCATGTCTGAGACAATTATTTTAATACACGAATGAATAAAAACCTACAAGTCTATACACAAGACGGAAGCTACAGGGGAGATCTAACAGCCAGCGAGGTTGGGAACAGACTACTTGAGAACACTGATGAGCTTTCCGTGAAGGACAGCCTGTTCCAGGACGTCTCCTAAGGAGGTAACCAGCATACGGAGACTGGTTACATTTAGCACTCTACTGTTCAGAGAAAAACTAGAAATAACCTACATATCTAACAAAAAGAGTGGTTATGTCAAATACAATATATTCTGTAATAGGATAAAGTATAGCCAGAATATGGTGGAATAAATGCTTATTTGATGACATGAAAAAAAGTGTGTATAATGTTTTGTTGTGGAATGAAAAAAATTGTAACAGCAGCATATACAGATAATACTTTTTTTATTTGGAGAGAGAGAGACAGGGAGGGAGAGATGAGATGCATCAACTTGTAGTTGCATCACTTTAGTTGTTCATTGATTGTTTCTCATAAGTGCCCTGACCAGGGCGGGGGGAAGGGGAGCTCTAGCCGAGCCAATGACTCCTTTATTCATGCCAGTGACCTCAGGACTTTGAACGTGGGATCTCAGAGTCCCAGGTCAATGCTCTATCCACTGTGTCACCACCGATCAGGCACTGTTTTATTCTTTTTAAAGATATGTAAATGTATTTGTAAAAACTGTGCATACAAAGACTTGTAATGATATGCACCAAAATGAATTTTTGCTCTGAGATTACGACCCTTTTCCTGTGGGGTACAGGAAGGGCGTGGCACTGGGACACCTTAGAGGAAGCAGCTGCAGGAGGGCTTTCTCTGGAGAAGTGTGATCCACAGACACAGCAGAGCAGGGGCAGTATTCCCTTGTCCCCACAGCCTAGAAGGGCCGGGTGGTGAGACAATACAGCAATGCCACCTGGTGGACACTGCTTGGGCTGCTCAAGCCAACCCCTCTCTGGTTTGGGAACCCAAGGGGCGATGTGGAGAGGCCCGACTCTGCAGCCTTCCCCTGCCACTGTCCCATCCACACCAGGGCTCAAGAAGCTGGGTTAGGTGTCCTTACCGGCTGCATGGTGCCCCCTGCAATGACCACTGCCCGGCATTCCTTCACCACCTGGGCAAAAGGCACAGCTGGATTCAGCAGCAAGAACTTCAGGCTGCTCTGACTGAGGCTGCCTGATCAAAGACAAAGAAAAGACAGCTACATGGGAAGGGGTACAGGCCCAACAAACACTTCTGTCTCTCTGAGGCAAAGGGATCTCCAGCTGGGTCCATGGAGGAGGCACGAGAGATGACACTTTCTCTTTAAGTGAAAGCCCACTGAATCCCTAGGACAGCTCTGAGGCAGAGAGTACTAGTAACTCCCTTTTCACACGAGGAAACTGAGGTTCAGAGACAGAGACTCTTGTGGCTGATGGAACCAAGACTCAAACCAAAACTCAGATAACCTTAACTACTAGGTTACGTGGCTTCTCTCACACCCTTGTGAGCTGACTGACCATCCGAGCACACCTGCATCCCTCTTACTTCCCCACCGCCTGCCCGGGCGCAGGAGGCCATGCAGTACCACCGTCTCCTCGTCCTAACCCAGAAAGGTGCCAGGCAGGAGGTAAAGACCCCCTTCACGCTCTGGCCTCCCAGTTCTGACCTGGCTTCTGCTGGCATTACCTTGGCGGCTCAGGATGACCCGGCCGTCCTGGTTGGCAGTGGTGAGAGCTGCAAGGAAGCCTTCGATGTGCATCAGCGGAGAAGCAGGCCTCGGTGCCCTGGCCGTGCCCGCCTGCACAGGGGGTGTGGGAGCTGCACAAAGCAGAAGGAAGAGAGCTGGGACCATGGACAAGGGCAGAGAGCTTCCTGCAGCTGGACCAGAGTGGTTCTCTGGGAAGCTGAGTGCACATGTGAGGAAGGAACACCTTTCCCAGGGCCTGCAGCTCAGCCCTCCCCGGTATCCGACTAACCCTCAGTCAGTCCAGGCTGAAGGCTCTGTAGGAAGTGCTGGAACCCAGCCAGCCTGGGCTGCTCGCAGGGGGTTGTGAGGACGGCCCCATACCTTTCTGTGAAGCCAAAGAGCTGGGCAGGGATGACACAGTGAAGGCGAATGAGGCGGCCCCAGTGAGGGAGACCGGGGGAACAAGAGGCTTCCACATCTCGTCCACAGCCCAAGCAGCATCCCCCCAATCCCAACACCCGGCACCTCGGCAGCCCTCCCCACCCCAGCAAGGCTGCTCCAATGTGAGGACAACGAGACAAGGGTGACTGGGGTTCCCAGGGGCAGGAGAGGAAGGCATTGTGAGGACAGCAAGCTGGGAGCTGCTGGCCCACCCAGACCCCAAGGAAGGGCAGCCATACCTTCCTGCTGACCATGCTCTTTTCACAGTAGCGCCGCACCTGTAAAACCAAACCTGACGTCGGCCCGTGGAGAACTCAATCAGGCCAGAAAACAGAAAGATCACCACTTTCCAAACCCAGGGAGCACGATTCAGCACCACTACCACCTCCCAGGAGCCCAGAACCTCCCGAGGCTGACCATGTCACCCTCTTTTCTGAGGTCACTCCTCCTGCACTGTCCCCATACAGTGCTGTCCCATGAAAGGGCCTCTGTCGGGCCTCAGACGTGGCCTCCTCACAGACTAGTCTGCATGGTTCCAACCCTCCTAAAGGTGCCTGGTGACAGCTACGGCCCCTTTGCTTTCCTTCATCACGACAGCACCTACGCCAGACACTGAAGGATTAAGTTTATAGAAAACAATATCTTGCTTGACCAGGTGGTGGCACAGTGGATAGAGCATCAGCCTGGGATGCAGAGGACCCAGGTTCAAAATCCCAAGGTGGCCAGCTTAAGTGTGCGGCCACTGGCTTGAGTGTGGGATCATAGACACGACCCCATGGGTGCTGGTTTGAAGCCCAAGGTCACTGGCTTGAGCCCAAGATTGCTGACTTAAGCAAGGGGTCACTTGCCCTGCTGTAGCCTCCTGGTCAAGGCAGGCACATATGAGAAAGCAATCAATGAACAACTAAAGAGCCACAATGAAGAATTGATGCTTCTCATCTCTCTCCCTTCCTGTCTGTCCTTATTTGTCCCTCTCACTCTGACACACACACACACACACACACACACACACACACACGAAAACAATATCCTGTGAGCAAAGGCACACAGAGCTGAAGCTTGGTACTTGTTCAGGGAATGCCTGGGCTGCACATTAGTTGGTGCGTAACTTAGAAATGCCAGGTGATGACTTTAGAGCCTTTAAAGGTTTCTGAAAAGATAGCATCTTTCAACTAAGATTCACTAGACTAGTTTGTAAAAGAGCAGAAAGAAGGCAAAGGAGGAAGGGCCGCTGTGGAAATGAGAAGGGGGGAGAAATTCAACAGCTCTTTCAGCTACTGGTCTGGCACTGTTTGGATGAGGGACACGGCAGGAGAAAGGACTCAAAGAGGACAGGAGTGCCAGCCTGTCTGAAGGGAGTAATGGCAGCAACCACAACCAAAACGGGTAAGTCCGGGGCAAGCTGGTTTGAAAAGGAAAGGCAGAATGGAAAGAAAGGTCTTGCATCTGTGCAGCTGGGCTCACATGCTGGCTCCGCCATGTGCATGCTGTCCTCCTGAGGTGACCTCGCTGAGTGTTGGTCTCCTTTGCGCTAGAAAGGGGATAGCACACTCTACCCTAGAGTCACAGAGCCTGGAGCACCACCTCAAACATACTAACTGCTCTGTTACTGTTGGCAAACTGGAATCACTAAGGTTGTGAGTGTGGCAACAGTGGCCGTACCCCACCGCGAGAGCACGGATACGCAGGCCTGGAGTGAGCAAAGGTCTGAGGCCGCCATCAGACCACGGCCGGAGTGGAAGGCCGAGAGAAAGGCCAAGCAGAGTGGCCCAGCTGTGTCCTCCCTCACCTCAGCCCAATAGCTCGGTCAGGCTCACAAAATGAACTTCCTGCTCTGCCCAGCAGCCCGAGGGAAAGACTGTGCCCAGGAAAAATGGAGTAAGGCGAAGGGCCGGGCATCTCTAACTGCTTGTTAGGGACCAGGAAAGGCACCTCTCCTCCCTATTCTATGACCCTTCAACCCTAGGTTGAGGATTTTTTTTTTTTTCTGGCTGACACATTGCTTTTTTCAAGGGTTAATGACATGTCTGTGCTGTAGACAAAGTCCTCTGGCTGCCTGAGGACAGAAGGAATTCACTTTTGCTCTTTCCACAGTGTTAGCATTGTGTTCTGCCCACATGTGGAGGTCAAGACAAGATTTGATCTGCTAATGTGAACAGTAAAACCCCTACCTTGAACAGGTTGATGTTATCGATCTGGCTCTGAAAGAGAAAGTCATTGATGGTCTTCAGCTCTGTCCCTAAGGGTAAACAAACCAGTGCCTTGAGTCCTGCTCTGAAGATCACAGCCTCCGGGTCCCAGAAGGAAGCTCAGAACTGGCTCAGACCAGCTATGGACCCAGGAGGGTCACCCTCTTACCTGTCTGTGAGAGGCTCTGTGTATTGGGATTTTGCTTAATGTTCCCTAAAAGAGAATTCAAACAGGTCAGGGTGGTGGTGCTCTAGCCCCCCATCTTCTCACACTCCTCACTATACTAGTCAAATAAGAACATTTGTATTTCAACAGGTGTTTTGCTATTTTCAGTACCCATCAACCCTCACTGAGGACAGGACATTCCAGGAACCCAACACCTTGTGATTTCATTCTTTTCACATTTCCCCCAAGGGGGCAGGGACAGAGTAACCACTCATTTTACGCAGGTGCAAAGAGGATGTGCCCAGGCTGCACTGTGACTGTGGCAAGGAGCTTTGTGCAGTGGAAGTATCGTAGCCAACGAGGTTTATCCGAGGCGTGATTATTGCTAAGTGATAGTGTCAAGGCAGAGATGGATGTTAAGAGCCCCTACATGAGGCCCTGGCTGGTTAGCTCAATGGTAGAGCATCGGCCCGGGGTGTGGAAGTCTCGGGTTCGATCCCGGTCAAGGCACACAGAGTTGCCCATCTACTTCTCCACCCCTCCCCCTCTACTTTCTCTCTATCTCTCTCTTCCCCTCCTGCAGCCAAGGCTCCATTGGAGCAGAGTTGGGAGCTGAGGATGGCTCCATGGCCTCTGCCTCAGGCACTGGAACAGCTCCAATTGCAACAAAGCAACAGCTCAGATGGGCTGAGCATCACCCCCTGGTGGGCATGCCAGGTGGATCCCGGTCAGGCGCATGTGGGAGTCTGTCTGTCTGCCCTCCCTTCTAAATTCAGAAAAGTACAAAAAAAAAGAGCCCCCATATGAGACACAGTCCCTCCACAATAACCCCACTGGTAGGTCGACTCGGGGTCTGTGAGCGCCTTCGAAGGGACCGTGGAGGAAGGAAAGGGCTGTCACACGGAATGCTGGGAAGACTCCTGGGGCTGCAGCCAGCAGACTCGAGTCTCTCAGTGGCGCAAGGGCCAGAGGCAGGCCACCTGCTCTCGGCTTTAATTTATTCGTCCAACACTGAGTTAGCACGCTGTGCTGCTTTCCTCACAGGAGCACTCCAAGCTGCTATCGCTATTATTAACATGCATACTTTATATTGTTATTATTACTACCTCAGGACAGTGGCAAATAAACCAGTCTAAAAAAACATTCACATCAGACAATTCAACTAAGCTAAATCAATGGCCGAGACAATTTGAGGGCACAAGAAACGCAGATGTCCTGCCGGTGTCCAGGGAACTGAGTCCTGCAGGCTGAGCAGGCTAGAGTCAGGGAGAGCACGGTGCTCCTTACCACCCAGCGTCGTCACAAACTGCTCCAACAGATACAGGATCTGTTTGATGTACATCAGGTTCTTGGCCTTCAAACGCTTCCTGAAGACAAATCAATGGATGGCAAGTGGGATTACTCCACAGCAACTTCGCCTCTAGGTGCCCCAAGCTGAGGCCTGTCTGGTGTCTGTCAAACTGGGTCACAAGCTACAAATACTTTCCTAGAACAAAAGGCTGGCCGTGGCCCAAGGCCTTCAGAGCCAGCTGCTGTGTGCTGAGCATCCCTGGGCTGTGTGGGGTACATGCCTCGATGAACCAGGAGACGAGCAGCATGCCGGGCCATCCCGCACCAAGCCTGGCCAGAGACGGCAAGCTAAGTGCTTCCTCTCAGAGGCTGAGCTAGTGGTGCGAGAACAAGTAGAACTGTCCTTCCCCCTCCAGAGGTGGTCTCACCTGTATCGTTCCATGTACTGGAGCAACTGGGAATGTGCCTGGCAGAGCTGGGTAGAGAAGAAATGAACGTGAGGGCAGACCTGGCTCTAGGCAAGCGGCCTAGGACTGTGGCAGTGACAATTCAGATTGTGCCTACAAAGTGCCAGCCCAGGACACACAGGAGACAGTCAAGGGGAGGCGAGTGGGGCCGGGTACAAACGATACGGGTTTGAGTTGCCCTCAGGCTGGTGGGGTCTGAGAGAGGGGAGGAGGTGGGTTCTGCTGCAGTGTCCCCTTTGTGTCAGGGACAAAGGGAAAGGCTGACTCTCTCAGGTAGTAAAGCTCCCTGCTCATTTTTACTGGGTTTGGGAAAGATGTGCTGTCTACTCAGAGCAGTGCTTCAAGGTACTATCACACTCTAGCCTAAGGTTAACCCAGGCACTGGGCAGTCAAGACGGTGGGGTGTCATGTGGGTTTCAGGATCAGAAAGCAATGGCGAAACCCCAGCTCCCCACTCACTAGCTGTGTGACCTTAGGCACTGCTTAAACCTTTCTGAATCTCTGAGTTCTCAATGTAAACTAGGAGTACCAGCCAAATGTGAAGTAGGCATGAAGATCAGAGAAGCCTCCTACAGTGCATGGCACATAATAGGCAGTAAATGAATAGTGGCTTTGAGGAATCTTGAGCATTCCTCAACTAAATCTCCTCAAAGCAATATCAGTAACAGAGACATCCAACTACACAAGGACTCTGCTTCTCTCATGCCATTATCCTGGACCATGGACAACTAGTACCATCCCAGGCTAGAGGGGCTCAGGATAACAAAGGCCAGTGAAGATCAAGGGGATGAGCCACTTTGCCTGGCTCAGTGCACCTCCACCAAACTCTATCTCTGTAGGAATCCCAGGTCTAGGTCATTAGAAAGGTGCCCCTTTGCCCCATGGCAAGCTCTGGCCCAGGTAGGGAGAGGCCGACTTACCTGGGAACCGCTGACCTCCGTACTGTGGATGCCCGTGATGGTGTCGATCAGGTTGTGTGCCTCATCGATGATCACCACCTGGCCCTGCAGCCGGATCCCTGCGGCCTGCCGGGTAGCCGTGTGCAGCAGCATCTGGTAGGGCAGCACCACCAACTGGGAGGAAGAGATGGCGGCCACGTGAGTGTTGACGGAACTCCCTCCTACAAAAGGTTCACCCAGCCCACTCCAGGTTTCTGGTGTGAACAGTTTTATTTCATGCCCAGAATAGGTAGAAGAAAAGCGATAGCATCGTACTGTGGTTTTAGCAACAAACTCTTTCTTCAAAAGTTTTATTTATGTCAAAACATAAGCCTTGGCCAGTAGATCCACTGGTTAGAGCGTCATCCCGATATGCCAAGGTTGTGGATGCAATCCCCCATCAGGGCACAGACAAGAAGCAACCAATGAATGCAGAAGTAAGTGGAACAACAAATTGATGTCTCCCTCTCTCTCCCCACCCCTTCCTTGCTCTCTAAATTCAATAAATAAACATTTAAAAATATATACATATTTATATGAAACATAAAAGTGAAGCCAATCTAATTTCTGATTGAAACAAGGGCGGGGTGGGGGGAGGGGCCTTCAGCCCCTGCTGCTTAGCCTTGTCCACGTCCCCAAGGTAGTCCCTGAGGCACCCAAGTTTCCTCAGAACACTGTGAAAACCACTCCTGTCGCAGAAGGCAGTCCTGGCTTCTGATCCTGGAGCTGCCACTTGCCAGCTGTGTGGGTCCTCGAGAGTCATTCACCTCCCTGAGCCTCGTTTTCCTCATGCAAAATGGGATTAATAAACTCCATCAAAATAGGGTGAAGAAGTGGGGTTGGGGTAACAAAAATAAAAACACTCTGCAAATGGTTTAGGGGCTTTGGTGTCATGACCATTTTCCAGCTAAAAGAATACTGATAAACGAAGTGAAAATCCAGAAAACAGGACACTTCGAACCCAGGTTTTAATACTGGTTCCATTCCTTACTTGCTATGAGACAACAGATAAACCACTTCACCTCTCTGGACCCCAGTGTGCCCGTGTGTAAAATATGGAAAGTACCAGCCTCAGCTATCTCAATGGGACATCATAAAAGCTGTGTTAGGCTTGCTTACTGGTTTACTGGTTGCAAGCACTTTGCCTGATTAGTGCATGAGCATATGGTAGACATGTGTACAGTCTATGTAAGGCTATGGGTGCTTGCCCTCATGGCAGTGGACTGCGGATTGCTTGCCTTGCCTGCCCGCCCGCCCGCCACTGTGAGGGGCCATTTTTGCTGCTCATTTGCCTGAGAAGTGGTTTTCCCCTGCTGCTTGCTCGTCCACTGTTGCAAGACTCTATCAAACGGTAATGGCCCAATGCTTCCTGGCTCTGCAGTTTCTCTACCGTCTGCCCAAATCCAATGTGGACCTGCCTGGCCCTGGCCACTTGCATTACAACCACACAAATGTTCAGGGCAGTATATTGATAAACAGTGAGTGCCATGTCCAATTATTACTCATATAGTTCCCTGCATCTTTTCAAATCAACCTTAACCTTTCCTTGGTTAAGGAATTCTCCACAAACAATAGCCTATTTCTAAAAGTCACTCCAATGAACAACGCGGCAAGAAAACAGTTAAATCATACCAACCAAATAACGACATCATTTTTGACCTGACAAACTGGCAATTTTTCTCTGTTCAGATAATACTCCATATGGCCAGTCTAGAACACAGTCCTCTCCAATGCTACAGGTTGGCACATAGTTAGGACAGTCACTCTGAAAGGCCATGTGGAAACAGATTCACGTTCTGTAGCTCCCTAAGTCCATTCCTCTCCATTGCTGCCCTGGCATCTCTCACTGTGGTTTCCGTAGGAATGCACACTCCTTTCTGGCTCTAACCAGCTTACTGTCTCCCATAATGCCAACAGTCCCTGCAGCCCAGAGCCACCCAGGGACCTGGGGCCTCCTGTGACCCTATGTACTAGGAGAGAGTGGGTGACGTGTCATCAGTGAGCAGTGTGTTGGTCAGTCCAACCATGGCCGGTGACATCTTCCCACACTAAGAGGTGTAGGAACTCCCTCATGGCCTGGGCTGCAGTGACAGCCATGAGTTACTGTCCAACCCTCCGTGATCTTTACCTGGGCTGCTGGAATGGCAAACCGGCTCCCGTAATAGGGACAGGCCCCAGCCTCCTTCCCCAGCGTCACCAACTGCTCAATGTCCATCACCTCCAGCAGGACCTCATCCCGGAGGAGCTGCAGCTGCCTGTACTTGTAGAAGGGGCAGGCAGCCCGGGGCTCCTGCCTTCTCCTCTTGCCCTCCTCGTTCTCAGCTCTGCTCTTGCTCTCTGTGGTGGCACCAGTACGGGGGCAAAGGCAGAAAGAACAGTAACTGTCCTGGCCCTGGCCGGTTGGCTCAGTGGTAGAACATCGGTCTGGCGTGCAAGGGGTCCCAGGTTCGATTCCTGGCCAGGGCACACAGGAGAAGCGCCCATCTGCTTCTCCACCCCTCCCCCTCTCCTTCTCTGTCTCTCTCTTCCTCTCCCGCAGCCAAAGCTCCATTGGAGCAAAGATGGCCCGGGTGCTGGGGATGGCTCCTTGGCCTCTGCCCCAGGCGCTAGAGTGGCTCTGGTCGCAGCAGAGCGACGCCCCCTGGTGGGCGTGCCGGGTGGATCCCGGTCAGGCGCATGCGGGAGTCTGTCTGACTGTCTCTCCCCGTTTCCAGCTTCGGAAAAATACAAAACAAAACAAAAAAACAAAACAAAAAAAAAAACCCCAGTAACTGTCCTGTGGCCAGAAGCAAACCTGTAAGGTCAAATCTACAACACCCCTCCGGGAACTACTTATTCTGGTATTTTACTCAGTGTTCAAAGCCAGGGTTTAGGAATTAACACTAACTCAGAAAGCAAAAACACCTTTTCTTAAGGAAAGGATCTTTCAGAAGAAACCATCTTTCCCACTAAGACACTACCTGTGGTTCCTGTGGCCCAGGTCCATGTCCCTCCCGCCCCAGTGCTGCCCAAGGCCACACAATGCTCCCGAGGCCGCTCCTTTAGCTAAGGGCACAGGTGACTACCGAGTCTGCTCCTCTGCAGCTCCATGCAGCGGTCGTTGATCAGCTGCACAAAACCCAGGTGTTTCACGTCTTCATTTATACAAAGATTCTACAAGATAGGAGAGAGTTAAAGACACAGTGCTGGCTAAATGCACGCAGCAGCCCAACAGGGCCTCCCAGACCAGCCCTCCCATTTCCTTCCGGGGTCAACAAGGCCAGGGGAGGCGGTGTCCTCACCGCTTGGCTTGCCTGGGACCCATCATCCTTCTGCACCTGAGGAAGACAAAGGCACAGGGAAGGGAGCAGATGGCACCTGGGCCATGACGCCCTGACTCTGCCTACCTGCCGAGAGCCGAGGGTGACGAGCCGAGTGTCCTTGCCAAAGGGGCTCTTCTGCACCTCGTGTACAAACTGGGCCAGCTGGGAGTGTGTCCGACTGCAGTAATAAATCTGCCCCGAGCAAAAGCAGGAAATTTCAAAGAGACTATAATGTCCTCAAATATTCTCTGCTCATCAACAGATGCCATGGCCTGACAGGCTGAGGGAAGCGAAGAGTGGCCACAAATACACAAACCTAAAGCAAGGTGACTCTGTCCCACAGACAGAGTCTTGTTAAATATAGGGTAAGGAAGCCCAAAGTTTCCTTACCTCACCCTCAATCCCTGAAGTTCAAGAAAATGATCAGCTGTGTTAAGCTTCCTCGCTGGTGTACCGGCTGCAAGCACTTTGCTTGATTAGTGTCTGAGCATCTGGCAGAGGCACGTGTGCGTAGCTGTGGGGCAGCTGTGATAGGCTTGCTCGCAGGGTTACCAGCTGTAAGCACTTTGCCTGATTGGTGCATGGGTGCATAGCAGCGCCACGTGTATGCGGACTATAGAAGGCTATGGGTGCTTGCACTCAAGAGAGATGGGGGATTGCAGATGAGTGGATTGCCCATCCACCACTGTGAGGGGACACTCTGCTGTTTGTTGCCTGAGAGGCAGTTTCCCCTGCCTGTGTGCTTGTCCACCATTGTGACACTTTATTAAACAGAATGGCCCAACCCTTTCTGGCTCCGCAGTTTTTCTACCATCTGCCTGAATCCAATGTGGGCCTGCCTGGCCTTGGCTGCCAACATTACAGCCCCCAGGACAGGACTGCTCCCATCAGTCATGCTCACCCTCTAATCCAACTGTTCTCTGCAGGGTTCAGTCATCTTAGGAAACGAACTTCCCTGAGTGGTGACGCTTGACACGTGTTGGGAAAACAGATGTGTTAAGCTTGCTCGTTGGCGCACTGGCTGCAAGCACTTTGCCTGACTGGTGCGTGAGCACGTGGCAGTGCTATGTGTGGATGGTCTATATAAGGCTATGGGTGCCTGCGCTCAGGGAGGATGGCAGATGGTGTATTGCCTGCCGCTACTGAGGGGCCATTTTGCTGTTTGTGTGAGAAAAGGCTTTCCCTGTTTGCTTGTCCACCATTGCGAGACTTGATTAAACAGAAATGGCCCAATGCTCTACAGCTCTACAGTTTCTCTACTCTCTGCCCCAATCCAATGTGGACCTGCCCGGCCTCAGCCACGGGCATTACAACATAAAAACGGTTCCTAAGACTCTGCGTAGTGTTCCACACCCGCCACAGAGGGCTTGGAGGGCTCAACTGAACACCCTCTCTGTACTCTGCTAACATTTAGAAGAGTGAGGAAAGGAAAAACAACAATAGGGGGAAAATAGCTAATCAAGTGTTACAGGAATGAAATAAAATGATTTGAAATTGAGACGTGTCGGCACCACACACGCCTCGTAGAACTCCACACAAATGTAGATACAAAGAGCAGCATGCCGTCAGACACCCAGAGGGCAGGGAACTCCCACTCTGACCTGTCTTGACCTGTCCCATCCCCTAATGGAGAAACCCAGGATCCCTGGCCCAGAAATGTTGCCCTTCGATGCCCGAGGGCATATGAGCCCTGTCACGACTCCCAAGAGAGGTCTCCCCAGGCGCCCAGCCCAGCCTGCCAGGTGAGTACCTAGCGACCAAGGCCTGGGTCAGGGGAGACACAGAGTCAGTGGGCTGGAGGCTCCTCACTTACAAGAGAGTAAGAAGCAGCTGGAGAGACTCCCAGTCTCCCTGGCAATGGAGAGCCTCTGAACTCAAGATCAATCACAGCAGAAAGGCCGGGACATAACATCTTACCTTGGTTATATGTTCTTCCTCCAGATCATCCTCATTCTCATCTTCATCTAATCTGAGAGAGAGAAAAACAAAACAGAAAAAGTCTTCTCAGCAAACTCAGGTCAACTACAAACACATTTCCCGAGCATCTACCACATGCCAGCGACTAGCCCTAGACCTGAGCATATGAGAACGGAACTGAGGATTGAGCTCTGAGCCAGCAAACACATCCCGGCAGTGAGGTTCCACCAAAGCAGCAGCTGCTCGCTTGTTCTCTTGGTCAGAGAGACAGCACAGGCTGACACCAATGCTGTCCTGCTGCTGCTCAGCAGAGGACAGGCAAAGGACGTGGTATTCCCAAATCCTCGGTTCAATGTCTGACTGTCGTGTAAGGCAACTCTCCCCTCACGGCCCAACCTCTAGCAAACAGGATTTTTCTCAGTTCCCCCAAGAGAACTTTATTTTTTGACAGAGACAAAGAGAGAGACAGAGGGAGAGGGACAGATAGTGACAGACAGGAAGGGAGAGAGATGAGAAGCATCAAGTTTTCATTACAGCTCCTTAGTTATTCAGTGATTGTTTTCTCATATGTGCCTTGACCAGGGGGCTACAGCAGAGCAAGTGACCCCTTGCTCAAGCCAGCAACCATGGAGTCATGTCTATAATCCCACACACAAGCTCGTGAGCCCATGCTCAAGCCAGATGAACCCACACTCATGATGGCGACCTTGTGGTTTGAACCTGGGTCCTCTGCATTCCAGTCTGACACTATCCACTGTGCTACCACCTAGTCAGGTAAGAACTTTATTCTTTATCACTCAGAGCTGCGCTCTTTGCCCAGAATGCTCTCTCCCCTCACTTCATTCCTTCACCTAGCCAACACCTAATCAACCTTGAGTTCTCCACATAAACATCACCTCCTCTGGGCAGCCTTCCTCAATCTCCCCTGGCAGGCTTGGCTGCCCTGTGACACACTGCCATAACCCTGCACCTGTTCTTTTTTTTTTTTACAGGAAAGAGAGAGAGTCAGAGAGAGGGATAGACAGGGATAGACAGACAGGAACGGAGAGAGATAAGGAACATCAATCATCAGTTTTTTGTTGTGACACCTTAGTTGTTCATTGATTGCTTTCTCATGTGTGCCCTGATCGTGGAGCCATAGCAGACCAAGTAACCCCTTGCTCGAGCCACTGAACTTGGGACCAAGCTGGTGAGCTCTGCTCAAACTAGATGAGCCCGTGCTCAAGCTGGCGACCTCGGGGTCTTGAACCTGAGTCCTCCGCATCCCAGTCCAATGCTTTATCCACTGCGCCACCAACTAGTCAGGCCCTGCAACTGTTCTTTTTGGTACTCATCTCATTCCAAACAGTTTGGTCTCCTGTCTCACTGACCACACTAGCACGTCCACAGGCCGGACCTGGGCGTGCCCTGTTTCTGCGGAGTGCCCCCACAGCAGCCGGCACACAGCAGGAACTCCATGCACATTTTCTAAGCGAAGCCCTGAGCGACTGAGGGACTAAATGATGCTGTCACTCGGGACCAGATGAATCTCTTCTCTCCTCAGCACCTCAGTCTGTCCTTTCTAAGAATAAATGCCTATCAGCACTGGGGGCTGGTAAGTCAATCCATATTATGTGGCTGGATGTCTAGTCAACATTATTAGTCTACACTTCTTAGAAACACAGAAAAAGGCATCAGAAGCTGCACAAGCTAATCTCTAGGATTCGCGGCTCTTGCCTGGACCCTATGGAGCACTTTGTTTTTTTAACTATAAACTCTACTCAAGGTCTTTAATGTTTCCCAAGGGGCTCTAGAGGAGAGGTAGAAGGGCAGACAAGCAATCTTGGAGGTCGATGGAAAAGGGTTTATGAAGGGGGGAGGGGGGCAAGGGGGATGTTGAGGGGAACACGGGGGTGGGGGAGATGTATTCGGTGGGACACTTCAATCTATGTAAACACAATAAATCTAAATCAATTCAAAAAAATAATAAAGTGGGCATGTCACCATGAAAAAAAAAAGGGTTTATGGAGCACTTGTTGCTCCGTTTTCCCCTAAGTGTAATGCATAAATTTGTTCAGACATTTCAGCCCTGAGTAGTCAGAAGTTTTAGTCTGAATCCAGGTCCTGAAATCTATGCTTGAGTGCAGGCCACTGAGCACCAACAAAGAAAATGCCAGGACCAGATGGTTTCACTGGTTAATTCTACTTAATATTTAAAGAAAAAAAAACAACACGCAAATCCTCTTCAAACTCTTCCAAAAATTTGAAGAGGAGAAAGCACTCCCAAACTCATTTTATAACACCAGCATCAGACTGATACCAAAGCCAGATAAGGACACTACAAGAAAGAAACTACAAGCCAATTTCTCTGATAAACACAGATGCTAAAATTCTCAACCAAATATGAACCCAGCTCAGCAACACAGTAAAAAAATCACACATTGTAATCAAGCAGGATTTATCCCTGAGATGCAAGGATGGTTCAACATAAGCAGATCAATAAGTGTGATACATCACATTAATCCAACGGAAGATAAAAAACATATGATTTCAATAGATGCAGAAAGAACATTTGACAAACTCAACATCCTCTTTTCGTGACAGAGACAGACAGATAGGAACAGACAGGAAGGGAGAGATGAGAAGCATTGATTCTTCGTTGTGACATCTTAGTTGTTCACTGATTGCTTTCTCATATGTGCATTGACAGAGTGGGGGTAGGGCTACAGCAGATCAAGTGACCCCTTGCTCAAGCCAGCAACCTGGGGCTCAAGCCAGCAATCATGAGGTCATGTCTATGATCCCACGCTCAAACCAGCAACCCTGCGCTTAAGCTGGTGAGCCTGCGCTCAAGCCGGATGAGACCTTGCTCAAGCCGGCGACCTTGGGGTTTCAAATCTGGGTCCTCTGCGTCTCAGTCTGACACTCTATCCACTGCACCACTGCCTGGTCAGGCTCAACATCCTTTCACTGAAACTATCAACAAATTGCGTATGGAAGAAAAGTACCTCAACATAATAAAGGTAATATTTAACAAGTCCACTGTACTCAGCAGTGAAAGGTTGAAAGTTTTTCCTCTGAGATCATAAAGAAGACAAGGCTGCCCACCCTCACCACCTATTCAACATAGTATTGAAAGTCCTAGCCAGAGCAATCAAGTAAGAAAAGGGAATAAAAGGTATCCAACTTGAAAAGGAAGAAGTACAATTGTCTCTGTAAATGACATGATCGTGTATTTATATATATAACCCTAAAGACTGACAAAAAGTTGTCAGAACTAATAAAGAAATTTAGTGAAGTTGCAGAATACAAAAACAACCTATGAAAGTCAGTTGCATTTCTATACATTAACAGAGTATATGAAAGAGAAATAAAGAAAACAATCCCATTTACAAGGGCATCAAAAACAATAAAATACTTAGGAATAAATTTAACTAAGGAGGTAAAAGATCTGTATACCGAAAACTATAAGGCATTGATTAAAAACAAAACTAAACTAAAGACAAACAAATAAAAAATATCACATATTCATAGATTGAAAGAATTAGTATTAAAAAAATAATAAATTAATTAAAAAAAGAAAAAAAAGAGAAAAAATTACTATTGCTACAATGTCCATACTATACTACTCAAAGCCATCTCTAGATTCAATATGATACCTCTGAGGTTTCCAAAGGCACTTTTTACAGAAATAGAAAAAACAATCCTAAAAACTGAATGGAACCACAAAAGACTCAGAATAGTCAAAGCAATTCAGAGAAAGAAAAATGAAGCTGGAGGCATCACACTTCCTGGTTTCAAACTGTATTACAAAGTTATAGTAATTAAAACAGTATGGTATGGCATTAAAACAGGCACATAGACCAATGGGCAGAATTGAGAGTGGAGATGTAAACTGATACATATAGGGTCATCTAATATTTGACAAGGAAGCTAGGAATCTTCAATGGGAAAGGAAAGTCTCTTCAATAAATGGTGCAGGAAAAGCTGAATATTCACATGCAAACAAATAAAACTGGACCTTTACCCTATAATTAACCAGAAATTGATTAAAGACTTAAATGTGGCCTGGCTGGGTGGCTCAGTGGATAAAGCACCAACCTGGCACACCAGAGGTTATGGGTTCGATTCCAGTCAGGGCACATGTGAGAAGTAATCAATTAGTGCACAACTAAATGGAACAGCTGAGTGAAAAAATGAGTGAATGCTTCTCTCTCTCTCTCTCCGTTCCTCCCTTTCACTCAAATCAATGGAAAAATTTTTTTTTAAAGATTTAAATGTAAGACCTGAACATATAAAACTCCAGAATAAAAAAAAAAATAAGAAAAAAGCTCCAATGTTAAATTCATCTTGGGAGTGATTTTTTTTTGGCTATGACACCAAAAGTACAAACAACAAAAGCAAATATAAACAAGTGGGACTATATCGAAGCAAAAAGCTTCTGCATAGCAAAGAAACAACCAACAAAATGAAGAGGAAACTTTTCTTCACCACACACTGTATTTTTCGCTCTATAAGACGCACTTTCCCCCCCCCAAAAGTGGAGGGGGAAATGCCCGTGCATTTTATGGAGCGAATGTTAATTTTTTTTTTTTAGCTGCTGCGGGTTCCCGGACTAGAAGAGTATTTGAACATTAAAGTCTCTTCTCATTTGTTAATAACAGTGCTAATGGTTGTTAATACTGCTGTTGAGTTTACATTGTTAAAATATTATTGTGGTATATTTTATTAAATATTTTAACACACCATTTGGTTCAGAATATTTTTTTCTTATTTTCCTTCTTAAAACCCTAGGTGCGTTTTATGGAGCAAAAAATATGGTAATTATGTGAAATGACAGATGTGTTAACTAGCTCCACTGTGGTAATCGTTTTACAATATGTTCAGATTTCCAATCAGATTGTACACCTTGAACTTGCACAATGCTGAAACGTACACAATCTGTGTCAACGACATCTTGATAAAGCTGGGGAGACAGTCGGGGCAGCTGGGATGCAGGGTGTCAAGATGAAGTTAGATGGGGCGCTGCAGGCAGACTGTGAGTGTGGATTCATCCTTCACGAAGTCAACAGAGGGTTTCAGGCCTCTGGAGTGACATTCGGACAGACACAGTGACCACCATGTGGATGGAAACATGAAACACATGGCAGCTGGAAAGACCTCTTCCAAGCTGGGGGCTTGAGAGAGATGATCTGAAGGAGCTCTCAGGTCTTAGAGGAAGAGCCCCTGAACCTCAAGGCCATAATGACCTTTCTTTTTCTTTTTTTTTTTTCATTTAGTGAGAGGAGGGGAGGCAGAGACAGACTTCCGCATGTGCCCTAACCAGGATCCACCTGACAAGCCCACTAGGAGGCGATGCTCTGCCCATCTGGGACCCTTGCTCCATTGCAACTGGAGCCATTTTTTACCACCTGAGGCAGGGAGTCATCCTCAGTGCCCAGAGCCAACTCGCTCTAATTGAGCCTTGGCTGCAGGAAGGGAGAAGAGGGAGGGAGGCAGGGAGAGAGGGAGGGAGGGAGGGAGGAAGGGAGGGAGGGAGGGAGGGAAGAGGGGGAGGGGTGGAGAAACAGATGGGCACTTCTCCTGTGTGTCCTGACAGAAATTGAACCCAGGATTTCCACACCCCAGGCCGACACTCTACCACTCAGCCAACCATAATGACCTTTCTAATGCCCAAATCACTACCTTGCTTGAAACCTCCCACAGCCTCCAGCTGCTCCGAGAAAACACCCAAACCCCTCACTGCCAGCTGCCTCGTCCTTGGCTTCCTCTTCCTCTCCTCCTCAATCACTCATGGCTCAGCAGCCGGGCCTTCTTTTTGTTCCTCAAACACACTCAACCTGTTGCATTTCTGGGCCATTGCGCTACAATCTCTGACCTGAATGAACTCTCTTCTCCCGGGTCTTCCCACCACTCTCTCATCCTTCAGGCCTCGGCTCAAAGATCACCTCCTCACAGGTCTTTCCTGACTTCTCCAGAGGTGTAACCCCACAGCCCACCCACTTTACCCTCTTTTACTGCCCTCTTAGGCAAATGTGCTACTTTCAAATAATGGCCATTTACACACTGTCTGTCTCCCTCCACTAACCGCAAGCTCTCTGAGGGCAGGGGTCGTGTCTGTCTTATTCAGCTCAATATCCACAGCACCTAGAAATGTGCCACACTCAGGGTAGAGTCCCAAAGGGCATCTGTGAAGCATGAATGACAAAGGAGGGCCTTGTGCGGGGCACTGTGGTCCAGAAATGGGCCTAGCTGTTTCCCGTGTTAATTTTTAGTTCACCTGTATGTTATATCCCATAAATGAGAAACCTATAAACCAGGACCACAGAAGCCATACAGTGAAAAGAAGAGCTAAGGATCCCTTGGTGGTCTGGGTCACCAACCTTATCCAATGTAGTGTGGTGCTGAAGAGCCTGATCTAGAGCTGGGTGGGGGGCTCAAGCCTCAGCTCCACACTGCCTCACACCTCGCTGGGCCACAGTCCCTCAGTGTAAGGAAAGGCACAAATACTGTTGTGAGAATAATGGAGTTAACACACACGCTGGCAGCCTGGGCCTGGCAGAGAGAGGGCTGGCTATCACTGTCCTTATCACTGATGCACCCCGAGGGGCACCTGGCTGAGAGAAAAGAGGCCGTGGCTGGCATTCAGGTGCCCTAAGAGGGACTGAGCAGCCTGCCTCCTTCTGGGCATGAGAAAAAAGCTGCCTGCCTGCCAACCCCAGGAGACCCTGCATGGGGGGGGTAGTGCTGGCTTACCCACTAGCGGCTCCTTTCTCCTCTTCACTCTCGTACTCGGAGAGGACTAGCTCCTCCTCCCCAGGTGCTAGCCCCTCTAGCGGCTCGGCCTCTGATCCTGCTGCCAGTGTGTCCCTGCTGAGGCGGAGGAGACACTCAATCTCTTCTTCTTCCTGTCTCTGTACACGAGCATTGCAGGTGGGAAAAGAGAACGGTCTCAGTCCTGGTGTCCCCACCTCCTTGACCACCAGTCCTCAGTGTGGCTTTCCCAAGGACAGCACACACGCATGCCACCAACGTGGGCATAGCTCTTTCCCTGGTATTAATACCTCGCCTCAAGCTCCTCGACCACTGCATGATAAGAACTTTGTCAGCAGGAGTCAGGGAGAGGAGCCTAAAGTCCTGGCCATTCACCCAAGGGAGCTACACCTTGAGGCCCCAGGCAGCCACTCCAGGAGATGACACTCACCTCACGCTTGGCTGCATGCTTGAACTGTGTGTTGTGACGGAGCTGCTGCAGGCGTTCTTCTCGCTTCTTCCTCCTGATCTGCTCCTTCTAAAGGGCAAAGCAGCCATAAGGAGACTCCTGCAGGAAGCCCCAAACCAGGCCTTTCTTAAAGAGTCTGGGGGCCCTGGGCGGTTGGCTTAGTGGTAGAGCATCAGCCCAGTGCAGATATCCCGGGTTCAATTCCTAGTGAGGGCACACAGGAGAAGCAACCACCTGCTTCTCCACTTCTCCCCCTCTCCTCTCTCTTTTCCACTCTTCTCCTCCCACAGTTATGGCTCCATTGGTTTGAGCACATTGGCCCTGGGTGCTGAGGATGGCTCCATGGAGCCTCTGCCTCAGATGCTAAAAATAGTTCAGTGGCCAGCAGCCCCAGATGGGCAGAGCATTGGCCCCAGACAGGGGTTCCCGAGTGGATCCCCATCTGGGAGCATGCAGGAGTCTACCTCCCCTCCTCTAACTTGGAAAAGAAGAAAAAATAAATAAAAGAGTCTGGGGCTGCTCAGCCTAGTGCCTCTTCCCACAGGGCAGCTCTCTGCTGGCCAGCACTTTATCACCAGACCCCGAACCTCGCCAGGTCCAGCCTTGCTGCTCACTGCAGGAAGTCTGTATACTACCTCCCAAAGCCATACCCTCTCAATCAAACACATTCTTTGAGTCTGTAGCCACCAAACCATGTTGCGAATAGCAATAGTGAGGTAGGTTCCTTTTCCAGGTAAGTAATGAATGGGAACTGCCAACTAGGGAAGGCCTACTGACATCAGCTTAAAAGCACACCAAGCGGACCTGACCTGCGGTGGCACAGGGAATAAAGCATCAACCTGGAACACTGAGGTCACCAGTTCAAAACCCTGAGCTTGCCTGGTCAAGGCACATATGGGAGTTGATACTTTCTGTTCCTCCCCCCTTCTCTCTCTCTCTCTCTCTCTCTCTCTCTCACTCCCCTCTCTAAAATGAATAAATAAAATCTTAAAAAACAGTCTGACCAGGCGGTGGCACAGTAGATAAAATGTCGAACTGGGATGCAGAGGACCCAGGTTCGAGACCCCAAGGTCGCCAGCTTGAACGCGGGCTCATCTGGTTTGAGCAAAGCTCACCAGCGTGGACCCAAGGTCGCTGGCTCGAGCAAGGGGTTACTCGGTTTGCTTTAAGGCCCGCGGTCAGGGCACATATGAGAAAGCAATCAATGAACAACTAAGGTGTCGCAACAAAACAACTGATAATTGATGCTTCTCATCTCTCTCCATTCCTTGTCTATCCCTCTGACTCTCTCTCTGTCTCTGTAAAAAAAAAAACACACACAAAACTTAAAAAACAAACTAACAAAAAAAAACTGCAAGTGTGAAACACCAAGAAATTTTAAGAAAGCTTCCAGGAGAGCTAAGATGCATTGCAAAGGCAAAAGACACAGGCCATCTAAATCTTGGACCTGACCCAAAATCATCACTGCAGTCCTCTTTCTAGATCACACCCACTCCCTGTCCCCTCCCACCCCCAATCTCACCTTTAGTTGGTCCGCCAGATCCCTTTCTTTTCTCTTCTGCACAAACTCAGTAACCCAGTCAGGCTCTGCAGCAGGCCTCAGGGTGCCTGGGGTCTCTTGACATGAATATGAAATACATGGGGGCTGGTTCTTCTCATCATTTAAGGGGGCAGTTCCAGCTTCAAGGAGCCGTGCCTCCTCTTGACGTTTCTTCTGTTCAAAGTCACGGAGCCAAGAGAGGGCTCCACAAATAAGACTTAAGGATTTTCCCTACAGGAAAAAAAATGTTTGCAGGAATGAAAAACAAAAAACAAAGCTTCCCAGCCTGACTGGGGGTGGTACAGTGGATAGAGTGTCGACTTATTATGCTGAGGTCCCATGTTCAAAACACTGAGGTCGCCTGACCTGTGGTGGCGCAGTGGGATAAAGCATCGACCTGGAACACTGAGGTTGCCGGTTCGAAACCTTGGGCTTGCCCGGTCAAGGCACATATGGGAGTTGATGCTTCCTGCTCCTCCCTCCCCTTCTCTCTCTCTCTCTCCTCTCTCTCTAAAAATTAATAAATAAAATATAAAAAAAAAAATTTAAAAAACAAAACAAAACAAAACACTGAGGTCTCAGATTCGAGTGCAGGCTCACCAGCTCGAGCACAGGCTTGCCGGCTTAAGCGTGGGATCATCACCATGTCCCATGGTACCTGGCTTGAGCCCAAAGGTTGCTGGCATGAATCCAAGGTCATGGCTTGAGCAAGGGGTCACTGGGTCAGCTGGCGCACCCTCCCAACCCCATCAAGGGATGTATGAGAAGCTGTCAATGAACAACTAAAGTGATGCAATTACAAGTAGATGCTTCTCATCCCTCTCCCTTCCTGTCTTTCTCTCTCTGTCTCTCTCACTTAAAAAGAAAAAAAAAAGCTTCCCAAAAGACCTTTTCCATTTCACTAATGCTTCAAAGAAGATGTGACTTTAATATTAGAAGGTGCTCTAAGACCAGCCTGGGGAAGAAAAGGAAGGAAATTAGCAAGACAGGGCCAGGGAAAGTGGGACCAAGGAAGAAATAAAAGTGAAGCTCTTTGCTTAATTATATAGTTCACTGTTCCTACAAGAATTTAAAGTGGCTTATCAGGTTACATATAACTACTGCAAGTTAACATAATTAAAAGAAAATGAGAAATTAGATCAACAACCCCCAAAAGAATTAAGGTGAAAAAATGCAGCACATAAAATCCCATCCATATGCTGAGAAGGAGCCACCCTTGCTCCACCACTAGCCAGATGGACCACTTGACTCTAGCAGCCAGTGGGCAAATAGAACACAATCAGTCCCATGAGTTCCAGTGTTCAAAGCTTTGTTAAAGCAAACCAATTGCTCTAAAGAACACAATTCTTCATTTAAAGTCCAGAATTTTCCCTGTGGTTCCGGTTTACAGATTGAATCATGTCCCCCAAAATTCATGTCAGTCCCAAACCCCAGTGTCTCAGAATGCGGCCTTATTTGGATGCAGGGTCATTGGAGATATATTCAGTTAAGATCACTGGTGCCCTTAATAAAAAGGGGAAATGATGCCGGGTGGATCCCAGTCGGGTGCATGCGGGAGTCTGTCTGACTGCCTCCCTGTTTCCAACTTCAAAAAATACAAAAGGGGGTGTGTGTGGACTCAAGGGCATGTATAGAAGGAAGGCGATCTACAGGGAGAACACAGCAATCTACAAGCCAAGAAGAGGGGCCTGAACAGATCCTTCTCTAACTGCCCTCAGAAAGAGCCAACACTGCCCACACCAGAATCTGGCCTCCAGGACAGTGAGAGAATAAATTTCTGTTGTTTAAAGCTCTGCAACTTTGTAAGCTTCTTACAGCAGTATGAACAGACTGAGCAGTCCTTCTAGAGAGGCTGCCGCAGTGAGTTTCAGAGCTGCTTCTCAGGTGTCTCAAGGGCAGTTCATTTCAGGTGAGTCTCAGGAGGGGCCAATATCTTCGGATCCAAGCCATCAGCTGCCTGAGCCTGCTTAACCCAAGGGTGATCTTGGAGTATCCAGAGTGAGATTCTGAACACAGTCTGGGCCTGGAGGAACCGTAGGTGAAATATACATGTGTGTCCAGAGTTGGGGGAAACAGCAGAGCATAGGGGCTAAACCTCAGACTCCACAGCCAGATAGCCTGGACCAAATACTGGCTCCTCCTCCACTTATCAGCTCTGTGATTTCATGCTAACCTCTGTAGGCTAGTTTCTACAAATGCAAAATGGGAATAACAGTAGCACATTCCTCAGAGTTGCTTCAAACATTAAGTTAAATACTCATTAAGTATGAGTATTTAAAGGTTAAAGAATTAGAATACCTTGTATATAAATGAGCAATTGGAACCTCTTTTTTTTGGTAATAAGTAATAATAAAATAGTTGGCCCTGGCCGGTTGGCTCAGTGGTAGAGCGTCAGCCTGGCGTGCAGGAGTCCCGGGTTCAATTCCTGGCCAGGGCACACAGGAGAAGCGCCCATCTGCTTCTCCACCCCCTTTCCTTCCTCTCTGTCTCTCTCTTCCCCTCCCTCAGCCAAGGCTCCATTGGAGCAAAGTTGGCCAGGGCACTGAGAATGGCTCCATGGCCTCTGCCTCAGGTGCTATAATGGCTCTGGTTGCAACAGAGCAATGCCCCAGATGGGTAGAGCATCGCCCCCTGGTGGGCATGCCGAGTGGATCCCAGTAGGGCTTATGCGGGAGTCTATCTCCCCGTTTCCAACTTCAGAAAAATACAAAAATAAATAAATAAATAAATAAATAAATAAAATTATTAATTCAGAACGAGGATCTATTAGCTTTTATCAAATTCCCAGAAGGCCCTGTGACAGACTGACACTTCTAAAGAATGGATGGCTCACATATCTTCAGAAAAGCCCCATATGTCCCATTTCTGTCAATTTGTGATAAATCCTGAGTGGCAAACTTGCAGACAGCACCCCCCAGGAAAAGCTGGAGGCAACCATTCTGAGCTGCCCGTGAATAGGGAGCCATCTGCTTTAGCTGTCATAAAACTAGGGACAGGAGAGGTGGCCCCGTAACAAGTTTCTGAGGTGACAAAGTTACCTTCCAGAAACAATGCAAAGATAGTCTAATACCAAGAAAATAGATAAATAAAGCCTTGCAGGTCTATATTCTATAATAAAGCCTCAAATATTTTAGATTGGAAAATGTTAAAAGGACATATAACCAAATACTTCATTTAGAAAGCAATTTAATAAAGCACCCACAGTATACCTAGCCTTGTGCAAAGTTATTTCCTGGAAATTTTTCTACCATAACACAGTTTAAAAAAATGTAGGCAGAGACAAGTAAATTCATTCATTCTAAACACCTATATCACAGCAAGCACTAGGCTAGGTGCTGGGAACAGATCTCCCTGGGAAGTGCTCACAGGCACAAACATAAATATTTGATCCAAGGGCTTCACAGATCCCTGCCGGGACACAGACTCCAGCGTTCAGAACTCCCACACTGCACTGCTGTACAAAGTGCAGTGGGCAAAAGGCAGAAGTTAAGTCAGTGTGATGACAGATTCATGAAACGCTTAAAAAGGTGACTTAAAGGGAAACTGGGCATCATCAGGCAGCTAAAGGGGAAACTGAGTAACTGAGGCAGAGGACTAGCAGGTGAGGCACAGCCTGTCACAGCATGGCGCCCTCTGCAGGCAGTGGGGCACAAGGACAGGGGAAGAGCTCTGTTGGGGGCATGATGTTACCAAGAAGGTAACTGAAGTACACAGTAGGGAGAGGAGGCCACAGAGCCAAGAGCACCCGCATGAAGGGCTGAGCAGAGGAAGAGGACACCTGGAATGGGCAAGCGCCTGAGATGGAGAGACCTGAGGGGAGGAGGGGTGGCCTCAGGTTAAGGAAGGAGGAATGAGCACGAGCTCTCTACCTCCTCAGAAACACACTAAAATCACAACAAAGGAATAGAAGCAGCTCTCACCACAAAAACAAAGGGAATGGAATAGGGACAGTAACCAACCAGTTTTAGGAGCATAGAAGGCACAGTGAAGGGCACTGGGACTACGTGCTTACAGAAATCTGCCCCGTTCCCCCTCAGAAATGCCTCGGAACCAGCAGGACCAAGGCACAGCACTAAAAACAAAGGGGTTCACGGAAATTCTTTTAAAGAATAATTAGATTCCCAAGGTGCAGTCTGCTCTCCTCCTAGAGACAGGAAGTTATTCTCTGGAGAAGTGAAGCCCCGAGCACCTGGAGACAGCAGGTGGAGTGAGGCAGGGCAGAGGGCAGGGCAGAGGCTGGGCAGAGGGCTGGGCAGAGGGCTGGGCAGAGGCTGGGCAGAGGGCAGGGCAGAGGGCTGGGCAGAGGGCTGGGCAGAGGGCTGGGCAGAGGGCTGGGCAGAGGGCAGGGCAGAGGGCAGGGCAGAGGGCAGGGCAGAGGGCAGGGCAGAGGGCAGGGCTGAGAGCCCAGCAGTAAGTGAAAGGCCAGGTGCCCAGAGCCACTGGCCACACCCTCAAGAATCCTGGCTGTCAGGTGTGGACCCACTAGGCAATGGATCAGAGCAGAAACTTTGCTGGAAAAACTGGATGGCTCTAGGGAAAATTCTACAAACACTAATAAATGGAGTCCCTTGGCTTTTTCTCAAATACCAACGGCAGACGGCAAGGATCACCAGACATTTGAGGAAAGCCTCAAAACAGAACCCCGAACTGGGGAAGTAGAGGGAATGGGACAAAGCAATGCAAGGGGAAAAGAACTTCAAAATATAACTACAATTGATATCTTCAGAAAGATATTGTTTTCATGAAACAAGAACAGTATGCTACTTTTAAAAAATTATAGAGCCCTAGCCGGTTGGCTCAGTGGTAGAGCGTCGGCCTGGCGTGCAGCAGTCCCGGGTTCGATTCCCAGCCAAGGCACACAGGAGAAGCGCCCATCTGCTTCTCCACCCCTCCCCCTCTCCTTCCTCTCTGTCTCTCTCTTCCCCTCCCACAGCCAAGGCTCCATTGGAGCAAAGATGGCCCAGGCGCTGGGGATGGCTCCTTGACCCCTGCCCCAGATGCTAGAGTGGCTCTGGTTGCAACAGAGCGACGCCCCGGAGGGGCAGAGCATCGCCCCCTGGTGGGCAGAGCGTTGCCCCCTGGTGGGCGTGCCAGGTGGATCCCGGTCGGGCGCATGCGGGAGTCTGTCTGATTGTCTCTCCCCGTTTCCAGCTTCAGAAAAATACAAAAAATAATAATAATAATAATAATAATAATAAATTATAGAACAGCCTGACCAGGCAGTGGCGCAGTGGATAGAGCGTCGGACTGGGATGGAGAAGACCCAAGTTCGAGACCTTGAGGTCGCCAGCTTGAGCGAGGGCTCATCTGGTCTGAGCCCAAGGTCTCTGGTTCGAGCAAGGGGTTACTTAGTCTGCTGAAGGCCCGTGGTCAAGGCATGTATGAGAAAGCAATCAATGAACAATTAAGGTGTTGCAATGTGCAATGAAAAACTAATGATTGATGCTTCTCATCTCTCCGTTCCTGTCTGTTTGTCCCTGTCTATCCCTCTCTCTGACTCTCTGTCTCTGTAAAAAAAATAATAATAATAAATTTTTTTTTTTAATTATAGAATAGCCTGACCTATAGTGGCGCAGTGGATAAAGTGTTGACCAGGAACACTGAGGTCACTGGTTCAAAACCCTGGGCTTGCCAAATCAATCAAGACACATATAGGAAGCAACTACTATGAGTTGATACTTCCTGCTTCTCTTTCCTCTTCTCTGTCTGTCTCTCTCTCTTCTCTCCTCTCTCTAAAAATCAATAAAGTTTAAAAATAATAATAAAATAAATTTAAAAAATAAAAATTACAGAATAAGAGCAAGTTCTTGAATATCTACGAGACGATAGGTAAAATAAACTGAACCCACCCTAGCCGGTTAGCTTGGTTGGTTAGAGCGCCATTCTGATATAGCAAGGTTGGCGGGTTCAAAACGCACTCAGAGCACACATAAGAATCAAACGAGTGCATGAATAAGTGGAACAACAAATCGATGTTCGTCTTTCTTGTCCATCATCCTCTCTCTAAAATCAATAAATAAAAAATTAAAAACCAATACAAAAATAATAGAAAGATGGGGCAATAAAGTTAAAGAAATCTCAAGAAAGTAGGATTTTAGGCAAAAAATAAAAACAAACAAACCACCAGACCTGTGGTGGCACAGTGGAAAAAGCATTGACCTGAAATGCTCAGGTCGCTGGTTCGAAACCCTGGGCTTGCCTGGTCAAGGCACATATGGGAGTTGATGCTTCCTGCTCCTCTCCCCTTCTCTCTCTCTCTAAAATTGAATAATTAATTAATTAATCAGTTAATTAATTAAAAATAAAAGCAAACCATGGTGCCCGAAGAGATGGGAAATTAGAAAGAAACTGATAGATATGTGTATTCCAAACTGCCCTCTTGATGTTCCCCTTATCTGTCAGACCTCACCCTTACTGGACTATTGCCCCTGAGGCAGAGGAATTCCAAAAAGCTGACAAGCCGCCCCAAGGAGGGGCTCCGGACATACCAGGACTTTTGCCTCAGTATCCCCTCAGGCTCTATATAACTTGCCCCTAGTCTGTAACCCGGTGCACTTCTCCCGGAGGAGTGCCCCGGCAGGTCTTTCTCCTCTAATAAAGCCTGCACATCTGCTGATGGAGTGCCATCTCATTCTTACATCTGGTGCCGAAACCCAGGACGAGCTGCTGCTGCCCACTGCTTCCCTGGTTGTAAGTTTGGACGGCAAAGAGGGATCATCCAGGCAGTTAGTACCCTGTCCTGGGTTTCGGCTGGTCCGAAGGTAGTGAGTTATCTCAATTGATTGTTCACAGTCAGTTACAGATTGTCTCTCTCTTCAGTTGACTGCCTCTGCTAATCCTTGGATCTTTGATATCTGGGATCCCTGGGATAATAAGTGGGTAAAGCCATATTTGATATATCTCTATTTGTCAAACTTTGGTCTTCCAGACAGAAAACTCAAAATATATCGAAAATGGGTAAGGAAAAAAAAAAACCCTCCAAGGTTCTTGAAGAATTAACCAATTCTATTCTTACCTATGAAGATGAACTTAAAAGTCAAGCATCTAATTCCTACTCTCAACCTTTTTCATGGGTAGGACTCATCAAGCAGGGCATCCAAGTGCTCAACCTCACTTCTGTATACAACATTTCTCACTGCTTTCTCTGTGCCTTCCTTAATAAGCCTCCCATCACTGCAGTTCATTTACCATATCCACTCAACATCACCAAAAATCCAGACCCTTTCCCTCTTTCTGCACTTGATCTTAGCCAAAAGGCCGAGAAGCGATCCTCTTTCTGGAGTTTCTCTCTTCCAAGAAGACCCCACCTCAACCCTCTCAATTTGCTACACCAATCGGCCTACCCCGTTATGCAATAAGACTATCTCAATCAAAACTTCTCTAACCAGCCCTAATGGAACTCATTTCTGGTGCAATGGAACCATTCTAAAAACTTTATACACCTCTTCCCCCTCCCTTGTGTCCCAGTAATAGTTGCGCCACAACTAACCTATTATGGAGAGGAAGAATTTTCAAACCAGCTGAGAACAAGCAGGAATAAACAGGCTGCCTTCCTCTCGATCCTCCTTGGCCTTACCCTTGCCACCTCTATAACAGCTATAGGGATAGGTGGAGCTGGCTTAGGCCACAGTATATGGACTACTAACCAACTAAAGGAAGACCTAGAACAGGCCCTTGATAATTCAGCCACCTCTCTAGCCTCCCTCCAGAGACAACTGACCTCTCTAGCTCAAGTCGCCCTACAAAACCGGAGGCCTTTAGATCTACTAACAGCTGAGAAAGGCAGTACTTGTCTCTTTTTACAGAAACAGTGTTGCTATTATATCAACGAGTCTGGCCTGGTCAAGAATATCAACTCTCTCCGAAAACTTCAGGAACGAATCCGCAGTGGTCAGGTCCTACTCCAAACAATGATGGAAAAACCGCTTGTTCTCCATGCTAGCACCAATTATAGGACCAGTCCTAATTCTGTGCCTAATTTTAATATTTGCCCCCTTCTTTATCAAGTTTCTACAGGCCTGGATGAAAAAAATCTCTAGGATTACCTATAATCAAATGTTCCTACACTCCTATTCCCCAATACCCCAAGGAGAACTTCACGAGGGAAATATCAAATAGGTAGGGATGACAGCAGGAAGAAGCCGGCCCTCAGCCCGAGAAGTTCCCTCCTGAATGTTCTCCAAATCCTCTTCCTTTTTAACCACACATATTCAATCCTTCTAAAAAATTTACACCAACAGGTTTCCTGTCTTTTAAAATCTCCACATGTCCACTCGAGGGGAACCAGACCAGCACGTCTCATGAGGCTCATCCAGGAGACCATGTATCACCATGTCACTCTGTCCACTTGGCACTCGCAGCAAGCAATTCACAATTATTACCTTGCAAGATTTTTCTACTTCCTTACTCAGGTGTTCGAGGACATCGCCTGGTTCAGACCTCACGGCATGAAAATTGACAACCTTCTGAACTGGATGGGGGACTTGGCTTGGCAAGGTTCCCTTCTTGACTTCTCTCCAGAAGAAGCAATAATTTTCCAATTTTTTCTCCTCTTTCTCCTCATCACCCCTTACCATATATTATAAAATTAATAACTGTCTTTTTTTAATATGTAACCACAGAGTTGAGAAATGATAGATATGTGTATTCCAAACTGCCCTCTTGATGTTCCACTTATCTGTCAGACCTCACCCTTACTGGACTATTGCCCCTGAGGCAGAGGAATTCCAAAAAGCTGACAAGCCGCCCCAAGGAGAGGCTCCGGACATACCAGGATTTTTGCCTCAGTATCCCCTCGGGCTCTATATAACTTGCCCCTAGTCTATAACCCAGTGCACTTCTCCTGGAGGAGTGCCCCGGCAGGTCTTTCTCCTCTAATAAAGCCTGCACGTCTGGTAATGGAGTGCCATCTCATTCTTACAGAAACACAATTACAGGATTAACCAGAAGGTCCAAAACCCAGTGAATGGGGGTACCAGGAAGATTATTATCAAATATAAGAAAATGTCTCAGAAATGAGAGGTAGAAGTCCCCAGATGGAAAGTGCTCAGAGTAAATAAACATACACTCACAGGCCCATCAACATGCAATTTCAGAACACAAAGCATAAAGAGAAGATCCTGAAAACCCCAGAGGGTGAGGTGGGATCAGGTCACAAAGGACTGAGGTGGACACTGCCAATGGACTTCTCAACAGCAACAATGAAGCTGGCGCGGGGAGGGGAGAAGGGCACCGATGGTGATGGATGGAGACGACTAGGAGCGGTGAACACACAGGCAAGTACAGATGACATACTGTAACACTGTGCGCCTCAAAAGCTGCATAATTTTATTAACCAGTGTCACCCCAATAAAGTCAATAAAATGTTTTTAAATGTAAAGATAAGAAAGAAACTAGTGAATAGAGAAAGCACTAGTGAGGGAGAATTATTTTGAAGCTAGCCTTATATACCTAGCCAAACTATATATTAATACCAACCAAGTAGAATTCATACATCTTCAGACCAGCAAAGCTTTACACAATTAATTTCTATGCAGCCCAGCTCAGAAAGATTCTTTACCAAAACAAGGAAGTAAACCAAGGAGATATGGAATAAAAAAAAAAACAGAGAATCCAGCCTGACCTGTGGTGGCGCAGTGGATAAAACGTTGACCTGGAAATGCTGAGGTCACCAGTTCGAAACCTTGGGCTTGCCTGGTCAAGGCACATATGGGAGTTGATGCTTCCAGCTTCTCCCCCCTTCTCTCTCTCTGTCTCTCTCTTTCCCTCTCTCTCTCCTCTCTAAAAAAATGAAAACAAAACAAAAAAAACCCCAGAGAATCCAACACAGAAGCAATAGGGAAAAAATATACATGAATGAATCTCAGAAATACTACGCTGGCTTAGTAAAAGAAACTAGACACAAAAAATTACATACTATATCATTCCACTTGTATGGGATTCCATTTTAATGACATAGTGGAAAGATCAAACTAATCTACAGAAACAGAAAGTGAATCCGTGACTGCCTGGGGCTGGGGTGAGATGCCAACGAAGGAACAGCAGCAGGGAGCAACTTCCAAGAGGTACAGTGAACCTTCCAGGGTGAAGGCAATATTTTACATCTTGGTCATGTAGGGACAATGATGACTGGGTGTTTACATCTGTCAAAACTCACTGAAATTACAGATGTAAAAGGGGTACATTTAATTAAATGTCAATTATCCTCAAATAAGTTGATTTTTTTTTAAAGGAGCAAAGGAAAATCCTAGGGCAATAGCTGTGTACTAGCTCTAATGAGCTACTAATTCCGATAAGAACAAACGTATAGAGGAGGACTTCAAGGAAGTCATCAGGTAAAACGGAACTGATTATTGCTATGGACTGAACTGTGTCTCCCCCATTCCACAAATACATATGTTGAAGCCCTAACCCCCTAAGACAGGGGGTGGGAACCTATGGCTCGCGAGCCAGATGTCGCTCTTTTGATGGCTGCATCTGGCTCGCAGACAAATCTTTTTTTTTTTTTTTTTTTTTTTACAGAGACAGAGAGTGAGTCAGTGAGAGGGATAGACAGGGACAGACAGACAGGAATGGAGAGAGATGAGAAGCATCAATCATTAGTTTTTCATTGCGCGTTACAACACCTTAGTTGTTTATTGATTGCTTTCTCATATGTGCCTTGACTGTGGGCCTTCAGCAGACCGAGTAACCCCTTGCTGGAGCCAGCGACCTTGGGTTCAAGTTGGTGGGCTTTTGCTCAAACCAGATGAGCAAAAGCTGGTGACCTCGGGGTCTCGAACCTGGGTCCTCTGCATTCCAGTCCGACGCTCTATCCACTGCGCCACCACCTGGTCAGGCGCTCGCAGACAAATCTTTAATAAAAAAGTAGTAACGTTAAAAATATAAAACATTCTCATGTTTTAGAATCCATTCACTTCCTACCATTCATGTTCATGGTTGCGGTTGGCTGGAACCAATCACAGCTGTCCTCCAGAACAACACCAAAGTTATTATTTTTTTTGTGTGTATTTTTCTGAAGCTGGAAACGGGGAGAGACAGTCAGACCGACTCCCACATGTGCCCGACCAGGATCCACCCGGCACGCCCATCAGGGGTGAAGCTCTGCCCACCAGGGGGCGATGCTCTGCCCCTCCGGGGCGTTGCTCTGCCGCGACCACAGCCACTGTAGCGCCTGGGGCAGAGGCCAAGGAGCCATCCCCAGCGCCCGGGCCATCTTTGCTCCAATGGAGCCTTGGCTGCGGGAGGGGAAGAGAGAGACAAAGAGGAAGGGGGGGGTGGAGAAGCAAATGGACGCTTCTCCTATGTGCCCTGGCTGGGAATCGAACCCGGGTCCCCCGCACGCCAGGCCGACGCTCTACCGCTGAGCCAACTGGCCAGGGCCCAGAACAACACCAAAGTTTTATTGGATAATGCATAACGTACATGCGTCATTGTATGGCTCTCATGGAATTACATTCTAAAGCATGTGGCGTTCATGGCTCTCTCAGCCAAAAAAGTTCCCGACCCCTGCCCTAAAACCATAATGGAGAAACAGCCACTAAGGTCATAGAGTTAAATGAGGTCATAAAGGTAGAACCCTGATCTGATAGACATGGTGGTGTCCATATAAATAGGAAGTGACACCAAAGATATCTTTCTCTCTCTCTCTCTCTCTCTGCCATGTGAGGACTCAGCAAGAAGGTGGCAGTCTCAAAGCCAGGAGGGGAGTCCTCACCAGGAACCAAAGCCTGCTGCAACTGTACTCTCAAACGCTCCCGTCTCCAGGACTGTGAGAAAGTAAATTTCTGTCATTTAAGCCACACAGACCATGGTATTTTGTTGTGGCAGCTCTAGCAAACTAAGATCATAATTTTATGTGCTGAATACTGGTCTTCTCTGCTTTCCAAAAGATCATCACATTAGGCAAACTTTGGTCTTTTGTAAAAGCAAAGTGGCTTAACACAAACTTGCATAAAGCAAACTTTGGAAAGTGTAAGACACCCTTTACTTTATGCCATTTTGGTTTACAAAAGGTTTCAAAGGAATCCTCTACAGTGGTCCCTCAGTATCCACGGGCAACCAGGACCAAGAACTCCAAAAATGCAAAAAATGCAGATGCTCACATCCCCATATAAAATGACTCAGTATTTCCATATAACCTATGTACTACCTCCTGTATACCTTAAATCATGTCTAGATTACTTACATTTACTATAATGCAGGGGTTGGGAACCTTTTTGGCTGAGAGAGCCATGAACGCCATATATTTTATTTATTCATTTTAGAGGAAAGAGAGAGAGAGAGAGAGAGAGAAGGGGGGAGGAGCAGGAAGCTTCAACTCCCATATGTGCCTTGACTGGGCAAGCCCAGGGTTTTGAACCAGCAACCTCAGCATTCCAGGTCGACACTTTATCCACTGCGCCACCACAGGTCAGGCGAACGCCATATATTTTAAAATGTAATTCTGTGAGAGCCATACAATGACCTGTGTACCTTACGCATTATCCAATAAAACTTTGTTGTTGTCCCAGAGGACAGCTGTGATTGGCTCCAGCCACCCACAACCATGAACATGAGCGGTAGGAAATGAATGGATTCTAATACATGAGAATGTTTTATATTTTTAACGTTATTATTTTTTTATTAAAGATTTGTCTGCAAGCCAGATGCAGCCATCAAAAGAGCCACATCTGGCTGGCAAGCCATAGGTTCCCGACCCCTGCTATAATGTAAATGTTATATAAATAATTGCTATACTCACAAAGAAAACCAGATAGAAGGTGACGGAAGACAATTTGACTTTGGGTGAGGGGTATACAGCATAATCAAATGTCAAAATAATCTGGAGATGTTTTCTCTCAACATATGTACCCTGATTTATCAATGTCACTGCATTAAATTTAATAATAATTTTAATTGGCCCTGGCCGGTTGGCTCAGCGGTAGAGCATCGGCCTGGACTACGGGGGACCCAGGTTCGATTCCCGGCCAGGGCACATAGGAGAAGCGCTCATTTGCTTCTCCACCCCCCCCTCCTTCCTCTCTGTCTCTCTCTTCCCCTCCCGCAGCCAAGGCTCCATTGGAGCAAAGATGGCCCGGGCGCTGAGGATGGCTCCTTGGCCTCTGCCCCAGGCGCTAGAGTGGCTCTAGTCGCAGCAGAGCGAAGCCCCGGAGGGGCAGAGCGTAGCCCTTGGTGGGCGAGCTGGGTGGATCCCCGTTGGGCGCATGCGGGAGTCTGTTTGACTGTCTCTCCCCGTTTCCAGCTTCAAAAAAATACAAAAATAATAATAATAATAATTTTAATTGACAAAAAATTAATTAATTAAAAATAACTGCTATACTATATTGTTTATTGAATAATGACAAGAAAAAAAGTCTGTACATGTTCAGCAACTGTCATAGGCCAAAGTTCATAGGACATGTCAGCAACAAGGCAACTTTTATTTCCAGTGCTGTGTGTGTGTGTGTGTGACAGAGACAGAGAGAAGGATAGATAGAGACAGATACACAGGAAGGGAGAGAGATGAAGCATCAGTCCTTCACTGCAGTACCTTAGTTGTTCATTGATTGCTTTCTCACAGGTGCCTTGACCAAGGGGATACAGTACAGTCAGTGACCTTGGGCTCAACCCGGCAACCATGGGGTCATGTCTATGATCTCATGCTCAAGCCAGTGACCCCATGCCCAAGCTGGTGAGCCTGCACTCAAGCCGGATGAGCCTGCACTCAAGCCAGTGACCTTGAGGTTTTAAACCTGGGACCTCAGTGTCCCAGGTCATCGCTCTATTCACTGCACCACCTCTTGTCAGGCTATACCTAGTGCTTCTGATCCAAGGTTGGTAGCGACCGTGGGTGCAGAAGCCACGGATAACAGCCAACTGTATTTGGGATTGCGCAGGAACCGGTATCATACTGAGAGACCACCAGATGATGTGTGAGGAATGGCCTTAGTATATTGAAAACGAAACAAATGTTTAAAACACAATTATTAAATCTAGAAAAATAAAATTACTCAAGGAAAAACCAATCACAGTATAGGACTTACAGATTTATTCTCTCCCATTCACTATACATATATGAAAAAGCAAAATGACACAATACCATGTCCCAGTCTGTACTTTTCCTGTCCCAGGTGATCCTATCATCTCAAGAGAGTGACATGCTTCCATCAGCAAGTGGGAGAAAAGGAATGACTCACTTTCTTTTATTCATTCATTCATTTATTCAACACATACTTATTAGAAGACTCCTGTGGGCCAAATGGGCCAAGCTCTACTAGATAGGGACACAGAGGTGAGGACCACAAGGTCCTTCTCCTCGAGGAAGTCACAGGCTAGTTAAGGGACCTTCACATCAACACATACATTGCACTATCACATACTACTTGAGATATAAGATAATAAAGTGCAACTTTATTATGTAACTGATCTCCATAGCCCTAGCAATCCTCAATGGCCAATATCTAATAATCCCTCATTCCAAGCCAGGAAGAAAAAACTTAGGGACCCTTGATTGGACCTCGCCATCACTCAGTAACGTAGTTCCTGGAGACTAAACCAATATGCTTCATCCGTGAATGAGCCAAAGTCATTTCTATATTGCTCAACAGCAAAGCAGTTGCATGCCCAGTAAATCTGGAAAGTTTTAGTGCTTTGTTTGAACTGCCATTCAAATTCTCATTTGCGCCTGACCTGTGGTGGCCCAGTGGATAAAGCGTCGACCTGGAAATGCTGAGGTCGCCGGTTTGAAACCCTGGGCTTGCCTGGTCAAGGCACATATGGGAGTTGATGCTTCCAGCTCCTGTCTCTCCTCTCCCTCTCTCCTCTCTCTCTCTCTCCCTCTCCTCTCTAAAAGATTGAATAAATAAAAAATAAATAAAAATTTAAATAAAAAAAAAATTCTCATTTGCCTTTAGCCTAAATATCCTTAGACCCTGGTGTTATGTTTTAACAATTTAATAAAGAGAAGTGAGCATTACTCAGAAAGATAAACTGACAGAACTACTTTGCCACCTTCAAACCATGAAAATCTCTACATGGGTACAAAGGCATGCTAGGATGCCTCTGACCAGCTGTAACTGGGGTCTCCCAAGAGCCTTCTTGGGCCCAACTATTCATACTTACAGTGCCAGTTGGACTCTCAAATATCCCAATCTTGCCAGCCTCCAACACCTGGTATAGATTTGCCATGAAGTCTTTCTGGATGGAATAGGGTGTGAAGGGAAAAGGGAAATGGATGCCACCAATCTCCTGGGTTTTATTCGCCATGGTCCTAGGGGGAAAAAATCTGGCAGTTAGCTGACAAGCCAGGAAGAACTGGCTTGAAATCTAGTACAGTTCCTAAGAGCAATCTCAACACTACTATGGAATTTCACCTTAGGATGTACATTTTTTTGCTGGCAAAGACCATATCCTCTCCATCACGTGCAGATCCCTATGAAGTCACACCAAATGGTGCAATCCATCTAGCAACATTTATCACAAATGGCTCCAGCAGAATGCAGCCTAGGAAAGCCTCTATAGAGAAACTGCCTGCCATTTCATCAAGGATGCTTTTTTTTTTTTTTTTTTTTATAGATATGGAGAGAGAGACAGGGACAGATAGGGACAGACAGAAAGGGAGAGAGATGAGAGGTATCAATTATTCATTGCGGCACCTTAGTTGTTCACTGCTTTCCTATATGTGTCTTGACTGGAGGGGTACAGAAAAGCAAGTGACCCCTTGCTCAATCCACCATGGGGTCATGTCTATGATCCCCATGCTCAAGCCAGCAACCCCGCGCTCAAACTGGTGAGCCTGCACTCAAGTCGGCAACCTTGTGGTTTCAAACCCGGATCCTCAGCATCTCAGGCTGACACTCTATCCATGTGCCACCATTTTGGCAGGCTCATCTGGGAGGCTTTTGCTGCTTGGGTGCCCTTCCAACTTCTCTAGGAAAGGCTTGGAGATTTCCTCACAAAGACCTGTGCCCTAGAATCACAGATGTTGCCTGTAATCACTTCTGCAGCATTGTCTCACGTCTCCAACAAGGCAGCTTCACTGACCCTGTTGGGAAGACCTCTAAGTAAAGTGTCATGACACACAGGCAGAGAATTATAATTACAGCTTTTCCTACATGGCACAAGTTAACCCACTGTTGGGAAAACAGCTGTGTTAGGCTTGCTTGCTGATTTAGCAGCTGCAAGCCCTTTGCCCGACTGGTGTGTGAGCACATGGCAGCACCACGTGTGTGTGGCCTATGTAAGGCTATGGTGCCAGCACTCGGGGGGATTGCGGATGCTGGATTGCCTGCCCACCACTGTGAGGGGTCGTCTTGCTGTTTATTTGCCTGAGAAGCGGCTTCCTCCTGCCTGTTTGCTCCTCTGCCCTTGTGAGACTTAATTAAACGGGAATGGCCCAGAGCTTTCTGGCTCCGCAGTTCCTCTGCCATCTGCCCGAATCCAATGTGGATCTGTCTGGCTTCAGTCACGGGCATTACACCCATGTATCAGATATCTTTATTTATAGATACCTCTAGTTTGCTTCTTAGTTCACCCTACCCTCCATTTCCAGTATAGACCAGAGCTGCCCCCATAAAATGTTCTGGCCTCAAGAAGCAGAGCTTTCTGTCCAGCTGCCGACTGGCAGAGCTCTCCTCACAGGGCCTTGGCCTGGCGGGAAGAGCTCCCACTACCGAGTCCACTATTCCTCTTCCCTGGTCAGGCCAAGGGCTAAGGGAAACTTGTCTGCTCCGTTTGTGTCATCTGTTTTTCTCCTCTTCTGAACCTGATTTCTCTGAGATAGCGTTTGCATACCCTTCCTTCCTTGAATCACCATTTGGACGACTGGCTCTTAAATCCCTGTTCTCACACTCTGACTTTGGAAGTCACTGCTTCAATTTATTTAGCAGGCCCATCTTTTATAAATACAAATATTAATGTCTAAAAAAGCATTTTCATCTTTGTTACCCTGACTAGCCTCAGTAAGACTAGTAATAGTGTTAATTCATTAGGAAAGGAAAGGCAGTTGTCATGTTGTTCCCATTACAGTTTAGGGGCAGTTCCAATGAGTACAGAGGTGGAAGGATAACTACAAGAGTGACTTAAAAAACCAAGGACAATTCAATACTGAGAGGGAGGCATGCAATCATATAAGCATTCAAACATGTAGAAGAAAAGCATCTAACAAAGTCTGCACTCCTACTATGTACCGAGCACTCTCCGGGCCCTTTCGCAATGATCTCCTCTAATCTGAAGAACACTAAGGATACAGTTGTTGCACCTAGATGCTTGCAGAAATGAAATAATTGTTCAGTCTCAGCTAATTAGAGGAAAACCAGGGATCCAAACCCAGGTCCATATGACTGCTTTAATCAAATTTAACTGTCTGCAGGAGACAGCTGGCAGACATAAAAGGGATTTACTGAAAAGACATCTATTTTTTTTTTTTCTGAAGCTGGAAACGGGGAGGCAATCAGACAGACTCCTGCATGCACCCGACTGGGATCCACCCGGCACGCCCACCAGGGGGCGATGCTCTGCCCATCCGGGGCATCACTCTGTCACAACCAGAGCCACTCTAGCGCCTGGGGCAGAGGCCAAGGAGCCATCCTCAGCGCCCAGGCCATCTTTTGCTCCAATGGAGCCTCGGCTGCGGGAGAGGAAGAGAGAGACAGAGAGGAAGGAGAGGGGGAGGGGTGGAGAAGCAGATGGGCGCTTCTCCTGTGTGCCCTGGCTGGGAATCGAACCCGGGACTTCCGCATGCCAGGCCGATGCTGTACCACTGAGCCAACCGGCCAGGGCCAAGACATCTAATAAGAGATTAAGATTTGAGACCAGCCTGACCAGGCGATGGCACAGTGATAGAGCGTCAGACAGGGATGCGGAGGACCCAGGTTTGAGACCCCGAGGTCGCGAGCTCATCTGGTTTGAGCAAAAGCTCACCAGCTTGGACCCAAGGTCGCTGGCTCGAGCAAGGGGTTACTTGGTCAGCTGAAGGCCCGTGGTCAAGGCACATATGAGAAAGCAATCAATGAACAACTAAGGTGTCGCAACGTGCAAGGAAAAACTAATGATTGATGCTTCTCATCTCTCCATTCTTGTCTGTCTATCCCTATGTATCCCTCTCTCTGACTCTATATCTCTGAAAAAAAAAAAAAAAAGACTTGAGACCAGCTGGGAAAAGCAAAATTAGAAGCCATGGACAGGGTGGGAGTTCTTGTAGAACTCCAGACTAGTTTAGATCTCAAGACATCTCCCAGAACCTCACTAATACATAAACAGCCATGGATTTGCATTCTCCTGCTCATTCACATGCCAGAGGGAGTCACTCACTCCTTCCTCTGCTTACTCACAGCTTCGGCTCGTTCAAAACTTTAGCCTGCACGTGTCTCTTCAGCCTTCTGTACCGTTTAGCTTCAGCTCCCACTGCCAACTGAAAATTCTTTTCATATTTCTGAATTCTAAAACCCAAGAGAAAAATCTGATCAGCATTCCCTGCCTTTTTACGACAGATCACTGGTCGGCCTATGGGTGGGTGAAGCACCCAACCTGGGTACTAATCAGCCTGGGGCTTCCACTTGCTGCCATACCCCACCTCCCAAAGGAAATGATAACTCTTCAACATTTAGGACAGCTCAGCTCCTCAGAGAAGCCTACCTCCACTTGGCCATCCTATAGTGGTCAAACACCTACCCTCCAACTACATGCACACATGCATATTCTCTACTTTAAGTCACTTTTATTTCATGACCCTGTATTTAATCTCTTCATAGCTCTTAGCATTCTCAACTTCTTTTATGTAGTCCTCCCCACTAGAACATAAGCTGCATAAAGGGGCTTTGTCTGTCTTATTCTTCCCTGCCCCTAGACTCAGAAAGCCAGGGACTTTGGCAACCAGCAAGCATTCAAGAAAAATCTGATGACCTGTGCGGGTGCAAGTGGATAAAGTGCTGACCCGAAATGCTGAGGTTGATGGTTCGAAATCCTGGGTTTGCCCAGTCAAGGCACAGAACAATCAATGAAGAAGTGAAGTGAAGCAACTGTGAGTTGATACTTCTCATACCCCACCTCCTCTTTCTGTAGAATCAATAAAATCTTTAAAAAAAAATCTTGAGCCTGACCAAGATAGAGTAGTGGATAGAATAGAGTATCAGACTGGGACAACCTTGATTGAGGTCAGCGGCTTGAATGCGGGCTCATCCGGCTTGAGCATGGGGTCGCTGGTTTGAGCATGGGATCATAGACATGATTCCATGGTCCCTGGCTTGAGCCCAAGGTTGCCGGCTTGAGCAAGGGGTCACTCGCTCTGCTGTAGCCCACTCAACCCCCTGCTCAAGGAACCTGTGAGAAAGCAATCAATGAACAACTAAGGAGTTGCAACAAAGAATAGATGCTTCTCATCTCTCTCCCTTCCTATCTGTCTGTCCCTATCTGTCCCTCTGTCTCTATCACAAAAAATAATTTTTTTTTGAGCTCTGGCCAGATAGCTCTGTTCTTAGAGCTTCACTCTGAAGCACAGAGGTTCCTGGTTCAATCCTTGGTCAGGGCACACACAGGAACAGTTCCTGTCTCCCTCTCTCCCTTCTTCTCTCTCTAAATCAATAAAAAAAAATATCTTGACATGGGGTCTGCAAGGTTTCTCTACTTCAATGTGTGGGTAGAGGAAGTCCCATGACTAAAGTAGTTAATAGTTTCAAACTGTTTTCATATAATCTCACAACAACCCTGTGTGGCCAGTATTTTTATTAGCTCTATTTTTTACGTAAAGAAACTGACACTTAGAAAGGTTAAGTGACTTGGCCAGTCACTCAGCAACTATCAGAATCCAAGATTTGAATGCACATCTGCCAAACCTTCAAGTGCCTAAACTGTGAATTTCCTTACTCTTCCTCTCACCAGGTAAGACTGAAAATGATTCTGGTACCAAACCTTAGAACAACAGGAAACAATACAGAAAAAAGTAATTAGTATTTCACTCCCTGGGGGTACTAATTATGGATTTCATTATTACAAAAGCAGCACAAGCTAAGTCAGAAGTTAAAGAAGGGTTTAGATAAACCCATGCTATTAAGAATGCTTGGTGTAGGCCCTAGCCGGTTGGCTCAGCGGTAGAGCGTCGGCCTGGCGTGCGGGGGACCCAGGTTCGATTCCCGGCCAGGGCACATAGGAGAAGCACCCATTTGCTTCTCCACCCCACCCCCTCCTTCCTCTCTGTCTCTCTCTTCCCCTCCCGCAGCCAAGGCTCCATTGGAGCAAAGATGGCCCGGGCACTGGGGATGGCTCCTTGGCCTCTGCCCCAGGCGCTAGAGTGGCTCTGGTCGCGGCAGAGCGACGCCCCAGAGGGGCAGAGCATCGCCCCCTGGTGGGCAGAGTGTCGCCCCTGGTGGGCGTGCCGGGTGGATCCCGGTGGGGCGCATGCGGGAGTCTGTCTGACTGTCTCTCCCCGTTTCCAGCTTCAGAAAAATAAATTAAAATAAATATAAATAAATAAGAGGTAATTCACATTAAATGAAAAAGGTAATCAAGATTAAATTTAGGCCCTGGCCAGTTGGCTCAGTGGTAGAGTGTCAGCCCAGCATGTGGATGTCCCAGGTTCCATTCCCAGTCAGGGAACACAGGAGAAGCAACCATCTGCTTCTCTCCCCTTCCCCCTCCCTGCCTCATCTCCCCCCCGCCCCAGCCATGGCTCCAGCCAGCGAGTTGGCCTCAGGACCTGAGAATGGGTCCCTGGCCTCAGCCACAGAAGCTAAAAAAAATGCTCCATTGCTGACCAATGAAGCAACAACCCCAGATTGGCAGACCATCGCCCCCTAGTGGGTTTGCCGGGTGGATCCTGGTGAGGGGGCATGCGGGAGTCTGTCTCTCTGCCTCCCTTCCCTCTCACTAGAAAAATAACAAACAAGCAAACAAATAAATAAAAGATTCAATTTAGTCATAACAGTGGGGTCCTAATCCTTATTAGAATTGGTGGCTTTATAGAAGGAAGAGAGAGAGCTCTCTCTTTACCAGCCATGTGAGGACAAGTAAAAACAGGCCTTCTGCAAGAGAAAGAGGGTCTTCACCTGGGATAGAATACACCAGGACCTTGATCTTCAACTTCCAGCCTCTAACGCTTTGAGGAAAAAACTTCTGTTGTTTAAGCCACCCAGTGTATGGTATTTTGTTATAGCAGCCAGAGAAGACAGAAACTAGGTTCCAGGCACTGCCAGCTTTTAAGCTCCTAAAATGCTTTAACTTCACAAACCTGGGAGACAACACAGCCCCAAAAGAAAACGTTTCCTGCACCTGCTGTTAATCCAGAGCCACAGCTGGGGACATGGCCTGGCCCACAACCTTGCTCTGGCTCAGTCCCCAAAGTCCTAACACTGTGTAGGGAAAACCTGATACTCCTTAGTATTTTTTTTATTGACTCCAGCTAAATTTATTTCATTAAATTATCGGGGGGTTTTCCCATGCTGCCTTCATTCATTTATTTTATTGCATTTACTGGGGTGACACTGGTTAACAAAAGTATACAAGTTTACTTATTAGTGTTTATTTCCACTTTTCACTGCACATCCTCCAACAACCTGGTCAATTCCATTTACTCGAACCCTCTTGACTGGACCCCACTCCACCTTGATTTTCTGAAGGGCAAGCAATAGGGCAGGGGCATTACAGTATGAGCGCTGGAGTCAGACTGCCAAATTTGGGATCCCCGCGATATTCCTGCCCTAAGTTAGTAGCACGAATCCTCGGTTTCTTCAAGTGTAAACGAGTGACAGGTAAAAGCGCATACTCATAAGGTTGCAGTGACCACTAAATAAAATATTTTCTCTTAGCACAGACGGGCTATTTATGTGCCTGGTGCATGATAACTATTACTCCAAAGCAGCGCTCCAGTTCAAGCGCACATCCCGCCCTCCTTTACCTCCTGTTCCACTTGCATTAGTTTCTCGCCTGTCAATTATACGTTTAGCCCCACCCCTCCAGATCCGGGAGGTTTTCCCGCGCTGGCGTTCCGGGGGCCCTCAAACCTTCCCCAATAGCCTTCGTTTGGCTTACACGGGAGCTTGCCCTTTTTCATTTCCTCTCGCCCGCCCCTTATCTTTGTCACCTCCCAGCACCGCCGCTCACCCTCTTCCCTGGCACGACAGCTTCGCTTCAGGCCAGGTGCAGAGGAATCAAAGTGAATGCGCTGAATTTAAAATCGCAGATCAATGAGAGATCAACCCCAAAAGGAGCGTGGAGCATGCAGGTGCCCCCGCCCCCGTGCCACTGCGCGTGCTCACCCGCGGACTTGGGCGTGTTCTGTTTTTGCAGCACTGCGCTTGCCCAGCGGGCTTTGCAGTAGGAATGCTGCCTGTGACGGACCTTTAGACCCTGATTTCTGACGTCAGCCTCTGGGCTTAATGTCTGACTTCCTCTGCACTCCTGTCAGTTAAAGCAGTGGTCCCCAACCTTTTTTGGGCCACGGACCCACTTAATGTCAGAAAATATTTTCACGGACTGGCGTTTAGGGTGGGACGGATAAATGCACAAAATAAAATTGTGCGACCAGCGTAAAAACTGGTATTTTTAAATATACTTGTCGAACTTACGAGACAAGCGTCAAGAATGAGTCTTAGACAATGTAACAGAGGGAATCTGGTCATTTTTAAAAAATAAAACATTGTTCAGACTTAAATATAAATAAAATGGAAATAACTTAAGTAAGTTATTTATTCTTTCTCTGTGGACCGGTACCAAATGGCCCACGGACTGGTACCAAATGGCCCACGGACCGGTACCGGTCCATGGCCCGGAGGTTGGGGACCACTGAGTTAAAGGATGCTTGATTCTCTGCCAATAGCGCTAGAAGTACTAAGCGCTCTGTAGTTGCATTACTTAATCAACTTACCAAACATGGGGGTTGAGGGGACATAAACTGTATCCCAGAATTGAGAAACCCGTATTCTGGTCCCCGCTTTTGTCAGGCCTTCACATGTGTGAACCTGTTATTTTACCTTTAAATGGATGGTACAAACCTCAATTGGGTTGTGCCTGAACTTCAACATTTTTATTTTCAATTACAGTTGACATATAATTTTTGTTTTCTTGTGGGAGAGACAGAGAGAGTCAGAGGGACAGACAGGAACGGAGATGAGAAACATCAATTCTTTGTTGCAGTTCTTTCGTTGTTCATTGATTTCTCATATGTGCCTTGACCGGGGGGCTACAGCAGACCAAGTGACCCCTTGCTCGAGCCAGCGGCCTTGGACTCAAGCTGGTGAGTCTTGCTCAAACCAGATGAGCTCGCGCTCAAGCTGGCGACCTTGGGGTCTCGAACCTGGGTCCTCCACATCCCAGTTCGATGCTCTATCCACTGCGCCACTGTCTGGTCAGGCTTGACATACAATATTAGTTTCAGAAATAGAACATACTGATTAGACATTAATATAACTTAGGAAGTGATCACCCCAATAAGTCTAGTACCCATCTGACAGCATACATATTTATTAAAATATTATTGACTTTTTTCCATATGCTCTGTTTTACCTCCCCATGACTTTTTCATAACTGGCCATTGGTATATATATTTTTGGCTTTGTTTTGTTTTTTGTATTTTTCTGAAGTGAGAAGCGGGGAGGCAGAGACAGACTCCGGCATGCACCAGATGGGCATTCACCCAGCATATTCACTAGAGGGCGATGCTCTGCCCATCTGGGGTGTTGCTCCATGCCAGCCCGAGCCATTCTAGTGCCTGAGGCAGAGGCCAGGGAGCCATCCTCAGCGCCCATGCTAACTTTTGCTCCAATGCAGCCTTGGCTGCAGGAGGGAGAGAGGAAGAGAAAGATAGAGGGGGAGGGGGAAGGGGGAGGAAGCAGATGGGCGCTTCTCCTGTGTGCCCTGATGGGTAATCATACTCAGGACTTCCTCACGCCAGTGCTCTACCACTGAGCCAACTGGCCTAACTGACCATTGGTACTTCTTAATCCCTTCACCCCTTTCACTCATCCCCAAACCCCCTCCCATCTGGAAAATCTGGCATCCATAAATTTGTTCTCTGTATTTATGAGTTTGTTTCTGTTTTGTTTGTTCATTTATTTTGTTTTGTTGATGCCACATGAGTGAAATCATGTGGTATTTGTTTTATTTCACTTACCCTCTAGGTTTATCCATGTTTTCGCCAACGGCAAGATTTCATTCTTTTTTATGGATAAATAACATTCCAGTCTCTGTACTTGTCAGTCTGAGTTCAGAGGTAAGGGATGGAAGGCTGTGAGGAACTGGGAGGTGGAAAAAGACACAGGGAGCTTTAGGCAGATAGGACATACTTTATTGGCAACGGCAGCCAGGTGCAATATGGTGGCAACAACAGCAGCTGGCAGCAGCAGCAACTTCACGCAGTACCTAGGTGTTTTATAGTAAAATCAAACAAAAGTGGCACCAAGGCCTTGGCCGGTTTGCTCAGTGGTAGAGCGTCGGCCTGGTGTGCGGAAGTCCCGGGTTCGATTCCCGGCCAGGGCACAGAGGAGAAGCGCCCATCTGCTTCTCCACCCCTCCCCCTCTCCTTCCTCTCTGTCTCTCTATTCCCCTCCTGCAGCTGAGGCTCCATTGGAGCAAAAGATGGCCCGGGCGCTGGGGATGGCTCCTTGGCCTCTGCCCCAGGTGCTAGAGTGGCTCTAGTCGCGACAGAGCGACGCCCCGATGGGTGGAGCATCGCCCCCTGGTGGGCATGCCGGGTGGATCCCGGTCTGGCGCATGTGGGAGTCTGTCTGACTGCCTCCCCGTTTCCAGCTTCAGAAAAAATACAAAAAAAAAAAAAGCGGCACCAAGCCACGATTACATCAAGTGTGTGTGGGGTGGGGGGGTGGGGGGGTGTAACATTACTTATATAAGGGAGATGCGCATGTGTACTGTCCCCAACCTCTTTCCCTTAGTCATGCATGGCCAGATCTGACATAGCAGAGCTGTCCACACCGACTCCATCTTGTGCAGGCTGTTTACTAATTCTGGGGATACCAGCTTCCTCACACTCTACCCCTTAAACAGTCTGTACTTGAGAGGGTACATGGGCCCAGAGTGCTGCTCCTTGAGCCTATAGGCCACAACAGTAGTATAGGGAGCAGCAGCCTACCACAAGAGCCAGGGAAACTATGGTCTACCTCTAGGTGGACATTAGGTTATTCCATCACGACTGAAGAAGGTCATGGGAGAGGGCCTACATAGCTAGTACCTCAGTAGCTATTTCTTGCAGAGGTTGGGTTACATTTATTTGATTATCTGGGATATACATACAACACTCTTCATGGAGGATAGCACATGTACCTCCTTGGGCAGCTGTCAATAGATCCAAGGCCATCCTGTTTTGTAACACAACCTTATGCATCTGAATAGTTTCATTTATCATGAGAGTTAGAGCCTGCTGGGTTTGAAAGCCTGGGCTGTGTGCTCAGCTAAGGCTGTCATCTCTAACTCTACTTTAATAGCACCCCTCTGGGGAAAAAGACAGCTAAAAGATAAAACCACCAAGCAGTATGTTTCTCTCTATGCCAGCTGTTGTACAGCATGTCCCAGTTGTGTGGGGTTTCCGCCAGGGCCTTCAGAAAATGCCCTGAAAGATAGAGTCTTTCCCAAGTACAACTCCCAATCCAATTAGTAGGGAGATATAACCATTTATAACCCCCACAAACCCACATATAACCTGGGGGTACCATGTCTACTGGTTTGGTGCTGGTGTGCTTTCGACCATCTACCAGTGACCAGGCTTTGTTACTAGGGTGATATTAGGCCCTGGCCAGTTGGCTCAGTGGTAGAGCATCAGTCCTGTAGGTGGATATCCCAGGTTCAATTCTCAGGGCACACGAGAAAAACAACCATCTGCTTCTCCACCCCTCCCCACTTCTCTCTCTGTCTCTGTCTTTCTCTCTTCCCCTTCCACAGCAATGGTTCAATTGGTTCAAGTGCACTGGCCCCTGGCACTGAGGACGGCTCCCTGGAGCCTCCGCCTCAGGTGCTAAAAATAGCATGGTTGAGAGCATGGACTGAGATGGGCAGAGTATCGGCCCCAGATAGGGGGGTTGCTGGGTGGATCCTGGTTGCGGTGCATGTAGAAGTTTGTCTCTCTGTCTCCCCTCCTCTCATTTGGAAAAAAAAATTTTTTTAAAGGTGAGGGGGGATACATGCTGGAATATGTATAGTACCATACTATAAATCTGAACTTAGTCTGAAATGATGAAAGAGAAAGATTGAGAAAAGAACAGAGACAGAGAGAGCACAAATATGGCAAAATATGTTAGCAAACTGCTGAATGAGAGTTTATGAATAATAGGTGTTCATTGTACTGTTCTTTCAACTTTTCTATAGGGTTGGTATTTGTTCAAATAAAAAGCTGGGAGAGAAAATTAACTAATCATCAAAAGACACCATAGGTAGGTAAAAATGGCAAACAATAGTGTGAAAGAATATTAACGTCACCCATAAAATCAACAAAAAGTTCATTATACAAAATATATAACAATTTCCTGCAAATCAAAGAAAAATACAAATAAAAAAATGGGTAAGAGACTTATGAGGAATTCATAACAGAGGATATCCAGATGGTCCATAAACACGCCAATAGGTCTTGCTCAACTTCACTGGGAATTAGAAAAGTGGAAATTAAAACCACAAAAATATAGCACTATATACCGACCTGAATGGCTTAAATTTAAAAGGTTTACAATGACAAGTGTGACAAAGATGTAGAACAATGGAAAATTTCTAATACTACTAGTGGGAGTGTAAAATAATACAGCCACTTTTGAAAAGTTTGGTATTATCTACTTCATGATCCTTTCCTAGGTATACACCTAGCAAAAATGCATACTTACTCCCTGTTTCCAGCTTCAGAAAAAAAAAAATGCATACTTACTTACAGTGACAGACACATGTGACTGTTCATAGTGCCATTATTCATAATAGCCCCAAACTGCATACTTCCAGTATCAGGATAAATAAATTGGGATATATTTATGTATTATTCCTCTGATAGACTACTATACAGTAGTGAAAATGAACAAACAGCAAGCTTATGCAACAGTATGTATAAATCTAACAAATGTAAAATGAGCAAAAGCCAGATGCAAAATAATACATACTTCATTACTGCTCTTATAAAAAGCTCAAAAACAGGCAAATATAAACTGCTGTGTTTCTGAGGTAGTAAAACTTTAAAGAAAAGCAAGAAAGTTATATTTTTTTAAAAAGACTTTATTCACTTTAGAGAGAAGAGAGATAGGGAGAGGGTGAGGGGAGGAGCAGGAAGCATCAACTTTATGTGCCTTGACCAGGCAAGCCCTAGGTTTTGAACCGGCAACCTCAGTGTTCCAGGTTGATGCTTTATCCACTGTGCCACCACAGGTCAGGCAAGAAAGTGATTTTTATAAAGGTTTCATGGGTTATTCTGGGAATGGAAACTAGAAAGGATCACAATAAGGAATGCTAGGGTGCTGGTGATGTCATTTCTTTTACCTGGATGATGGTGACACAGATACTGTATTTGCTTAGAACCAGGCAGATAACCCAACAAAAGAATGCACGTGTCACCTGACCAGGTGGTGGTGCAGTGGATAGAGCGTTGGACTGGGATGCGGAAGGACCCAGGTTCGAGACCTTGAGGTCGCCAGCTTGAGCGCGGGCTCATCTGGCTTGAGCAAAGAGCTCACCAGCTTGGACCCAAGGTCGCTGGCTCCAGCAGGGGATTACTCGGTCTGCTGAAGGCCCATGGTCAAGGCACATGTGAGAAAGCAATCAATGAACAACTAAGAAGTTGCAACGCGCAACGAGAAACTGATGATTGATGCTTCTCATCTCTCTCCGTTCCTGTCTGTCTGTCCCTGTCTATCTCTGCCTCTGTAAAAAAAAAAAAGAATGCAAGTATCTAAAAGACTGATGGAAGTCCAGGAGCTAATAAGATGTCCACAGGAATTCTTCAAACATTACATGTGCATGAAGATGAAGTGCCAGCCATTCTTTCAAACTTCCAACCCAGTGGTAGGATTTAGCCAGTTTGCACCAGTATGGCAGAACCAACACCTAATTTTCAGTTGAGTTCGGTGAACCAGTTGTTAAAATGGCACTTGTAATCACAGTTCTCTCTAAGGTGGGTGCCTGGGCAGCCGTCCAATGTGGAAATCACAAATTTACACTCCTTACTCTTTTTTTTTTTTTTTGTATTTTTCTGAAGCTGGAAACGGGGGAGGCAGTCAGACAGACTCCCACATGCGCCCAACCGGGATCCACCCGGCACGCCCACCAGGGGGCGATGCTCTGCCCATCTGGGGCGTCGCTCTATCGCGACCAGAGCCACTCTAGCGCCTGGGGCAGAGGCCAAGGAGCCATCCCCAGCGCCCGGGCCATCTTTTGCTCCAATGGAGCCTCGGCTGCGGGAGGGGAAGAGAGAGACAAAGAGGAAGGAGAGGGGGAGGGGTGGAGAAGCAGATGGGCGCCTCTCCTATGTGCCCTGGCTGGGAATCGAACCTGGGCCAGGCCGACGCTTACTCTTTTTTTTTTTTTTTTTCTACAGAGGCAGAGATAGACAGGGACAGACAGACAGGAACGGAGAGAGATGAGAAGCATCAATCATCAGTTTCTCGTTGCGCGTTGCGACTTCTTAGTTGTTCATTGATTGCTTTCTCACATGTGCCTTGACCGCGGGCCTTCAGCAGACCAAGTAACCCCCTGCTGGAGCCAGCGACCTTAGGTCTAAGCTGGTGAGCTCTTTGCTCAAGCCAGATGAGCCCGCGCTCAAGCTGGCGACCTCGGGGTCTCGAACCTGGGTCCTTCCGCATCCCAGTCCGACACTTTATCCACTGCGCCACCACCTGGTCAGGCCGCTTACTCTTTTTTAACGTTCATCTGCGCAATAGTGTATTCTAAGCGCCCGTAGTAATGTTCATTCTGTCCATGGGTGAAAAAAATTTGATGGACCTACACTTGTGATATTTATTCATTTCATAAATTCATCATACCTTTGATGAAATACATTTTAATTCCCTTGCATTTGTTACTTCAGAAAACAAACATATAACATAAAAAGTGCCAAACAACTAGGGGGTGACAAGCTGTCACTGGAAATATCTTAAATAAGTTTTATTGTTTTTTGTCAGGTATTATTTAATATTTTTTCATTAATATTTTAAAATGCTTTCTTATAATCTAGTTTTGTGTACCTCTTTTATTGTTCTTATTTAAGTATTAAATGCATGAAATAATAAACTACCTTTCAGTATATCTTTTTTTATACTTAAAACAGTCAGTAGGGCAGAAAACCAGCTGTTAAACTATAATATTTGAATCCCACCACAACTCTAACCTGTCAGCTAAGAAGGTAACAGAGGAACAAAAAGTAGATTAGTGGTTGCCAGGGGCTGGGAGCTGAGGAAGGTTGGGAAGTGATATTGAAATGGTACAGGGTTTCTTTATGGGTGATAAAAATGTTCTAAATTTGATTGTGGTGATGGTTGCACAACTCTGTAGATATATTGAAAGGTATACTTTATTATTTTTTTTATTTTTTAAATTTATTTATTCATTTTTAGAGAGGAGAGAGAGAGGGAGAGAGAGAGACAGAGAGAGGAGAGAGAGACGGGGGGGGGCGGGGGGAGGAGCAGGAAGCATCAACTCCCATATGTGCCTTGACCAGGCAAGCCCAGGGTTTTGAACTGGCGACCTCAGCATTTCCAGGTCGGGTCGACGCTTTTATCCACTGCGCCACCACAGATCAGGCTTAAAAGGTATACTTTAAATGGGTGAATTATATGGTCTGAATTCTATCGCAATAAAGCTCTTACCAAGAAATTAGAAATTTTTGGCATGTTTGTACAATGATGTGAATGTATTTAGTGCCACTATACTATACACCTAAAAATGGTTAAAATGGTAAATTGCATCTTATATATATTTCACCACAATTAAAATAAATAAGTAAATAGAAAACAAAAAATCAATTGCATGCCATGTACTGGCAACAAACAATTGGGAAGTTAACTTTTGAAAATACCATTTACAATAGCACCAAATCCAAAAATATCCAGGAATAAATCTTTTTTTTTTTTTTTTTTTTTTTTTTTGCATTTTTCTGAAGCTGGAAACAGGGAGAGACAGTCAGACAGACTCCCGCATGCGCCCGACCGGGATCCACCCGGCACGCCCACCAGGGGCGACGCTCTGCCCACCAGGGGGCGATGTTCTGCCCATCCTGGGTGTCGCCATGTTGCGACCAGAGCCACTCTAGCGCCTGAGGCAGAGGCCACAGAGCCATCCCCAGCGCCCGGGCCATCTTTGCTCCAATGGAGCCTTGGCTGCGGGAGGGGAAGAGAGAGACAGAGAGGAAGGCGCGGCGGAGGGGTGGAGAAGCAAATGGGCGCTTCTCCTGTGTGCCCTGGCCGGGAATCGAACCCGGGTCCTCCGCACGCTAGGCCGACGCTCTACCGCTGAGCCAACCGGCCAGGGCCTAAATCTTTATTTTTAAAAAAAATTTATTTATATTACTGATTTTAGCAAGAGAGTAATGGACAGAAAGAGGAAGAGACAAGAACTGTTTCTGCATTTGTCCTAACCAGGGATCAAACCTGAAACCCCTGAGCTTAGGGATGGTGCTGTAACCAACTAAGCTATCTGGACAGGGCAGAATAAATCTAATAAAAGATGTGCAAGACCTCTATGTTGAAAAATATAAAACATAACACATTGCTGAGAAAAAATAAAGACTACCTAAATAAATAGAGGCAAGTATCATTCTTGGAATAGAAGACTCAGTATAAGATGTCAAATCTCCCTAACTTGATGTATAAATTCAATGGAATCCCCACCAGAATACCCAAATTATTTTATTTTATTTATTTATTTTCTTAAGTGAGAGGAGGAGAGATAAGATTCCCACATGCACCCCAATCTGGATCCACCTGGCAACCTGCTCAAATCAATGGAGCTATCCTCGGGGCTGGGATGACGCTGGAACTATTGAGCCACTGGTTATGAAAGAGGAATAGAAGGAGGAGGGGGGAGGGGTGGAGAATCAGATGGTTGCTTCTCCTGTGTGCCCTGACCAGGGATCAAACTAGGGACATCCACACACCGAGCCAATGCTCTATCAACTGAACCAACCAGCCAGGGCCCAGCCTTTTTTTTAGATATAGACAGATTCTAAAATGTGTATGAAAACATTTAAACACCTAGAAAAGCCAAGGCAATCTTAAAACGGAAGAACAAAGTTGGAGGATTTACACTACCAGGTATCAAAATTTATTTTACAGCTACAGCAACTAAGATTATTTGACACAGGGACAGATTAACAGACTAACGGAACAAAAGAGAGTCCATAACAAACATAAATACATAGTTACACCTGACAAAAGACAAAGGAGCCATCACAGTTCAGTAAAGGAAGATGGTCTTTCAATGAATGGTGCTGGGTCAACTGTACATCCATAAAATAATAAACCTTGATTCTACCTCAGTTCACATGTAAAATTAATGAGATGGATCCCAGGTCTACATGTGAAAGATAAAACAAAAAAGTTTCTAGAATTTTAAAACAAAAAAGAGACTATCTTCATGGGATAGGCAAAGAATTTTTAAACAAGACACACATAAAAAATCACTATCATTCTTATCAGACAACATGACCATCCATGTAGAAAACACAAAATAATCAAAAACAATGACAAAAAACCCCTAATGGAACTAATAAGGAATTAAAGCAAAGTTGCAGGATATAGATTTATATGCAAAAGTTCATTGCTTGCCCATATGCCAGCAATGAATAAATGTAATTTGAAATTAAAAGCAATATACCATTTACATTAACACCCCTGCCATAAATGAAATACTTAAGTATAAATCTAACAAAATATATACAAAATCTACATTAAAAAACTACAAAACTCTGATGAAGAAAACCAAAGAAATCAATAAAGATAGTCCATGTTCATGTATAGGAACACTCAATATTGTCAAGATGTCAGTTCTTCCACATTTGATTTATAGATTGAATGCAATCCCAATGAAAATCCCAGCAAGTTATTTTGTGGTTATTGACAAACTTCTAAACTTTAGATGCAGAGGCAAAAGACCCAGAAAGATCAACACAATATTGATAGAGAAAAATAAAGAAGGAAGATTGATACTGCCTGACTTACCATAAAGAGACAGTGATCAAGACGGTGTGGTATTGGTGATGGAATAGATAAATAGATAAATGTAACAGAAAAGACAGGCCAGCCTGAATAGGCAGTGGCACAGTGGATGGAGCATCGAACTGGGATGCGGAGGACCCAGGTTCGAAACCCTGAGGTCCCTGGCTTGAGCGTAGGCTCATCTGGTTTGAGCAAGGTTCACTGGCTTGAGCCCAAGATCACTGGCTTGAGCAAGGGGTTATTTGGTCTGCTGTAGCCCCCCCAACACAGTCAAGGCACATATGAGAAAGCAATAGATGAACAACTAGGGTGACACAGTGAAGAATTGATATTTCATATTTCTCTCCCTTCCTGTCTGACCCTATCTTTCCCTTTCTCTGTCTCTCTCTGACTCTATCACCAAAAAAAAAAAAAAAAAAGGCCAGAAATAGATTCACATAAATAGAGTCAACTGATCTTTGACAAAGGAACAAAAGCAGTACAATGGAACAAAGATAGGTTCATCAACAAATGGTGTTGGAAAAACTGGACATACTCAAGCAAAAAAAAATTAATCTAGACAAAGACCTTACACCTCTGCCCAAGGATCCATGGTGTGCTCAATGATGAAGTTGAGGTTTCTCTATAAGAACGGAGGTAAACCCAATCCAGTGCCCATGAGGTTAACCTTTACACTAAGCAAATCCCCATTATTGCAGACCTCACATAGATGTCTACTATTTTTTTTTTAAGATTTTTATTGATTGTTTTATTGTAAAAAGGCAGCAAGGAAGTTCGGATGGGAAGTACCAGCTCGCAATTACTTCTTTTTTTTTTTTTTTTAATTTATTTATTCATTTTAGAGAGGAGAGAGAGAGAGAGAGAGAGAGAGAGAGAGAGAGAGAGAGAGAGAAAGTGGGGAGAAGCAGGAAGCATCAACTCCCATATGTGCCTTGACCAGGCAAGCCAAGGGTTTTGAACTGGCGACCTCAGCATTTCCAGATTGACGCTTTATCCACTGTGCCACCATGGGTCAGGCCTCGCAATTACTTCTTGTATGTGCCTTGACCTGGCAAACCTGGGATCTCCAACCGGCAACCTCAGTGTTCCCAGTCAACATCCCATCCACTGCTCCACCACAGGTCAGGCCCTGTTTTTCTTCTTCTTTTTTTTTGACAGAAACCAAGAGAGAGGCAGAGATAGGGACAGACAGACAGAAAGGGAGAGAGATGAAAAACATCAATTTTTCATTGTGGCACTTTAGTTGTTCATTGATCGCTTTCTCATTTGTGCCTTGACCGTGGGGCTTCAGCAGACCGAGTAACCCCTTGCTGGAGCCAGAGACCTTGGGTCCAAGCTGGTGAGCTTTGCTCAAACCAGATGAGCCCCCCCGCTCAAGCAGGCGACCTTGGAGTCTCGAATCTGGGTCCTCCGCACCCCAGTCCAATGCTCTATCCACTGCGCCACCGCCTGGTCAGGCCCTATTTTTCAAATAGTATTAAACTGCAGCTGTCATCACTAAAATATATAAATAAATGTTCTATGAAACGTGTAATTGCTGTTTTGGTCAGTGGTATAGTTTGTGTTGCTCAGATAATAGATACCAAACATAGCAAGAAATTAGGTAAGGGTCCTTAACATTTTGGTATTACATTTTTGACACAAATTATACTGGTAATGTTCTAATTTATAGGTTGGGTTGTATGCTACCAAAGTTCATTACATTGGAATGTTACATAACGTGTGTATATATGTATACACACACACACACACATTCATCTCACATTCTTTTAAATAATCCCAATAGTATATAATTTTTTAAATGTTTACGAGCACTGGCAGTCTAAAAAAAATAAACTAGAAACTCAAATACAAGGGCCTTCATGTGTAAAGGATGGGCCAGCATTAGGGAGATGAACCAGATGAGCTCAGGAAGGCTTCTTTTGGCAATAACAAAACTTCTAACCTCAACATGAGTCATCTACAGGGTATGGTGGATGATTTTTAAAAAGTGTGCTCTCTTTCTCTAGAAATAAGGGAAATTTTCAGAAGGATTTTAATTGGCTGAATGATACCAATGAAAATAACTACATTGTTAAATATCTTTGATGAGAATATTAACTAAAATGGGCTGGGCAAGGAATAAGTCAAGGAGGGAAAAAACAGAACATCTGTGCACTTTCTACATTGAATATGTGTAAGTTTTACAATCAGAAGAATATAATGTAATGTAAATAACCAGAAAAAAAATCTAGAAACAATGAAGTCATGCTCTGAGATTCAAAAACCCAATGCCTACTGCCCCTCCCCTCTCCCTTCCATCCCCCAACCTCCTCACCCCTCATTCACTGAACAGGGAAAGAACTTTCTTGCTGGAAACCTTTCCCTGTTGTTCTTCCCCTTTCCCTCCCACCCTATCTTCCCCCTCCCTTATACACCTTTGTCCACATCTCCACAAAAGCACTTATCACGTTAGATTTATGACCATAATTTATTTTATTTTATTTATTTACAGGGACAGAGAGGGAGTCAAAGAGAGGAATAGTTAGGGAAAGACAGACGGGAACGGAGAGAGATGAGAAGCATCAATCATCAGTTTTTCGTGGCAGCACCTTAGTTGTTCATTGATTGCTTTCTCATATGTGCCTTGACCGCGGGCCTTCAGCAGACTGAGTAACCCCTTGCTTGAGCCAGCGACCTTGGGTCCAAGCTAGTGAGCTTTTTGCTTAAGCCAGATGAGCACGCGCTCAAGCTGGCGACCCTGAGGTCTCGAACCTGGGTCCTTCTGCATCCCAGTCCGACGATCTATCCACTGCACCACTGCCTGGTCAGGCTACGACCATAATTTTTTTTTTTGTATTTTTCTGAAGCTGGAAACGGGGAGGCAGTCAGACAGACTCCCGCATGCGCCCGACCGGGATCCACCGAGATGCCCACCAGGGGGCGATGCTCTGCCCATCTGGGGCGTCGCTCTGTTGCGACCAGAGCCACTCTAGCGCCTGAGGCAGAGGCCATGGAGCCATCCCCAGCGCCCGGGTCATCTTTTGCTCCAATGGAGCCTTGGCTGTGGGAAGGGAAGAGAGAGACAGAGAGGAAGGAGAGGGGGAGGGGTAGAGAAGCAGATGGGCGCTTCTCCTGTGTGCCCTGGCCAGGAATCGAACCCGGGCCTTCCGCACGCCAGGCCGACGCTCTACCACTGAGCCAACCGGCCAGGGCCTATGAACATAATTTATTAACCACCTGCTTGAAGGTGGGCATTATGCTAGATAGCTGACATCCATGTCCTTTAACCATCACAACTACCCTCCTTGACAGATGTTACTACCCCCATAACCTGCCCCAAATCGAATGGTTAGTACATAGGTGACCCAAATCTTTGCTTACTTCAATGCATATGCTCTTTCTACTACTCTAAAGTTATGTATTTTATGCAATGACAGTCACATCTTAAGTTCTTGATTAATACATGCTGACAGGAATGAAAAGATATAGATATCTTATTTGCTTCCAATAAAGAAAAAATGCAGAAAAGCATTATTCTAGAGGTGAACTTTTCTCTTCTATCCCAACTTGTTCTGCCAAATAATACCCAATAGCCCCAGCATTAAAAGAAACTAGCACACGATGAAAATAAGCAGGTGCCTAAGCCAACAGCAAGGTTACTGCCAAATCTGCAAGCCAGCACCCTACCCCTATCCCTGTCCCCTAGAGTTTTGGCACTTAGTAGGGGCTTCTTCCCCTAATAAGGAAAGTGTACAAAAGAAATAGATTTACCTCTAGTGAGTCAACCTCCTCCCTCTCAATATCCTTCAAGGGTATCCCCAGTTAGCTAATAAGAAATGTATTACAGGACCAGTGGTGGCTCAGTGGATAGATTGTTGACTGGGACACTGACGTCCCAGGTTTGAAACCCTGAGGTCACTGGCTTGAATGCAGGCTCATCTGGCTTGAGCACAGGGTCATTGGTTTGAGCATGGGATCATTGACATGATCGCACAGTTGCTGACTTGAGCCCAAAGTTTGCTGGCTTAAGCCCAAGGTCATTGGCTCAGCTGAAGACCCCCTGGTCAAAGCACATATGAGAAGCAATCAATGAACAACTAAAATGATGCAACTAAAAGTTGATGCTTCTCATCTCTCTCCCTTCCTGTCTCTCTTTTAAAAAGAGAGAGAGAGAAAAAGAAATGTCTTGGTTGTGGCTAAACTCATTTGCTGTAAATAGCTGGAGGAAAGTTTTGTTTCTTCTGCAGCTCCTTCCAGTAAAGTTTGATCAGAAAGAACTATGATGAATTACCAAATTATGTTAAGGTATTGAAATTTCATCTGTAACAGCCCTTTCAATTACCTACCTAAATGGGACAATTCACATTCAACAGAGCAGTGTCAGGCCCATAGCCAGGGCTCAAATAGTTTTACTACTGGAATACAAATTAATGTAGCCAATGACTATCTGATACAACTCACCAGGCACTATGCTAAACTGGGGATAAATGCTAAGCAAAATCAAGATCCTCTCTAGCAGGATCTTTTTGCCAAAAAGCTATTGTGTGGGTAACTAGGGGTTGCAGAGCTTTGACTCACCACAGATGCTCAGCATTCTATAGGCAGTCTATAAATACTTGGGAGTCAAATATTGAAAAAATAAGCCCTGGTCAGGCAGCTTAGAGCATCCTCAGGGCATGGCAAGATTGAGGGTTGGGTCTCTAGTCAGGGCACATACAGTAATCAACCAATGAATGCATGGTTGAGTGGAACATCAAATTTATGTTTCTGTTTCTCTCTCTTTTTCTCTAAAGCCAACCAATAATTTTTTTTTTAATTTTGTTTTAAAAGAAAATATACCTTGCCTCAGGCCTTTAGTAAAATGGAATGACTTTGGCCCTGGCAGGCTGCTCAGTGTTAAAGCATAGGTCCAGTGTGTGGAAGTCCCGGGCTCGATTCCTGGCTAGGGCACAGGAGAAGCCCCCATCTGCTTCTCCACCCTTCCCCCTCTCCTTTCTCTCTGTCTCTCTCTTCCCCTCCCTCAGCCAAGGCTCCAAGGGAGCCAAATTGGGCCAGGCGCTAAGGATGGCTCCATGGCCCCTGCCTCAGGTGCTAGAACGGCTCAAGCCACAATGGAGCAACACCCCAGATGGGCAGAACATCGCCCACTGGTGGGCATGCCGGGAGGATCCCGGTGGGGCGCATGCGGAGTCTGTCTGATTGCCTTCCCGCTTCTAACTTCAGAAAAATACAAAAACAATAAAAAATGGAATGTCTTTTTTCTTGAGTTGAAACAACATTTGTTTTTAAGTATTAACCGAAATAGCAGTTTTATTGTCGGGAAGGACCATTCAATACGTGTCCCGTTTAAGAATCCTTAGCTTTGTGGGTCATTTCCTGCAAATGGCTCAAGCACTTTAAAGAGCTCCACACCGCACATCTTCCGGGCTCTGGGAGAAATTAAGGCTGCTCTAATCCAATTCTGTGCACAGAGGGAAGCGCAACTAGCTCATGGTACCCCCCCCCATACCATTCCATTCCCGCCCCCCCCAACTTGTTACGTGTGCCCGCCCCGTGAGCACGCAGAGGCCACGCGGCTGTGTTTATGGCTGGCATTTATAAACACGCGCGGCGTCTGAGGTCGGGGAGACCCACCACACCGTCGCCACTCACATCCGGCTACACAGCTGGGAGCAAACCAAGCGGCGGACTGCAATGTATAGAGCGGATTTGGGTTGGCAGGCTTGGCCAGGGAGTGATGTCGGGGCATCGAGAAAGATCTGGAAGAATCCGGTTTGACTGGGAAGCGGGAAAGGGAGGGCCCAGGAGAGCCAGGCGGGTGAGGGGACTGCCCCCTCCCCAGTCTCCACCCAGAGTCCCAGGAGTGTGTGTTGGGGGGGAGGGCAGGCAATCAGCATAAGGAATGAACCAGAAATAGGAAAAATTTTCATATAATCACCGGCAGCACTAGAGCCACAACCGGCTTAACCGTCGCCGTCTCTAGAAACTTCTCCCCCCCCTCCCCCTCCGTCCCTCGCTAGCTCTCCGGCTCCTCCCAGCCCCTCCCTCCGCGGCGGGGCGGAACCAATCACTCCTCCGGCCGCTCCGGGACCCACCTACGACGGCTCCCCAGCCGGATTCCGCTGCGGGCCAGGGAACCTGAGGGGCTGAGCCTTGGACCAGTTCGCAGGTCGGCGTCTGCGCGCCGCTCCGCCGAGCAGACAGGCCGCGGCGCCCAGTGCCCAGCTCCCCGGGTAAACGGCACACGGAGCGGCGATGACGGCGGAGGAGATGAAGGCGGCCGAGAGCGGGGCGCAGTCGGCGCCTCTGAGAATCGAGGGAGTGGACATCAGCCCCAAGCAGGATGAAGGCGTGCTGAAGGTAAGGGCGCCGACGCTGGGGAAGCCCGTGGCCTGCGGGGGGCGGCCGAGCCCCAGTCGACCGTCGCAGCTGCTCTCCCGCCGAACCTGGGAGCCCCGCCGGGCCAGGCTGGGGACTCCCGCCTCTGCAACCTCCCGGCCTATGGTGGAGTGGTTGTGCGGCCGGCGGCCGGTTGCATCGCCTTCCTAAACCAGGCTGCGTTGTTTGGGGGCGAAAGGGGAGTGATCTAGGTGCGCGGGTCTCTCCTTGACGATTTTTCTGGCCCCTTTGGAAGCCTGTGGTCTGGGCTCAGGCCCCCGACGCTGCAGGACCAACTCCGGTGTGCAGCGTGCAGAGGGGAGGGACAGGCGCGGCGGCTTACGCGAGCGGCAGCTAGGGGGCCTCCGGCAGCGTGCGCCCGGCCCGGCTCCGACGCCGCCCCTCCCTCACCTCAGCCCGACCCCGCAGCTGTGGCCAAACTGCCAGCTCCTTCCCTGCCAACAGCAGCCGGGAAGGCCCTGGGCCGTCTTCGTCGGTAGTGGAGCGAGAGCTTGCCTACTCCTGGCAATATCAGCTAAGATCTGAATCGGTCACAAGACTAATTTCTGGCCCAGCGACTTATGTTGCCACTTGGCGCCCGGGCCTGGCCGCGAGGAAGGTTCTGGTGCTCTCCGTTTTTTCTTTAGCCCCTTTCTAAAGGTTGGGACTTAGGTAGGTCACCCGCTCAGCCATGCTGTCCCCCCTCCCACCAGCCCCGGGAAAACCGGGGAGCGGTGCATGCTGGGACCTGTAGTTCTCCTACACGGACCCACGCCACCCCGGATTTGAGTCTTGGGGTGTGATGCCTAGAAGAGGTGCTTTGCTTAGGAGCCTGCGGCAGTGTAATCGCCAGACTGCAATAGCCAGAGTGAAGGGGGAAGGGTCTTGGCCTGAGGGAGCAGGGCAACTTGACCTGGGTCAGTACAGAACACACGAAATACCAGCCCGGATCTCATTCCCGCCGCTTTACTCCACGTGTGTGTGTGTGTGTGTGTGTGTGTGTGAGAGAGAGAGAGAGAGACAGAGACTTGGGCAAACCTCCAGGAGTTCCTGTCTGGTCCAGAAATGCATGTGGCTTTCCTCCTATATCTTGGAATCTCAAGCTGCTCTTCCAATGGGCATGTGGCTTCCCATTCTCTCTCCAGTGTCCTGGTGATCTCTATCTTCCACTCCTTTCCCTTATCTTTATTACTCCTTAATCCCCCATCCATTCTATCAGAGAAGCTTTCCTTGGGCAATGACACACCTACCAGGTTGCCTGTGGAGGGAGCTTTTGTAAATGCTGAGGAAGAGAAGCAGAGGCTTCTAAGTTCCTGGGAAATAATCTTAGCCCAGAAATAAAGGGCTTAAACTAGTCTACCAGTGCTCATCTGTAATTTAGTATATTCCTTTTTCCTCTTTGAAACTCTTCATTAGCCATATTCCTCTTCTTATCTCCAAATCAGACCCTGATCTGGCATTTAGGAAGAATGAGAAAATGGAGCATAAGTACCTCTGCCTGACCTGTGGTGGCGCAATGGATAATGAATTGACCTGGAACACTGAGGTCACTGGTTCGAAACCCTGGGCTTGCCTGGTCAAGGCACATATGGGAGTTGATGCTTCCTGCTTCTTCCCCCTTTCTCTCCCTCTCCCACTCTCTCTTTCTCTCCCCTGCATAAAAGGAATAAATTAAGTAAGGAAATACTTCTTCCTTTGCTGCTGATAAATGTTACCAATTTAATCCTCCAACAGCTATAATAGGGATTATCATCACTACTTTACAAATATGGTTTAGAGAGTTTGACTGACTTATCTAAGATCATACAGCAAAAATTTGACTTGGGTTTTTTGTCTCCAGTTTTCAAACCAAGTCATGTCACACCTCAGGAGAGATAGGAAGGTCAGTTGGCTTCTATCTAAGCTTTATATCAGAGTCCCTTGAGGAATGGTTCCTTGAATCTACTTAAAGGAGACAGAAGACTCCCTCTATGTTTCTGTCAGAGGCGTGCAAGTGGTTTTACGGTCCCATGCCTGGGTACTCATCTTCTCCCCCTTCCTCCCAGGTCATCAAGCGAGAGGGCGTGGGCACTGAGATGCCTATGATTGGGGACCGAGTCTTTGTTCACTACACTGGCTGGCTGTTAGATGGCACCAAGTTTGACTCCAGTCTGGACCGCAAGGACAAATTCTCCTTTGACCTGGGAAAAGGTAGGCAAGACCTAGACTTGGTAGATAGGCTTCGAGGAGGATTTAAGTTGTCAGAAGCAGGAACGATATTATTAGAAGCTTGGAGTGGTTTGTTACAGGCTGTTGGTTTTCTTTTTGTTGTTGTTGTTGCTATTCCTTTTTTTCCCTAGTCCTGTAACTATATTGATTTCTCTCTCTCCTTCCCCTGATTACTTTTGAACACCTCACTTCCTCTTCAGGAGTGGACTGCCTTGTTTCTTGAATTCCTTTGTTTCCATAGTTGAGTGGTTCCTTTAATTTTTAAGAGATCTGACAGGACTGCACTGATTGCAACCAGGTTTTCTACCTTCCTGGTCCCATTTCTAAAGTCTCTAGCTTCCCCTCAGGCATGGTACCCTGGGGCTGGTGAGCTCAGAGTCAGATCTGTAGAGGGATCTGTTTGCTTTCTTTACCTACAGGGGAGGTCATCAAAGCTTGGGACATTGCTGTAGCAACTATGAGGGTAGGAGAAATATGCCGCATTACCTGCAAACCAGAATATGCCTACGGTTTGGCAGGCAGCCCACCGAAGATCCCTTCCAATGCCACGCTTGTGTTTGAAGTAAGTGTCCAGCCAGAGAACAAAGAGCCGGCCTTATCTTAGCTCAGGGCCTAGTTGCCCTCCTGTCTTTCCTGCCACTTGGAGACAGTATAGCCAAGGCTGAGGTCCTGGCCTTAAGGGGAGAGGAGAAATGGAGAGGGCCGTTGGCTCTGCTGTGCACATAGCTTACTGCTGCCAGAATGTGGGCTTTGATGGAGGTTTTGGGTGGGAAGAGGTGCCCATGAGCCCCTCTTCAAAGCAGGTTAATGGGTTGAGGTGTATTTATTTCTAGAGCAAAGCCCAGAGGAAATGGGGTATAGTTTTAACTGAAAGGAGTCACACGGTCTGTATCTGTGTGCAGTAATAAGTGACAGCATTGAATATTGGCACCTAGAGATCAGAGGAGGGGAGTAATGCCTCCTGCCATGGGTCAACAAGGTGAGGAAAGTTTTCATTGAGAATGCAGAACTTGGCACTGTTTTGTTTGAGAGTAGTTGAGCCCTACTCACCAATAATACTTGGAGAATGTTCAGAAGACTTCTGAAAGATGTTGGGACATTTCTAATGCCTGTCAGGTTGGGCTTCTCAAGTAGTTGAGTTAGGATTGTCTGGAACATGCCCCTAATATGCAGAGGAGGTAATAAATAGATTGATCTCCTGAAGTTAACTGAGATCTATGTGGACTACCCACCTCTACCAAAGTTGAGGCTGGGGCAGATACCAAGAACTTAGCAAAAGTGCCCCTCTGTCAACTCCTAGTGTGGCTGCCCTTGTGGTCAGACCTAGTCTGGGAATTACTAAGGACTTTTCTGAATGAGAGAGAAGTTGTATCTCACTGTTGACGAGTTAGTGCTGAAAGGAGTTGTGTCATCTTATGTCTTGGACCGCAGGTGGAGTTGTTCGAGTTCAAGGGAGAAGACCTGACCGAAGAAGAAGATGGCGGAATTGTCCGGAGAATACAGACTCGGGGCGAAGGCTATGCTAGGCCCAACGAGGGTGCTATTGTGGAGGGTGAGACAGTAGTCAGGTTTTAAGTCACTTTCTTTCTCTGATGCTCTTTTCTTGTCTAGCAAATGAGGGATTTGATATACCCTCTTAGTATACCAAGTCTGAGAACACAACAAGGGCGTCTTGGGGGCAAGAAGTGATGAAGGTAATAAAGGGAGGCTGGTAGCATCCTTCTTCAGCCACCTTCCCGCTCATGGGCCTGATTCATTGCCTCTCTTGCATTCCAGTTGCACTAGAAGGATACTACAGGGACCAGATTTTTGACCAGCGAGAGCTCCACTTTGAGATCGGTGAAGGGGAAAGCCTGGATCTGCCTTGTGGGTTGGAGAAAGCCATTCAGCACATGGAAAAAGGAGAACATTCCATTGTGTACCTCAAGCCCAGGTGAGTGAGCACTTTGTAGAACAGGTGGGTGAACCAAGGTCAGAGATCTACATGTCCACAGTGAGGTGCATAACTGGCCCTATGTGTCCTTTCTTCTGCATGTGTTTACTACCCCCACAGCCTCATGAGTGTTCACTGCCTCTGGGCACCACAGACATAGGTCATTATGATCTCTTTGCTGTATTTAGGAGTGTGGCCACAATTGTCCACATCTCCTTGGATCAGAACGTAATCTTTTCAGTCATGGCTCCTATAGACTCTCTCCAACATCAAGATTTTCATCTTTATGACATTTCTTGAAGCTCACCTACTCTGCCAGACACAATGAGGAACGTGCCTAGGTACTCAGGGACATTGTTCTTGACATCTCTTGATTCATTCTTCAGTGAAGTGCCCTTGAAATTAGTAAGCATACCAGTGTGTAGTATGAGTTATTACAAGGATATGTAAGATATTGAGAGACTAACTAATTGTGTAAAGAAGTCGGGGAAGATTTTGCCAAACGGGAAACATTTGAACCAAGTCTTAAAAGGGTTGGGGAGGTACTTTCCTGGAAACAGATAGGAAGCCTTTTCGGTAAGGAGCATGTTAGGTGCTGCTAAGATGACCTAGGTTTTTTGCCCCCACAGCTATGCTTTTGGCAGTGTTGGGAAGGAAAAGTTCCAGATCCCACCAAATGCTGACCTGAAATATGAGCTCCACCTCAAGAGTTTTGAGAAGGTGAGTTGGTTCAAGATCTTTTCTCTCCTGAAGTAGTTCTCACCTTGCCTGTGACTCTCTTGACAACTATGTTTCTCCCTTGGGGATGGCAGGCCAAGGAGTCTTGGGAGATGAATTCGGAGGAGAAGTTGGAACAGAGCACCATAGTGAAAGAGCGGGGCACCGTGTACTTCAAGGTGAGCCAGCAGCCGTGGTCCTGAGGACACTCCCAGGAAGGGCTCCTCTGGGCTCACCCTTCTTCCCACCTCCCGCCCCCAATGGCTGAGGTCATTTTCTGCCAGGGAGTGGTCAAGTAGCCCCTGTTGTCCTCACTTAGTATATCTGAGCTAGCTGCTCTTGCCTGGGGCATTGAGGGTAGCAGGGTAGGCAGGACTCTTCTGCTCATGGGTCACTGATGTCTGCAGGGTCAGAACCTGCAGGTGCAACTGGACCTGTGTTGGGTGCCTGAGCCTCCCTCCCGTTATAGGAAGGCAAGTACAAACAAGCTTCATTGCAATACAAGAAGATTGTGTCCTGGCTGGAATACGAGTCGAGTTTCTCTAATGAGGACGCGCAGAAGGCACAGGCTCTTCGGCTGGCCTCCCACCTCAACCTGGCCATGTGTCATCTGAAACTACAGGCTTTCTCAGCTGCCATTGAGAGCTGTAACAAGGTGAGGCCCCTTTAAAGAAGGCACAGGAGTGCTCTGGCTAGATAGCTCTCTGTTGGTTAGAGCATTGTCCTGATACGTAAAGGTTGTGGACTCTATCCCTGTTCAGGGCACATACAGAAATAGGTTTGTCTCTCTTCTTCCTCTTTGCCCCCTCCCTCTCCCTGGTCCTAAGAAAAACAAGCACCTTGGTTTCAGTGGTAGGAGGCAGCTGACAGTGTCCCAGTGAATAGAGCATCAGCCCAGCATATGGACATCACAGTTTTGATTTCCAGTCAGGGCACACAGGAGAAGTGACCATCTGCTTCTCTCCCCCAACCGTCACCCTCTTCCCCTCCCGCAGCCAGTGGCTCGATTGGTTCAAGCATTGGCCCTAGGTGCTGAGGATGGCTTGGTTGGTCCCAAGCGCATAAACCTCAGGTGCTAAAAATAGCTCAGTACTCAAGCTTTGGCCCTAGACAGGGTTGCCAGGTCGATCCTGATTTAAAGAAAATGGAAATGTCAGAGGTCCTTCCCTTCCATGTGAAGAACTATCTTCCTAGTCTTGGTCTTTTCCATTTATTGCCCCAAGATTGATTCTTTCTGAGGCAGATAGCCATTTCCGTTCCCAATCATCCTGCTGAGGGCCACCTCTAGAGCCCAATCTTGACCAGATAGGCTACAGGAAGGAGCTGAGGTCTCACTGTTGCTTCCTCCTTCATCATTAGGCCCTGGAGCTGGACAGCAACAATGAGAAGGGCCTTTTCCGCCGGGGAGAGGCCCACCTGGCAGTGAATGACTTTGACTTGGCACGGGCTGACTTCCAGAAGGTCCTGCAGCTCTACCCCAGCAACAAAGCCGCCAAGGCCCAACTGGGTGTTTGCCATCAGCGGATCCGCAAGCAGCTTGCACGGGAGAAGAAGCTCTATGCCAATATGTTTGAGAGGTTGGCTGAGGAGGAGAGTAAGGTGAGGATCAGGACAGGCACAGGGACGAGGTAATGTCTCTTTTTATACCCATCTCATTTCCTTGTCCCTGTGCCCAGCTGAGCTGGTGTGGGCTCTTTGTGCCTGTGGTTGTTTGTGCCAGTCCTGGAAACCAGAAGTTGCCCTGTCCATGGAACAATAGCATGTATGTTCCCTCAGTAAAAATCTCTGCTGTCAGGACAACATTCCTTGGTGGTCAGGGCTGGGAACCCACTTGAGTAAGTAGAGGTCAGGAATCAGTTGTCAAGTGTGCTTCCTAACATATGTTGTCTGTGCATTTTTAAAACACAGGTTTTAAACATCTTTTAAAAATCGGTAATACAGCCTGACTTGTGGTGGCACAGTGGATAAAAGCTTTCGACCTGGCATGCTGAGGTCACCAGTTCAAAACCCTGGGATTGCCTGGTCCAGGCACATATGGGAAGCAACTATATGTATTATGAATTGATGCTTCCCACCCCATTTTCTCTCCTCTCTCTAAAAATGAATAAACCTTAAACATATATAATACATATATATAATACGTCTATATATATGTAATACATATACGTAGTTAAATTCAAGTTGTACAAAAGAATTTGTAGTCAGAAGTCTCCCACCACCCAAAAGCAACTGATATTACCAGTTCTTGTATCATTCCAGCATATTTGAGTGCATGTACAATTAGACACATTTATGTTTTCTCTCTTTTTCCTAATAAAAGGCAACATGCTCTGTGTTCTATAGCATGCTTATTTTACATCAACAACCAAAAGAGCTTCCATGTTTGTTCTTATGTTTATAAATCTTTCCATTGCATAGATATACCATACCCTTATTTTTAGTCTTCTGGTGTTCTAAACCAGCACTGTCCAGTAGAAATATAATGCATACCACATACATAATTTTAAGTTGTCTAGTAGCTGTGCTAAAGAAAAACAGGTGAAGTAATTTTAATACTGTGTAGTTGACACAAGGTATCTAATTGCAACCTGTAACTTTTTTTTTTCCTCTTTTTTTTTTTTTTGAAGCTGGAAATGAGGAGAGACAGACAGACTCCCGCATGCGCCGACCGGGATCCACCCGGCACGCCCACCAGGGGCGATGCTCTGCCCATCCTGGGCGTCGCCATGTTGCGACCAGAGCCACTCTAGCGCCTGGGGCAGAGGCCACAGAGCCATCCCCAGCGCCCGGGCCATCTTTGCTCCAATGGAGCCTTGGCTGCGGGAGGGGAAGAGAGAGAGACAGAGAGGAAGGCGCGGCGGAGGGGTGGAGAAGCAAGTGGGCGCTTCTCCTATGTGCCCTGGCCGGGAATCGAACCCGGGTCCTCCGCACGCTAGGCCGACGCTCTACCGCTGAGCCAACCGGCCAGGGCGCAACCTGTAACTTTTTAAATTGCACCTGTGTATTTTCAGACCAAGTCATCAAAATCCAGTGCATATTTTACACATACAAGACATCAGTTTTAACTACCTAAATTTAAAGTGCTCAGCCTGCCTGACCTGTGGTGGCGCAGTGGATAAAGCGTCGACCTGGAAATGCTGAGGTCGCCGGTTCAAAACCCTGGGCTTACCTGGTCAAGGCACATATGGGAGTTGATGCTTCCAGCTCCTCCCCCCTTCTCTCTCTCTGTCCCTCTTCTCTCTCTGTCTCTCCCTCTCTCTAAAAAAATAAAATAAAATAAAAATAAATAAAGTGCTCAGCCTTTACAGTGCTAGTAGCTGCCATGGTGGAAAATTAGTTATGAACAGTATTGCAATAAATGATCTTTTAAATATATAGTTTTTTACATGTACAGGTGTGCTTTTTTTATTTTTTTTATTCTACAGAGGCAGAGATAGACAGGGACAGACAGGAACGGAGAGAGATGAGAAGCATCAATCATTAGTTTCTCGTTGCATGTTCCGACTTCTTAGTTGTTCATTGATTGCTTTCTCATATGTGCCTTGACCGTGGGCCTTCAGCAGACCGAGTAACCCCTTGCTGGGGCCAGTGACCTTGGGTCCAAGCTAATAAGCTTTTTGCTCAAAGTAGATGAGCCCGGCGCTCAAGCTGGCTACCTCGGGGTCTCGAACCTGGATACTTCCGCATCCCAGTCCGACGCTCTATCTACTGCGCCACCACCTGGTCAGGCCTACAGGTGTGCTTTTGAGACACACCATATTGCCTGACCTGTGGTGGCGCAGTGGATAAAGCGTCGACCTGGAAATGCTGAGGTCGCGGGTTCGAAACCCTGGGCTTGCCTGGTCAAGGCACATATGGGAGTTGATGCTTCCAGCTCCTCCCCCCTTCTCTCTATCTCTCTCTCTTTCTCTGTCTCTCCCTTTCCTCTCTTAAAAAAAAAAAAAAGACACACCATATTTCCCCATGTATAAGATGCACCTTAATTTTGGGGTCCAAAATTTGAAAAAAAAGTATTACATAAACTTACTGAACTCAAGTTTTATTCATCATAAAATTCATACAACTCTTTATCAGTGTCAAAACTCCCATCCATTAGCTTGTCCTCATCTGTGTCTGGTGACAAATCACTGTCTTCAACAATGAGAGCAAAAACAAGCACGAAAAAGCGGGAAATGCAAGTAAAGAAACAACTACTACTATGTAAGACACCCCCCGTTTTTAGACCCCAAAATTTGGGGGGAAAGGTGCGTTTTATACATGGGGAAATATGGTAGTAGAAAGGGAATTGCTGTGTCCATTAATTCTGCTGGAAATGAATGTACTGTACATTGTTTCACTTGGGTGATGAGTATTGGGTACAGACTGGACATGGTGGCAGGGTGCTGGGTGTGTGGAAGCAGGTCAGTAAGTGCAGGCAGGCAAGAGTGGGGACATGGAGAAAGCATTACCTTTCTCACCAGGTGACTGGGCCTCTTTCTTCTCGCAGGCCAAGGCGACAATAGCTGCAGGAGACCGTCGTGCTGATGCAGAGATGAAGGAGGAGCAGGAGGATGTGGCAGGGAGCCAGTCTAAGGTGGAAACTGAGGCATAGCCCCTCCCCAGCCTATTCCTGCAGCCGCCTGCTTCCCTGCTCCCTACTCTGCTCCACCCTGTTCGTTTTGTAAAAACTGAAGAATTTTGAGTGAATTAGACCTTTATTTTTCTATCTGGTTGGATGGTGGCTTTGGGGGAAGGGGGAAAGAAGTAGGCTGGGGGATTGAGGTGGGGAGATCATTGTAGGTATTGTCACTCCCTCCTTCCCCCGTTACACATGAGCAAATGTACATCCATGCACACTCATCAGAATGTTAATTTATTTTGCTTCCTCTTTTGGTTATGCCCATTTTTCACATGGTAGAAGGGGGTGAGCAATAGGAATGTGGGATCAGATGTGAAACCAGGGTGGAGAGGGAGAGCTCCTGGGCGGGCATCTTTCTCCTCCCCCCTCCTCCTCCCTGTCCATTTCCAAGCACGTGGCCTCCGTGTGGGTGCTAGGGGCATGGGAAAAACCACTGTTGTGCCCGTTATTTCTTTCTGATCCCTTCTTCACCCAGATGGTGTGGTTGATGATTTCTCCTGGGGTCATGGTGACCACCTCCTGTATCCCCTTCCAGTATTTCCTCTCCGTTCTCTTTCTCTTCTCAGCCAGGTCATGTCCCCACCCCCCATCAGCCTCTTCTCTGCACATTGCTGAAGGTCCAGGCTCAACTCAAGTTCTGTACTTGAGCAATAAAGTGGAAACATAAAAACTGGGTGTCAGGCAACCTTTTTTGTTTTGGCCTTAGAGGGTGGGCATGCATGGCTACATTGTGGGGGACAAATTGAGGGAGTCACCCATCTCAAGTCCTTAAAATGTAGCACCTGATAGAGAATCGGTGGTTGAGCCTGGAGCAGCGCTGCCACACAGGGCCTCCTGGGCTCTGCACAGGCGGCTCCAGGGCCGCGCTGAGATCCTCCACACGTTTCCACACTCTCCACAGCAGCCTGGCAGTTTCTGCTGGCTCTGGTTCTCTTCCCAAACAATAAGGACGTGGAAACTTCTAAAATACAGGGGCCACTTGTGTTTGGTTTAAAGTTCGATTTCCCTATCTGCCTAACCCCATAGAAAGAACAGCCTCCCTTGGTTTCTTAAAAGGTAAAATCTGTCGGCCCTGGCCAGTTGGCTCAGTGGTAGAGCATCATCGGCCTGGCGTGTAGGAGTCCCAGGTTCGATTCATGGCCAGGGCACACAGGAGAGACGCCCATCTGCTTCCCCACCCTTCCCCCTCTCCTTGCTCTCTGTCTCACTCTTCCCCTCCCGCAGCCAAGGCTCCATTGGAGCAAAAGGTGGCCCGGGCGCTGGGGATGGCTCCTTGGCCTCTGTCCCAGGCGCTAGAGTGGCTCTGGTCTCAACAGAGCGATGCCCTGGATGGGCAAAGCATCACCCCCTGGTGGGCGTGCTGGGTGGATCCCGGTTGGGCGCATGCAGGACTCTGACTGCCTCCCCATTTCCAGCTTCAGAAAAATACAAAAAAAAAAAAGTAAAATATGTGTGGTGGCGCAGTGGAGAAAGCGCCAACCTGGAATGCTGGGGTCACCAGTTCAAAACCCTGGGTTTCCCTGGTCAAGGCACATATGAGAAGCAACTATTGAGTTATACTCCGTTCCTTGCCCCCTTCTCTCTTTAAAAAAAAAACAAACCTGTGTGACACCTTTTACACAAGAGGGATGAACCAGGGAGGGGGGCAAGGGGGGTGTTGAGGGGAACAGGTGGGGAGCAATGTATTCGATGGAACACTTGAATCTATTTAAACACAGTAAATTAAAATAAATTGAAAAAAAAGGGAAGAAAAGTCCTCAAGCCAGGTAACACAGGCAGTCAGGCTCACTTGCCAGTTTCCTTCTGGGTTCTAAGAAGAAGACTGCTTTTTTCCAACTGCTTGACCCTTCACTCCTGTAACATAGGCCCTGGGAGAGACCAAGGGGCATAAGCAGCTAAGCTGAGACTTCTGAATTTGGCTGCTGGCCAGGGGTCTCCATCTGTGCACCTCTCTCTCTAGGCTGTAGTAATTCCTGTGCATGACAGCTAGAATGCCTACCCACATGCCTGTAAGCAGTTCTTCCAGAGAATTTTCTCCACACTTCCACTGTGGAAGAGAAACTTACATGTGTAAAAGATACACCAGGTCACAAAGCATGACGTGCTGGAGCCAGAACTAAAATGTGCTCGTCCTAGTTTCCCCGTGTCACCCTTACTCTTGCTGGATTCACACCCTAGTCCTGGGCTTGGCTTTTTTAGGTATTTCAAGCTTAGACATGGCCCTGCAGCCAACGATAATAGCTAACCTTCATTCGTGACGTAAGCCTAGCACTACTCCAAGAGCCTCATGTAGAGTGACCTTAATCCTCACAACCATCCTACAAATAAGGAACCACCCCATTTTACAGATGAGAACACCAAGGCCCAGAAGTTAATGCAAAGATCTGCCTGGAATATGAGATCTCTTGAACAAATCTGAAGTTGGTCATGAAATTCATGTGACGTTGGGCAAGTTCAATCTTTTTCCTGAACTGCAAAAATAGATATACAAAACGCTTCTGAGGTTTCTTCCAGCTCTGAGTGCTTCCGTAGGAATCCCAAGAATTTAAAAGAATCACTTGTGTAGCACTAGCTGGACAAGCCTTGGTTTATGTGTCCTGTGAGGCTGTTTGTGGCCAGAAGTCTTAAGTTTAAAATTAAACCCACTGCCTACCCCACTGTTCTCAGTGAATGCTCAAATAACAACCAGTAGCAATCAATATTTTTAGCTGTTAGTACAAGTTTGCAAGTAGTTTCTGGAAGTTTTAAAATAGGTTTTCTTCTGGATATGCTGAAGTTGCAAGTTAGACCCCCGTCATAGCACATAAAAGAATTAAACAATGAATGCATGAATAAGTGGAAAACCAAATTGATAATTCCTTCTCTCTCAAATCAATAAATGGTTTTTTGGGTTTTTTTTTTTAAGATTTGATTCATTTTAGGAAGGAGGAAGAGAGAGAGAGAGAGACAGAATGAAGGGGGATTACAGAGCAGGAAGCATCAACTCCCGTATGTGCCTTGACCAGGCAAGCCCAGGGTTTCAAACCAGCGACCTCAGCATTCCCAGTTGTTGCTTTATCCACTGTACTACCACAGGCCAGGCTTTGTCTTGTTTTTTTAATTTCAATAAGTTTGACCAGTGGTGGCACAGTGGATAGAGCAATGACCTGGGATGCTGAGGTCTCAGGTGTGAAATCACGAGGTTGCCAGCTTAAGCATGGGCTCATCCTGCTTGAGCACAGGCTCATCAGCATGCGTGTGGGGTTGCTGGGTTGCACAAGGGATCGTGAACCTGATCCCATCATTAGCTTGAGCCCAAAGTTTGTCTTGAGCAAGAGGTCACTGTCTCAGCCGGATCCCCTAGGTCAAGGTATCTATGAGAAGCCATCAATGAACACCTAAATTGCTGCAACTACAAGTTGATACTTCTCATCTCTCCCTGTCTCTGTCCCTCTGTCTCTCGCTCAAAAAAAAAAAAAATTATAAAATAGGGTTTATCTTCCTAGTGCTGGTTCAAACATCAAGTTCTATGAAGTTTCTCCTAAGTACAGTATGTCCAGTCTCTCCATTCTGTCAGCTGCTCCCTAACATCACTGTGCCCCTCCAGCCTGCTCCTGTCCAACAACACTCCCGGCTTGCATTCCCTCTTGTCCACCTGCATTTGCATAGCATTCCAATTGTATCCCTCTGACTGCAACGTGTCAGTGATTCCCCATCCCATTTATGCTGAAGATCAGAATCTGTCAAGCTACAAACCCCTTTAAGGCCTGGCCCCCCTGCCTTACCCTCATCAGTACACACTTAACTTTTTTCCACTCTATACCAGCCACACTGCCCTGATAGTGTACAGGTAATTGTGCATCTCATTTCAATTGGAGAAATAATATGTAAAGGACATTTGAGATGGGACTAGTAAACAAATAGTACCTTTTTTAGAAAACTTACTGGAAAATGAAGAACTAAACAGTGGGAAGCCCTGACAGGAGAGCTTGGTTGGTTAGAGTGTTGTCCCGAAGGAGATGTTGCTGGTTTGATCCCTGGTCAGAGTACACACGGGAACATATCTATGTTCCTTTCTCTCAAATCAATTAAAAGACAAAACAAAACTGGAAAATTACAATAAGCTATCACCTCACATCTGTAAGAATGTCTGTTGTCAAAAGTCAAATAATAAATGTTGGTTAAGATGTTGGGAAAAGGGAACCCTTGTGTGCTATGGATGGGAATGTAAATTGTCAACCCATGTTTGTCCATTCAAATGTCAATCCATTCGCCCTGGCCGGTTGGCTCAGCGGTAGAGCATCGGCCTAGCGTGCGGAGGACCCGGGTTCGATTCCCGGCCAGGGCACACAGGAGAAGCGCCCATTTGCTTCTCCACCCCTCCGCCGCGCTTTCCTCTCTGTCTCTCTCTTCCCCTCCCGCAGCCAAGGCTCCATTGGAGCAAAGATGGTCCGGGCGCTGGGGATGGCTCTGTGGCCTCTGCCTCAGGCGCTAGAGTGGCTCTGGTCGCAACATGGCAACGCCCAGGATGGGCAGAGCATCGCCCCCTGGTGGGCAGAGCGTCGCCCCATGGTGGGTGTGCCGGGTGGATCCCGGTCGGGCGCATGCGGGAGTCTGTCTGACTGTCTCTCCCTGTTTCCAGCTTCAGAAAAATGAAAAAAAAAGAAGAAAAAAATAAAAAAACAAATGTCAATCCATTCATCATCTATTTCTGAACTTATTCGTGAAAGAACATCCAGACAGAAAGATAAATACTTTTGATAGCATGCAATTTAAAATGAACAACTTTTAGAAATAAAGGAAAGAGAGAGAGAAAGAGCAAGAAAGAAAAAGAGAAAAAGAAAGAGTCTGATCAGTGATGGCACAGTGATATAAAGTCAGCCTGGGGCTCTGAGTTTCCAGGTTCAAAACCCTGAGTTGCTGGCTCAAGTGCGGGCCCATCCAGCTTGAGCACAGGCTCACCAGCATGATCCCCTGGTTGCTGGCTTGAGCCCAAAGGTTGCTGGCTTGAAGCCCAAGGTCACTGGCTTGGTTGGACCCCTCTGGCCCCTTGTCAAGGCACATATGAGAAGCAATCAATGAAGAACTAAAGTGCTGCAACTACAAATTGATTCTTCTCTCTCCCTTACCGTCTATCAGTCTCTTACTAAAAAATAATAATCATAAAATAATAACAACAATAATAGGGAACATTTAAGATCTTATGTCCCAGCATATATCATCAGTTTGGCTGAAATAACCTCCTACAAAATAAAAATAATAAAACTAAATAAATTCAATGACATTTAGTCCAATTACAATGTTGTGTACCCAACACCTCTAACTAGTTCTAAAACATGTTCATCATGGAGGAGTCCAGCAGGCACCAGACACAGTGGAGAAAAAAATATGCCCAACAGGACAGACACTGCATAGTGTCTAATACATATGATCAAGGTTGATCCTTAGAGCCAGCCAGCCAACCTGCACCCACGAAAGGACCAATTATGTTCAGTACTCACATACAAGAGGAGGGTAAATACCACCTCAAGAGGCATTCCTAGAGCAAGGAACTCAGGTGGCCTGGAGGTCAGTACCACTGAGCCCATCTTCCTCATAAAGATACATCATGGCCCTGGCCGGTTGGCTCAGCGGTAGAGCGTCGGCCTGGCGTGCGGGGGACCCGGGTTCAATTCCTGGCCAGGGCACATAGGAGAAGCGCCCATTTGCTTCTCCACCCCCCCGCCTTCCTCTCTGTCTCTCTATTCCCCTCCCGCAGCCAAGGCTCCATTGGAGCAAAGATGTCCCAGGTGCTGGGGATGGCTCCTTGGCCTCTGCCCCAGGCGCTAGAGTGGCTCTGGTTGCGGCAGAGTGATGCCGCGGAGGGGCAGAGCATCACCCCCTGGTGGGCAGAGCGTCGCCCCTGGTGGGCTGCTGGGTGGATCCGGTCGGGCGCATGTGGGAGTCTGTCTGACTGTCTCTCCCCGTTTCCAGCTTCAGAAAAATACAAAAAAAAAAAAAAAAAAAAAAAGATACCACATCAAATTTCAAAGTCAGAGCAGAGCTACCTAATACACAGACAAAATGGGCAAAGAAATGTCCAAATGAATTAATAGGAGAAATCCCCAGAAAAAGAACTAAACAAAGTGGAGGTAACCAAACCACCGGACTCATAGTTTAAAATAATGGTTACTAGGATGCTCAAGGATCTTAGAGCAACCATGGAGGGTCACAATAAGAACTTAAAACAGATAAAGCAAGCATCAAAAAGGACATTGAGATAATAAAAAAGAACCAGTCAGTAATGACAAATATAATATCAGAAATGACTGCACTAGGAAGAATCTACAGCAGGCTGGATGAAACAGAAGATTGAATCAGTGATTTAGAGGACAAGATAAACATAAGTACAGAAGCAGAGCAGCAAAAAGAAAAGAGTCTCAAAAAGACTGAGGAAACTTTAAGAGACCTCTGTGACAACATGAAAAGAAACAACATCCACATCATAGAGGTTCCTGAAGGAGAAGAGAACAAACAAGGGATAGAAAACCTGTTTGAAGAAATCATAGCTGAACATTTCCCTAAATCAATGAAGGAAAAAAGTCACACAAATTCAAGAAGCACAGAGAATTCCACTGAAGAGGAACCCAAGGAGGCCTACACCAAGACACATCATAACTAAAATGCAAAAGTTAAGAGGCAAAGAAAGAATACTAAAAGCTGCAAGAGAAAAGCAGTTAATTACCTACAGAGGAGCTCCCATAGGATGACATCTGACTTGTCAACAGAAACACTTCAGGCCAGAGGGATTGGCAAGAAATATTCAGTGAGGCAAAACAAGAACCTACAACCAAGACTACTTTATCTAGCAAGGCTATCATTTAAAATTAAAGGAGAAATAAAAAGTTTCCCAGACAAAAAAAGACTCAAGGAATTCATTACAAGCAAACCAATACTGCAAGAAATGTTAAGGAGCCTGCTATAAAAAAAGCAAAGGAAAAAAGAAATTGAGAGAAAGACAATTGTGGGTTTAAAGAATAAAATGGCAATAAATAAGAAAACAGGATCTGGCCCTGGCTGGTTGGCTCAGTGATAGAGCGTCGGCCTGGCGTGCAGGAGTCCCAGGTTCAATTCCCGGCCAGGGCACACAGGAGAAGAGCCTATCTGCTTCTCCACCCCTCCCCCTCTCCTTCCTCTCTGTCTCTCTCTTCCCCTCCTGCAGCCGAGGCTCTATTGGAGCAAAGTTGGCCCAGGCACTGAGGATGGCTCTGTGGCCTCTGCCTTGGGCGCTAGAATGGCTCTGGTGGCAACAGAGCGACGCCCCAGATGGACAGAGCATCGCCCCCTGGTGGGCATGCTGGTGGATCCCAGTTGGGCGCATGCGGGAGTCTGTCTGACTGCCTCCCCATTTCCAACTTCAGAAAAATACAAAAATTAAAATAAAAAATAAAAAAGAAAAGAAAACAGGACCTATATATATGCTGTCTACAAGAGACCCACCTCAGAACAGAAGATACACATAGACTGAAAGTGAAGGGATGAAAGAAAGTATTTCATGCAAAAGGAAATGAAAAAAACAGCTGGGGTAGCAATACTTATATCTGACAAAATACCCTTTAAAACAAAAGCTACAGTAAGGGATAAAGAAGGTCATTACATAATGATAAAGGGAGCAATCCAACAAGAGGATACAATAATTATATTTCTGCACCTAATATAGGAGCACCTAAATATATAAAACAGATTTTTATGGACTTAAAGGACAAGGTCAACAGCAATACTATAATAGTAGGGGATTTTAATACCCCACTAACATCAATGGATAGATCCTCCAGACAGAAAATTAACAAAGAAACAGCAGCCTTAAAGGACACACTAGATCAACTGGATTTAATAGGTATCTTCAGAGCCTGACCTGTGCTGGCGCAGTGGGATAAAGTGTCGACCTGGAACACTGAGGTCGCCGGTTCGAAACCTTGGGCTTGCCCGGTCAAGGCATATATGGGAGTCGAAGCTTCCTGCTCCTCCCCCTTCTCTCTCTCTCTGTCTCTCTCTCTCTCACTCCTCTCTCTCTCTAAAAAATCAATAAATAAAATATTAAAAAAAAATAGGTATCTTCAGAACCTTTCACCTCAAGCAGCAGAATAGACATTCTTTTCAAGTGCTTATGGTACATTCTCTAGGATACACCACGTATTAGGACACAAAACAAGTCTCAATAAATTTAAGAAGATTGAGGATATAATTAGATGGCGCTGGAGTAGGCGGACGTACCAACATCTACCTCCCAGAACCAAAGTGGATTACAAGCTAATTTTAAGAACTATCATCTGGCCTGACCTGTGGTGGCGCAGTGGATAAAGCGTCGACCTGGAAATGCTGAGGTCGCTGGTTCGAAACCCTGGGCTTGCCTGGTCAAGGCACATTTGGGAGTTGATGCTTCCAGCTCCTCCCCCCTGTCTCTCTCTTCTCTCTCTGTCTTTCTCTCTCCTCTCTAAAATGAATAAATAAAATTTAAAAAGAAAAAGAACTATCATCTGGAAAAACCAACTTTGGACTACACTAAAAGGACTCTTCAACCAAGGAACACTGAAGAAGCCACACCGAGACTGGTAGGAAAAGCGGAAATGTGGAGAGGGCTGCCCAGCTCCCCAGAGTGAACGGCAGCCGGGAGAGACTCGCCTGGCGGGAACTTAGTGTATCCCAAGGTTCTCTTTATCAAGCCACAGTCACAGACCTCCAGGGAAAAGCAACCTGGTCTCATCTCTCTAGGCAGAGGAGAACAGAAGCTCCATATCCACACATGCTGCAGATGGCTTTTCCAGTCTATCTGAATCATTACCAGCTAGAAGCAGCGGTCATTGGGACTTGGACGTGAGCTGCAAAGTATAGAATTGTGACAACAATTCCAGTGCCATGCGGACTTTTCCTGCTAGAAGCAGCGGTCATTGGGACTTGGATGTGAGCTGCAAAGTATAGAATTGTGACAACAATTCCAGTGCCATGCGGACTTTTCCTGGATGTGGACTTTTCCTGGACTCCTGCTCCTTGTGACAGCTCCTAACAGACTGAACTGGGGGTAGGTTGCATTTTTCAGGGATTAGGCATGGTGTTGGGGCCAACTTGGACTTGGTGAACATGTTAAGGACACTAAAAAAAAAAAAAAATTTAAGAAGATTGAAATCATATCAAGCATCTTCTCTGATCCCAATGGCATGAAACTAGAAATCAACTACAATAGGAAAACTGAAAAACATTCAAACACTTGGAGGCTAAATAGCATGTTATTAAATAATGAATAGGTTAACAATGAGATCAAGGAAGAGCCTGACCTGTGGTGGCGCAGTGGATAAAACCTTGACCTGGAATGCTGAGGTCGCCGATTCAAAACCCTGGGCTTGCCTGGTCAAGGCACATATAGGAGTTGATGCTTCCTGCACCTCCCCCCTTCTCTCTCTTTTCTCTCTCCTCCTCCCTCTCTCTTCTCTCTAAAATGAATAAATAAAATCTTTTTTAAAAATTAACTACAGTTGACTTAAAAAAAGAGATCAAGGAAGAAATAAAAAATTTCCTTGAAACAAATGAAAACAAACATACAACAACCTAAAATCTATGGAATACAGCAAAAGCAGTCCTGAGAGGGAAGTTCATAGCATTACAGGCATACCTTAAGAAGCAAGAAAAAGCTCAAATAAACAACCTAACCCTGCACGTAAAAGAAGTAGAAAAAGAACAGCAAATAAAGCCCAGAGGAAGAAGAAGAAAGGAAATAATAAGGATCAGAGCAGAAATAAATGACATAGAGGCTAAAAAAATAAAAAAATAATAAATAAATGAAACCAAGAGCTGGTTCTTTGAAAAGGTAAACAAGATTGATAAACCTTTAACCAGACTCATCAAGAAAAAAAGAGGACCCAAATAAATAAAATTAGAAATGGAAATGGAGAAGTAACAACTGACACCACAGAAATAAAAAGATTGTAAGAAAATACTATGAAGATATTTATGCCAAAAAATTGCATAACCTAGGCCAGTGGTCGGCAAACTCACTAGTCAACAGAGCCAAATAGAAACAGTACAATGAGCCTGACCTGTGGTGGCACAGTGGATGGAGTGTTGACCTGGAAAGGCTGAGGTTGCCGGTTCAAGGCCCTGGGCTTGCCTGGTCAAGGCACATATGGGAGTTGATGCTTCCTGATGCTTCCTGCTCCTCCCCTCTTCTCTCTCTCTCTCTCTCCCCCCCCTCTCTAAAATGAATAAATAAATAAAAATTAAAAAAATTAAAAAAAAGAAAAAAAAAGAAACAGTACAATGATTGAAATTTCTTTTGAGAGCCAAATTTTTTAAACTTAAACTATATAGTTAGGTACATTCCTTATCAAGGTAGCACCTGCAAGTGGTATTTTGTGCAAGAGCCACATTCAAAGGGCCAAAGAGCTGCATATGGCTCATGAGTCGCAGTTTGCTGACCAGGGACCTAGGTGAAATGGATAAATTCCTAGAAACATACAATCTTCCAAAACTCAATCTGAAAGAATCCAAAAACCTGAGCAGACTGATTACAACAAATGAAATTGAAACAGTTATCAAAAACTCCCAGCAAACAAAAGTCCTGGACCAGATGGCTTCACAGGCAAATTTTATCAAACATTCAAAGAAGAACTAACACCTATTCTTCTCAAGCTATTCCAAAAAATTTAAGAAGATGGAAGACTTCCAACCTCATTTTATGAGGCAATTATCCTCATTCCAAAACCAGGTGAAGACACTACAAAGAAAGAAAACTATAGGCCAATATCTACTCATCAGAGAAATGCAAATTAAAACCACAATAAAATACCACCTTACAACTGTCAGAATGGCTCTCATTAACAAATCAACACAAAACAAGTGCTAGCGAGGGTGTGGAGAAAAGGGAACATTTTCCTCCCACATTGCTGGTGGGAATGCAAACTTGTGCAGCCACTGTGGAAAATAGTATCGCATTTCCTCAAAAAATTAAAAATGGACTGCCTTTTGACCCAGCTACTCTGCTTTGAGGAATATATCCTAAGAATCCCAAAACACTGATTCAAAAGAAGATATGCACCCCCATGTATATTGCAGCATTGTTTACAATAGCCAAGACCTGGAAACAACCAAAGTGTCCATTGGTGGACAAGTGGATAAAAAAGCTGTGATACATATACACAATGGAATATTACACGGCCGTGAAAAAGAATGAAATCTTACCTTTTGTGATGGAATGTATGGACTTGAAGATTATTATGCTAAATGAAATAAGCCAGGCAGAGAAAGACAAATATCATATGATCTCACTTATATGTGGAATCTCACTTATATAATGAACGTGGTGAACTGAAGAACAAAATAGAGGCAGAGGCAGGGTCATGGGGAGCAGAGGGACAGCTGTCAGAGGGAAGGGGGATAAGGGGACAGGATTAGAGAAGGTGAAGGGATTAGTGAAATTATATATACATAACACATAGATACAGATAACCAGACAGCAAATCTCAGAAGGGGGGAGTTAAAAAGGGGGGGACTAGGGGGTGTAATGGGGGCACGTTGTTGGGGGTGAGGGTGTTATACTGAGTTGGACACTTGAATCCATGTTAACATGATATATTTTAAAATTTTAATAAAAAAATATAAATAGCCTGACCGCGGGCCTTCAGCAGACCGAGTAACCCCTTGCTTGAGCCAGCGACCTTGGGTCCAAGCTGGTGAGCTCTGCTCAAACCAGATGAGCCCACACTCAAGCTGGCAACCTTGGGGTCTCGAACCTGGGTCCTCCGCATCCCAGGCCGACGCTCTATCCACTACGCCATGGGAGGGGAAGCGGAGCAAGCAAACCACGCTGTGATTGGCCCACCATGAAAGTTGGAATGCCCACTAGTGGGCAGGAAGGACCAAGTTGATCAGCACTGCAAAAGTGGGCAGTTTTTTGGTTTTTTTTTTTTTTTTTTTTAATATATTTTTCCAAAGTTGGAAACGGGGAGGCAGTCAGACAGACTCCCGCATGCGCCCGACCGGGATCCACCCGGCATGCCCACCAGGGGGCGATGTTCTGCCTATCTTGGGGCGTCGCTCTGCCTCAACCAGAGCCATTCTAGCGCCTGAGGCAGAGGCCACAGAGCCATCCCCAGCACCCGGGCAAACCTTGCTCCAATGGAGCCTTAGCTGCGGGAGGGGAAGAGAGAGACAGAAAGGAAGGAGAAGGGGAGGGGTGGAGAAGCAGATGGGCGCCTCTCCTGTGTGCCCTGGCCGGGAATCGAACCCGGGACTCCTGCACGCCAGGCCAACACTCTACCACTGAGTGAACCGGCCAGGGCCAAAAGTGGGCAGTTTTTATAAAAGGGTTCTCCATCATGGCCCTAGTGGATTGGCTCAGAGGTAGAGCGTTGGCCTGACACAGAGAAGTCCTGGGTTTGATTCCTGGTCAGGGCACACAGGAAAAGTGATCATCTGCTTCTCCAAACCTCTTCCTCACTCTATCTCTCTCCCTCTCTTCCCCTCTCTCAGCCATGGCTCAAATGGTTCAAGTAAAGTTGGCCCCGGGCACTAAAGATGGCTCCATGACCTTGCTTCAGGCATGCAGCAGCAGCCCACACAGGCAGAGCATCACCTGGTAGGGGTCTTGCGAGGTGGATCCCGGTTGGGGCGCACGCAGAAGTCTGTCTCTGCCTCCCTGCCTCTCACTTAATTTAAAAAAAAAGATTAAGAAAAAATTTTTTCCATTGATTTGAGCGAGAGAGAGAAAGTGAGAAAAAGAGAGGAAAGGAGAGGGGGAAAGGAAGAGAGACAGAGAGAAGCATCAACTCGTTCCACTTAGTTGTGTACTCACTGGTTGCTTCTCCTACATGTCCCAATCAGGGATCAAATCCGCGACCTTGGTGCACTGGGACACCAAGCCACTGAGCCACCTGGCCAGGGCAGAGTTGGTCCATTCTGATAGGGCCAAACTTGTGTTAGAGGAGACTCAAAGTAAAGCTCTGAATAACAGCATTTCACTCAGCAGTGCTGCCCACACTTGACCTAATTTCTAGGTCAAGTAAGTTTGAGAAACAGGTTTCTGTACTTCATGACTTCTCAGAACCTTTAGTATGCTAAGGTGCACTGTAAACTACAGGGGGAAGGGGAATGAGTAAGTGTCTCAAACTGAGTCCATTAGAAAGCTTAGGTCCTCCCCTCAGGACTGTGAGAGGCTCTGGACCTCACCTGTAGAAGAGCTTTAGAGCTACTGTTTTTTACCTAGACATCCTAGGCGACAGAACTTAATAGGACCCCTCTGACTACTTTTGGAAGAAATGGACAAGGAATCTCCCTTGTAATGTTTCCGACTTAATGCTTCCCCTCCCATAGCGGGTTTCTATTGATGCGATTGTTTGGCTGGTTTGTAAAAAATATGCCATCCACACAACTGTATCCATATCATCTGATCCGGAAGATGGCCTGATTAGGCAGTTCTGGGAGTAAGCCAAAATCCATGCTGGAAGAGTGCTTGGCTTAAACAAGACAGACTGTAGATGGTACCAGTAAAAACTGAGCAACCATCCCACTAGACAGAACCAAGAACAAGGGTGCTCCTTGGAGAGCCAGGGATCTGTCCACATGGCTCTGCAATGTTCAGACCTGTATTCCACTTACTATGAGTTTAACACTCAATGCCGTTAAAGTAGCTGACAAAGGTAGGGAGAGGCATAGGAATGTAAAGATTTGATTCATGCTGTATTTCTGTGGAGACTCATTTTTTCCCTCTAACTTTATTTTGTTCTCTTAATAAAAGCCAAAAGGCATGGTATCCAAGTTGTGATTATAATGACATGACCTTCATGGCAAAAACAGAACAAGCTAAAATAGGCACCCGCCTGGCACAGAAATGTCAAGAACAAGAGGGCAAGTGATGAGGAAGATAAAACTAAGGCATTGCAGAGAGCTGGGTCAGTGTATGATTTCAGAGAACTGGGTCAGGCCAGGACACTTGGTAACAGGAGCAGGGTGATCCTCATCTATTTTGTTCTGGATTATTTTATTTTTTTATTTTTTACAATTTCCTTCAAAGGGCTAAAAGAACAGAAAACAGTGTAGAAGTATTAATGAAAAGAAACAATTCAGCCCTGGCTGGTTGGCTCAGTGGTAGAGCATCGGCCTGGCGTGCAGGAGTCCCGGGTTCGATTCCTGGCCAGGGCACACAGAAGAAGTGCCCATCTACTTCTCCACCCCTCCCCCTCTCCTTCCTCTCTGTCTCTCTCTTCCCCTCCTGCAGTGAGGCTCCATTGGAGCAAAGTTGGCCCAGGCGCTGAGGATGGCTCTGTGGCCTCTGCCTCAGGCGCTAGAATGGCTCTGGTTGCAACAGAGCGACCCCCTAGATGGGCAGAGCATCGCCCCCTGGTGGGTGTGCCGGGTGGATCCTGGTCGGGCACATGCAGGAGTCTGTCTGACTGCCTCCCCATTTCCAACTTCAGAAAAATACAAAAAAAAACAAACCCAACAAAACAATTCAAACTATTTAACTTTGCATTTAGAGGTAAATATTTTAAAACTGGCTTATGTTTTCCAACCCTTAAAACCTCGCATGAAGCTAAGGGTTTTAGCTAGGATGAGAGAAGAACAGAGATGTGGCAGGGCAAGATGAGGTAACACACAACCCCTCCATAAATGAGATCACGTATTTAAGTACCAGGTACACCTATGTAACCCAGAGCCGTTGAATGGACCTAGCCAATCCCACAGTACATCCTCAAAAACAGAAACTTCAGTGTATCTGCAGTCCTAGTATTTCTCTAGACTGCCTCCTGTTTGCTGTCCCTTGTTATTTATTTATTTTTTAGCTAGAGAGATACACAGATAGGGACAGACAGGCAGGAAGAAAGAGAGATGAGAAGCATCAATTCTTTTCTTGGGGCACCTTAGTTGCTCATTGATTGCTTTCTCATATGTGCCTTGACTGGGGGACTACAGCAGAATGAGTGACTCCTTGCTTAAGCCAGTGACCCTAGGCTCCAAGCCAGCGACCTTTGGGCTCAAGTCAGTGACCATGGGGTCATGTCTATGATCCCATGCTCAAGCCAGCGACTCTTTATTTTTATTATTTTTTTTTGTATTTTTTCTAAAGCTGGAAACGCGGAGAGACAGACAAAATCCCGCATGCGCCCGACCGGGATCCACCCGGCACGCCCACCAGGGGCGATACTCTGCCCACCAGGGGGCGATGCTCTGCCCGTCCGGGGCGTCGCTCTGCCGCGACCAGAGCCACTCTAGCGCCTGGGGCAGAGGCCAAGGAGCCATCCCCAGCAACCGGGCCATCTTTTCTCCAATGGAGCCTCGGCTGCGGGAGGGGAAGAGAGAGACAGAGAGGAAGGAGGGGGGGTGGAGAAGCAAATGGGCGCTTCTCCTATGTGCTCTGGCTGGGAATCGAACCCGGGTCCCCCGCACGCCAGGCCGATTCTCCACCGCTGAGCCAACCGGCCAGGGCCAAGCCAGCGACTCTTTATTCAAGCTGGATGAGCCCACGCTCAAGCCGGCCAACCTTGGGGTTTCAAAACTGGGTCCTCTGTGTTTGTCTAATGCTCTATCCACTGCACCACTGCCTGGTCAGGCTCATCTTAATTTTTTTCAAAGATGATTTTAGAGAGGGAGAGAAACATTGATTGTCATTCCACTTATGCATTTATTGGTGGATTCTTGTATGTACCCTGACTGGGGATGGAACCTGCAACCTTGGTGTGTGGGGTGATGTTCTAATTAACTGAGACACCCAGCTAGAGCCATTGTTCTCATCTTAACTGACCATCAAAATGTATCCTTCCCCCTTTCTTGCCCCCAGACACCAAGTTCTTGCCCTCAGTGCCTTCCCTCTCTAGGTTCAGAAAGCAGGACCAGCCCTGGTCCAACATCCCCAGGTGAGGTAGATATCCTCACTCTCACAGTGTTGACTCCTAAAGGACCAATGTGTAAATCAGCCTGGGCCAGCACACCTAAACTTTAAAATACATCGAGCACCTAAAAAAGAACTTCACAAATAATAATTGTGGTGCCTTGCTTGACCAAGTGGTGGCGCAGTGGATAGAGCATTGTACTGGGACGCGGAGGACCCAGGTTCAAAACACCAAGGTTGCCAGCTTGAGCGTGGGCTCATCTGCCTTGAGTGCAGGATCGTTGGCTTGAGCATGGAATCATAGACATGACCCATGGCTGTTGTCTTGAGCCCAAAGGTCGCTGGCTTGAAGCCCAAGGTCACTGGCTTGAGCCCAAAGGTCGCTGGCTTGAGTCCAAGGTCACTGGCTTGAGCCCAAAGGTCGCTGGCTTGAGCCCAAGGTCGCTGGCTTGAGCAAGGGGTCACTTGCTCTGCTGTAGCCACCCCTCCTCAAAGTACATATGAGAAAGCAAACAATGAACTAAAGTGCTGCAACAAAGAATTGATGCTTCACCTGACCTGTGGTGGCGCAGTGGATAAAGTGTCTACCTGGAATGCTGAGGTTGCTGGTTTGAAACCCTGGGCTGGCCTGGGCAAGGCACATACGGGAGTTGATGCTTCCTGCTCCTCCCCGCTGCTCTCGCTTGTTCTCTTTCTCTCTTTCTCCCTCCTCTCTAAAAATGAATAAAAAGAATTTTTTTAAAATGATGCTTCTCATCTCTCTCTTTTCCTGTCTCTGTCCCTCTATCTGTCGCAAAAACAAACAAACAAACAAACAAAAGCATTGATGGAAACCATACAATTGTCAGTTATTATGAATACTATGATTCTCGGAGTGGTCTGATGGCTGGGAAGCTACAATTGCCAGGGCAAAAAAGGAGCAGACCAAATCAATTACCAAGCACAAGAGAGCCTAAATGTCAAGGGAAAACAGATCAGCCGGGTTAGGATTGGTCTACCCACGCGCTCTAGCCCTCAGACAAAAAGGAGTGGACTATGAACCTATCACTCACATCAGTAGCTGGGCAAGCCCGCCCCACGCCCAGATAGGTCGGAAGCCCCGCCTCCTCTCTAAATTAAGCGTCGAAGGTCGGGATTGGAGGCTCGGGCTGCGACGTAACTTTCCGCTTTGGGTGGCCTTCCGCTTCGGCAGCGGTGAGGAGCTCAGGGGACATTTAGCAGGTTCTCCAACCCCTTAGTTCGCAACCCTTGGAAGTGCGATGAGGTCAGTAAGCTACGTGCAGCGCGTAGCACTGGAATTCAGTGGCAGCCTCTTCCCGCACGCAATCTGTCTCGGAGACGTGGACAACGATACGGTCAGTGCATGCGCACTGCAAGAGACGCAGCCCGGGTGTGCGCACGGCCGGGGCGGGGCCGGGAAGTGGACGCCTGCGGAGTGAGAGGCGCATGTGCATTAGGGCCGGCGTGACCTAGGGAAGAACTTTGTAGGAATATTAATACCCGGGCGTCGTGACTGAGTTCGTCAGGTGCCCAGGTCTGGTATTCCTTTAGCATGGATAACTGATTCTCTGCCTAATTTAGTAATTTATTCACCATAAGAGCCTAGTAAACCCTGGTGATCAAATGTCCTAGATTACTGCTTCTGTCGTTATGCTTCCTTCAGTAGCATCCCTTCTAAAATCACTTTACCTTTCAAAGCCTCAAAAAAGGCTTGAAAAGCACCTCTGCTGTTTTTTTTAATTTTTCTGAAGTTGGAAACGGGGAGCAGTCAGACAGACTCCCACATGCGTCTGACCGGGATCCACCTGGCATGCCCACCAGGGGGCGATGCTCTGCCCGTCTGGGGCGTTGCTCTGTTGCGACCAGAGCCACTCTAGCGCCTGAGGCAGAGGCTACAGAGCCATCCTCAGTGCTGGGGCCAACTTTGCTCCAATGGAGCCTTGGCTGCGGGAGGGGAAGAGAGAGACAGAGAGGAAGGAGAGGGGGAGGGGTGGAGAAGCAGATGGGCGCTTCTCCTGTGTGCCCTGGCCGGGAATCGAACCCGGGACTCCTGCACGCCAGGCCAACGCTCTACCACTGAGCCAACCGGTCAGGGTCACCTCTGCTGTTCTTACACTTGGTCCCTTGAGGCGCTGGAAACTTGAAAGTGCTACACCTTGATTAAGTTACATAAATAGTTTTCATCTACTATTCCCTCAAGAGTTCCTTTTCTTGTTTAAATGAATTAATATAGGTGACACAGGTAACAGCATTCCTGGCATACAGTTAACAACAGCTCAATAAGTGTTACGCCATTGTTGTACTTGATTCTATTTTTCTGCAAATATTTATTGAACTGCCCATTTTGCACCAAGGACTGCTACATTCTGGGAATTCAGGAATTAGCTAAATTGTCGCAGCCCTCAGGTAGCTCACAATCAGATGGGGTGATTGTAACAGAATAAGATATAATGGGGTGCCTTGATTAAAATATGTAAAAGATTCTAAGGTGAAGCATCAAAGGGGGTGGGGCTGTTGATAGTGTGAAACTTTTTTCCAGACTTTATCTTTTCATTCATTATCTCTATTTAATATTTTTAATACAAAGCACCTTATTGCCTTTATCTCCTACCCTTTGTCCTCCTAGCTCCCTACTCTGCCTCCTTGCTGTTCTGTACTCTTTTCAAACAACAAACAAACAAAAACAAGGGCTAAAACATCTTCCTCTCTCCTTTGTGCCGTGATGGAGAGGTATTTTATGAGGCTTTGTTTGGTTCCACACCCTCTAGGAAGGAAAAAGTTATTCTCATAACTTTGTATCATGTTTTCTGGGCTTTCGTATTTCTTTCTTTCTTTCTTTCTTTCTTTCTTTCTTTCTTTCTTTCTTTCTTTTTTACAGAGACAGAGAGTGAGTCAGAGAGAGGGATAGTCAGGGACAGACAGACAGGAATGGAGAGAGATGAGAAGCATCAATCATTAGTTTTTCACTGCGCGTTGCAACACCTTAGTTGTTCATTGATTGCTTTCTCATATGTGCCTTGACCGCGGGCCTTCAGCAGACTGAGTAACCCTTTGCTCAAATCAGTGACCTTGGGTTCAAGCTGGTGAGGTTTTTTGCTCAAACCAGATGAGCCCGCACTCAAGCTGGCGATCTCGGGGTCTCGAACCTGGGTCCTCTGCATCCCAGTCCGACGCTCTATCCACTGCGCACCACCTGGTCAGGTTTGTATTTCTTCATATGCCAAGAAGTACAATTTTTACAAGAAAATCAAGGGAGGCATTTCTAAATAGTAAATTAACAAGTGACTTTATTAATTTACTATTAATAGTAAATTATTCCCCCCACCCCTTTTTAATGGATGAAAGAGTCAGGAAGAGAGAAAGAGGGAGGAAAGAGATGAGAAGCATCAACTTGTTGTTTCTTCACTTTAGTTGTTCATTAATTGCTTCTCATGTGCCTTGACTAGTAGCTCAAGTGGAGTCAGTGACCCCTTGCTCAAGCCAGTGATCTTTGGGCTTAAGTTAGTGACCTTTGGGCTTAAGCCAGCAACCTTGGGATCGTGTTGATAATCCTGTGCTCAAGCTGGCATGCCCATGCTCAAGCCAATGACCTCAGGTTTTGAATTGGAGACCTCAACATCCCAGGTCGATGCTCTATCTACTGCCCCCTGGTCAGGGTTCCCTTTTATCTGATTGTCTTCGTTTACAAGAGAAATACACTTGCCTTTTTTCATAGCTTCATAGCAGCAGTTTTTTTGGGAACTGTACTTTTCTAAGTCAATTGCACTATTATACAGTCAGTTTTTGTAAATTAGGTATATTATACTTTTTTTTATCTGAGTTGTGAGTGCCATTAGGGTAAGAATTTTTTTTGTCTCTATTTTTCACTGTTATATTCCCAACCCGTAGAATAGTGCCTGGCACATAGTAAGCACTAAATAGATGTTTGTTGAATAAATGAGGATTGTTATGAAAAGCAAATGTGATTGTGTGTCTCAAAGCAATTTGAAGGGCTCTGCCTGTTATTAATAAATATAATTGAAAGAGGGCAAGTAGATGAGATAGTTGGCCAGTGATCAAATGTGGTAAACTCTGCTTACATAACGGTGGACAGAAATTTTGTTACTGGTTTCCCAGATCAGAATTTGGAGATTTGGAGCAGGAAAAAGACTTATTTCATTCTCATAAATTATTAGCCAAAAGTTCTTTGAAAATAATTTATTTTCTGCTAAGTCAGAGGGAGAAGTCATGAATAGAGTACACACCCTCTAGAACTATTCACCAAAGCCTGGCTACACCATGGGAGGGAAGGTCTCTAGAAAGCTGAAGCAGATCACAGAAAAATCTTACCTTTCTCCTCTAGCATCTCTGACTGATGGTGTATTATCTAGTTGGGGTTCTTTAGTGTCACTGGGTGGCTTCCAGAGCCAGGATCAACCACAGAGAAGCAGAACTGCTGGGAAGCATTATACAGTAGTTGCTTTCTACCTGCTATTTCAGTTACCCACAGTCAACAGAAGTCCAAAATTTTAAAATGGAAAATTCCAGAAATAAATAGTTAAGTTTTAAATTGCATGCTGTCCTGATTGTCATGAAGGAATCTTGCTCGGTCCCATTCCATCCTGCCTGGGATGTGAATCATCCCTTTTGTCCAGTGTATTCTCACGAAATACATTACCCACTGTTAGTCATTTAGTGTCTGGGTTATCAGATCAAGACCAACCATCTTGGTACCACAGTGCTGTGTGTAAGTCACCCTTATTTTACTTAATGAACTCAAAGCACAAGAGTAGTGATGCAGGCAATTTGGGTATGCTAAATAGAAGTGGTAATGTGCTTCCTTTAAGTGAAAAGGTAAACATATTCGACTTAAGAAAAGAAAAATAGCCCTGGCCAGATAGCTCAGTTGGTAGAGCATCTTCCCGAAGCATAGAGGTTGCTGGTTCATCTTTTTCTCGTCAATACAATAAACATTTTTTAAAAAGAAAAGAAAGAAATTTGTGCTTGTTTTGCTGTTGCATCTGAAACTGTGAAAGTGATGTCCATAGTGTGTGATAAGTAGAAAAGGCATTAAATTTGTGGGTGGAGCCTGATCTGTGGTGGCGCAGTGGATAAAGCGTCAACCTGGAAACGTGAGGTTGCCGGTTCAAAACCCTGGGCTTGCCTGGTCAAGGCACATATTGGAGTTGATGCTTCCTGCTCCTCCCCCTTCTCTTTCTCTCTCTCCTCTCTATAATGAATAAATAAAATCTAAAAAAAAAAAAAAAATTTGTGAAAGACCTGAGCAAAAAATATGTTCCAACTGATGTTAATATGTTACTCCAGAAAGCATTGAGCCTATACAAAGACTTCAGCAAGGGACCCCCTGAAGTGAGTGACCACATTTACATAACTTTTATTATAGTGTATTGTTATAATTGTCCTTTTATTAGTTGTTGTTAATTTCTTACTGTGCCTAACATAAATGAAACCTTATACTATGTATATATAGAAAAAATTATAGTGTGTATGTTGGAGAGTTGGTACACTCTGCAGTTTCAGACATCCACTGGGGTCTTGGAACCTATTCCCATGGATAAGGGGGGACTGCTGTAGCTACCACCGAGCAGATGGGCTGCCCTGGGAATATCCTCTCCCAGTGTCATTTCCTCACTCCGCCAGGCTCACTGCACCTGCCGCATTGTTTTATAAGTTTATTCCCGTGTCTGTGCCCTTGTTAAACTGTGAGGTCCTTCTTAGCAGGGAATCTGTAGCATTCATTTTTGTACCCCTAACCGGTTGTCCAGCTTTACCCGAAAATTCAAAGGGCTGACTGGGCAATTGTTTTCATTCTGATTTTTCTTGGTTTCTTAAAAAATCTTTTTTTGGTATTTGTTTATTAAGTAAACATTTTATCGAGGCCTACTACAGACTCATTTGTTGAAGGAATGTATAAAAAAGAATGGATTGGGATAAGGGGGTCAGGGGGATATATTCAGTGGGACACTTGAATCTTTGTAAACACAAATTAAAATCATAAATTAAAAAAAAAAGAATGGATCTGTAGCCTTGACGGTGTTTAACTGGAGGCTTGAAAACCACCTGGTATTAGTGCTCACTGTATGCCAATCACTTCTAAATGCTTTCCCCTGTTAGCTCAGTTCTTGCAACAACCTCAGGAGGTAACTGCTGTTATGATCCTTGTTTTATAGAGGAGAAAATATTGGCATAGAGAGCTGGATTCAAGTGCAGGCAGCTGCGCTCCCAGCCTCTGTGCCATGCAGCTTCTGCGCTGTGTCTGCAGCAGTCCTCCAGGGGCAGCTGTGATGGAAACATCAAGTGTGGAGAGTTTAATGTAATCACGCTTGTTTTATGCTTCTGTGATCTATTCTGCCTGACCAGGCAGTGAGGCAGTGGATAGAGCATCGAACTGGGACGCAGAGGATCCAGATTCAAAATCCCGAGGTTACCAGCTTGAGCCCAAGGTCGCTGGCTTGAACAAGGGGTCACTTGCTCTGCTGTAGCCCCCTGGTCAGGGCACACATGAGAAAGCAATCAATGAACAACTAAGGAGCTGCACCAAAGAAATGATGCTTCTCATCTCTCTCCCTTCCTGTCTGTCCCTATCTGTCCCTCTCTGTCTCTCTCTGACACTGTCACACACAAAAAAGAAAATCACTGATCTAATATTCCCATAAGTAACTCCCATAACTATTAAAAAATAATTAACAAGATTCAAATCATGTAAGTCATTATTGATAAATTCCAATTCATTGCTAACTTTTCCTTACTGTTTTTCTCCTATGTCTTCATTGCCTTTAGAACTAAATTTCCTGATCATCTAATATTCATTGTATTTTGAGGACAGGAAGGGGTGTTGGATGTCCCCACAAGGGGAAACCATGAAGCTGTTAATGGCAATAGGGTTCAGAGCTACTGTTTGCCCCTGGAAAGAGTGGCCAGCCTTTAGGGAACCCTTGGGAAGTGGAGTATCTGGATACAAATAGTGGAGAAGAGGCTCCATGCGGGGAGCCTGCCCTCCTGAGAGCTTAGTCACCACTTGAGGGCGCCAGAGGCCCAGAGCATGGATGCTGACACCCAGCAGCCTCGTCGTGCTGCCCTGCGTCCAGCACCTCCATGTCTATATTCACTCATGCACACCAAGATCAAAAGGTCTTGCTAAAGGAGCGAGGGCCCCAAGAGCTGATAATTTCTTTTTACTTGGCCCCTAATTGAATATGAGGTTTGAACTTAAATTCTCCAAAAGTTGAACATTTTGGGTGTTTTTAAAATACAAGATGTAAAGTAGGCTTATAGTTGTGAGTACACAGGTTCGTTATTATATTATTGTTTGTTAATTATTGTATTATTTTCCACGCAGGCAACTATAAACGTACTTTTACCCCATCCTATTTCCCATTTGTAATGGACAGATTAGAGTCAAAGTCAAACATGGGGCATTGAGCTTTTCAGATGTCAAACTTTGCCATGATAACGTCTGTATTGCCCCATTCCTGTAACCTTCTCTGTCGCTAACAGACACACACCACTTCCACCACCACTCACACCAATGGGAATAAAGAAACTCTGGGAGGACCTGCGGAGTGAACATCAGTCCCACCAGGAAGCCATCTCGAAGATCAAGTGGGAGTCCGAACGGGATATCCGGAGGCTGATGGATGAAATCAAAGCCAAGGACGGGATCATCTTTTCCCTGGAGAAGGAACTGGAGACCCAAACAGGCTATGTCCAGAAACTCCAGCTGCAGAAGGAAGCGTTGGATGAACAACTCTTTCTGGTCAAGGAGGCTGAGTGTAACATGAGCAGTCCGAAACGAGAAATTCCGGGGAGAGCAGGAGACGGCTCCGAGCACTACAGCAGCCCTGATTTGCGAAGAAATCAAAAGAGAATAGCGGAATTGAACACCACTATAAGTAAATTAGAAGACAGGAATACCTTGCTTGGAGATGAACGAAATGAATTGTTAAAACGAGTGCAGGAAACTGAGAAACAATGTAAACCTCTTCTGGAAAGGAACAAGTGCCTCGCCAAGAGAAACGATGAACTGATGCTGTCTTTGCAGCGTATGGAGGAGAAACTGAAAGCCATCAGCAAGGAGAATTTAGAAATGAGAGAAAAAATAACAACCCATCCACCCTTGAAGAAATTAAAATCTCTGAATGTCCTCGATCAAGCTAATGAAGAACAAGAGACTAGAGTTTCTGAAACTTCAGGTCATTGAGCAATAGAACATCATTGATGAGCTCACCAGGGACCAAGAAAAGCTCATTCGCAGGAGAAAGCATAGAAGTTCCAAGCCGATTAAGAGGCCTGTTTTGGACCCATTCATTGGCTACGATGAGGACTCCATGGACTCGGAGACATCACCCATGGCCTCATTTAGAACAGACCGAACACCAGCTACTCCCGATGATGACTTGGATGAAAGTTTAGCTGCTGAAGAATCTGAGCTTCGATTTCGACAATTAACAAAAGAATACCAGGCTCTCCAAAGAGCGTATGCCCTCCTGCAGGAGCAGACTGGAGGCATCATCGATGCTGAGAGAGAGGCCAAGGCTCAAGAGCAGCTCCAAGCAGAGGTGCTAAGGTATAAAGCCAGAATTGAAGGTCTCGAAGCGACTCTGGCTCAGAAAGGGCAGGATTCACACTGGGTAGAAGATAAACAACTTTTCATTAAGAGAAACCAGGAGCTTTTAGAAAAGATAGAAAAACAGGAGGCAGAAAATCACCAGTTACAGCAGGAACTGCAAGATGCCAGAGACCAGAATGAGCTGCTGGAGTTTCGAAACCTAGAGCTAGAAGAAAGAGAGAGACAGTCCCCTCCATTTAATCTACAAACTCACCCATTCTCAGATGGTGTGAGTGCTCTGCAGATCTACTGTATGAAAGGTGTCAAGGATGTGAACATCCCTGATCTCATAAAGCAGCTTGATATCTTGGGTGATAACGGAAATTTGAGAAATGAAGAACAAGTGGCCATAATTCAAGCCAGTACTGTGCTGTCCCTGGCAGAGAAGTGGATCCAGCAAATCGAAGGAGCGGAGGCTGGCCTGCACCAGAAAATGATGGAATTGGAAAGTGACATGGAATAATTCTGCAAAATCAAAGGCTATCTGGAGGAAGAGCTAGACTACAGAAAACAAGCTCTCGACCAAGCCTACATGAGAATCCAGGAACTAGAAGCTACTTTGTACAATGCTCTGCAGCAAGAAACTGTTATCAAGTTTGGTGAGTTGTTAAGTGAAAAACAGCAAGAGGAGCTGAGGACGGCAGTGGAGAAGTTACGGCGGCAGATGCTGAGGAAGAGCAGAGAGTATGACTGTCAGATTCTTCAGGAGAGGATGGAGCTCTTGCAGCAGGCCCATCAGAGAATTCGTGACTTGGAAGATAAAACAGACATCCAGAAAAGACAGATAAAGGACTTAGAAGAAAAGAGTGACCGAAAACATGGATAAGACCCCAGAAAGACAAATGCTTCCAAACCTTCAATGATGGCAGAAATGTTTACAGCAGTGAGAGAGAAGTCAAAAGCTAAGAACTACCCTGTAGCCAGGACTACAGCTGTGTATTTTAAAGCCATTATTCAAGGTTTCTTACTTGACAGTTCCTACATGACCCTGTTGAAAATCTACAATATAGGCTGCATTTAATGAAACATGTATATGTCAAACCAGAAGAAAGAACTATAAACATAAATTGTGTAAAGGAAAAAAAAATCAGCAATGGAAACAGTTTCAGCAGATCAAGCAAAGACCTGTCTTGGGCATGGAACCAAAGTTACAAAGAAACATTCTACCCCTGCTGTGCAAGGGGAGTCATTTTAATGTAACACCACACCCCATGGAAACGCTAGTTTGAAATAAACATCGTTTTAAAAAAATCAAAACAAAAAAAACCCACACAAGGGTGGGTGGGGATGAAGCACGAGGAATACCTATGAGGAGCTATTTACAATAAAATGTTTAAATAGGCCCTGGCCGGTTGGCTCAGCGGTAGAGCGTCGGCCTGGTGTGCGGGGGACCGGGGTTCAATTCCCGGCCAGGGCACATAGGAGAAGCGCCCATTTGCTTCTCCACCCCCCCTTCCTCTCTGTCTCTCTCTTCCCCTCCCGCAGCCAAGGCTCCATTGGAGCAAAGATGGCCCGGGCGCTGGGGATGGCTCCTTGGCCTCTGCCCCAGGCGCTAGAGTGGCTCTGGTCGCGGCAGAGCGACACCCCGGAGGGGCAGAGCATCGCCCCCTGGTGGGCAGAGCTTTGCCCCTGGTGGGCGTGCCGGGTGGATCCCGGTCGGGCGCATGCGGGAGTCTGTCTCTCCCCGTTTCCAGCTTCAGAAAAATGCAAAAAAAAAAAAAAAAAAAAAAAAAGTTTAAATAAAAAAAAAAGAAACTCTGGGAAACTATGGCTGTGTTGGTCACAAAAGATTTTTGATAAAGTTGATGAAGATTCAAGTTGATGTCCTGTGATTTCCTTGGGATAAGCCCAGGAGAAAAGAGTTTGAGGTGGGTCAGCAGGATCCCATGCTAACACTATTCTCTCTCCATTTGAAGTTAAATGAACTGGTGGTGGGAGACACCAATGGGAAGCTGTCCGTGTATAAGAATGATGACAGCCGGCCGTGGCTCACCTGTTCCTGCCAGGGAATGGTCAGTATTCAACTGCCTGATGGGGGAAGGGATTTCTTCTGTCCAGGAACTGTCAAGGCTGAGACTCACATAGCTCACCAGTGCATCCTAACTCACCAGCAACTCAGCTTAGCCACTAATTCAGGGTTCATTGACTCAGGGAGGGAAGCCCACAGGCAGTGTGCTCCCAACTGTTAGGCACGTAAGCACACACACAGACACCCATGGGGGGTATTTTATGTGATGGAATGATTTCTAAGTACTTTAGGGAAATTGCCTCGGTTGTCAGATCTTACAAAATATAGTAAAAAATGGGAGCAGTATTTCAATAGGTCTAGAAACATGATTGTCTATAAGAGTTTTTGTTTTGTAGAGTTTTTGTTCTGTAGAGATTTTGTTTTGAGCCCAAATTGTCTTTACTTCAGGTCTTTATATATATAACTGTCTAGGTAAACCGAGACAAACCTATAGCTTAATAACTCCGTTAATGCAGACTGTCAGTGTAGGTCACGTGACAGAGGTTTGCAGTGAATGATGGTAATTAGAAAACCCACTCCTTCCTGCTTCATAAAGATTAGGGAGTATTGGTCTCACTCTGTGTCTTCGTAAGCCTCCTTTTTCTTTTGCAGCTGACTTGCGTTGGGGTTGGAGATGTATGCAATAAAGGAAAGGTAAGAACTCTCAGGGACCTGGGGACTTGAGTGTAACTCCAAGGCTTTACCTCGACCAATCCCTGTCTCAAGGTGGAAACCTGTTGAGCGTTAATGGCTTCAGCCCTGACTTCTGTGTTCTTATGATCAGTCTATGCTCAGACTTCCCTTCCCAGTCCATCTCTCCTATACCTCTCAGAACCTGGTGGTGGCGGTGAGTGCTGAGGGCTGGTTTCACTTGTGTGACCTGACGCCTGCCAGGACCCAGGATGCTTCCGGGCACCATGAGATGCTAATGGGAGAGGAGCAGCGTCCGGTCTTTAAGCAGCACATCCCTGCCAACACCAAGGTCATGCTGATCAGCGACATCGGTGGGCATGGCTGTCTTTCTAGGCACCTGGGGCAGTAGGAGTCAGTGGGTAATAGAGCAGATCCCAAGGGATTCAGGGGGAGGATGGAGTTAGTATTCATTTGGGCAGTTGCTATGGAGAAAGTAAATTACAGAAAGGAACTGAAGAGTGTTGAGGTAGAGTTCTAAATGAAGTTGTCAGAGAAGTCTTTGCTGAGAAGGTGACTTTTGATAAAAAATTAAAGATGGCAAGGAAGTGAGCCATGTAGATGCTGGGCTGATATTTTGGCTAGAAGCTGTCTCGAAGGTGGTGGAAGGTATATGGGATGATACACAACTCGAGCTGTGTATCCGAGGGAGGCAGCGACAGCATCTGTGGAGCAGATGGGTTAGGAGCTCCTGGGAACAGGTAGGTGTTGTCAGCACAGGAAGGGCAGGGGAGCCTCAGCCGGACTCAGTGTGTGAGGTGGCTCCACAGCAGATTGGGCTTGAAGTTGTCCTGGATAAAAATGCCAGCGGCGTTGTTAGCAGAGGAGTGGAAATGGGATGCTTGCGGGAGTAAAGCTGACGAATGCAGCTTTGGCTCCAAACACTCTTATTTTCTGGATCCACAGATGGAGATGGGTGTTGCGAGCTGGTGGTAGGTTACACAGACCGTGTGGTCCGGGCTTTCCGCTGGGAGGATCTGGCTGAGGGCACTGAACACCTGGCAGGGCAGCTGGTATCACTCAAGAAATGGACGCTGGAAGGTCAGGTGAGTCACGGAGGAGAGGGGCCATAGAGCCAGAGAGCAGGGCGGAAAGGCCTCCTGAAGGGGGTGTGGAACAACATTCATGGCCAAGATACAGGGTGGGAAAAAGAGATTATCAGCCTGCTGAGAGAGATCTAAAGATCACTTCAAGTCAGAGTCTTAGGGGAAATTGCTAGTACAGTAATGGCAATTAGGAAGGAAGCCAGTACTAAGAATGAGGACTGTGAAAGGATGAGGGTGTGAAGTGGTCTGTATCAGGATGTAGACCCCACTGGAGGCTTGCATGCGGGAAGCAGGGGATGCGTGTGGAGAGGCTGGTATCAGGCAGGAACCCTGTGAACTCTAGAATGCCTCCTGCTGCTTTCCTTGAGGCCCGGGGGACTGCTTCCAGGGCTCCTGCACCCTCTCTCTCCCCTGTTCTTTGCAGGGTCCCAGTTTCTCTCCAACTTGCTTTAAGCCTCTGTTCCCTGGTGCAGGTGGACAGTCTCTCAGTGACTCCAGGGCCTCTGGGTGTTCCTGAGCTGATGGTATCGCAGCCAGGCTGTGCTTATGCAGTTCTACTGTGTACCTGGAACAAGGACAGTGGGCACTCTGCTGCCTCTGAGGGGACCACGGAGGGCAGTAGGTAAGGGTGCAGGCTTGTGGATGGTGTGGGATGCATGGGAGCAAGGTGAGGTCCTGGATGTACAAGGCGGTGGAGGGGTCTGCAGTTGGCACAGTGGCTTCAGCTGGGTTTGGCACAAGCACCTCTGCCCTAGTGAGGTAAGACCTATATTTTGGGAGCCAGGGAATCCTGGCTCTAACCTTGTAGCAAAGGGAAGAGATGCCAAGATTCTAGCCTAGTAGCCTCCGTCCCTTTATTTCCTAATTGCCACATCGGCCAGATGGGGTCAGCAAAGGGTTTCCTAGCTGATTCGCATCTTTTTTTTTTTTTTTTTTTTTTTGTATTTTTCCGAAGCTGGAAACGGGGAGAGACAGTCAGACAGACTCCCGCATGCGCCCGACCGGGATCCACCTGGCACGCCCACCAGGGGCGACGCTCTGCTGTGACCAGAGCCACTCCAGCGCCTGGGGCAGAGGCCAAGGAGCCATCCCCAGCGCCCGGGCCATCTTTGCTCCAATGGAGCCTTGGCTGCGGGAGGGGAAGAGAGAGACAGAGAGGAAGGAGGGGGGGGTGGAGAAGCAAATGGGCGCTTCTCCTATGTGCCCTGGCCGGGAATTGAACCCAGGTCCCCCGCACGCCAGGCCGACGCTCTGCCGCTGAGCCAACCGGCCAGGGCCTGATTCGCATCTTGACAGCTCTTGCAGAGATCAGGTCATAAAGTGCCTGAGAACTCAGCTTACTTGGTATCTTAGTCCCCCGGTCTCCTGCCCACAGGGAAACCCCAGCTGCCCGAGATGTTGTGCTGCACCAGACGTCTGGCCGCATCCACAATAAGAATGTCTCTACTCACCTGATTGGCAACATCAAGCGAGGTGAGGTGGGGTGGGATGAGGCAGGGTGCTGAAGGCAAATAGCACTTTTGAGAGAGGAGATGCAGGGCCTTCTCTCATTTCTAGTCCTCTTCCTCCCTCCTTCCCTCCTTGTCCTTGGCTGTCCCTCATCCCATATGCTCTATTCTTGCCTTGACCTTCATTTTTCTCTTTTGGTCCTTCTGTCCCACCCGTAGGCCACACGCCTGAGAGTGGTAGCTCTGGCCTCTTTGCTCTTTGCACCCTGGATGGTGAGTTCCCTGGGTCAGCCATGGAGCAGTGCTGGGGTAGGAGGTTGTGTGCCTGGGGAGTCTGCTCAGGGGTCTGGTCCCACGCGTCCCAGCCTGCCTCTTCCCCTGTAGGGACACTGAAGCTTATGGAGGAAGCAGACAAGCTGCTGTGGTCGGTGCAGGTGGACCACCAGCTTTTCGCCCTAGAGAAACTGGATGTCACGGTGGGTGGAAAACATGGTGGAGAGTAACGTTCTTACCTTCTTCTCGTGGAGAGATAAGATTTCCAAAGATTTCCCTGAGGCCATTCTCACTGCACAGTTGACTGCCGCGAACCCGACTCATAATTTTGCAGGTCTCATGTGGGAACGGTGGAGGATTAGAAAATAAACACAGAAAGAAAAAGGATGGGATCCGGAGGACCCATTGCCAGGCTTGCAAGAGCGAGTCTCCACCCCAAAAATGCTTTATTATATAGTGCAGAGATGTATGCAAATAAGGAAGTCTCTGATACAAAATCACATATCTGAGGCATAAACAGGAATCCTCCCAAGGTATAAATAGGAATTCTCTTAAGGCATAAACAGGAATCCCCCACCATGCATAACTGAAATAAACAGTTGAACAAGAGTGAGAAGAAGGGCATGTAAATTGCCTCTAGCAACTTAAGCAAGCGAGGTGGGGGATGGGACGAGTAGAAACACAGCTTCACAGCCAGCACGGAGTTGTGGGGAAGAGCTTAGCCTTTAGCTTAACTAAGCCTTAAACTGCGAGGACTGTGTCAGCTTGCAATCTCTCACAGTTGACTCACAACCTTTATCTTAGGGCCCTCTTTAGACAGATCTATCAATAACTCCCTCTGAAGTGAGTTGTTTGCTGCTGTTCTCGGCTCAGCACTGTTCTCTGTGCTCCGGGAGTCTCACATTTCAGCACCTTTCAACGCAGTGATAGCTCCAAAGAGAAACAAGTAACTACTAGGGTCCGGAGGTTGCTCATTGGTCCCGACTCCAGATGTAAAGTTTTTTTCTTGTCCTATGTGAGTCTGTCTTGACTGAGGCTATGGCCGCTGAATCTGCAGGTGGGGGCTGCACTGTGTGCTGCTGTCACGCATGCTTGATGGTGTATGAAACAGACACGAGGCTTCGAGGTCACGTAGAACGTGCCTGGGTTAGAGGCCTGATTCCACCGCCTCCCAGCTGAGTGGCCTTGGGTGCGTGATAAGCTGAAGTTCTCTCATCAAACTGGGAATAACGTTGCCTACTTCACAGGGTGGTTGTGAGCAATATGTGAGGTGGCTCACTTGACAGCCCCTTTGGTGCCTGGCACATGGGAGGAATTCAGTAAGAAACATACGGTGGCTTGCTTTCCCTGCCGGCTGCTTATCACCCAGAGCCAAGTCCACAGCTCCTTAGTATTTTATCCAGCCCTATCATTAGATCCTCTAAAATGGCTCGTGCTCATCCCTGCAATCTTGTCTCCGACCTTTTTCAGGGCAATGAGCATGAGGAGGTGATTGCCTGTGCCTGGGACGGACAGACGTATATCATTGATCACAACCGCACGGTCGTCCGCTTCCAAGTGGATGAGAATATCCGAGCCTTCTGTGCAGGTGGGCCCCTGCCCCAAGGCCCCCCTAACACGTGGCTTCTTATTTCCATTCTCAGTGTGCCCCATAATCAGTCCTTCATAAAAAAATGAGTTCCTTAGCTCTTTTGGGGGGTTATTTATTGATTTAAGAGAGAGAGAAACATAGGGGTGGGGAGGAGCAGAAAGCATCAACTCGTAGTAGTTGCTTCTTGTGTGTGCTCTGACTGGGCAAGCTCAGGGTTTCGAACTGGTGACCTCAGCATTCCAGGTTGACACTCAATCCACTGCACCACCAAGGTCAGGGTGTCTCTTTCAGTAGAGGGTGCTGGATGTGTACTAAATCACCATTTTTACAGTTTGTTTATTTATTTATTTGTTTATTTATTTACTTTTAGTGAGAGAGACAAGCAGGAAGGGAGAGGGATGAGAAGCATCAACTCGTTGTGGCACCTTAGTTGTTCATTGATTGCTTTCTCATACATGCCTTGACTGGGGGGCTCCAGCCAAGCTAGTGACCCCTTGTTCAAGTAGCAACTTTGGGCTCAAGCTAGTGACCTTGGGCTTCAAGCCAGTGACCTTTGGGCTCGAGCCAGCAACCATTGGGTCATGTCTGTGATCATGTGCTCAAGCCGGCAACTTTGGGGTTTTGAACCTGGGTCCTCAGTGTCTATCCACTGTGCCACCACCTACCTGGTCAGGCATTTTTATAGTTTTAAATAAGGAAAAATAAAGGTAGTGGTATCTGCATTATTTTAAAGAATAGGATGAGTTCTTATCATCTGTGCGGAGACATCAGAGAGCTCTTCTCCACCTGAGGAATCAGGACTCTGTGCAGAACAGCCCCTCAGAGCAGCAGTTTCGCCGTTTCCATCTCGTGGCACACGTAAACTAATGACTAAAATCCTGCGGCACACCTTGCTGATTTGACAGAACAAAATAGATATAATGTTAACTCATTCACACCGTACATCTATTGTGGTGTTGGCTGTTGTCATTTTTTATTTGACAATGTAAGGGAAAAGAGGTCAGTGCCTCTGACTGAAGAGTCATGTATTTAAAAAGTTCTTGCAGCACTCCTGTTGAAATTCTCTGTCCTAGAGCATTCCCGTTAGTTCCAAACCTGGACCTTGGAAGCCAGCTCTCACTCTTCGGGGTGACAGGGAGGAATCTGTGGTCACTACGATAGGAATGGAGCAGTGCTCTGGCATCCACACTCCAGTGACCTGAGGGGTCAGTGTGGCTCTGCAGAGGGTTGCCACATCAGAGAAGCCTTAGTTTCTGATTACATTTTGCTGATCTACCCCTTAGACTAGCAAGAGGAATCATTACTTCAGGGCTCTCACTAGGATAAAAAAATCAGGTATCACATTTTTGCGTTTTATTCTGCCCGGGTTGTTTTACTGTTTTTTCTGTATCTGGAATGGGGCTGATATCTTGCTTTTGTCCCTATTTTACTGAGTTCCCAACAGAGAAGACTTAGGAAGAGAGCCTTTAGTTTTTTGCTTGACATCTGTGGGAGGGTCAAAATGCTGACTAGTGCCCATATCTTGCTCTTACCCTCCCACACTGTGACCGAAACTTCTTGACCTTTGTCTGACCACCCACACCTGCCAGGCCTGTATGCCTGCAAAGAGGGCCGCAACAGTCCCTGCCTAGTGTACGTCACGTTCAACCAGAAGATCTACGTGTACTGGGAGGTGCAGCTGGAGCGAATGGAATCTACCAATCTGCTGAAATTGCTGGAGGCTGAGCCAGAGTACCAGAGCCTGTTGCAGGAGCTGGGTGTGGGTGAGTCCCAGCAATGTGTGGGGCTGGGAAATCGGGCACAGGAGAGCCACAGCTTCTTACCAGCCCCTTTCTTGCCCTCAGATCCTGATGACCTCCCAGCAGCCCGCACCCTGGTTCACCAAACCCTCTACCATCCTGACCAGCCACCACTGTGTGCTGCTGCAAGCCTCCAGGATCCCACCTAGCTGGACTTGCCCTCTTCCCTGAAGAAAGACCCTTCTGCACCTCGCTACCCCCAGCGTATCCATGGTATTGGCAGGATAGGGAATGTACATTACAGGGGAGCATAGACAGATGGCAGCAACCAGGGTGACTGAACTATAGGTCTCATGGTCTTCTTTCTGAAAGAAGAGACAAGTTGACCCTCTGCCCATCTTCCTGTGTGCCTCATCCATTACATCAGCAGGGTTGTAGGACCCTGACCTTATTGCATATCGTCTGGGACTACCCCGCCCAAGAACTCCCCACCCTGGTTGTATGGAAAACAGACTTGTTTGTGAGGAGGGAGCGCAGATCTTTTGCGTGGCCCCCACACCCGTAAAGAAACTAGGCTTCGAGCCAGCGGGGCAGTGAGGTAAGGGCTCTACTCCATTCCAAGATCCATCTTCCATGTCACAACGCTAAGGTCATTGACAGCAGTAATTATTACAGAAACGGCAAACTATTTGTTTTCTTTTGGAGGAGTCTTTCAGGATATTTTACAGTCTTGTTTTTCTGGGTCTCCAGCAACCCTGAGATGATTTTGTTCTATTTTTCAAAGAAATTGGGCACTCCCATTTTGTCATATTCTGTAAGTATTGTGCCACTTTGTAGGCCTTGCCCCATTTCCCACCCACCCATTTCCACAAAAACGCGTTATTGTCCATCAGACAAGAGACATCTCAAATCTGACACAGGTTTATGATGCATAATCAGAAGTGTATCTTGGGCCATTTATATCCCTTCTGCTCTTAATTCTGTGGGCTTTAAATCAGTATCTTTCAAATTGTAGTTTGCAATCTTTTAGTGGGTTGTAGTCAGCATTTTTTGAATAAATGAAATAGGATACAATAGAATGAAAAATAAAGTATTTGCTTGCAGTATAGAGAAGTATTGTTTCATTATAATTTGTGTGTGTGTGTATTTACTAAGTGTAATATAAAATATATTTCCTGCTTTGAGTTATTTATGTTCAGACGAGTTTGGAAGCCGTTGCTCTCAATGATGTTGACCCCCGCCAAATGGGTCAACCTGGGGAATGGTCCACACTCACATTTCCTTTCTGTAAGGGAATGAAGGCACAGTTACTCAGCCTTTGACAAGCATGGAGGAAGACCAAAGAAGGACAGTACCATCGAGAAACAGGTGTTTATTCAAACGGCAAAGCAGCTGAGCTGAGGGCCTGCTGTAGGGTTGGTGGTCTGCGGTCCACAATTACAGAAGCAGCAGGAGGCAGAAGGAGAAGGAACAGGGAGAGACTAGGAGAGCAGAGGTTATGGGGCAAGGCAGTGAGGGACCAGGGTACTATCACACATGTGATAGTGAGCCCCCTCCTCTCCTTTTGAAGGCAGGAGACTTAGCCAAGAAAGGTAAGGCCGGGTGTCACAGGGCAGCTCCTTGCATCCTGGTTCTTCTCCAAACTCAGGATTTTGTTTCCAGCCAAGGTCCTAAGTTCCCTAGTTCAGGTCCTGGCTCTCTCTTCCTGTATCCCTCATCCATGATGTGAGAGGCTCAACCCCGTCAGAAGGACGCTTGGGTCAGAGTGTTTGGGTTCCTCTCTTCACAGTGAAGTCAGCAGAGCCTCCTTGTCTTTGCTTTGGCGTGGAGCCTGGCTTAGCCACTGATTGCAAAACAAGACAAGCTCCCACTCAGGAAGCCAGAGATGAGGGGTGGGAAGAAGGTCTAATGAGGTGGATAGCTCTAGAACTAAGAGGGAATGCTGGTTAGATGAAGTCTGAGGACTGACAACACCCTCATCCTGTCCACCTTTGGGGGTAGCTCTCTCCATGGCTCTTGCACACATGCCCTGAAATTCAGGTGCCCAGTGGGTGAAAAGCAAGTGGAGGACAGATAACTGGAGAAAACATTAGAGGTATATCCAAGGTTTTGCACAGTCATCAAATAATAACTGGCTTTGACGTTGGAAGCTCAGAAAAGTTAACTAACAGAGCTCCAGCCTTGTGGGCTGGCATTCCTCTACCAAGCCACCTTCCTGTTGTGTTGAAAATTTTCATTCAGTGTTTCTACACACGCACGCGCGCGCGTGCGTCACCCCCTGGCCAACTGAGCAGATGTTTACAGAATTGGAAAGGTAGGCACCAGCAGAGCCAGGGACCCTGTGGTGAGGTGTGGTGTCTAGTTGTGAAACATGAACCCAGAAAGTGAGAGAGATGTGGGAATGAAGGCAGTTAGTTTGGGGTGGAATTGGGGGACAGGTGGAAGACAATAGTCGACTGCAGCCTTTGCCTTGGCCAGTTTCTACTGTGTTGGGCCCAGCCTGGAACCCTATTGTGCTTGTGCCATTTTCTGCAATCTTGATTTGGTTTTGCTCTTCTCTGGTGGGGAATGAGAGAAAACGGGAAAACCAGCGCCCTGAGGTCCTGGGTCCTCTCTAGGAAAACGGGGGATAGGGAAGTTGCCAAGAAGCAGAGAATGTGGCCAACTGAGGGAAACGGAACAGCAGTCAGGGTGGTCACAAAAGGCACAAAGTAGTCCCCAGCTACCAGCTGTAGTAGTTCTCTATACCCCACAAGGCTCTTCCTTTAAATCATGGCACTTCTGTCTGGGGACTGACTGGGACAGCGGTCACTGGCCAGGCTCTTGGTACAAAGGCAGGAAGGGCAGCTCTGGGAGGGGGTCTTTCAGCCGCAGCACTCCCCGGTCCAGGTCGATACAGCACTGTGGGGTGGAGGGGGAGAGGTAGGCTCACCTCAGCACGGAACCTCCCGCGCCCTCTTTTATTCCCCCTCCCGTTTCCCACAGCTCTGCCTGCTCCCTGCTGTGCCCTATTCCCTTCACCTGCACCCCGTCAGAAAGGGATCCAGATCTCCATATTTTTCACCTGCGGGCAGGTCAGGACCCTCTAAGGAAGCAGAGGTGTGGTGCACAACACGTCTTTCGCCCCTGGCCCTAGCCCGGACTGCCACACCTGGACCACCTGCCTCTTTCCCAGCCCTTGGTCAGGCCCCAGAGTGCTTGCATCGGCTTTACCTTGAGAGAAAGCAGAGTCTGCAGTCCAAGACAGAATTCAGGACTCTCAACATCTGCAAGAATCATTTGAAAACAGAAGATTCTGGAGGGTACCTGGTGGTTACTGCGGTTCTCCTGTCAGCACGTGGCCCTTCTCAGCCCACCCCACCCCACCCTCCAGGGCACAGATGTTGGGGATAGTCAGAGCACCCTTGGGGCTACCTTGTCTGGTGCTGGCAGGGCTGAAAGTCTCTGCCTTGGACCCGCTCAGCAGAGAAAGGTAGAAGAGTTGGGAAGCAGGGCTGTTGGTGAAGGGACGACTTACCCACCACCTGGGCCGAGCACGCCACAGTCTCCTGGCCTAGCTGTAGCTCCAGCTGCTCCACCTGGGCCGACGACCCGGGTGCCAGGTCCCCCCCTGGGGCTTTTAGGACCTTCTTCCCTAACCTGTGTTGGAAAGCAAGGGTTATAACCAACACAGCCCCCATCCTCTTCCCTTTAGTCAGCTACTGTCCCTGTCCTCCTCCACCACCACCACACTTTGGGGGGTTCTCACCCAATCTCTGGCCCTGGGGTCGTCAAATTTTTTATAAAAACCGCCCACTTTTGCAGTGCTGGTCAACCTGGTCCCTACGTGCAACCAAACAGCACCGTGATTGGCCCATCATGAAAGCTGGAACGCCCACTAGTGGGCGGTAGGGACCAGGTCTACCAGCACTGCAAACGTGGACGGTTTTTTATAAAAAGTTTGACGACCCCTTCTAAATCCTTGTCTTCTCTGCCAGAGCCACATTAACTTTTTGTTAAATAGCAGCTTTATTTATTTATTTATTTATTTATTTATTTATTTATTTATTTATTTATTTATTTATTTTACAAGGACAGAGAGAGAGTCAGAGAGAGGGATAGATAGGGACAGACAGGAACGGAGAGAGATGAGAAGCATCAATCATCAGTTTTTCGTTGCCACACCTTAGTTGTTCATTGATTGCTTTCTCATATGTGCCTTGACTGCGGGCCTTTGGCACACTGAGTAACCCCTTGCTTGAGCCAGCGACCTTAGGTTCAAGCTGGTGAGCTTTTTTGCTCATGCCAGATGAGCCTGCTCTCAAGCTGGCGACCTCGGGGTCTTGAACCTGGGTCCTCCGCATCCCAGTCCAACACTCTATCCACTGCGCCTTTGCCTGGTCAGGCAAATAGCAGCTTTATTGAGATACAGTTCATATACGATAAGTCTCACCCTTTTCAAGTATGCAATTCAGTGGTTTTTAGTATTCCGAGTATATTTACTACTACCTCATTTCAGTATAGCATTACTCCCAAAAGAAGCTCCACCCCCATCACTATTTTAGGCCATGCACTTACCCTAGGCGGGTGAGGCATCCAGTGGAGATCTGGTTGTAGTGGGTGCCTGTGTCCACAGCCACCCTAAGCACCTGGTCCCGACACTGAGAAAGAGAGTCATGAGGGATTCAGTGAGTCCCAGAAGAATGGACTGGGACCTTCACCTTTCCAACCTTGAATGATTCCCTTTCAGAAACCAGCAAAGGGAATGAACTGAGTCTTTAAAAGTGGTTTTTGGCCCTGGCCAGTTGGCTCAGTGGTAGAGCGTCAGCTTGGTATGTTGATGTCCCAGGATCAGTACCCAGTCAGAGCACACAGGAGAAGCGCCTATCTGTTTCTTCACCCCTTCCCCTCTCGCTTCTCTCTCTCTCTCTCTCTTCTTCTCTTCTCCAATCCTGCAGCCATGGTGAGTTGGCCTCAGGCGCTGAGGATAGCTTCACAGTCTTGGCCTCTACCTCAGGCGCTAAGAAGAACTTGGTTGCTGAGCAACAGACCAACACCCCTGATGGGCAGAGCATCGCCCCCTAATGGGCTTTTTGGGTGGATCCTGGGTGCATGCGGGAGTCTGTCACTGTCTCCCCACCTTTCACTGAATAAAAAAAAAAGTGGTTTTTGTGGGACTCATACAATTGAGGCAAAACTGTCTCAGATAAAGGAATCAAAAAAGAAAGTGAGCTGCACATGGTGGTGAGTCCATCTGTTTGGGAATGATTTGACCAGAAATGGACATCTGTTTGTTTAGAGGAATTCTCGGGAGGCTGAGGTCCACCAGTTAGAGAAAGGTAGTTCAGCATTGAGGAGGGATGAGGAAATTGAGATACTTTGTTAAGAAATTCAGATGTGGGTAAGAGAAGCATTCACCATGGGAAGCAAAGGAAGACATGTTAATTTTCTTTTGGATATATACAGACATTCTGGGTTACACTTGGATATTTGGATGTCACAAACATGCAGCTCTCTTATTCCAAATATTTACTGAGCATCTACTATGCACAGATGTTACTAGAAGGCACAGCAATGATACTGTTCTTTCAGAGTCTGGGGAAGTGAAATGTAAACTACTGTATGGTTGAAAGTCTTAAGACCTATGAAAGGATTGTCAGTAAACTGCCCTTGACATTAAGAAGAAAAATAGGAAAAGCTATTTCCTACTGGGGAAATCAAAAGGTTTCAAGGAGGAGGTAACATTTGAGACTTAAGAGTTTATATAGCATGTGGACATAAAATGATTGCAAAGCAGGCAGAGGAAATGCTGAGCAAAGGCCAAGGCATAGAGCAGCAGGCATTTATCAGGAAGGTTCAATATTGGTTGGGCAGCTAAATGGCTCCAGAGATGACAGAGCCGTCATATGAGCTTTTCCAGGAGGGTTGCCTTATCCACCCATGCACACACCGTTCATTCTGTAGAGCGCACTGAAGAGCATTTACATCTTCACATTTAAAGATTATACCCCGATAAACGAAAAGGACAGATGGTGGTGACAGATGGAATTGCACAGAGGGAAGATGGTTTGAGGCAGAGAGTGAAGATAGAGGATCCCATTTTCTGATCCAGTCTTAGGGTTCCTTTTCTCCCTCCCTCATTCCCTCACCACCCAGGGCAGAAAGGAGAGTGGGAGAAGTGAGCCAGTCACAGGCAGATTGTTAATGAAAGCCAGTGCCCTGGGCAGCCTCTCACCTTGCAATTGACCTGAAGAGCTGGACTCTCTGGCGTGCTAGTCATCCTCCTGTTTTCCTGGCCATGAACCAGGGCCTGCACCAGGGGAGACTCCCCCTGACTCCGACTCTGGCTTCCCTCTACCAGGCGTCTTTGGATCACGCTGCGCGGCTGCTAGCTCCACCACAGAGAACGAAGGTAGACAGGTCTAAAGCCGAGTATCCAAGCTGCTCCATTCCACCTACTTAGATATCCCAGGACGTTGTCCCAAACCTCACCCCGTCCTAAGTCTCACAGGAGTAAGAAAGGGGCAGGAGCTTATCCAAGGATCCCAGCAGTCAGATCATTATAGCAGAGTGAACTCAGTATCAAATCATTCAATTTTCTGGGACACCAATAGATTCCTCAGTGTTGAAGAAATGGGGAACAGCCCATATAGGTCAGACTGATTAATATTAGCCGAAGGTACATTTCAGGAACTGGTATTATGCTTGGGGGAAATTCTGTCTTGAGTCTACAACCTTGTATTTTTTTGGGGTTGGACATCTATACCCTCTTTGACCTCATCCTTCAATGGGTTGCAGCTCCCAGGGGTTGATGGTATGATGAAAAGAGGTCAAAGTAACAGAAACAAAAAAGGGAAAAGTCAAAATCTTCAAAACTAGGATTCTGGGAGTCATCCTTGGAGCCCCCTTCACCTGTAACCCCACCCCACCCTGTCCAATCACTTTCTAAATTCTAATAGTTTTGCCTCCTGTGTGTATAGTCCATTCCCGCTATTACTGCCTTTATTCCAGATGCACCACAGCTCTCCTGAATCACTGGAACGCCTCCTTACATCATAAGAACCTGCCTCCAATACTGTTGCCTCCCAAATACACCTGCTCAAAGCCAATGATTATCTAAAACCCTCACTACGCAAAGTGTGGTCCTCAGATCAGCAGCTTTAACATCACTTGTTAGAAATGCAGAAAAACTATTAAATCAGAGCTTCATTTTAACAAGATACCCAAATGATTTGTATGCACATTAAAGTTTGAGAAGTAGCCTGACCAGGCGATGGCGCAGTGGATAGAGCGTCAGACTTGGATGCAGAAGACCCAGGTTCGAGACCCCGAGGTCGCCAGTTTGAGCATGGGCTCATCTGGTTTGAGCAAGAATTCACCAGCTTGGACCCAAGGTCGCTGGCTCAAGCAAGAGGTTACTTGGTCTGCTGAAGGCTCATGGTCAAGGCACATATGAGAAAGCAATCAATGAACAACTAAGGTGTCGCAATGCGCAACAAAAAACTAATGATTGATGCTTCTCATCTCTCTGTTCCTGTCTGTCTGTCCCTGTCTATCCCTCACTCTGATTCTCTCTCTGTCTCTGTAAAGAAATTAAAAAAAAAAAAGTTTGAGAAGTACCCAAAGAAAGCAAAACTAACCATGTTACTTCTCTGGTTAAAATCTATAAAAGCACCTCCCTGCCTCATTGCTTACATGGTAGAGCTCAACCTTTTTTTTTTTTTTGGTATTTTTCTTTTTAATTTTTTAATTTTTATTTATTTATTTATTTATTTATTTATTTTATTTTTGTATTTTTCTGAAGTTGGAAACAGGGAGGCAGTCAGACTGACTCCCGCATGCGCCCGTCCGGGATCCACCCGGCATGCCCACCAGGGGGCAATGCTCTGCCCATCTGGGGCGTTGCTCTGTTGCAACCAGAGCCATTCTAGCACCTGAGGCAGAGGCCACAGAGCCATCCTCAGCACCCGGGCAAACTTTGCTCCAATGGAGCCTCGGCTGCTGGAGGGGAAGAGAGAGACAGAGAGGAGGGAGAGGGGGAGGGGTGGAGAAGCAGATGGGCGCCTCTCCTGTGTGCCCTGGCCGGGAATCGAACCCAGGACTCCTGCACGCCAGGCCGACGCTTTACCACTGAGCCAACCGGCCAGGGCTGTATTTTTCTTAAGTGAGAAGCAAGGAGGCAGAGAGACAGACTCCCTCTCCTCATGCACCCAATCGGGATCCACACAGCAAGCCCACTAGGGGGCTATGCTCTGCCTGTCTGGGGCCATTGCTTCATTGCAGTCAAAGCCATTTTAGCACCTGAGGTGAGGCCATGGTGCCATCCTCAGGGTTCAGGCCAACTTTGCTCCAATGGAGTCTTGGTTGCAGGAGGGGAAGAGAGAGAGAGAGAGAGAAGGGAGAGGGGGAAGGGTGGAGAAGCAGATGGGCGCTTCTCCTGTGTGCCCTGACCAGGAATCGAACCCAGGCCATCCACATGCTGGGCCAACGCTCTACCACTGAGCCAACTGGCCAGGGCTGAGCTCAGACTTTTTAAGGGGATCTATAGCCCAGATGAGCCAGTCACTGCCTGAATCTGCCTGGTCTCACCGTTCGTAGCCCACTGTGCTCGGCTTATCTGCCCCAGCTACGCTGCCTGTAATGCTTGCAGCAGGCTGTTCTTCCACCTCCGTGTGGTGCTTCTGCTCTCCCCTATTCCTGAGACTGAATGATTAGCTCAACACACTTCGTTCAAGAACTATCCAGGAGAGAGGTCTGGGATTCCATGTGCATTTGGTAATTAGTGCAGGTTTACTTTCCCCAGGAAGCCTTCTCTGACTTCTATGCTCCACCCACAAGGCTAGGGTAGCTCCCTTTGTCATGCTTCTCACAGATGTTACCTGTGGATTTCACTCCCCCATTAGCCTGGAGAGTACTTGAGATAATGCCCGTGTATCACATTCATCTTATTTTCCCAGGGCTTAGCTCAGCATGCAGTAGTCACTCAATGAATGCTTGCTGAAGAATACCGTGTCTCTCCAGGCTCCACACATGCTTCTCCACCTGCCTTCTCTCCTTGGGAGCCTGGGATTGTTTTTCCACCCATGGGCTAACGAGGCCCTTGAGGCTGCTCCCGCCAGCAAGGCTGCCAGCAGGAGACCCAGCTCTGGGAAAAGGGCAGCCAGCCCTGGGACTGGCCAGAGAGAGTGGCTCTGCTGCAGTTCCCAGCTCTCCTCCCACCTTTCCCACGGGGACGGCCCTTCTTCAGGGCCAAATCCATGTCGGATGGTCCCCAAAGGGTAGAGGCTATAAAGTCCTAGCGACTGGGAGCCAAAGAACCTGCTTCCCTTTCCCACTGCTTCTCAGCTGTGCTTGCTATGCTTGGGAGGAGGGACACCCCCTGAAGGTTCTCTGAATTTAAATGTCAGTCTGATCACTTTTCCTTTTTGGGGAATGCTAGGATGTCACAAGGGGATTGCCTGGCCTCTGGGCAGGGTTCCTGGAGGGGGAACCTTTGGCTCGGAGGACTTTGAAAGATAGGGCTAGGGCAAGAAGGGCAGTGAGGGGCTGTGATTACCTCTAGGTTCCCAGGTAGCTGGGGCTGCCAGAGTGGCCCAAGGTGCCCAGAAAGGGCTTTGTACCTCTCAGGTTACAGAAGTGCCCACCCTCCTCTCAGATCCTCTTAGTAGGTGATGGAGTGAGCAGAGTGCCTCCAAACCTTTGCACAAAAGACTTTCTTTCTTCTATGAGCAAGAGGCTGGATATGATTCCATGTTCTCTGGACCCTATTAGAGCTTCCTTCTCTCTCAGGCTAAATGGAATAGTAGCTGAATGAATGTTAATAATTAGCATTTAGGCCCTGGCCGGTTGGCTCAGCGGTAGAGCGTCGGCCTGGTGTGCGGGGGACCCGGATTCGATTCCCGGCCAGGGCACATAGGAGAAGCGCCCATTTGCTTCTCCACCCCCACCCCCTCCTTCCTCTCTGTCTCTCTCTTCCCCTCCCTCAGCGAGGCTCCATTGGAGCAGAGATGGCCCGGGCCCTGGGGATGGCTCCTTGGCCTCTGCCCCAGGCGCTAGAGTGGCTCTGGTTGCGGCAGAGCGAAGCCCCGGAGAGGTAGAGCATAGCTCCCTGGTGGACAGAGCATCGCCCCTGGTGGGCAGAGCATCGCCCCTGGTGGGTGTGCCGGGTGGATCCCGGTCGGGCGCATGCGGGAGTCTGTCTGACTGTCTCTCCCCATTTCCAGCTTCAGAAAAATACAAAAAAAAAAATAATAATTAGCATTTAGATAGTGCTTTCTCTCATTCAGGCACTGTTCTAAGTCTTTCATGTAACTCTTGCAACAACTCTATGAGGTAGACACTTTTAATTTTATCCTCATTTAATAGATAAAGAAACTGAGGCACAGAGACAAAAAGTAACTTGCCCACATTAGTAAGTGGCAGAGCAGGATCTGAATCCCAGCAACATGGCTTCACAGCCCATGCTCCGAACCACTGTCTCCGAGGGGAATGCGTCTGTGCAGTTTCCCCTGATCCACTCTCCTCATTACTGTTACCCCCCCACCCCGTTCCCTGTGGAGACCCAAGCTGCTGCAGGGGGTGGAAGGAAGGAGCCTGGAGGGAGGTTTGGAGGGAGGAAAGGGACAGGTGGCCTGGCAGAAGCTGTAGGAAATCCTGATGCTTTGGCAAGAATGGAGGCCTCATTCTGAGGGTCAAAAGGCAAATGAGTGTCCAGAGCTGGTATGAGGCACTCTGGTTTAGGGAGCAGAGGGAAATCCCCTCCCTAAACTGGCCAGTCCTCCAGGCCCTCCCAGCTGTAGATGACTCCAAAGGCACCTGTGTCCCTAAAACCTCTACTCCCAAATGGCAGAGCTCACTCCAAGGTGAGCCTTGGATGGGGGGGGCACTGAGCCATGACATTGGGATCCCTCAGAGCCACCAAGTCATGGGAATATCCCTAGTGGAGAGCTTAGAGTGGTCAAAGGGAGCCCCCCAATTTGTTGGGACTGCCTGTCCCCCACTCTTAGTGAGGGAGGGGAACCTGAAGGCTTAGGGTCCGCTCTTAAATGTCCTCCCCCCTCCCCTCAGGGTAGGGGGTGGGGAGATGGAGAGAAAGGGCCAGAGGACTTCTGGGGGGTGGCAGGGGAGGGGGAGGGGGAGAGGGATGCCTCACCAAGTCCTTGGAGGTGCCCAGCCTCTTGAGGCTGTCCAGGGGCAGCAGGTCAGCAGAGTCCTTGTGCAGGAACTGGGTGGCTTGTTTGAGCCTGCGCTGCTGGCTCAGGTGGGCTCGGTCCCGGAGCTCTGCCTCCTGTTGCCTCCTGCTGGGGTCTGCCCCCTCTCTCCGGGCCTCCTGCCTGGTGCTCATGGCTCCTGCGAGGCTGGATGAGCTTGGTGAGCCTGGTGGGGGCTTCTGAGGTGACCGCCCCTGTGTCCCCTCTGCCTGCTGTGTCCCCGTAGCTTCCAGCCTGTCTCCGTCCCGGGCTGCAGCTCTCCAGACTGGAGGGTCTTGGAGGGAGGAAGAGGAAATGAATAAATAATGTACGGGAGCAACCACGTCAGACGCCGATTCCCAGAGAGTGCAGTAGAGGGAGCGAGGCTCCGCTGGAAAAACCCAGCACTGGAGAGAGGGCGGCAGGACCTGCAGCTGGCCGGCTCCGCGGCGTCTTCAGATCTGGAGTCCTGGCCAGGGTGGGCGGTGGAAGGAGTGAGTGCATGTGTGAGGGGCTGTAAAGGTGCTGTGGACTGTCAGGGTGCCCGTGCCAGGCAGAGTGCGTGGAGGTGGCAGCCTGCATGGGGTGCTAGTGTGAATGAGACGTGTAGGCGTGTGCACCCATGGTGTGGGTGCTCATCTGCTCTGCCACCCCCACCCACATCCCCATCTCCTCCCCCTGTGGTTCTTGCAGTCAAGGGGTTGGAGTGGGTAAGCCAATAACTAGGCTTGGAACCAGAGGGGGCAGCACCAGAATGTCTTCCTCTCCTTTCCTCCCCCTCAACAGGAGAGACTTTGCCTTTCTGGGCTCAGCCTTTCAGTGTGGCACGTGTCAGACGGGTCTTTAGCTCATTACTCTAGGTGTGGGTTTCCGAGGTGGCAAGAGCAGCTCTGAATCTCCCACAAGTCAGCCAAGCTTCTGCCTCTGTTTTATGTAAGGATCTTCCAGTCCTGGCTCTTCTAAAAAAGTGTCAGAATTCAAGCATGCAGAAAGTTATAAAGAAGAACCAATACGCTTTACTTGTGGACTTCCTTTAAAAAATAACTTACAAATAATATAGCTGAAGCTCCACTTACACCTTCCCTTCTTCCTGCATAACATCCCTGCTGAACTTGGTGTTTGTCTTTTCCACACTTGTCTTTATACTCTACGCATACATAGGTACACATATTTTGAGCAATAGAGATTTAGCTTCACCTGACCCATTATATATATTCTTCAGCAATTTGTCTTTTTTTCATTTTCTTTTTTTTTTTTTTTTACAGAGACAGAGTCAGACAGAGGGATAGACAGACAGGAACGGAGAGAGATGAGAAGCATCAATCATCAGTTTTTCATTGCAACACCTTAGTTGTTCATTGATTGCTTTCTCATATGTGCCTTGACCGTGGGCTCCAGCGACCTTGGGTCCAAGCTGGTGAGCTTTGCTCAAATCAGCTGAGACTGCACTCAAGCTGACAATCTCAGGGTCTCCAACCTGGGTCCTCCCAGTCCGATGCTCTATCCACTGCACCACCGCCCGGTCAGGCTGTCTTTTTTTCACTCAATATTTTACTACTGAGATTCATCCATGAGATATGTATAATTCTAGTTTACCACTTTTGCTGCTGTATAGTATTCCTCTATATGAATACATCATATCTAGGAAATTTAGGTTTTCGGGAGTTTTTTTCTGACAACCAATGCAGCTATGAACTTTTTTGCACTTCTGTCCTGAGAACATGTATAAGCATTTCTCTAGAACAGTGATTCTCAACCTTTCTAATGCCGTGACCCTGCAATACAGTTCTTCATGTTGCAGTGACCCCATACCAAAAAATAATTTTGGTGGCTACTTCATAACTGTAATTTTGCTACAGTTATGATTCGGAATGTAAATACCTGATATGCATTATGTATTTTCCAATGGCTTTAGGCGACCCCGCCGAGGTTGCGAACCACAGGTTGAGAACTGCTGCTCTAGAATGTAGACCTGAGAATGGAATTCCTTCCTCGTTTGTGTGTAATGCCAAACAGCCCTCCAAGGTATGTACCCCAGTCAGCAGTGGATGGGGTGTCCTAGGGCTCTGCTAGCATCAGACATTTTATAGCCCTGCCTCATCTGTCTTCAGATTTTTCTTTCCAGCCTTTTGTCTTCACCATCATCAAAATGCTTTGGTCAAGCACCTGCTCACATGTGTTGGACACTCACAGAACGAGCACCCCACCAGAGCCCTACTCCCTAGGGACTTAGTCTGGTCCAGACAGCACCAAGACACATGCTCAGCCAGAAAAACCAGACATCACTGGTCTTCTACGTACCCAGCCTCTTTGAGGCACATTCACAACCGCTACAGTGGTATGAAGAAGAATTGTGTCATGATCCCCATTTACAGATGGAGAAACTAGCTGGGTGCTATGGGTTGATTTGTGTCCCACCCAATTTCTGTGTTAAAATCCTAACCTCCAGTACCTCAGGAGGTTATCTTGTTTGGAGATAGGGCTTTTACAGAGATAATAAAGTTAAAATGAGATCAGTAAGGTGGGCCCTAATTCAATATATGTCCTTATAGAAAGGGGAAATTTGGACACAGAGGCACACAGGAAGAATACCATGTGAGCACATAGGCTGAGAATGGGGAGATGCATCTACAGCTAGTGCTCGACTTATGACCACGATTTGTTCCGACAGACCGGTCGTAACACGATTTGGTCGTAAGTTGAGTAGGCTATATGTACAGTACTGTGAAATGATGTTATAAAAATCTTTAAGTCAAAGACAAAGACAATTTCATCTTGGTAGACATCTTGGGAGGGGTTTGATGAAAAATATCCAAGACACAAAACACAAATTGCTGTACTGAGTCCGGGATAACAGTTGAAATGGCACACGCGGAGATGGTAGTGCTGCCGGAAGCTGGTCCGCACTGTCGTAAGCCCAGCTGGGCAACACTTGCGCTGCCAGATGTGAAGCAGTCGTGGCTAGCGATTGTGGTCGTAAAGACGAATGGTTGTAAGTTGCATAGGTTGTAAGTCAATCAATACCTGTACAAGCTAAGGAATGCCAAGGATTGCCAGCAAACCACCAGAAGCTAGGAGAGAGGCATGGAACAAATCCTTCTTCACAACCTTCAGAAGGAACCAACCTTGCTAACATTTTGATCTTGGACTTCTAGCCTTTACAAATATGAGAAAATAAACCCTGGCCAGTTGGCTCAGTGGTAAAGCATCTGCCTGGCATTGTGGATGTCCTGAGTTCAATTCCTGGTCAGGGCACACAGGAGAAGTACTCATCTGCTTCTCCACTCCTCCCCCTCTCACTTCTTTCTCTCTCTCTCTCTCTCTCTCTCTCTCTCCCCTCCTCCTGTAGCCATGGCTTGATTGCAGTGAGTTGGTCCTGGGTGCTGAGGATGACTCCACGGCCTTCACCTCAGGCATTAAGAAGAGCTCAGTTGCTGAGCAACAGAACAACGCTCCTGATGGGCAGAGTATCACCCCTAGTGGGCTTGCCAGGCGAATCCCAGCTGGGGTGCATGCAGAAGTCTGTTTCTCTGCCTCCCTTCTTCACACTGAACTAAAAAAAAAAAAAAAAAAAACCTGACCAGGCAGTGGCGCAGAGGATAGAGCATTGTAATGGGATACGGAGGACCCAGATTTAAAACCCCAAGGCCTCTGGCTTGAGCATGGGTTCACCAGCTTGAGCATGGGATCATAGACATGACCCCATGGTCGCTGGCTTGAGCCCAAAGGTTGCTGACTTGAAGCCCAAGGTCACTAGCTTGAGCAAGGAGTCACTCGCTCTCTTGTAACCCACCCCACCCCTGGTCAAGGTACATATAAGAAAGCAATCAATAAACAACTAAGGAACCACAACGAAGGATTGATGTTTCTCATCTCTCTCCCTTCCTGTCTGTCCCTATCTGTCCCTCTCTCTGTCTCTGTCACACACACACAAAAAAGACAATAAATTTCTCTACTGTACATTGCCCTGTTCTTGGTACTTGGTTATGGCAGCCCTGGGAAACTAATACACTAAGACTTAGAAAACTTGCTCAAGATTCAGTTATTATATGGCAGAGCCAGTAGTCAAACCCTTGTGTACTGTCTCCCAAGTCTTGCTTAGTTTCCATTATGCCAAAGGAGAACACTGATAGAAATGATAAAGATGAAACAAAAACCAAACTATAGTATGGGCCCATTTATCAAGCTCTGGCCCACCAGATCCTGGCTTCAATTAGACACAGTTTTAGTGGACTATTTCAGCTCCCTCCCACGCCTTAACATCCATCACCACAGTGGTGGGATTCAGCTAGTTCACACTGATTCAGCAGAACTAATACCTAATTTTTTGTTGAGTTCAGCAAAACCGGTTGTTAAAATGTCACTTGTAATCAAGGTTCTCTCTAAGGTGGGCACCTGGGCAGCCGCCCAATGTGGAAATCACAAATTTACATTCCTTCTTCTTTTTTAACGTTCATCTTTTGCAACAGCATATTCTCAGAGCCCATAGTAATGTTCGTTTCATCTATAGGTAAAGGAGTGGGATCCTGTTCCTGCAGTGAAAGGATGGTTAAGGATAAATCACACAGCCAATGACACTTGGATAAAAGCGAAGAAAATTGCAAGCGAAGACGCCAATCAAGAAACAATATGGAGGCCCTGGCTGGTTGGCTGAGTGGTAGAGCATCGGCCTGGCGTGCAGGAGTCCCAGGTTCAATTCCCGGCCAGGGCACACAGGAGAAGTGCCATCTGCTTCTCCACCCCTCTCCCTCTCCCTCCTCTCTGTCTCTCTCTTCCCCTCCCGCAGCCGAGGCTCCATTGGAGCAAAGATGGCCCCGGGCACTGAGGATGGCTCTGTGGCCTCTGCCTCAGGTGCTAGAATGGCTCTGGTTGCAACAGAGCGACGCCCCAGATGGGCAGAGCATCGCCTCCTGGTGGGCGTGCCGGGTGGATCCCAGTCAGGTGCATGCGGGAGTCTGTATGACTGCCTCCCCGTTTCCAACTTCAGAAAAATACAAAAAAAAAGAAAAAAAAGAAGCAATATGAAAATATCTTAAATAATAGTTTTATTGTTTTTTGTCAGGTATTATTTAATATTTTTCATTAATATTTTAAAACTCTTTTTATAACAATCTAGTTTTATGTATCTTTTATTCTTCTTATTTAAGTATTAAATGCATGAAATAATAAACTACCTTTCGGTGTATCTTTTTTTTTTTTAAGTTGGAAACAGGGAGGCAGTCAGACTCCCACATGCACCCGACTGGGATCCACCGGGCACGCCCACCAGGGGGCGATGCTCTGCCCATCTGGGGCGTCGCTCTGTTGCATCCAGAGCCATTCTAGCGCCTGAGGCAGAGGCCACAGAGCCATCCTCAGCGCCTGGGCCAACTTTGCTCCAATGGAGCCTCGGCTGCGGGAGGGGAAGAGAGAGACAGAGAGGAAGGAGAGGGGGAGGGGTGGAGAAGCAGATGGGCGCTTCTCCTGTGTGCCCTGGCAGGGAATCAAACCCAGGACTTCTGCACACCAGGCCGATGCTCTACCACTGAGCCAACCGGCCAGGGCTCGGTGTATCTTTTTTATACTTAAAAGTCATTAGGCAGAGAATCGGTTACTACATTATTTGAATCCCACCACTGCATCACCACCACAAATTTGCCTGGGATAGAGGTTGAAGAAGGATCTGTTGACATGTTGAGCTGGTTTCTGTTGGTGGTTTCCATGGGATTACTGTATGCACTGACAGATCAGTGAGTGACCTCCATACTGTGATGCTGGCACGGCCCCAATGCTGAAAGGTAGCTCTCCAACTTTATTCTCAGCAATTCGTTCCTTAGGTTTAAAAATTCTTCAACATCTTCAAGAGTCCTTTATTAATTCAATTTTTGGAGGAGTAATGCTATCAGTGAACAAGAGTGAGATGACTCTAGGCACTTAGCAGAGTTGCCTGGAGCCAGCCTAGTAACATGGACAATATGCCTCAGGACTCAGGTGCATTTATGTCCATAGACTGCATTCCAGGGAACTCTAGATGTACCTGTGGCATAGGATGAAGATATTGGAGTTTACAATTTTAGTGGAGTGATGTTGGAGACTCCTGCAGTAGGTCTGATAAGGCCTCTGTTGCCTGGCCCTAGGAAACACTTGTGCTCAGGAAATGCCATTCTCTGAAATGCAATTGAGTTGCCCCATGTTCTGCGGTCCAGACTAATATTATTGATACTCCACTCACTACCTATCTTACCCTCTTGGGATGGGACTCAGGGGTAGGGGACTCTTTTGCTTTTTTGTGTTCCTTGGTTCTTTCCATTGTAAATTTATTCTTTACCCAAAGAGGCAGGGTGAACAGAAATGTTTTCGCAATACAAAACTCTTGAGCTCTTCTTTGTCAAGGACTAAAGAAATCCCTTCGGTAGGATGGTGGAGAGTACCGGGGAATGTCCTGCGGCCAGTTTGTAATCTCAGATAGGTTGTTTGTACTTTACTAGTAATTCACCTCACTTCTCTCCTCTCACTATTTTTTAACCATTGGACTCTGACAATGAGACACAGGGGAAGAAAACTTCCAGGAACACTGTAGAGAAAAAGTAAACCATTCTGGATTGTAAAGACTAAAGGAAGCAGAGGTTTTCCTTTCCAACACACTTGGTAAGTAGCTATAATTTCTCACATTTATTTCATCTCGTGGTTCATATAAAAGTGAATGGATCCGAATTCAGAAATTTTATGAGAAAAATGTGGAAGTGTACTATATGGCTCCCTCACTACATTGGTTTTCTTCTGAATTATAACAAGTTGTATTTTTGGAATGAATTCAGTCAAAAATATTTATTGAGCACCTACTATGTGTCAGACACTGAGCTAGACCTTGGGTGTGTAGTGGTGAACAAGATGAAGCAACTAAATTCATGTCAGGAAGTGGTAAGTGCTGGAGAAAAATAAAGCTGGTGAGAGGAGAGAGAGTGGTAGGGAGGGTGGGGGCTTGGGTGGCTCTTTCCAAACAGATGACATTGTCCAGGGATGTGAACGGGCGAGGGAGAGGGCCGCACAGGTATCTGGGAAGGTGTTTGCAGACAGAGAACTTGGAACAGTGCAGGTAAGAAGAGGCTAAGCCAGGAGAGTGCTATGTCCCACACTGCACCCCAGATGGGAGGCAGAGCTTACCCTCTCCATCTCCTCTGTCCAGCCTGGCTCTTCCTGTGACCAGTTATTCACACCAGCAAGACAGATAGGTGAGGTAAGGAGAGAATAGAGCTACCTGTTTACCCGCCCTCCTGGGCACCATGCTCTTCCCACCTAGTTGAACAGCCCCAGGCTCTGAATCTGGTGGACCTGAGGGAGTCAGGGTTTTCTCTCCTGAAAGAGAATGCAGAACACTGCTGAGTCGGTTCTAAAAATTGCCAGAGGGCAGTGCGTTTTCATATTTCTAGCCATGAGGAAGGCTGAGAAAGGCTCTAAAAATTAAGGTATTCTTGGTCTTTAACCTCATAGGCCCACAGTTATGGAGAACTTTCTGCCTTTATTTATTTATTTTAAGGGAGAGTGAGAGCAAGAGAGAGAGAGAAATAGAAGAGAGAGAGACAGGAAGGGAGAGAGAGGGTGAGAAACATCAACTTGTAGTTACTTTCACTTTAATTGTAATTGAGCTTCTCCTAGGTGCCTTGACCAGCCTGTGCCAGTGTCCCCTTGCTCAAACCAGTGACCGTGGCCTCTTCATATCAGCGACCTTTGGGCTCAAGCTGGTGAGCTTTGGGATCGTGTGGAAAATCCTCCGCTTAAGTCAGCTACTCCATGCTGACAAGCTGCGCTCAGAGCCAGCAACCTTAGGGTTTTGAACTGGTGACCGCAGCATTCTGGGTCAACACTTTGTCCAGTGCACCACCATCAGTCAGGCAGAACTTTCTGCTTTTAGATAAAACCAGACTATATCTTGTATTTGCCATTTGAGTGTCTGACAGTCATTAGCAATTCTAGACTTGTGCTAATTAATATAGTGTCCACAAGCCATATATGGTTATCAAGCACTTGACATGTGGCTAGTCTGTGTTGAGATGTGCTGTAAATGTAAAATATACTAGGTGGGGGTTTTTGGTTTTTTTGTTTGTTTGTTTTTTGTAGCAGAGACAGAGAGAGTCAGAGAGAGGGACAGATTGAGACAGACAGACAAGAACAGAGAGAGATGAGGAACATCAGTTCTTTGTTGCAGCTCCTTAGTTGTTCATTGATTGATTTCTCATATGTGCCTTGACCGCAGGCCTTCAGCAGACCGAGTAACCCCTTGCTCAAGCCAGTGACCTTGGGTCCATGCTAGTGAGATTTGCTCAAACCAGATGAGCCCGCGCTCAAGCTGGCGACCTCGGGGTCTCGAACCTGGGTCTTCCGCATCCCAGTCTGACGCTCTATCCACTGCGCCACTGCCTGGTCAGGCTGGTGACCTTGAGTTTCAACCTGGCAAGCTCAGCATCCTTGGTCAACTCTCTATTGACTGCGCTGCCACTGGTCAGGCTCTTTTTACTTTTTTCTGTTCTATTTCTTTCTTATTGGGGGGGGGAGAGGAAGGGAGAGAGAAGAGAAGAATCAGCTCAGCCTGACCAGGTGGTGGCACAGTGGATAGAGCATCAGACTGGGATGTGGGTGACCCAGGTTCGAGATCCCGAGGTAGCCAGCTTGAGCGTGGGCTCATCTGGTTTGAGCTAGGCTCACCAGCTTGAGCCCAAGGTAGCTGGCTCGAGCAAGGGGTCACTCGGTCTGCTGTAGCCCCCCAGTTGAGGCACATATGAGAAATCAATCAATGAACAACTAAGGAGCCACAACAAAGAATTGATTTTTCTCATTTCTCTCCCTTCCTGTCTGTCTGTCCCTCTCTCTGTCTCTGCCACAAAATAAAAAAAGAAGCATGAACTCATAGTTGCGTCACCATAGTTGTTCATTGATTGCTTCTCATACGTGCCTTGATGTTTGAAGAGTGGGGCTCAAACCAAGCCAGTGAGCCCTTGCTCAAGCCAGTATCCTTGGGCTTCAAGCCAGCAATCATAGGGTCATGTCTATGATCCCATGCCCAAGTCAGCAACTGTGTGCTCAAGCCGCTGACCTCAGGGCTTCGAACCTGGGACCTCAGCATCCCAGTTCAACGTTCTAGCCACAGCACCACCACTGATCAGGCTTTTTTTACTTTAATGTGGCCACTAAAGCCGGACCAGTGGTTACACAGCGGGTAGACTGTCGACCCTGAATGCCAAAGTCACTGGTTTGAGAACCAAGGTTGCTGATTTGAGCTGGAGTTTACCAGTTTGAGCCCAGGGTAACCAGCTTGAGAACAAGGTTGCCGATTCGATCCCTGATCAAGGTACATATGAGAAGCAATCAATGCATAACTAAGTGGAACAGTAAGTTGATGCTTCTCTCTTTCTCTCTCATCCCCCCCCCCAATAAATAAATAAATAAATAAATAAAGATGGCCACCAAAAAATTTAAAGTTACATATATATGTGGCTCCATTATATTTCTGTTGGATAGGACCCGTCTAAATAGATTTACAGTTAATTTTCTTAAACCTAATATAACCTACTCCAGCATCTTTCTACTGTTTCAGAAAGTTCTTTATAGCTAATCTAAATTCCTATATTGCAGCTATATTAAAAATCTCTCCTCCAAGCCACAGTCGAGATGGAGGCAAACTGGTTCTTGCCTTCCTCATGATAACCTTTCATGCCTTTAAATATCTTTACACTTTTTCTTTTAAATGTTCATCCTCAAAACTGAATAGTGCCATTCTTTTTTTTCTTCTTCTTATTTTCCAAGTGAGAGGAGGGGAGATAGAGAGACAGAGTCCCACATGTGCCCCAAGCGGGATCCACCTGGCAACCTCTTTCTGGAGCCATGCTTCTAACCAAGCTATTTTTAGCACCTGAGGTGGAGGCTTTATGGAGCCATCCTCAGTGCCTGGGGCTGATGCACTCGAACCAATTGAGCTATGGCTGTAGGAAGGGAAGAGAGAGAGAAGGAAAGAAAGAGAAGGCGGAAGGGTGAGTATGGGGTGGAGAAGCAGATGGTTGCTTTTCCTATGTGCCCTGACGGGGAATCAAACCCAGGACATCTACACTCCAGGCTGATGCTCTATCATTGAGCCAACCGGCCAGGGCCTGAATAGTGCCAATTCTTACGTCTGGTGGTAGGATGGGGAGGAGAGTTCATTTGGTACAGTGAAGTCATCCAGTCAAATGCCCTGCCTCATAAGGAAATTCCAAGAATATTCTTCATAAAATGGATTATTCAGAACTAGACAAACAGCTCCCTTGAGCCCATGGAGGGCGAAGGGCAGCCAGTTCTATTTTGGGCCTTCTCCTCTGGCCCTGTCAGATCTGCTGAAGATAATAGTGAAGCTGTTTTCCAGAACTCTCCTGTCCAGCAAAGGTCTCAGAAAGTCTGTGCCACTTTTGGAACTTGATCACCTTATCTCCATTCCCAAAGGTAGATCTTCCAAAGACTACCAGGCTAGGGCAACTTTTTATATTTGACACTATGATGTTTTCCTCTATTTTATCAATGGCAAAGCCACGGCGAAGCGTTTATCTCTACTGATGAAAGCAGACTGAACATGGTATATTGAAATGAACTCAGACAAGCTTGGTCAAGTATTCCAACTTGGTCATTTACTAACTGGGTGCTTTGGGTGAAGCACTTAATATTTTTTATTTTTATTTTTTTATTTTTTTATTTTATTTATTCATTTTTAGAGAGGAGAGAGAGAGGGCGAGAGAGAGACAGAGAGGAGAGAGACAGAGAGAGAGAGAAAGGGGAGGAGCTGGAAGCATCAACTCCCATATGTGCCTTGACGAGGCAAGCCCAGGGTTTCGAACCGGCAACCTCAGCATTTCCAGGTCGACACTTTATCCACTGTGCCACCACAGGTCAGGTTTTTTTAATTTTAATTTTTTAATTTTATTTATTCAAATATTTTTGAATCCACTCCCTCATCTGTAAAACTGAAATAACATGTAACTGTAGAATTGCTGTGAAGTTTAAATGAGAAGCAGAATAGCAAAGTGGTTAAGAGCTCTGTATGCCTCAGTTTACTCATCTCTAAAATGGACATTATAATGTGACCAGTGGTGGCACTGTGTATACAGCATCCACCTGGGACACTGAGGACCCAGGTTCGAAATCCTGAGATCGCCGGATTGAGCATAGGATCATCCAGCTTGAGTGTAGGGTCGCTGGTTTGAGCATGGATTCATCAAAATGATCCCAAGGTCACTGGCTTGAGCAAGGGGTCATTGGCTCACCTGGAGCCCCCCGGTCAAGGCACGTATGAGAAGTAATCAATGAACAACTAAAAGGCCACAATGAAAAGTTGATGCTTCTCATCTTTTTCCCTTCCTGACTCTCTCTAAAATTAATTAATTAAATGGAGATTATAATGGGACCTACATCATAGTGTTGTGAGGATTAAATGCACTGATTCATGAAAAGCTCTGAAAATATTACCAAATACATAGTCAGTGCTGAGTAAACGTTTGCTATTATTTGGGAACTGTACACACACATGCACGGGCTTTCATGTCTGTGCTCACATGCGCGCGCGCACACACACACGCACACACTTCTCCCCTTTGCTCTCACAGGACAACTGGATCAGGTATCCATTATCTTGTTTCTGGCACTATTTTAATTGTTTACTTGTCTATCTTCCCACTAGACCCTAGGCTTTTTATCAGGGTAAGGTTTTCATGTTTTTTTGTTTCTTCTTTCTCTTCTTACACCAAATTTGTTGAATGGATTGTTCAGCAGGACTCTGGAGGACACAAGAGGAAACAGGTCACTGTTCCACCAGCTACTGAGATGATGAGATGCTGGAACAGCCTGTTGAGCCCCCAACCTGGTTTTTCCAGTTATAGAATCCAGCTGCTGTCATAGGGACTCACTTAAGAGTGATTACCCTTTCTATTCATCCCCTTTCCCTTCCACCCATGGAGATTATTTTCCAGCCTCTCTTGCCCTGGGCTCTGTACCCTAATCTTTACCCTGCAAGCGCCCTTGAAGAATTTGACAAAGTTGCTCCACTCTTTCCCAACATTCTGTACCCCTGAGCTCTGACAGAGACTCTGAGTCACCTTTCCTCTGCTGTCAGCAGTTCTCTTTCTCCCTCCTGTGTTTATCTACTTTCTTTCTATTTTTATTTATTTATTTATTTATTTATTTATTTATTTATTTACAGAGACAGAGAGAGAGAATCAGAGAGAGGGATGGATAGGGACAGAGAGGCAGGAACAAAGAGAGATGAGAAGCATCAATCATTAGTTTTTCATTGCGACACCTTAGTTGTTCATTGATTGCTTTCTCATATGTGCCTTGACTGGGGGCCTTCAGCAGACCGAGTAACCCCTTGCTCGAGCCTGTGACCTTGGGTCCAAGCTGGTGAGCTTTGCTCAAACCAGAGCCACACTCAAGCTGGTTTGAGCCTGCACTCAAGCTGGTGACCTCGGGGTCTCGAACCCGGGTCCTCCACATCCCAGTCTGACGCTCTATCCACTGCGCCACTGCCAATCAGACAAGATGGTATCTAAGTATTTTATTTTTATTTATTTATTCATTTTTAGAGAGGAGAGAGAGAGGGCGAGAGAGAGACAGAAACAGAGAGAGAGAAGGGGGAGGAGCTAGAAGCATCAACTCCCATATGTGCCTTGACCAGGCAAGCCCAGGGTTTCGAACCGGCGACCTCAGCATTTCCAGGTCGACGCTTTATCCACTGCACCACCACAGGTCAGGCTACTTTCTTTCTTGTTTCAATTTCCCTCCAGTTTTTCCTTCCTCCTTGCCTAAGCTCTGGGCCTGCCCTTGGCACCCATGGACATGACCTCCACTTTGTAGTGATGCTCGTGCTGACAAAATCACTGACCATTGGCCCTGGCCAATTGACTCAGTGGTAGAGCATTGGCCCAGCATGTGGATGTCCCAGATTTATTTTTTTTTACAGAGACAGAGAGAAAGTCAGAGAGAGGGATAGACAGGGACAGACAGACCAGAATGGAGAGAGATGAGAAGCATCAATTATTAGTTTTTCGTTGGGCATTGTGACACCTCAGTTGTTCATTGATTGCTTTCTCATATATGCCTTGACCGCGGGCCTTCAGCAGACCGAGTAACCCTTTGCTCGAGCCAGTGACCTTGGGTTCAAGCTGGTGAGCTTTAACTCAAACCAGATGAGCCTGTGCTCAAGCTGGCAACCTTGGGGTCTCGAACCTGGGTCCTCGGCATCCCAGTCCTATGCTCTATCCACTGCGCCACTGCCTGGTCAGGCAGGATGTCCCAGATTTAGTTCCCAGTAAGGGCACACAGGAGAAGCGCCCATCTGCTTTTCCAACCTACCTCCTCTTGCTTCTCTCTCTCTCTCTCTCTCTCTCTCTCTGTCTCTCTTCTCCTCCTCTTCTGCAGCCATGGCTCAGTTGGAGTGAGTTGGCCCTGGGCCACTGAGGCTGGCTTCATGGCCTTTGCCTAAGGTGCTAAAAAATGGCTCCGGTTGCAAAGGAGCAATGCCCCAGATGGTCAGAGAATTGCCCCCTAGTGGGATTGCCAGGTGGATCCTGGTCAGGGCATATGCAGGTAGAGTCTGTCTCTACCTCCTCTCCTCTCATGAAATAAAAAAAAAAAGAGAAATAAAATCACTGACCATTATCTAGGAACCATGTCACAATGCCTAGTGTTTGTGCTTAGTGAACAACCAATGAAAATGATGGTGGGCTAAAGGAAGCCACATTGAAACTTCTACCCTGGAATTTGAACAATGGCAAGATGCAGCTGCATTATCTTACAGGCACATGGCATTTCTAAGGACCTGTCTCGGGATCTGCAGAGAGTGTTGGCTGAAGACTAACTTGAGATGGGAAGCCATATGAATAACCACAGAGACCGTTAAATAAAATAATAAGGAGCAGCAAATACTTACAGGGTAATGAAAAGACTAAAATGTATGTGATTCAGTGGACAGTACAACTGGACAGTACAAGTAGGAAAGGGCTCAAAGGTGGAGAGGAGCATGAAGACAAAGGGCTCGAGCCAGTGAGGCCGTGATGAGTAGGAGGGTCCTGTAGAAGATGGAAATGAGTTTGGGGCATGCTGGACAGAGGATCTGGGCTCTGATTTGTCATCAGAGGGAGCGGCAATGGGAATTTTTGAAACATGGCAACCAGATGCGAGACAGCCAGATGGAGACAGAAGATCATCGTTTGCCAAGTGGCTGGCCCTGCATCCCTCCAGAGGTTCCCAGCCCCACAGCTTCCAACATTCACTGACCCCCAACCACCCCTCAGGCCCCCAGCAACCTCAGAAACCTGAACCGGCCTCAGCGACCCAGCTCATGAGACTTATCTAGGGCTTAGGGAAAGTGAGGCTGTGGAACGGCAGGTGTTGACCCCAAGGAGGCTTTGAAAGCCTCTGTGCTGAGAGGAATTAGGGTCTCTGCAGCTGGTGGCACTCAGCAGAACACAGAATGCTCTGCGAAGTGATGTGCTGGGTATGTGTGTGGGGAGTCGGGGGTGGGGGTGGGGAGCGTCCCTGCCTCCGGCCAGAACTACTCCCAAAAGTTGTGGTGAGAGAACAGATCTTTAAGGCAGACCCAGGTTACATGGGTCCCCAACTTCACTGCACTGAAGGCTTTCAGGAACTCCATATTCATTACGGTACGTGAGAGTGTGGGGGCAGGGGATGGTGTTCATGGCTGCTGGCAGGCTGAGCTGAGGATTGCCTTACAGAAGACCTCAGGCCCAGGACGAGATACAGATGGATGCTATTCTTGTCGCCCAGATCTCCACGGCGCATTGAGAATTCAGGGATCTTGCTTCTGCATCTCTGGCTGGCCACTAGACAGGAGGGCCCCTGATGAAGTTGTAGTCCACTTGCCTGCAAGAAGGGTATACTGTCCAGAGACCAGAGCAGAAAGTTGTGGGTGGGGTAGAAGTCCTGATGTGAGGCTGACCACTTCTGGGTGGCCTGGGCCTGCCAAGTCAGGAGTCTGTGTAGGTGCAGCTCACCTTTCTGCTCTCTGCTAGCTCCTGGCCAGAATAGGTGGACCTCTCTGAAGAATTCCAATGATGTTCTTCCTTCCACCCCTAAGTCTTCATATGAACTCTAAATATCCCCCAGGCCTCTCACTGTGTAGATGACAAAACCCCGGCATCATGGGCAAGTAGCTGGAGAAGCAGGGTGCCAACACAGGCCTGGAGTCCTAGCTCACAGCCTGTCTGTGCCTCCTATTCTACCACCAGGAGGCCGGGGACTGCCTGTCTTTGTGGCCTGGAGCAATCATTTCTCCAATGGACCTTGATAATACTGAAGACATGTGACTTTTCTTTTCTTTCCTTAAGTGAGAATGGGAGAGGCAGAGAGACAGACTCCCACATGTGCCTAGACCCAATCCACCTGGCAAGCCCTCTATGGAGTGATGCTCTGCCCATCTGGGGCTATTGCTCCATTGCTCAGCAGCTGAGCTATTTCAGTATCTGAGGAGAGGCCATGGAGCCATCTTCAATGCCTGGGGCCAACTTGCTCCAACTGAGCCATGGCTGTGGGAGGAGAAGTGAGAGATAGAAGGGAGAGGGGGTTGGGGTGGAAGAGCAGATGGTCGCTTCTCCTGTGTGCCCTAATGGGGAATTGAACCTGGGACATCTACATGCTAGGCCAATGCTCTATCACTGAGCCAACCAGCCAGGGCTTTACTTGTTTTCTTTCTTTCTTTCTTTCTTTCTTTCTTTCTTTCTTTCTTTCTTTCTTTCTTTCTTTCTTTCTTTCTTTTTTTTTGTATTTTTCTGAAGCTGGAAAAGGGGAGAGACAGTCAGACAGACTCCCGCATGAGTCCGACCGGGATCCACCCGGCACGCCCACCAGGGGCGTCGCTCTGCCATGAGCGACCAGAGCCACTCTAGCGTCTGGGGCAGAGGCCAAGGAGCCATCCCCAGCACCCGGGCCATCTTTACTCCAATGGAGCCTTGGCTGCGGGAGGGGAAGAGAAGAGACAGAGAGAAAGGAGGGGGGCGGTGGAGAAGCAAATGGGCGCTTCTCCTATGTGCCCTGGCCGGGAATCGAACCCGGGTCCCCCGCACGCCAGGCCGATGCTCTACCGCTGAGCCAACCGGCCAGGGTGTTTTCTTTCTTTCTTTTTTCTGACAGAGAGAGACAGACAGAGATAGGGACATACAGACAGGAAGGGAAAGAGATGAGAATCATCAATTCTTCGTTATGGCACCTTGGTTGTTCACTGATTGCTTTCTCATATGTGCTTTAATCAGGGAGCTACAGCAGAGTGAGTGACCCCTTGCTCAAACCAACGACCTTGGGCTCAAGCCAGCGACCATGAGGTCAAGTCTATGATCCCATATTCAAGCCACTGATCCTGTGCTCAAGCTGGTAAGCCTGCACTAAAACTGGTGAGCCTGAGCTTATGCTGCATCACCCAGTGCTCAACTGGTGACCTTGGGGTTTCAAACCTGGGTCCTATCTGACTTTGGGTGATGGGTATGCAACATAATTGAACGACAAGATAACCTGGACTTGTTATCTTTGAATATATGTATCCTGATTTATTGATGTCACCCTATTAAAAAAATAAAATTATTAAAAAACAAACAAACAAACAAAAAACCACCTGGGTCCTCTCTGTCCCAGTCCGACGCTCTATCCTCTGCACCGCTGCAGCTCTATCCTCTGCACCGCTGCAGCTCTATCCTCTGCACCGCTGCAGCTCTATCCTCTGCACCGCTGCACAGTCAGGCGGGCATGACTTGTTTTCTAATGACCTACCCAGTTCTGACACGTTAGGGTCCTAGGTAAAGGGACCTTCTTTTTTCTGTCACCATTCCTAATCAAAAGTGGGGAGAATAGGATATTCCCAGAGTCCTGATGCTTCTCTGAGTACTCAGGAAATTCTCCTTCACCTCTGGTTTGTATCCACGCACCCCATACACATACCATGGAGAAAGTTGGCAAAGAGAAGGACTGTTGACTAGAATTACAGATTTGGAATTATAAGGAAATTTGGAAACTCTCTATACACACCTTATTTATTTACTAAGATTTTATTTATTGATTTAACAGAGAGAGGAGGAGAGGGGGAAGTGAGAAGTATCAATTCATAGTTGCCTCACTTTAGTTGTCCATTGATGATTTGTCAGATGTGCCTTGAATGGGCAAGCCCAGGGTTTCCAACTGGCAACCTCAGCATTCCAGGTCACTTTATCCACTGCGCCACCCAGGCCAAGACATGCCTTATTTATTAAAGTTTTTTTTTCTTTCTTAAATTTTATTCACTTATTGATTTGAGAGAAAGAGAAAAAAAGAACATCAATTTTTTTGTTCCACTTATTTATGCATTCATTCATTGATTCTTGTATGTGCCCTGACCTGGGATCAAACACAGAACCTTGGCATATCAGGACAATATTCTAACTAACTGAACTTTCCATCCAGGGCCCCTTAAAATTATTTTTAATTGAGATGAAATACTCATCAGATTTACCATTTTAAAGTATACAATTCAGTGGCATTTCATTCATTCATGATGCTGTGCAACTACCACTTTTATCTAGTTCTGAAATATTTTCATCACCCCAAAAGAAAACCCTGAACCCGTTAAGCAGTCAGCCCCCATTCTCTCTTCCCCTAGCACCTGACGACTCAATTTACTTGCTGTCTTTACCTATTTGCCTAGCCTAGATATCTCATAGAGCGGAACCGTACAACAGGCAGCCATTTCTGGCTTCTTTCACTCAGCATGCTGTTTTCCAGGTTCATTGACATTGGAGTGAGGATCAGTACTTCACTCCTGCTTATGGTTGAGTAATATTGCATCCACTTACTACTATTACCCTAGGAACAATGGTCATGGTTTATTTATGGAGGGTACAGTGTGCCAGACACTTTGCCAGCACTTTACTTATGTGACTTGATGTAGTCTATTAATTTATAAACTAGCGGCTGCTAGGTACACATGACAAAACTGAAAACCTGCGGGGAACAACGACCTTCCCAAAGGTCACCTACCTGGTTAGTGGTTGGTTAACGAGGGCTAGAACCCTGATGGCGTTTTGATTCTCGGGTGCCTACAGGGCTGGAGGGAAGTGGAGACAGAGAGGCAGTTGGGCAGGCCAAGAGAAGCCCAGCTGGGGATGATCTTCAAGGTGGCATGAGAGAGGGGCAAGAAGAGGCGAGGTGGCTCTCTCTTCCGCAGTCTCTCAGCTGCCTCCCCGCTGCCACCCCCACCAGGTCCCTTGCAGGCCCTCCCTCACCTAATCTCCACCCAACCTCGGTCAGAACCTTTCTGACCAATGTGGTTTGCCTGCTTCCCGTGTAGGCCCTTGTCCCTGGCACCCCATTGTGAAAGCTAAGGGACTGGGTCAACTGCAGCACAGGCCCAAGGCCCTAACGTAACGCTCTGGGGCGACCATTCTGACCTTGGCCTGCTCCTGTCCCTCTCTGGAGGCCTGGCCAGGCTTCTTCAGACTTGACTCTTCCATCCTCTACCACCAGTCTCAGCCCAACTGACCTCTGCTGCCCTAAACCTTGTGTAGGAACTGCAACCCAGCAGAGTTGCTTCCACCCCTTGCCCAGACGTCAAATGGTCCATGGAAGGGGTGGGATTGAGGTCCCACCAAAACACTTGCTGCACTCTGACCAATCCAAGTCTTATTCCAGTGGGCTATGGGAGTGGAGGTAACTTCTCACCCACATTTCTTACAGTGCCTCTTCCCCCTGTCCCCCTCTGACACTATCCCCCCACACACACCTTCTTCCTTCCCATTCTCCATTCTGTCCCTAGGAACGGGACACACACACACACACACACACACCCGCTCTCCCTACTCTCCTCCCCAATCCTCCCTCTTGCTGTGAGAGAGTCCTCCAAGGAAGACATAACAATTTAGAATTTTAGTAGAGTCCTGAGGAGCCTGGGCTACCAAGGTGGTTTGAAGTTGAGAAGATGGTGGAGAGGATCTCTGTTCTGAAGAAGCCAGAGTCCTTCAGCCTCTACAAAGGCTTCTTGCTTAAGGTGCATTGCTTAAGAACACTGGAGCCTGGGAGTCTGTGCGCCCGCCGTGGCCCCCTCCCATAGGGAGGCTTTCCCAGGTCTGTCCAGGTCTTCTTTTTCTCTTCCTTGAAAAGGCTTTTGCTGGGTTGTGGCTTGAACAGACAGTGGAGGGGCAAGGCGATGCGGTCCTTTATCAGGGTTTGGTAATTCTTCACGAGATCCTGTCCTAGAGGTGCACTTGGCAGCAAAGCCAGCTTTAGCACCTTCTCCTGGTAATGAGGCAGAGGGTTTGGGCATGGCCAGCTCCTGGAAAAATCATTGGGAAGTGGGTTGGGCAGGAGCTGGAGGCCGAGAGGTTCAAACCTTCCACCAGCCGAGATGCGTTGGTACCTGTTGGCGGGGAGGGGTGCAGAGAGAACAGAGAGGTCAAAGGAGAGATCAGACATGGTGGAAGGGATGAGAAGGGAGAGCTCGACACAGCCCTCCACAAGCCACGAGCAATCAGTCTGTAGGGAATCTCTTCCATCTCTTTTTCTGATGGGATATTAATCTATTCCAAATGGCCTATACCCTGTGTGTGTGTTGGACCTTAGGCGGGAATAATTGTGTTTAGCTGGTCAATCTTCCATCCTTTTGGCATATTATAGGTAATTTTCTTATTTAGATTCTAACCATTTTTTTTTAGAGAGAGGGAGAGAGGTAAGAAGGATCAACTCGTAGTTGCGTCACTTTTAGTTGTTCATTGATTGCTTTCTCATATGTGCCTTGACAGGACCTTGGGTTTTTTTGTTGTTTGTTTTGTTTCGTTTTCATTTTTCCGAAGCTGGAAACGGGGAGGCAGTCAGACAGACTCCCGCATGCGCCCGACCAGGATCCACCTGGCACGCCCACCAGGGGGCGATGCTCTGCCCATCTGGGGCGTTGCTCTGTTGCATCCAGAGCCATTCTAGCACCTGAGGCAGAGGCCACAGAGCCATCCTCAGTGCGTGGGCCATCTTTGCTCCAATGGAGCCTTGGCTGCGAGAGGGGAAGAGAGAGACAGAGAGGAAGGAGAGGGGGAGGGGTGGAGAAGCAGATGGCACTTCTCCTGTGTGCCCTGGCCAGGAATCGAACCCGGGACTCCTGCATGCCAGGCCGACGCTCTACCACTGAGCCAACCGGCCAGGGCCACGGGGTTGTTTTTTTTTTGTTTTCTTTTTTCTTTTTTTTTTGTATTTTTCTGAAGTTGGAAACGGGGAGACAGTCAGACAGATTCCCGCATGCGCCCGACCGGGATCCACTTGGCACGCTCACTAGGGGGCAATGCTCTGCCTATCTGGGGTGTTGCTCTGTTGCAACAAGAGCCATTCTAGCGCCTCAGGCAGAGGCCATGGAGCCATCCTCAGCGCCCGGGCCAACTTTGCTCTAATGGAGCCTTGGCTGCGGGAGGGGGAGAGAGAGACAGAGAGGAAGGAGAGGGGGACAGGTGGAGAAGCAGATGGGCACTTCTCCTGTGTGCCCTGGCCGGGAATCGAACCTGGGACTCCTGCACACCAGGCCGACGCTCTACCACTGAGCCAACCAGCCAGGATGGACCTCGGGGTTTTGAACCTGGGACCTCAGCGTCCCTGGTCGATGCTCTATCCACTGCACCACCACTGATTAGGCCAGATTCTAACTATTCTTCAAGTGCCACATCCTCCACTAACATGGTGCCTGTGGAGAGAGTGAACACAGCACATATACTCCTTCTCATTCTGGCTAACGTGACACTACACAAGAGCCTTTCCTACTCTCACCTGCTGCCTTCTGACACCTGGTCCGATGGCTCCTTCTCCCATAGTCTATAGTATTAGATTCAACAGTGGGAAATTGACTTCTTAAAAAATCCTAGTTGAGACCTGACCTGTGGTGGCGCAGTGGATAAAGCATCAACCTGGAAACGCTGAGGTCACCGGTTCAAAACCCTGGGCTTGCCTGGTCAAGGCACATATGGGAGTTGATGCTTCCTGCTCCACCCCTTCTCTCTCTCTCTCTCTCTCTCTCTCTCTCTCTCTCTCTCCCCTGTCTATAATGAATAAATTAAAAAATCTTTAAAAAAACAACAACAAAAACTCCCCCCAAAACCCTAGTTGAATAGTGGCAAATTTCCTGTGGCTCAACATGCTTTGCACTGGTCAACAGAGAGCCTCTGTGTGCTGTCGCCAGTTTATATCAGAGGTTCTCCGGCCTGGCCGCATGTCAGAACCATCCTCAGGAGCCTTTTAAAAATGCCATGCCCAGCCTGACCAGGCGGTGGCGCAGTGGATCGAGTGTCGGACTGGGATGCAGAGGACCCAGGTTTGAGACCCCGATGTCGCCAGCTTGAGCGCGGGCTCATCTGGTTTGAGCAAAATCCCACCAGCTTGAGACCAAGGTCACTGGCTCCAGCAAGAGGTTACTCGGTCTGCTGAAGGCCCGCAGTCAAGGCACATATGAGAAAGCAACCAATGAACAACTAGATGTTGCAACGCGCAATGAAAAACTATTAATTGATTCTTCTCATCTCTCTCCATTCCTGTCTGTCCCTGTCTATCCCTCTCTCTGACTCACTCTCTCTGTCTCTGTAAAAAATAAATAAATTAAAAAAAAAATGCCATGCCCAGCCTGACCAGGCAGTGGCGCAGTGGATGTAGCGTCGAACTGGGATGCAGAGGGCCCGGGTTCGGCAACCCCAATGTTGCCAGCTTGAGCACGGGTTCACCTGGTTTGGGCAAGGGTCAGCAGCTTGAGCCCAGGGTTGCTGGCTCGAGCAGGGGGTCACTAGGTCTGCTGTAGCCCCCCCCCCCCCCGTCAAGGCACATGTGAGAGAGCAATCAATGAAAAACTAAAGTGTCACAATGAAAAACTGATGAGGATGCTTCTCATCTCTCTCCGTTCCTGTCTGTCCCTATCTGACTCTCTCTCTGTCTCTGTAAAAAAATAAAAAATAAAAAATTAAAAAAATAAAAATAGGCTCTGGCTGGTTTGCTCAGTGGTAGAGCGTCAGCCTGGCGTGTGGGGGACCTGGGTTCGATTCCCGGCCAGGGCACATAGGAGAAGCGCCCATTTGCTTCTCCACCCCCCCTCCTTCCTCTCTGTCTCTCTCTTCCCCTCCCGCAGCCAAGGCTCCATTGGAGCAAAGATGGCCCGGGCGCTGGGGATGGCTCCTTGGCCGCTGCCCCAGGCGCTGGAGTGGCTCTGGTCGTGGCAGAGCGACGCCCCGGAGGGGCAGAGCATCGCCCGCTGGTGGGCATGCCGGGTGGATCCCGGTCGGGCGCATGCGGGAGTCTGTCTGACTGTCTCTCCTCGTTTCCAGCTTCAGAAAAAAATAAAAAAATAAAAAAAATAAAAAATAAAAAATAAAAATGCTATGCCCAGACTGCCCCAGGTCAAGTAAGTTAGTTTCGACTCAACATTTTTCTACAGAGGCCCAGGTGATTCTAAAAAGTACTGTTAGAGTTGAGAATGGCAGGGTTTATATGTAAATGTTCTGTTTCCCAGCAAGATCATGAGACTCTTGAGGCTCAGACCATGTCTGAAACCCTTAGGGTCTCTCATGCCCAGAATGTGCTCTGTGATCAGGCGTCATTTTATTTTTTATTTTTTTTATTTAAAAAAAAATTATTTTATTTATTCATTTTTTTAGAGAAGAGAGCGAGAGCGAGAGTGAGAGAGAGAGAGAGAGGAGAGAGAGACAGGGGGGAGGAGCTGGAAGCATCAACTCCCATATGTGCCTTGACCAGGCAAGCCCAGGGTTTTGAACCGGCGACCTCAGCATTTCCAGGTTGACGCTTTACCCACTGTGCCACCACAGGTCAGGCTTGATCAGGTGTCATTTTAATGATTTATGTTAACCCCTTGCAGAGTTGTGTAAAAGAAATGAAAGAACACCTGGCAATATCATTTGACTAGGTTTTTTTGAGTAATCTAAGTGTCCTTCACCTTTGTAATGCCTCGTATTGGCACATATTGGCCATCAATAATCTCCATTGCAGGGACATTAGAGAGAAGTGAAGGTCCTGAATAATCCTCTCTCAAAATCACCAACTTTTCTTTTTTAAAAAAGATTTCAAATCTTCATTCACAACTTCCCCCTCCAAACCCTCAGTGCTTCTGTTAATGCCCTTAGGGTCAGAATTTGAGATATTCTATCCTTACTCCTCTTTCCTTTCCCTACCACTCATGCCCAGTTCCTGGACTGGACCCAGTATGGCCACCTCGGTGAGTTCCCACGATGCGGGTGGGGATGGCGTGGGGGCTGCGGGAGCTGCAGGGTTCTCAAATAGCTCCTTTTGCATTCCTGTCTCTGCTCACACCAGTCAGCCCTCCAACCCCTTTCTTTACTAAGGCTTCCTACCCATCCAGCCTTCATTTATTTCCTCATCCACTGAACCAGCCGACCAGGGCCTTTAGTGAAATAATTGAGCTCCTCCCTGGCTGTCCTTCCCTTGCCTCCATCCCTTCCCTCCAGATACATTCAGAACAGAGTTTTTGTTTCTTTTAAAATTATTTTTTATTTATTGATCTTAGCAAGAGACGAAGGGGGAGAGAGAGAGAGAGAGAGAACAAGAACATAGATCTGTCCCTGTATGTGCCCTGACCAGGTACCAAACTGGCAACTTCTGTGCTTTTGGACGATGCTCTAACCAACTGAGCCATCTGGCCAGTTGGTTGCTCCAGGCCATAGCAACCCTTCCCTCCCTCTTCTGAATGTCTGTAATAACATCTATTTTTGTTTAGTGCTTCCACATTAGGTATGGTATTTACCACCCCATCTTACCAATGATGAAATTGAGTTTGGAAAAACTAAGCAATTTGCCAAAGTCACACAGCCTGGACTTTACTCCGAGCTTCCGACTCCAGCTCTCAGCTCTTTTTTCCATTAATAACTGACATCCTTACAACATCCACTCTCTGTCTCACTCAGCACTTGGCGTATGAGAGCTTGCATTGATAGCAGTCTTTCCACCCATACATGCACGTATCTGCCTCTCATAAGCTCCTTGAGGGCAGGGACTGAGTGATATTTCTCTGTATCCCCTGGGTGTATAGCACCTGTCTACTACAGTACATAGTTGTATCTACTAATTTTTAGTTAAGTAATTTTTTTATCATTCAGTGAGAGGAGGGGAGGCAGAGACAGACTCCCGTATGCACCCTGACCAGGATCCACCCAGCAAGCCCACTAGGTGGTGACGCTCTGCCCATCTGGGGCATGCTCTCTTGCTCAGCAACTAAGCTCTTAGTGCCTGAGGTGGAGGCCATGCAGCCATCCTCAGTGCCTGAGGCCAAATCCCATGCTGCAGGGGGGTGGGGGGAGAGAGAGAGAGAAGCAAGAAGGGGAGGGGTGGAGAAGCAGACGGGCACTTTTCCTGTGTGCTCTGACTGGGAATCAAACCTGGGAAATCCACATGCCAGCCCAAGGCTCGACCACTGAGCCAGCCGACCAGTGGAATAATTGAGCTCCTCCCTGGCTGTCCTTCCCTTGCCTCCATCCCTTCCCTCCAGATACATTCAGAACAGAGTTTTTGTTTCTTTTAAAATTATTTTTTATTTATTGATCTTAGCAAGAGACGAAGGGGGGGAGAGAGAGAGAGAGAGAGAGAGAGAGAGAGAGAGAGAGAGGAAACAAGAACATAGATCTGTCCCTGTATGTGCCCTGACAAGGTACCAAACTGGCAACCTCTGTGCTTTTGGACGATGCTCTAACCAACTGAGCTACCCGGCCAGGGCCAGAGTTTAGTTTTCAGATTACCAGAGGTGGGAAGGTTAGAGTACCAAGTTAGATATCAGACACAGGAATCAGAGAGAGAGAGGGGTCCCCTGAACATGGGCAGGTGGGCGAGCTCCCTGAGGAAGCAGTGCCTCTTACTTCTTGAAGTCCTTTGGAGGCAGGATGTTGCCATTGCTGTCGAGTGGAGGTGCCCTCACTTCACTCCTCAACTTGAGTTTCTTTAACTCCCTTAGTTCCTTCACTGTCCTGGAAATCATCTGATTCTTCCTGCTCTCGTCCAGGAAGATAGGTGTGGAGTGGATGAAAGTCAGGAGGCTGTTTCGGCCCATACAGGAGGGAGGGGGGATGTGGGGCTGTGCCGGGGGGCGGCAGTGGGCCTTGGGGTCCGTCAGCCAGCGCCAGACATTGCTATCGTAGGGTTTGTCGGGCCTGGTGGGAAAGATGGCGGGCAAGCGCCCCACGTCAAGCCATGTGTGAAAGCCCCAAGTGTGCTTGGCTTCATCCTTCAAAGGATGGATTAGTCGGTGGCGTACCTCGGACTTCATGTCTGTGCAGGGCGGCAGCTTCAGGGCCAGCTGGTGGTAGGCTTGCCGGGTAAAGCCAGGCAATTCCCAGGGCTCATCAGGTAGGAGAAACTCCCGCTGAGCCCGTGTATAGACTGTTGTGTGCTGGGCCAGGAGGGACTCATCGGCCTGGACCATCTAGAGAGAAACAGAAGGCTCCTGGGGCACCCTGCCTCTCCTTCCTAGGAACAGCCCCAGGGGAACAAACTGCCTGCCTCCTCCAGACCAGGACTCTCCACAGCACACCAATGGGCTGGCCAGGCCAGGCCATGTGAAATATAGAAAAAAAGGCTTTTAGCATAAATAACTTCATTTAGCTTCTCTTTCATCTTCTAAGTAACCCCAGAACTTACTTAGGTCTAAAACTCCCTACCCCTGGCCTTGAAGTTAGTTTTGCCAAATTGCAGATGTGTCAGGGGTGGGTCATAAATCCTACCTAGAATGTTTAGAAATGTTTTTGTTAAGCATGCGAAACATTTATCACTACTGATTATCATCTTCAGAGCTTATGGTCTTAAGTGTGTAAAAATATTTTTTCTTTAAATTGATCCTATAGATAAACATTGTAACAAGACAGTAAGATTTAATGAGCTTATTAGCAAGATTAATGAATACATTTTATTGCTTTTGTACCATGCTTCGCTGAGCTCCCCTTCCTTCCTGTACCCCAATCAGTATGTGATTTTGTCTTTAAAAGCTGGCCCCAAACTGTGTTAGGGGCCACATGATTTGGCTGACTTAGGTCTCTGTGCGGTCACCGGCTTTAAAATAAAGACTCCTTAATTTGGCTACTTAATTTTGTGGCAAAACGTCTGTTTCTCGCTGTTCCAATACAACACATTTCCTTTTCTGCCCTGAAGCAGTTACAATGGCTCTGTATTATTCTCATGGACCTTTTATCTTCTGTTCTCTTTCCATCTACCAGTTTTGGGTTTTGACTTTCTACCCTTTCCTCAACTTGAATTTTCCCACTCTTCACTTCTTTTTAAAAATTATTTATTTATTTATGTATTCAGTGAGAGGAGGGGAGGCAGAGACAGATTCCTGCATGTTCCCTGACCGGGATCCACAAAGCAAGCCCACTAGGGGGTGATGCTGCCTATCTGGGGCTACTGTTCTATTCTCGGCAACCGAGCTATTTTAGCACCCTGGGTGGAGGCCATGGAGCCATCCTCAGTGCCCGTTGTGGCCAACTTGCTCCTATCGAGCTATGGCTGCAGGAGGAGAAGAGAGAGAGAGAGAATAAAAGAAGCGAGACGGGGAAAGGTGGAGAAGCAGATGGGCACTTCTGCTGTGTGCCCTGACTAGGAATCGAACCTGGGACATCCACACACTGGGCTAATGCTCTACCACTGAGTCAACTGGCCAGGGCCCCACTTTTTACTTCTCACTTTCACCTGCCCTTTTCATTCTGGTGCCCCATATTCCTGCTCAGGAACTTGTGCTCCCAACAGGGCACATCAGGACTGAGGAAGCCCTGAGGGAAAATGCCCCTTACCAAGCCAATTGTGGAAGGGAAATCTTTCCACAGAGAATGGAGCCTGGGTGCTCTTCTACCCGGACTCCCCCTATTTCTCATTCCCGTCATTGGTGTGTTGCCCTTCCATTAAAATACAAGCAAGTGTAGAAAGCATCTAGACTGTTGGTTCCTTTGCTTCTCTGTGCCGCCCCCCCCCCCAGTGAAATTAATAGTTGCAAACATGTAGGCACTGTGCTAAATATTTACCCACATCTCATTTATTTTCCACAACCCTGTGAACAGGTGTTGTTATGGTCATACCATTCCAAAGATGCAAAAAGCAAGACACAATAAATAACTCACCCAAAGTGCCAAGTGAGTAAGTAGCAGAGCTGGGACTTTGGCCATCTGTCTGCACTAATCATACTATGCTCTTCAAAAATACCTCTACCTCCAGTCCACTCCTAGGACTTTTCCTGTTCCCTTGGACCCAGTCCCCTAAATCGTTTCTATGTGACCACCCCAGTGGGTTGGTTCAGATGTAATAACCAGGCATCTCCTCTCCTCTGTTCTCAGCTCCCAAGACTAAGACACAGACAGTGGAGAGTTCACAGGCTGGGAGATCTGCTGCCCTGGAGAAAGCATGGCCCACCCCAGGAGGACAGCATCTAGCCCAGTAGGGTACTAAAAGGCAGGCCTCAGAGATGGGACCTGCCCCCTACCTGCAGAAAAGGGTCTCTGGTATGTGATGGGTTACTCCACCCTCTGGGTGATCTTCCTGGGTTGCAGGCCATTCTTCTGGGCCTGATTGCCAGGAGCAGCTTTGTAGGGACGACCTCATTGGCAGCATTGTTTGCTGTTGGGGTTGCCATGGGGATGCTTCCTGGGTGGTGCCTCAGGGAGGAGGGCTCACGAGTAACCTCCAGTCCTGACGGCTTCAGGTGAGACAGCCAGGGATGAGACAAGTTTTGACTAGGAAGGATGGTAATGGGAGCTCTACTGGGTAGGACTTGCCTGGGGAAGGTGAGGAGAAAGAAAGCCAGGCAGGCTAGCATTCAGACCCTGGGTTGGGGGTAGCGGTGGACTGGAGGCACCTGTAACTGGCCCATCCTTTCCTCATGTCCTGGATTGTCTGCCCCATCTACTCCTTCCCCTGAGTGGGGACCAGCTAAGCAGGACCAGTGGTTGGGAAGCTGTTTCTGAGTTGGAAAGGCTGTGTGCTTGTGCAGGGTGTGGGAGGCGATCCAAGCTAAAGCCCTTGGCACTCTCAAGTGCTGTGTGCTGGCTTCAGGCCTTGCTCTACCACCTATATCACCCATTTTCTTTTCCAATCCCCCTTTACCTCAGGGACCAGACACTAACACACCACAGACACCAATGTTTCTACCCTGCATTTTATTTAGTAGTTACAGTAGTGTTCTTGTGCTGGCTCATATGCATGTGGTCAGCTGGGGCCTAGGGTGGCTCTTTGCAAAGCCGTGGTACAAGCTAAGAAAGCCAGCCTTCTCAAGCCTGGGGCCAAATTCTCATCAGTGCTAGTCTCTCTGGAAAAATTAGGGACATTAACAGAGAAACATCACATGGGCGCACATCTGTGCACACACAACACTTTGCTTCAGATGCATCAATCCCTCACCTCCAATTCAACTCTAGACACATTATAAGAGACATTTTTTTCCAGGATCTCGTCTTGCAGGAAAGCGGACTTGGAAACGTGGGGAGGGGGGAGGGAGGGGCAATAAGAGGGGCTCTGGCAAGCAGATCTGCTTGTCTGGGTGCCTACAGCAGAGCCCTTGAGGCAGGTGTCGTGGGCCTAGAGGAAACCAAGCACTGCAGGTCTCCCCGCCCCTCACCTTCTTTAGAAACGAAAACCAAGAAACGGAAGCAAACTGAAACTCCCGTCATTCTACCTACCTTCTGGTAGTCTGTAGATAATGATCTAAGGAAATAAGCTTACATTTAAAATTAGAGAATAATTTGTATGATATACACTATTTACAAGGGTACCCTGCAAGAAGCAGGGAAGGTGAGACTGCCACAGTCTGGGAGTTCCTAATCTCTTTTCATCCTGTTCCTGCTATGCCCACCCTTCAGCTCTTGCAGGGAGAGGGAGGAATTGGATTCTTTAGGAGGAAACAGGGTGGGACAGAGTCTAGCCACCAGGGCCTCAAGGTTACAGAGGGCCCAGTGGCTGCTGTGGCATGATGTCTGCCTTGGTATAACCAGGCCAAGTGGGGCGGATGGTCCCTGCTGTCCTTGCTCAGGTGCCTTGGATGACCCAGCCACACGAGTGCCCAGCAGAGTTGAGAGCTTGAGCAGCAAGTCTCTAATGCAGCTCAGAAAGGAACTGAGCCCAGTTAATGTTGTCAGGGCCTAGCAGGTCCTCTTCTAGGCCGGGGAAGCTGATGTCCAGCAGAATCTTGCTCAGGCTATCATTCATTGTGTCCAGAACCAGGCCTTCTGTCAGGGAGCGGTTGGCTGAAAGGCTGGCAACCTGTGGCTCGGGGGAGCCCAGCTTGGGGACTTCTGTATTTGAGGGGGAAGAGCTGCCGAAGGGGTCAGGGTTGAGGTCAAAGGGCTGCTCAGAACTGAGTTCTCGGGGTGAGTCAAAGAGGGGGATACTTTTCAGTGGGGTGGTACTGAGATCCGTCAGGCCCAGGGATTCAGGTAGGGGGCCAAAGGCACCCTGGGGGGTTCGTACTGGGCTGAAATCAAGCCCCCCAACTTTGACTGGGGGTGTAAGCCTCCAGGATTCGGGGCTCAAGGGGAGGACAGATTTGCTCGGGGTGGAGGAGATGGGCAGTGTCTCCTTAATGGGTGTCTTAAAAGGTCCCCCCTCCTCCTGGGAGTAGCCAAACTGGGAGGCAGGCACACATGACTCTGAGGGGAGAGCAAGCTCTGTGGCCTGTCTTGAAGTCCCAGGAGCCTCTGAGAAGAGCAGCTCGGGTTCATCCACACAGGGAGGCAGTAGGTGCTGTTTCCTTCGAGACCGGCTCTTCTCCCTCCTCTCCCTCCGTTTAATCACGAGCATTTCAGAGACACACCGGGCTGGGGACCTGAGCCCACTATAGGACTTCTTGGGCCTTGGAGTGGGAGAGCGAGATGAGTCCTCCCAGGACTGAGAGAGCTCCTCTTTGACAGATGGGCACGGTGAGGGCCACTCTATCAGGGGCGGGCTTTCCACCTTGATGGGCCTCCCTAACTGTGGTGTCTCCTCCTCAGGCTGGATTTCCTCCTCCTTGATGGACTGAACTGGAAGCAGAGGAGACAGCCCTTCTCCAAGCAGGAGTTTCTCCTCTTTCACTGGCCCTGAAGTGGGAAGAGGGGCTACCCCGTCCTCAGCTAGCAGTACCTGAAAGGGAAGCAGGGACAAGGTGAAAGGGAGCTCTCGAGGCCTCGCTTCAACCCAGCCACCAGGCAGGACACAAGATGATGATTTTAAAAAGTGACACGATGCTACTAATCCTCTTTTTGTCTTTTTTTTTTTTTTGAGAGAGAGAGAGAGAATGAGAAAGAGAGAGACAGGAAGGGAGAGAGATGAGAAGCATCAACTCTTAGTTGTGGCACTTTAGTTGTTCATGGATTGCTTCTCATACATGCCTTGATCAGGGGGTTCCAGCGAAGCTAGTGATTCCCTACTCAAGCCAGCAACCTTGGGCTTCAAGCCAGTGACTCTGCACTCAATACAGATGAGCCCGTACTCAAGCCAGCAACCTTGGGGTTTCGAACCTGGGTCCTCCGCGTCCCAGTCCAATGCTCTATCCACTGCACCACCACTTTGGTCAGGCCTCTTTTTGTCTTTCTAAAGTCTTAAAACCTTTTTTTTTTTTTTTTAGCATTAGTGAGAGAGACAGAGAGAGAGCGTGCAATGAGAAGCATCAATTTTTTGTTGCAGCACCTTAGTTGTTCATTTATTGCTTTCTCATATGTGCTTTGACCAGGGGGCTCCAGCGGAGCCAGTGACCCCTTGCTCAAGCCAGTGACCTTTGAGCTCAAGTCTATGATCCCACATTCATTCAAGCCAGTGACTCTTCATTTAAGCTAGTGAGTCTGTGCGCTCAAGCCGGGGACCTTGGGGTTTTGAACCTGGGTCCTCAGTGTCCCAGGCCAACAATCTATCCACTGTGTTACCACCTGGTCAGGCCTCTTTTTTTTTTATTTTAATTTTTTAATTTTTATTTTTTTTTACAGAGACAGAGAGTGAGTCAGAGAGAGGGATAGACAGGGACAGACAGACAGGAACGGAGAGAGATGAGAAGCATCAATCACCAGTTTTTCATTGCACGCTGCAACACCTTAGTTGTTCATTGATTGCTCTCTCACATGTGCCCTGACTGTGGGCCTTCAGCAGACCGAGCAACCCCCTGCTGGAGCCAGCAACCCTGGGTTCAAGCTGGTGACCTCGGGGTCTCGAACCTGGGTCTTCCGCATCCCAGTCCGACGCTCTATCCACTGCGCCACCGCCTGGTCAGGCAGCCACTGACCAGGCGGTGGCGCAGTGGATAGAGCGTTGGACTGGGACATGGAGGACCCAGGTTCGAGACCCCGAGGTCGCCAGCTTCAGTGCAGGCTCATCTGGTTTGAGCAAAGCTCACCAGCTTGAACCCTAGGTCACTGGCTCGAGCAAGGGGTCACTCGGTTTGCTGTAGCCCCACGATCAAGGCACATATGAGAAAGCAATCAATGAACAACTAAGGTGTCTCAACAAAAAACTAATGATTGATGCTTCTCATCTCTCTCTGTTCCTGTCTGCCTGTCCCTATCTCTGCCTCTCTCTCTGTCTCTGTAAAAAAAAAAAAAAAAAAGCTAAAGTTTAAAAAAAACTATTCAATATGAGAATATATGATGAAGGTGGTAGTTCAATTTCAGGAGGAAAAGATAGAGCACTTAGTATGGTGCTGGCATAATTAGTATCTGTCAAAGAAAAAATAAAATTAGGTGCCTACTTTATACCATCTACAAAGACAAAAGAAAAAGTTAAACCACATAAATCCTGAAAGAGAATCTAGGAGACTACATGTACAATCTGAGGGTAGGGTGGCCTTCTTAACCAAGACTGAAAACCCAGAAGCTGTAAGAGAGAAGAGAGACAAATATGACTATATAAAAATTTTAAATCTTCTTGTGGTAAGAGAAACCCATCAATGAAGTTAAGAAAAAATAGAAATAAAAAAAAAATCAGCATAAAAGACAGAAGATTAAAATTTTTTAGGCTAACATTTTTAACAAAGAACTCTTACAAATTATTAACAAAACCCTATGAAAAATAGGCAATGTCCATAAATAAGCATCTCACAGTAAACAATCCCAAGTGACCAAACATAACAAGAAATACTTACTAATAAACATTATATTCACTAATAAACAAAAAAGATGAAATAATTATATGTACACTAAATGGGTAAATATTAAAAGATTAATAATATCAACTGCTAGCAAAGACAAAGGTATTGTCATATATTGCTGGTGGAAATGTGAATTATCACAGATTTTTGGAAAACAACCTGGCAATAGTTAGTAAAATTTAAAATACCTCGTTGCTCAGCAATCTCATGCCTGGGACTCTATCCCGTAGAAATAAAAACACTAGTGAGAAAACACTTGCAGCCTGGCCAGGGAGCTCGGGTGGTAGAGCATCATAATCCCAAAGCACAGAGGCATCTATCTGGTCAGGGCTCATATGGGAACAGAGTGATGTTCCTGTCCCTCCCCCCCCCCAGCCCCCCTCTAAAATCAATAAATAAAAACATTTTAAAGAAAATACTTGCAAAGATATCTGCTGCAATATTGTTCATAGGAAAAAGAACTAGAAACAAAATGTGTCCATAAAAGTGGAATGGTTGGAAAAATTATGGCATAGCCACACCATGGAATATTATGTGGCCATTAACTTTAAGTAGTACGAATGTTTATGTACCTCCTTGTGCCTCTTGACCATCCTGAGTACAATCATACATGTGTCAGGCAACATTAAAAAAAAGCAGATGTAGGCCCTGGCCGGTTGGCTCAGCGGTAGAGCGTCGGCCTGGCATGCAGGGGACCCAGGTTCGATTCCTGGCCAGGGCACATAGGAGAAGTGCCCATTTGCTTCTCCACACCCCCCCCTCCTTCCTGTCTCTCTCTTCCCCTCCCGCAGCCAAGGCTCCATTGGAGCAAAGATGGCCCGGGCGCTGGGGATGGCTCCTTGGCCTCTGCCTCAGGCGCTGGAGTGGCTCTGGTCGCGGCAGAGCGATGCCCAGAGGGGCAGAGCATCGCCCCCTGGTGGGCAGAGCGTCACCCCTGGTGGGCGTGCCGGGTGGATCCCGGTCGGGCGCATGCGGGAGTCTGTCTGTCTCTCCCCGTTTCCAGCTTCAGAAAAATACAAAAAAAAATAAAAATAAAAATAAAAAAAAAAGCAGATGTAGCCTGACCAGGCGGTGGCGCAGTGGATAGAGCGTCGGACTGGGATGTGAAGGACCCAGGTTTGAGACCCCGAAGTCACTAGCTTGAGTGCAGGCTTATGTGGTTTGAGCAAAGTTCACCAGCTTGGACCCAAGGTCGCTGGCTCGAGCAAGGGGTTACTCGGTCTGCTGAAGGCCCACGGTCAAGGCACATATTAGAAAGCAATCAATGAACAACTAAAAGTGCCCCAACAAAAAACTGATGATTGATGCTTCTCATCTCTCCGTTCCTGTCTATCCCTATCTATCCCTCTCTCTGACTCTCGTTCTGTCTCTGTAAACTGGTTATCAAACAAACACGATTTTAAGTTGCTAAAACTATTACTGGAACTAATTTCATTTTTTTAAAAATTTTTTTTATTTTTTATTTTTTAAAAATTTTTAAAAAAATTTTTTTAAATTTTATTTTATTTATTCATTTTTAGAGAGGAGAGAGAGAGACAGAGAGAGAGAAAGAGAGAGAGGAGAGAGACAGAGAGAGAGAAGGGGGGAGGAGCTGGAAGCATCAACTCCCATATGTGCCTTAACCAGGCAAGCCCAGGGTTTTGAACTGGCGACCTCAGCATTTCCAGGTCGACGCTTTATCCACTGCGCCACCACAGGTCAGGCCTAATTTCATTTTTTGAAAAAAAAAAAATGTTACTCTTGAGGGTCAGTGAGCATGAAAAAAACCTCACTACTCAAAGGGTTAAAAGATAGTGAGTTGGAGCTGTGCCAAGTGACTTGGGAGCATTTCCATGAAGCAGAAGAGTATTTGTAAATGCTACCAGTTTCAATGTTCTGTGTATTATATGTGTATTTATAAAAAGGCTATGGCTATATATGTATGTTTATTATACTAAGCATGCATAAAATACAGAAGTGTAATAAACTGTTAACATGGATTATCTTTTCTTTTCTAATTAAGTGGGAGGCAGAGGCAGAGGCAGACTCCTGCATGCACCTAGACAGGGATACACCTGGCAAGCCCCTATAGGGCAATGCTTTGCCCATTGGGTCCACTGCTCTGTTGCTTGGCAACCAAGCTATTTTAGCACCTGAGGCGAGGCCATGGACCTATCCTTAGAGCACAGGGCCAACTTGCTCAAACCATTTGAGCCATGGCTGAGGGAGAGGAAGAGAGAGAGAGGAAAGAAAAAGGAAAGAAAGAGAGGAGAGGGATGGGAGAAAGAGAAGAGAAAGAGAGAAGCAAGAAGGGGGAGGAGAGGAGAAGCAGATGCTCACTTCTCCTGTGTGCCCTGACCGGAATGGAAACCGTGATTTCCACATGCCTGGCCGATGTTTTACCGTTGAGCCAATCGGCCAGGGCTCAACATGGATTATCTTAAGGGGCAATGTGGGTAAAGGTGGAGGGGAAGTAAAAAGAAGAGGAAAAGGACTTCATTAAAACAAAAACAATATACATGCTACAACCTCATTTATGCATGTATGTACAATTATATATGGTAGTATGTATAAAACAATGAAGAAAAAAAGAGCAACCCAAGCCTCTAAATTCCAGAGCCCCTCTGTTTCCAACAGTGAAAAGGGTGGGGCCCTTTTCCTGCTTTGTTACAGGTCAGTTCCTGCTCACAAAAACTTCTCTACAGGGTTAGGTTCAGACCTGGTAGCCCATCAAAATATGGTCTTAACTTACCCTCTGCACCTTCCTCTCAAACTAGACCAATGATATTTACTTATCAACCAGGAGTAATTTCACACACCCTTGACCTCAAGAGGTATTTGGCAATGTCTGAAGACATTTTAATCTAATTTTCACAAGGGTTGGTAGGGGAGGTGCTCCTGGCATCTAGCGGGGAGAGACAAGGGATGCCTCTAAACATCCATCAGTGCACAGGACAGCCCCTCTTCACCGAGCACGGAATTATCCCGCCCTCAATGTCAATAGTAACGGGGCTGAGAAACCCGGAGCTAGGCTGAGCAGTTCATTCCACTATTACTGGGTACAGACCAGCATTTCCTGCCTCCATACTCTCCACTGTTGTCTGTTTACCTAAATCCACTTCTTTCTAAGACCTGCTTCCTTTGAAAACTCTTCCCTAACCATCCCAGCCCATCTATCATAATTACCTTGTCTGAATTTTTATAAACTCATCAGGTCTTTATGGGCCTTCTGACAGGACCAAATCCCCTTTTAACTTTTATAATGCTATTAAATTTTCCATTGTTTTATTACCTTATCTATCCAACTAGATTTATTCCCTTCTCAAGAGACACTTACCAGGGTGCAGTTGCAAGATGTAGGTCCAAACATACTTAACCCTCAGAGGAGAACAGAAGCCACTCACCTTGGGGGCAATGCGGACTCGCTTGCTGTGGCGGGCAAGCTCTGAGCTCATGAGTGAAGCGGCCAGGGGCAATGGCACCTTTACTGAGGGCTGTAGCACCAGTGGCTGGTTCACTGGGAACTGAATGGGTACCAGGTATGAGCTGACCCGGGGTAGCAATGGCTTCATCTTCCGCCCTAGGAGGAAAAGGGAGAGATGAGGAGTAGGGGTCCAGGGAGACACCCCTTCTCAATCCCAGGAGCTGTGCTCTTCTCTGGGCTCAGATCCCTGAGCAAGGCACAGAATCCTGGAGTCTGATCCCCTAAAGCTATGCCCCCAGAACAAGGATGAGGCCTGAGGCCCACTCTCCCATACTAACGTGCGCCCAGTGGGAGTTCAGTTCTGATGGTCTCGTTCCGGCGGAGCTCAGGATTGGGTCGTTTCTGCTGCTGTGCGTGGCAGACAGGAAGAGAAAGAAACCTGCGTTACTAAGGAGGGGGAGAAGGCGGCAGAACCCACTGGCTGCTGTGGTACCGGACACTGAGCTAACTGACAGCCCAGAAACCAAAGCCGCTCTGGGAAGATACAGGTGAGCACAGCCACCAAAGCCTGGTTAGTGGGAAAGGTGGACAGCACACAGACATAAGGTGGCAAGTCCCAGCATCTCATCCATGTGTCCTCATCACCCCAGGGGATGCTAAAGCATGTGGCTCTCGGAGTAGCAAAGAAAAACCAGGGTGTGGCCTTGGCTGGTTGGCTCCGTGGTAGAGCATCAGCCCAGTGTGTGGGTGTCCTGGGTTTGATTCCTGGTCAGGGCACAGAGGAGAAGCACCCATTTGCTTCTCTCCCCCTCCCCCTCTTGCTTCTCTCTTTCTCTCCCACTCTCTTCCCATCCTGCAGCCATGGCTCAATTGAAGTGAGTTGGCCCCAGATGCTGAGGATCGCTCCATGGCCTCCACCCCAGGCGCTAAGAAGAGCTCGGTTGCTGAGCAATGGAGCAACACCCCAGATGGGCAGAGCATTGCCCCCTAGTGGGCTTGCCAAGTGGATCCCAGTCAGGGCGCATGCAGGAGTCTGTCTCTCCACCTCCCCTGCTCTCACTGAATAAAAAAAAGAAAAAAAAAAGAAAAACAAGGGTGAGAGAGAAAGCATGGCTGCCTGCCAGACTGATGCCATGCACTGTGGTTGCTGTCTCACACCAAGCCTGTGGCATGTCCTCCTGCCATCACACCTGCTCCGCTGAGTGCACTTTCATGATACCCATGTGAGGGGGAGTGGGGAGGAGCAGTGGGCATCTCCCTCTTCTGGGGAGAAGAGGTGACAGTCACAAATTCCTCATTCCCAGAAGCCTGGCGTGCTCTGTATTTAGACTGGCAGTCACACAGCCAAGGCTCCCTTCCCCTGCTGAGGGTCCTGTCTCTGTCCACTAAAGCCATGCTGAGCAGTGAAAGGAAAACAAGGCCAAGCCCCGAGCCAGAGGGAAAGAATCTTACTGATTCCAAGTGCTCGGGCGATTGTGGAGACCCTGGTTCCTGTGGCTGGTGGTGGTCAGGCATTGTGGGAGAGAAATGAGATGAAGTTACCACCAGCACGGTCAACCAATATGACCACATTGGGAAAAATGCCTATTCCTGCCTGATGCTGAGGGCCATCCTGGACAACTGTCCCTCCCAGCAGAATAGTTATGGGCACTCTGAAAACCCAAAACAATCACTCATGAAGAAGTAGTTCTGCCGGCTCAGTTTCTGTTCTCCAGCCTAAAGAAAGGCTTTTTAAAAACAAGGTTTCTTAGAATTTCTCTGTAAGAATCACCTCAGATGCTTGTTAAAATCTCTGGGCCCATCCCAGACCCAATGAATCAGAAGCCCCAAGACAGGGGCGTGGGAAGCTCTATCTTAACAAGCATCCCAGGCAATTCTTATCCACAGGGCAGTTAGGGAAACACTGTCCCAGGAAGTCCTCTTATTTGGATTCAAGCAGTCCTGTCTATGGCCTGGTATAGCAACAAAGTGTGTCATTTAGTATTTGTCAATTGTACTTAATTCAGTGAGTTTTATTCAAATCACCTATAGGCTTGCTTGCTTCCAACTTTCCCCGATCAGGTAAGATTATCACAAGGACCACTTGTTTCTTTTTGACGATATTAAGACCTCCAACTCTGGTCCCATTTAGAAGAAACTGGGACACTTACCTTAAATACCTGGTCCAAGGTCAAGTAGCGATTGGCATTGGGGTGAATGGTCCAAAAGGAGACCTTGCCATTGGCAGATGTCTCTCGAACAAACATGTCATGGAGAGACAGGTTATGGCGAATAGAATTCTGAAAGAAGAGACAACTGGTTATCAGCAATTTTAGCTTCAGAAACATCAGCTTTGATGTTTGCTGAGGGGAAATCAACCTCAGGCCTTGCCCACTGTACCCAGCAAAGGCCTTGTCACGCGACCAATTCTCTCCCTGATCTCCATGCTGCAGAGCCATCCACCTCAGCCAGAAACCCGTCTATCCTATGGGGATAAAGACTGGTGCCATTTCTCAGGTGGGTGTTAAATGAAAGACCCCAATAGCTGTCAAGGGCTAGGAAAGAGGAGTGAGACTGTGAAGCAATAATCAAGAGCAAGATGGGAGAGTAAAGAAATGAAGAAACTAGGAAATTTAGTTGAGGTAAGAGTGTGAAGTTAGAAGTTCTACTGGAAGGAAAACAAAACAAAAAACCTTTGGTTTGGAGCTGACTATTTGTCAGTGGATGCGAGCTGTGGCTGACATTACAGCGTGAGCTACAGTGAGTCCCAGGCGTTTCTGTGTCCCTATGAATACAATGAAGGGGCCATCCTTGCCTTCTAGAAATTTTATGTGACATTAGAGGTGAATGATGAGGCCCGCAGACAGCACTGTTTTTAAAAGATCTATTCATAAACCTACTTAGGTCCTCTAGCTGCTGTTCAGTGCAGCACTACAGTGGGCTCACTGCTACATTAGAGTCACAGTCAACCTTAGGTGGTGACAGATGGAAGTGGCTAGAGTTCTTATTGATGATTTTGCCTGGACTCAGTAGGATCAAGTCATAATTCAAAAGACACAATCGTTTTAATTCTAGCATCCTTTGCATTTAATGTTCTCTCAGCACACCAGACACAAAGTGCTGCACGTCTGTGTAGACAAACTGTCAGACCAGAGTGACCTCGACTTGGGTTGTTATGGAACACAGTACCTTCCAGCCTGGCTTGGCCATATGCTTAAAATAGGGGAAGTGGTCCTCGATCCAAGTGTAGATGTCTTTCAAGGTCATGCGCTTCCTTTCAGTGCTGTTGATAGCAAACTGTATCATGGCCATGTAAGAGTACGGGGGCCGCTCGGACACAGAGTCCTGCCAGGATGCTGATGCTCCTGGGACCTCCTCAACCTGAGGGTGTGAGAAACCAGACGGTGAGAGAAAGGAGAACGACGTAGAAGAGTTCATAAGACATTCTCCAGCCTCCCTTAAAGAACATTCCCTAGAGAAACCCCTCATCCCATAAAAATCACACTAGAATAAGCTCATCCGAGACCACTATTCCATAGAATGCAAGTTCAGAATTAGGAAGGGTCTTAGAGATGATCCAGTCCAGTCCCGAGATGTAGAACCACTTCTCTGCCTTAACGAATTTTGTTGAAGATATTACCCAATAGAAAGTGTCCAGTTTTTTTTTTAACTTATTTTAGAGAAAGAGAAATACCAATTTTTTGTTTTACTTGTTTATGCATTAATTGGCTGATTCTTGTATGTGCCCTGATCAGGGCTCAAACCTTCAACCTTGGCATACCAGGAAGATGCTCTAACCAAATGATCTAGCCAGCCAGGAAGTGTAGTTTTTGGTAGTTAAAACTTCTCAGGAAATTTTGGGTATATGTTATGATTCTTAAAACATTGATTTTACATAATAACCACACCCATTTTTCAGACCTGGGGGCCAAGAGGCCTCAGTCTTAGTCCTCTCCCATCCCCTTTCAATGTTTGTGTGAGAGAAATACTATATTTCCAAGTACAGGACAGAAAAATGTCTGCAAAGTACACATTTGATTAAGTCTTAGGCAAGGGTCTGAAAATTCATATTTTAAAAATACTAAGCTTTAAAAAATAAAAAAGGTATCGAGCTTTATTATATTTGTAAGTTTATATACTTTTTGTTATATTTGCATGTTTATATAAGTAACTTTATATAAAGTACACATTTTAAGTGAACGGTCCAATTTTTAACTTATATACACATCCATGTTAATGTTCACTTTTAAAAATTGTGGGATGAATGATTCAAAGGTATATACAACAGAATCTAGGTGTGCAGCGACTATGAAAAACAACCCCAGGCCACACACCTGGGTCAAATCAATTTTGATTGCTGGGGAAATATATAAAATTCACATCTTACTCACTTTATTTTATATTAAAAATCTTTTAAGAAAACTACCTGGTTAACAATGCTGTATTCCTTTCATACTGTTGGGCTGCTCCTTTAAAGTTTAAGCAGCTTTCCAAACTAAGACCTCTTCATCATTTCCTGAATAGTTACTAAGGGCGGAGCACTAAATTCAGTGCTGATGGAATAGGAGAGTCCAAGGAGTCTTTCCTCAAGGAATGGGTGGGCAAGATCCCAAGCAAAAAGGTAGCACAAAACTTATACAGAATTGCACTAAGTGAGCACTGATACTAGAACTTGCAAATTCTGCTGCACTGGCCGCTGAAGGTTCCCTGCATGGGCTCTGATTTCCCTAGTGACAGACAGTTCACCTTAACCTGACTCTGCTCCAGGTGCCGATTCTCCTTTCCCTCCATCTCTTGCTTGATGCTGCAGGAGCTCAGTCCATCCGAACTCATCTTTCCAAGCCATTGGATATTGGTCAAGCTGTTGTTAAGAGTGCAGCCTACTGCTTCACCGCCAGCTAAAGGGGAAATAATCCAAGATGTCACTTAGCTGCCTAATCTGATACCTGGTGGGCCCATCAAAACTAGAGGTTAGGGATCACCTCTCAAGAACTCGACCTTTAGGGAGAAGGGCCATACCTGTTGACTTTACTGTGGCCCTCAGGTACTCTGCCCCATTATGGATTCCAGGAGAAATTCAGGAGCCTGGTTCAAGTTGCATTTCTATCTGGGCCACACTGAGCCTTAGAGATCAGTCAAAGCAACTTATAGAAAAGTTATTGAATATCTACACAGAGAGAACCACTTTTCCTCCTCATGCCTTAATTTTCTCCTTTAAGATGGAGAAAGATTCCTACTTCTTTACACAGTCAATGGGAAGGATAAACAGAAAAAATAAAGAAATCTTTTTCCAATATAAAGAAGGCAAGTAAAAGTGCTAAATGATAATTACAACTCTTTGGAAGGTGCCCAAAGGATCTGGGTCAAGGTTTCAGAATGATTTTCTCCTGGTTCAGGCTACATGCCTGTCTATTGCAGACATCAACATAACCGACTGCAGTCCTTGCCACCAAAGGGGAAAGGCTGAGCTCCTCACCCTTTCGCCTTGCAGACACATACCACAGTTCTCCCATCTCTGCCCGAGAAGGGCTCCAGGTGGTCTAGGAAGATTCACATCCATCACTGCTGGTTTTGGTTTCAGGGGTTCAGTGATCACTTCTGTCCTCTTGGGATCCTGGCTGGTTTGGGCTTGAGGCTGGGATCCTGGAGGGTGACTGGGGGCTCCCCCACAGCTGATGAGGATGAATTTGTTGGGTCCATTGCTGCCACTCTCTTTTCCTTTGGCGGTCAATGCTGTGATGATGCTCTGGATATTGGCATTGTTGGGGACGGCCACCACTTGGGTGCTGGGCATGGTGGGGTGGTTAATAATCTTGATCCCAGCTGGAAACTTGCAAGAGGTGGACTCTGCCACCTCATTGGAGGCCCGCACCTGACCAAGCTCTTGTTGGGCAGGGGGCCTCTTAGCCTCCTCTTCCGATGTCTCATTTGGGGCATTTTGAACAGGAACGGGTAGCCTCCGTCTTTTGAGAATCAGTGGCCTATGGGGGCTGGTTTTCATTATGAATATGTGCTTTCACTCGCCATTGAGAATTACAAGCATGGATCCTGCAAAGTGGAAGGAGCAGCAGGATGTCGCAGATCTGTTAGGATGAGAAGGAGCTTCTGTTAGAGAGAGGCATTCCTCCTCCTATGACCAAGACTGCCATGAGTAATCCTTGGGCCTCTGTAAAGACCTCAGACAAGAAGGAGAGGAGTTACACTGACAAAAGAAAGCTAAAACGGGAGCAAACAGAAGCCAATTCAAATGGGAAAAGTGGGACTGGTTGAATGTAGGTCAACACAGCCAAAGGTCTTCTGGAAGCCTGAGAATGTTTGTCTACAGAAACAAGTGAGGCACTTACAAAAATGTAAAAATATCTATTATTGTCTACTAGAATATAGATCACTTGCTATGACTACAGGGACAGGAATGCTGGGATAGGAGGACATTTTGTAATTAAGAGTCCTGACAAAATCTGATCTCATAATCCATTCTAGGATAGAGCCTTTCTATTTTTATCTCATCTTAGTTTATAAATAAATGGATCAGTGCCAATAGAATCAGGGAAGAAAGGCGAGTTGTACCATGGCACCACTGCCACACCACTGAAGAAACCATCCTGTTCACAAGACCTCAGGTAAAAGGGCAGCTGCTCTCTTCAGGGCCAACATGAAGGTGAGCAGGCTGTGCGCTGCATAACAGGAAGGGGTGCTGTTTTAATTTCACAGGCTAGTATACTTGCATTGATTTTCAAACAGTACATTTTTCTTTCACAATTTGCAAAAATATTTATATAGTGACATTCTAAGTACTTGCAGGTCCTTATTCACATTTTAATTTTCTAAGCATGTTATTGTATTAATTTTTTTCTAGAACAAAGACTATACACCATATCTCCTGACTACTGAAATGTGCTGTTATCAATATGCTAAGGGGTTCTGTAATGTTAAAAAAAACAACAACACAAAACAGTTCTATCTTTTAAAAATATTGTGCTAAATTTTTAAAAATTGTGCTTTGTTGATTTTAATAGATATATAGCATATTTGACCATTATGTAAAATTGTGTGATTCTATTTAGGGGTAATTTGGCAAAGGAACAGGCTGTCTGCTTTTTAGGACATTTGAACATCTCTAAAAATGATTGTTACACTCATGATATTTGCCATTTGCAAGGAGTTCACAAGCCCTTTCCACTGTCTTCTTCTTTTCCTCTATTTCTAGGTTTTCTCCACCTTCAAATCTCAGTTTTACTTCTACCTCCTATCTCATCAAGCCTCCCTCCCTCCCTCCCCTATCAATCAGTAGATACTATTACCCCCTCTCCATCCCCCAGATATCTTCTCAGGCTTAATTTTCCCTTCTCTGCTTTGACCAGCTTCTTCCTATCATTGTCAACACTTTATCTAGCCCGGGAGCCTTCCAGAGTGGCTCCTCTGACCTCACCACCCCATCCTGACCAGAGAAACCTTGCAGGGTTCTCAAGAACCAAGAGAAGTATCCTTAAGAGGCTGATGTGGAGGCAGTGCGGTATTATGGTGAGAGCACCTGGAAGCAGAAAAGTGTGTGGACAGGTTTGTCTTTGACTTAATACAAAATCAGCTCAATCTTCATCCCAGCCAGTGTCTGCCTATGAAAGCAGGCTACCCCTGCCCTGGCAAGAACGCGGGCAAAGTGCGGAGGTCAAACTTTCAGGGAAAGCCGAGGGGTATTTTGAGAAAGAAATGTGGACAGGCCAGAGGGTGGGATGCAGAAAATAATTTGTGCCCTCGCTCAGACGTCCCCCTGAATGTCCTTAAGCCCTCACTGTTGTCCCGCGTCCTGCTGCCGGACTCCCTGCCCGCCGCACCCGAGCCCTTGCTGCGTGCCGGCGCCAACGCCCGGCCTCAGCCTCCATTCCTCCGCTCCCGCTCACCTCCCGACTGCGGTCGCCGCCGCCGCCGCGCTGTGGCTCCCAGGGCGGACTCCGGGCTCCTCCAGCCTGAGGGCCGAGCCAGGGTGCCGGCCGGGGACTCGCGCCGGGCCCGCCGGGTCCCCGGCGGTGCGGGAGGGGTGGGGAATCCCGGGGGATCCCGGGAGGGGAGGGGGTCCCGGTCTGGGAGTCGGGGGTGGGGTCGGGCACCGCAGCTTTCAGTTAGTTCCGCTGTTTGAAATTGGCGCCGGCGGAGCGTTGCGGTCACGTGACGGAGCGTTGCCAATAGGCGCCGGCTCTTGTCTCCGCGCTCCGCTGCGGCTGGAGGATCGGCGTCGGCGGCCGGGACGCCGCCTGGCGGGTAAGGCGGCTGGGCCGGCTCGTGGGGAGAGGGCGGCCCGGGGGGGCTCGGAGGGCGCCGGTAGGGCTCCCGTGGTGGCAGGGCCGCGGGCAACTGGGCGACGGCGGCGCCTGGGGCGGCCCCTTGCCCGGCTGTTGCTCGCACGGTCCCGGCAGCCCTAATTACCCCAGGGTAGGAGGATCCTCCCTGCCTCCCTCGGGCTCTCCCTACCTTTTCAAAGTCTACCCTGGTTGATTTCTTACTGCGGGAACTTGTGTAGACCTTATCCAGCAACTAACCATCGTCTAGTTTCCCGTACCAGATTGAGTAGTTGAGGACAGCATGTAATCTTACGCAAGATTCCAACATCTTAAAAAAAATTACACACCATAAACCTTACCTTCGCTCCGAATCTTCAAATACTGTCTCATTCACTCCCCTCCAAAAGCCAATCTTTTATATATAGTGAAGTACTTTGTTAACTTAGTCAACAGATTTTGTTGAGGACCTAATATGTGTCAGGCCCTGCTAGGATACACTGGCAGAGGTTTGAGTTCACAGCCTATTGGGAGGAAAGAGGGAGCACAGATGTTTTGGGAGAATCAAATAAGCTAATAGAGAGTTATAACTGAAGTGATAAATTAGAGGTCAGTGATAACTGAGTATCTACAATAAGGAGAGTTTGCCTTAGGTAGGCCAGGAAAGGCTTTTCTGATGAACTAAAGCTTGGTAAGATCTTTTATGCAAAGAAGGGATGGAAACCCTCAAAGCTAAGGGAGTAAGGTCTGAAAGCCCTGTGAGCAGAGGGTGTGCTGGGAGATGAAGCTGGAACAGAGGAAGCAGGGCTCAAGTCATAACTGAGGAGCTGGTCCTTATCCAAATGTCAAAAATTTTTAGGGGAAGTGTCAAGATCAGATGCACATTTTTAAAAGGTCTCTGCAGGGGGTGCCAGAGTGGATTACAGTAGACCTGATAGGCCAGGCGTGGCCATGGTTTCTGCCCTGGGGCCAGATAAGAAAGAAAACTTTTTTCATGGGTGGACAAAATATAAAAATTAAAAATTTTTCCAGGCGGTGGCGCAGTGGATAGAACATCTACTGGGATGCGGAAGGACCCAGGTTCGAGACCCCGAGGTTGCCGGCTTGAGCGCGGGCTCATCTGGCTTGAACAACAACAAAAAAGGCTCACCAGTTTGGACCCAGGGTCGCTGGCTTGAGCAAGGGGTTGCTCGATCTGTTGAGGGCCCGTGGTCAGGGCACATATGAGAGGGCAATCAATGAACAACTAGGGTGTTGCAATGAAGGGCTGGTGTTTGATGCTTCTCATCTCTCTCTGTTCCTGTCTGTCCCTATCTGTCCGTCTCTGTCCCTCTCTCTGATTCTCTCTCTGTCCCTGTAAAAATAAATAAATAAATAAAAAATGTTAAATACAAAAACGATTCATTTAAGTAAACAAAATTTTATTATATAATTTGTTTATGAATAAATGAGTGAAAAATTTAATATACAATATATTTTTAATAAAAATATATTTTAATAAAGATAAAATTACATACCGTATAAATATCCAAACTGTATCACAATCAATCAAAACAATATTTAATTAATAGAGTGAGCTTGAAAGGGTTATATCACAAATAAAACAATTATTTTGTTTTACAAACAGCTTGGACACATTTTCAGTTATCAGCTGCAGCTATTGTCTATGCTACAATGCCAGTTGATTCAGCACACTTGACCACAAAAATAATGACTTGTTTGACCTTCGGTGCGCACTGGCAAACTCCACCTAAAAGAATGTGGGTTTCACATCGCCGCTAAACGTCAAACAGTTCATATCAAGTACAGACGAGTGCAAAAGTTGTAAATCTTTATAATGGAATTTTTAAAGAAAAAGAAGTATCGCAAATCCATTCGACCAATTATTGGAAGTAACCCTAGATTAGTCACACGCAGAATTCTTTTCTGCGTATCACTATCTTCTTAAATATCTTGATTTCCAATAATCAAAGACGCTTCCGCTTCTAAGTAGCTGAGATTTTAAAGTAGCGGAGAATATTAAAAATTTAATCACAGGCCGCATAAACTCATTATGCCGGCCGGATCTGGCCCACTGGCCATATGTTGGCCATGCCTGAGATAGGCTATTGCAATTACCCATGCCAGAATTATTGGAACTTGAAGGCTGGTGGGGAGAGAGGGACATTATAGAAGACATGTTTAAGTGGTGTTGGGTCAGATGGGAGAGGGGAAAGGAAAATGTCAGGGTTTTTGGATGCATACCTGGATGAATGATGGTAACATTCTCCAAGCCAGGGCCCTGGAGGATAATCACATTTGTGGCCAGAGTATAAGGGAAATGAGCATGAATCCAGTTTTAAACATGTTACGTTTGAAGTGCATTTGAGACATCTAGTTGCTATCAAATAGATAGCAGTGGGTTATATAGGCCATGAATGTGAAAAATTCTAAGCTGAATATATAAATACTTAAGTCATCTATATCCAGGTGGTTATTGAAACATGAGCAGATGATTGTCTAAAAAATGTATACAGAGTGAGGAAGGCTCCAAAGCTCAGCCAGAGAGAAAAGCCTTAGAAAGAGACTTGACCTCTAATTACAGAAGAAAGGAGGGGATGGCGGCAAATATACCGTATTTCCCTATGTATAAGATGCTCCCATGTATAAGATGCACCTTAATTTTGGGGCCCAAAATTTGAAAAGTATTACATAAAGTTATTGAACCCAAGTTTTATTTATCTTTTTTTTTTTTTTTAAGATTTTATTTATTCATTATAGAGAGGGGAGAGAGAGAGAGAGAAGGGGGGAGGAGCAGGAAGCATCAACTCCCATATGTGCCTTGACCAGGCAAGCCCAGGGTTTTGAACCGGCAACCTCAGAGTTTCCAGGTTGACACTTTATCCACTGTGCCACCACAGGTCAGGCCCTCATCTGTGTCTTTTTTTTTTTTTTTTTTTTTTTTTGTATTTTTCCGAAGCTGGAAACGGGGAGAGACAGTCAGACAGACTCCCGCATGCGCCCAACCGGGATCCACCCGGCACGCCCACCAGGGGCGACCGCTCTGCCCCTCCGGGGCGTCGCTCTGCCGCAACCAGAGCCAGTCTAGCGCCTGGGGCAGAGGCCAAGGAGCCATCCCCAGCACCCGGGCCATCCTTGCTCCAATGGAGCCTTGGCTGCGGGAGGGGAAGAGAGAGACAGAGAGGAAGGAGGGGGTGGGGGTGGAGAAGCAAATGGGCGCCTCTCCTATGTGCCCTGGCCGGGAATCGAACCCGGGTCCCCCGCACGCCAGGCCAACGCTCTACCGCTGAGCCAACCGGCCAGGGCCCTCATCTGTGTCTTAATGATGAATCACAGTCTTCAACAATGAGCGCAAAAACAAGCAGGAAATACAAGTAAAAAAAAATCTACAACCACTCTATAAGATGTGTCTTATATATGGGGGAATACGGTATGCAGTTTTCCATGCTTTCTGGTAAATATATTTTCTTTGATGTCTCCTGTATTCTTTGTGAAGTAGGAAATAGGTCATTTGTTGAGAGAGGAGAGTTCTAAAGTTTCAAGAAAGTGGAAAAGTTTTAAGATAATCTTTGTGGAAAATGAACTTGATACATAAATACAGTAGGATTGCTGCAGTAGTGTCCACTTCGAGCTGGTTAGTTTCAACCCTTCTCACTGTACAGATTGCTACCTTGGGGGAAGAAGGGCTCCAGCCGAGCCAGTGACCTCTTGCTCAAGCCAGCAACCTGGTGCTTAGGCTGGACGAGCCTGCGCTCAAGCCAGCAGCAACCTTGGGGTTTCAATCCTGGGTCCTCAGCATTCCAGGCCAATGCTCTGTCCGCTGCGCCACCGCCTGGTCAGGCAGCACTATGGCTTTCTAATTGGGTTCCTGTTTCCTTTGTCACCCCCTGCCCCCAACCCACCTTTTCTCACAAAGCTCCTCAAGTTACCCTTTAAAAGTATAAATTAGCCTGACCAGGCGGTGGCGCAGTGGATAGAGCGTCGGACTGGGATGCGGAAGTACCCAGGTTCGAGACTCCGAGGTCGCGCGCGGGCTCATCTGGCTTTTTTTGAGCAAAGAGCTCGCCAGCTTGGACCCAAGGTCGCTGGCTCCAGCAAGGGGTTACTCGGTCTGCTGAAGGCCCACCGTCAAGGCACATGTGAGAAAGCAATCAATGAACAACTAAGAAGTCGCAACGAGAAACTGATGATTGATGCTTCTCATCTCTCTCTGTTCCTGTCTGTCTGTCCCTGTCTATCTCTGCTTCTGTAAAAAAAAAAAAAAAAAAAAAAAAAAGTATAAATCAGATTATGTTCCTTCTCCCTTTAGAACCTTTCAGTGGCTTCCCGTCACATTAGGAGTAATTAAATCCATACTCCTTAACCTTGCCCATAAAACCTAGTTTTATCACTTACCACTCTCCAGTTCAGCCTTACTGATCTTACTGTTCCTTGAGTCAGATGTATTCCCACCTGTGGTCATTTATTATTCTTGTAACCTGGATTATTCTTTGCGCACTCTTTCTGTTGTTTGCTTGTTCTTTATTTATTCAGGTCTTTGCTCAAATATCAGTTTTTCGGATTGGTTTTCTCTGACAACCCTGTCTAAAATAGCACTCAGCCACTCAACCCCTTATCCTGTTTAATCACTTCCAACTAGGAGGTAGGTGCCATAGGGTAGGAATTTAATTTGTATTCTGGTATATATTTTCAGCACCTGGACCAGGGTCTGGCACACAGTAGGTACTCAGTTAATATTTGTTGAATGAACAAATAGGTGTAGTATCTGTTTTGTCCCTAAAAATGTTAGTTTCGCCTGACTGGGCGGTGGCGCAGTGGATAGAGCGTTGGACTGGGATGCGGAGGACACAGGTTCAAGACCCTGAGGTCGCCAGCTTGAGCACGGGCTCGTCTGGTTTGAGCAAAGCTCACCAGCTTGGACCCAAGGTTGCTGGCTTGAGCAAGGGGTTACTCGGTCTGCTGAGGGCCCACGGTCAAGGCACATAAGAGAAAGCAATCAATGAACAACTAAGGTGTCGCAAACTGATGATTGATGCTTCTCATCTCTCTCCGTTCCTGCCTGCCTTGACCCTATCTGTCCCTCTCTCTGTCTCTGTAAAAAAAAAAAAAAAGTTTCTTTTCTTTCTTTCTTTTTTTTTTTTTTTTTGTAAATTTAAAAACAATTTATTGATTTCAGAGAGAGGGGTGAAGGAGGGGGAGGGAGAGAGAAACATTGATTTGTTGTTCCACTTATTTATGCACTCATTGGTTGATTCTTATATGTGTCCTGATGTGGGATTGAACACCACAGCCTTGGCACGGGTACATGGGAGCTTGTTATCAGGATGATGTTCTAACCAACTGACCTACCAGGCTGGGGCAAAATGTTAGTTTCTTGAGGGTAGAGACTTTCTCTTTTTTCTTTACCTATATCTCCTCTACCTAGTGATATAAGTCAGAATATGTTATTTTCTTTGTTGACAAAGAATGAGTCATGAGTGTATAGTGGAACCAATGTACCCTTCTGTGTGACTTTCTAGGCTTAGAATGCTCAGCTGCACCCCTCCCATTTAATGTTCTACCTATTGCGTTCAAACTTCTGTTCCACCATTACATTGACAAAGCCCTCATTAAAGTTGATCTGGTTACTAGATTCAGTGGATGCTTTCTCAGACTTTTTATTACTTTCTGGGTCCAGTTGACCCTGCCTCTGTCTCCAGCCTCCCATCTCCACGGAGAGCCCAGGTTCAGGCCTCATCATTTTTCACTTTGGTAACACAGTACCCTCCTAAAACTGGTCCTCCTACTTCCAGGATCCTTGTTTTTTATCTTTTCACACTGTTGCCAAGATGATCTTTCGTTTTTTTTGTTTTTTTTACAGAGAGAGAGTCAGAGAGTGGGATAGACGGACAGACAGTCAGGAACGGAGAGAGATGAGAAGCATCAATCATCAGTTTTTCGTTGCACGTTGCAACACCTTAGTTGTTCATTGATTGCTTTCTCTTATGTACCTTGACCGCGGGCCTTCAGCAGACCGAGTAACCCCTTGCTTGAGCCAGCGACCTTGGGCTCAGGCCGGTGAGCTTTTGCTCAAACCAAATGAGCCTGCACTCAAGCTAGCGACCTCGGGGTCTCGAACCTGGGTCTTCCGCATCCCAGTCTACGCTCTATCCACTGCGCCACTGCCTGGTCAGGCCAGGATGATCTTTCTAAAAGACAAAAAGCAACTATGCATTATGAGACAATTGATAATATTAAATAATTTACATATATGTTATATTAATGGAAATTATGTAATGAATGGGAATATTGTATTTTCTTCAGTTATATCTAGGGCTAGGGAATGTGGTTAGGGATGTGGATGGGTCAGGACGGGCCATGGGTTGATTGTTATTATTGGAGCTGGTTGATGGGTACATGGGAGCTCATTATATTATTTTTTTTTTTATTTTTTTACAGAGACAGAGAGAGAGAGTCAGATAGAGGGATAGATAGGGACAGACAGACAGGAACGGAGAGAGATGAGAAGCATCAGTCATTAGTTTTTTGTTGCGACACCTTAGTTGTTCATTGATTGCTTTCTCATATGTGCCTTGACCGTGGGCCTTCAGCAGACCGAGTAACCCCTTGCTCGAGCCAGCGACCTTGGGTCCAAGCTGGTGAGCTTTGCTCAAACCAGATGAGCCTGCATTTAAGCTGGCAACCTCAGGGTCTCAAACCTGGGTCCTCCGCATCCCAGTCCAACGTTGTATGCACTGCGCCACCGCCTGGTTACGCTCATTATATTATTTAATCTACTTTTGTATATGTTCAAAATTATCTGGGGGAAAAGTTAAGAAACAGTCCAAGTATGATCATTTTTTTTTTCTTAAAATTATTCAGTAAATAGGCTAAAATTCAAACTCATGTGGTACATCTGGTTTTTCTGAACTAACATTGATACCATGTTTGGCCTCAATTCATGCCATTCATCTTTTCATACGTTGTATCCAGCTCCATGGGGTCTGTGATCCCTGAACACATAATATGCTCCTTCATGTCTTTGTGCTGTGTAGGTGCTGCTCCTGGGTGTGGAGTGCCTACCCTCGTTGCCTTTCCCTTGCCCTTCATACCTAGGTCAGCTGTCACTCTCTCTAGAAAGCTTCCCCCGCGGTGAGTGGAAGCATTGGTTCCTTTATTGTAATTGTCTCTCCTGACCCTGGCTGGATAGCTCAGTTGGTTGAAGCATTGTCCCAAAGTACAGAGGTTGCCAGTTCAATCCCTGGTCGGAGCACATACAGGAACAGATTGATGTTCCTGTCTCTGTCTCTGTCTCTCTCTCTCTCCCCCTCTCTCTCTCTAAATAAAATAAAATTAAATTAAAATTAAAAAGAAAAGTAATTGTCTCTCCTGCTGTTGGACTCTCAACTCTTTGAAACAGGGACAGTCTGACTTCTGTGTCCCTACAAGTGCTTGGCACTCAATAAATGATAGTAGAAAAAGTAATTTTTAAATTCCCAACACCCAGCATAGCACTTAACACATGCTTGACATGTGTTCATTGAGCAAATGTTGAATGTGAACTACTGTGTTTTAACTTGATGGTGTAGGTTAGGTCACTGTACTCCTTGCAACTTTCGGTGTGAGTGGTGAGTTGATAGTAGAACTAGCTGGCAGGGTATAAGGAAGAGCTTTTGTTTCTTCTCTGCAGGCATGGGTTGGAATTGGAGCCTCTCCTTGGACTTGACTACAACCAGCACCATGTGGTTACTAATTGCTCTTCATTTACTTATTGATGCCTCCCAGAAAAAAACGCCGCGGAACGTCCCAGAAAGCCCAGCTGCTATTCCACCAACAACCACTGGAGGGCCCCAAGCACCACTATGCATCGCCACAGCTTCCTATCACCCACACTAGACAAGTGCCCAGCAAGGCCATTGACCACAACGTCATCACTTCCTGGGTAGGCCATGGGATTCTTACTTTGACTTTTACTGCTAGGCTTCTCAGAATACTGACTCTTCTGTCCCTTGAACAAGGTTTTCTAAAGAGTAAGATGCATAGGGGCAGGGATAAGAAGGCAATATGCTCTATTGTAAGCCATCTCTTCTGGTGTATCTTCTAAGTTAGAAAAGTTCCACTTGGGTTGGTGGGAATTGGAGTCTTCCCCCTACCCCACATTCCTCTGAAAGAGTTTAGTAAAAAAGTTTCACTACCCAGTAGCTCGGGGAGAAAGCCAGGTAAATGGCAGAACTAGTAAAAAATGAGATTGTTTTCTGAGCTTCATGAAAGAGGTATTTAGCTAAGTACTCTATTTACTGTTTAATAGAGTGAACCTTGGGAAAAAACACAGAAATGGCCTATGTCATATTTTGACAGCTTAAAAGCCCTGGGAAGTAGTATAGCAAAAGGACCAGACAAAAGCATAAAATTTGCTTAGGAGGGCTTAGTAAATATAACTTGTTCAGGATTGCTTAGAAGAACCTTAATACTTGCTTCATGCTTGTAGGAAAAACATAAATGTTAGAATCCTGAGGGTAAGAAGAGGAATGAACATTTATTGAGAACTCATTACATGCCAGGTCCTGTGCTACTTGCTCTCTACCAACACTCTCACTCCCTCTTCTTGCATCCAGCCATTCATTCTTTACCAGGGCCTTTGTGCAGGTAGTCTGCTAGGTGCTGGGATCAGATCAATGGTAAATAAGACTGCTGGTCTCGCCTGACCAGGCGGTGGCGCAGTGGATAGAGCGTCGGACTGGGAAGCAGAGGACCCAGGTTCGAGACCCCAAGGTCGCCAGCTTGAGCATGGGCTCATCTGGTTTGAGCAAAGCTCACCGGCTTGGACCCAAGGTTGCTGGCTCGAGCAAGCGGTCACTTGGTCTGCTGTAGCCCCACTGTCAAGGCACATATGAGAAAGCAATCAATGAACAACTAAGGGGTCGCAATGAAAAACTAATGATTGATGTTTCTCATCTCTCTCTGTTCCTGTTTGTCTGTCCCTATCTATCCCTCTCTCTGAATCTCTCTCTCTGTCTCTGAAAAAAAAACAAAAACTGGTCTTAGAGCGTCAGCCCAGTATGTGGAAGTACAGGGTTTGATTCCTGGCCAGGGCACACAGGAGAAGCACCCATCTGCTTCTCCACCCCTCCCCCTCTCCTTCCTCTCTGTCTCTCTCTTCCCTCTGGCAGCCAAGGCTCCATTGGAGTAAAGTTGGCCCGGGTGCTGAGGATGGCTCCATGGCCTCTGCCTCAGGTGCTAGAATGGCTCCAGTTGCAACAGAGCAATGCCCCAGATGGGCAGAGTGTCGCCTGCTGGTGGGCATGCCAGGTGGATCCTGGATGGGCACATGTGGGAGTCTGTCTGACTGCCTCCCCATTTCTAACTTTGGAAAAACACACACAAAAAGAAAAAGAGGCATTGTCCCCTTTCTTACATGAGGAAATGGAAAAGCATAGAGATTAAATAGGTTGATCAAAATTAGTATCTTCATATCTCTTTCTAATATCTCAGGTGTTTTTGTTTTGTGTCCTTCAAAATAGTGGGTCTCATTTAGGATTCTGGCCTCTGGTCATTAGAAATAATTTCCTCTCTTAGGTTTGCTTGGTATGTGGCTCTCCTCACCTTTCTTTGTTGATCCTTAGGTATCACCTCAGTTTGATACAACAGCAGAAAGCTGGTTCCCAGCCAACAGGAAACGGAAACATCATCACCAAGACCAGGCAAGACGTTCAAGTCGAAGATCTACCACCTCCAAGTTTCCACATCTAACATTTGAGAGTCCACAGTCTTCTAGTTCAGCCACACTTGGAAGCCCCTTAACCCGGGAGTGCCCCAATCATTCAGAGGACATTTCCGGAAGGCACTTAGTTCCAGTGCTCAGTCCCCAAAGCTGTGGGGAACAGTCAGCACATGCACTTGAAAACTTACCTTATATGTTCATTGCACCTGATATCCAGACCCCAGAGTCATCTTCTGTGAAACAGGTGCCTGCTCCCACAGATCAGAGGGAAAACAGCCTGCTACACTGCTCCCTTCACACTAGTACTCCTGAGAGCCCAGAACCTGGGCCTGTCCTGGTTAAAGACACTCCTGAGGAGAAGTATGGCATAAAAGTCACGTGGAGGAGACGACAGCACCTGTTTACTTACCTCAGGGAGAGAGGGAAGCTGAGCAAAAGTCAGTTCCTTGTGAAAAACTGACACGATTTCTGAGACATCAGTAATCTCAAGAAATTGATTGCTGCTGTTCATAGAGCTGCTAAAGTTACTTTTTCTGGCTCATAGAAGAGTACATCAATAAATTGAAATGGGCCTGACCAGGCAGTGTCGCAGTGGATAGGGCGTCGGACTGGGATGCGGAGGACCCAGGTTTGAGACCCCGAGGTCGCCAGCTTGAGCGTGGGCTCATCTGGTTTGAGCAAAGCTCACCAGCTTGGACCCAAGGTCACTGGCTTAAGCTAGGGGTTACTCAGTCTGCTGAAGGCCCGTGGTCAAGGCACATATGAGAAAGCAATCAATGAACAACTAAAGTGTTGCAACAAAAAAACTGATGATTGATGCTTCTCATCTCTCTCTGACCTGTCTGTCTGTCCCTCTCTCTGACTCTCTCTCTGTCTCTGTAAAAAAAAAAAAAAAAAAAAAAAAAAATTTAACCAGATCCTTAGAGTTATAAAGTAATTCAGTTCCCAGATTTGCTTTTTAAAATATCATAAACAGTTTTTAGTGTCAAATAGTTTACTTTATATTTTTCTCATGTTAACTGTTTAAAACATTTAAATATCTTACAGTAACTGTTTAAAGTGTGTGTAAATGGTTGCAGAAGGTTTTTAGAGAATACTGCTTCTGACTGCCAATAATGCAGCAACACTGCCTCCTCCACCAAAGGTCTTTCTTAATTGTTTGCTTTAATCACTACTCAATCCTTTAATCACCTCATTCAAACCAATTTATTCCACATTTTTGAGTACCAACTCTGTTGGGCTCAGTGACAGCTTCCTCTGTGATCTAATGGACAGAAAAAAATCAAAGCAAATTCTGTGACTTTATAGCTGAACTTCCACCTATGCAACTTTGGCTCTTCTGCTGAAACAAGACAAAAGGGCAGCAAGCCCTGTTTTAGTGATTGCGGTAGAATTGGGGAGATAAAGGGGACATGGATAAGTTATTTGGGTATGCTATGTTTTATTTTTTATTTCCAACCAGTGAAATCTGTAAATATTAAATAGGGTAGCAAAATGATTTCTTGGAGTAACTGTTTAAAATGTATGTAAATAAATGTGGAAACATTTCAGTGAATACTACTTATTGCAATTAATGCAGAGCTGCCCAGTCACAAAATATCTCTGTTGTTCTTTTACCACTACAAAGAGCATCTGTTCAACTCCACTCAGCTTTAGGAACCTACTTTGACCCAGCCAGTGGTGGCACAGTGGATAGAGTGTCAACCCCAGCACTGAGATCCGGCTGGATCCCCAGTCAAGGCACATATGAGAAGCAACCAATGGATGCACAACTGGAGTGAAGCAAGGAGTTGATGTTTCTCTCTCCCTCTCTTTCCCTCCTGTTCTGTAAAACAAAAAACCCAAAAAAGAATCTATTCTGCTTCTCTGTGTAAGGTCAAGGCCAAACTTGATTCTGTTTATTTTATAGATGGGAATTTGAACCACAGGTAATGAACCATGTCCAGGGTCACACAGTGAGTTGAGGCTGACCCAGCCAGTGCAATGCTCTGCTCTCCTAGCTTATGACAAGTTCTAGGCCTCTTAGAAGTTCAAAACCAATGTGGAAATCAACTTTGACCTTGGAATACTATCAACTAAATATGCAGTAACTTGTCAGGATGTTTTGTAGGAACTATGATGTAAGTTGGTGGAGAGGAAGGAAGTGACGGTTAGGGACTAAATTTATTGGAACTGAGAGTAGGGATTTCCTTAAGGTATTTGTTCCAATTTTAGTATATGTGCTGCCGAAGCGAGCACATCCTTAAGGTATTTGAATGTTTGAAGATGGTCCATCGGCTGTAGAGGGAGAAGTTAATGATAAAGATTCTTAAAAGAGTCTGTAGAGCAGGTCTAGGAACGCTCTAAAAGCTTGATTGGGCTGGAGTCCGGGAGGCTGAAGGAATTCTGTGCGGTTCCAGCGCGAAAGTAGATGTACGTCACTGGGAGTGACTGCTGGAAGGGGCTATAAGTGGGTTCCCAGGAAGGCTCCGGCGTCAGGGAAGGGTCGGGCTGTGAGAGAACCGGCAGATGTCCCTAAGTCCTCACATTACAGACCTCGGGAAGCGCTCTGGGCGGTCTCTGCATGGACCGTGGGGGCGCTGGGAGGCCGCTCCAGTTGGGGCCTGTTAGTGGGGGCTGGGCGGCTCCTCTGATGGACTCGCTTCCCAGCCGCCAGGAGGTAACGCGGCTGCCCCTGCGGGCGCAGGGGTCCCGGCACCCAGCCCGAGCGCGCCATCCCCGCTCGGGCGCACGCGCCTCTAACCCCGGCTTCCTCCGCTTGTTAGAATTCCTCCCGCAACACCAGGCTGCGGCAAGAGCCAATGAGAGAGGAGCGGCTGGCTCGTGGGCCAGTAAGCGCTGGCGACAGTGCGGGGTGCGGTTGCCAGGGGTGGGGTCCGGCAGCGCGCCAGGCTTGCCACCCTAGCAGCGGAGTCCGGGGTCTGGGCGAGGTGGCGCCTTTCTGAGCTGCTGGAATGGAGGGGTCGCGCTGCCGTCTCGGAGCCCGCGGGGACAGGTCAGAGAAGGATGGTGGCTGGTCTCGTCTTGAGCGGCGAGGAGGGCAGTGCGGTCCTCTGGGCGCTCTGAACGAGAGGGCGGCGGGCTCAGGCCGGGAGGGAGGGGTTGCTTTGGGGCCCCGTCGCCCGGCGGCGGTGGGGGACCCTTCCTCCCAGGGCGGCGGTGGGGAGCGGCGGCTCTGCAGCCTGCCGCCGGGGGCAGGGAAACGCGCGGAGTCCTCGCTGCGAGCTCGCCTTGCCCTCTGTGGGCCTCGCTTTCTCAAAGCGCGTTAACGCCTGTGCCTCTCTACCGCCTCGGGAGTGTCCTAACAGATTGGAGTCTCCCGAGGACGTCGGAGCGGAAGGCTGCGGGCGGTATTTAACACTTTGCTCTAGTGCCATTGCTTCAGGCAGGCAGTGCCCAATTCTGGAACCGAGGCCGGCGGTTGAGAATGCAAAAGTCTTCTTTTGCTTCTGTTTTACAGTAATTATGTCTTATTCAAGATTGGTTTGTCTTATTTGCAACGTACCATGCCTCTTGTTTGTGCTCCTCTTTGTCGGCTATTTCTCTTTTTCTGCCTCCGCCAGAAAGAAAACAATCCGAAATCTCAGCCTGACGATTTTTTGTTTGCCAGGTTAATGAAAAGTTAATGGGAGCGGCGTGAAATCATTGGCTTAAATCTCTGGCATTGTCTGAAGATTTAAATCTTACACAACGACTGTATTTCCCTCTTTTTACTCATGCCGAGGCAGATATTTAGCGTGTGAGGATTTGGTCTGATATTTAGGTTAGTAGATATGTAAACGATTCTAAACCATTTAAAAACGTCACAGAGGAGGCACCCATTTTCCTCTTTCGTCAGGTTTTCTTTATGTGATAACTGCTTGGTGGAATTTATTCACTGCAATTTCTTTTTTTCAAGTCGAGAAAACTACATTTACAAGAATAAATATAGAGGTAGTAGGAGGGGATAAAGTTAAAATTGAGCGTCTTCGTTGAATTCAGATGGTATTTGTTCAGTTGTGGGTACTCTAAATCTTAATTGAATAAATTTAAGACAGTTAATTTCATGGATACCAGATGTTTGATGTGACTCATAATTTTGAGGGGGAATAAAGAGAATTGACTTTGAAATTGAGACTGGTAGGCCCTGGCTGGTTGGCTCAGTGTTAGAGAGAGCGTTGGCAGGCGTGTGGATGTCCCGGGTTCAATTTCTGGTCAGGGCACACAGAAGGAGCACCCATCCGCTTCTCCCTCCTGTCCCCCCCTACCCCTCTCAACCCCCCGTGCTGAGGATGGCTCCATGAGCTCGGTGGCTGAGCAATGGAGCAACGCCCCAGATGGGCAGAGCATTGCCCCCTAATGGGCTTGCCAGGTGGATCCCTGTAAGGGCGGATGCGGCATTCTGACACAGCCTCCCTCCTCTCACTGAATAAAAAAAAGAAAAAGAAAAAAAGAAAAAAGAAATTGAGACTGGTTAATTTATTGGATCCGAAGTTTGAAAGGGTAATTTTAAAGTTCTCTCTTTTTCTTTACAAAGAAACCAGTTCTTTAATTTAGACTTGACATCAAAGGGGAATGTTAGTCACCAAATGTTTCTCCTGTTCTATGTAATATTAGCGCAGCCTCTATTACTGTTAACTCGTTTGTTATTTAGAGGGAGTGGAATGTCTTGCTCTTTTGGTGCTGGGTTGTATATTTAATGTTTTTCATGAAGTTCATGGATAGAATTTTTGGCATTAATATTTTTCAGTGTGAAGTGTAATATCTGACTTTGAAGTTTCCTGTTTGTTTTTCTCCTTTGAATTATGTGACTCTTTTACCAGGAGTCAGATTTATATTCATCATAGTAGAAAATTATTAACAAATAACTTCAAGTATCTTTCCTAGGTCTGAAATATTTAGTGAAAATTGGAGATGGAATTTGAAACTCTCTAAGGACCTTTGATGAGGTTAGGCATTTGATATTATGGATTCTGTAGAGATGACAGCAGTTGGCTGGTGCTAGAATTTGAGCTCTCTGTGGCCTTTTGTTTCTGATCAAGAATTGAAGGTGTGGTGATAGATACTGCTCAGGGTGATGTGACCTTGTGACCCAGAGTTGACTAAGGAGGTCTTCATCTGTGGTTTACCCATACTCCATGATTTCTCTTTAGAAATATGAGCAATAGTAGTGGCTGGAGGTATGTCTTGGCCAGGCTTCTTATTCTTTCTCATGTTTTCCCTTTTTAATTTATTTTTAAAAATTTTTACTCAACATAATAGTTTCCAGGTCCCTCCATATTGTTGCAAAAGGTAATGTTTCCTTCTTTTTCATAGCCACATAATATTCCATAAGCCAGGCAGAGAAAGAAAAATATCATATGACCTCACTCATTTGAGGAATCCAAGGAATAATAAGAACTGAGGAACGGAATTGAGACAGAGGAGGGATCAAAGGGACCAGAGGAAAAGAGGACAGAGGGAAAGGGGATGAAAGGATGGGATAAACCTGAAGGGAAGGGGGGAGGGTGCTTTAGGGAGGAGGGCAAGGGAGATGTTGAGAGGAATAGGGGGGAGGGTGCTGTAGGGAGGGGGGCAAGGGAGATGTTGAGGGGAATAGGGGGGAGGGTGCTGTAGGGAGGGGGGCAAGGGAGATGTTGAGGGGAATAGGGGGGAGGGGGGAGGCATTTGCGGTGACCCTAGAATCTATGTAAACACAATTAATTAAAAAAAATCTTTATTTTATTAATTTTAGACAGGGAAAGGGAGAGAGAGAGAGAGAAAGACAGAAACCTTGATCTGTTTCTGTATGTGTCCTGGATTGGGATCAAACCGGCAACCTTTACACATCGGGATGATGCTCTAACCAAGTGAGGTGTTTGGCCAGGGCTTGTTCTCCCTTTTTAAAATGTTTAATCAGATCAGCTCATTGTTAGCACACAGACTTACCCAGTGCTTAAAAATACTTAGGTTAACCAATAACCAGTTCATGTCTACGATTTGTTTGGCAAATATCAAAAGGTATAGTACAGCCTGATCAGTGGTGGCACAGTGGATAGAGCATTGACCTGGTATGCTGAGGACCAGGTTCAAAACTCCAAGGTCACTGGCTTGAGTGTGGGATCATAGACATGATCCCATGGTCACTGACTTGAGCACAAGGGTTGCTGGCTCGAAGGCCAAGGTTGTTGGCTTGAGCAAGGGATCACTGGCTCGGCTGAAGGCCCTTCCCGGTCAAGGCATGTATGAGAAGCAATCAATGAACAATTAAGTGATGCAACTACGAGTTGATGCTTCTCTCTCAAAAAAACTAAAAAAGTATATAGTACAGGCCTAATAATGTCCAACATGCATATATTTCTCCAATCATGAAGATTACATACAGACCTAGAAAGGAAAGAATAATCCCTCTGAGAAATTTCCTTCCCTCCAAGATCCTTGAGTCTAAGCTGACAGACTTATATGTTTTTAGAGTAGTTTTCATTTCTGGCTTTTCTTATTTTTTCCTAGGGAAGCTCTGCTGTTTCTATGCATTTGTACTCATTGAAAGAAAAGGTGTTCCTTCTTATCAAGAGGAAAAGTCTGGTTGAATTGCTCAGAGGAGGAGTTGAAGGTGCCTTGTCCCCTGCCCACCCCCTGTTAAACAGAAGCACTTGTGAGCATTTAATGGGCTTCCCTCCATGAGGCTTCAGGCCACCAGGGCCCAGACCTGACCAGCAAACACCCTTAAACTCCTCAGCTCTTCTGAAGAACTTGGCCTTCACAGTGACAGGCTGCTTTGGGAACCTTCCCTGCCCCAGAACTCTGTAGGAGCTGATCACACCACATCAATGATAGGAACAGCCAGTCTTTTCTGGGCAGTATTTTTATCCATGTCTGCTCACTGACCGAGGGCCACAGTTGATCAAGGCTGACAGTTGGGCAGGAGCTCTGGTTCATCTTTAAGTGGTAATGTCTCATCCCAGTTTTCCCAAAGTAACCTGGGTGATGTTTGTCGAAGTTGATCCCATGATTATGCAAGCCACCAGCTGTACCTCGGCCTCCTGGGTGCCTCCTGTGCTTGCAATGCAGCCGTAGCCATGGCTCACGGGGCCCTGAAGTTTTTGGTCTTAGTGTGGCTGGCATGTTGGTGGCTGAGATGCCTTGCTTCTTTGTCTTTGGGGATTTTAGGACTAGAAGGGGTCTAGATAATTCCCTATTTGAGAGTAGTTCTACGGTGGAATTGTTTTCTTTCGAACTCGAGTTTCCTGTCATCTGCTTTTGCTTTATTTCGTCTTAGGTCACTAGGAGTAAGATCTTTGTGCTACTAACTCAATTCGGCTTCCTCAGGTATCCTTACTGTTCGTAATAATGGAAGCTGCGGCCCTGGCCGGTTGGCTCAGCGGTAGAGCGTCGGCCTGGCGTGCAGGGGACCTGGGTTCAATTCCCGGCCGGGGCACATAGGAGAAGCACCCTTTTGCTTCTTTACCCCCCTCCCCTTCTTCCTCTCTCTCTCTTCCCCTCCCGCAGCCGAGGCTCCATTGGAGCAAGGATGGCCCTGGTCGCGGCAGAGCGTCGCCCCCTGGTGGGCAGAGTGTTGCCCCTGGTGGGCGTGCCGGGTGGATCCCGGTCGGGCGCATGCGGGAGACTGTCTGACTGTCTCTCCCCGTTTCCAGCTTCGGAAAAATACAAAAAAAAAATAAAAAAAAAATTATGGAAGCTGCAACATTTTCCTGGACTGGTTAAGCTTAAGTCCACTTTGCCTAAGAGAAGACACAGTATCCACATGCTGCTTGATATGCTGTCTTTATTTATTCACTTAATACTTGGTATGAGTCTTGATAACGGAATTGTCCTCTCTGTCCCCTTTGCCATAGAACTTCTGTGAAAGCATTCATGATGAGCACTATCATAAGTCACAGGACCTCTGGAGAACCAGGGTTCTGGAGAAGATGATAAGAATACTTTTATTTTGTGTAAGATGGCACTTACTGTTTTACCACATGGCACTGTGGTAAGGGGGAAACACTGCAGAGCTTCTGCTGGGCTCCTGAGTTCAGGCCCAGCCTTTTCTCTCTTGAGCGGTGTTGCCTTAAGCAACTCATCTCCTTCTTTGGCTTCAGTTTTCTTTGGAAAGTGAGGGCTTCTTCAGATTCCCTCAGTGATTATAATGGATAGTAAAATAACAAATGTATATATTTGAGCTGCACATGGGTCCAATTTCAAAAGGTCCAAAATAATATTAAGTGGAAGCTATGTCTTTTCTCATCATCTCCATGTCATGTAGTTTATTCATTGGTAAGTTTCTTAGGGGACTTCCAAAATTACCCTATGTGTTAAATAATCTTTTTCCAGACTTAAAGTTTGATTATTTTGAGTTTTAAGGTATGATATAATAGTCTAAACCAGGGGTCTCAAACTCAACTCAGCATGTGGGTCGCAGAGCAAGATCACAGCCGTTCTGCGGGCCGCACTAGGTCTACAAAAGGCAACTGTTACGCAACACTTTTCTCACTGCAGTTGAAAACAAAAAAAAAATCAGTACAAAATTGTTCGGCGGGCCGCATGCGGCCTGCAGGCCGCAAGTTTGAGACCCCTGGTCTAAACTATGAGATATACTTTCATTCTGGGCAAGATCTATTTTTAGAAAATGAACTATAGTTGCTGCAGGTTTTAATTTTTTTCCTACGGTAACTACTGTATAGAAAATAGGACTGTAAGAAGTAAACGAATTATTTTTCAGACAGGCTTCTGGGAAAAAAATCATTCTATTTAGCTTCACAGGAAGAAAGTTTAATAGGTCTATAGTTTGCCTTTAATTTTAGGTTTTAGAATGAAGCAAGGATTGACTTGTTTCCCTATTGAAAGCAAGTGTAATTTTGTTATGGTGATTTGATCTGTCATACAAGCTAGAGGCAAAGCAGAAAGTAGTGTTTTGACTAATGTTCATGAGCTGTGTTTATAAAAAGGAGGAGATATTTTGTGTAGGAATATGTGAAGACATGCAGGCTAACAGTCAGAGAGGCGCCCTAGGGCAAAAGCCCTGAGCAGAATTGAGTCTAGGGGCCTCTCTGACCCTGTACTGGAAACAGTGCATGCTGGAAACAGCAGGATAAGATTCAGCAACAAAGAATACGTTTAGGCTCTCAGAACAGAGGTTAGGAGTAAGCATGTTCCTTGTCCTTTTTCACCCCCTGAGAACTTCTGCTGTCTGCTTCCTTGAGTTATTTGTACTGGCTAATAAATATCTGAGTAAGGCTGAGGGCGGGGCTTCAGTCCTTCTATCTGCTGACTGGGGCTATTGCCTCCCCTCAGCCGGTCTGAACATTTCATCTGGTCTCGGGGCACTTCATTGTCTCCATGACAAGTGGTGCCCCATGGGAGGAATGGGAACCAAACGATAGGTTTGCTACTCTGAGTAGTTCATTGTCGCTGTGACAGTTTTGGACCTAGTGGCTTACATTTGTGTATCCTTTGCAGTGCTTTCGCATATTTAATCTTTCTTTAGCTTCATAACACTGAAGAGAGGAGGACTGGTGTTGTTATCTTTATTTTATAAGTGGGGAAATGAAGGCTCAGAAAGGGTGTGATGTACCTAAGGTCACATGACAAGTAAATGGCATAATCAGAAGTAAAATGCACACTTTTTGTTGTGACATCTTAGTTGTTCATTGATTGCTTTTTTATTTTTTTATTTTTTGTTTATTCATTTTAGAGAGGAGAGGGAGAGACAGAGAGAAAGAGAGAGGAGAGACAGAGAGAGAGAAGGGGGGAGGAGCTAGAAGCATCAACTCCCATATGTGCCTTGACCAGGCAAGCCCAGGGTTTCTAACCAGCGACCTTAGGATTTCCAGGTCCACGCTTTATCCACTGCGCAACCACAGGTCAGGCATGATTGCTTTCTCATGTGCCTTGACCGCGGGCCTTCAGCAGACCGAGTAACCCCTTGCTCAAGCCAGCAACCTTGGGTCCAAGCTGGTGAGCTTTGCTCAAACCATTTGAGCCTGCACTCAAGCTGGTGACCTCAGGGTCTTGAACCTGCGTCTTCCGCATCCCAGTCCGACGCTCTATCCACTGTGCCACCGCCTGGTCAGGCTAAAATTCATACTTTTGACTTCTAGTCTCCTTTTTTCTTTCCTTTTTTTTTTTTTTGTATTTTTCTGAAGCTGGAAACGGGGAGAGACAGTCAGACAGACTCCCACATGCGCCCAACCGGGATCCACCTGGCACACCCACCAGGGGGCAACGCTCTGCCCCTCTGGGGCGTCGCTCTGTTGCGACCAGAGCCACTCCAGCGCCGAGGAGCCATCCCCAGCGCCCGGGCCATCTTTGCTCCAGTGGAGCCTCGGCTGCGGGAGGGGAAGAGAGAGACAGAGAGGAAGGAGAGGGGGAGGGGTGGAGAAGCAGATGGGCGCTTCTCCTGTGTGCCCTGGCCAGGAATCGAACCCAGGACTTCTGCACGCCAGGCCGACGCGCTACCACTGAGCCAACCGGCCAGGGCCTTTTTTTTTTTTTTTTTTTTAAGTGAGAGGAGGGGAGATAGACTGTCGCATGAGCCCCAACCAGAATCCACCCAGCAAACCCCATCAGGACCTAATGCTCGAGGATCAACAACTATCTTCAGCACCTGAGGCCAACTCTTGGACCAACTGAGTTCCTCTGTGCCTGAGGCTGATGCTTGGACCAACCAAGCGTTCCTCAGGGCCCAGGGCCAGTGCTTGAGCCAGTCGAGCCATTTGATGTTAGAGAGGAAGAGTGAGAAAAGGGGGAGAAGGGAAAGAGGGAAGGGTGAGAAACAAATTATTGCTTTTCCTGTGTGCCCTGCCTGGGGATTGAACTTGGGATGTGTGTACACTGGGTAGTCAGACACTCTGTCTACTGAACCAACCAGCCAGGGCCTAGTCTCTGTCTTTCTTTTTCTCACACATTATCAAAATATCTACTTAAGATATTTTGGATGCCATTTTTGCATGTAAATGATAACTGATACTGACTGCATTCTTTTTCTAAAAAATAATATTTTATTGATTTTAGAGAGGGAGGAAGGGAGAGACAGTGAGAGGGACAGGAACATCAATTTGTTCCTGTATGTGCCCTGACTGGGGATTGAACTGGCAACCTCTCTGCTTTGGGCGATGCTTTAACCAACCTAGCCATCTGGTCTGGGCTTTGGCTGCATTCTAATTATTTTTAGGGAGAGCAGTGAAGAAATCAGACTTTGGTGAAGTACAAATGTCAGTTAATTTTGTCCAATGGGAAAGGAGTGGAAATATTTATTTGGTGTTGTTAGTAGGCAAAGGGATGGACGTTCATCTTTACACAAGAAAGAAGGGAAATAGTAGCATGCCTTAAGAGAGAAAACGTAACCTGAGTAAAGAAGAATCAGGCATGGTGGAATGAACTAACGTTCCTTTTTAAAGCTATATAGAATAAATAGTTTCTTTTAACTTTTGGATCAAATCATACATTTTAAATAGTCTTTCTGTTTGGTTCACTTAAAAATGCTTTCTATGTTCGTTATGTAGGACATGCAAAATGAAGAGGGGTTCACTGTAAACTACCATATTTTTTTTTAATTTTTAATTTTTATTTTTTATTTTTTACAGAGAGTGAGTCAGAGAGAGGGATAGACAGGGACAGACAGACAGGAACGGAGAGAGATGAGAAGCATCAATCATTAGTCTTTCATTGCGCATTGCAACACCTTAGTCGTTCATCGATTGCTCTTCCACATGTGCCTTGACCGTGGGCCCTCAGCAGACCGAGCAACCCCTTGCTTGAGCCAGCGACCTTGGGTTCAAGCTGGTGGGATTTTGCTCAAACCAGATGAGCCCGCGCTCAAGCTGGGGACCTCGGGGTCTCGAACCTAGGTCCTCTGCATCCCAGTCTGATGCTCCATCCACTGCGCCACCACCTGGTCAGGCAGTAAACTACCATATTTTTTGCTCTAGAAGACACACCTGACCATAAGCCATGCCTAGGGTTTTAAGGAGGAAAATAGGAAAAAAAAAAAATTCTGAACCAAGTGGTTTGTTAAAATATTTAATAAAATAACCGTATTTTTTTAAAAGCTCCATAAGATGCACGGGCATTTTCCCCTCCACTTTTTTGGGGGAAAAAAGTGTCTTATGGAGCGAAAAAGACAGTAGTTTTTCTTGCTGCATTCTCTGGGGCCAATTGAATGATCTGATTGCTATAATCAGTTGCCAACCTTTTCTTCTCATTGTCCTCTCCTCGAACAGTTCTCTCTTCTTTCTGATGGTCCCTACAAAATGGGCCTCTTAGGAAATACATTTTCATTCCTTCACTTTAGTTCCAGTGTGTGGTCATTCAAGTAGAAGAGAGATGGGCCTAGAATACTAACATTTCTCCTCAAATGAGGAAGAATGGCTTTCAAAGGAGTCTTTTTCTGGCAATTCTAATTTGATCTCTGTGTATTTTGTTCCAGAAGCATGTTTTGTTTCATCCAGATGTGGTTTAGGTGTTTCATTCAGGCTTTGGACAAGGTGAATCTATTTGTCAGTTAACTTAGAGACAGTTAATTTATAAATATTGAATAGTTATTACCAGCCCTGGCCAGTTGGTTCAGCAGTAGAGTGTTGACCCAGTGTATGAAGTCCTGGATTTTATTTCTGGTCAGTGTACATAGGAGAAGTGACTATCTGCTTCTTCACTCCCCTCCCCATCCCACAGCCATGGCTCGGAAGAGTAAGTTGGCCCTAGGTGATAAGGATGGCTCCGTGGCCTCTCCTCAGGTGCAAAAATGGTTTGGTTGCTGTGCAACAGAGTTGGTGCCCTGAATGGGCAGAGCATCTCCCCATAGGGAGCTTGCTGGGTGCATCCGGTCAGGGTACATGCAGTAGTCTGTCTCTGCCTCCCCTCCTCTCAATTAAAAAAAAATGTAGCTATTTCCCTAACGGACACAATGAAATCTGATGACTCTTTTTTAGTATCTGTCTATACTATAATCAACTCCTAATCCATTCACTGTCTTGGAAATTCTTTTACCTAAAAATACCAGATGAACTGGTGTTTTTACAGAAAAGATTCTTGGTAGACATCTTGAAATACCATAATAATGAAATTCCAGAATCTCTGCTGACCATTTGAATATATGTGGTCAGTGGTGCGGCTTAGCATGCTGAATTGGTAAGACTTGGGACTGAATTCTAGATCTTTCACTAATCAACTGTGTGACCATCAGCAAACAGCTTCATCTCTGAATTTCAGATACCTCTGAAATGGGATTGTAGGTTTATTGTGAGAATTAGATGAAATAATATATAAAGTATTTAATGTAGTTTCTGACACAGTATTACTAAATGGAGCTATATTGCAACTGGCAACAAGACAACATTTTAAGTATGCAATTTAAGTTTTTAGCAAATTTGCAGTTTTGTAACTATTGCCAAAAGCTAACCTTAGAACATTACCATCACCCCTCCTGCCAAAGTAACCTCATTTATAGTTGTTCCCTCTCCCATTCCCCATTCCTAGCCCAAGGCAACCACTAATCCACTTTAGGCCTCTGTAGATTTGTCTATTCTGGACACTGCATATAAATGAAATCATGATATATGGTATTTTTTATGACTGGTTTTTAAATTTCTGAAGTGAGAAGTGGGGAGGCAGAGAGACAGACTCCTGCATGTGCCTGTCCGGGATCCACCAGGGGGTGATGCTCCATCTGGGGCGTTGCTCTGTTGCAAACAGAGCCGTTCTAGCACCTGAGGTGGAGGCCATGGAGCCATCCTCAGTGCCCAGGCCAACTTTGCTCCAGTGGAGCCTTGGCTGCCGGAGAGGAAGAGAGAGACAGAGAGGAAGGAGAGGGGGAGGAGTGGAGAAGCAGATGGGCGCTTCTCCTGTGTGCCCTGGCCAGGAATCAAACCCGGGACTTCTACACACAGGGCCGACACTCTACCACTGAACCAACCGGCCAAGGCTGTGACTGGCTTTTTTGACTTAGCAAAATGTTTTTGAGATTTATTCATGGTATATGTTGCATATATCAGTACTTCATCCCTTTTTATTGCTGAATAGTAGTCTCTCATGTAGCTATACAGTGTGTAATTTACCCATTCATTACTTGATGGGCATTTGAGTTGTTTCTACTTTCACTATTATGAGTAATGCTACTGTGAATATTAGTGTCCAAGTCTTGTGTGGACATGTTTTTGTTTGTTTGTTTGTTTGTTTTGTATTTTTCTGAAGTTGGAAATGGGGAGGCAGTCAGACAGACTCCCACATGCGCCCGACTGGGATCCACCCGGCATGCCCACCAGGGGGCAATGCTCTGCCCATCTGGGGGCGTCGCTCTGTTGCAACCAGAGCCATTCTAGCACCTGAGGCGGAGACCATAGAGCCATCCTCAGCGCCCGGGCCAACTTTGCTCCAGTGGAGCCTTGGCTGCGGGAGGGAAAGAGAGAGACAGAAAGGAAGGAGAGGGGGAGGAGTGGAGAAGCAGATGGGCGCCTCTCCTGTGTGCCCTGGCCAGGAATCGAACCTGGGATTCCTGCACGCCAGGCTGGCGCTCCACCACTGAGCCAACCGGCCAGGGCCTGGACAAATGTTTTAATTTCTATTGCACACCCAGATAGAGTTGTTGCGCAATATGGTGACTCCATCTTTTACAATTTGAGGTAGTATCAGACTGTTTTTCAAATGGCTGTAACATTTTACATTCCCACCAGCAATGTATGAGAGTTTTAATTTCTCTGTATTTTCTTTTATTTATTTATTTATTTTTAAAATTTTTAACATTTTTTTTTGTATTTTTCTGAAGCTGGAAAAGGGGAGGCAGTCAGACAGACTCCTGCATGCACCCGACTGGGATCCACCCGGCATGCCCACCAGGGGGCGATGCTCCGCCAATCTGGGCATCGCTCTGTTGCAACCAGAGCCGTTTGAGCGCCTGAGGCAGAGGCCATGGAGCCATCCTCAGTGCCCGGGCCAACTTTACTCCAATGGAGCCTTGGCTGCGGGAGGGGAAGAGAGAGAGACAGAGAGGAAGGAGAGGGGGAGGGGTGGAGAAGCAGATGGGGCTTCTCCTGTGTGCCCTGGCAGGTAATCGAACCCAGGACTCCTGCACGCCAGGCTGACGCTCTACCACTGAGCCAACTGGCCAGGGCTGTATTTTTTTTTTTTTAATTTTTTAATTTTTAAGTGAGAAGAGAGGAGATAAGGAGGCAGACTCTCACATGCACCTGACTGGGATCCACCCAGCAACCCCTGTCTGGGGCCAATGCTCAAATCAGCTGAGCTATCCTCAGTGCCCAGGGCCAACACTTGAACCAATCAAGCCATTAGCTGCAGGAGGGGTCAAGGGAGAGAAGGGGGAGAAGGATGGGGAGAGAAGCAGGTGGTCACTTCTCTTGTGTGGCCTGACAAACCCGGGACCTCCATTCACCAGGCTAGTGCTCTGTCCACTGAACTCACCAGCCAGGGCTCTGCATTTTCACCAACGCTTGTTACTGTCTATATCAGCGGTTCTCAACCTGTGGGTCGCGACCCTGGCAGGGGTTGAACGACCAGGCGACCCCTGTGTTTTGGTCGTTCGACCCCCACCGGGGTTGCGACCCACAGGTTGAGAACCGCTGGTCTATATTATTTTTAAAATTCAATTGATTAATTTTAATAAATTGGTTAATAATGTTATATGTTTCATGTATACAGTTCTTTAATACATCACCTATATATTATATTGTGTGCTTACTCGCCGAAGTCCAGTTTCCCTCCATCACCAAATATTTGACCTCTTTACCTATTCACCCTCCTTGCATGCCTCTTCCCCTCTCGTCAGCACCCTCCCATTGCCTGTGTCCATGAGTGGATTAGTTTTGTGTGTTCGTTTGTTATTTTCTGTTATATATCTCACATATGAGTGAAATCATATGGTTCTTGTCCTTTTCTCTGACTTATTTCACTTAGCATGATAGTCTCAAGATCTATCCATGATGTTGCAAATGGCAATATTTCACCGAGTTCAATATTTTTACTGGCAATTGTGATAGGGAGTTGCCACAAAAACTTTATCAGAAGAATAATAATAAAAGTAATTTTGATTGACAGGTATAAGAGTCCTGGTTAGCAAAGTTAATTGAATGTATAATTGGAAGATATACCACCTTGGAGGTGCTAATATTAATCATCATTTGGTTTTCAGATGTAGTTTGATGAAAGAATTAACAGTATATACAGTGAGTTAAAGTTTAAGAATGTGTTTAAAGCCTGACCAGGCGAAGGTACAGTGATAAGAGAATCGGACTGGGACGCAGAAGACCCAGGTTCAAGGCCCTGAGGTCGCCAGCTTGAGCTCAGGCTCATCTGGTTTGAGCAAAGCTCACCAGCTTGAGCCCAAGGTTGCTGGCTTGAGCAAGGGGTCACTCGGTCTGCTGCAGCCCCCAGTCAAGGCACATATGAGAAAGTAATCAATGAACAACTAGGTGCCACAACAAAGAATTGATGCTTCTTATCTCTCTCCCTTCCTGTCTGTCCCTCTGTCTCTGTCACCAAAAAAAAAAGAATGTGTTTAAATATCATAGCTGCCAGCTTTTCTCATATAGAATAATAATCTGACTGATTATCAGCTATATAATATAACTGATACTAAGTATAGTTTGAAATATTGCCACAATGAAGTGTATAACTGACAGAGGAAAATAAATGAGAAAACCAAAAAAGAACAGAGCAGAAGCCTCTATCATCTCAGCAACTAGGTCCATGCATCTCTAAAAGATTTACCGTATTCCCCGTGTATAAGACGCACCTTAATTTTGGGGCCCGAAATGTGGAAAAAAAATGTATTACATAAAGTTATTGAACTCAAGTTTTAGTCACCATAAAATTTATATAACTCCATCATTGTCCAAACTCCCATCCATTATATTGTCCTCATCTGTGCCTGATGACAAATCACTGTCTTCATATATTGATTGCCACATTCTCAGTTCCATCTATATCTTTGGAAATGCCACAGTTCTATAACCACTGTATAAGACACACCCAGTTTTTAGACCCCAAGTTTTTTGATAAAAGGTTCGTCTTATACATGAGGAATATGGTACTTTTTAAAAGTCTATGGTGGCCCTGCCTGGTTGGCTCAGTGGTAGAGCATTGGCCCGGCATGTGGATGTCTTGGGTTCAATTCCTGGTCAGGGCATATAGGAGAAGTGACCATCTGCTTCTCCACCCTTCCCTTTTTCCCTTCTATCTTTCTCATCCCCTCCTGCAGTCAAGGCTCCACTGGAGCAAGTTGGTCAAGGTGCTGAGGATGAAACCATGGCCTCGTCTCATGTGCTAAAATGGCTCCTGTTGCAATGGAGCAGTGCCCAAGATGGGCAGAGCATTGCCCCCTAGTGGGCTTGCAGGGTAGATCCCAGTTGGGCGCATGCAGGCATCTGTCTCTGCCTCTCTACTTCTCACTTAAGAAAGATACACACACAAAAAAAGTTTATGGTAATGCATATAGTTAGTAGGGTAGGCACTATTTTATTAAGTCTGAAAGATTCATCTGCCTGACCTGGTGGTGGCGCAGTGGATAAAGCGTCGGACTGGGATGCGGAAGGACCCAGGTTTGAGACCCCAAGGTCGCCAGCTTGAGTGCGGGCTCATCTGGTTTGAGCAAGGCTCACCAGCTTGGACCCAGGGTCGCTGGCCCCAGCAAGGGGTTGCTCAGTCTGCTGAAGGCCCGCGGTCAAGGCACATGTGAGAAAGCTATCAACGAACAACCAAGGTGTTGCAACGCGCAATGAAAAACTAATGATTGATGCTTCTCTCTCTGTTCCTGTCTGTCCCTCTCTCTGACTCACTCTCTGTCTCTGTAAAAAATAAATAAAATTAAAAAAAAAAAGATTCATCTGAGGTTTATAATTAAAATTCAGAAGTTTATTTTTATTCTTATTTTTTAAGTGAGAGGAGGGGAGATAGACTCCTGCATGTGCCCTGACCAGGATCCACCCGACAACCCCCATCTGGGGTAGATGCTCAAATCAACCAAGCTATCCTCCTGAGGCCCAGGTTCAGACCAGTGAGCTGTCCTTAGCGCCTGGGGCCATGCTCGAACCAGTTGAGCTACAGGTTGTGGGAGGAAAAGAGGGAAAGTGGGGGGTGGGGGGAGCAGATGGTACTCTGAGCCGGAATCGAACCTGGGACGTCCATATGCCAGGCCAAATGCTCTATCCGCTGAGCCAACAGGCCAGGGCCAAAAGTTTTTTCTTTTCTTTCTTTTTTTTTTTTGGTGACAGAGACAGAGAGAGACACAGAAAGAGGGACAGATATGGAGAGACAGGAAGGGAGAGAGATGAGAAGCATCACGTCTTTGTTGCGGCTCCTTAGATGTTCATTGATTGCTTTCTCATATGTGCCTTGACTGGGGGGCAGTAGCAGAGTGAGTGACCCCTTGCTTGAGTCAGTGACCTTGGGTTCAAGTCAGCGACCATGGGGTCATGTCTATGATCCTACGTTCAAGCCTGTGATCCTGCGCTCAAGCTGGATGACCCTGCGCTCAAGCCAGTGACCTCAGGGTTTTGAACCTGGGTCCTCTGCTTCCCAGGTCGATGCTCTATCCACTATGTCACCACCAATCAGGCTAGATTAAGGCAAAAGGTATCTTTTCCATCTAACTTTAAAGTTCATTTATTTATGAAACATTTCTTTCACAGCCTTCATGTTCTGTGTGCCATGTTTCATTAGTAATGTTAAGTAATGTCAGAAAGTGTTGATGTTTGTAAGTTTCTTTGTATTGCTTTTCTATTGAGTGTTAGAAGTGTTATCTCTAAAGTCATGAAAGTAATTACTATGTATGTCACTTACGAGCTTATCAGAGACATTGTTTTGGTAGTTGCTTTGTTGTAGTGAAAACAAGAGAATTCTCAGAGAAGTGTAGAATGTGTCTCCAGACAGCTGTGGCATAAACATCTATGAAAGACATTGATGTGGATAAATTTAGCTTCTGGCAGATGGGTCTGCAGATTGGCCTTGAAATACACTGTTCTAATTAACTGAGTTATCCGGCTAGGGCTAGTCAGGACTGCGTTATAGAAAAGAGATGTGTTGAATTGGGCACCTGAAACCTGTATAATTATGTTAACAAATGTCACCACAATAAAATCCAAAAAAGAAAGAAAAATGAGCCTAGGTGGGGCTGCTTTGGCTCACTGAAATAAGAGAAAAGGGGACCATGGAGACAGTTCCAGGGGGTTAGCCTAAGAAGAGTTGCTGCTGCCCATTGCTCCCCTGGTTGCAAGTCTGGTGGGGTCCTTCAGAGCAGTCTTTTTCTTTCTTTTTTTTTTTTAATTTTTTAAAAGATTTTATTTATTTATTATAGAGAGGGGAGAGAGAGAGAAAGAGAGAGAGAAGGGGGGAGGAGCAGGAAGCATCAACTCCCATATGTGCCTTGACCAGGCAAGCCCAGGGTTTTTTAAATTTTATTTTATTTTATTCATTCATTTTTAGAGAGGAGAAAGAGACAGAGAGGGATAGAGAGGAGAGAGGGACAGAGAGAGAGAAGGGGGGAGGAGCTGGAAGCATCAACTCCCATATGTGCCTTGACCAGGCAAGCCCAGGGTTTCGAACCAGTGACCTCAGCATTTCCAGGTCGATGCTTTATCCACTGCGCCACCACAGGTCAGGCTCTTTTTTTTTTTTTTTTTTTTAATTTAAAAAATTTTTCTGAAGTTGGAAACGAGGAGGCAGTCAGACAGACTCCCGCATGCGCCCGACCGGGATCCACCCGGCATGCCCACCAGGGGGCGATGCTCTGCCCATCTTGGGGCATCGCTCTGTTGCAACCAGAGCCATTCTAGCGCCTGAGGCAGAGGCCATAGAGCCATCCTCAGCACCTGGGCCAGCTTTGCTCCAATGGAGCCTTGGCTGCGGGAGGGGAAGAGAGAGACAGAGAGGAAGGGGGGGGGTGGAGAAGCAGATGAGCTCTTCTTCTGTGTGCCCTGGCTGGGAATCGAACCCAGGACTTCTGCACGCCAGGCCGATGCTCTACCACTGAGCCAACCAGCCAGGGCCTCAAATTGTTTTATTCTTAGTCACATTTAATGGAATAAAAAGTTGACTTTTAGTATACAGTGGTACCTTGAGATAGAAGTTTAATTTGTTCTGTAACTGAGCTCGTAAGTCAGTCAAGTCATATATCAAACAAATTTCTCCCATTTAAAATAACTGAAATAGATTTAATCTGTTCCAGTTCTGTGAAGCATCCCCAAACCATCCTAAATTATGAAGAAAGACATGTTTTGTTCTTTTTCAGAGACAGAGAGAGAGAGAGTCAGAGAGAGGGATAGATAGGGACAGACAGGAACGGAGAGAGATGAGAAGCATCAATCATTAGTTATTCATTGTGACACCTTAGTTGTTCATTGATTGCTTTCTCATATGTACCTTGACCGTGGGCCTTCAGCAGACTGAGTAACCCCTTGCTTGAGCCAGCGACCTTGGGTCCAAGCTGGTGAGCTTTGCTCAAACCAGATGAGCCCACGCTCAAGCTGGCGACCTCGGGGTCCCAAAATTGGAAATTGGGTCCTCAGCATCCCAGTCCAACGTTCTATCTACTGCACCACCGACTGGTCAGGCAAAAGACATGTTTTTAATTAAGAAACACACGTATACTTTACCAATGCATAACAAAATATATGAAATAAAAGAAAAAAGTGTTATTTAGTACTGTATTCTTACCTTGGAGACAGACGAGTGTGGCTAATGGAGGTGAATGGCGGAGGAGGAGGGAAGGAGGAAGGGATGCAGGCACTGTAGACACGTAAACTAAAACTGCACTTTTTTTTTTTTTGTATTTTTCTGAAGCTGGAAACGTGGAGAGACAGTCAGACAGACTCCCGCATGCGCCCGACCGGGATCCACCCGGCACGCCACCAGGGGGCGATGCTCTGCCCCTCCGGGGCGCGTCGCTCTGCACCAGAGCCACTCTAGCGCCTGGGGCAGAGGCCAAGGAGCCATCCCCAGTGCCCAGGCCATCTTTGCTCCAATGTAGCCTTGGCTGCGGGAGGGGAAGAGAGAGACAGTGAGGAAGGAGGGGGGCGTGGAAAAGCAAATGGGCGCTTCTCCTATGTGCCCTGGCCGGGAATCGAACCCGGGTCCCCCGCACGCCAGGCCGACGCTCTACTGCTGAGCCAACCGACCAGGGCCAAACTGCACTTTCTTTACTTAAAATGAAACCACAAAACCTTAATGGTAAAAATAAATGCACTTTCTTAACTTTAAACTTAACCTAAGCTTAACATTACGTATTTTTCATTTAATCATCACCTGTTTTTGCCTTTTTGGCTGCACTTTCGGTACTTTGACTTGGAGGACTTTTGAATAAAAATCTATCCAAAGAGGTTTGCTTTTGCTTGCCTTTTAAAATGTTACAGAAATGTCCTGACCTGTGGTGGTGCAGTGGATAAAGAGTCAACCCAGAATGCTGAGGCTGCTGGTTCAAAACCCTGGTCTTGCCTGGTCAAGGCACATATGGGAGTTGATGCTTCCTGCTCCTCCCCCTCCTCTCTTCTTTCTCTCTCTTTCTCTCTCGCTTCTCTAAAATGAATAAATAAAATATTTAAAATAAAATAAAATGTTACGGAAATGTGACAAACAAGTGTCATTAAAAAGTGCTGAAGCCCTGGCGGGTTGGCTCAGCGGTAGAGCGTAGGCCTAGCGTGCGGAGGACCGGGGTTCGATTCCCGGCCAGGGCACACAGGAGAAGCGCCCATTTGCTTCTCCACCCCTCCGCCGCGCTTTCCTCTCTGTCTCTCTCTTCCCCTCCTGCAGCCAAGGCTCCATTGGAGCAAAGATGGCCCGGGCGCTGGGGATGGCTCTGTGGCCTCTGCCCCAGGCGCTAGAGTGGCTCTGGTCGCAACATGGCGACGCCCAGGATGGGCAGAGCATCGCCCCCTGGTGGGCAGAGCATCGCCCCTGGTGGGCGTGCCGGGTGGATCCCGGTCGGGCGCGTGTGGGAGTGTCTGACTGTCTCTCCCTGTTTCCAGCTTCAGAAAAATGAAAAAAAAAAAAAAAAGTGCTGAAGCACGACCAGTTGAAACTTTTTTTGGGTGTTTCTTTTCAGTGAAACCTGAAAGCTTCTCCCACATTGCCATCATGTCTTTAATTTCACTTGTAGAAATCACTTCCTTGGAGGCTGCCTCCTCCTCACTACTAATCTCTTGCAGAAGTTCTGTATGTTGCATCATCTGTAGCTCCTTCAACTCCTCAGTTGAGAGTTCCTCCTCATGTTCCTCGACGAGCTCGTTTACGTCACCCTCATCTACCTACAGACCCATCGACTTTCTGAGGGACACAATCTCCTCCAACGCTTCTACCTCGGTCTCGGTCTCTGGTTTGAATCCTTCAAAGTCCCTGTCTGCAACAACATCAGGCCATAACTTTTTCCATGCCGAGTTCAAGGTTCTTCTTGTAACCTCTTGCCATGCCAAGTCAGTAATGCGTAAACATATCATAATATTGTAATGATCTTTCCAAAACTCTCGAAAGTTTAGAATTGTATTTTCAGTCACCTCAAAGCAATGGTGGAACAAATGCTTTGTGTAAAGATTTTTAAAGTTGGAAATGACCTGCTGATCCATAGGTTGCAAGATTGAAGATGTGTTGGGTGAGAGGTAGAGGACTTTCATGAATTTGAACTCATCAAGGATGTCATCTTTAAGACCAGGTGGGTGGGCTGGAGCATTTTCGAGGATTAGTAATGCTTTCATCGGGGGTTTATTTTCTTTCTTTCTTTCTTTTTTTTTTTTTTTGTATTTTTCTGAAGCTAGAAACAGGGAGGCAGGCAGACAGACTCCCGCATGCGCCCGGCCGGGATCCACCCGGCATGCCCACCAGGAGGCAATGCTCCGCTCATCTGGGCCGTTGCTCTGTTGCAACCAGAGCCATTCTAGCGCTTGAGGCAGAGGCCATAGAGCCATCCTCAACGCCTGGGCCAACTTTGCTCCAGTGGAGCCTTGGCTGTGGGAGGGGAAGAGAGAGACAGAGAGGAAGGAGAGGGGGAGGGGTGCTTCTCCTGTGTGTCCTGGCCAGGAATCGAACCCGGGACTCCTGCATGCCAGTCCAATGCTCTACCACTGAGCCAACCGGCCAGGGCCAAGATTATTTTCTTGAAGATATTTCTTCACTGCAGGACCAAAGACGAGATTTACCCATTCATTAAAAAACTGCCGCATAACCCATGCCCTAGCATTGGCACTCCACATAACCTCATAACCTGCAGTTTTTCTTTAAGAATATTGTGAGTCTTTTTTTTTTTTTTTTTACAGAGATAGAGAGAGAGATAGATAGGGACAGACAGAAAGGAACGGAGAGAGATGAGAAGCATCAATCATTAGTTTTTCGTTGCAAATTGAGACACTTTAGTTGTTCATTGATTGCTTTTTCATATGTGCCTTGACTGTGGGGCTACAGCAGACCGAGTAACCCCTTGCACAAGCCAGCGACCTTGGGTCCAAGCTGGTGAGCTTTGCTCAAACCAGATGAGCCCGCGCTCAAGTTGGCGACCTCAGGGTCTCGAACCTGGGTCTTCCGCATCCCAGTCCGACGCTCTATCCACTGCACCACCGCCTGGTCAGGAGGGTACCACTGTATTTTAAAAATGCCTTTACAGCCTGACCTGTGGTGGCGCAGTGGATAAAGCGTCAACTTGGAAACGCTGAGGTTGCCGGTTCAAAACCCTGGGTTTGCCTGGTCAAGGCACATATGGGAGTTGATGCTTCTTGCTCTTCCCCCTTCTCTCTCTCTCTCCCCTCTCTATAATGAATAAATAAAATCTTTAAAAAAAAAATGCCCTTACGTGGTGCAAAATTCAGAAGGATCTAAAGTGTATGTAATAAAAACGTAAGGTTGCTTCCCATCCTTTTACGTATTTAGCTTTTCATCCTGAAGGCAACACTGGTACAGCTTACTGTGTATTCTTCCAGCCATATTCTCTGTAGTTCAAATGAAATATATATATATTTTTTCCTTTGTAAATGGTAGCAAATAGCGCCCTTGCATGTTTTTCACCTTGCCTTTTTCAAATAATAAAGACAAGCCAGTATTTCTGTATTTTATAAGGTCTACCGGAAAGTTCTGTCCTTTTCTATCACAACAAGCTTCGACATGTAAGCACATGTTTTGTATTTTTCCGAAGCTGGAAACGGGAAGAGACAGACAGACTCCTGCATGAGCCCGACCGGGCTCCACCCGGCATGCCCACCAGGGGGCGACACTCTGCCCACCAGGGGGCGTCACTCTGTTGCGACCAGAGCCACTCTAGCGCCTGGGGCAGAGGCCAAGGAGCCATCCCCAGCACCCGGGCCATCTCTGCTCCAATGGAGCCTCACTGTGGGAGGGAAAGAGAGAGACAGAGAGGAAGGAGAGGGGGAGGAGTGGAGAAGCAGATGGGCGCTTCTCCTGTATGCCCTGGCCGGGAATCGAACTTGGGACCCCTTGCACACCAGGCCGACAGTCTACCACTGAGCGAAACGGCCAGGGCCTAAAATTTTTTTTTTTTTTGAAGGGCAAAAAATTCAAAAATGAAGAAGATATCAAACAAGCACTGGTTCAATTTTTCGCATCAAAAGATAAAACATTTTTCAAAAACGGGATATACAAATTGCCCTCACACTGGCAAGAAATCAATAATAATGGCAATTATATAATAAAGTTTATTGACAGAAAAATTTGTATTTTATTCCAAAAATGGACAGAACTTTCCGGTAGACCTTATATTTATATCCATGCAACAGTAATAGCTACAAAGTTATATAACATTTTATTTATGATCATACTGGACAGTTGGCTAAAGTTAGAATTAATAAGTTAAGGTGCATTAAAACAATAATTCTGTAAATTTGCCTAAAGAGGCCCTGGCCGGTTGGCTCAGCGGTAGAGCTTCGGCCTGGCGTGCGAGGGACCCGGGTTCGATTCCCGGCCAGGGCACATAGGAGAAGCGCCCATTTGCTTCTCCACTCCGACGCCCCGGAGGGGCAGAGCATCTCCCCCTGGTGGGCAGAGCATAGCCCCTGGTGGGCGTGCCGGGTGGATCCCGGTTGGGCGCATGCGGGAGTCTGTCTGACTGTCTCTCCCCATTTCCAGCTTCAGAAAAAAAAGAAAAAAAAATTTGCCTAAAGATGAGATTCTCTAAGAGTATACATTTTATTTATTAGTGAACAGAAATGTTATATTTTTTACCAGTTTTAAAAATTTTTTCTCTTCAAGAGAGAGAGGAAGGGAGAAAGAGAGGGGGAGGGAGGGGGTATAGCAACTCATTGTTCCACTTAGTTCTATTTAGTTGTGTACTTATTGACTGCTATTTTTTTTTAAGTGAGCGGAGGGGAGATAGTGAAACAGATTCCTGCATGCACCCCAACCAGGATCCATCCGGCAACCCTCCGTCTGGGGCCAGTACTCAAATCAGCTGAGCTATCCTCAGTGCCCAGGGTTGACGCTCACCAATCAAGCCACTGGCTGCAGGATGGAAAGAGGGAGAGAAGGGGAAGAGGGAAGGGGAGAGAAGCAGATGGTTGCTTCTTTTGTGTGCTCTGACCAGGAATTGAACCTGGGATATCCATATGCTGGGTCAATACTCTAGCCACTGAGCCAGCCATCCAGGGCCATTGGTTGCTTCTCATATGTGCCCTGACAAGGGATTGAACCCTTGACCTTGGCACTCTGGGATGACACTCTATCCACTGAACTACCCAGCTAGAGTAACTTTACTACAACGTTTTTTGTTTGTTTTTAGTGAGGAGGGAGAGAGAGAGAGAGAGGGACAGACTGACAGGAAGGGAGAGAGATGAGAAACATCAACTCATAGTTGTGCACCGTAGTTGTTCATTGATTGCTTTCTCATATGTGCCTTGACTAGGGGTCTCCAGCTGAGCCAGTGACCCCTTGCTCAAGCCAGAGACCTTTGAGCTCAAGCCAGCAACCTTGGGGTTTAAAACCTGGGTCCTCAGCATTCCAGGCCAATGCTCTATCCACTGTGCTATCACCTGGTCAGGCTCCAATATATTTTTAATATTTCAAAAACTAGTATTAGAGGCCTGACCAGGCGGTGGCACAGGAAGTGGAGGACCCAGATTCAAGACCCCGAGGTCGCCAGCTTGAGCGTGGGCTCATCTGGTTTGAGCAGGTTCACCACCTTGAGCCCAAGGTTGCTGGCTCGAGCAGGGGGTCACTCGGTCTGCTGTAGCCCCCTGGTCAGGGCACATATGAGAGATCAATCAATGAACAACTAAGGAGCCGCAATGAAGAATTGATGTTTCTCATCTCTCTCCCTTCCTGTCTGTCTGTTCCTATCTGTCCCTCTCTCTGACTCTCTGTCTCTGCCACACACACACAAAAAAAAACAAAACTAATATTAGAAAGATAACTGTGTGACCATTATATAGATTTGAGATTTTTATTTATTGGGAATAAGGAAATAATAGAACTCTGGGAGGTAACATGGTATATGTTTAGATTGTTATTTTATTTTAAATTTTATTTTATTTTGATAGGGACAGACAGACAGGAAGGGAGATAGATGAGAAGCATCAATTCTTCGCTGTAGCACCTTAGTTGTTCATTGATTGTTTTCTCATATGTGCCTTGACCAGGGGGCTACAGCAGAGCAAGTGATCCCTTGCTCAAGCCAGCAACCTTGGGATTCAAGCCAGTGATCTTTTGGGCTCAAGCCAGAGACCATGGAGTCATGTCTATGATCCCATGCTCAAGCCAGCGACCTTTCTCTCAACGTGGTGAGCCCATGCTCAAGCTGGATGAGCCTACATTCAAGTTGATGACCTCAGGGTTTTGAACCTGGGTCCTCTTGAGTCCCAGTCCGATGCTCTATTCACTGTGCCACCACCTGGTCAGGCTATCTTTTTTATTAATAGATTTTATTTTTTAGAGGAGTTTTAGGTTTATAAAAAAAGGAACAGAAAGCACAGAGAGTTCCCATATATACCCTCACTTCACCTCCTCTGTTTTTCTAATTAGTGGCCCTGGCCAGCTGGCTCAGTGGATAGAGTGTCAGCCGGGGGTATGGATGTCCCAGGTTCGGATCCCAGTTAGAGCACACAGGAGAAGCAACCATCTGCTGCTTTTCTCCTCCCTCTCTCTTGTCTCCCTCTCCCCCTTTTCTCCCTCTTCCCATCCCACAGCCAGTGGCTCAGTTGGTTCAAGCATTGGCCCCAGGCACTGAGGGTAGCTCATTGGTTCGAGCATGAGCCTCAGGTGCTAAAAATAGCTCTATTGATTCAAGCATGGGTTCTGGACAGGGGTTGCTGGGTGGATCCCAGTTGGGGCACATGTGGGAGTCAGTCTCACTATCCCCCCTCCTTTCACCTAGAAATAAAATTTCCGGCCCTGGCTGGTTGGCTCAGTGGTAGAGCGTCGGCTCGGCATGCAGGAGTCCCGGGTTCGATTCCCGGCCAGGGCACACAGGAGAGGCGCCCATTTGCTTTTCCACCCCTCCCCCTCTCCTTCCTCTCTGTCTCTCTCTTCCCCTCCCGCAGCGAGGGGGGAGCAAAGATGGCCGGGCGCTGGGGATGGCTCTGTGGCCTCTGCCTCAGGCGCTAGAATGGCTCTGGACACAACAGAGCGACGCCCCAGAGGGGCAAAGCATCGCCCTCTGGTGGGCATGCCGGGTGGACCCTGGTCGGGCGCATGCGGGAGTCTGTCTGACTGCCTCCCCGTTTCCAACTTAAGAAAAATGAAAAAAATAAATAAATAAAATAAAATTTCCAATTAGTCACATCTTGCATTAGTGTGGTACACATATTGCAATTAATACTTTAAAAAATTTTTAAAAAGATTTTTTTATTCATTTTAGAGAGGAGAGAGAAAGAGAGAGAGAGAAAAGGGAGACACAAGGGGGGAGGAACAGGAAGCATCGACTCCCATATGTGCCTTGACTGGGTAAGCCCAGGGTTTTGAACTGGTGACCTCAGTGTTCCAGGTTGAGGCTTTATCCACTGCGCCACCACAGGACAGTCAATACGTTTTTTTTTTAACCTTGTTACTTAACCCCAGACTACCTACTTTAAACCCTGTGAGAAATAATTTCTGCTGTTTTGGAGCATGTCTGTTTTGTCATCTCTTCCACCAAGTCTGCACTGACCCTTACCAAGTCACAGAACAGTTTATTCATACCATGGCTTAGTCTTATCCCACTAAGCCCTTTGTTCCTACAGGGAAGGATCTGTGTCTGATAAGTCAGAATCACCCACAGCACCTAACACAGTGCTTTGCACTTAATTTATCATTCATTAAATGCTTTTCAAATTGTTTTTTATTGATTTGAGAGAGAAACTGATTTGTTGTTTCATTTATTCATGCATTCATTGGTTGATTCTTATATGTGCCCTGACTGGGGATCGAACCTGCAACTTTGCTGTTTGGGGACAACACTCTGATGGTAACCAGCTGAGCTAACTGGTCAGGACCCTCCATAAAATGTTTTTAATGAATGAATGAATCATGAATTACCGTGGTGTCGTAGAAAGACCAGGTGATTAGAATCAGGAGACCTACATACTGGCTGCTACCAACTAGCTTTGTGACTTTGGCCAAGGACAAGTCAAAAGTCAGTCACACTCTGGATGGAGAGGGCAGTGTCTTTGTAAATAAGTATTTGTCAGCACTTTCATAGACATCATTTGAACCTCAGAAACCACCTTGATTTTTAAAAAGTTTACTTACTGATTTTAGAGAGGGAGGAAGAGAGAGAAAGAGAAGCATTAACTCATAGTTTCTTCACTCTAGTTGTTCATTGATTGCTTCTTGTATGTGCCTTGACCAAGCAAGCCTGGGGTTTTGAATCAGTGGGATCATAGTTCCAGGCTGATGCTCAGTCCACTGCACCACCACAGGCCAGATGAAAAACCATCTTTATTTTTATTTTATTTTATTTTTGTATTTTTATGAAGTTGGAAACAGGGAAGCAGTCAGACAGACTCCCGCATGCGCCCGACCGGGATCCACCCGGCACGCCCACCAGGGGACAATGGTCTGCCCATCTGGGGCGTCGCTCTGTTGCACAGAGCCATTCTAGCGCCTGAGGCAGAGGCCATAGAGCTATCCTCAGTGCCCGGGCCACCTTTGCTCCAGTGGAGCCTTGGCTGCAGGAGGAGAAGAGAGAGACAGAGAGGAAGGAGAGGGGGAGGGGTGGAGAAGCAGATGGGTGCTTCTCCTGTGTGCCCTGGCCGGGAATCAAACCTGGGACTCCTGCACGCCAGGCCGACGCTCTACCACTGAGCTAACCGGCCAGGGCTTATTATTTTTTTAAAGTTTATTTTTATTTTTATTTATTGACTTTAGCGAGAGAGGAAGGGAGATAGAGAGAGAGAGAGAAACATTGGTCTGTCCTTGTATGTGCCTTAACTGGGGATTGAACCAGCAATCTTTGCACTTTGGGTTGATGCTCTAACTGAACTATCCAGCCAGGGCTAAATAACATGGTTTTAAAAGTATTTTCTCTTTATATGCTTTCTTTTTATTTTTTAAAACAGTGCCTTTGAAGATGAGATAGTGAAGCTTCGACAGCTGAAACTAGATAATCAGGTGAGCAGAGTCTTCTCTTTTGAAATAACTGGAGAGCTGTACTGACCATGATGCGGGTGGTCTGGACTTGGAAGTCTTGGCAGGGTCATGGAAAAAAGATCTGAAAGGAAAAGGCTCTGATGTCACTCACTAAGCAGTGTCTGGACCTGGCATCTGCTGAACCAAGGCCCGGGCAAGGGCAAGACCAAAGTACTTTCATGACATCAGCAGTAAAACTGTCAATGGAGAAAAAAAAAACTGGCCTCAGATTTGTAATTACTGAAAGTTCCTTGGCACCTTTCATAAGAATTAGAAGAATGTTAACATTGTTATTCTGTGTACCTGTTTGGTCCTACTGCTTTAAATACCTCTGCGCTGTAATTTCATTAACTTCAAGACTTTTTTCTTACCCTAATCTGCAGATCTGAACATGCTGCTGTGCTTGTTTTAAAACTTCTATTGCTTGTAAAATAATTTTCTTCACAGCCACTGGTCCCAGTTTTAGCTATACATTAAATTTTTCTCCTAGTGATTTGATTTATATTTGTTTCCTCCACTAGACTAAGTTCCATGAGAACAGGAAGCAAGTCTGTTTATGGTAACTTATATCAGAAGTTCCTAGCATAGGACTGGGCACATAATAGCCCTTCATTAAAATTTGAGTGAAGGAAGGAATAAATGAACAGAGTTTTATGTTGTTATATGCTATGATCATCACGGTTATTCTGCTTAGAACCTATACCCAATATAGCATATTTGCTTTTTCATATAAATGTGGGTTTTTTTTGACAGAGACAGAGAGAATCAGAGTGAGGGACAGATAGGGACAGACAGGAAGGGAGAGAGATGAGAAGCATCAATTCTTCATTGTGGCTTCTTAGTTGTCCATTGATTGCTTTCTCATATGTGCCTTGACTGGGAGGCTACAGCAGAGCGAGTGACCCCTTGCTCAAGCCAGCGACCTTTGGGCTCAAGCCAGTGACCAGTAGGGTTATGTCTGTGATCCCACACTCAAGCCAGTGACCTTGTGCTCAAGCTGGTGAGCCCACGCTCAAGCCGGTGACCTTGGGGTTTCCAACCTGGGTCCTCCATGTCCCAGTCTGATGCTCTCTGTGCCACATAAATGTTTTTTAATTCTGGAAATGCTATAGTTCTAGTCTACCTATGTAGGATTGTTAAGTATTAGTGTTTATTTTATTTAAAAAAATTTTTTCTTTTCCAAGTGAGAGGAGGGGAGATAGACAGACTTCCACATGCACCTCAACTGTGATCCACCCAGCAACCCCTGTCTAGGGCCAAAGCTCTGTCCACATGGGGCCATGCTTGAAACCAAGCTATTTTTAGAACCTGAGATGGAGGCTCCATGGAGCCATCCTCAGTGCCCAAGGCTGATGTGCTATAAACAGTCAAGCCATGGCTGTGGAAGGGGAAGGGCAGGGTGCAGAAGCAGATGGTTGCTTCCCCTGTGTGCCCCGGCTGGGAATCAGACCCGGGACATCCACATGCCAGGCCAACACTCTGCCACTAAGCCAAACTGCCAGGGCTTAAACTCTATAGGTAACTAAAAAAACCTCCCAAGTTTTGAAGCAGCAAGTTTTGTTTTGCTTCTTTATGTTGGAATTAATAATGGGACTTATAGCATGGCAAATTAAATGTGGAATCATTAAAAACTAGGAAAGAGGTCTCCGGAGAGCATGCAGGGATGTGCAGAGTAACCTTCCACAGCAGGGCACGGCGGAGATGCAGATGGGAACGCTATGCCTGTACGCTTGAGTATGGCCACCCCACCCCTACCCCTGCAGGGCATCTTCCAAACCCTTGTGACGATGGCACTGCCCTAGAGACAGTGATAGCATTCCACTGCCCCTCAGGCCACCAGATGGTGGAGCATGGCGCCTAGTGGTCTTCAGGGATCTCATGTGCAAGTGGGTGCTGCCATAGGAGACCTCATGCTTCAAGGCTGCGGTGATTGCTTCCATTGTTGGCCGCACCAGCAGCTTACTCGCCAGGGCCTTCCTCACCTGCTGCCTTATGAAGTGCTTGGAGAGCAGCGAGCATCAGGCCTCAGCATTGCAATAGGGCTGCCCAGCTTGGCTTCAAGGGTCTGTGATGGCAGTGGTGCCGTGGCAGGTTCAGAGCTGTGCAGCTCCTCCCAGCCAGCTGCAAGGTAGCCACAGCTTTGCCACCTGTGGCGAGGGCACCACTAGGCTTGTTGGTGTGGACAAGGATCCTGGGGCTCTGAGCCTATGCTCTGAGCTTTTCCCATGCCCCGGTGGCAGTGCACAGGGCAGACCTTGCCTGCTCCAGGCTGAGAGAGTGCCTCGCCACCCTATTTTCCACACCCTGAGAGCCAGGCCCACCCACCAGCCTGCCACCTCCATCTCCACATATGCACAGCTCCAGATTGATCCATAAAATCCACTTCTGGGCAGAGGGATTCTTTAGGATGAGCTGGCTGATGTCCAAGGCTGGGGCCCCAGTGTGATGACTAGCCCCAGGGTGAGCCCTCTCTAGTTGTTTGTTTATTTACTTACTTAATTTATGTATTGTGTTTACATAGATTCAAGTGTCCCCCAAATACCTCCTCCCCTCCCCCATGTTCCCCAGTACATCCCCCCTGTCCCCCTCCCTGTAACGCCCTCCCTGCTTCCCTCCAGGATTTGCTTTTCTGCTCTCATCTCATCCTATCACCCTATTGTAGTGGTTTTTATGGCTTGAAACTACTGCTGAGGTTAATATACAAGCTGCACCTCCCTTCATCTGTCATCTGTGCAAGAGATTGGTGCACATTTTAAGCAAATCTAGTTTTTTATGGCATAGTAGGAAAATGGCAACAAACTTCCCAGCAATTACAGATGGCTTCCTGGGCACCTACCTCCCCAAGGTTGCTGCTTCTAGGTGGATACCCAGCTAGGGTTATGCATCTGTCATGTTGGTGAAGAGTATAAAATAAATAATTTTTTTAATACCGAGAAAGTAAACTAGGATATAGAGACTAATCTTCCTGGGATCACAAAGAAAATTCTGGTTACATATTATTTATCGCTTCTGCAAAGATCAGAATAATTGTGATGAGCCCTCATTTTCTGCATTCCATTGCATAGCAAACTATATTTAGGGGAGGAATAACCATATAGCTTTAGATCTTTGCTTGATTTATTTTTATATGGCTGTGGTCATCTACCAAGTAATTATATAAGACTTGTTTTTGAATTTTGTGTGGTTTCTGAATAGATATATTTTCTGGATTTAAAAAAAAAACTGCCCACAGCTCTGGCTGGGTAGCTCAGTGGATACAGCGTCATCTTGGCGTGTGGAGGTCGTGGGTACAATTCCCGGTCAGGGCACATATGAAAAGCAACCAATGAGTGTACAACCAAAAATGGAACCATTAGGTGGAACAACAAATTGATGCTTCTCTTTCTCTCTCTCTCTCAAATCAATGGAAAAATGAAAAAATTTCCTCCAAATTTTATAATTTTTATTTTTTTCAGTGAGAATGCTACATGTGGTATAAATGTTGGGATTTTGTGAGCCTTTTTATAGCACAAATATTTTTTTAAAATTACGTTTCTAATGGTTATAAAAGCATATGGTGCCTGACCTGTGGGGGTGCAGTGGATAAAGTGTCAACCTGGAACACTGAGGTTACTGGTTTGAAACCCCGGGCTTCCTGGTCAAGACACATATGGGAGTTGATGCTTCCTGCTCCTCCCCCCTTCTATCTTTCCTCTCTCTAAAAATGAATAAGTAAAATTTAAAAAAAAGAAAAAGAAAAGCATGTGGTAAGAATTCAAATAATACAGAAAAGATATTTGATGAAAAATACCCTCATACACAGTACTTGGCTTAGTTCTTAACCAGAAGCAGTCAGTGACATCTCATGTATCCTTCCAGAGATAGTCAATTAATATAGGAACAGAAAATGTTACAGGAATTTTTTTTTTTGATTCGACAAAATTCTCTGTGGACCAGATGTATAAATTTCGGTGTTGAGTAGTATATGGAAATATTGTCAGAACCCTGAACTGCTGCCATGCTCATAAGAAGGTTATTCGCGGGCGTCAGGGGATTTGCTCAGGTGCTGCCTGGACATGCACATGGTTGTCACAAGGAGGCATCACCACCTGTGAGTCCACCATGGGGCTAGATACAGAGGACTGGTTCCAGTGCTTCTAGAGCTGCCATTGTTAGTGTGTGATTTTAAGGCAGATCCTCAAACTTGGGACTGGTTATTTCATTTATAAAGCGAGGTTAGCGGTGGCGCAGTGGATAGAGAATTGGACTGGGATTCAGAGGACCCAGGTTCGAGACCCCGAGGTTGCCAACTTGAGCGCGGGCTCATCTGGTTTGAGCAAAAGCTTACCAGCTTGAACCCAAAGTCGCTGGCTCCAGCAAGGGGTTACTCGGTCTGCTGAAGGCCTGCGGTCAAGGCACATATGAGAAAGCAATCAATGAACAACTAAGGTATTGCAACGTGCAATGAAAAACTAATGATTGATGCTTCTCATCTCTCTCCGTTCCTGTCTGTCTGTCCCTGTCTATCCCTCTCTCTGACTCTTTCTCTGTCTCTGTAAAAAAAAATAAAAATAATAATATAAAAAAATAAAAAAAAGAACTGAGTCAAGAAAGGATCTTAGAGTATGGACGTTAGAGCTGAGATGGAGATGTATAACCCTATCTATCTATCTATCATCTATCTATCTATCTATCTATCTATCTATCTATCTATCTATCTAATTTTATTCAGTAAGAGGAGGGGAGACTGAGAGACAGACTCCCACATGTGCCCTGACTCCCACATGTGTCCAACCCAACAAGCCCACTAGGGGGCGATGCTGTGCCCATCTCCGGTGTTCCAGCTGAGCTCTTCTTAGAACCTGAGGTGGATGGAGGCCATGAAGCCATCCTCAGCACCCAGGGCCAACTCGCTCCAACTGAGTCATGGCTGCAGGTGAGGAAGAGAGAGAGAGATGCAAGTGGGGGAGAGATGGAGAAACAGATGGGCACTTTTCCTGTGTGCCCTGACCAGGAATTGAACCCTGGACATCCACACACCAGGCTGGCGCTCTGCCACTGAGCTAACTGGCCAGGGCCTCATTTCTTTCTTAAGTGGGAAAATTAATTCACAAGGATTCTGTATGAGGATCAATGAAACACTAAATGTTCAAAGTAGATAGGTCTTGTCATAACTCTCCTAGCTATAATATCAAATTTTTTCCTAGAGAGCATTGCTGGAGAAGAAGCAGAGAAAAAAGCGCCTTGAGCCACTCATGGTACAGCCAAATCCAGAAGCCAGGCTACGTCGGTCTAAGCCAAGAGGTAGTGAGGAGCAAACACCTTTGGTGGAACCTCAAACCCTTCACAACAATGTCATCCTACATGGTGTGTATTTAGGCGGCATCTCTTACTGCTGGGGTATAGTTTTTACAAACCCAAAAGACACAAGGATTCTTAGATGGATCAGAGGAACAATATTTCCATCATCACTAGGGCGCCTTCATAAAATTTTATAATCAAGTTCTGAGTCTTTGAGTTAGAATAAAAGCAATGAACTAATCAGTAGAAGATACTATAAAGTTTATGTCTACCCTAGAACTGTTATTTTTAGATGCCAAATGAATTAACCTTTTTGAAGAGCTTATAAGTCTTGATTTTTACATTGTGGCAGAGTTAAATTTGAAGCCAGGACTAAAGAGAGCATCCATTCTTCAATAGGTAGGACTCAAAAGATTATCTGAAGATGAGAGGAGGAAGGAAGAATATGATTCAGAGCCTCTAAATCAAATCCCCTGAGCTGTTGACTTGTACAGGATTTAAACTTTGAGAACCCCCTTTGTTGGCATAGTCTCATTCTTAAGTTTCTCAATGCAACATTAAGTACATTTTACATTAGTAAGAGTCAAAGCATGGTAATAAAATGAACACCTGTCCTGGATTATTTTGTTAACAAATGTCCTCATGGATGTTAAGGAAAAAGGAGATGTGAAATTGTTTAATGGTTCTTAATTCTGATCACATACACCAAATCCACACAGTTTAAGAGTGGATTATGCTTTCTCTTTTTTCTTTTCTTGTGGCCCCTAGGCATCGATGGTCCAGCTGCCTTCCTGAAGCCAGATGCTCAAGATGCGGACATGAAACTTCGTGTTCTCTCAGTTAGCTCTTCTGTTACAGAAGAGGACACTGAAGGAAGTGTTGATGGGGAAAGCACTTTGGATACTGCTTCCAAGCCAGATCTTCAGGAGATTCTCCAAAAGCATGGTGAGGATTGGTCAGGATTTTAAGGCAATTAATTGTCTCAGTCATTTATAATCTTTTACTTTCTTTCATTGTTGGTTAACAATCTAGATGACTCAAAATTGCTTGTAATGTGTGGTGTAGGACTTTACAGAGGTGACAGTGTTAGGCACCTTTGACACCTGAAAATGGGGCACTGTCAACAATGGTAGTATTTATCCTATTGCCTAAGAAAAATAAGATAAATAAAATGTGAAACATCAGCAGTTTTAGCTACTATATATGGCTCTTCCTTTTTTTTTTTAAAATTTTTTATTCATTTTAGAGAGGAGAGAGAGAGAGAAGCGAAAGGGGGAGGGGTGGAGAAGCAGATGGGTACTTCTCCTGTGTGCCCTGGCCAGGAATCGAACTCGGGACTTCCACACGCCAGGCTGACGCTCTACCACTGAGCCAACTGGCCAGGGCTTCTTTTTTTTTTTTGCTAGTTTATTTTTAGTTCCTACCCTCTTCCTTTGACAAGCTTGCCACTCCAAAACCTCACTCCGCCTCCATGTCACAGTTTATATGGATCAGGCGAAAGAGAAATAGCTAGCTTAATGGAAACACAAGCTGGATCAAAATATATTGAAGTTAATAGTTTTTGCACTAGCACCTACTTTCTGCCAGTTGAAGTTACCATTTCCATACATATTCCTGTACATTTCAGACATCCCTTTTAGTCTTATTTCCTTTTTAGAAGAATAATTTTATAGGAGAAAGAATTAAGTGTCTCTTTTTCAGATGAGACACTGAAACTCAATAATGAATAAATATTTATTGGGTCTCTACTTTGTAATCAATTGGTGGGCATTGTTAGATCCTGGGCTATATGAATCAGATGATTGTACCACAGAATTATAGAATAGATGTATGTTCAAACAAATTCATACATTCATTAATTAAAATATATATTGAGTATGTACTATATACCAGGCACTGTTCAAGGCACTTAGGATACAACAAATCCTGCCTTTGAGGAGCATTTATTCTGATTGAGACTTCATGCACTTAAGTAGCCAAGAAAGCATGGAGAAGAGTGCCCAACCCAGATTTGAAGGTTTGCAGAGCTTTCCAGAGAAAGTGATGTCTCAGCTAGAGCCTAATTCAGGAGGAGGAGCTGGCAAGTTCAGAATGGCTGGAGCTGGGAGTGTGAGGTGATGGGATGAGTTTTGGAAGCGGAATGTAGAGAGATGAGTCTGGAGAGGTAAGTGGGCTCTGATTATATAGCCCACATTGAAATTTGTACTTTTTTTTTTTTTTTTGTATTTTTTCCGAAGCTAGAAACGGAGAGAGACAGTCAGACAGACTCCCGCATGCGCCTGACCGGGATCCACCTGGCACTCCCACCAGGGGTGAAGCTCTGCCCACCAGGGGGCGATGCTCTGCCCCTCCGGGGCGTCGCTCTGTTGTGACCAGAGCCACTCTAGCGCCTGGGGCAGAGGCCAAGGAGCCATCCCCAGCACCCGGGCCATCTTTGCTCCAATGGAGCCTTGGCTGTGGGAGGGGAAGAGAGAGACAGAGAGGAAGGAGGGGGCGGGGTGGAGAAGCAAATGGGCGCTTCTCCTATGTGCCCTGGCTGGGAATCGAACCCGGGTCCCCCACACGCCAGGCCGACACTCTACCACTGAGCCAACCGGCCAGGGCCAGAATTTGTACTTTATCTGAAGATATGTTTCCTAAACAAACAAGAAAACAAAAAATAAGACTATCAGTATCTCCTCCTCAAGTCATATAAATATAGTTTTTAATTGAATAGTTTTTAATTTTCAGTAAGAAGTACTTCATAAATCCAAAGTAATAGTACTTCAGCCCTGGCCAGAAAGCTTGGTTGGTGTTAGAGCATTGTCCCACTATGCAAAGTAACAATATTTCAGACATTCTCATCTTGAATTAATTAGAATAAAATGAACAAAATGCAGGGAAGAAAGTGACTGATAAAGAGAACAATGGACAATTGAATTCTTTTATGTGGTAAAATATTCAAACAAAATTTACCATTTTTTGCCTGACCATGCGGTGGCGCAGTGGATGGAGCATCGGACTGGGATGTGGAGGACCCAGGTTCGAGACCCCGAGGTCGCCAACTTGAGCGTGGGCTCACCTGGTTTGAGCAAAGCTCACCAGCTTGGACCCAGGGTTGCTGGCTCGACCAAGGGGTTACTCAGTCTACTGAAGGCCCACGGTCAAGGCACATATGAGAGGGAAATCAATGAACAACTAAGGTGTCGCAACGAAAAACCGATGATTGATGCTTCTCGTCTCTCTCCGTTCCTGTCTGTCTGTCCCTATCTCTCTCTCTCTCTGTCTCTGTAAAAAAAAAATTAAAAAAAACTTTACCATTTTAACTTTTTTTTTTTTTTAGAGACACAGAGATGGACACAGAAAGAGAGAGAGATGAGAAGCATCAATTTGTAGTTGTGTCACTTTTGTTGTTCATTGATTGCTTTTCATCTGTACTTGACTGTGGGGCTCCAGCTGAGCCAGCGACCATGGGGTCATATCTGTGATCCCACGCTCAAACCAGCGACCCCAGCTCAAGTTGGTGAGCCTGCACTCAAGCCAGTGACCTTGGAATTTTGAACCTGGGTCCTTAGCATCCCAGGTTAATGCTTTATCCACTGTACCACCACTTGGTCAGGCCCATTATAACCATTTATAAGTGTGGAGTTCTGTGGCATTAAGTACATTTACACTGTTGTGTAACCACTACCCATCTCCAGAACTTTTTCATCTTCCAAAATAAAACTCTGATACTCCGGTTTCTCTTCAGATTGCATAAATCTTTCCACTTTTACCAAAATAAAACTCTGTACACACTAAACAATAACTTCCCATTCTCCTCTCTCCTCAGTCCTTGGTAGCCTCCATTCTACTTTCTGGCTCTTTGACTTTGACTATTCTAGGTACCTCATGTACGTGGAGTCATAACAATATGTATCCTTTGTGTTTGGCTTATTTTCTCTGAGAAGAATGTCTTTAAGATTCATCCAGAATTCCATTTCTTTTTTATGACTGAATAATAGTCCATTAAAAGTGCATACCAATTTGCTTATCTGTTTATCACTTGATGGACATTTTGGTTACTTCCACCTTTTGAATATTGTGAATAATGCTGGTATGAACCTTGATGTACAAGTATCCATTTGTCTGCTTTCAGTTCTTTTGGGTATATACTCAGAAGTGGAATTGCTGGGTTACATGGAACTCTATATTTAATCTTTTAAGGAACCACCATAGTGTCTTCTACAGTGGCTGTGCATTTTTACATTGCTACTAGCAATTCATATGGGTTCCAGTTTCTCAAAATCCTCACCATCATTTACTTTGGTTTTTTGATAATAGCCATCCTAATAGCTTGTGAAATAGTGTCTTATTGTGGTTTTGATTTGCATTTCCCTAGCAAATGACCAGTGATGTTGAGCATCTTTTCATGTGTTTATTGGCCATTTATAGATCTTTTTTGGAGAAATGTTTATTTAACTCCTTTACCTATTTTTGAATTGGTTTTGTTGTTATTTAGTTGTAGTACTTTATATATTCTAAATACTAATCCTTTATCAGATATATGATTTGCAGATATTTTTACTCATATGCATAATGTTTTTTGGGGTTTTTTTTTGTATCTTTCTGAAGTTGGAAACGGGGAGGCAGACAGACTCCCGCATGCGACCGACCGGGATCCACCCAGCATGCCCACCAGGGGGCAATGCTCTGCCCATCTGGGGCGTTGCTCTGTTGCAACCAGGGCCATTCTAGCACCTGAGGCAGAGACCACAGAGTTATCCTCAGCGCTCGGACCAACTTTGCTCCAGTGGAGCCTTGGTTGCGGGAGGGGAAGAGAGAGACAGAGAGGAAGGAGAGGGGGAGGGGTGGAGAAGTAGATGGGCACCTCTTCTGTGTGCCCTGGCCAGGAATCGAACCCGGGACTCCTGCACACCAGGCCGATGCTCTACCACTGAGCCAACTGGCCAGGGCATAATGTTTTAAAGAACTAAATTAGGGTGGCAACAGTGGGAAGAAAAGACAAGGATATAGCTGAGACTCTGAAGAAAGAATCCTCAAAAAAAAAAAAAAAAGCCTGACCTGTGGTGGCGCAGTGGATAAAGCATCGACCTGGAATGCTGAGGTCACCAGTTTAAAGGGCTTGCCGGTCAAGGCACATATGGGAATTGATACTTCCTGTTCCTCCCCCTCCTTCTCTCATTCTCTCTTTCTCTCTCACTGTCTCTCCTTTCTAAAATGAATAAATTTAAAAAATTTAAAAAAAAAGAATCATCAAGATTTGGATAAAGTAGCTGTTTTTTAAGTCAAAATAGCTTGGAATGTTTTAAGCAAGAAAATTTAAATTCTCTGTGGTTCAAAGATTTTTTTAAGTCAGTTTTGTTGACAGTTGTTCCTTTTCTACAGGTATCTCAGGTAGTTTGAACTTTGATGAAGAGACAGATGAGGAGGAAGAAGGAAAGACATTAAGATCTCATTCACCATGTTCGGAGGCAGAGAGACCCAATTCTGCATCCAGCCAGAAATCAGTCACAGTATGTAGTTCTGAAACTTCTTCCTTTGGAGCTAATTTATTTATTTTCCAGATGTCTTCCGTATTTAAATATCATTTGAATGAGGGTTGCTTCAAAAGATTTAAGCTCAAATTTAGACTGAAAGTCCATGACCTCTCTAATGTCTTGTGTCTCACCCAGCTATTGTGAAGCTATATCCCATTTTTGTACTTAGTGCCTTTGGTGCTCTCATAATGTATATATTCACATATTTACTTAACCTCTCAGAGTTTTTCATTACTTTATTAGTAGACTGAGAATGTAAGGATAAATCCATCAGCTATTTCATCCATTAAGTATCTTCTCAAAGAGAATACAGTGGTGCCTTGACACACAAGTTTAATTCGTTTCATGGCTGAGCTCGCGACTCAATTTGCTTGTGTGTCAAATTGAATTTCCCCATTTAAATTAATGGAAATGCAATTAATCTGTTCCGGCCCCAAAAACCACACGACTTTTTTGTTTTATATGCTTTTAAATAAGAAAATGTACTTTATAAATAACAAATATACACACACACATACATAATAAGAGAGAATGTAAAGAAATAAACTGGTTTATGAAACGTATTTGCCTTCGAGGTCAGGCAAAGATGCTGGCAGAGGGAGGGGAGACATTAGCATAACAATGTCCCTTCCCAAGCAGAAAGGTAATTAGCAATTTCATAGATAGCTGCCCAGTGCCATTTTTAACAATAAAAGTGAGCAAACTCAGAAAATACAAATTTTACAAACTCATTTGCCCAACAGTCATCATTTTCTTCACTGACTTTTGGCTTTTTTTGCCACACTTTTCTTGTTTTCACTTAGAGGCCATTTCAACAAAAACCTTTCCATGGGAGTTTGTTTCTTCCTCCCTTTCAGACTGTTTGGCAGGCTATCTAGTGGAGGGTGGCGGAAGCTCGTGATTCAAATGTCCACTCATGACTTAAAGCAGAAAATCCCACGAGTGTCTGCTTATCTCTCAAATTGCTCATGATTTAAAGTGCTTGTGTGTCAAGGTACCACTGTATGAAGTTTTTCTGACCCTGCATCCTATAGCTCATGTATGGCTCTTCTTTCAGGATACAGTAGCGTCCAGTACTTCCACCCAACAAACTGATAACCAGCTGGGAGAAATAGGGAACTTAGAGGACTTTGCTTATAGTCCTGCTCCTCGAGGGATCACAGTCAAGTGTCGGATAACCAGGGATAAAAAAGGAATGGATCGGGGTCTCTTCCCCACTTACTACATGCACTTGGAAAAGGATGAAAATCGGAAGGTATGAATCAGTTCTTAAGAAAAATCTTGAGAGAGGCGAAGAATGTGAGAATAGATGAATAGATTGCTGATTGGTCTGTGATGGGGATAGCACTGGGATTAGACCCGCTTGGCTGGAGTGTGGGGTAGATTGTGGATGGGTCTGGAATGGGGAATAACACTGGGATTAGACCTGCTCAGTGGCAGATTACTAACTGTCAGTTGCTATGATCTTTTTTTTTTTTTTTTCTGAAGTGAGAAGCTTGGGGGGGGGGCAGACAGACAGACTCCTGCATGTGCCAGACTGGGATCCACCTGGCATGTCCACCAGGGGGCGATGCTCAGCCCATCTGGGGCGTAGCTCTGTTGCAACCAGAGCCATTCTAGTGCCTGAGGCAGAGGCCTTGGAGCCATCCCCAGCACCCGGGCAAACTTTGCTCCAATGGAGCTTTGGCTGTGGGAAGGGAAGAGAGAGACCGAGAGGAAGGAGAGGGGGAAGGGTGAAGAAAAAATGGGCGCTTCTCCTGTGTGCCCTGGCTGGGAATTGAACCCGGGACTTCCACATGCCAGGCCGATGCTGTACCGCTGAGCCAACCAGCCAGGGCCCAGGTGCTATGTTCTTGTTGTCTTCAAAGAACTCACAGTCTAATAGGCAAGATCTGCCCCCACCCCAAAGAAAAAGAGTTTTACCCAGAATGTAAGAAAATGGAAGAGAGTATTTGAATGTAATTATTTTCACCTCCATCCTGTTTTGGGGGTCGGGGGTGTTACTGTGTGCTCTTTAGTTTTTATTTTTATTGTGGTAGAACATGACATAGAAGAAAGGGCAAGTTTTAGGGAATAGGAGGAATTGGAACTATAGAAGAACACATAAATGAAATGTCCTGTTTCTCAGCCTAGAATTTCTAGTTTACTATTACTTAAGTTTGAGACAGTTTAATACTTGTTAATGAGCAATGTATTTTGTATTAATACCAAGTATAAGTGAATGGTTTTAGGAACCTCAAATAAGATGATGATAATAGATATCATTGTTATTTTTTTTTTTGACAGAGAGAGGGACAGACAGGAAGGGAGATGAGAAGCGTCAATTCTTCATTGAGCCTGCTTAGTTGTTCATTAATTGCTTTCTCATATGTACCTTGACTGGAGGGCTACTGCAGACCGAGTGACCCCTTGCTCAAGCCAGTGACCTTGGGCTTCAAGCTGATGACCTTTGGGCTCAAGCCAGTGACCATGGGGTCATGTCTATGATCCCACGCCCAAGCCAGCGACCCCTTGCGCAAACCGGAAGAGCCTGCACTCAAGCTGGCAACGTCTGGGTTTTGAACCTGGGTCCTCCACGTCTCAATCCAATGCTCCATCCACCACACCACTGCCCAGTCAGGCAATATCATTGTTATTATAACCACTATATGTTGAGGGTTTGAGGCATGTGCTATATGCTTTATAAATGTTATCATCTTGCCTGACTGGTGGTGGCATAGTGGATAGTGTCGACCTGGTACACTAGTTATTAGCTTTGAAACCCCAAGGTCACTAGTTTGAGCATAGGTTTATCTGGCTTGAGCACAGGCTCATCAGCTTGAGTGTGGAGTTGCTGGCTTGAGCACAGGGTTGCCAGCTGGAGCCTGGGATCATCAGCATGGTCCGTGATCTCTGGCTTGAGTCCAGAGGTCATTGGCTTAAAGCTTAAAGTGGCTGGCTTGAGCAAGGGGTCACTGGTTCAGTTGGAGCCCCCCAGTTAGGGCACGTCTGAGAAGCAATCAGTGAGTAACTAACAAGCCACAACTATGAGTTGATGCTTCTCATTTCTCTCCCTTTCTGTCTCTCAAAACAAACAAACAAATAAATAAGATTACCTATAATCCTTATGACAACTGGGTAATAGGTTTTATATCCCTGCTTTATTTACAAGGAGTTTAGGGAGTGATATCCTGCCTCAGATCACATCAATAAGTGGCAGAGCCAAATTCAAATCATTATCTGCTACCATTAGATATGGTAGTGTTTCTTTAGCCACTACTATTCTACTTCCCTGTTATTTTCCAAGTCCAGTAGGGTTTAGCAAGGAAGCATAAATATGAGAGTATTCATATCACTGAAATCACAAAAATAGAAACATCCCCCCCCCAACAAAATACAAAAAGGAATATTAGGAATGCAGTTGCAATGAAGAATGGGAAGGGTAGGTATTCAGGATTCTGTTTCTCCTAGAGTTGGAAAGACTCTTATTCATGGAATTTGATGGAGCTTTTTAAAAAGACATTGGAGGTCCTGGCCGGTTGGCTCAGTGGTAGAGCGTTGGCCTGGCGTGTGGAAGTCCCGGGTTCAATTCCCGGCCAGGGCACACAGGAGAAGCGCCCATCTGCTTCTCCACCCCTTACCCCTCTCCTTCCTCTCTGTCTCTCTCTTCCCCTCCCACAGCCAAGGCTCCATTGGAGCAAAGATGGCCCAGGCGCTGGGGATGGCTCTGTGGCCTCTGCCTCAGGCGCTGGAGTGGCTCTGGTCGCAACAGAGCGATGCCCCAGATGGGCAGAGCATTGCCCCCTGGTGGGCATGCCAGGTGGATCCCGGTCGGGCACATGCGGGAGTCTGTCTGACTGCCTCCCTGTTTCCAGCTTCAGGGAAAAAAAAAAAAAAAGACATTGGAGGCCCTAGCCAGTGGTTCAGTGGATAGAGTGTTGGCCTGGCATAGGGACGCTCTGGTTCAATCCCTGGTTAGGGCACACAAGAGAGGCAATCATCTGCTTCTCTCCCCCTCTCTCTTCCCCTTTTCTCCCTCTTCTCTTCCTGCAGCCAAAGGCTTAATTGGTTTGAGTGTGGCCCTAGATGCTGGGGATAACTCAGTTGGTCCAAGCACGTCAGTCTCAGGTGCTAAAAATAGTTTGGTATTTGAGCATTGGCCCAAGATGGGGGTGCATGAGGGAGTCAGCCTCACTATTTCCCCTCCTGTCACCTAGAAAGAAATAAAAAGATCTTGGAGGTTTTAGGAATAGATTTGTAAATAATTATATAAAGAACTGAGCCTAGTGCATTTAGTAGGGAAACACTGATAGTGAATTCTGAGAAGCATTATGAAGGTTAGGAAAAGGGATAAAGACTCACAGATGGGTCTTCTTGGAGAAAACACCAAATGGTAATGACACCAAGGACTGAGACAGGGTGAGACTGGGCCCTGAAATGGAGGCTTCTGTGGCTTCTGTCTAGGGTGGGGATCGAGGCCACGGAGTTCATGAGGCAAGGCCAAGGACAAGGAGTGGATGCCCTTCACTAAGCTAGGTCGTCTGGCCAAAGACATGATCAGGTCCCTGCAGGAGACCTATCTCTTTTGCCTGTCCATCAAGGAATCTGAAATTGTTGATTTTTTTTCCTGGGGGCAACCCTCAAGGATGAGGTTTTGAAGATTATGTAAAAGCAGATTCGTGTTGGCCAGGAGACCAGGTTCAAGACATTTGTCACCACTGGGAATTACAGTGGCCATGTTGATCAGGGTGTTACATGCTACAAGGAAGTAGCCATTGCCATCTATAGAACCATCATGCTGACCAAGTCTCCATAGTCCCTGTGCGGTGAGGCCACTGGAGGAAAAAGATTGGCAAGGTGACTGGCAGATGTTGCTTTGTGCTGGTGAACTCATCCCTACCACCAGTGCACTGCCGTTGTCTCAGCTGCTGGGCCCAAGAAGCTACTGTTGATGGATGGTGTTGAGGGCTGCTACACCTCTGGCAAGGGCTTCACTGCTGCCTCAGGCAGCTTTGCCAAGGCCGCCTTTGACGGCATCTCCAAGACCTAGAGCTTCTCTCACCCCTGACCTCTAGAAAGAGACCATGTTCACCAAGTCTCCATATTAGGAGTTCAGACCATCTTGTGAAGACGCATACCAGATTCTCCATGCAGAGGATCCCAGAGTCCAGCTGTGGTTCCCACATAATTTTATACAAGAAAATTAAAGTGAATTAACCCTGTGTAATAAAAAAACCCAAAAATTTGACTGCTTGGGACTTGATAGACACTGCTAAACACTGACTGAGTAGGTAAAACAAACTATAGCAATTCTCTTGCCTGACCAAGCGGTGGTGCAGTGGATAGAGCGTCGGACTGGGATGCAGAGGACCCGGGTTCAAGACCCCGAGGTCGCCAGCTTGAGTGCAGGCTTATCTGGTTTGAGGAAAAAGCCCACCAGCTTGAACCCAAGGTCGCTGGCTCCAGCAAGGGGTTACTCGGTCTGCTGAAGGCCCGCGGTCAAGGCACATATGAGAAAGCAATCAATGAACAACTAAGGTGTTGCAGCGCGCAATGAAAAAGTAATGATTGATGCTTCTCATCTCTCTCCGTTCCTGTCTGTCCCTGTCTATCCCTCTCTCTGACTCACTCTCTGTCTCTGTAAAAAATAAAAAAAAAATAAAAAAAAACCCCAAAAATTTAGCAATTCTCTTGACTTTATTTTTTACCCTTTTCCCCCTAGATATTTCTTCTTGCAGGTAGAAAGCGGAAAAAGAGCAAAACATCCAACTACCTTATCTCCACTGATCCAACAGATTTATCTCGTGAAGGGGAAAGTTATATTGGCAAACTCAGGTAAGAGTAGCCTTGTATCACTTTCCTATTCTTTCTGGTACTTTTATTCCTGTTGTAAAAAATAATATAAATGGAGCCACTTTAAAAATGGAGCTGGAGCTGACTTGCATGTCTTATGCCTCAAACCTTTGGAATGTTAGAATAGGGCAAAATAATCTTTGAACGCGGCAGCAGTGCTGGATAAAGATAACAAGAAAGCAGATATTATGATTACCAGGCTGATGGCCACCTGACCAAAAATTAAAAACATCATTTAGAATTAGTGTCACTGTGTTAGCTTACCTGCCCCACTAGCAGTGCCTGCCTCGTATTGATGTAATTGTGCTCCTTCCCTTTCTCATACGTGCTTCTTGCCTTTTCCCCCTAATCGGAACATTGGGCTTCTGCCTAAATCAGCGCTTCCTGAATAGCTATTATTCTTTTGAACTCAAATAAATGCGTGTTGCCTCTCACTTTGGCCTTTCATTTTTAGGTTAACACAGTAGTTTAAGAATAATCCATATCTTTTTTACAATGAGCACATATTAATGTTATAATCTAAAGAAAAAGAGGTTAGAAGAAAATCTAAGTCCTTTGTTTTAATGAGAGATTTTGAAAAAGTGATGAGGAACATTTAGACATTTGGAGGACAGGCACATGGGCTTCCATTCTGTTAGACCTCTCCTAGACTGTGTAGGAGAAAAAGTATAGATCATTATGGTGACTTTTTTTGTTGATTCTAGATCCAACCTCATGGGGACGAAGTTTACAGTTTATGACCATGGTGTCAGCCCAGCTAAGGCCCCAGCTCTGGTAGAAAAGGCCTATACCCGGCAGGAGCTAGCAGCCATCTGTTACGTGAGTGCTGTCTTCAGCATTTACTCTTCTCCGTAATTTCCTGAATGTCACACTGGCATTTCACACTTAACATAACCTACGTGGAACTCGTAATCTTCCCTTTCAAGCATGTTTCTGTTTCTTTGATCCTTCTGTTGCTGGTATCCTTTTCTCTATATATTCCAAGTTTTAATTATTTATGAATTTCCAAGTTCTTTTTTTTTTGTACTGTTTTAATATGCCTTGTCTTATCTACTCTTCCCTTTTCCTAATGCCATTGGATTAACACAGACCTTCATTACTTCTTAGTCCATTGGCCAGAGGCTACAATAAATTACAAACTGATCTCTCTGCATTTAGTCTTTTTCTGTCTGTACTCCTGCCAGGTTAATCTTTCTAAAATAACTCTGGTTGATCTTGTTCTTCTTCTTCAAATCTTTCATAACTACCCACCGTGTACGGAATAAAGCCCTAACCCTTGAGCCTTTCCTTGCAGATGTCCTAGAGGCACAGCCCCGGCCACCTGGTTCTCATTATTTTGGCCACAGTTGCCCTCCTGTGCTCCACCATGTGATCTTCCCTCTCCTGAGAGCTGTCCCTTTTCCTTCCCGCCCTTTGCCATATCAACTGATGCCACAGAGAGTCCTGCCCACTGGATGTGGTTGACATTCCTTTGTACACCTCCCGTGACACCCAGTGCTGCCTCTCAGAGTTGAGTAAAAGAAAGGAAGGTGTTAACCTAACTCAGTTGTTGCTTGATCTCAAAAGTCTCAACACTTTAAATATGTGTGACTCTTGTGTATATGTATATGTAAATATATGTGTATACACACACAGCATATATCTACCTGTTTTTTTTTTCACTGAATTTATTGGGGTGACTCTGGTTAACATAATTATACAGGTTTCAGGTGCCCAGTTCTACAACACATCTCTTTATACTGTATTATATGTTCACTTCCCCAAGTCAAGTCCTGGCCCATCACCAGTTGTCCCCCGTACCCTCTTTCCTACCTATTTAATGTGCTTATTCATATATAACTGCCTGGCTTGACAGATAGTTGAGTTTCTTGCCTCCTGATACAACCCATTTAATTTACACTGTAATTCTCACTGTAGATTATATAATGCCATGCCCTCATTACAAAATAAATATTTATTTTTTTATTTTTCAGTGAGAGAGACAGAGAGATGAGAAGCATCAACTTGTAGTTGTGGCACCTCAGTCATTCATTGATGGCTTCTCATACTTGCCTTGATGGGGGAGGGGGGCTTCAGCCAAGCCAGTGACCGCTTGTTCAAGCCAGGGACTTAGACTTCAAGCCAGCAACTATGGGATCATGTCAATAATTTAATACTCAAGCTGGTGACTCCTTGCTCAAGCTGGTGAGCCAGTACTCAAGCTGGATGAACCCACACCAAAGCCAGCTATCTTGGAGTTTTGAACCTGGGACCTCAGTGTCCCAGGTCAATGCTCTATCCACTGTGTCACCACAGGACAGGTGGGAAATAAATATTTATTGATGACAAAATTGGACAGTTTGCTCACAGTTGTCTCAAAGTTCATTTAAGATTAAAGAGTAAGGCCTGGGCCCTGGCCGGTCGGCCTAGCGTGCGGAGGACCCGGGTTCGATTCCCGGCCAGGGCACATAGGAGAAGCGCCCATTTGCTTCTCCACCCCTCCGCCGCGCCTTCCTCTCTGTCTCTCTTCCCCTCCCGCAGCCGAGGCTCCATTGGAGCAAAGATGGCCCGGGCGCTGGGGATGGCTCTGTGGTCTCTGCCCCAGGCGCTAGAGTGGCTCTGGTCACAACATGGCGACACCCAGGAGGGTCGCAACATGGCGACGCCCAGGATGGGCAGAGCATCGCCCCCTGGTGGGCAGAGCGTCGCCCCCTGGTGGGCGTGCCGGGTGGATCCTGGTCGGGCGCATGCGGGAGTCTGTCTGACTGTCTCTCCCTGTTTCCAGCTTCAGAAAAATGCAAAAAAAAAACAAAAAAAAAACAAACAAAAAAAAGTAAGGCCTGACCAGGCAGTGGTGCAGTGGATAGAGCGTCGGACTGGGATACGGAAGGACCCAAGTTTGAGACGCCGAGATTGCCAGCGTGAGCGCAGGCTCATCTGGCTTGAGCAAAAAAAAAAAAAAAAAAAGGGCTCACCAGCTTACCCCAAGGTCGCTGGCGCAAGCAAGAGGTTACTCGGTCTGCTGAAGACCCACAGTCAAGGCACATATGAGAAAGCAATCAATGAACAACTAAAGTCTCTCAACGAAAAACTGATGATTGATGCATCTCTCTCTGTTCCTGTTTGTCCGTATCTTTCCCTCTCTCTGTCCCTGTAAAAAAAAAAAATAAATAAAAATAAGAAGTTAAAGTCATGAAAAACAAAAAGATTAAAGAGTAAGCCTGGCCTGTGGTGGCACAGTGGATAAAGTGTCAACCTAGAATGCTGAGGTTGCCCTGGCCAGGTAGCTCAGTTGGTGAGAGTGTCGTCCCGAAGCACAGAGGTTGCCGGTTTGGTCCCTGGTCAGGGCACATACAGGAACAGATGGATGTTCCTGTCTCTGTGTCTCTCTCTCCCCATTCTCTCTCTAAAAATCAGTAAAATAAACATTTAAAAAAGAAAAATGGAATGCTGAGGTCACCAGTTCAAAACCCTGGGCTTGCCCAGTCAAGGAACATACAACAAGCAACCAATGAACAACTAAAGTGAAGCTACTGTAAGTTGATACTTCTCACTCCTCTCACCCCCTCTTTTTATAAAATCAATAAAAAAATCTAAAGATAAAAGAGTAATAGTAAGTTTTCAAGCCAATAGAAGCTATTTTAAGTTCAAGTGTACAAAATTAGGTTTAAAAAGAGGACTATAATTACTTTCCTGGTCTTGATTCTCTAGCTCTCTTTAATTACAGTAATAATAGCTTTTAGTGCTCTTGATATTGTCAGCATTTTACATGCCCAAGTAAGTGAATTGTCTTGTTTTTCTTTCTGTTTCCAAGTTCTGTCTTGCTTACTTTTCTTCCAGGAAACAAATTTACTTGGATTTAAAGGTCCTAGGAAAATGTCTGTGATCATTCCAGGGATGAATATGAGCCATGAACGGATCCCATTTCGGCCTCAAAATGTAAGAACATATTTAATCAGCAAAGGATTCTAAAAGACAAGAATTCAATACAGAAGAGATCCAAAATGGGTCGATTCTTCCAGAGCCCCAAACAGGAGTGTTGCTCATAGTCTTCGTTAGCAGGGCCATCCGTCCAGAACTCGGGATAAGGACAGCTGCAGAGCAGTTGCTAGAGTGCTTGATTTGCAGCCACTCAGTCTGCAGTGCAAATGCTAATCTGTAAGAATAAAAAAAAAAATCCAGCATATTTTTGGCTTTCTTTGTTTCTGTTTTACTCTTCTGCAATGGAGAAAATATTCCCCTACTCTCTCTTTGCCCTCATAGAATGGAGAACACATGGTTTTCTTATGCTTTTCAGTACAAAGTAATGATTTTCCTTTCGAATAGGATCATGAGAGCTTGCTTTCAAAATGGCAAAACAAAACCATGGAGAACTTGATTGAGCTGCACAACAAGGCTCCAGTCTGGAATGACGACACTCAGTCCTATGTCCTGAACTTCCATGGCCGGGTCACACAGGCATCTGTGAAGAATTTTCAGATAGTCCACGAAAATGACCGTAAGCCATCAGACAGCTGTATGGAAATAGAAGGAAGCATGTTCTTACACGGTGGGGAAATGAACATTTCCTATTATTGATAGGAAGCTATATTCAGGATAGACTTATCTAAGAAATGATTTCTTTGGAAAGATAACAGTTTTACCGTGTTGAGGACTGAAGAGAGAGAGAGATTTCCTGTGGGCAATCAGAGAAGTCTTAAATGAAGCTGTTTGGGAAGCAAGTGCAAATGACCTATCAGAAAAGGTTCCTTGCAGCTTGTGCTGTTCCCAGCAAGCTTCTCTTGACTTGTCTCTCTTCTTCCCTCTTTGTGCTGGTCAGGAGTAGTCTCTCATTCTCTTCAGTTGAGGGGAATCATAATAGAAACTTTGTCCCTCTCTTCTTGTCTGTCTCTCTTAAAAAAAACAACACCCAACTTTGCGTATGGTTAGCAGACATTCTTCTTTTTTTTAAAATTGGTTTTAAAGAGAGAGAGAGAGAGAGAAAGGTGGGGGGGGGGTAGTAGGAACCATCAACTTGTAGTAGTTGCTTCTCATAAGTACGTGCCTTGACTCGCCAAGCCCGGGGGTTGGGACCAGCGACCTCAGCATTCCAGGTCAACACTTCATCCACTGTGCCACCACAGGTCAGGCTAGCACATGTTCTTGTTAATACCACTTTCATTCTCCCTAAAAGTTTCCCATTCTAAAGAGACCTGATTAACCGACCTATTTGGAGGATTTTTTTTCTGTATCTTAACAGGCTTTTCCCCAGTATGACCATATTATCTTCTAATGTAATATTTTTTCTCTGTTTCTAGCTGACTATATAGTCATGCAGTTTGGACGTGTGGCCGATGACGTATTCACCCTGGACTACAACTACCCAATGTGTGCTCTGCAGGCCTTCGCTATTGGGCTCTCTAGCTTTGACAGCAAACTGGCATGTGAATAGACAGAAAGCATGCAGAGCTGGACCCCTTTTTTTTTTTACAACAGCGTTCAGGAGCGGATAGCTGTCTCCCTTGCTCTTGTCCCAGAACATGAAGAGAGACAGCCTGCCCCTTTTGGAATAATCCCTGAATGTATGCATGTATGTGTATATACATATGTGTGTGTGTGTGTATCTATATAATGTATACACACGTATATGTTTACACACAGACTCCACTTCTCTGGCTTTCACAACCTGGTCAGGGCTTCCAGTTTAACAAAGGTGAGAAGTTATTCAAAGCACAGGAAGTTTCTTGTCCAGGGCACGCTGGCGACTCCCGAGGTTACTGCCCCTGCCAGATTCCATGCTTGGAAACTTGCAGCTAGAGTCAGGTTCTAATAATTAAACACTTGGATCTCTTTTTTTGAAGATCTTTTCAGAGAGGGGACAGTTCCTTAAATTGACTTTAGCCTTTAGGGTTGCACACTTTATCTATAAATGGCCAGATAGTCTCTCTTATTACAACTCGGCTCCATCACTGCAAAAGCAGCAACAGCCAATTTATACACAAGCAAGTGTGGCCGTGTTCCAGTGAAACTTCATTTACAAAACCACAGAGGTCAGATCTGGCCTGTGGGCTAGTTTGCCAACCTCTGCTTCAGATACATCTCTGTACTCTCTGTACTTGGGCATTTCCGAAATGGCCTGTAGTGATGAGATGATACGAGTGGGAAATGGATATCTCCAGGAAGCAACAGTCCTACAAATTGGATCCAAAGAGGTACTTGGCTGCATTCACTATTATGAAGTGTTACCTTGTCTTGGTGACAGTGGTTTTTGGAGTATCATTTACCATCAGAACTGGGAAACCTGAAGTTCGTGGTCATTTGAGTCCATACAGGGGGGTTCTGTTACACTGCTCAGCACACCCATGGGAGGAGCCAGTGTCAGCCACTTCACCTACCTGGACAGAAAAAGTTGTGCACAGTAGGAAACAAATCTAAAATTGTCTTTATCACATGGAGTGTGATACCTGGTTTTTAGAGCTAGCTTGTTCCCGTGGTGCTTGGAAGGCACTGATGTCACAGCCTCCTCTTCCCTTCCCTCAGAGCAGATTGGCACCAATCTTAGTCAAAGTGGCTATTGCCAAATTTGTGATCAGTGATACAATAATTACGTGGCTATGGCCAAATTTGTGATCAATGATATGAAAGTCATACAATTGTCTTAATTTCAGTTTAGACTGAAAACATAAACTCAAGAGGGACTTAGTGTAGTTGAGACTGAGAGTAATTTGACAGTTGCCTTCATTTTCAACCCAGGAGTGCCTCCCACATCTGTATATGGAGCCTTTAGTATAGAGGGACACACATACCTGTAGACCATGTAAGAAGTAAGAGACCATCGTGTATTAAAACTTTCATTGTCAAAAAACAAACAAAAAAAACCCTCATTGTCATTCCTAAGAGATCTCAGGAAAGGCTTGGTGAAGACCAGCCAGCTAACTCTTGAGTTCTGTAGACCTTGTTGGGAAGAACTTTGGGCTTATTTTCTTGACGTAAATATTGTACTAATCAGCTCCGGAAAGCCTGGTTCACTGGTACAGATCAAGCTCCTGTCAGTCTTCCTCACAGGTCATGAGTTTTGCTAAATTCAGGTTATTAGCACCTCCCCAAAAAACATGACTCGGCTACCAGCTCACCAGTCTTGGAGTGTATTTGAATCTTGAAAATCCAATAAGTTGGTGAGTTCTGCATTCAGCATTGCCCGCTTCCCAAGCCTTGGTGCAGTGAGCTATTTGCCAGCATGGGGCAAGGAATCAGTGGCTGTTGCTCCATTCTGTTTCCCTTCTCTGGACTTCCTTTCTGTCTCCACTTCCTGTTCCATGCTCCACATCAAACAGCAATATGAAAGGAAGTGTGGGAGACGAAAAGACCCTGGCTCCTCCGCCACAGGAAAGTCCTACCTGCTGTGTTGTGAAATTATTGGTTTCCATCTCAGGCATGCTTCCCATCAAGTGCCTCCTTCATAGAAGTGCCCAAAGCCCTTCAGACTTCAGGCACCACCTCCCTCATATAGTGTCAGAGGAGCTGCCCTCCTTGAAAATTTACCTCTGATGCAGTAATTGACAACATCTGGAGAAGGGGACCTCTTGGGCTGGCCAGATCTAATCCTGCTTCCTGCTCCCTCTGGCTCAGACATTTATACCCTGGCTTCATGTACTTACTACCTGGATGTGCAGGTGATTGGTTTTACATAAATCATATTTATACCTTTTGTATGCTACAGAAATAAAAAATTTCTATAAAAATGGGAGTGTTGCCATTCTTCTTTGCAAAAGTCCATCCCTTGTGTGGTTCCTACTGTCATGTTCTCTAATAGTAATTTTCATCCCTTGGCAACAGTGAACTAACCTTCCAGGAAGCATCACCATAGCTCTTTCCCAAGGGAGCACAGGATCCTGGAGCCTGTGGAGTCTGCGTTCCAGAGACGGTCTAGACTCATCCTACATGTTACTGAGTTTTCTGGATAGATGATAGCAAAGAGCCAAGCATGGGGGGGGGGCACAAAAGGGTAGGGTTTGTCTGGTTCTGGATGCCTACACTGTCATTTTCCTGGGTCACCTTTGTTGGTGTTTGCTGATTCAGCAGCAAAACAAATCAAATATCCAATAGTGGAGTAGGCCTTTTATCTCTTTCTATTAAGTGTTTACTTTGTGTGTGTGTGTGATAGAGACAGGAACAGACAGACTAGAAGGGAGATGAGAAACATCAATCCTTTGTTGCAGCACCTTAGTTTCTCAGTGATTGCTTTCTCATATGTGCCTTGACTGGGGGACTACAGCAGACCGAGTGACCCCTTGCTTAAGCCAGTGACCTTGGGTTCAAGCTGGTGAGCCTTGCTCAAACCAGGTGAACCCGTGCTCAAACTGGCGACCTCGGGGTTTCGAACCTGGGTCCTCAGCATCCCAGTCTGACGTTCTATCCACTGCACCACCATCTGGTCAGGCTGTTTACATTTTAAAGCTACCTTATATGGGACAAGTTGAAAAATACAGGTGTTCATAAGTCTTGACGAGGCTTTCCTGCTCTTCCCAGTGTCATAGCAATGAGGCACATGGAGAACAGCAAGAAGAGCCTAAAAATCAGGATGAGAGCTGGAGTCAGAGTTTAGGTCTTAGTTTTTCACATTTTTTTTGGCTAAGGTGCATGGCTGGCCAAACAGGTTATTTGTGACTTATTTATACACTTCAGTTACCAGGAAGGAATAATATCAATGATTATTGACATGAAAGCTATCACCAAGTGTTATTTAAAAATCTAAAGCAGGTCTGCAAAAGGCTCTTTTTTGGTCAGTTTAATAGACCATAAAAGAAAAACTAGCATCAACTGACTTCCTTTAGATGGCATTATTGGTGCAGAAATAGATTTTTTTAAAATTATTTTAGAGAGAGATAGGAAGGGAGAGAGAGGAGAGGAAAGTATCATATAGTTGCTTCACTTTAGTTGTTCACTGCTTCTCATACATGCCTTGGGCAGTGGGGGTGGGGGGTGGGGAGCTCAAGCCGAGCCAGTGACCCCTTGCTCATGCCAGTGACCTTGGGATCATGATGATTGATTCCATGCTTAAGCCGGCAGGCAACCTTGGGGTTTGAACTGGGGACCTCAGCATTCTGGGTCAGTGCTATATTCATTGAGCCACTACTAGGTAGGCTATAGGTGCAGATATAAAGTGATAGATTGTGGCAAAATTCCTGAGTTCAGGCCCTTTTTTATGCCAGTGATTTGTCATATGCCTCTTTCCTCATCTGTCAACTGAGATTTTGAATTATATGATCTTCAAAATTTTTTTTCTGCCTGACCAGGCGGTGGTGCAGTGGATAGAGCGTTGGACTGGGATGCCGAGAACCCAGGTTCGAGACCCCCGAGGTCACCAGCTTGAGCGCAGGCTCATCTGGTTTGAGCAAAAACTCACCAGCTTGGACCCAAAGTCGCTGGCTTGAGCAAGGGGTTACTCTGTCTGCTGTAGCCCCATGGTCAAGGCACATATGAGGAAGCAATCAATGAACAACTAAGGCATCGCAACGAAAAACATCATTGATGCTTCTCATCTCTCCATTCCTGTCTGTCTGTCCCTATCTATCCCTCTAACTCTGTCTCTGTAAAAAAAAAAAAAAAAAAAATTCTTAGTGGAGGAGAGAGAAAACTCCTGCATGCTCCCCAACTGGGATCTACCTGTCAACTTCTGTCTGGGGCCAATGCTTGAATCAACTGAGCTATACGTAGTGCCCAGGGGCAACACTCAAAGCAATCAACTCACTGGCTGTGAGAGGGAAAGAGAGAGAGAAGGGGTAGAGGGAGGGGGATAGAAGCAGATGGTCGCTTATGTGTACCCTGACTGGGAACTGAACCCAGGATGTACGCATGGCATGCCAATGCTTTATCCCCTGAACCAACTGGCCAGGGCCCAGCTCTTCAATTTTTTTAATTACATGATTCTTCCCACGCATGCTAGCAACAATATGGAATTTCTATAAATGTGTTTTGACTTGAGCTCTGGTTACCTTCTGGACAGACACAAGTTGTACATGGCTGCAGATACTGCTGGGAGAACATACAGACCTTAGGAAAACACCGGGGCTACTTGAGCTAAGGAATTAGAGGGGAGATTATAAAATGGTGGAGTGCATGAAGTAGGAGAACAATCTTATGCTGAAGAAGTGCAGGACCTTAAGGCTGCTTTTTCCCAATCACTGGACACATCTTGCTCCATGAAGAAAATCCTGGGATGTTGCAGGCTGCCCTTCTCCTCAGCCTCCAGCTCCCCCTCTGGACGGAATGGCTCCTGCCCATGTATTCATGCCCTATGTCTGATAATCGGCTTCTTTCCAGTCCATAGTTCTACACTTACTCATGTGGACCCTTGCTAGGGGCTTGCCAAGGATGGATTAGATTCTGTCCCACTCCTCCGACACATTTCATTTCATTTTTATTTTATTTTAATTAATTAATTTTTTACAGAGACAGTGAGAGTCAGAGAGAGGGATAGACAGGGACAGACAGGAATGGAGAGATGAGAAGCATCAATCATTAGTTTTTCATTGCACATTACAATACCTTAGTTGTTCATTGATTGCTTTCTCATATGTGCCTTGACCGTGGGCCTTTAGCAAACCGAGTAACCCCCTGCTTGAGCCAGTGACCTTGGGCTCAAGCCGGTGAGCTTTTGCTCAAACCAGATGAGCCGCGCTCAAGCTGGCGACCTCGGGGTCTCGAACCTGGGTCCTTCCGCATCCCAGTCCGACGCTCTATCCACTGTGCCACCGCCTGGTCAGGCCCGACACATTTCTTCATCAACTGCATATTGTTTTGCCTGCTCTTCCCAGTTTGGTCTCTAGTTATCATACTACATGTATATTCTTAATATTTTTTTCTTTGCAAGAGAAGAGAGGAAGGGAGAGATAAGCATCAACTTGTAATTGCATCACTTTAATTCATTGATTGCCTCTCATATGTGCTTTGACCAGAGATTTTAAGTCAAGCTAGTGACCCCTTGCTCAAGCCAGCAAGGTTGGAATCATGTTGATGATCCCACACTCAAGCCAGGGACCCTGCACTCAAGCTGGATGAGCCCATGCTCAAGCTGGTGACCTTGGGGTTTTCGAACCTGGGACCTTAGCATCCCAGGTCAATGCTCTATCCACTGTGCCACCACTGGTTGGGCTCAATGTATATTCTTAAAAAGTCTTATCGTTTTCTTTTTTAACTGACATAACTCTTTCCTCATCCACAAAAACCTAAGGACGCCACAGTTCATGCAGGATTTGCCTCTGGTGCTTCATTATTGCCACAGATGGTTTCATGGCACCACCTATTGACCAAGGACGCACATCACAAGTGCGTTAAAACGAGCACAGATTCTGTAATGCATGTAAGTTACAAAAGGCTCACGGTGACTTCAACAACGACCTTTTAATGTACCCACTAGAATTATGCTATGGCTTGACTCTTCTGCAGGACTGAGAATAGTAATATTTCTGGAGTTTAGAAACCAATTGAGGTAGTCCAGGCAAAAAGCCTGGAACCTGGCACATTTGGTATAGGATAGTGGCAAATATTGTATTTATTCACGTTCATTTAAAATATAACAATGGCCTGACCAGGCAGTGGCACAGAGGACAGAAACAGGACTGGGACACAGAGGACCCAGCTTTGAAATCCCGAGGTCACTGGCTTGAGCATGGGCTCATCTGGCTTGAGCACAGGCTCAGCAGCTTGAGTGCGGGGTCGCCAGCTTGAGCATGGGATCATAAACATGACCCCATAGTCACTGGCTTGAGCCCAAGGTCCCTGGCTTGATCAAGGGGTCACTCACTCAGCTGTAGCCCCCTGGTCAAGCCATATATGAGAAAGCAATCAATGAACAACTAAGGAATCGCAATAAAGAATTGATGCTTCTCGCCTGACCAGGCAGTGGCGCAGTGGATAGAGTGTAGGACTGGGATGTGGAAGGACCCAGGTTTGAGACCCTGAGCTCACCAGTTTGAGTGCAGGCTCATCTGGTTTGAGCAAAGCTCACTAGCATGGACCCAAGGTCACTGGCTTGAGCAAGGGGTTACTTGGTCTGCTAAAGGCCCACGGTCAAGGCACATATGAGAAAGCAATCAAAGAACAACTAAGGTGTCACAACGAAAACTGATGATTTATGCTTCTCATCTCTCTTCGTTCCTGTCTGTCTATCCCTCTCTCTGACTCTGTCTCTAAAAAAAAAAAAAAAAAAAAAAAAAAAAGAATTGATGCTTCTCATCTCCCTTCCTGTCGGTCCCTCTGTCTCTCTCTGTCTGTCACAAAAATAGGAAAAATACAAAAATGGAGCCTGATCTGTGGTGGTACAGTGGACAGAGCATCGACCTGGGACGGTGAGGTCCCAGGTTCGAAATCCTGAGGTTGCCGGCTTGAGTGCAGGCTCATCGGCTTGAGCATAAGATCAAAGACATGACATCATGGTCGCTGGCTTGAGCAACGGATCAATAGCTCTGCTAGAGTGCCCTCCTATCCCATGAGATGCAATTAATAAACAACTAAAAAGTGCCACAAATACGAGTTGATGCTTTTCATCTCTCTCCCTGCCTCTCCCTCTTGTGCATTCTCTTGGAAAAAAAAAAAGACTATACTGTACTTAAAGCCTTTTTCCATATCTGTCCCCTCTGTTTCCTTTAACCTGTCCTACTCTTTTAAAAATTTTTTTTTTTAATTCATTTTAGAAAGGAGAGAGAGAGAGAGAAGGGGAGTTGAGCAGGAAGCATCAACTCCCATATGTGCCTTGACCAGGCAAGCCCAGGGTTTCGAACCGGCGACCTCAGCATTTCTAGGTCGACGCTTTATCCACTGCACCACCACAGGTCAGGCCCTGTCCTACTCTTATGGTTAAGCACTTTTAGTTTCTTTCCAGTATATCTTTCAAGTTTCTTTATTAAACATAAAAATGTATTTGTAATTTTTCAACCTTTGTGCACAAAAGGTAGCATACTATATACTCAGCTCAGTAACTTGCTTTTTTCAGTTGATATCTCCTGGAGGTATTCCCATGTAAATGAATACAATCCTTCCTCATACTTGTTTATGTTCCACAGTGCTTCTCACCTATCTCTCCCTTCCTGTCTGACTTGCTTGCTGGAAAAAAAAATGAAAGAAAATTTAAAAGGAGGCCCTAGCTGGGTGTCTCAGTGGATAGTGTCCTCTCGGTGCAATTAGATTGCGGGTTTCATCCCTGGTCAGGGCACTTATGAGAAGCAGTGAGTGCACAACTAAATAAAACCATGTGGAACAATGGGTTGATGCTTCTTTCTCGTTCCTTCCTCTCTCTCTTCCCCTTTCCCTCCTCCTCCTCTCTCTCTCAAATCAATGGGAAAAAAAAATTTTTTTTTAAGTGAGAGGAGGGGAGATAGACTCCCACATGTGCCCCGACCAGGATCCACCTGGCAACCCTTGTCTGGGGCTGATGCTCGAATTAACTGAGCTATCTTTAGTGCCTGAGGCTGACACTCGGACCAACTGAGACATTGGCTGCAAGAAAAGAAGAGAGAGAGAGAGAACGGGGAGAGGGCAGGAAGAGAAGCAGCAGATGGTTGCTTCTCATGTGTGTCCTGACTGGAGATTGAACCTGGGACTTCCACACTCCAGCCAGGGTCTGGAAAGAAATTTTTTTTAATCTTAAAAATAAATAAATAAAAAGAGCCCTGGTCAGATAGCTCAGGTGGTTAGAGTGCTGTCCCAGTAGGCAAAGGTTGTGGGTTTGATCCCCAGTCAGGGCATATGTAGGAACAGGTAATCTTTCTTCCTCCCTTTCCTTCCCTTCCTTCCTTTCATTTCTCTTTTCTTTTCCCCTTCCTTCCTTCCTTCCTTCCTTCCTTCCTTCCTTCCTTCCTTCCTTCCTTCCTTCCTTCCTCCTTTTCCTTCCTTTCATTTCTCTTTTCTTTTTCCCTCCCTCCCTCCCTCCCTCCCTTCCTTCTTTCATTTCTTTCTTCCTTTCTCTGTCTCTCTCTCTCTCTTTCTTTTTTTTGTGTGAGAGAGACACGAGACAGAGATAAGAGGGAACATGACAAGAGGCATCAACTCATAGTTGTGGCACTTTTTAGTTGTTCACTGATTGCTTCTCATACATGTCCTGACTGGGGGGCTCCAGCTGAGCCAGTGACCCCTTGCTCAAGCCAGCGACCTTGGGCTTAAGCCAGTGACCCTATGTTCAAGCGAGATGAGACCGTGTTCAAGCCAGTGACCTCAGAGTTTCCAACCTGGGATCTCGGTGTCCCAGGTCGACGCTCTATCCACTGCGCCACCGCAGGACACCCCTCCTTGTACATTTTTTAAATGAAGATCCTAGATACCTGATCCAAAAGACTCCTTCCTTGGGAACCTCAAAGAAACAGAATTGTGTGGAGAAGGCTTCAACTGCTGGGCTCTGGAAACCAACTGTTTTGTTTCAGTCTGGAAATATACTGAATTAGTTTGCTAGGGATCCCATAATAAAATACCAGAGATTGGGTGAATTTGACATAAATTTATTTCTCAGTTCTGGAAGTTAGAAGTCCAAGATCAAGGTGTTTTAGCTTTGTTTTTTCTGAGACCTCTCTCCTCAGCTTGCAGATGGCCTTCTTCTGCCTATGTCACCATGTGGGTATATTCGCTGTGAGTTGTCTGTGTCCTAATTTTCCCAATCAGATTGATTTAGGGCCCAGCCTAAAGATCTGATTTTAATTTACTTACCTCTTTAACCCCGAGGTTGCCAGCTTGAGCGTGGGCTCATCTGGTTTGAGCAAAGCTCACCAGCTTGGACCCAAGGTCACTGGCTCGAGCAAGGGGTTACTCGGTCTGCTGAAGGCCTGCGGTCAAGGCACATAAGAGAAAGCAATCAATGAACAACTAAGGTGTTGCAACAAAAAACTGATGATTGATGCTTCTCATCTCTCTCTGTTCCTGTCTGACTCTCTCTCTGTGTCCCTGTAAAAAAAAAAAAAAAAAAAGCCTGACCAAGCGGTGGCACAGTGGATAGAGCGTCAGACTGGGATGCTGAGGACCCAGGTTCAAGACTCCGAGGTTGCCAGCTTGAGCGTGGGCTCATCTGGTTTGAGCAAAAAGCTCACCAGCTTGACCCAAGGTCGCTGGCTCGAGCAAGGGGTTACTCAGTCTGCTGAAGGCCCGCAGTCAAGGCACATATGAGAAAGCAATCAATGAACAACTAAGGTGTAGCAACGCGCAACGAAGGGCTAATGATTGATGCTTCTCATCTCTCCGTTCCTGTCTGTCTGTCCCTGTCTATCCCTCTCTCTGACTCACTCTCTGTCTCTGTAACAACAAAACAAAACAAAACCTGTAAGGATATTCAACATTCAACCAGGAGGATGAAGTCCTGAGGTCACACCACTGCAGCTGCGATCATTTGTGATCTCAGAAAGTTAAAATTTGGAGGAAATAAACCAGTTTGATCTCCAAATTTCCTCTCAGTAGTCCATGCTGAAGTGAAACTCAAAGGTTGTTCAGTCTCCATCTTGGACCCTGTCCTGCCTTCCTCTCAATCCTCTGAACCTGGCTGGATCCATCTACCAACTCAACTTAGTCTTCCTTTTGTTTGAATTATCTCAGTTAATTGTACCACTAATTGTTCAGTTGCCAAATTTAGTGATTTTCCTTTTCTCTCTCACCCTCACCAGTTCTTGTTGATTTTACCTCTGGACTATTTCCTCAACCCGTTCCCACATCTTCAACCTCAGGACCACTGCCTCAGTTTAAGGCAGCTGATTCTCTAATTCAGCCGCAACACTGTGCCAGAGGGGTCTTTCTGATGTTGGTACTGATTATATCATACCTGTGTCTAAAGAACCTTTCGATAACCAAACTTTTTAAAAACCTGATTCTAGAGAGAGGAATGGGAGAGAGAGAGAAACATCAATTTGTTGTTCCTCTTATTTATGCATTCATTGGTTGGTCCATGTATATGCCCTGACCTGGGATGGAACCCACAACCTCGGTGTATCAGGATGACGCCCTAACCAACTGAGCAACCTGGCCAGGGCTGATTCTCAAACCCTTCAGCATGAGATCCAATGATCTTCACAACCTGGCACCCACTTATTGTAATCTATTCTCCCCAGCTCCTATTCTCCAGCCACACCAGTTTATAAGACTTCTAACAACCCCTTCTGTACCACCCCTTTGTGGGTATTCCAGTCTTAATTTGGCAAACTCTCATTTATGTTAAAGAGCTAAATCAGCTCTCTTTTCTATAACTTGAATTTCATTGTTCCTTATTTTGGTTTTTCATTGAACTTTATATAATTGTGTCTTCCCACCTACATTGTGAACTTCTGGAGGGCAGGTCAGGGACCTACTCCTGCACTTAGCAGAGTGCTCAGTCAACATTCAACAAATGGCCTGATCTGTGGTGGTGCAGTGGATAAAGCGTCAACCTGGAAATGCTGAGGTCACCGGTTCGAAACCCTGGGCTTGCCTGGTCAAGGCACATATGGGAGTTGATGCTTCCAGCTCCTCCCCCCTTCTCTCTCTCTCTGTCTCTCTCTCCTCTCTCTCCCTCTCTGTCTCTCTCTCTCTCCTCTCTAAAAACGAATAAATAAATAAAAATTAAAAAAAATTTTAACATTCAACAAATGACGGTTATATTAAAGGGACAGTGCCTATATATTGTCCTGTACTGCAATCTTTTCATGTGTATGACATATGACGTGTGACCTGGTGTAACTCATTATTTAACAAGAATACCAGGATTTATATCTGCAAATGAGCTGCTGCCTTCAAAGTCTTCTCCTTATGAGATGGGATATTTCCTCCAGTGATGCTGTCATTGCTCAAAACGTCTCTGGAATACTTCTCTTAGAAACAGTCATGGCATGCATAGATAGCACTTTCTTTCCATATCCTCTGTGGTAGCATTTTTCTTTTTCTTTTTTTTACGCACAATCTATCTCAGACACCAAGCTTGGGCTGGGTGAAAGATAAATCAGACATTTATTCAGTCTTCAAGGAAGTTTCTGTTTGTTAAGGGAGATGAGATCTTGACAACCATTGCAGTTCAAGGTTAACTAACTGATAATAGTCTGTTGAGATTAGGTTTGATTTTTGAAAAAAGCCAAAAGTCCTTTGGTTTCAACCTCTCAACAAGGTGGATGACAGAGGTATGTGATAACATGCTGCTTTAAGCCAATGTGTTCTGAAGACTTCCAGTACTTCTCTCTCCTCAAGATACTAAATTCTGGTGTGTTTGTTTAAAACCCAGACTCCCACTTGTGGCAATGCTCTTCCATGGATAACCTTCCAGCTGAATGGTAAACTCTTTAAGGGTGGGTGTTGAGGTCGTATCCTTCATCACTGCTTTACAGCACATGGTGGACACATAATAACTTGGATATACATTCATTGAGTTACTCCTTTGCCACTGTGTACTCTTTGTAGTGACAGCTCTGCAGATCGACAAAGGACAGAAGACAAAGACTGAAGGACTAAGGCCGGGAGGGCACCCGTGGGGGCCCTGGCGAGAACCTGGAACAGGGGCCCGGAGTTCCTGTTTCCAGGTTCCCCGGAGCTAAGGTCCCTTGGTGGGAGCTGCAGGGAGGGAGCAGCCCTTCCTGTGCGTCAGGCGCCCGCCCCTTCCCCGGCCTTTAGCGGACTTGGGCGGAGGGATGTCCGCCCGCATCTGGGGACGCGGAGGGTAGCAGGGTGCGAAGCCGGGTCCGGTCCACCCACAGGCCATCGCCGCCCTGGCTAAGAGGAAGGTTTCCAGCTCCTGGGAAAGAGACGCAGAGACTCCGCCCGGAGGGGCAGGAACCCGGGGCTTGGGGAGGAGGAAGAGTCGGGCGCAGAGATCAAAGGGAAAGTTAGTGAGCCGGAGCCGCTGAGTCCTATCCAGAAACTAAGGTCAAAGTTGGGGGTCAGCGCCGCTGGGCCGCCAGCTCCGCGCCCTCCGCCCCTCCCCTGCCCGGCTCCCTCCCGCGCTGGCCCGGCCCCGCCCCTCAGGCAGCCCCCCGGCCCCGCCTGCCCGCGTCTAGTCTCCACCCCGAGGGGCCGGTGGCGGGGCCGCCACTCCCTCCAGCTCCCTCCCTCAGCTGCGCGCATCTCATACCAGCCGTCATTCCGCGCATTCCAGCCTCCCTCCTTTCAAACTCCAGGCGAGGGGTGGGAGGGCCCGCAGCTCCGGCCCAGCGCGAGCCACCCTGCCCAGGTGAGTGCCGGCCCGCCGCGCGCCCGGCCGCGTGCTCCTCGCTCCTTTCTCAGCGCCTCGCTCCTTTTTCAGCACCGCGCTCCTCTCTCAGCGCCTCGCTCCTTCCCGCCTAGGACCTCGGACCGGCTGCGCTCCGAACCGGCTCCCTCTTGCCGATCCCTCCGCGGCTTCCCGACCCCTCTCCTGCTTCCCTGCCGCACCCCGCTTCCCTTCCTCCGGCCGCTGACTCACCGCTCCAGGAATAGGGATCTCCCGTCTTTTCCCGGCAGTCCTCTTCTGGGAAAACTCCTCCCTCCACGCGCTGCTCTGCTCCGCTCCGCCAGCCGGGCCGGGTGGCGGCGGACTGGGCTCGGGGTCGCCGGGTCGGCTGTGCGCGGCCCCGCCTTCCTCCCCGCCCCGCGGGTCGGCCTCGGGGCGGATGCGGGGGCTCCGCACGCTGACCCTCTACCGTCCCTGCAGAGCCTGCGCCGGGCGTCCGGGAACTCCGCGGAGCCGCGGTTTCAAGAGTTGGCGCGCGGAACGCACTCCGTGGAACTGGCTTAGCGCAGCCACCGCACTGTCCTGCACTCTGGTACCGGTAAGGCCGTGGTGCTGGGAGGTCCGGAGAGGCATTAGTCCTTCGACTACGGCCAGGCATCGGGTTGGGGCTGGGAGTGAGGAGCTCTGACCCGGACGGACTAGGAAAACAGCAGGGCACGTGGAGTCACTGTGGACCGCAGGGTCGGGGTGGGATACGAGGGGCGTGGGAAAAGGGAGTCTGGGGAGCTGGAAAGACCAGAGGCAGAGCTGAGAACTCTGGCGATAGAAGAGGCTCAGCATCCATGCCTCTTATTCTGCTGGGCCCTTTTCGGGTTTGCAAGATAGCCGTGGAGGTAGGTGTGTTGGCTGTTTTGAGTGTTGAGGCTTTGCGAGAGTGGAGGGGACCTGTACAAATGTCCCTGCTTCTCCAGGGCTGAGAAGCCTGATGTGCCCATGATAGGGACAAGTGGATCTAGGGAGCAGAATTCCCAAACCTCGAAGCAAACATTTCCCGCGAACATGCCCTCTGTGCACAGGTGTGTAAAGAGGGTTCTGACGAGCTCGTGTAAGCTAGTCTGACTGTCCTGTCACCTCAGTTTTTAGGTATATGTGAGGTTGGTATCTGTTTACATGTGACTCATCCTGGCTTCCAGTAGGTGTATTTGAGTATATTTCCACTTGAGAAAAGTGCTGTCTGTCTTAAAGTGTGAGTGTCTGAGTACTTGTGTGTCTCTGTGTATTTTTCTGTAAGGATGTTGGTTTGGGCCATGACTGTTCCTTCTCCCTTCCTAACATGGGCCAGAGACATTGTCTCTAGTTGTATGTGTGCAGGGCTCATTTGACTGTGGTTGTTGGAATTTGTGGCCCCTCAGGTTCCATTCACCCTGGATTGGGCAGAGCTGCAAGGAAGTTGTTTTTTAAAGGGATAATGGGTTCTGTTCTTGCCTGGGACAGTTTAGAGAACAAGCTGGTAGGAGGCTAAAGGAAGTTGAGATCTTTGTCGTTTGTTGTTGGGATGGGTTATTGATAGAGTTGGGGATGATTATGGAGATGAACACCCCTCCCCTAGAAAGAGGAGACTATTTGAATCTTGAGACTTAGAAAGACAGCACTTATAAAGTTGGCCCCAAGGACAAAGAAATCTATGTATGCCAGCCAGGACTACTTTTGTTGATCTAACTCTTCTTCGAGCTGTCCATGCAGTCAAATGAGTGAATCCTTCATTCTTTTTTTTTCAGAGAGAGGGATAGACAAGGACAGACAGACAGGAACGGAGAGATGAGAAGCATCAATCATTAGTTTTTTGTTGTGCGTTGCAACACCTTAGTTGTTCATTGATTGCTTTCTCAAATGTGCCTTGACCACGGGCCTTCAGCAGACTGAGTAACCCCTTGCTCGAGCCAGCAACCTTGGGCTCAAGCTAGTGAGCTTTTACTCAAACCAGATGAACCCGCGCTCAAGCTGGCGACCTTGGGGTCTCGAACCTGGGTCTTCTGCATCCCAGTCTGATGCTCTATCCACTGCGCCACCTCCTGGTCAGGCTGAATCCTTCATTCTTTACAACTTTCTTGACCATTCTTCACTTGCCTGTGGCAAGGGGAATAACTAGCATTTGTGAATGCTACAGTGCTGGCAGGGAGGGAAGGCTGCTTCAGGTTTGCTAGTTGACCAGTGGGGAAACTCCACTGGGTGTCTCAGTTTCCCCTTCTCTTTCTTTTTGCTTTGCTTTCTGTTTTCTCTCCATTTGGGTTTTACTCCCTGAAACATTTTTGAGGAGTGAACTGGGTAGGGGAGAGAGCAACAACGTTGAGGAGATTCACAGAAGTGACATCGCATGTGGGGGTGGGATGGGGCACATAGGCAGACCTGATCTCAGAGTTCTGCGTTCCCACAACACGATGATGTGGGCATAATGTTTAAGGTTTCTTGGAAAGAGGAATAGGACACTCTCATTGGGGTGGGGACTGTGGTCACTGCTCCTTTGTGCACACTGAGTATGCAAATGTTCTGGTAGGACCCTCTTCACCCTCACCTACTTAGGCCAGGTGTGTGGCTGGAGCTTCAAGGGTGTCTGGTGTAAAGGCAGCATTGATGGAGTTGAAAAGGTACAGGCTGGGGTCAGACATACCTGATTTCAAATCTTGACCGCTGCCTTTCTACCTTGGTGGCTCTCAGGCTGTTTCCTGATGAGTCATATGGGAGGGAGTTAGTTGATATTTATACAAAAAGTTTGTTGTGAAATTTCTTTTTTTAAAATTTAAGATTTTATTTATTGATTTTATTTATTTATTTATTTATTTATTTTATTTATTTTTTTTTTCATTTTTCTGAAGCTGGAAACAGGGAGAGACAGTCAGACAGACTCCCGCATGCGCCCGACCGGGATCCACCCGGCACGCCCACCATGGGGCGACGCTCTGCCCACCAGGGGGCGATGCTCTGCCCATCCTGGGCGTCGCCATGTTGCGACCAGAGCCACTCTAGCGCCTGAGGCAGAGGCCACAGAGCCATCCCCAGCGCCCGGGCCATCTTTGCTCCAATGGAGCCTTGGCTGCGGGAGGGGAAGAGAGAGACAGAGAGGAAAGCGTGGCGGAGGGGTGGAGAAGCAAATGGGCGCTTCTCCTGTGTGCCCTGGCCGGGAATCGAACCTGGGTCCTCCGCACGCTAGGCCGACGCTCTACCGCTGAGCCAACCGGCCAGGGCCTATTTATTGATTTTAGAGAGGGAGAGAAGGGGGGAGGAGCAGGAAGCATCAACTCCCATATGTGCCTTGACCAGGCAAGCCCGGGGTTTCGAACTGGCAACCTCAGCATTCCACATCGGCACTTGATCGATCCGTTGCACCACCAAGGGTCAGGCTGTGAAATTTCAGTGTTTACAAAATACCTAGCACAGTGCATGGTACATCCATAGGACTCATGCTTATTTCAGCATGGAACCTCTGTTTTCCTGAGGACCTCTCTGAATACCCTTTGATAAATCCAGCCCTGTTTATGTATCTTAGTTTATGTAGCAAATGTGAATTCAGCATGTACTGTAGGCCAGGCCCTGCACTGTGCTCTTCATCATTAGGAACCAGGTGAGCTAGTGGAATCTGTGAAGGTTGGGGCAGAGCTTCGTCACAAGGGAGCAGAGAGCCTCCAAGTTGATGTTCTAATTGCAGTTTGCCTTGACTTCAGTGTGAACTTGCTGAACATTGACACTCAAATGGCAGCATCTAACTCCCTTACTTTAAAGACAGAGAAGCTGAGACCCCTAGAGGTACAGTAATTTGCTTAAGGTCATACAACCAGTGAGTTGCAGACCTGGGACTGGAATCCACTGTTTTCACTTTGCATTCTGTCTCTTGCTCTGTGGGTCCCAATGCTCAGACCCCAGTCACCTTCATTTAACAAGGGGTCCAGGCCAGAACAGTTTGACATGGAGGTGTCTGTTATCTTGTGGCTCAGATGAGGTTGTCAGGAGGCAGAAATATCCCCTCTGCAGCAACAAAAAGCACCAAACTGTGGAATCTGAGAGTGCCAACTCTGGAAGGGATCCTCCCTAGGTCTTTGAAATGCACCCTCCATTCTCCTTGCTCCTCTGAGCATTACTCAGCCAGGTAGAGAAGCGTCTCTATCTTTCCAGGATCTCCTGGGATGTACAGGTCACACAGCCTCCTGTGCTTTCTGTTCTGGAGTCTTAATGACTATCGCAGAGCAATACCTGTTGACTAAGTTGAGGCTTCTCCCCTCCTCTCCTGGGGAAGGTGGAGGACGTGGGTCACCACTTGGCTGCTTTTCCTGTAGGTGAGGTCAGTCTGAGGACACTGGGAAGTTCAGGGCTTGTAAGGGTGGTTCTGCCTTGCCGACCGCCCTCCCCTCCCCTCCCCAGCCCCGTGACCCTCGTTGGCAGGGTCCAGGACAGGAGGAGAGTTCTCTTTAAAGCTCTGAAATTAGAGCCGAACAGCTGCTCACCAGTCGTCGCCCCCCTGGGGAGGGGAGGTTAACCGCTCTGGAGCCCAGGTGGAGATGGGGGCAGGGCTTTGTCTCTGGGCAGCGGTCTCCGACTCCTGAGTTTTCATTTCAACTTTGCCTTGACCTCTTCTGAAAGGACAGTTCTCCCCTTGCTTTTGTGTTTTCCATTTAGATATTGAGCAGATTCTAATCGCCTCCTGTGTGATGTAGTCCTGGAGCCTTTAGCTAGTAGCGACTGGGTCTTTGGGAACATTTCCATTGGAACTCCAGTCCCTGTGATCTGTGCCCACACCTCCTGCCTTTAATACTGGCAGGTTCCTGGCAAGGCAGGAGGATGGCCTGACTCCCTGTGGCGTGGGCCAGCTCCATGGCGGTGCCAAGGGTAGGCGGCCCCCATGGGTGGGGACTCAGCTTCCTTTGACCCAAACTTCAGGGGAACAATAGAATTCAGAGGAGTCACCAGGGGCAGGAAATGGGAGCTGTGCTAAGGCAGGGTGACCCTCCTGGGGGATGGGATTGCATATCCGGCCGGCAGAAAGGAAGGGCAGGGTGTTGGGGGCAGTGCAAAGGGCACTGGGGAGGGGCTGATGACACATAGGGTGGGCCTGTCCTCTGAAGGGGGCTGTTGACTCAGTGAAACCTGAGCTGCTTAGAGCCCGTTAGTTGGCTGAGCTTTCTACTTTGTGTCTTATTAGCAAAGGCATTGTGTATGGTACCTGCCAGCCCCGGTGCTGCCCAGCTCACTCTGCCAGAGCCAGGTCTTCCCCTTCCCTTGATTCAAGCCCCTGCGATGTCTGCATGGTTCGTCCTGGCCCGGACAAAAGGCCAGTTTTGTTTCTTCCTGGCTGATCTTCATCTTGGCGTTGGGCCTTGAGTAGTAGTTGATTGGGGAGGTGATTTGTGCCGTGGGCAGAGCTCTGGGTGGGGAGGCAGCAGGCCTGGATCAGCTGGACAGCATAAAGGGATTTTTTTTTTTATTTTAGCTACAAGCCGAGGAAGAAGGCGGGAGGAGATTCCTGCTGGAACGTTGTGGGAAGCAGAACACTCTTCCTTCATTGTGAGAGGGTTAATGAGGGCTGTGGGAGAGAAGACAGTCAGAACACTCTGAGTTGCTTTTCCTGAGTGGCCAGGTGGCCAGACTCTTCCAGGTCAGGTTTGGGGACCCGAGGGAAGCTACAGGCGTGACCACAGAATCACTATAGGGTCTGGGAGGAGGGAAGGGTGGCAAAGTATGAAACACTGTCCCAATTGATTTCTTCAGCGTGACAAGATGGAGGTCCCAGAAATGGCAGGCTGGTAAGCTTCTCATTGGTCCCCTGAATTCTAGGTCAGACATTTGAACAATCTAAGAAGACTTCAGGATGAAGCTGAGATAACTAGTAGCCAACACTTGTTCACTCTGTCAAGTCTTAGAAAATAATCTAGTTTGGGTGGAAGAATGTTTAGTGAGAATTTGAGTCTAATGACTTTCTTGGGTTTGAGAGAAGTAACTAGGACCTGGGTGGTTCAGCAGTCAGATGGATTTGTGTCTGGTTGAAGTTCAGTGCCCAGCATGCTGGACTGAGCTCATGTCACCAGTAAGAGGCCACAGATCTCTCTTTTTGCTTTATCCTCTGTCTATCCTGTGGGTGTTTGGGACAGCAAGCGTATTGGATGACGGAACCATGGTTCAGAATCACTATAATTTGACTAAAATGCAGAAATATGAAAAACAAAAGGTCTCATCTGTTAAAATAAATACATGCTAATTGTAGAAACCTTTATAAATTAAAGGAGAAACAAAATGGTCCATAGTACCATGACTTAGGAACAAGCACAGTTTGTATTTTGGTGTATGTCTCCAGATTTGTGCTCACGCATAACTATGTATTTTTTTTATATAAGCTTTTTATTTATTTTTTTTACAGAGACAGAGAGAGTCAGAGAGAGGGTTAGATAGGAACATACAGGAATGGAGAGAGATGAGAAGCATCAATCATCAGTTTTCTGTTGTGACACCGTAGTTGTTCATTGATTGCTTTCTCATATGTGCCTTGACCGTGGGCCTTCAGCAGTCCGAGTAACCCCTTGCTGGAGCCAGCGACCTTGGGTCCAAGTTGGTGAGCTTTGCTCAAACCAGATGAGCCCGTGCTCAAACTGGCAACCTCGGGGTCTCAAACCTGGGTCCTCTGCATCCCAGTCCGATGCTCTGTCCACTGCGCCATCACCCAATCAGGCATAACTATGTATTTTAACATAATTGTACTTATACCCTATCCTGTTTTTTCCTACTGAATACTATATAGTGAATCATAACCCATGTTATAAAAATCATCGAAAACTGTAATTTCAAGGATTTAACTAATATTATACTATATGCGTGCTCCTTAATTTAACTGTACCTTACTGGACTTTTAAAAATTGTTTTTTGTTTTTAGCTATTAAAAATGACTTGCTATCTAGCAGTGTTGAGCTTGTATACTTTCCTCAAGATGAGATCTAATAGAGTCAAGTGTAAAATCCTGCATTCAAGGTCAAAACATCAATTAAATTAGTATACATTAGGAACCATCAGTTTTTTTTCTTTTATTTTTAGAGAGACAGAGAGAGTCAGAGAGAGGGATAGATAGGGACAAACAGGAATGGAGAGAGATGAGAAGCATCAATTAGTAGTTTTTTTGTTGTGGCACCTTAGTTGTTCATTGATTGCTTTCTCATCTGTGCCTTGACCAGGGAGCTACAGCAAACCGAGTCACCCCTTGCTCAAACCAGATGAGCCCACGCTCAAGCTGGAGACCTCGGAGTCTTGAACCTAGGTCCTCTGCATCCCAGTCCGACGCTCTATCCACTGCGCCACCGCCCGGTCAGACTTGGGCTTTTTGTTTGACAAAGGAAGGGGAAAGTTGTGAGCATTTGTGAAGTGCCTGCTAGGTGCCAGGAGTTATTCTAGACATTTCTGCCTACATCATCTCCTTTAATCTTTATAGCAGCCCTGTGAGGTAACGTTTGTTTTTTCTCTTGTTTTTTAACCTCTACTGTACTGAAGAGGGGAGAAGTCACACAAAAATTAATGCTGGGCTTGGAGTTTGAACCCAGGTCATTCTGACTCTTCGCAACTTAAACCCCGAGCTGGTGTGCCTGGTAGTGAGATGGGGTCTGAGTCAAGGAAAGCCTCAGTCCACTAAGCTATGTGGTCTTGGGTCACTTGGGAGTCATGCTTGGTTTTGGAGGGTGGATACACCCTGACTTGTTAAGTATTGAGCTTGCTGATGTTGTGGGGGTCGCAGCAGAGGGCAGATGAGAAGTGGAAATCATGTTGTCATATCTCGCTTCCAGAGACTGGCACTCTTTGCAGCAATAGTAAGTCAGGTTCATCTGCTCTGAAGTCAGTTTTGCTTTGTAGCACATAGAACTATCTAGAACTTCATTACATAGAACTATGTAGAACAGGGGTCCCCAAACTTTTTACACAGGGGGCCAGTTCACTGTCCCTCAGACCGTTGGAGGGCCGGACTATAAAAAAAAACTATGAACAAATCCTTATGCACACTGCACATATCTTATTTTAAAGTAAAAAAATAAAACGGGAACAAATACAATATTTAAAATAAAGAACAAGTAAATTTAAATCAACAAACTGACCAGTATTTCAATGGGAACCATGCTCCTCTCACTGACCACGAATGAAAGAGGTGCCCCTTCCAGAAGTGCGGCGGGGGCCGGATAAATGGCCTCAGGGGGCCGCATGCGGCCCGCGGGCTGTAGTTTGGGGACCCCTGATGTAGAACTTGGTAGGGATGCTTTGGAAGAGGTCTTTGCAGTGGGTGGGAGATGGGACCAGATGACCTCTAGGGCCTGTTTTTTCCATGTGGTCCTGGGCCTCATTTTCTCCATCTACAGCAGGTAGGGATTACACTTCATGGGAGGTACTTTCCCACTTTGATATTCTGAGATTCCTACTGGAGGCAAGGCTGAGAGACACGGGGTGGGACAGCAGGGTCCAAGCAGTTAGAGGGGAAAGAAGGGGAGATACGGGAGTTACTGCCTGTCTCCCCATCATCTTAGCACAATTTGGATAAACAGGTGTTAGGGACAGGATGCACCCATGAGGCCGGGGCAGGGGAAGGTGGCCATAGTGAGCACAGACTCCAGAACTGTGTTGTCCGATAAGGATACAGCATGAGTCAGATATGTAGTTCTAAGTCATCTAGGGGCCATATTTAAGAAATTAAGATGTGCTGTTAGGAGTAAAAGGATACAATGCTGGATTTCTAATATGTATTCTTTGTATGAAAAAAGGTTGCCCTGGCCGGTTGGCTCAGTGGTAGAGCGTCGGCCTGGCGTGCGGGGGACCCGGGTTCGATTCCCGGCCAGGGCACATAGGAGAAGCACCCATTTGCTTCTCCACCCCCACCCCCTCCTTCCTCTCTGTCTCTCTCTTCCCCTCCCGCAGCCAAGGCTCCATTGGAGCAAAGATGGCCCGGGCGCTGGGGATGGCTCCTTGGCCTCTGCCCCAGGCGCTAGAGTGGCTCTGGTCGTGGCAGAGCGATGCCCCGGAGGGGCAGAGCATCGCCTCCTGGTGGGCAGAGCGTCGCCCCTGGTGGGCGTGCCGGGTAGATCCCGGTCGGGCGCATGCGGGAGTCTGTCTGACTGTCTCTCCCCGTTTCCAGCTTCAGAAAAAAAAAAAAAGAAAAAAAAAAAAAGAAAGAAAAAAGGTTAACTATCTCACTTGTTTTAAAGTACCAATTACATGTTTAAACAATATTTTAGACATAGTAGTTTAATTATGTTTTTAAAATTCATTTTGCCACCTTCTTAACTTTTTTTTTTTACACCCTTAAGAATAGATTGCAGTGCGTGGTGCTTTAGTGTGCTGGGCCCCTCCTTGACTGGCCAGCCAGCTGCACCTGGTCTATTCCGCGTGGCTTGCTGGCTCAGGCTGGGCTGGCCCCATCCAAAACAACAAATGCTGGTGCTCAGCCTGGGTATCAGCCACTTACATGGCCTTGTTTCCAAGTGGATGACCATGCATTCTGGAATGGGAGGTGGGGCAGTTGTCAGACCTGCAGGGGTAAGCCACTGGGTGGGAGTGTGGCTGGTGCAAGGAGAGTCAGCAGGTGTGTTTTCTGGGTCAGGGTGGGTCTTCTGTGATGGTGACCTCAGCCAGGGGTCTGAGGGCTTTGGGCCATTGGAATTTATAGAGCATCTCAGTGTTCTTGCCTATCTCTGTCCTGTGTCACTGCTATGACCTGGAAGCTGCGGCACTGTCCAGATGTTGGAGTCTTCATTCCTCCCTGGGGCAGGTCTTTTCCAGAGATAATGAAGAACTGACACGGGAGTCCTGCTTTCCTGGTGCTGCTAACGCTGGCTTCCCCAGAGCCCTGCAGGCTCCCCAGGCTCCCTGCTGCTCTGGGCACTGGGGGCTGCTCCCTAGCACGAAGAGCCCCTGCCTGGCTTCCTGGGCAGGGTGTGCGCCCAGGGCCCCCACCTGGGATGCCGTGTGCTGCACAGGCACCAGGTGTGGGCGCACCCTTAGGTCCTGGCAAGGTGGGGCATGGTCTTGTCTCTGTTTGGGTGAATAACTGACTGAGCAAACGCACCCCAAGGCTGGGAGAACAAGCATTTGGTGAGCAGCACACTGAATGTGTGTGTAAACGAAGGTCTGTCAGTTCCCCACTGAATCGCCATTTGACGGGATTCCGTGGCAAGCCTGTTAGGCAAACTCAGTGGTTTATTTTGAGATCTTAATTTTCATAGGACAGGCCTACTTAAAGTGAAGTACTTTCATAAATTAAAAAAAAATTATTGATTTGAGAGAGAGAGAGAAACCATCGATTTGTTGTTCCACTTATCCATGCACTCATTGGTTGATTCTTGTTTGTCTCCTGACTGGGGATCAAACCCTGCAACTTTGGTCTTTGGCAGGGGTCGGGAACCTTTTTGGCTGAGAGAGCCATGAACACCACATATTTTAAAATGTAATTCCGTGAGAGCCATACAACGAACGACCCGTGTACGTTAGGCATTATCCAATAAAAATTTGGTGTTGTCCCGGAGGACAGCTGTGATTGGCTCCAGCCACCCGCAACCATGAACATGAGCGATAGGAAATGAATGGATTGTAATACATGAGAATGTTTTATATTTTTAACGTTATTTTTTTTTTATTAAAGATTTGTCTGCGAGCCAGATGCAGCCATCAAAAGAGCCACATCTGGCTCGCGAGCCATAGTTTCCCGACCCCTGGCCTATGGCAACAATCTAGTGATTTTCAGCCTTTGTTTCTCACGCACTCATAAACTAATTACTAAAGAAAAAGGGGCCCTGACCTCTTCTTTTTTAGTAACTAATTTATTTGTCCCATGAGATGAAAATGGTTGTATTTAGTCAGGGGCACTGACCTTAGTAATTAGTGTGTGTTTGTGCCATGAAAAAAAAAAGGTTGAAAACTAATCAACTGAGCCACCCAGCCAGACCCATAAATTTTGCCTTTATTTTAGAATCCTGAAGAAAGACCCTGAGGAGAAAAAATGTGCAAGACTTACTCTTCCTACTTTTTTTTTTTTGAATTAATAGCCTTTATTTTTTTATTTACTTTTTGAGCAATTTGGGGTTTGCAGAAAAGCTAAGCAGAAGGTTTAGAGAGTTCCTTGCCTTCTCCCCCACTTTCTCCCATTATTAACATTTTACACTAAAGTCCAGAGTTTATATCAGGCCTCACTCTGTGTCATTCATTCTTTTGTTATGGATAAATGCACAGTGACATGTACCACCATTATAATATCCTACAGAGTAGTTTTCCTGCCCTCAAATCCCTGTGCTTTATCTGTTCATCCCTTCTCTTCAGTTCCCTGGCGACCATGAGGACCATTTTTTCTGTCTCCATAGTTTGTTTTCTTCAGAATGTCATATGGTTGCAGTCCTTGTACCCTTTTCAGATTGGTTTTCACTGAGCAATATGCCTTTAAGTTTCCTCCAGGTCTTTTCATGGCTTGATAGCTCATTACTTTTTTTTCCTTTTTCTTTCTTTCCATGTGAGAGGAGAGGAGATAGAGAGACAGACTCCCACATGCGCCCTGACCAGGATCATCTGGAAACTCCTGTCTAGGGCTGATGCTCTGCCCATCTGAGGCCATGCTCGCAACTAAGCTATTTTTAGCACCTGAGGCAGAGGCTCCATGGAGCCATCCTCAGCACCCAGGGCCTGTACACTCGAACCAATCAAGCCGTGGCTGCAGGAGGAGAAGGGGAGAGAGAGGGAGAGAAGCAAATGTTCACTTCTGCTGTGTGCTGTGACTGCGAATTGAACCTGGGACATCCACACTGGGCTGATGCTCTACCACTGAGCCAACTGGCCAGGGCTAATAGCTCATTTCTTATTGTCTCTGAATGATATTCTCCACCATTTCTCTTTGTAAGTGGGGATACTGAGATCCAGAGAAAGGAAGTTACTGACTCAAGAGGCACCATAAATTTGTGGCGAGGCTGAGTTTGGAGCCTAATTCATCTTCCTTCTCAGAGCTGTTTGGAGGGGTTCCTGTGACAGGCTCTGTCTGTGCTGGGGCCTAAAGCCTGTTTAATCACGGCCCTCTTAGTGGCTTCAGGGCAGGCCACAGGGTGGGGTGGGAGTGGAGGTGGGTAGACACCCACGTGCTCTGACCCACTTCCTGGATGTGTTAGGGCTAGGCCTATAGACACCCACATCCCTAGATACCTAGAAGGGGTGGCTGGGGGCAGCCTCCAGGTCCCAGCTTCTGGAGAGCTGAGGGGATAGGATGCTGGCCCTTGGGGGTATGGCGCTGTGGAATGGATGGGGACTCTGCTACCCCGAGGGCTCAGGGCTTCAGGAATCTTATCTCCCTCCTTTTCTCCTCATCTGAGATCCACCCACAGGCCTGCTTCCCTCTCCAGATCATTACTTATCTCTCCTCTTGTTGCCCCTCATTCTTTCTGCTTCTCTCCTGCTGCTTTCCAAAGGGAATTGCTTCCCACTGGCTATCGCCACCTCCATAGCGATAGTAACCACAGATGTGTGAGGAGCTGTAAAGCCAGTAACCATGGCCATCATCACAGCCGTCTGCCCATGCAGGGTCGCATTAGATTTGGACAGACGATAATGAAACAATGGAGCCAAGAGCTGGCAGGCCATCATCTTTTTTTTTTTTTTTTTTACAGAGACAGAGAGTGAGTCAGAGAGAGGGATAGACAGACAGTAACAGAGAGAGATGAGAAGCATCAATCATTAGTTTTTCATTGCGCGTTGCAACACCTTAGTTGTTCATTGATTGCTTTCTCACATGTGCCTTGACTGCGGGCCTTCAGCAGGCTGAGCAACCCCTTGCTGGAGCCAGCGACCTTGGGTCCAAGCTGGTGAGCCTCGTTCAAACCAGATGAGCCCGCACTCAAGCTGGCGACCTCGGGGTCTCGAACCTGGGTCCTTCCACATCCCAGTCCGATGCTCTATCCACTGCGCCACCACCAGGTCAGGCCGGGCCATCATCTTTAATCCTAGCTTGCATCCGGCAGGCAAGAAATACACACAGTGGGCTCCAAAACCCACTCATTCAGTGCTCACAAAGCTACTGACTTATCCGAGTTTCCTAGAATCAAAGGTGTCTACCTCACCAGCCTTATTCACCTCGTTCCCCATCACCTTCCTTTTCCCTGCACAAACTGTGCACAAACTGGTTTCTCACTCAACAGTCCGCCATCCTTTTTTTTTTTTTTTTGTATTTTTCTGAAGCTGGAAACGAGGAGGCAGTCAGACAGACTCCCACATGCACCCGACCGGGATCCACCCGGCATGCCCACCAGGGGGCGACGTTCCGCCCATCGGGGCATCGCTCTGTCGCGACCAGAGCCACTCTAGCGCCTGGGGCAGAGGCCAAGGAGCCATCCCCAGCGCCTGGGCCATCTTTTGCTCCAATGGAGCCTTGGCTGCGGGAGGGGAAGAGAGAGACAGAGAGGAAGGAGAGGGAGAGGGGTGGAGAAGCAGATGGGCGCCTCTCCTGTGTGCCCTGGCTGGGAATCGAACCCGGGACTTCCGCACGCCAGGCCGACGCTCTACCACTAAGCCAACCGGCCAGGGCCAACACTCCACCATCTTGACTGCTTCTCCTCTCCTCCACATGGCCTTTCTCTGCTCTCCTCCCTGCTCTCTCCTCTAATGCTAATCTTAGGAACTGAGAGAGAGCAAACTCCCAGGCTGCCCTCATTTTATAGTGTAGAAATCAAAACCTTTAATCAAATATACAAAATAGGGAAGTCTCTAATTCAAAGTCACTTATCTGGGGCATGATAGGATTATACCACCCCACATCAAAAAAGGTGGGAAAGGCTTAGTCCTAAAACCAAGCCCCAGGCTACAAGGATTCTGCCTGCCCACAGCCCACCCCCAACACACATTAATATCACCTGGGCGACGGGCTTCCACGTGGGCAGCACCATCTTTAACAAAGTGAGCATAATATATTTTGTCTGCCCAACAGGAGCCCTTCCGAGAGCCCACCTCTGTGCCTGTACCTGTGGACATGATTGACCTTAATTTTCAAGACTGTCTCCCCTTAATCCCTCAAGACTGAGGAGATAACATAATTACCCGTGGAATCTATCTGAGGGGACAGACACAGGCTCAGAGAGTCAAGTAGCTTGTCCAGGGATATTGGACATCAGGCCAGCAGAGCCACATGAGGCCCAGCCAGGATCTGAGCTCAGGCCTGCGTCTCTGCCCCGTCTGGGACAATCTCGTGCAGGGAAGGATGATGGGGTCCTCTCGTCTGTCACCCACTTCCTATTCTGTCCTCACACTGAGAGGTAGTGAGGGGTGGTGGGTAGTGCGGAGCGCTGTGTTCCAGGTTGCTTACCTGTGTTGTTTCACTTAATCCTTCTTGTCTGCATGGTGGTCTTCTCCCTATTTGAGAGATGAGGAGACAGAAGCTGTAGGGAGGGCTGACCTGTGGTGGCACAGTAGATAAAGCGTAGATTTGAAACACGGAGGTTGCCAGTTTGAAACCCTGGGCTGCCTGGTCAAGGCACATACTGGAGGCAACTACTATTGAGTTGATGCTTCCTGCTTCTCACCCCTCTTTCTCTCTCCTCTCTCTAAAATTTAAAAAAAAAAAAAAAAAAAAAAAAGATGAAGAAGAAGCTTTAGGGAGGCTAGGTAAGTTGGTGGGAAGAGGCGGTTTTCATTCAGGTCCTGACTGAACCTTCCGCCCACTTCCCGAGCTTTGTGCCTGTGAGGAGAGGAAGAGGCACTACTCGAGTGATGGAAGGGTGCTCTGGTGATGCGGTTTCCGGCATGTGACGCCTAGGCTTGTGTGGTTTCTTGCCTTTTTGAGAATGGCCCTTTTTCTGCCATCCAGCAAACCCTGGCCAGCCTTCTAAAGTCACTGTGGGGTCAGTTTTTTCCAGCGGAGTGCACGGCCTGCCCCGCCCATCTCTGCTGGGCTGTTTTCTTCTCCACTCCCTGCCCCCCTTCATGCCCGTGCTGCGCCTGCCTCCAGCCTGGGGACACTCCTGACTTGTCTTTCCATTTCTAGTTATAAATCAACTTTTCCCTTTGTCTCCCGTATTTTGAATCCAGTGCCTGAAGTGTCTCCTCCCCTTCTCTGTCCACACCTTTTCCCTTCTATCTCTTGGTGCTTTTTAAAAAATCGTGGTGAAATATATACATAACAAATTTTACCATTGTAGCCATTTTTTTAAATTATTTATTTTTTACAGAGACAGAATGAGTCAGGGAGAGGGATAGACAGGGACGGAGAGAGATGAGAAGCATCAATCATTAGTTTTTCATTGCACGTTGTAACACCTTAGTTGTTCATTGATTGCTTTCTCATATGTGCCTTGACCGTGGGCCTTCAGCAGACCGAGTAACCCCTTGCTAGAGCCAGCGACCTTGGGTTCCAGCTGGTGGGCCTTTGCTCAAACCAGATGAGCCCGCGCTCAAGCTGGCGAGCTCGGGGTCTCGAACCTGGGTCCTCCGCATCCCAGTCCGACGCTCTATCCACTGTGCCACCGCCTGGTCAGGCCCATTATAGCCATTTTTAAGTGTGCAGTTCAGCGTCAGTACCTGCACTGACTGTGTTGTGCCGCCATCACCATTCTTGTTCAGAACTTTCCAGCTTCCCAAACAGAAACACTGCTCTCATGAAACAGTAATTCCCCATTCCCTCTTCCTCCAGCCCTCCTGACCTCTGTTTTACTTTCTGTGTTAGGTACTTCACGTAAATGGAATCATATACTATTTGATCTTTTGCGTCTGTCTTATTTCACTCAGCGTAATGTTTTCAAGGCTCATCTGTGCTGTAACATGTGTCAGAATTTCCTTCCTTTTTTAGGATGAATAATACTCCGTCGTATGGACATAACACATTCTGTTTATCCATTCATTTGTTGATGGACATCTGGATTGTTTCCGCCTTTTGGCTGTCTTGGGTGCCTTTTGACATGTCTTTCTTTGCTCAGAGATTTTTTACTTAACACATATTTCAATTCAATTCATTAGCACAGAACTCATGACCCGGACAGAGCTTATCTAACACACGTATATTCCCCACAAGGCCCATCACAGTCTCTGGCCCTTAGGACACTAGACAGCGCTGTGGATCTGCACTGGGGCCATTTTAAACAGCACAGTCAATAACAAGAAGCACAAACACACGGAAATTTGGCAGTAAATAGACTGTGGAGAGCACACTTGTTAGCCACAGGGGCGCTGAGACCAGAGGGCAGAGTGCAGCCCTGGCCAGACTGAGCAGGATGTGTGTGACTCAGTTTGGGCTGCATGGCACATGTACATATCTTCAAGTGACCATGAAGACACTGCTAGTATTGATTTGTGGGTTACAAATTTTTGTGAGTAGGCAAATTTGCAGGTATGCATTCTGAATAAGGACCTTATTATTCACAGGAAACCCTGGACCCCTGCTGCCCACTGGGTTGAAAGACACTGAGGGCAGGCCATGATATTTGTGCCTCAGTACCCAATGCCTGGCACATAGTAGGTGTTCGTATACACCTTTGAATGAAGGAATGGAAGGCTCAAAGGACCAATGCACTAATTGTGAGGTGTGAGGCATGAAAATAAGCAGGGAGGGATTTTTTTGGTTGGGGAACCTGTTTAACCACATGTGTCTGTCACATGCTCCTCTCCTTCCTAGGAACCAACTCTCTCCTCAGCTAGAGGCATGCAGATGCTGATCTTGGTAGTTGTAGCTTTAATAGCTTATCTAATACATGTATTTTCTCTGGGGGCTGAGGTTGAGTTCTAGTTCTCATTTCAACTAGCTGTGGGGCCTTTTGGCAAGGCACTTCACCTGGAAGTTGGAGAGCAACCTTCTCCTCTGAGGTTTTTCCTCACTCACACCATCCTTGGGAACCCCACACCTCCTAGCTGGTACCGTCACCAGAGGCTGCGGATGTGGTGGGTTGAAGCTGAGAAAGGCTCTGGAAGACTTGCATCCACAGAGAGAAATGCCTTTAGCTCTCCTTATAGCTGGTCCTTCAGGGTCTGGTTCCCCTCAGACACTCCCCTCCTCTGACCACAGAACTGTTGGGAAAGGGGTCCGAGCAGCATTGTGGGTGGGAGGCTGTTTGCTGTGGGAAGGAGCTGAGCTTAGCCACTTAGAGCTTTGTGGCACAGGCACAGCCCTTCATCCTGGGAGCCTGACCCCGTCATCTGAAACGGTGGTATTGGCCAACTCGAGGGGGTGTTGGGAGGATTAGAAGAGATGTTATGTTAGCCCAGTGCCAGGCACAGAGTGGGCATTCAGAAATGATACCTACTAGCGTTAATATTAAAATTATTCTCTGTCTGATGTCTGTGTCCCTCAGTGTCCTGGGTACCTTCTTCCAATGATTGTTGGGCCCCCAGTCTGTCTGCAGGCTAATCTGCCCGGTGCACATGGGCATGCATGAAGGGAAGGCAGCACTGTGCTGGGCAGGGGGGCTCCCCACTCTGACCCGGCTCTGCCTGGAGGGCAGCTTCTCTCTGGCCCCAGGCCCACGTCCTTGCCTTCCTGCCCAGCCTCCTGAGTTCCAGCAAAGCAACCAGGACCTCGGGTGTGCACATTTCCCCTGGTTCTCAGATAGCCCTGGCTCTGGTTGGTAAGAAAATGACTGAGAAAGGAAGACAGAAGATGCCTGAGGCCTTTGTGGGCTGGGGCCTGGGCCCCATCCAGGCAGAGGGAGGCCTTGGTGGAGCTGTGTGCCGCGCACCCACATCTGCGGAGGCCTCCCACACTTCCTCACGCTCAGGTGCATGTGGCTGCACCGGCCTCCCACCCCCGTCGGACACCTCAGCCTCCCGAGGGCCCGAACCCATTTCTTCAGAGTTTACTCTAGGAATAGGTACTCAAGAGATGGTTGGGTTTTTAAAAATTTTTTAATTTTGCAAAATTTCAGTTTTATTGAAGTATAATTGACATCTAAAAATTACAAGATATTTCAAGCGTACATCTGGTGATTCAATATTTAAATAGATTATGAAAGGAATTGCCCCCATCTAGTTAATCAAAACATCTATCACGACACGTATTTATAGTATTTTGTTTCTGGTGAGAACATTTAAATTCTGCTTTCTTAGCATATTTCAATTTCACAATCCAGTGTTATCAGCTGTAGTGCCGTGCTTTACATTAAATCCTCGGAACTCTTCACCTTCCAGCGGAAAGTCAGTACTTGGACCAGCGGCTCCCTGTTCCCTTTCCCTCACTAGATGTTTGTTGATGGACTGGTGTCAGGAATTGAATAAGGACAGAGACTCACCCTAAGCAGGAAAACAATGCCACTAAACTTGGGGTTTGGGAGGTGGTACGGAGACTGAGGGGGTTGTGGGGAGACTGGGACTAAGTCTAGAAGAAGGCTGGGGTCTGCTGGTCCGGCTATCCCCTTTTGTTCGTATTTAAGAAATGAGGTCAGGTTAGGGAAGGCCCAGGGATCTACCCTGCCCAAACCAGGGAGTTTGCACTTCTACTTAGTGTGAGCGACACCTTTGGCCCGATCTCCAGAGTCCAGCCCAGTGGCGATAGCCAGGAAAATGACAGGAGGAGCATGTTTGTCTCTGCTCTGAAATGAACTGGATGGGGGAGAGCCGCACTCCATTTGGGGTAGATGTTCTGTAGCCATAACTGTTGGATTGGGCAAAGCTCCTGGGATTCAGACACGTGACTCCTGGCCTTGCAGACGAGTTCACCAACCTGAAGGGGAGGATACCCGGTCTGGGATTGAGAGAGAGGGGACGCGCCGCCATCCTGAATTACTGTAGCCATTCTCCCGGCCTTGTACCTCTTTATACCTCTGGGATGAAGATTAGGATGGGTCCCCGGGAAGTAAACTCCAAGCTTTCTTTTTCCTTCCAGGTTCTCAGTTATAGGAGCCATTGGGGTGAAGGAGGCAGTTCTTCGGCAGGCCTGGGGAGAAGCAGCAGACTGCGAGCTGCGGTTTCCGTGGGCGGGATGTCAGCACCCACAGGTCCTGAGAGTCCTCATGTGGCTGGAACTTTTAGCCTGGATCCCAGAGCTCGCTCTTGGAATCAGGCCAGAGGGAAGAGGGGCAGAGAGAACCATTTTTATCTTCATAGTAGGGAGGGAGATTCGCCCTCTCCTAGTTGTGTCTTTCTAAGTTTGTAGATGACACCAGGCCAGTCTTAAAAACCTTTTGAGCCTGACCTGTGGTGGCGCAGTGGATAAAGCATCAACCTGGAAACACTGAGGTTGCTGGTTCAAAACCCTGGCTTGCCTGGTCAAGGCACATATGGGAGTTGATGCTTCCTGCTCCTCCCCCTTCCCTCTCTCTCTCTCTCTCTCTCTTTCTCCCCCCTTCTCTCCTCTCTAAAATGAATAAATAAATTTAAAAAATAAAATAAAATAAAAAATAAAAAATAAAATTAAAAAAAAAAAACCTTTTGAATTTCAGTTTCCATCACTTCCAATTTGGGGTCAGGGAACACAAGGAGGAGGGTATACTATTATATGTGTTGACCTCCAACAAATTAGAGACATTGAAATAAAAGGAAATTGGTGGTAGATTTGTCCCTGACTGAGGAAAGGGGATCATTGGAAGAATCAGTTTCTTAAGGATGACATCTACTACCTACTGGTAAATGACCAACGCGAGGTAGGAGTGCTGATGTCCATGATGTAATCATGTTCTCTGGTAGCTCACAGACCAGTTGGGGAAGGTACAAGGTACAATCACTTGTATAGGAGCAGAGGTTGTCATGTGTTGAGTTGCATGTTGGAGACTGGAGGCTAGGGAGAGTTAGGTGATGGCTGTGGGAGGCTCCTAAAGGAGGTAGGCTTTGAGAGCAGGAGGGGGGTGTCTTTTTTTTTATTTTAAGGTTGTTTAATTTTATTTATTTTTTACAGAGACAGAGAGTGAGTCAGAGAGAGGGATAGACAGGGACAGACAGACAGGAACGGAGAGAGATGAGAAGCATCAATCATTAGTTTTTCATTGCACGTTGCAACACCCTAGTTGTTCATTGATGGCTTTCTCATATGTGCCTTGACCGCGGGCCTTCAGCAGACTGAGTAACCCCTTGCTGGAGCCAGCGACCTTGGGTTCAAGTTGGTGGGCTTTTTTGCTCAAACCAGATGAGCCTGCACTCAAGTTGGCGACCTCTGGGTCTCGAACCTGGGTCCTCTGCATCCCAGTCTGACGCTCTATCCACTGCGCCATCGCCTGGTCAGGCTTTTATTTTTTTATTTTATTTATTTTTTTTAACAGAGATGAGCCCATGCTCAAGCTGGCGACCACGGGGTCTCGAACCTGGGTTCTCCGCATCCCAGTCTGACGCTCTATCCACTGCACCACACCCTGGTCAGGCAGGAGGTGGGTGTCTTAAGGACATAGTCCTGAACCAAGCAAGGGACAGGACTTTAGGATCTGGTTTTGCCAGTTTCTTGGGGCAAGTTACTGCCATCCTGGAGCCTCAGTTTCTCCATTTATAAACTGGGGACCATGATTCCCTTCCTGTTCTGAAAGAGGTTTTAAGAAACTTATTGTTCTCATTATTAGAAAGATGGGAATAAAAGCTTGTAAGTTTCTGCATCTTCTGAAAATCCCTGGGTAACCAGCATCTGTGGCTCCTAGGGTGGAGCTGGATATTGTTTGGGCCTAGAATTTGCAGTAGGTGGGCCATCTGGTGGGCTTTTGGGTGGGGAGGGTGCAAAGAAGGCCTCTAGGCCAGGCACTGGGAGCCAAGTCAAGGATTATTTTTATTCCTCTGGTCATGGCACATGGCCTGGGCTTAGTGTTGCCATCTGTTTCCCCCCACCCCCCTTCAGCTCTCATTCTGGCAGGCCCCAAGGGCCATTCTGGAGCACTTGGGGAAGGAGGAGAGGAATGGGGATCCTTTTCTGGACTGGTATTGGCTTACCCCCCATCCTCCTAGCTGAGGGGCAGAGGCTGTGTGGGAGGTTTGCCTAGTGGGGGAACTAGCTGCCAGGCTGGGCTGTGAGCAGTGGGGGTGGGAGAGGCTGGACCAGGAGATGGGAGCAGGCCGCACAGGGCTGGGAGCAACTCCATTTCAGTAATGAATCCCGTGGCCCAGGGCCTTGGGTGACCCGCTGCCCTGCTTTTGCTGGGACAGACCCAATCTTGGGGACATGGAGTTCAGGTCCTCAGAAAACCTCCCTCATGGGGCAGTGTCTGGCACAAGTCTGATTCTCCCAGGTGTGGTATTCTGCTGGGCTTCCTGGGCCCAACTTCTGCAGGGACCCAGGGTGCTCATTTCACTTGCTGGTCTAGCACAGCTTGGATGAAGGACAGGCCTGGAGACCACAGCCTCTGGCTTTGGGGGGGCTTATGCAGGAGCTCTTCTGACTTTCTGGCCTCCACAGCACCCTCCACCTGGTTTGGACTGTCCATCCATGTTTAGTGTCAGGTCCCAGAAAAAAAATTTAGACTAAAGCCAGGACATACAAAGCCTTAGATATTAATAATAATTAGTGTCAATTAATATTACATATTGGGGCTTAAGGTATATGTACCTATCAGGTCCATTTAGGGCTTTAGATCTTTCAGTTGAGGCATTTTTTATAGCTTAGTAATAATGATAGTGAGGGTGGTGATGGTGACAATAAATAGCTCTAACTGAGCACTGACTGTGTCAGGCTCCATACTAGTTAACATACTCACTTTTTGACCATTACATGGGACACCTCTCCATGGCAGGTCAGTTCCCAGGCTTCTCTGAGCAAAGCCACAGGTGAAAGTCTGCAGGGTATGTTGAGCAGCTGGTAGGAGCTCCCCCAGGACATGGTTGGTCTGGGTAAGGAATGTGAGTGACAGCTACTGATAGGACAGAAGGGAGCTTTGGTCCCAGTGGGAGCAGCCCCTCTTAGGTTTTTCTTTCTTTTCTTTAATGTTTATTTTATTGATTTTAGAGAGAGAGGAAGGAAGAGACAGGATCATCAAACTGTTCCTGTGTGTGCCCCTGACCAGGGATCGAACCTGGCAACCTCTGTGCTTCAGGACTATGCTCTAATCTACCGAGCTATCCGGCCAGGGTCGCCCCTCCCCTTAGTTTTACCGATGAGCAAACTAAGGTTCCGGGAAATGGAGGGTTGACCTTGTTCACACAGTTGCTTGTAGAACTGCAACTGAAACCAGCCTCTTGATTCCCAGACATCGCACTTCATTTTACAAGCCTCCGGAATAAATCCCACAGGGATTTGCAGCAGCTCGAGCTTTCCCTCTGGGCTGCCGAAGTCCAGACATTTACAGAGATTTTTTTTTGTTGTTTCTTGACACTTAAACATAGGACAGCAGTTCTTCCTCCCCACAGAAAAATCATTATTTCATAAAGAACACTTACCAGACAGCCATTCATTTGTTCATTCTTTTTTTGCCATCGTTGTGCAACGTGCTTGGACTTACTAGAGAACGACAAGCATCCTGGCCCGTCCTCGTGCTGTCTGAAGTGTGATGAGGGAGACCAGTCTGTTCTGGGATGACGGCTAGGACGCGAGAAGCACAGGGCTCTGCTGGAGCACAGGGGAGGGCACCTAATCCAGATCCGGGACAGGGATGTTTGGGCTGGGCCACAATCAGGTAAAGGGGCGGGGATGAAGAGGAAATTTACAGGCAGCCTCTCCCGGTGTGGAGAAAGAGCTGAACATGTTGAAGGTATCATTTGGCTAATTGAGTGTAGCAGGAGTCACCCCCCCCCTTTTTTTTTTTCTGTGGCAGAGACAGAGAGTCAGAGAGTGAGGGACAGACAGACAGGAAGGGAGATGAGAAACATCAATTCTTCGTTGAGGCTCCTTAGTTGTTCATTGATTGCTTTCTCATATGTGCCTCAACTGGGGGAGTACAGCAGTCAGAGTGATCCCTTGCTCGAGCCAGCGACTTTGGGCTCAAGCTGGTGAGCCTTGCTCAAACCAGATGAGCCTGCGCTCAAGCTGGCGACCTCGGGGTCTCGAACCTGGGTCCTCCACATCCCAGTCCGACACTCTATCCACTGCACCACCACCTGGTCAGGCTCATTTGGCTAATCGAGTGTGGGGGGTTTGGGGGTGGGTGCAAAGAAGGCTGTCAAGAGGATGGTGCAGATGGAGGGAAGGTGTTGGGCGGATAAAATGTATTATGCTCACTTTGTTAAAGAGGCCGTTGCCCAGGTGATATTAATGTGTGTTGGGGTGGGCTAAAGGCAGGCAGAATCCTTGTAGCCTGGGGCTTGGTTTTGGGATTAAGCCTTTCCTACCCTTTTTGCTGTGGGGTGGTACAATCCAATCATGCCTCAGAAAGTGACTTTGTATTAGAGACTTCCCTATTTTGTATATTGGATTAGAGATTGTGAAGCTACAATATAAAATGGGGACGGAATGAGAGTTTGGGCTCTTGGTTCCTGAGATTATCATTAGAAGAGAGAGCAGAGGAGAGCAGAGAAAGGCCACGTGGAGGAGGCCAGGAGAAGCAGCCAAGATGGTGGAGTGCTGAGTGAGATGCCAGTTTGTGTAGAGTTTGTATCTGGGATAAGGAAGGAGATGGGGAACAGAGGTGAATAAGTCTGGTGAGCTAGAAACCTTTGATTCTAGGAAACTCGGATAAGTCAGTAGCTTTGTGAGCACTGAATGTGACTGGGTTTTGGAGCCCAGTGTGTATTTTTACTTGCCTGCCGGGTACAAGCTAGAATTAAAGACTATGGCCCATCAGTTTTTGGCTCCGCTGTTTCTTTACCGACTGTCCGAATCCAATGCGAACCTGCATGTGAATGGCCACGATGGTGGCTCCTGGCTTTACAGAAGGTATGGCAGGAGAGCAGGAGTCAGCTGGTGAATGGCCTTCTGGAGTCCCGTGATGGAATACGCCATTTTATCTAACATTACAGGGAAGCAATTGAAAGATTTGAAAGATTTTAAGTAGTAGAAGAGTCAAATGATCAGAGTTGTACTGTGGCAAAATCATGCCAGCTGCAGTGGAAAGATGGCATCTGAATGGGGTTGGCACAGTCATTGTGTGAACACTGGCGGAGGCCCTGGGTTAAGGTACTGGAACAGAAAGAAAAGTGGGTTCAAGAAGACATTTAGGAGATAGAGACAGATTGTGATCCTTGTTTATGGGAGATAAGAAGTGTTGGGCAGATAAAAAGAAGGCCGAGGACATTTTGCGCTTTGGGCTAAGTGCTCAGAGACTGGTGAAGTGTACCTTTGTGATTGTTGAAATTGTATGACTTGTGCTGTTATAATTTGTGTAATGTGCCTAATTTCCTTGCACAGGAATGCTGGTGGTGAAGATTGTGGGTAGTAAAGTGAGCATAGGGGTGGATTGTTGAGCAGATAAAATATATTATGCTCACTTTGTTAAAGATGGCACTGCCCACGAAGAGGCCGTCACCCAGGTGATATTAATGTGTGTTGGGGGCAGGCTGTGGGCAGGCAGAATCCTTGTAGCCTGGGCTTGGTTTTGGGATTAAACCTTTCCCACCCTTTTTGATGTGAGATGGTACAATCCCATCATGCCCCAGATAAGTGACTTTGTATTAGAGACTTCCCTATTTTGTATATTGGATTAAAGGTTTGGATTTCTACACTATAAAATAGGGGCAGAATGGGAGCTTGCTCTCTTGGTTCCTGAGATTAATATTAGAGGAGAGAGCAGAGAGGAGAGCAGAGAGAGGCCACGTGGAGGAGGCCAGGAGAAGCAGCCAAGATGGTGAGTGTTGAGTGAGAAGCCAGTTTGTGCAGGGAGAAGGAAGGAGATGGGGAACAGAGATGAATAAGTCTGGTGAGCTAGAAACCTTTGATTCTAGGAAACTCGGATAAGTCAGTAGCTTTGTGAACACTGAATGTGAGTGGGTTTTGGAGCCCAGTGTGTGTTTTTACTTGCCCGCCAGGTGCAAGCTAGGATTAAAGATAATGGCCCATCAGTTTTTGGCTCCGTTGTTTCTTTACCGACTGTCCGAATCCAATGTGAACCTGTATGGGCCAGGCTGCTGTGATGGTATCCCTGGCTACTGGCTTTACAAGAAGAAAGGGTCAAAATACACTCCTATATTTCTGGCTTCTTGGTGGATGGTGGTGTCATTTCCTGAGAGTGACAGAGGAGTAGGAACGGGACTCAGTGGCAGGCCACAGATTTGATTTTGGACATGTTGAGTTTGAAGAGCTTTGGAGACATCTCTTAGAGCTGCCTGGTAGGCATTTGCTATAGAGGCCCAAACTCAGGAAAGACAAAGCTGGTATGGGAGTCAAAACCATACAGTGAAAGTGTGAGACATGGGAACCCTCTCGGGGAGGTATAGGGGTTAAAACAGAGAGGTCGGGTCAGAACCCTGATGAGAACATCTATGGAATGAGTCTGGCAAACGCGGAGCCAAGAAGAGGGAAAGGAGAGGGGAGATGTGAGTTTAGACAACTGGAGAATGGTCTCGGCTCTTTCATATATTTTGAAAATCAGCTTGTTAAGGTTTTGAAAACCTTGTGGGATTTTAATAAACACTTAAGTGAATTTATGATTTATTTGTAGAGATTCAATATATTTTCCCAATCATGAACATACCATCTCTTTATTTCTTTAGGTATTTTGTCTTTCAAAACAGCTACAATTTTCTCTGTAAAGGTCTCTCATATATTATTAGATTTATCACAACATAAATTATGATGGCTTTGGTTCCTTTTTTGTGACAGATAGAGAAAGGGACAGACAGGTACAGACAGGCTGAAAGGGAGAGAGATGAGAAGCATCAGTTCTTCGTTGCGACACCTTAGTGGTTAGTTGATTGCTTTCTCATATGTGCCTTGATGGGGGGGTCTACAGCAGAGTGAGTGACTCCTTGCTGAAGCCAGTGACCTTAGGTTCAAGCCAGTGACCTTTGGGCTCAAGCCAACGACTATGGGGTCATGTCTATGATCCCACGCTCAAGCTAGTAACCCTGTGCTCAGGCTAGTGAACCCGCGCTCAAGCTGGTGACCTTGGGGTTTTGAACCTGGGTCCTCCACATCCCAGTTTGATGCTCTGTCCACTGCAGCACTGCCTGGTCAGGCTGGCTGTGGTTTCTAAATGTAATATTTTTTTAAATTATATTGCCTAATACTTATTTCTGGTATAAAGTGATGTAGTTGAGTTTGATATTGATCTTGCTGAATTCTCTTTGAAGTTTTTATCATTTGATGGTCTTTCTATTCTGGCCACCGCAGCAGTGAGCACCGGCCAGCTGGGGAGGGCTAGGAGGAGGGGCCTTGGTGCTTCCTCTCACTTGCCACCTGGGCCCTCCCACTGGGCCGTCCTTTAGGGGTTTTACAGAGGCATATTTGGGTAAATCCTTGGCCATAGATTGGCCCTAAGCAGTTGATTCAACCTTCATCCCCTCTCTTCTCCCTAGAGGTAGGGGTGAGGGAAGACTGAAAGTTCTAACCCTCTAATCACATGGTGCTCCTGACCACCAGCCCCCATCTTTAGGTGCTTTCCAAAAAGTCACCTCAGTCTCAAAACCAGACACCTCTTATCTCTCTCATCACTTAGGAAATTCCAAGCATTGTAGGGGCTCTGTGCCAGAAACCTGGACGAAGACCAAATATATAGTTCATATAAATCATAGTATCACCTGACCAGACATTGGAAGGGTGGATAGAGCATTGGCCTGGACATTGCTCAGCTTGAGCACAGGGTTGCCAGCTTCAGTGTGGTATCATAGACATGATCATGGTCACTGGCTTGAGCAGGGCGTCACTGGCTCAGCTGGAGCCCCCGGTCGGCATGTATGAGAAGCAATGAACAACTAAATGGTGCAACTATGAGTTGATGCTTCTCATCTCTCCCTTTCTCTCTCTCTCAAAAGAAATAAAAAAGATACCTTTTGGTGGATTAAAGAAGTTCCTTTTGTTCCTAGTAGTTGGCTAAGAGTTTTTATTGTGAATAGGCCATGAACTTTATCAGTGTTTTTTTTTTATGGGCCATCACCTTTTTTTACAGAGGCAGAGATAGACAGGGACAGACAGACAGGAGCGGAGAGAGATGAGAAGCATCAATCATCAGTTTCTCGTTGCGCATTGCGACTTCTTAGTTGTTCATTGATTGCTTTCTCACATGTGCCTTGACTGCGGGCCTTCAGCAGACCGAGTAACCCTCTGCTGGAGCCAGCAACCTTGGGTCTAAGCTGGTGAGCTCTTTGCTCAAGCCAGATGAGCCCGCGCTCAAGCTGGCGACCTCGGGGTCTCGAACCTGGGTCCTTCCGCATCCCAGTCCGACGCTCTATCCACTGCGCCACCACCTGGTCAGGCTGTGCCATCATCTTTTTTTTTTTAATTTTTTTTCTTTTTATTTATTCATTTTAGAGAGGAGAGAGAGAGAGAGAGAGGAGAGAGAGACAAGGGGGAGGAGCTGGAAGCATCAACTCCCATATGTGCCTGACCAAGCAAGCCCAGGGTTTCGAACCGGCGACCTCAGCATTTCCAGGTCGACGCTTTATCCACTGCGCCACCACAGGTCAGGCCATCATCTTTAATTCTAGCGTGCACCCGGCGGGCAAGTAAAAACACACACTGGGCTCCAAAACCCACTCATTCAGTGCTCACAAAGCTACTGACTTATCCGAGTTTCCTAGAATCAAAGGTTTCTAGCTGACCAGACTTATTCACCTCTGTTCCCCATCTCCTTCCTTCTCCCTGCACAAACTCAGCACTAAGTGGCTTCTCACTCAACACTCTGCCACCTTGGCTGCTTTTCCTGGCCTACTCCACATGGCCTCTTTCTGCTCTCCTCTCTGCTCTCTCCTCTAATATTAATCTCAGGAACCAAAAGAGCAAGCTCCCGTTCTGTCCCCATTTTATAGTGTAGAAATCAAAACCTTTAATCCAATATACAAAATAGGGAAGTCTCTAATACAGGGGTCCCCGAACTACGGCCCGCGGGCCACATGCGGCCCGCTGAGGCCATTTATCCAGCCCTCGCAGCACTTCCGGAAGGGGCACCTCTTTCATTGGTGGTCAGTGAGAGGAGCATAATTCCCATTGAAATACTGGTCAGTTTGTTGATTTAAATTTACTTGTTCTTTATTTTAAATATTGTATTTGTTCCCGTTTTGTTTTTTACTTTAAAATAAGATATGTGCAGTGTGCATAGGGATTTGTTCATAGTTTTTTTTTTATAGTCCGGCCCTCCAACGGTCTGAAGGACAGTGAACTGGCCCCCTGTGTAAAAAGTTTGGGGACCCCTGCTCTAATACAAAGTCACTTATCTGAGGCATGATGGGATTGTACCACCCCACATTCAAAAGGGTGGGAAAGGCTTAGTCCTAAAACCAAGCCCCAGGCTACAAGCATCTTGCCTGCCCACAGCCCGCCCCCGACACATATTAAAATCACCTGGGCGACGGGCTTCCATGTGGGCAGCGCCATCTTTAACATAGTGAGCATAATATATTTTATCTGCCCAACAATCCACCCCTCTGCTCACTTTACTACCCACAATCCACACCACCAGCATCCCTGTGCAAGGAAATTAGGCACATTACACAAATTATAACAACATGGCAAATCATACAATTTCAACAATTACAAGGTACATTTCACCAATATCTGAGCACTTTGCCAAAAGCGCAAAATGTCCTTGGCCTTCTTTCTAGCCATGGTAAAAACTTCCTGGGGCAGGGGAGTGCTTCCAGCAAAGCCGCCCCCCACCCCCATCAGGGTATTTCACATTGTCCAAAATCCTTAAGTCCATCCAACAAAGGAGCCAGTGACCACTCCAGTCGTAGTCCAGGAAATAAGTCCATGCACATGGGGCGTCAGCCACCCCCCTCATTCCTGCCATCCTGGCAGGTCTTATACTGTCCCAAGGAGAAGCATGTGGCAATGGCAGTCAGCATTTCCATCTCTACTCCGGAGAGCATGATGACGCTCACCCCTATGTCCCCAAATCGCAGACCTACCAGGGACATAGCAAGTATTCCTTGCTGCTGGGCTCTCATCTTCTGGAGACTGCGGTTTGCAACTCCAGCCCGATTCTCCTCATCCTCCAAAGAGAACTGAAAACACCAGCTCCAGTTGCTGGTCTCGAGCCCCGGGCTACCGCAGCCTTCTGCTCCGCAGACCTTGCAGCTCCAGACCAGACCTCAGCTTCAGCCTCAGCCTCAGCCTCAGCCCTGGCCTCCTGCCGCTGCTGGCTCTCCACAATGTTCAGGGCAAGCTGCAACTCACAAACCTGTGATTCCTTCTCCAGCATCTCCTCCATTTCCAAACAAGTCTTGCGAACCTGGTCGGCCTTCTCCGGTGCTTGCTTCAGCTCCAGGATCGGCATCTCTTTCTCCTATGTTTGCTCCAGCTCCTTCCACTGCTCGGTTTGCAGGTCTGGGGCAGCCTCTTCCACAGAGCTCTCAGTTTCCTCACGCATGGCTGTAAAAGTCAGCCAGCCTGCCCTGGCCGGTTGGCTCAGCGGTAGAGCGTCAGCCTGGCATGCGGGGGACCCAGGTTCGATTCCCGGCCAGGGCACATAGGAGAAGCGCCCATTTGCTTCTCCACCCCCACCTCCTCCTTCTTCTCTGTCTCTCTCTTCCCCTCCCGCAGCCAAGGCTCCATTGGAGCAAAGATGGCCCGGGCACTGGGGATGGCTCCTTGGCCTCTGCCCCAGGCGCTAGAGTGACTCTGGTCGCGGCAGAACGACGCCCCAGAGGGGCAGAGCATCGCCCCCTGGTGGGCAGAGCGTCACCCCTGGTGGGCGTGCCGGGTGGATCCCGGTCAGGCGCATGCGGGAGTCTGTCTGACTGTCTCTCCCCGTTTCCAGCTTCAGAAAAATAAAGAAAGAAGAAGAATAAGAAAAAAAAAAAGCCAGCCTATGGTCCCCAAAAGGACAGCCATGGGGAACTATAACAGCAGCCAGTCCTCTACTCCACCGTTCAAAGGTGGTAGTGGCTCCTTGCCGATCTGTATCGAATCCTGCCACAGACTACACCAAATGTGAAGCCAGTAGGCATGGCCACCATCACAGCAGCCTGGCCCATGCAGGTTTGCGTTGAATTTGGACAGACAGTAAAGAAACAACGGAGCCAAAAGCTGATGGGCCATCATCTTTAATCCTAGCTTGCACCCGGCGGGCAAGTAAAAACACACACTGGGCTCCAAAACCCACTCATTCAGTGCTCACAAAGCTACTGACTTATCCGAGTTTCCTAGAATCAAAGGTTTCTAGCTCACTAGCCTTATTCACCTCTGTTCCCCATCTCCTTCTCTCTGCACAAACTCTGCACAAACTGGCTTCTCCCTCAGCACTCCACCATCTTGGCTGCTTCTCCTGGCCTCCTACACATGGCCTTTCTCTGCTCTGCTCTCTAATGCTAATCTCAGGAACCGAGAGAACTTTATCAGATTTTACCAAATACATCTACTGAACTTTTGGTTCAGAAGCGTGGTTTCTGTGTGTGTGTGTGTATGACCAAACTTAATAGTCATCATCGTTTTTATTTTTATATAGTTATTATTTAGATTCACTCTTATTTTTACCAATTACTTTGCTCATCACTGTTCCATGAGGGTAACAGCCTTCTTTTCATATCAGTTTTTTTTTATAATTTTTTAATTTTAATTTTATTTTGTTTTGTTTTTATTTTTTTATTTTATTTTTTTATTTTATTATTATTATTATTTTATTTTTTGTATTTTTCTGAAGCTGGAAACGGGGAGAGACAGTCAGACAGACTCCCGCATGCACCCGACTGGGATCCACCCAAGACGCCCACCAGGGGGTGATGCTCTGCCCCTCTGGGGCATTGCTCTGCGGCAACCGAAGCCACTCTAGCGCCTGGGGCAGAGGCCAAGGAGCCATCCCCAGCGCCCGGGCCATCTTTGCTCCAATGGAGCCTTGGCTGCGGGAGGGGAAGAGAGAGACAGAGAGGAAGGAGGGGGTGGGGGTGGAGAAGCAAATGGGCGCTTCTCCTATGTGCCCTGGCCGGGAATCGAACCCGGGTCCCCCGCACGCCAGGCCGATGCTCTACCGCTGAGCCAACCGGCCAGGGCCTTGTTTTGTTTTTAAGTGAAAGGAGGGAGAGTAGTGAGACAGACTCCTGCATGCTCCTGCACTGGGATCCACCTAGCAACTCCTATCTGGGGCCCATGCCTGAATAAACTGAGCTGGGTTTTTTGTTTGTTTGTTTGTTATTTTGTGACAGAAACAGAGAAAGAGACATAGAGAGGAACAGACAGGAAGGGAGAGAGATGAGAAGCATCAATTCTTTATTGTGGCACTTTAGTTGTTCATTGATTGCTTTCTCATATATGCCTTGACTGGGGGCTACAGCAGACCAAGTGACCCCTTGCTCAAGCCAGTGCTTGGGTTCAAGCTGGTGGTTTGTTCAAACCAGATGAGCTCGTGCTCAAGCTGGCAACGTCGAGGTTTTGAACCTAGGTCCTCTGTGTCCCAGTCTGACGCTCTGCCCATTGCACCACCTCTTGGTCAGGCTAAACTGAGCTGTTTTTAGTGCCTGAGGCTGATGCTATGACCAACCAAGCTATTCTCAGTGCCTGGGGCTATGCTCGAAGGAATTGAGCCATTGGCTGCAGGAGGGGAAGAGGGAGAGAATGGGCAGAGGGAGGAGAAGAGAAGCAGATGGTCGTTTCTCTTGTGTTCCCTGACCAGTAATTGAACCTGGGATGTCCGTACATTGGGCCAATGCTCTATACACTGAACCAGCTGACCAGGACCCATTTTGTTTTTTAAAAATATTTTCTTCCCAATTATATTTTTAGTCTTTTTTATTTATTTTATTTACTGATTTTGAGAGAGAGAGAGAAAGGGGAAGAGAGGAGTGGGAGGCATCAACTCATAGTAATTGCTTTTTTTTTTTGTATTTTTCTGAAGCTGGAAACAGGGAGAGACAGTCAGACAGACTCCCGCATGCGCCAGACCGGGATCTACCCAGCACTCCCACCAGGGCCTACGCTCTGCCCACCAGGGGGCGATGCTCTGCCCCTCCGGGGCGTCGCTCTGCCGCGACCAGAGCCACTCTAGCACCTGGGGCAGAGGCCAAGGAGCCATCCCCAGCGCCCGGGCCATCTTTGCTCCAATGGAGCCTTGGCTGCGGGAGGGGAAGAGAGAGACAGAGAAGAAGGAGGGGGTGGGGGTGGAGAAGCAAATGGGCGCTTCTCCTATGTGCCCTGGCCGGGAATCGAACCCGGGTCCCCCGCACTCCAGGCTGACGCTCTACCGCTGAGCCAACCGGCCAGGGCCAGTAATTGCTTTTAATGTGTGCCTTGACCAGGCAAGCCCAGGGTTGTTGTTTTTTTTGGTTTTTTGTTTTGTTTTGTTTTTAAGCCCAGGGTTTTGAACTGGTGACTTCAGCATTCCAGGCTGATGCTTTATCCACTGCGTCATCACAGGTCAGGCACCTTTTTGTTTTTTTAAATACCTTCTTTACTGTTTTTTGTTTTTCTTTCCCAGTGAGGGTCTGTTATTACTAAATTCTTTCAATTTTTATCAGAAAATACCTTTATTTAATGTTCACATGTGAATGGTGTTTTAGTTGGGTTCTAGGTTGACATATGCTTTCCCTCATGTGAGATATGAAACAGAAAGCAACAGATGAACAAACAGAACAGAACAAAAGAGCCTGACCTGTGCTGGGGCAGTGAATGAAGTGTCACACCAGAACAGCGAAGTCGCTGGCTCGAAGCGCCAGGCTTGCCTGGCCAAGGCAGATACCAGGAACAATCAGTGGACACCTGAAGCAAAGTGACTACAGGTTGATGCTTCTCTCTCTCTCTCTCCCCCTCCCTCCCTCCCTCCCTCTCTCTCTAAGTCAATAAAACCTTTAAAAAAACAAAAAGCCACTGACACATACAACAGGCTGGTGGTTACCAGAGGGAGAGAGAGTGGGGAAGAAGATAAAGGGGGTCAAATACATGGTGACAAAAGGAAACTGAATTTTGGATGCTGAGTACACACTGCAATTTACAGGTTCTGTATTATAGAATCGTACACTTGAAATTTATATAATCTTATTACTCTTGTCACCTCAATACATTTTATAAAAAGAGAAAAATTCTAGGTCAACAGTTCTTTTTCTCTCAACAATTTGGAGGTGTTATTTGGGGTCTTGTGTTAATGTTGAGAAATCTATGATCAGTGTATACAATCAATATAATAGTCTTTTCTTTGTGGGTAACCTGTCCTTTTTCACTATGGATGCTTTTAAGATCTCTTTTTTTGAAGTTTTTCTGAAGTGTACCTGTATGGCCCTGGCTAGTTAGCTCAGTGGGTAGAGCCATCTGCCCAGCATGTGGTTTGGTCCCCAGACAGGGCACACATGAGAAGAGACCATCTGCTTCTCTTCCTCTCCTCCCCCTTGTCTTCCTCTTCCCTGAGTGTCGGCCCCAGGCGCTGAGGATAGCTCAGTTGATTCAAGCATCGGCCCAGACAAGGGTTGCCAGGTGGATCTCGGTCAGGGCACATGTGGGAGTCTGTTTGTCTATTTCCCCTCCTCTCACTTAAAAAAAAGAATTCAATAAAGTAAAATTTAAAAAATGAAGTGTGCCTGTAATAGTTTATTTTATTTGAATTTATTTTGGTTAGGTTTCAGTATGGTTCATTTTTTCTGTGTGTGTGACAGAGATAAAGAGACAGAGAGAGACAGGAAGGAAGAGAGATGAGAAGCATCAACTCTTCATTGCAGCACCTTAGTTGTTTATTGATTGCTTTCTCATATGTGCCTTGACCAGGGGGCTACAGCAGACTGAGTGACCCCTTGCTCAAGCTGGCAACCTCGGGGTTTAGAACCTGGGTCCTCTGCATCCCAGTCTGATGCTCTAACCACTGTGCCACCACCTGGTCAGGCTCAGTATGGTTCCTTAATGGGAGGATACATGTATACCACTCACAAAAATTAGGGGGCATTTTATTGCTTCATATTCATTTTGAAATATCCCCTGATTTTTGTGAGCAGCGTGTTTCATTCTGGAAAATTTCCTGCAATTATTATTTCAGATGTTTTTTTACTTTATTTTCTATCTTTCTGTAGTGCTAATTGGACGTATATTGAACTGTTTCTGTTCTTGGTATGTTTCTGTTCTTGCTCTTTTTTTTTTCTTTTTTTTTTTACAGGGGAGGGGACAGACAGGAAAGGAGAGAAATGAGAAGTATCAATTATTCACTGTGGCACCTTAGTTCATTGATTGCTTTGTCATATGTGCCTTGACCAGGGGGCTCTAGCCAAGCCAGTGACCTTTTGGCTCAAGCCAGCGACCATGGGGTTATGTCTATGATGCCATGTTTAAGCCAGTGACCCTGTGCTCAAGCTGGTGAGCTTGTGCTCAAGCCGGATGAGCCTGTGCTCAAGCTGGCAACCTTGGTATTTTGAACCTGTGTCCTCTGCATTCCTGGCCTACACACTATCCACTGCACCACTGCCTGGTCAGGCTTTTCTTGCTTTTTATTATCATTTAAAAAATACATCTAGCCTGACCAGGCGGTGGCGCAGTGAATAGAGCATTGGACTGGGATGCAGAAGGACCCAAGTTCGAGACCTCAAGGTCACCAGCTTGAGCGCGGGTTCATTTGGTTTGAGCAAAAAGCTCACCAGCTTGGAACGAAAGTCGCTGGCTCGAGTAAGGGGTTACTCAGTCGGCTGAAGGCCTGCGGTCAAGGCACACATGAGAAAGCAATCAATGAATAACTAAGGTGTTGCAACGAAAAACTGATGATTGATGCTTCTCATCTCTCTCCGTTCCTGTCTGTCTGTACCTGTCTATCCTTCTCTCTGACTCTCTCTTTATCCCTTTATATAAAAAAGAATACATCTAAGTAATGTCCTCAGATGTCAGGTTGTTAATTCTCTAGCTGTATCTAATTTGCTGTTAATTTCCTTCTTTTTTTTTTTTTTTTTTATGACAGAGACAGAGTCAGAGAGAGGGACAGATAGGGACAGGCAAGCAGGCAGGGAGAGAGATGAAAAGCATCAATTCTTCAGTGCAGCACCTTAGTTGTTCATCGATTGCTTTCTCGTATGTGCCTTGACCAAGGGGGCTACAGCAGAGCGAGCGACCCCTTGCTTAAGCCAGCGACCCTGCGCTCATGCTGGATGAGTCTGCACTCAAGCCAGCAACCTTGGGGTTTTGAACTGGGTCTTCTGTGTCCCAGTCCAATGCTCTATCCACTGTACCACCCCCTGGTCAGGCTAATTTCCATCATTGTTTTTTATTTTTATTTTTATTTATTTATTTTTTTGCAGATTACATGATTGTTTTAATTAACATTTGCAGAATTGTTAAAATTTCAACATTACTATTGTTAATATAATTTTTTAAAAGTAGACCTATTATTGAGAGAACTTCTGGAGTGATGAAATTCTTCCAGTACCCTGGTTATGGTGGCAATTACACGTTGTATGTTAAAATTCTTACACTACATACATGTCAGCATTACTGTAAATTTAAAAAGCAGTTTTTAAAAAAGTAGCCCTATTCATTTAATGCTATCAATTAAGGAAAAAGTCAAGGTGACATTTCTGCCACTTGGCAATCCTACACAGAAGGAATGAACTACTTTCACTTTTTTGAAGTAATTTTTAGTTATGTCTACAAAATGGAACACCTAGTTACCACTTCACATATTGAAGATTAAATGAGAGAAAATATGTAAGGCACTCAGAATTGCTTACAATATAGATGATAATTAACAGGAAAAAAACCTTTGCTCACCAATGAGGGAATATTCTCTTCCCGGCTTATAAGTCTACCCATCACATAAACCAGGAAAGCCCTGAGGGCTATTGGAGAAGTTTTCAAACATGAGAACTTTATACCACCTTTGTTACATTATACTATCATGTTAAATCTTTAATAAAATTCCATTAAAGATTATCTGTCATATTGAATGCCATGATTAGCTTTCTACGACAACTGCTTTCTGTGTACAAACCAGTGTCACAATGAAATAAAAAATAAAACTATACTAGGCAAAGAACTTTATTAACCTTTGTTTCAAATTTTATTCCCAGGCTTCTTCAGCTTAATTAGCTGCAAAGAATAATTTAAGTATAAGCGAAAACTGAAAAGAGCTGCAGTGTCCAAGGCTCATAGGCTTAAAAATATTAAGAGATCTAGATTTTATCAGATCCATAAACAAAATTTGAAAAAGCAGTCATAATATAAATATAAAATAGCAGCTCCCAGTAACTTCTTCAAGTCTATCTTCTCCAGATGTTGACTCAGTTCAGTTTGCTTCATTCTTGGAAGCCTCATCAAAATTCTCCACAAGATCTGGAACTTCATCATCCTCCTCCTCTCCAGGAGCCAGTGGTGCTTTCCCCTGCACAGATGGTTTGGGCAGAGCTTCCGCCAGTCTCCTTACTAGTCAGACTGTCTGCACCAAGCTGGTTTAAGATGCTGGGTAGCATCTCCATCAGCTGCTTTGTCTCAGCATGGCCTGTAATGGGGAAAGTGTTCGCTGCCAGAGATGCCTGTACTGTAGGGTTGTTAAAGTGGATCACTCTTCCTTGGTTTGTGAACATATTTACCTCTTCAATACCAGAGATATTGTTTACCCCCAACTTCTTTAAGGAGAACTGAAGTTTTTTATTATCTGCTGTAGCTGTTCTGTGAACCACCTTCTCTCTACGAGCAGTTTCTTTCCCACCAATGCGCACTTGTGCCTGCAGTTTGGCGAGTTTCTCTTGGTTCATGATAGTTTCTTTCATCTTGTTGGAGAGGAAACGGGGCCATGTGGGGGACTAGGGTTGGCGCTCAGGGGGTCTTGGGCAGACCAGCAGAGAATAAACTCACACGCGGGGACGCAAGATGGCAGCTAGAGGGAGGCTAACTTTAAAAAAATTTTTTTTCAATTTTATTTATTCATTTTATTCTTTTTTTTTTTTTAATTCTTTTTAGAGAGGAGGGGTGAAGAGAGAGAGAGAGAGAGAGAAGGGGGAGGAGCTGGAAGCATCAACTCCCATATGTGCCTTGACCAGGCAAGCCAGTATTTTGAACCGGCAACCTGTTTCCAGGTTGACGCTTTATCCACTATGCCACCACAGGTCAGGCCTATTTATTCATTTGAGAGAGAGAGAGAGAAGGGAGGGAGGAGCTGAAAGCATCAACTCCCATATGTGCCTTGACTAAGCAAGCCCGGGGTTTTGAACTGGTGATCTCAGCATTTCAGGTCAACGCTTTACCCACTGTGCCACCACAAGTCAGGCAACTTTTTTTTTAATGTTTATTTTTATTGATTTTAGAGGGAGGAAGGGAGAGAGAGCAGGAGAGAGACAGGAACATTTGTTCTTGTATATGCCCTGACCAAGAATCAAACTGGCAACCTCTGTGCTCCAGTACAATACTAGAACCAACTGAGCTATCCAGCAGGGCTACTTTGTATTTTAGATAGTGTCTAATTTTTTATGTTTCCAATTCTTTTTCTTTCTTTTTTTTTTTTTTTTTGAGAGAGAGAGAGAGAGAGAGATAGAGAAAGGAGACAAGAGGGAGAGAAATGAAAAGCACCTACTTGTAATTGCACTGGGTGCTGACCACACGGACCTGTATGTCCGCCTCTCTGGGAAGCATGGTGTTCCTCTACCGTGCCTGGGCTGGGGGTGAGGGGCTGTAGGCATTGGGAATGCTCTGGGCATGGTGTTCCTCTACCGTGCCTGGGCTGGGGGTGAGGGGCTGTAGGCATTGGGAATGCTCTGGGAAGGTCTTGTCTCAGGGTCCTGGATGGAAGTGGGTTGGGATTTAGGTGTTTAGACTCCTACCCTGGGCTTGGGCTGCTGGGCTACACTGCTCCTCATGGCTAATGGGAAGAAGGAAGGGGTGATATGTGTGATGGGGAAGGATCCTTCTTTACAGATTTGCTCAGTGGATGGGGACTCAGGGAGGGCCTTGGAGATAAATGGGACCCACCTGGTACTCATAATCCAGAAACTAACAGCCTTAAGATTAATAGTATACCTGGTTCCTTCCCAAACCCCTGAGAACTGTGTCCAGAAATGTACAGCTTTGATAGCTGGTGCCAAGAGATCACTGGATTTGTCTCATGCTGGTGGCAAGGGCAGGCTGTGCTGTTAGCTCTGGAGGCACCAGCAGAGTCAGTTCTGCCAGAGCCCAGTGTGTGAGAATCCACAAGGGCTCAAGGCTTCCTTTAAAAACCCCAAGCTGGGGGTGGGAAAGAGAATGGTGAGCTGCATTTTATTTTGCTTACTTTTTTTTTCTTTTTATTTAAAATTTGATTGTGGTAAAAAAAATTGCATAAAATGAATCATCTTAACCATTTTTAAGTGTATAGCTCAGTGGTGTTAAATGTATATTTACATTGTTGTGTAGCAGATCTCCAGAACTTTTTCTTCTTTTTTTTTTTCTTCAGAGACAGAGAGAGAGTCAGAGAGAGGGATAGAGAGGGACAGACAGACAGGAACGGAGAGAGATGAGAAGCATCACTCATCAGTTTTTCATTGCAACACCTTAGTTGTTCATTGATTGCTTTCTCACATGTGCCTTGACCAGGGGGCCTTCAGCAGACCGAGTCACCCCTTGCTCAAACCAGATGAGCCCGCGCTCAAGCTGGCGACCTTGGGGTCTCGAACCTGGGTTTTCTGCATCCCAGTCTGACGCTCTATCCACTGCACCACCACCTGGTCAGGCAGAACTTTTTCTTCTTGTACAATTCAAACTCTTCCCATTGATACCAGCTCCTCATTTCCACCTCTCCCCAGTTCCTGGTGTCCACCATGCTACCTTCTGACTCTATGGATTTGATTATTCTAGTTACTTCATATAAGCGGAATTGTACTTGTCTTTTCATGGCTATTTCACTTAGCATAGTGTATTCAAGGTTCATCCACATTGTGACATGTGACAGAATTTTTCTTTTCAAGGCTGAATAGTATTCCATTCTATTTATATACCACATTTTGTTCATGTTTCCAAGGACACTTGGGTTGCTTCTACGTCTTGGGTATTGTGGATAATGCAGCCATGAAGTGTACAAATATCTCTTCTGCACCCTACTTTCAGTTTTTTGGGGTGTGTACCCAGAAGTTGGATTGCTGGATCACATGATAGTTCTAGGCATCTGTGGGCAGTCGATCATCCTTGTCTCCTCCTTCCCAGCTCTGTTTGGGTTCTTAGAGCTGCAATTGGAGAGTGCCCAGGTCATGGTGCTCATCTGACAGGCAGGCAGCGATGACCAGCCCTGGGACCCAGGCCTTCTGGTCCTCCTGGACCTTTTGCTCCACTCTCTTTCCCCTGGCTCCCTGGTCCCCAAGCTCCGGCACTGTGAGTGGCCAGGCAAGGAAAAGCAAAGGTCATGAGGCTTGACACTTCCTGGGTACCCCTGTCCCACGGTCCACATTATTCTTCCACCAATGCTGCGGTTTCTGCCCAAACAGGTCCAACAGGCGCTCCTCCAAGCGGAGCCTTGGAGGGCAAGGCCGGCACCATTACCTCCAACGAGTGGAGCTCTCCCACCTCCCCTGAGGGGAGCAACGTCTCTGGGGGCAGTCAGGCATTGGACAAGCCCATCGACAATGATGCGGAGGGTGTGTGGAGCCCAGACATTGAGCAGAGCTTCCAGGAGGCCCTGGCCATCTATCCGCCCTGTGGCCGGCGCAAGATCATTTTGTCGGATGAGGGCAAGATGTACGGTAAGGACCCTGCCGGGGTGGGGTGGCAGGCCCCCGACCTTATGGTCCAGCTCTGCAAATAGAACCTCGGCAGTGGGTGAGGTGCGGCAACCTTGGGTTTCCCTCCAAATGATGGAGGGGGAGTGATCTTTTGGGGCTTCCATCAGGTGGACGCTGCTTGCTTCTGAGCTGGGTTCCCAAGGGAAAGGAGGATGTCTGAAGGAAGCCTGTGAGTGTATAAGGAGCTGGGCAGTGGGAGACTTGGGAAAGGAGTAAAATACTGGAAAAATGCCATAAGCTGTTCCCTAGGCGAATGCCTGGTCTTCCAGCTCTCTACCTAGGCTGCGAAGGGTGGTCAGGAAGGTAGCCGCTGGACTTATTCCTCCCTTGTGAGCCTTCTGTGTTCCGAGTCTCTGCTCAGTATATGGTGGGCAAGGGGTGGGCACACATACAACTGACCACAGGGCAGGCGGACTGTTGGAGGTGGCAGAGTGCTGTGAGACGTCCCTTTGGAAAGGTCCCTCTAGCTGGGAGGGTCTGGAAAGCCTTGATCTTCCTGAATGACCGAGGATGCAGAGCATGGACATGGAAACCCTGTCCAGCAGCCATGTGGGAAGGACCACACAGTCCTCCTGGGGCTGTGTTGGCTCCTGGGTGGAAGAAAGGGTATTTAGGAAAGTAAAACAAAATCCAAACAGCTGTTGGAAGGCCCAGGTCAGGCTTCCGTTTCCATTGGAAAGTCCCCCGGGCCCCCAGCTTGGGCAGGAGCTGAGGTCTCTGTAACTGGCTGAAGCCCCTGAGAACAGAGGCTCCACCCTGGTTTCCAACAAGATGGCTCCAGTCCAGGCGCCCACCCTCAGGGGGTGCCATTCAGGTTCTCTCTCCCCAGCCAGCACTGATCCCTGCCCGGCCTAGATCCTTTGTCAGCTTTTCAGGAGCACTGTGTGAGGGTTTCTGGGGGCTAACTCTGTCTCTCACAGTTCAGGAGGTCAGGAGTCTGAAGCCACGGTGTCCTTGGGCAGGTTCCTTTTGAGGGTCTGAGGGAGAACCTGTCCCATGCCTCTCCCCTGGCTTCTGGTGTTTGCTGGTCGTCCTCGGTGCTCTTGGCTTGTAGGTGCATCACTCAGTCTCTGACTCAGTTGTCACATGGCCGTGCTCCTCTTGTGTGTAAGTGTATCTCTGTATCGTCTCATATTCTTAGGAGGACACCTGTCATTGGATTAGGGCTCACCCTAATCTACTATGACCTCATCTTAACTAATTACATCTGTAAAGACCCTGTTTTCTAATAAGGTCACATTCTGAGGTTCTAGGTGGACAGTAATTTTTAGGGGACACTATTGAACTTAATTCAGCTGACTAAACTCACATCCGGTTTGTTACTGGCCCAGGAGCCATGGCTCTCGTAGCCCATCTGCTGTAGCCGTTAACCCACAGCCTTCCCTACGAGGCCAAAACGAGGCCTGCTCTTTGTTTTTGCTTGTTCAAAACAAAGCACAGCAAGCTTCTTTTGAGCTGGACCCTTGGTCTGCTCCTCAGTCACCAGTGAGCTGCTCACCTCCCCTTAGCAGCCCAGCGCCGTGGCTGTGCTCGGTTCCCACAGCATGTCTCTGACTTCCGTGGGCACCCATGCCCTGGGTCAGCCCAAGTACCACTCCTACTCTAACCATTTCCTTTTCTGATGGTTGCTTCTTACTTTTGGCCCCTGTGGAGGCTTCATGGACCTGATGTGTAGGGAGCACCTGTTGGGTGCCAGGTGTGGGATTGGCTGCTCTACCTGGGCCATTCCCCTGGAGCTGGTGAGGAACGGAGACTCTGGGACCTTAGGCCCTTCCTGTGACTTTGGTGGAGAGAGGGTGGTCTTGATCATGAGCTGAGGGGAGAAGGGGCAAGGGGTGTGCAGGGGAGGTCAAGCAGTTTACCTGGAGAGCTATTTAGCTTCCCCGTTGGGGAAGCTATGCGGTGTGCCCAGGACACTTTGCAGGATACGTCTTTGTGCTTTAAAGGGATAAACTGTCTGGCAAACAGGCATGCAGGAGATGTTCAGCAGAGGGAGAGCACCGAGGTTGCTGCGGGTATCTAGGAAGGCCCGCGGAGGTGGCAGAATGTGGCAGAATCAGCGGATATTTGAGAGCCAGTCTCCAGACTCAGTGCTGAGATGTTTCTTTTTGTGTGCGTGGCAAAATATACATAACATTGACCTTTTTAACCATCAGTATATAGTTCAGTGGCCTGAAGTACATTCATATTGTTGTGCCTGAAGTACATTCATATTGTTGTGCAACCGTCACCACCATCCACCTCCAGAACTTTTTAATCATCCCCAATTGAACCTCGGCACCCATTAAACGTGAACTCTCCATTCACACACACATCCCCCCCAGCCCCTGGCAACCGCCACTCCACTTTCTGTCGCTATGGATATGACTACTCTAGAGTACCTCATACACAGGAATCATACAGCATTTGTCTTTCGTGTCTGGCTTATTTCACTTAGCACAATGTCCGCATCATTCATCATGTGTTAGAATTTTCCTCCTTTTATTTAAAAAAAAATTTTTTTTTACAGGGACAGAGAGAGTCAGAGAGAGGGATAGATAGGGACAGACAGACAGGAACAGAGAGAGATGAGAAGCATCAATTATCAGTTTTTCGTTGCGACACCTTAGTTGTTCATTGATTGCTTTCTCATATGTGCCTTGACCGTGGGCCTTCAGCAGACCAAACAACCCCTTGTTCGAGCCAGCAATCTTGGGTCCAAGCTGGTGAGCTTTGCTCAAACCAGATGAGCCCGCACTCAAGCTGGCGACCTCGGGGTCTCGAACCTGGGTCCTCCGCATCCCAGTCCGACGCTCTATCCACTGCGCCACCGCCTGGTCAGGCAGAATTTTTCTCCTTTTAAAGACTAAATAATATTCTATTGTATGGATAGACCATGTTTTGTTTATCCATTCATCTGTTGATGGACATTTGGGTGGATCTTAGTTTTATTCAGTTGTTATGGGTAGATATTTCTATCCTCACTTGACCTATAAAGGAAAAAGTTAAGAAAGAGACTTTATCTTTGTTCACCAGATGATTGTGACGGAGCCACCTGCGGGCTTCCGACAGGCCTTGGGTTGGAACTGTTGTTCACAGGAGGGGAGCAGAATGAAAACGGTGTTTGGCAAACTGTCCTGGCCACGTTGGTGTTCCCTGTGCAGAAAGACAAGGCAGGGCACGGAGGAGGACCTGGGAGAAGGAGAGAGGCTGACGCCAGGAGCCTTTTAAGTATGCTAAGACAGGAGCACTCAGTGGCCTCTGACATCCATGATCTTTTTAACCTTTTTGAGGGAAGGCAGAATTATAACCTGTGCTTGCAGATGCAGAGAGAACTCAGGGAAGCCCGGAGTCTCTCCCAGAATCTCCCAGTAAGCAGGACAACTGGGGCTGGAACCCAGTTCTCCCGCCTCCTCGCAGTGCTCCCCCCATTGCCCTGAGTGGCCCTTCTGACCCACACAGAGCCTCCCACCCGCTGCCCTCCTCTCCCTGCCTCGCCTTCTGCGTAGCACAGCCCCAGTTGGGTCAGGCTCTGGGCAGGGCTGGAGGCTGCTGGGCAGCGTTTGCTGCCTCACCCAGCCCCCACAGCACCTGTCCTGTGTGAGTACAGATCCTGCTGGGGTCCAGGTGCTGGCTTAACCTCGTCTCTTCTTATCAGGCATGGGGTCTGGGCCAAGGCGGGACTGCGCAGGGAGTTGGCTGGGGGGGCCCTCAGCAGGGGCTGCGGTCCAGCTGGGCAGTATATATAGCTCTGAGCTCAGCCCAGCGTGTGGGATGGACCCTAGGGAGGAGGAGGAAGAGGGACAAGCTGCCAAGACATCCCCTATTGAGGCTGCTCTCTGTCTTCTTATCTTCTCTGAAGTCCACTTTGGCTGTCCTCATGTGCCCGAGCCCCCAAGAGCCCTGGTCTGTCCACTTGCCCAGTCCCTGCATCCAGAGGCCTTCAGGTTCCTCCAGGTGGGCCAGCCCGGTGGGGCAGTGGTGGGAGCTGAGAACCAGCAGGCGGGAAGCAGGCACAGTCAGAAGGAAGGACAGACTGACTGCAGAGTGCCCAGAGGAAGGATCTGGACCTGCAGACTCAGGACAGGATCAGGCCTGCTCTCAGCCCTGTCCGCACACCCAGGCAGCACACTGACCATGTCCAGGCAGACATGCAGATGACACGCGGAGCCATAGGGTAGATTAGCGCCTGTTCTTTCTGAGCCAGGCCTCCCACGCTTGTGGACCCGCTCCCAGGCAGGGCTGCTAGCCCTTTCCTGCTCACGGCTGCTTTCATTTTTGCCCCGTCACTGTGTGACCCTTGCCCTGGCACTGACACGCTGGTCATTCTGACCTGCTTCAGCCAGGCCTGGCCCCTGGCCCCTGGCCCCACGGGCAGGTGTAGAGAGGTGAACGTGGGGCAACTTCCCTCCTCCGTGTGCCCTCACATGCTGCCCGCTCCTGACACCTCTGCCCTGGCCCTGCTGTCTTGCTTTCTCCCCTGCTCGCAAGAGGCTGGGCTGGCTCTGTCTCCGCAGTGCACCGTTCTGGCCTCCCGTGCGTCTCGCCCTTCTGGAGGACGCTCTTAAGTCTCCCCGATCTTCCTGCCTCTCTTCTCTGCGTGCCTCTCCCCTCGCTTCTCCTTTGTCTCACGGGGTGCCTACGGCCCAGGCTGCCCATGCCGGTTAGCGGTTGGTCAGTTCTTATCAAGTGCCCACTACTCTGAACCAGGCTGGGGCCAAGGGCTCTGGTCCGTGCTCTCTACGACTTCACAGTCTGGAGGGGGAGGCAGGAGAAACATCTTTGGAAAGCAGATGAATGACACATTGCACACAGCCAATAAACCAGATGGCTGGGTTATCTTGGAAGTTTTCTGGAAGGAAGTGGAGCTTGAACTGGTAGAAGGGTGTGATGTGAGCGCAGGCAAGGGACAAGAACAAGCATTGGCCCAGAGGCGGGACTTTGCATGATTTTGGGAGTGCTGGGCAAGGTGCTGTGATAACGGACTGTCAGAAGTTGGGGACTCTCATTCTGAATGTGTCACACGGCTGAGAGGCAGAGTAGGGACTGGACCCAGGTTGGGGCTCTTGTCACTGAGATGATGGGACACAGAGCTAGGTCTGAGCCCCCCCCTCCCCCCGCCACATTCCTTGGATCCTTCTCTGCTTTTGCTTTGTCCCCCTGTGGCTTCCAGCTCCCTGCATGTTCTCCTTCCCAGCCTAGAACCCGGACTTGGTGCTTCTGGGCCTGATGGTGTGAGCCTCGGTTCAAATCCACTCTCTATGTCCGCAGCCAGTGTGACCTTGGGCAAGCTGTTCAACCTTTCTCAGCAGCAGTTTCCTCATTTGTAAAGTAGGATAATGGTGTTACCTTTTTTGGTGGGGGAAGAGGTATATTTATATATTCTGTTGTGGGCAAAAAAATACACATTACATAAATTTTACCATCATAACCACTTTTAAGTTCAGTCGCATTAAGTACACACACTGCTGCACTGCCCTCACCACCATCTGTCTCCAGAACTGCTTCCTCCGACCCGGCGGGAACTCCGGACCCAGTGAGACACTGGCTCCCCTTCCCTTCTCCTCTAGCCCTGGTAACTTCTGTCCCATTTCTGTGTATGAATTTGACTGGTTAGATGCTCCAGAGAAGTAGAATCGTGCGGTGTTTGTCCTTTTGTGCGGGGCTGATTGCACTTCGCACAGTGTCTTCAGGGCCCAGCCATGCTGCAGGCTGTGTCAGAATTCTGTCCTCGTGTATGTCCTCCATTGCAAGGATGGGCTGCATTCTGCTTATCCATTGATCTGCTGGTGGACACTTGGGTGCTCAGCCTTTTGGCCGTTATGAATACTGTTGCTGTGAACGTGGATGTACAGGTGCCCGAGTTTCTGCTTTCAGTTCTTTTGGGTATAAAACTAGAGGTGGACTTGCTGGGTCACGTGGTAAGCCTGTGTTTAATTTTTTTGAGGAACCGCCACACTGTCTTCCACAGCAGCTGCACCATTTCTGTATATATTGAAAGAAGACTCCGCCATTTGGTGGTGCAGCTGGGATGAGAGCGCACAGAGGGGCCTGTGAACAGTGCAGGGTGTCGAGCTGCCCGCTCCCGGGAGCTCACGTTGGCTGAGGAAGTCAGACAAGAGCTCAGGGACTTGAGCCAAGGACGGTGAGAAAGGTGCAGACCCCGTGCCCCAGGGCCTGGAGGCAGGAGTGAGCATGCCCACTTGGGAGGGGATCAAGGAACCTTCTTGGACCGGTGGCCTTGAAGCCTGGGTAGGATTTCACCAGAAGCCTCTGGCCCTCTAGGGACAATGGTGATCATGGCTCAGATGTCAGGCCTAATCACTGCCTTCTCAGGCTTCAGGCACAAGTTTCTCCACAAATAGCCTCCTCCTTCTGCAGGTGTTTATCTCTTCAGCTGATCCCTGGACATTGGGATTAGGGCTGGTTGTGGAGGAAGGGCCGACCTCGGCCTGGCCTGCAGGGGTGAAATGCGGAGCTCAGTGAGAGTGGGCTCCTGCAAGTTCTCAGCCCATCCCCTTTTTGAAGAAGAATAACTTCAGTTGTAACAGGGCCTTATTAACGATGTGAACAATAGTAGCTGACTTTACCAACCTGATAGGTGGCAGGTGCTTTATTTACTTTATGTGGTTGAATGTGTTTGTGGCCCAGAGGGAAGGAGATGCAGAGGTGACCTGTCTCAGACAGGATTCTGCAGGTGGGATAACAGTTGTAGTGGTCATTAGGGATGCGGAAGAGCCGGGGTGGCTGGCAGGGTGTGTGGGGAAGGTTGAGAGGAAGTGGTGGTGACCTCTGTGAACCCTGCGTTGGGAATGCTCCACCCTCAGCCTGTGCCTGGGCCCATACTCCCTTCTCCACTGGCAGTCCTCACCCCTGCTGGGGTGGGGCATGTTTGTGAGCTGGGGGTTGTTAGACACATGTCCTCTGGCAGATGGGCCACAGTCTGGTGCAAGCGTCCTTCCCAACCCCACCCAGATCTTCTGTGGGGTTGGCCAGAGCCACCTGCCACACTGCAAAACCCAGCTGCCCGGTAGTTTCCACCAAGGTCCAGGCTGGGCTCCTGCTGCCCAGCATGTGCTCTCAGCCCCCGGGGTGGAGAAGGCCTGGGGTTTCACAGCTAGGGGCAGAGCTTGGACAGATATGGGTCTCTTTCCCCCCACTGCCTCCTGGATTTCCTGCTGGCTTTAACTGCCCTCGCTCTTCCTGGCTGGCCCTCACTATAGTTTCAGGGCTCCCTCTCTGGGCCTGTGCTCCCTGCTTGTCTCCGCTTCTGCCCTGACTCTGTGCACTTCCTGCTGCCTACATTATCTGGGACCCAGTGTCTCTTTTTTTTTATTTTTTTAATTAATTAATTAATTTTTTACAGAGACAGAGAGTGAGTCAGAGAGAGGGATAGACAGGGACGGACAGACAGGAATGGAGAGAGATGAGAAGCATCAATCATTAGTTTTTCCATTGCGCATTGCAACACCTTAGTTGTTCATTGATTGCTTTCTCATATGTGCCTTGACCGTGGGCCTCCAGCAGACCGAGTAACCCCTTGCTTGAGCCAGCGACCTTGGGTCCAAGCTGGTGAGCTTTGCTCAAACCAGATGAGTCTGCACTCAAGCTGGCAACCTCGGGGTCTCGAACCTGGGTCCTTCCGCATCCCAGTCCAACGCTCTATCCACTGCGCCACCTCCTGGTCAGGCTGGGACCCAGTGTCTTTCATCAGCTCTGGGTACCACTGTCCGTGAGAGAATGACAACAGGTGGGCAGGACATAGTTGGCTCTCCAGGACCTGGGTCAGGGTAAGGGGCAGTCAGACATCCACAAGGACTGACTTCACGCAGAGACCCAGAGGATTGGGGGTTGATGCAGAGAAGAGGAACAGAACGGTGTCTTGCAGAGGAAGCTACCTGCCCAACCAGGGGAAGACACCCGTGGGAAAAAGCGGTCGTTGTGTCATAGTTGGGAAGCCTTGGAGTGGATATTTTGTGGCCCCTGGGACACCAAGAAATGGAGTACTGTTGATCAAAATCACTTTCTCTCTCTCGGCCTCAGTTTCTTCTTCCTTAGGCTAGACAGGACCTCTGGGGTTACCTGCTCTAGCCCCTGCTTCTGGGGAGAGATGGCCCTCAATCCCATGTTAAATATAAATGGTGCTCTGCAGTAGTTAAGAGGTGGGCTTTGGAACCAGACTGCATGGATTTGAATCTCAAACACTTGCTGGCCTGTGACCTTGAACAAGTTCTGAACCTCTCTGTACCTCCATTTCCCTGTCTGTGGAAGGGAGTGATGTACCGGCCTCACAGAGGTGTGGAGATTAAAAAAAGGTGAATGCAAATAAAGCTTAGAGTATACATTCTTTGTTTGCACACATGCCTGGCACATGGAAGTGCTCAGTAAATGGTCATTATTGTTACTGTTACTACAAGAGTGAAAAACTGCAGCAGATCCCTGTGTAGATGTCAGCATGGATCAGAGGCCAGCTGGCCTGGAGGCAGTTGAATGGCCGGGTTGACCTCTGAAGGACCTCTGGTTGCAGGAAGGAAGCTGTTTGGTCCCTCTTGGCTCAGTACACCCACAGAAACCCAGCACTTCACTCCCACCCAGGAGGGAATTCTCAACCACTAGCATCACCTGCAGTAAGCAGAACGAGACTGGGTGGAAGTGGTCTGAGATGAGCCAGCCAGGAGAGCAGGGTGCAGCTCCAGCAAAAGGGAGGGAAGAAGTGCAATCTGAAAAATGCACAGCCGGCTTAGCCTGACTCGGGACCCTCCGGTCTGGCTCCTTGGCCCCACTGCTGGCCTCTCACCCATGGCCGAGATGGCCCAGCAGGTAGCAGAGCTCCTGAGCGCTGCCGCAGAGGGCAGTAGGTGGGGTTGGGGCTGGGTGGGGCTCCGTCTTTACGTCCAGGGCTCTTTGCCCAGAGGACGGGTCTTCTGAGGTGTCTGGAAGGGACATCGCCGGTGGCAGGCACGGTGCTGTCAGCTGCTGCAAAGGAAACACCACTGTGTAGGAGCCAGGCAAGACTCCCATTCCCTAAGCACCTTCCCTTGCAGTGGCTGAGCCAGGACTCAGACCCAGTTAGTCCCAGATCTGCTGGTGGATGATTTGGGTGAGATTTTCTGACCTCAGTTTCCTCATCTGGCAAACAGGTATAATTGCCTACTGTTTTGTATGTAGGAAGTGGGTTTTCTATAAAGTTAAATGAGGCTTATGTTTTAGGACTCCTCATTTGCAAGGGCCCCTTCTGTACCCCTAAACTTTTTATATTTAATGTAAATGTGTAAAGTGCTTTTACTGAAGTACAGTTGCTGTACACTAAACTAGACATATTTGAAGTGAACAATATGACAAGTTTTGACAGATGTTACACACCTGTGAAGTTATTACCACTGTCAAGAGAGTGAACATCTCCATCTTAACCTAAAATCTTAACCCCCCCCAAAGAAACAAGTAAAATGATTTTAACTTAATTTTGTATTTGTATTTTAAATTATTTTTCTCAAAGAGAACCTTTCAAATTTTAGATGCTTTAGACACCACAAAAATCTGGATTTGCACTTGTATAGAGAGGCTCGGATGAGACCAGGATAAGAAAACACTTTGAAAATTTTGTCAGGCTAATCAGAAGTACAAAGTTATTCCTTTTATTTAACCCACAATCTTTCCCTTGTCACTCATTTAACAAATATCTATCGAGAGCCTACTATGTGCAGGCAGTTTCTAGGTAGGTGTAGGGCAGTGGTAGTCAACCTGGTCCCTACCGCCCACTAGTGGGTGTTCCAGCTTTCATGGTGGGCGGTAGCGGAACAACCAAAGTATAAATAAAAAGATAGATTTAACTATAGTAAGTTGTTTTATAAAGATTTATTCTGTCAAACTTAGCGAAAATCCAACATAAAGTACTTGTTAAGTAATTATTATTATATGCTTTAACTCTGCTTTATAAATTTTATAAAGTAAAGTTACTTCCCTAACTTTATAAATCACCATTACTGTGGAACTGGTGGGCGGTTAGAAAGTTTTACTACTAACAGAGATACAAAAGTAGGCGGTAGGTATCATATAAAAAGGTTGACTACCCCTGGTGTAGGATATAAATAAGTAAATAGTGAAATACCCCTGTTCTAGGAGCTTTCCTCTGATGAGAGTGGAGTTAGGACAGTGCTTTAAAAGAGTAAGTTGACCAAATGGTGTGTTAGAAGGTGCTGTGGAGATCAGTGAAGACTGTAGGAAGTAAAGGGTAAGTGGGAAGTCATCTCAGCTTTTAGTGGGGTGTTCAAGTAAGATGTCCCCACGACAATGGCATCTGAGCAAAGAAGCCATCAGTAGCATGTGGGTTTTTGGGGTAGATAGAGCATAGGACACAAGGGCCTTGAGGCAGGAGTGAGCCTGGCATGTTCCAGGAACATCCTGGAGACCCGGTGGTGGGTGGCACGAGATCAGAGAGGGGCTTCCAGACATTATAAGGGCTTAAACACTTTTAATCTGAGTGAGATGGGAAACCATTGGACGGTGTTTTAGCACCAGGATTGCTGTGGCCACTGTGTTGAGAATAGACAGGGATCAGGGAATTCAGGTAGAAGGCTTTCAAGAGACCAAGCCAGGCCCTGGCCGGTTGGCTCAGTGGTAGAGCGTCGGCCTGGCGTGCGGAAGTCCCGGGTTTGATTCCCAGCCAGGGCACACAGGAGAAGTGCCCATCTGCTTCTCCACCCCTCCCCCTCTCCTTCCTCTCTGTCTCTCTCTTCCCCTCCAGCAGCCGAGGCTCCATTGGAGCAAAGATGGCCCGGGCACTGGGGATGGCTCCATGGCCTCTGCCTCAGGCACTAGAGTGGCTCTGGTGGCAACAGAGTGACGCCCCAGATGGGCAGAGCATCGCCCCCTGGTGGGCATGCTGGGTGGATCCTGGTCGGGCGCGTGCAGGAGTCTGTCTGACTGCCTCCCCGTTTCCAGCTTCAGGAAAAGAGAGAAAAAAAAAGGACCAGGCCAGAGAGCAGGGATGAGGGGTGTGGCGTTGGATGAGAAGTGAGGTGAGGTGATGAGAAGTGGCTGGATTCTAGATATAGTCAGAAGATAGTCATCAGGATTTGCTAGTGGACTCATTCATTCATTCGAGAAAGAGGTGCCAGGTATTTGAGATGTGGCCCCTTCCTCTGAGCTGTTGGGAATCTAACGGGAAAAGACAGAGAATTGAGAAGCTGCTCCCTTTGTACAAGGTATGGGCCAGAAAAGCAGACTAGAACCATATCCCGGAGGTATTTAAAGTCCCTTCAAACTAGTGTCCCCTGCCTTCCCCCTCCCTCCAGCTTTCCCACCAGCCCCAAGGCCCTCCAGCTTGCCCTGCTCACCTCCACGTCATCAGCATGTAACCAAACCTCCTGACTCTCAGGAACCTTCCCTCTGCCCTCGCTCTTCCCCTGACCCCTGGACTGGTCTCTGCACTAGGCTGTTTGGGCCTGGGAAATTTCACCTTCATTTTACAGAACAGGAAGCTGATCCATAGAGAGCTCTCATTAACAAACATAAAGTCTGTTTTCTAAGTTTGTAAAATTTTGGTTGGAAAAATCTAGGTGTGAACTTATTTTTGACAGAGAGAAAATCAGAGAGAGGGACAGATAGGGACAGACAGGAAGGGAGAGAGATTAGAAGCATCTCTCTTCGTGATAGCACCTTAGTTGTTCAAAGATTGCTTTCTCATATGTGCCTTGACCCAGGGGTGGGGGCTACAGTAGAGCGAGTAACCCATTACTCAAGCCAGTGACCTGGGGCTTCAAGCCAGCGACCTTTGTGCTCAAGCCAGCAACCGTGGGATCATGTCTATGATCCCACACTGAAGCCAGCAACTCTGCACTCAAGCTGGTAAGCCCGTGCTCCAGCCGGCAACCTCAGGGTTTCAAACCTGGGTCCTCCGCGTCCCAGTGTGATGCTTTATCCACTGCAACACTTCCTGGTCAGACTAGGTGTAAACTTTTAAAGGGCCTTGATGAAGAGAGAGAAGGCTGGTTGAAGGTACACAGAGGACCTGACTTGCAGGGGACCTATAGTTTGTGTGTGGAGCTGCTGGGCTAGCCTGGCTCCCAGCTCCCAGTTCTGTGACCCGTTCTCAGTCCCCAGTGGTGATGACTTTGCTCTCTTGCCAGAGAAAACACATTTCATAACTGCAGCATGAGTGCCTGTAGTTAGACATAGGGTGGGACATTTGCTGGACACTGAAGGAGCCTGTGGCCTACTTGCCTTGGAAAGCTTTGAGAAGAGAGATCTTGCTGGATCTCAGTTTTAGATGCAGACCAGCCCATGGGGCAGTGTCCCCAGGGTTGGCTCCCCTACCCTTCACCCCGACAGACAGGCCAGAGCTTCCAGACCAGCAGGTCTTCCTGGCAGACGAGACCTTCTGAGGGTGGCCTGTTAATTCAGCCTTGGCAGTGGGGAAAGGTCAGCCGGGGGGCCAGCGTGGCCTTGGCTGTGCTCTCTTTTTACAACCCAGGTGGCAGGTAGCCCACTGGTCCCGCCTCCCTCTGCATCCGCAGTTCCTTCCTCACAGCCACAGCCCTGGAGCCCAGCAAGGCCCTGGGGGTTAGAGCCGGGTGGCAGCTGTGTCCTTGGGCCCCAGCGTTGAAGCAAGGAAGTGATAGCTGCCGCTCAGACTCTCTCGCCCTCCCTCTCCCTGACCCAGTTCCCTTCTTTATGGTCTGATCCTCCCAGTGGTCAAGGTCCAGCTGAAGGCTCACCTGACCACCCAGCCTGAACTGACCCCTCGTCCTCAGGACGCACTGCATGTTGCCTGTCCGTAGCACCAGCTGGAGCCATTGTGTGGGCACACGTCTCTCCTCAGCTAGGTGGTGAGCTCTCTGACACAGGGAACCCCTTCTCTTAATCTCATTCATGATAGGAGGGCACATGGGTGGTTCCTTACAGTTCTCAGCTCTCTCAGATGTAGCATCAGTCTCTAGGAGGCTGGGCAGGATGATCATGACCTCATTATTACCTGTTGACTGGTCCATCCAGAGCCATGGAGCTGGAAATGTGATCGGTCTGGGTTTTAAGTTAAGGACCTCGGGCCTCTTTGAGCTTTGAGGACACTCAGTGTCTCAGCACTTAATTCCCCATGCTCCCTGCTGCCCACAGGCAGGACCAGACATCCTGCTCATTTATGGAGGGGGTAAGAGCTGCACAGGGGAAGGCCCAGCCCAGGCCTAGGCACTTCCTTGCACACACACACACACACACACACACACACACACACACACACCCCGAATGTGCAGAAGGCCCAGGAGGAGGTTGGAGCAGAGGCAGCTGCTGGGCGGAGGTGAGGAGGCGGCCGGCGAGGATGAGGAGGGAGGCTCTGAGAGGGCTCCTCGAGCTGTGTGTCCATCAGGAGGCCTGTGTCCCTGGCACCTCCTTTTGTCAGGTCACCAGTCCCCCAGTGAAGCCTCACCTTCCTCTTGCTGCTGGGAGATCCTGGGATCCCAGGATAGCAGGAGGGCACGTGCAGAGTCCTCACCCCAAGTACCAGCTGAAGGTGGGCAGAGGGTGCAGGAAGGGACATCGCAGACCCTCTCGTGTGCCCGCCTTCTGTCCGTCCCCTCCCATTGATGGCTCTTGGTGTCTCTACAGGTCGAAATGAGCTGATTGCCCGCTACATCAAGCTCCGGACAGGGAAGACCCGCACCAGGAAGCAGGTGGGCCCTGGGAGACAGGCATGCGCCCCCCAGACAGGTACCCCAGCACCAGCCTGTGCCCAAGGTGGGCCAGGTCCTCCTCAGGACCAGGTGTGGGCCCACCGTGGGGCTGGCTCAGATGGGTTGTCTCCCGACAGTTAAGTTTCCCTGCTGTCCCTGGTGCCATTGCCTGAGGAAATCCCTCACCTTCCTGGGGAGTGAGCAGTCTCCTCCCAGTCCTCCTCCCGGACTCCAGAGAGCAGAACAAAAAGCACACGCACCGCACGTTATTTACTGCCAGATTCTGGATTAGCCGGGCTAGCCAGAACTGAGGGCCCGTCACTGACTGACCTTCCCTCCATTCATCCATGTGTCCATTTATTCATTCAGTCCACAGATGTGTATGGAGGCTGTGGAGGGCGGAGGGTCAGAGAGCCAGGATGGGGAGTGCAGGTCGCCTGGGAAGTGGGGTCAGGAGCCCTCTCTTCTTGCCATAGGTCTCCAGCCACATCCAGGTGCTGGCTCGTCGCAAAGCCCGTGAGATCCAGGCCAAGCTAAAGGTAAGGCCAATGGCAGCTGTGGGAAGAAGGGTGGGGCTGCTTCCAGAAAGTTGGGGCTCTTTTTCCAGCGAGCAAAGCCTTCTTGGGTGTTCAGAGGTTGACTGCTGTGTATGGAGCCGTGTACTTCTTGGTGTTAATGCAAATGCTGTTCAGCCTATAACGTCTGTCCACACGGGGAGGGACACTTGACCTTTGAGCCATGTGTGAGACTGCCAGGCCTCACAGTACCCAGGGGGCCACAGGCCAGTCTTCTGCTGTGCTCCCCTGCACTCAGGGGCAGTGCCCTCAGCAGGTCACCCTCTAGACTCCACCCCTTGAAGACCTTTTTGAGCCCCTGGCTAGTGCCATCATCCAGAGCCTGCAGGGTGGGCAGTCATGGAAGGCACTGCTAGGCACGGGGGTGTTGATGCTACTGTGGGAGCAGGTGGAATTCCTTCCCACGCCTTGCTCTCTGGGGATGGCAATTCCTGCCCCTCCTTGAGGGCCAAGTGACAGGTGACTCCGCTGTGGAGGACCAGCTGCTGGCAGCATTCCCCTTGGGGCAGCCCTGCTCCCCACAGGGCTCGGGCCTCTCAGACCCTGGGACCAGGGCCACTTGTGAATACTAGTGGGAAGCACCACATCACAAAGGTGTTGACAGCAGAGTCTGCCCAGCTACTTAGTAGGAAGAGCTGATATTTGGGAGCATTAGACTAAGACCATCAGTTTACGTTCTTTTTAAAGCAGTAGAAACGCCTTTGTTCCCCTCCAACACAATCTCACCCCGATATGTTATCAAAGGAGCTACTTTTGGTCAACGCTAGTCTGGTAAGGAGCAGACCAGAGGCCAGAGACCCCTCCTTCTAGTTACTCCTCACTGCCTATGGCTCTTGAGCCCAAAAGTACCTAAGAACCCAGTTTAAAAGCTCTGGACTAGCTGGCCTCAGAGGTCCTGTGTGGCCCTAGTAGTTCATGACCCTGTGTCTGGAGGATCTGAGTGAGTGGGTGGGAGCTCCCAGGAAGGCACACACTGCCTGCTCAGCTCTGTTCCTCCTGCCAGCAGCCAGCTGTCCCCCATCCCCTTGGTCACAGGACAGCTGGCTGGGCCTCAGCTGTTGACCCTCCCTCTCCAGCTTGCACATGGACCCCCAGACCACCGCAAGGGTCCTGGAGCCCAGCTAACCCCTCATTTCCCTCTCTGGTCTGCCTCTGACTCACTGGGACCCTGGGCAGGGAGCAGAATGGAGAACAGACTTTCCAGTGTTCCGTTTAGAGTCATCGAAGGGAACTTGTAATTCCTTCGGGGCCTGGCTGTACGGCTCACGTTTGCTCGGAGGAATGGCGCCTATCCAGTCCTTGTCCATGGGCTCTAACTTGGGGCCTAGGGACAGCCTTCAGTGGACAGCTGGACAGACATCAAGGGAGCCACGAGCCCCCTTAAATAATATGCAGATTTTCATGTATATGTGTTTCCCCGTGGAGATTGGTCTGAGGATTTCGTCATATTCTCAGATGGGTCTCAGCAGGTCAGGTGGAACTCCTCCGGGTTTCAGGCTTGGTCTGGCCTGGCTCCGTCCTGTGCTCTGTGAGCTTGGGCGGGTCACTGCCTCTTCTTGAGCTCCACCCTGGCTCCCTTTCTTTTTTTTTTTTTTTTTTTTTTTTCATTTTTCTGAAGCTGGAAACAGGGAGAGACAGTCAGACAGACTCCCGCATGCGCCCGACCGGGATCCACCCGGCACGCCCACCAGGGGCGACGCTCTGCCCACCAGGGGGCGATGCTCTGCCCATCCTGGGCGTCGCCATGTTGCGACCAGAGCCACTCTAGCGCCTGGGGCAGAGGCCACAGAGCCATCCCCAGCGCCCGGGCCATCTTTTGCTCCAATGGAGCCTTGGCTGCGGGAGGGGAAGAGAGAGACAGAGAGGGAAAGCGCGGCGGAGGGGTGGAGAAGCAAATGGGCGCTTCTCCTGTGTGCCCTGGCCGGGAATCGAACCCGGGTCCTCCGCACGCTAGGCTGACGCTCTACCGCTGAGCCAACCGGCCAGGGCCCCCTGGCTCCCTTTCTGTAATGACAGGGTTAAGCGAGGTAGTATTGAGATTCTCCCCCCAAAATTCAGTGACTCCTTGGCTCTGTAGCCTGGCCACTGATGTCACTCCCCATAATGTCCTTCTCACTTCCCTCGACCCCTGCCCTACCCGCCGAGGATGTGGTTCCCTGAGCCCAGTGGCTTGTGTAGATCAGCTATCCAGGGAGGGGTACGAGTTGCATGGGTGGAGCTCTCCCGCCTTCTGATCAGTTGTAACTGCAGGGTCTGCAGGCTCTCTGGGGTACAGCCGGCCATCCTTCATGTCCTCCTGGGTGGACGGGGCCTGGGCTGGCCGGCCGGGGCAGGTTTGGCTTTTCCCTCTGCACAGTGCAGGTGTCCTTGGGAAGAAGCACACCTTATGCTGATTATTAGCTGGCTCCCCACCACTTGGGAGGGGTCGCATGCCCTCTGTGGTATATACACATGCTGTCAAATCCTGACATACCCCTTGTCGCCTGTTTACTCAGGCCCCTGGGCCTGCAGGGGTCTAGAGGTGAACTGATGTGCCACCCTGGACCAAGCTCACAGGGCTGACCATCACTACCATCAGCACCTTAGTCACCTAAATTCTCTGAGCCTCAGTTTCTTCATCTTAAAACAGGGATCCGGCCTGACCTTTGGTGGCACAGTGGATAAAGCGTCAACCTGGAAATGCTGAGGTCGCCGGTTCAAAACCCTGGGCTTGCCTGGTCAAGGCACATATGGGAGTTGATGCTTCCAGCTCCTCCCCCACTTCTCTCTCTCTGCCTCTCCTCTCTCTCTCTCTCTCTCTCTTTCTCTCCCTCTCCTCTCTAAAATGAATAAATAAAAAATTAAAAACAAACAAACAAAAAACAGGGATCCTTCTGGTCCTGCTAGCCTCACAGGAGTGCTGTGATGTTGAGTATCAAAGTGAGATAGTGTTCTTGACCTTTTGTGGGCCATCTCGTGCCACATGAGCATAAATGGTCCGAGAGGAAGGGCCTTTTGTTGTGTTCTGGCTCCACAAGCACATGGTGCCGGCATGCTGGGTGTGTTACCTGGACCACTAGAGCCTAACAGCATGGAGAGGCCATGGTGATACCTACCTCAGGGGGCTGTGAGGACTGAGTGAAATTATGGTGCAGAAACGCCCGTAAGTCACATGGACCTTTATCCATCTTAACTTGTTTATCACTTGGGACAGGTCTGGATTAAATAATACTTCTTTTTCTCCTAAAACAGAATTTCTGGAGCTTTTGAGTTGATATGATCCAACTTTTCAGCCCCAGTAAAGCTCCACACACAGAATAATTCCAGTCTATATATGTGGTCTTGTTTTGGACAAAGACACAATTCCCATTAGACTTTTTGAAATACAGAATGTTGTCTCATTGGGGGTGCTCAGGATAGGAACCAGGCTTATATAAGTATAAACAACTATTAATGCTATTATTATTTTTTAAAATTTTTTATAAATATATATACTATTTATTTGAGAGAGAGAGAAAGACAGGAACAAGGAGAGTGAGGGAGGAGAGAGATTTGAGAAGCATCAACCCATAGTTGTATCACTTTGGTTGTTCATTGATTGCTTCTCATACATGCCTTGACTTGGGTGGGTGAGGGGGCTCAAACCAGTGACCTTGGGATCGTATCGATGCCGGCACTCTTGGCGCATTTTGAACTGGGGACCTCAGTGTCCCAGGCCAATGCTCTATCCATTGCAGCACCACCATCCAGGCAATACTGTTATAATTATTAACAGTGTCATGAGTGCTTTTTTGTTCAGAGCCTGGGTAAGGCGAATCCGTTCTTCAAGTTGGACCCGTGGAGGGCAGACAGCTAGTGTTTGTACTCTTATCTGTAAAAGGTAGAGAGTTCTGCCATGCAGGGGAGACCCACAGGGCAGAACTGAGACAGGTAGGGTCACAAGAGACTGTCCATGACTCCCAACAGTCCGTGTGACCAAAGATGGCCCTCCTGCACATTCAAGGGGGATCCGACAGGTAATGATGTACAATCTGCCATGAGCTGGGTGCTGTCTGAGCCACCAGTGTTGTGGAGGTGAGCAAGGATGAAAAAGTTCCTGATCTCAACTGGTGTCACCAGAGGGGTGGGGGTGGGGAATGGGTGAAAGGGTTATCAAGTCAATCAACCACAGCGATGCAGTGTACGGCACAGTGAACATAGTCAACAGTATTGTGATAACTGTGTATTGCAACACATGGTTAGTAGGCTTAGTGTGGAGATGATATCGTAAGGTATATAAATGTCAAATCACTATTTTGTACACCTGAAATTAAGATACGATTGTATGCCAACTATACTTGAATAACAAATTGCTTTTTGGTCTGGAAAATAAATAAATACAAGGTCCCTGTTTTCAAGGTGTCCCTGTGGTTAGTAAATTGAAAGATATGATCTAGCAGATGGTCTCCAAAGTCTCTGTAAGTGGTGATCAAATAGGCAGGGCTAGTATTATGCTTCTTGGACAGATGAGAAAGAAATTGGTTCAGGAAACCACGTGACTTGCTCAAAGTCACAAAACAAAGTAATAGATTGCAAGGACATAAGCCTGGTCCCCTGGGGCCTAGTCCAGGGCTGTGGCCACTGACAGTGGGACAGCCTCCCTGACCACAGGCCCTCCCTGCCCTTACCTCAGCCTGCCGGGGCGACCACTGCTGAGGGTGTCCCTCCTGCTGTCTTCCCCCAGGATCAGGCAGCTAAGGACAAGGCCCTGCAGAGCATGGCTGCCATGTCGTCCGCCCAGATCATCTCCGCCACAGCCTTCCACAGTAAAATGGCCCTCGCCCGGGGCCCTGGCTGCCCAGCAGTCTCAGGGGTAAGTGGGGCTGCCTGGCGCCAGAGGCCAAACCAGCCCTCTCCTTCTCGCTCCTCCCCCTTCTGCAGAACCAGAGCACTGGCCAGACCACATTTCTCTCACTTGAGTCCTCTCAGGCCAGGAGAGTCAGGGGGAAGGAGGGACCAAGGACCGACAGACATGCTGGGTCACAGCTCAGCTCAGCTGGTATTGGAACCCCCTTCCTGGGGACACAGCAGACCTACACACGGGATATGCTGCCCCCATTAGCTGACCACCCAGGAAGGGTGGAATTTACAGAGGGGGAAGCTGAGGTCCCAGGGACAGGGGCTGAAGCTGAGGCTCTGGTGTAGCGCCAGCCTGACCTGGAGTGTCCCTCCCCCTGCTGCTCCCGCAGTTGCTCAACACTGCCCTCCTCCTCGCTGGAGGGCTCGTGTCTGCAAACAAACCCCTGTGCGAATTTTAAATGTTTCGGCCTAAGAACTGGCGTCTGGGCCATGGCCAAGTTGGTTACACTTTTGGAATCGTCCAGAAAGGCTCCTCCTTTTCAGGGCTGTGTCTTCACAGGGTTTTCTTGGCTGTAGGGACTAAATGGGTCTTCAGAAGTTGCCCTCAGGGCAGTGACAGTCCCTGTTCTGTGCTTGCTGAAGCTCTTGTCTAGCATCTTCTCAAAGGGCTTTCCAGGGAGCACTCGTCCACAGAACGTTTAGGTAGATATGACACAAAGTGATTCGGTGCGTAAGTTTGGGGCACTTAGAACTAAATCAGTTTCCTGACTCGAGGACTGTTGGGAGCCTCACTTGCTGCTCTGCATTGTGGGCCTGTCCCTAATCGAGGAATACAAGATGCTGTTTACCGAACGGGGTGTTTCTCCTGTGGAACACCACGTCAACAGAGCATGGCCAGAGGCTAGAATTCCTTGAGATACACGTTGGGACTCTGCTGTAGCCAAGTAACTCTCTCCCTGCCAAGTTCTGGTCCAGGCTGCTGCGGAGACCACTGCACTGTCTCCCCACACCAGGCCCTCAGGCACGTGGGCTATGCTGACTCTGTGCTCTTTGCCTCCTCAGTTTTGGCAAGGAGCTTTGCCAGGCCAAGCCGGAACATCCCATGAGTGAGTATGGCCTGCAACCAGTTGCTCCCTGACCTGAACTTGAGTCCGTAAACTTACGATGTGGATGCTTGGCCCCAGGGTGGGACAGGGCTGCAGTCTGGGCCCACATTTTACTACGACCTTGAGCTTGGGGATCAGGCTCTGCTGCTGTCAGGCAGCAGCTCAGGCTACGTTGTAGACACCTGGGGTGGCATTTGCCAACACACCAGTCTGTCCATGGTGCTGCAGGGCCAGAGCTTGGGACCCAAGGGAAGTAGGCTCAGAACCAGGGCTCAGCTGACCTGGGAGGGCGGGATGGGAAGTGTGGATTTTATAGTCGACACGCTGCTTTTGTGGATCAACCATAAAACCTGAGGGAGTGGGCAGGAAGGAAGTGGGAGACCAAAGCCCACCAAGGCCCCTGATGACCAGACCACCAGGGCCAGCCACACAGATAGCGATGGACACTGCTCGAGGCTCCGGGGCTGCAGCCTGCCCAAAGCTTACACCTCCTCTCTCCTGTCTCCCGCAGTGTGAAACCTTTCTCTCAACAAACCTACACTGTCCAGCCTTCGCTGCCTCTGCCAGGTGGGTCGGCAGGCACAGCTCCTCACCCGTCACTCCCCTGTAGCTGCTGCCCCCAAGCCCTGGGCGCATGGCAGCCGGACGCCCCCTGCCCCTCGGCTTGCCTGCGGTCTCTCCCAGCCTGGCTCAGGCTTCCGGGGGCACACGCAGTTTAAAGGGCAGCGCCTGTCCCCATGCAGCTGTTCCCCCGCCACCCCCGAGTGCTGCATGTGTGCCCCCATATACGTTGGCTGCTGAGAAGGCCTCCCTCTTGGTGACCCTGGATTCCTTCAGACTTCTCAGCCCGGAGAAGGAAACCCTGTTAGCGGAGGAATAGGCCTGGGGCTGCTCAGGGGACCCGCTTTGTCCTTGCCTCTTTCTCATGAGCATCCCTTAGTGTTTTCCACTCTGCAGGCCAGACGGGTCCCAGCCCTTCAGCACCGTTTCTGGCTTGGGGAATGACCCTGCCCACATCCTGGGCTGCCCTTCCTGCTCTGAGAGCCGCCTGCTGCCGTCCAGGCTCCTCAGCTCTGCTTTCTCCCAGCCCCGGGCAGTCCGCCCTCTCCTGGCCTCACCTCACTGGCCCCTGTGTTGGCTCAGGCCTTCCTAGATGTCGCCTCGATTCCTGCAGCAGCCTCTTATCCAGTTGGCTTCCAGTCCCTTCTCTTCACCGTCATTCACCTAGCGGTCTTTTTAACTCACCATGTTGCTTCGAGGCGTAAAACCCTCTGATGTCTCTCTGGTGCCTTCAGGAGACAGTCAGTCTACACTGGTGGGACTGACCGTGTTCTTCTGTGAACCTCGCCCTCCTCCTCTCCCTCCCCTTCTTCATTCCCCAGCACCATCCCTGCCTGCCTCCGGGCTCTGGCGCAGGCTCCCCTCCCTACTGTTCCTCTGCCCTGTTCTCTCCCAGAGTAGGCTCCCTGCTGTTGGCGCCTGAGCACACTGTGCACTCCCCCCCACCTAGCTCCTGACTGTGGTCAACTCTGTGTCAGGGCAGTGTGACCAACCAATCGGTCCGTGCCCTCAGTGTACTCTATCCCGTCCGGCACTCAGCAGTTCCTCAGTAAGCAGTGCTTGCACAAATGAGTAACTCAGCTCGTACAGTAAGCACAGGCTAACGTGTCTGTCCAGCAACGTCCCCACCCATCCCTCTGACTACGGATGCTCCTTCCTCCACCCTGAGCACATGGGGCCTGCGTTCATCAGACTCCCTGCCTGGGACACTGGGCTCAGCGAGAGGTTGGCCTCACTGCTCTCTGTTCCCTCAGTCACCAAGGCCTGGGCTTCAGCTCGCTTCCTGTCCCCACTGTGTCCCCTCCTCTTCGCTCTGCCGCACTGCTTCAGTTCAGGTCCCACAGCGACTGTGCTTCAGGTCTGCCTCAGCCCTGCCTGTCCTTCCTCCAGGCCAGAACAGATCTTTCAGAAATGAGGATCTGAGCATGTCACTGCCCTGCTTAAGGTCTGTCACTCTCCTGAACTCTCAGGCCAAAATTCATACTTGCTGCCTGCCACTGGTGCACACCGCCCTTCTCTCCATTTCTGCCGCAGACCTGAGGCTCCAAACTCACAGAACTCCTCACAGCCTCCAGGTCTTTGCCTCTGCTGTGTCCTCTGCTCAGAATGCCTTGCCCTGCCCCTGGCTTCCCCTGCTGCTGTCTACTTCTGCTTCGTAACTTCTTTCAAGCATCGCCTTCTTTGGAGGAAACTTTTCCGATCATCCCCAGATTGGACCAGGGGCTCCTCTTGGTGCTGAGTGCATCCCTTGTCAAATTTCATCCCATTCATGACTTCTTTTATCAGCAAACCTGTATCAGAGTTCCTTTTCTGGGCCAGGCTCTGTTTTGGGTGCTGGAGAGACAGCAGTGAACCAAACTGGAAACTTTCTTTTCTTGTGGGGCCTATGTTACTGTAATTAATGACTTGTCTGGTCAGCTCCCCACTGGACAGAAGCTCCTTGAAGGTGAGAACCCAGTGGAGCCGGCTGTAGAAGTCCTTTCAGCCAGTAGATATCAGGCCCCCGGCTGCGTGCAGCCTCCCTTGAGTGTAGTTCTGTGTGGGGCTGAGGGGACTGAGTTGTACCGGCTGAGCCCTCCCTGCCAGGGCTTCTCCTGGACTCGCTAGCCAGTGCTCTGCACTCCCCTCCGCTGCCCCTGTTAGAGCCTCCCTCGGGGAGACAGGAGATTGTCTTGCCAGCACAGGTCCCACGGGTGGGCCTGGGGTCCTCACAGAGGGTGTGTGCAGGGAGGGCGTGTGCGAGCAGGCTCCCATGTGCCTCTCCTGCTCCCTGCAGGGTTTGAGTCTCCGGCAGGACCCGCCCCATCACCCTCAGCACCCCCAGCGCCCCCATGGCAGGGCCGCAGCGTGGCCAGCTCCAAGCTCTGGATGCTGGAGTTCTCTGCCTTCCTGGAGCAGCAGCAAGACCCTGACACGGTAGGTCCTCCTCTGTGGGCCACACTCGCCCTGGAGCTCCCTCGCTTCTCCAGCTCTTGTTCCATCCGCTTCGGGCCTTCTCGCCCAGCCCTTCTGCCCCATTCCACTTTGGGCTCTAACTTAGGTTCTGCATTCCTTTACAACCTTTCCTTCCCTTGAACCCATCTCCCCTTTTCCTTTCGTTTCTCAAGCCACTTCCCTCTTCTTTCCTTCACCTTCGGTCTCTCCCTGTGTCTCTGAAGCTCCAGTCCCAAAGCTCCCTGTGGTTTCTTTGTCCCTTTCCCATCTCTCAGCCTTCCCCTTTCCTGCCCCTTTACCTCTGTTTTTTCCTCCTGTTCTCTCTCCTCCTGACCCAGCCACCGCTCAGTCTAGAGCTGCTCATCCCAGCCCCACCCTGGGTTGGTCCATCCTTCCCCTGTGTCTCTGAGGAGCCCGCTGTGTCTGACCCCCATCCCTGGGAGGCAGGCTGGGAGCAGAGCCCAGCCCCCACCCCGTCCCCTTCAGTGTCTTGGTTCCTCGGTGACCAGCGTTACCTGCAAAGGTCAAAGCAGCACTTGGAGACATCTGGTCCGACAGAGATTCACAGGCCATTTCACTTAGACATTTCCAAACTTGTTTTTAACTCAAGAACCCATTAATCTATCAAGCTCTTACTCAGAATCCCAGTGTGCACAACAAAAGTAGATTTTGTTTTGTTGTAACAACAGAGGTGCCCAACCCCTGTCTTTAAGGGTGGAGCACAGTTTGAACACACCTCATCTAGGTCAGTGGTCTGACCTCACAGATGAAATAACAGAGGCCCAGAGATAGAAAAAGATGCCTGGAGACATTTCGTGACAGGCAGGACTAAGAATAACAACAACTAAAATCTGTTGAACACCTGTTAGGTGCTAGGCGCTGCGTCCAGATGCTTTATACCATCAGTTTTGCCTTACATTCAATGTTTTCATTGTCTCCATTTTACTGGTAGAGAAACTGAGGTCCAGGGAGCTGACATTATTTGCTCACGTGACATTACTCAGTCACGTGACTGAGATCTGAGCTCTGGTCCATTCTGTCTGCCCTGCTGACCCTCCGCCTCCCTCAGACCAGCTGTTCTCTCCACAGTACAACAAGCACCTATTCGTACACATCGGCCAGTCGAGCCCAAGCTACAGTGACCCCTACCTCGAAGCTGTGGACATCCGCCAGATCTATGACAAGTTCCCGGAGAAAAAGGGTGGACTCAAGGAGCTCTTTGAACGGGGACCTTCTAATGCCTTTTTTCTCGTGAAGTTCTGGGTAAGCTTTCGATAGACTCTTCCTTCCTACCCCCAGCACATCAATGTGAGTGAGGAGGAAAGGGGAAGAGGTGGCATACGGTGCCCTTGCCATGGTCGACATCTGGGGAGGAGGGGCCCAGTGCGAAGGGGAGGAGCAAGCAGCGGTGGCTGAGACTGGGAGCCAGGCCAGTGGGGCCAGAGAGCTGGGCTAGTAGTACAAGGCCCTTTTCTGGTTGCGACACCTTAGTTGTTCATTAATTTCTTTCTCATATGTGCCTTGACCACAGGCTTTCTTTCTTTTTTTTTTCAAGGCCCTTTTCTGATCTGTGGTAATAGCAGTCCTGGCTGGAAACAAGTACTGCCTTAAGGAGGCTGAGTATTGTAGGAAGACTTAGGGGATACTGAGGGATAGGTGGAGACTGAACCTGGACCCTGAGTTACCTGAGTCTTTGGATGGCATCACATGAGTTGGTTTCAGGGCCTGGAGCAAGGCAGTTGGTCCTTAAAAGCTCATCTCCAAGGACAGGCTTGGAGCAGTGCACTAGGGGATTAGGAAAGGTTATCCCAAAAGAAATACTCAACTTATAAACAGCTTAGCCTATAGACTTGGTCTCTGCTGCCCTCCTCACCTTGCTCCTGGACAGGTGGGTAGAGTTTCCTCCTTTCAAAATGTCTTCTCTAAAACTAGGAGGCATAATTAATGCCTGCTCTGGAAGCTTATTTTCCAGGGGGTAGAATACACACCCAGAAGGGATGCAGGGAAGAGGCAGACAAGTGCGAACTAAGCCAGCAGTAACAAGTATAGGAAATCCTTCTGGTCTGTGATTGTGGCCTTTGAATAGTTTCAGAGCGTTGACACCAGGCCGGGTGGCTCCTCCCACATTCCTCTCCCTAGCACCCTTATTAACACCCAGGAGACAGCTCAGGGATTCTTACTCTGATTAGAGTTGATTATCTGAAAGCTTTACTTTTCCTAGAAATAGGCTTAGTCACACAAAATTTTATATACATTTATTTCTAGGTGGCTTACAGACCCCTGGCTAGGGTTCTTAGACTAGCTTTTATTCACAACCAAACCCGTGCAGCTGGCTTTCCCCAGAAGAGGCAAGTGCTGGAACTGAGACCCAAGGCCTCTGGTCTCTGAGACGCTTAGTTTTTGCACTCTGAAAGACAGCTTGTTCTGTGAGCAGGATGGCAGTTGGACCTGGGCCTTTAGTGGTGGGCAAGATCTATTAGGCAGAGATGGGGAAAGGCTGTTACAGCCTGGTGGAGGCATAAGGAAGTGGGCTCCAGAGGAGAAAGTTACGGGTATAGGTGTATGAGAGGGAATAATAGAAAATAAAACTGCAGAGGTGAGTTAGATCCTGGGATGTCCTGGTCACACAAAAGTTTTGGCTTTTGCCCGGCCAGGTGGTGGCACAGTGGATAGAGCGTCGGACTGGGATGCGGAGGACCCAGGTTCAAAACCCCAAGGTCTCTAGCTTGAGCGCAGGCTCATCTGGTTTGAGCAAGGCTCACCAGCTTGAGCCCAAGGTCACTGGCTCGATCCAAGAGGTCACTTGGTCTGCTGTAGCCCCACGGTCAAGGCGCATATGAGAAATCAATCAATGAACAACTAAGGTGCTGCAACAAAGAATTGATGCTTCTCATCTCTCTCCCTTTCTGTCTCTCTGTCCCTCTCTGTCTCTGACACACACACACACACACGCACACACACACAAATAATTTGGGTTCTAATCTATCCTGGGATGAAAAACAGGTAATAGTTTCTTTCATTTTTATCTTATTTTTAAATCAGTGTATGTTCAGCCCTGGAGAGGTGGCTCAGTGGATAAAGTGGCATCCTGGCACACTGAGGTTGCAGGTTCAATCCCTGGTCAGGGCACTTATGAGAAGCAATCAGTGAGTACACAACTAAGTAGAACAAATAAGTAGAACAATGAGTTGATGCTTTTCTCTCTCTCCCCTTCCTCTCTCTCTCCCTCTGTCCTTTCCTCTCTGTCTCTCTCTCTGTCAATCAATGGGAAAATTAAATCAGCTCTGGCCTGATAGCTCAGTTGGTTAGAGCACCATCCCAAAGCCACAGAGGCTGCCAGTGCCACCCCCGGTCAGGGCACACACAGGAACGGGTCAGTGTTCCTGCTTCTCTCTGACTCTCTCCTTCTTCTCTCTAAAATCAATAAAATAAACAGGAAGGAAAGGAGGGAGGGAGGAGATCAGTGCATGCTCATAGGTATGTTATGAATTAATACCAAAAGACTTGTAATTGAAACATCAGATTCTTGCCCCATTCCTCCCCAACCCCAGTCCCAATCCCCAGAGACAGTCGCTATAAATTTTTGCTGTTTATTCTGGCTTTTAATTCCTTAGTTGTAAATAATATGTTTATACTTTCATACCTTGATATCATGACTAAGACATTTATCCTTATGGTAGAAAAAAATTAGCTGTGTTATACCATTTTTTTCTTCATCATTCCAATATTATCCTATGTAATAAGTTATATAATTTAGTCAAAACAATAAAATATTTACATTTTTGACAATGTATGTTGACCACCAGAAGAGCCAGGAAGTATTTTGTGATTAACTTTTTAAATTTTTTTTAATTTTTAAATTTTTTTTAAGTGAGACGAGGGGAGATAGTGAGACAGACTCCTGCATGCACCCTGACCAGAATTCACCTGGCAACCTCCATCTGGGGCTGATGCTCGAATCCACAGAGCTACTTTTAGTACCCGAGGCTGACTTTTAGTACCCGAGGCTGACATCTTGGGACCAATTAGCTAGCCTCAGCGCCTGGGGCCTCCACTGAAACCAGTCAAGCCATTGGCTGTGGGAGGAGAAGAGGGAGAGAAGGTGGAGAAGGAGGGGGAGAGAAGCAGATGGTTGTTTCTCTTGTGTGCCCTGATCGGGAGTCAAACCCAGGACATCTATATGTCAGGCCAATGCTCTATTCACTGAGCCAACTGACCAGGGCTAATTTTATTTTTAATACAGGTTTTTTTTGTGTATTTCTACAAATTAATGACTTTCTTATTGGCACATTTTACATAAACCATTATTAAAATTTTACAATTGCTTCATTATAATTACCAAATAAAATAAAATTTTTCCCAAATGTTCGAATCTTTCAGATAATTGATCAGTTCCCCCTTTCTCATAGAGGTCTTTGCCCTGAATATCTCTGTTCTGTACCAGTTTAACTGGTTGTTCTCCAGGCCTGTTGTCATCCTGAGACCCTTTTTATTGAAGCTCTCCTAGGCTGAATCTGCAGTTTCTTCTATCTCGCATTTCTCTCTGATTTGGTGTCCCCTTCATTTACTGGGACACATTCTCTATCCTTCCTAAGGAAAGAAATCCTAACAGATAAATGTTCTAAGTCTTTGTTTACAATGTCAGCTTTTGTACCTGATTGATAGATCTGCTGGGTACAAAATCTAGATCATAAATCATTTTCAAGAGAAATGATTGCAATAATCCTTTTTTAATGCATTACTTTATTGTCTTCTAACAGGCATAGTTGGGTAGCATTCTAATTCTCTATTTTTTGTTGTGTAACTTGTTTGGGAGGTTTGTTTTGTTGTTTGTTTTTTTATTTTTTTTGGTCTCTAGAAGTTTTACGTTTCTTCTTTATCCCTTATGTTCTTGAATTTCACATTGATGTGCTTTGAGGGGGGTGTTGTTTTACTTACTATTTTTGAGTCAGGCACTTGGTAGGCGCTTTTAATCATGAGGCTAGTGTCTCTTAATTTTAGGAAATGTACTTGTATTATTTTGTTGGTATGTTCTTTCTCTCCTTTTTATCTCTTCTTTTCCATGAACCCCTATTTGTCTGATATTGGATCTCCTGGACTCACACTCTGATATTTATTTATGTCTTTTCAAACCCATTTGCTTAGAGATTTCCTTAACTTTTTCTTCTAATTTTTCTGAATTAGTTAAGTGTGCATCTACCTGAGGGCAAGTTACATAAAAGCCAAAGTAACAGTGGCATCAATAAATGGTTGATTTCTCTTTCATGAAGAGTAAGTGTGGAGGGAGGCAGCCCAGGGCTGGTCTAGTATTCCCTGGGATCAGGGGACCTGACTCTGACTCTCTGCCGTCCTCAGTGCACGGCTTCTGTCCTCAGTTCCAGCTGTCATTCCCACATTCCAGGCAGCAGGAAGAAGGAAGCCAGCTTAGTTCCTTTCAAGGAGCCTTCCTAAAAGTCCCACATGACACTTCATTAGTTGCGCCCAGCTACGGAGGAGCCAGGGAAATATGCTTTTAATGAGTAAATTGCCAAATAAATCAGGATTCAGCTGATGGCATTTCTCCTTCTTTGTGGTCATGGTGCATGGTACACTCAATTGTGAATTAGATTCTATGCCACACTTCTGTCCAATACTGAATTTTTACCATAAACTTTTAAATTTATTAGTTTTTAATTTTAGAGAGAGGCTGGGAGAGAGAGAAAGAGAGAGACAGGAATATCGATCTGTTCCTGTATGTGCCCTGACTGGGGATCAAACTGGCAACCAAACTATCCTGCCAGGGCTAAACATTTAAATTTATATATATATTATATATATATCTATATATATATAATATATATATAAATATATTTTTTATTCATTTTTCCTGTTTTTTTCAAGTGAGAGTAGAGGAGATAGCTTACTGCATTGCCCTGATCGGGATCCACCTAGCAACCCCCGTCTGGGGCTGGTACTCTCCCCCATCTGGGGTCATGTTAGCAACTGAGCTGTTTTTAGCGCCTGAGGCAGAGGTTCCACTGAGCCATCCTCAGTGCCTAGGGCCAGTGTGCTCAAACCAATTGAGCCATGGTGCGGGAGGAGGAGAAAGAGGGAGAGAAAAAGGGGGAGGATGGAGAGGGAAAGACGTATGGTCACTTCTGTGTGTCCTGACTGGGAATTGAACCATTCCCACGTTGGGCTGACGCTCTACCACTGATCCAACTGACCAGGGCCGTTCTGCTCCCTTCTTTGTCTTTGTTTCCCTTTCTGTCTTGTTTTGGTCTCCATCTTTCAAGTTGGAGGGTTTCTCAAATATCTGTAATCTTTGCCTGTATTTTTTGGTTTATATTTTTTATAACTTTATTGTCATATATCTCACTTACCATACAATTCACCCACTTAAAGTGAACAATTCAGTGTTTTGTTTTGTTTTCTAGTATAGTCACATAGCTGTGCAACCAGTGAATTTTACAACATTCTCATCACCCCAGAGGTAAATCCGTGCCCTTGAGCTTCCATCCCTTACGCCTGCTCCCCCAATTCGAGGCAACCACCAATCCAATTTCTATGTCTATAGCTTTGCCGTTTGGGGGCATGTCATACAAACGAATCATACAATATGTAGCATTTTGTGTCTAGTTCTTTCACTTATTGTAAGTGAAGGTTCAGCCATATTGTAGTAGGTACTACCACTTCATTTCTTTTTAAGGATGACTAATATTCCATTGTAAAGGATACACTGCATTTTGTTTTATCTCTTCATCAGCTGATGGGCATCTGGGTTGTCTTGAGCTTTGGATTGTTATGAATAATCTTGCTATGAACACTTTGGTACAATCTTTTTGTGTGGACATAATGTTTGTATTTCTCTTGGGTATATACTTAGGTGTGGAATTGCTGGGCCATGTGGTAACTCTATGTTTACTTTTTTTTTTTTATAGAAACAGAGAGAGAGAGGGATAGATAGGGACAGACAGACAGGAACCAAGAAAGATGAGAAGCATCAATCATTAGTTTTTTATTGCGACACCTTAGTTGTTCATTGATTGCTTCCTCATCTGTGCCTTGACCGTGGGCCTACAGCAGACCAAGTAACCCCTTGCTCAAGCCAGTGACCTTGGGTCCAAGCTGGTGAGCTTTGCTCAAACCCGATGAGCCCGCACTCAAGCTGGCAACCTCTGGGTCTCGAACCTGGGTCCTCCACATCCCAGTCCGATGCTCTATCCACTGCATCACCACCTGGTCAGGCTCTATATTTACTTTTTTGAAGAACTGCCAGGCTGTCTTCCAAAGTAGCTGCACCATTCCTACCAGCAGCATATGAGGATCCCAATTTGTCCACACCTTCCACAATACTTGACATTTTCTGTGATTATTGCCTTCTGTATCTTCTTTGGAGAAATGTCTGTTTGACTCCTTTGGCCATTTCTCGATTGGGTTGTCTTTGTACTGACTTAGGAATTTTTTATATGTTATAGATAGAGGTCTGTTATCAGATAAATGACTTGCAGGTATCTCCCTTTCTGCCAGCTTTCTTCTCACTTTTTTGATAGTATCCTTTGAAACACACATTTTGATGAAGTCCAGTTTATTATTTCTTTTATTATATGTATCATTTGTCCATATTTTTTTTTTAAATGAGAGAGACAGGAGGGACAGATAGGGACAGACAGGCAGGAAGGGAGAGCGATGAGAAACATCAGTTCTTCGTTGAGGCACCTTAAGTTGTTCAATGATTGCTTTCTTTTTTTTTTTTTTTTTAAAGATTTTATTTATTCATTATAGAGAGGGGAGAGAGAGAGAGAGAGAGAGAGAGAGAGAGAGAGAAGGGGGGAGGAGCAGGAAGCATCAACTCCCATATGTGCCTTGACCAGGCAAGCCCAGGGTTTTGAACCGGCAACCTCAGCATTTCCAGGTTGACGCTTTATCCACTGCACCACCACAGGTCAGGCCAATGATTGCTTTCTAATGTGTGCCTTATGGGGACGCTCCAGCAGAGTGAGTGACCCCTTGCTCAAGCCAGTGACCTTGGGCTTCAAGCCAGTGACCTTTGGGCTCAAGCCAGCAACCATGGGGTCATGTCTCTCATCCCACACTCAAGCCAGTGACCCTGTGCTCAAGCTGGATCAGCCCGCGTTCAAGCCTGCGATCTCAGGGTTTCGAACCTGGGTCCTCCACAACCCAGTCGGACGCTCTATCCACTGTGCCACCACCTGGTCAGGCAGTTTTGTTCATTTTTAATAATGACTAGGAGCTCTGCGCACAAGCAGGAATTAGAATTGTCCCCTGTTGGGCTGCTGTTTAATGTGATTGGGGTTGAGAGTCAGCTGTTTTACTGAGGAAACCAATAAATGTCATTGTGTTTGCTAGACTCTTATTTCCTGAGGTGGTTCAGTTTCTCCAGAGAAGACTCCTTTAATGCTGATTTCCCCACCCCGGAAAGGGATCTACTTGATCAGTAGAATTCTAGGAGTGAGACAGGAAACAGGACCAGGGTGTCCCACCCTTCTTATGCAGGTTTCACTTAATTTTTCTGTTTTCATTCTTGTCTTATTCCCCCTTCTAAGTCTTATTTAATTTCTGAAGATTGTTACCCTTTCATTTTCTGCTGATGGATGGGGCGGTTGCCTGGAGGCCTGCCCACTCTGCACACAGTCTTCATCCCACCCCATGCGTTGTATCATGTACTAACCCCAGCCCACTATCCTGGTCCCTCTGCCCCAGGCTGCCTGGAGGCCTGCCCACTCTGCACACAGTCTTCATCCCACCCCATGCGTTGTATCATGTACTAACCCCAGCCCACTATCCTGGTCCCTCTGCCCCAGGCTGCTTGGAGCTTCTCTCGAGCACATCACCTCACTTCTGGTTTGTCAGCCCACTATCCTGGTCCCTCTGCCCCAGGCTGCTTGGAGCTTCTCTCCAGTACATCACCTCACTTCTTGTCTGTCAGCCCTCGGGAAGCACTTTTAGGTTGTGATTCTTTTTGCTTCCTTTGCCCTACAGAATCCATTCTGGTTCCAGTCAGCCTTTAGCCTTCAGTCTTCTCTGTTTTCTTTGCCTTTATGACAATGCACTTTTTTTTTTTTTTTTTTTTTTTTTTTTGGTAGCAAGAGAGACAGACAGACAGGAAGAGAGATGAGAAGCTTTCGTAGTTGTGTTACTTTTAGTTGTTCATTGATTGCTTCTCATATGTGCCTTGACCGGCGGCTCAAGCTGAGCCAGTGAACCCTAGCTCAAGCCAGCGACCTTTGGGCTCAAGTGCGATCTTGGGATCATGTTGATGATCTCATACTTAAGCTGGTGACTCTGCTCTCAAACTGGTGACCTCAGAGTTTCTAACCTGGGACCTCTGCATCCTTAGTTGACGCTCTGTCCAGTGTGCCACCACGGGTCAGGCAATGAGGCACATTTGAAAAAGTTCTTTGCTGTTATTTCTAGTTGACTGTCTGGAAAAAAAAAAAAAAAGCTTGTGCAGTTCATCTCCTGTTTTATGTCCAGGAAAATGGGTTTTAGCCTGAGTATCCCCTGCAATAGATTGGTAGTTGTTGTTTGGAATGCTTGCTTGAGAAGGATCTCAAGAAAGTAAGAGCTAGATTGGTAATGTGGGTTATGGGTGTAGCCGGGGAAGATAGTGGCAGATTTGTTACGTATTTGCTATCCCTTCTCTTTAGGTAATGGGGAATCACTGAGGTTTTTTGAGTAGGGCATGACATGGCCAGAGTTGTGAGTAGTTGGATGAATTAGCTCTCCAGAACGGGAGCAAACAGGAGACTACCATAATGCAGGCCAAGGAAGAGACAGCAGCCTCTTTAGGACCTCAGCCAGAAAGGACTTAAACAGTCTCCCTTCCGCTTTTCTCCTCCCTGCTCGCCCTTCTAGCCCTGACTGTGGGAATTGGGACCAAGAGGCTTTGCTGTGGGCAGCCAGTGACCACGGTCACAATACAGCCAGTGTGGCCCCTCCCTTTTCCTGTGTGTGCTTAGGCAGTGGTTGACAAACTGCAGCTTGTCACAGTGGCTCTTTGACCCCTTGAGTGTGGCTCTTCCATAAAATACCACGTGCGGGCACTACCTCAATAAGGAGTGTACCTACCTATACAGTTTAAGTTTAAAAAATTTGGCTCTCAAAAGAAATTTCAGTTGTTATACTGTTGATATTTGGCTCTGTTGATGAATGAGTTTGCCCACCACTGGCTAAGGAGGCTCCTGGCCTTTCCTCTAGGCAAGTGACACCCTCCACTTCAGTCCTTTCCACCTCCAAACCCGTCCAGCCTTAGTCCTGACTCGGAAAAAGGACCTGGGCGGAAGTGATCCATGCTGTTCCCAGCAGTGGATCAGCCATCCTGAGGCTGCAGTTTCAGGTGGGAAGGGAGTCCTACTTGGCAGGAGGCATTTATGGCAATACGGCCCTGGAGTGGGGAGATGGCATATTTGGGGCTCTTTCCATAGGCTCCTTTCTGTTGGAGGTAATTTTCTGCATTTTTCTAGCTACCATCCAGATATGATGGACCCTCCTAGGCCTCCAGCTTCACCACTGGGGGGAGGCTGAGGCATGGAGTAAGTAGGGGTTGGCCTTGAGATACCCAGCCAGGGTCAGCCTCTTTCTGCGGTCACGCCTGGTGTGAACACAGTGAGGTGGGTCAGGGTGTTGGCGAAGGGTTACATCAGGCGCCGTCTTCATCAGGTGACATATATCCTTGCCATGCCCCCGAGGTGGGTAGGGCTGACAGTCCCCTTCCATCTAGGAGAAACAGGCACAGAGCAGAGAGGTGAGGTGACTTGCCAGGGTCACCAAGTTCCTAGTGGCAGAGCCAGGATTCAGACCCAGGCGGTCTGGCTCCAGGGCACAGGCTCAGAACTGTTTCACCAAACCGCCTGCCTTGCAGAGTAGCTGGGGTGCCCTCCCTGCAGGGTCCTGGTGCTCCCCCTGCTCCTGTCAGAGAAGGCTCTGGATTGCCTAAAAATGGAGCCTCAGGCCCCTGCGGAGGGCAGATCCTGGCCACGTAGGAAAAGCAGACTAAACTCTGGGCTGTCAGGATAGAGTTGGGCAGTTGGGCTTTTTGGGTTTCCTAGAAACCAGACCTCCTTCCAGAAAATGGGGAGGGTTGCCCTGTTTGTCCCACAGCCTTGCTCATGGCTCATGTCCTCTCCTTCTTCCTGACTCTGTGGGGAGGTCAGCGGTGGGATATGGGAGGAGAGGAAAAGGTAGGGAAGAGTAGGGACCAAGGAAACATGATTAGGCAGCTTCCATGCATGACCTTCGTATCCCGGCCACGGGCTGTGCACACCACCTGTGCTGTGTGACCCCAGCGTGTTCCAGGAGCTCGCATTCTGAATGGGAGAACCCAGAATGGATCTCAGGATCCTGGGGCAGCGCCTGCTGTGCAGGGGAGCGTGGTGGTCAAGCATGGCTCTCCTGGGGTGTGAGGGAGCACGAGGCGGGCAGCGCCGGCCCCAGCTGGCATGCGGAGGCTCTAGACTGGCTTTGACAGCTAGGTCCTGAGCAAGTCTCAGCTTCTCTGGGCCTCTGTTTCTCCACCTGCAAATGAGCAGTTTGTTTTTGAGGGCTTGCCATGGCCTGTGTCTCTGAGGACCTGATTTGTGTGAGGGCAGCTGGCAGTGAAGGAAGGCTGTCTGCCTCCTCCCACCCTGTGCTGAGCCAGACCCTCTCTGAAGGCCAGAGGCTTGGGCAGCGTGAGGACAGGTGAAATCAGAGATGCGGGTCGGTGGCCAGGACACCTTGGCGGGATCTCTTCTCTCTGCCTCCTCCTGTCTGGGGAGGGTAGAGGCAGCAAGGAAGTGCAAATCTGTGCTGTGGGGAAAAGAAATGCTCCTCTCTGCATCGTCAACCATGGGGTCCTCACAGGCAGCTTGGTGTCCCCAGACATCTGAACCCTCAACTCCTGGGCCCGGGCCTGGCTTCTCCCTGCCCAGCCATCGGTTGGTGTGGGACTAGCCATACAATAATGCCACAGGCAACAGAAGAGTGCCACGTTCCTGAAGCCTTTCCTTCTCCTCCCAGGCAACCTTCCTCTTCTGGCCCCAGGCCTGGTACAGGCCTGCTAGGACGTTAATCAGAGAGCCCCCTTGGAGTGGGAGGAGGCCTTTGATGCCCCCAATCCAACCTGCCACTGGAATTAGTGCTGCTCTCACTGATGAGACAGCAGCAGTAAGTAACTCCTAGACTCCCGGACTGCCAGGACAAGGCATTCCCAGCTGCACGTGGCATCTGGGTGCAGGAAGGGTTGAATTGTGAGGCTGTGCTGTCGATTAGTATGGTGGGCCCTGGAGCATGACTGGGAAGCTAAGGCCCTTCTCTCCTCCCCCAGGACATGTGAGACTGGCCGAGACCACCTCTGTTTTTGGGACTGGGGGGTGGGGAGGGGACTCTGGGACACTGATGGCCCTTAACAGCAGCTGCAAATGGAAAATGCTGGGCAGAGCTGAGCTGAGGCCACGAAGGGAGGAAAGTATCCCAGACTGTCTGATCACCCCAGCCTGCTGTCCCCTTTTGGGCCCTGACATTTCTCCCAGGCACATACCAGCACATGACAATGAATCTGAGCCCCTCCAGCCCCCACACCAGCGCTACGGCTGTCCTGGCTCATCTGTCAGTCACTCGATCCCCCACACCTGTTCCAGGCACGGCCTGTGAGCTGCCCACTCACACCCACAGCTATGAATAGGGTGGAGGATGGGGAACAAGGTGGCGTTCTGAGGGCAGGAGGGCAAGTGGTGGGGGCCAGCTCTTAGGGCAATATGGGGGGGCTTTCCTCTTAGGCTGAGAAAGTAGAGAAGCGAACTTGTTTGGGGGAGGTCGTTAGGGTAGGGGATACAGGGTGGAAAGGAGAATGGGTGGGGTTGTACTTGGAAGGATGGGGCCCTGCGGACAAGATGCGGCGCCCTGGGGTGCACTGTCTGCGTCGCTGGCTGGCCTCTCCTGGACCTCTGCAGCATGGCCACAGGGCAGGTTCTGGGGCAGACTTTGGATTGTCACTTGTGGGTTATCTGTCTTCTCCAGCCCACTTCTCTCCCTGCTCCCCTGGGCAACCAGCTCACTTGTGCCACTTGCTATCCCATAAGTTGTAGATTTCTTGAGAGCAGAGACACTGTTTCGGCCACTCTGAGCCTGCACTGTGTCCCTACCCATGCTGGGCTGGGGCAGGATAAATGGGCGATTGACTGATTAAAGGGCCAGATGAGTGGGAAGTAGTGACAGAAGACTCTGGTGTGTATTTGAAGTGGAAGCAGAGCTGGGATTCAGAGGATTCCCCCATAAACAGAGATTGTAGGTCTCTACTTGGAACCAAGGGAACCTTGTCTCACCTGGCGCCACCCAGAGGTGAGAGGTGGAACAGCCACACATGACCTTTATTTTTTTTATTCTTATTTTTTTTGTATTTTTCTGAAGTTGGAAACAGGGAGGCAGTCAGACAGACTCTCGCATGCGCCCGACTGGGATCCACCCAGCACGCCCACCAGGGGGCAATGCTCTTCCCATCTGGGGCGTTGCTCTGTTGCAACCAGAGCCATTCCAGCGCCTGAGGCAGAGGCCATGGAGCCATCCTCAGCGCCCGGGCCAACCTTGCTCCAATGGAGCCCTGGGGCTGCGGGAGGGGAAGAGAGAGACAGAGAGGAAGGAGAGGGGGATGGGTGGAGAAGCAGATGGGTGCTTCTTCTGTGTGCCCTGGCCGGGAATCGAACCCGGGACTCCTGCACACCAGGCCAACACTCTACCACTGAGCCACTGGCCAGGGCCTCGTGACCTTTAATTGAAAGCTCATCTTGTACGTGACACTGCTCAAGCCCTGGGGAGATCTTAGTTCTTGGCTCTAGGGTGCTTGCTTCTGCTAGGGATAAGGCCGACTGAACAATTCTTGCCAGCATGGGGCAGTGAAGGGCAAGTCCAGACCACTTTGGGGGTTCTGGGGCAACTGCTACCTTTGTGTAGTAGGAAGAGCCTATGAAGGTTGGGCCAGTCCTACCCAAGCTGGTACAGAGCATTCTTTTAGGTGGCGCATGAATAATCATTTTGTAGTAGTTATGTGATTATTTTTATATATATTAGAAAAATAGATTTAAGCCTGGCCTGGCCCCATGGATGTCCCCCCCACACACCCCCTGTGTTCCTGCCTGTTCAGGTTCCTGCCCTTTCAAGCTGAGCTTCCTGCCAGTCCTTCTTCAGGCACGGTCCACATTTCTGCCCTGTAGCTAACGCAGGTCCCAGTGTTCTCTCTCTTTCCGCACAACCTCATTTTATATGAGGCCTGCAAGTGGAGAAAGTGGGAAGCTCTCTAAGCTCCTCCTCACTACGTTTTCAAGCCCCCCATTGCTTCCTTGCCTAGGGGTCTCCTTGACGCCACCCCCGGTAGTGTGCCTGCTGACATTCCTGTCTGCTTTTTGGCTTTCCGGTGTCTCTCTCCAGGCAGACCTCAACACCAATATGGAGGATGAAGGCAGCTCCTTCTACGGGGTCTCCAGCCAGTATGAGAGTCCTGAGAACATGATAATCACCTGCTCCACCAAGGTTTGCTCATTCGGCAAGCAGGTGGTAGAGAAAGTGGAGGTAGGAGCACCCGGTGCACTTATTTAACCAGAGCTTTTCACTGTTTGAGTCTGGTCTTCATTCATGCCCTCCTCCTTCCCCAAGTTTGTCTGAATTAATGAAGCCTTACCCTCACAGCCTCTTAGTTATTGGTAACCCACCTCACGTTATACACGACCAGATGCCCAACTGGGACCAGGAAGGCGCCATCCTCTCCCCAGTGTTCTCAGCCTTGACTACACCTGAGACCAGCAGAGCTTTTGAAACACACCAGTGCCCGAATCCCACCTCACAGCACCTAGCCCAGAATCTCTAGAGTGGAATCTGGGCAATAACTGTTTGTAAAAAGCTCCTTAAGTTATTTACCCTAAGTTACTATTTAAATTTTTTTTTCTATTGATTTGACGAACAAAGGAAGAGAGAGAGAGAGAGAAGCAGTAACTTAATTGCTCTTCTACTTAATTGTTCCATTTAGTTGTGCAGTCATAGATTGCTTCTTATATGTGCTCGGCCTGGGGATCGAACCTGTGAGCTCAGTGCACTGGACAATGCTTTATCCACTGAGCCACCGCCAGGGCCTGAATTAAATTTTAATTTCTAAATAATTGTGGCCCTGGCCGTTGGCTCAGTGGACAGAGCATTGGCCTGGCATATGGACGTCACAGGCTTGATTCCGGTCAGGGCACACAGGAAAAGCGACCATCTGCTTCTCCCTTTCCCCCTTGTCTCACTCTTTCCTTCCTGCAGCCAGGGGCTTGACTGGTTTGAGCGTGGGCCCCAGGCACTGAGGATAGCTTGATTGGTCCAAGAGCATCAGCCTCAGGTGCTAAAAATAGCTTGGTTGATTCAAGCATTGGCCCAGATGTAGTTGCAGAGTGGACCCCAGTCAGGGCACATGCTGGAGTCTGAGTCACTATCTCCCCTCTCACTTAAAAAAGAGAGAGAGAGAGAGAGAAGAAAAGAAATAATTATGAACCCACATGTAATTATAATCCCATGTACCCTTCACCCAGTTCCCCCAAAGGCAACCATTTTTATAACTATTTGCAACCAGGAAATTGACATTGATACTACTCACTAATCTGATTCAGATTTAATTTGTTTGCATATAATCTTTGTGTGTGTGTGTGTCTGTACACGTGTAGCACACACGCAGTTCTATGTCCATAAGGATTGCTGTGCACTCTTCACTTGTGTTATTTCAGTGTGTGCCCAGCATTGAGTCATTATCTATCCTGTCTTGCCTATTGCCACTACTCTTATGTTTTGAAGTACTCTTCCTCCCATACTCACCTTCTGAGTATCAGAACTCAAGACAAATGGTCCCTGTGGTCCCTGTCACTGAGGGAGGAGGGAGGCTCTGTTCTGCCTTTTCTTTCCACTTGAGTTAATGGTGGAGCTTCCCCATGCACTTAGGCCTGGGCCAAATGTGGTCAAAAGAGATTCTAAACCCTCCTGTCCCTGGGTCCGCAGACAGAGTATGCCCGCTATGAGAATGGCCATTACTCGTACCGCATCCACCGGTCTCCGCTCTGTGAGTACATGATCAACTTCATCCACAAGCTGAAGCACCTGCCCGAGAAGTACATGATGAACAGTGTGCTGGAGAACTTCACCATCCTGCAGGTGTGGGGGGTAGGGCTGCCGACGCTGCAGGGCTAGGGGAGGGGTGGGGCAGGGGCTCAAGCAAATGGCATGCCCTCTTCGGGGGCCTTACCCCTCATCTTTTCTCCCTCTAGGTGGTCACCAACAGAGACACACAGGAGACTTTGCTGTGTATTGCATATGTCTTTGAGGTGTCAGCCAGCGAGCATGGGGCTCAACACCACATCTACCGGCTGGTGAAAGAATAAGAGACTTGGGGAACAGGGAGGGGGGAAGAGACGCTGTGTGTATAAGGAACATGGGGAGGGACCCTGCAGGGGCAGCCCCCTGAAGTGCCAAGAAAGCTGACTCTTCCTACCCAGGAACAAACTGTGCCTGAACCTGCAGTGCCCAACCCCAAATAAACCCAAGACGTGTATTTTCAGAGGACCCCATTTGGCCGTAGGAGCCCTGGGAGGGACTGGGGGAGGAGGGGACAGTCTGGGAAGCAGGCTGGAAACGGCCCAGAGATGCATCTTAGGCAGTTCTGAAGCCATCGCCCCAATGGACTCAGCCAGGAATGTCACCAGACACTGAAGCTCAAGATGGGATTGTCCTCTGGTGCCTTGAGCCCCTGCACTCTGCTGCTGGCTGCCCTGGGAGGCCTGGGGATAGGCATGTGGGCTCTCCATTCTGTGCGTGCTCGAGTGTGCCCACAGCTGCACTTCCTGGCCACATCTGCTGCTGCTCTTAACAGGCAGACTGGTCCAACGCAGGAGTGGATTTTCGGTGTGGAGGTGACTGAGTTGTTGGGTAGGTTAGATGACACAGAGCTGTTTAGTTTTTAGCCATCTGTGACTGTGGTTTTCATGGCCCTGCTGGCTTGTAGGGGGAGCAGGTCTTAGATCAGAGGAGGCAGAGACAGGGAAGGTGGGAGGGCAGGGTCGGAGCCAGCCTGAGGAGGTGAGGTGCTGAGGCTGGCGTCATGCGGCATCCTTTTCGGTGGTGAAGGCCAAGAGTGTTGGTCAGAGGTCTGTGGTGCACCGCTGGTCTCAGACCAGCCAGTCCTGATGTTCTGTGAGTCTCACGTCCCTCCCAGCCAAGATGCCTGTCCGGTGGTGACCACTGCAGAGCCAGCCCAGGCCACCCACTCCCTCCCCAGTGGTTTCTGTGCTCCCTGGGGATGAAGGAGGAGTGGTGTGGAACCCACTCTGGGTCTAGAGACAACCAGCTGAAGCGGTTGGTCTCTGTTTATTTCTCCTGTGAACTGGCAGGGGCTTAATGTTTCAGCAGTCCTGACTTCATCCTAGTATTCCTCACTGCCTGACTTCAGCCAAATGTCTCCGCCTTTCTGAGCCTGTAACAGGGGGCAGGCAATTGCACCCACCTTAGAAGGCCTTAATGTGGAGGAGAAAGAATGTCTACAAAGTGCCTATGCAAGATGCACTAAACATGATAATTAGCTCATCACTCACCTTCCTCAGGGAGGCCTGGGCCTGGCTCTTTGCTGCCATCTAGTGGCTCTGGTATCTTCTCCAATGGGAACCACAATCCCAGAAGTTTGGGATTCAACCTACAGGTGTTTATTGTGCCCAGCACTCAGGGATATAGTATATATGGGAATACACAAATGAGGAAGGCAGCATCTAGGAGGGGGTACCAAGTGGATTGGAGCAAGGGCTCGCATCGACCACTAGGATTGGCATCCTGGCCCTCAACTATACCTAGACGTGACCTTGGGGCAAGTTACTTCATTGCATTGTGCCTCAGTTTCTCCATCTGTAAAATGGGTATAACAACAGTACCTACCTCATATATGTAGAGAGCCTAGCATAGTGCTGAATACATAAAAGTGTTCAATAAATATACTTTTTTTTATTAATAGTGGCAACTTTCAGTCTGAGGAGTCAGATTGGAAGACTTGATCTGATTCTCAGAGCACATGGACTTCAGAGATGGGAGAGTGGATTCATGGAAGGGGCCCCAACCGAGACAGGCTGCCCCTAAACGGAAGGGCAATGTTTGAATAAGCAAACAGGAAGAAGGCTGAAGGCTGGCCAGCGTTCCTGGTGGGGAAAAGCCAGTCGGTCTGCCTCTGTCTTCCATAGGCCAGCACTCTCTCTTTTTATTAAAACGTAACTTTAACAAAGACCTGGGCTACTGCTAGACCTAATGCCAAGCTGTTAACTTTACATGGGGCGGAGGTGGGGTGGGGGTCCCCGAGGCCCCTGCTTGGGTGGCGTGTCTGTGAAGGCTGGTGTTTGTGTGAGGCTCTCCTGCCCCTTCCCCAGTCACCCGCACATCCCTCTCCCCTCCCCTTCCCTTTCCCTGGAGCTGTTTGGATAAGGGAGCTCACCATGCCTGCTCTACCAGCTCGACTGGGAACCTTCGGACAAACGCTAATGAAGGATGTCTGAGCAGCCTCTTGACCGTGGGACAAAAGCACAAGCTAAGGCAATGGTCTTTTTGTGTCATGGGTGAGAAGGAGTGTCGTTGGGGTCAAGTGACGGCTATGAGTTTTCCCTTTCCTTTAGGAACTAAACTCAGTAGCCTAATGGAGGGTCACCTACTTACAACTGTCAATTCCAAACCAGTCCATTGTAGGGGATCTAGGTGAGGTGTAGGAGCCTGTCCCACTGGTGTAGGGCAGACTGTGGCCTTTGGGGCAGATGGGAGACCTGACCCTGGCCCCATCTTGCTGCAGCCTCATCTGATCCTCCCTGCACTCTGAATCACCCTTCCCAGCATGCACCACATGCGCCCCCAGCCCTCGGCCCCTACGAGAGAACTGTTACTCATTCTTCAAGAGCCGGGCTGCAGTCATCTCTTCTCATGCAGACGGTTCATAACGCCAGCTCTTGTGTGGTAGAAGCATTCCATTCCTGACCTGTCAGAGTACTTGTTACTTGGTAACGGAAAGTCAGTGCCTCTGTCATCTCTGCTGATCCTCACCTGACAGGTACTGTGCTATCCTCGTTTTAAAGGTGAAGAAAGTGGGGCATGAAGGCGAACTGACTTCCTTGGAGTATTCATACGTTTATTCATTCACGTAGCCCATTTTTAATCTGCTTTGTGCCAGGCACTGGGAATGTGTTGATGACCAAGAAAGATGAAATCCTTGGGAGCTTACATTTTACTGAGAAAGACAAAGTGAGCAAGGAAGTGAGACGTGTGAACTGTGACTCACATTGTCAAAGTGTGCGCTGACATGGGGAGCCTCTGAGGCCTGGGCAGGTTGAGGGCAGGATGGTGACTGGTGTGTTCCAGCAACAGAGAGGAGGATATGTCAGAGGGAGAAATGCCCAGGGGTGGGGACAGGCAGGGGCTGCACCCGGCCCAGGCCAGCCCTCCTGGGGAGGAGGAGCCAGAGATCCAGCTCCCTCCTCTGCAGGCCAACACCCCCTGACTCAGTAAGGACTTGGGCTTTTACTCCATGTGAAGGGAGGTCCTGCAAGCGTGTTAAGCAAGAGAAAAGTCTTTCTGATCTGGCTTTTAGAAAGCAGCTCTGGAGCTGCTGTGGACCACAGAGAAGCACATGCAGACTGCTACTGAGTCTCTTTCCTTTTTGACTCAGCTTCTGTGGGTGGAGACTGGATTTCCTGGTGTGTTACTTTCTGTAGAGTAAGCACGTCCAGAGCCTAGCAGGTGCTTGGTAGACAGGTGATGAATGCCCATGTACAAGGCAGTACGTCTGTGCCACTGGGGCTTAGGAGGTGAGTAGGGGCTCCTGAGCCCTCGAGGGTAGAGCTCCTTAGAGCTAGCAAGCACTGTCATTGAAATGGGGACGTGGGAACACGGGTCTGATGATGAATCGGCAGCTTGTGTCCCAGTGGCCACCAATGAACTTCCATAAAGTAGGATGATCTAATGAGAGGCACGTGCAGGAGTTTAAGGTGCATGTGCGTGTGCGTGTGCATGTGTGCAGACAGGCTTTGCCCTCTTAGGACTGAGCCGAGCAGTAAGGAACAAGGGCTGCCGTGGCGTGGCCAGGCCCAGGTCTCCCGCACCCTGTGTGCTCAGTGTGCCGCCCGCTCCCCTTCCCTGACTAGGGTTCAGGGGACACTGGGCAGGGTGGTGACGGAGCTAGAGGCAGAGGGCTGACATCCTTGTAAGCAGAGGTGGTGACAGCAGGTAGCTCTGACAATGGGCAGGGCTGGGCCCTGTGTGGGTTCTTGGGCCACCAGTGCTCACCTGGGCCACAGCCTGCATTGAGGAGGAATGTCAAGTCAAGCAGTAATTTATGTGTTTAGTTTACCCATTGTGTTTGACCCCTTCTTACATATCTGTTATGTCAGCTTCAAGAATGAAAACAAGAAACTTTTTCCCCAGAGTTTAATCTGTACAAGTTGTTTTTAAGACCTTAAACCCTGGAGCCAAGCTGGTCTGGGACTGAATTGGCTTCTTACAAGTTGAGTGATCTTGGGCAGGTGACTCACCTCTTTGGAGGCTTCTTGGGGTCACATGGCTTTGACATCAGGTAGCTGTTGGGAAGAGAGCAATCAGCACCACCCCTAACTCTGTCCCAGTGAGGTCTCTGAGAACGCTCATAACTTAAGGCAGCGATTTCCAACCTTTTCCATCTCTTGGCACGTATAAACTAATTACTAAAATTCTGCAGAACACCAAAAAAAAAATTTTTTTTTTGCTGATCTGACCAAAAAAGTGGATATAATTTTGATTCATTAATACCAGATAGCAATTGTTGTGTGTTGGCTGTTGTCATTTTTGTATTTGAAAATCTTAAGGGAAAAGAGGTCAGTGCCCCTGATTAAACAGTCAGGTATTGCATGTTTTAAAAATTCTTGCAGCATACTGGTTTAAAATCGCCAACTTGGGGTTATAAAAACTTCCCATGACTGCTCTTAAACGCGTGCACGTGCGCGCGCGCACCCCCCCCCCCCCCCCCCCTCACTAAAGCTCTACTGAGCAGGCCCAGGGGAGTTTAAAGGCTGAGAGAGCAGGCCCCAGGGGAGGGTCTGGAAAGGGAGGACAGGACAAATAGCCGTTTCTGAATAGGAAGCTGCCTGGAATTTGTTATTTACTTCCTGGGAAAGCATGGGAAAAGGGGAGCAAGTATCTTGGTAGTCTGGTGGAGTCCAGTTAGAAATGGCTAAGGGTCTTTTTTAAGTTCATGAATGTCTAATATTCAACTCAGTTTTTATATTTTTGCTATGAAAACCCCCTGTGTCTCTCCACATCTTCAGTAAAGTCTGCCATGTGCAAGAAGGCCTTTGTGTGACTCATTTCTTTTTACAGAAATGAAAGTGTATCCTCTATCGGTAGAGCAACAAGCGCCATGGCACCGTAGAGGCGTTGTAACTGCAGCAGGCCTGCGAAAGGCACGCCAGCGCCGCCCAGCCGGCCCGCCCCTCTCAAGAGAAGGGAAAGGACTTGGGGGCTCCGGTGTACATGGGGTGCCGTTCAGCCAGGGCGTCGGACTATCAGCAAGAGCCCTGGCTGCCACCTGGGTGACGCAAACTCCTTCACCACCACCCCCCAAGTGAGGAAGTTCCGGCGCGGGGTTCTGTGCGCACGTACTTTTAGATGCATACCGTTTGGTACTTAAACAACTTAGGGTCACAAAACCACTGGATTGGAAAGTGGGTAAAATGAGAGGTTCTGGCAGAGCTGGGAGGATGTGGTTCTGGCTAGGCACCTTAGGAACTTAGCTTGAGCCCTTGACCTAGCAGTACGAGCTCACTCACGTCAGAGCAGTGTGATGGATAAGCCCAAGTACCGCTTCATTGGGCAGCACCACTCCCAGGTCATGGGGACACCTGAGTCTGCTTGGTACCATGTTCTTTCCTCCATTGGGAAACTTTTTCTGTGGGTTTCACATATGTTCAAGCAGGGAGTTAGGTGAGCTTAAAACACCATGACAGCAATGTTGAGAGTCTGGTACCCCTGTCTGTGGGCCTGAATCCTCCCATCCAAGGATCAAGGAATCCTTTTTTTGTGGACATTGGTTAGAGAGGGCTTCTTTTTTTTTTTTAAGATTTTGTTTATTGATTTTTAGAAGGAGAGAGAGAAAGGGGAGAAAGGTTGGGGGGGGGGGGTGAGGAGCAGAAAGCATTGATTTATAGTAATTGCTTCTCATATGTGCCTTGTCACAGCAAACTCGGGGTTTCGAACAGGTGACCTCATTTTCCAGGTGGACACTTGATCCACTGCACCACCACAGGTCAGGCAAGATGGTTCTCTTTTTTTTGTACCCACAAGACCCAATTACATCAAGCTGACCCAATGCTTGTGAATATTTAGTCACATTGGCATTTCTTAGACACTTATTAGCCGCTGTGCTACACTCTTACTAGTTTGATGTTTGAAGGGGGATAATTCTGAGACCCCGTTTACCTAGAGCAGCCTCCCCCTCCTTTCCTCTTGAAGTGGTGAGCAAGAGAGACCTTCCTTCAATGACAGAGCCTGTCCATCCCAGGCTCCATCTGTGGGCTAGACCAGCAGCCTAAAACCATTTTCTCACCTTAGTTCTGAGAACACCAAGGACAGATGGCCTTAGACTGAGATTTTCTTGGCTCTCAGGCTTATTATAGGTAGCTCTGGACACATCACTAGGGGCTTATTGCTAGGGACTGAGGAGAGGAAGAAAGAGGGAAGGAGCAGGAGCAGGAAAACCTGAGAAAGGGTAGGAAGAAAGCACTATTGGGAGGGCCACTATTGTTCCCCACGACTAGTGCTTGCAGGCCCTGCCAGCAGGGGTTTGTGCTGCAGGCTGGCTGGTGCGGTGCGGCACCCCCAGCATGAGGCGAACACCTACTGAGAACAATTCTAGGCGCTGAGGGCGGCAGGGAAGAATGCAAAGGCCCTTGCTTTCATGGAATGCCCCTTCTGGCAGGGGAGACTAATACTGCACAAGCAACAAGAAAAGGTACATAAGCAAGAAACTATCAGGAAGTGATTAGTGCTTTGATGAAAATAAAACAGGATGATGTAGCAGAACAGGGGTTGGCTATATCCAGCCTGTCGCCTGGTTTGTTTTTTTGTTTTTTTATATCCTTGGGAACTAAGAGTGGTTTTTATGTTTTTAAATTGTTGGGGGGGGGGATCAAAAGGAGAATAACACTCATGACCTGTGAAAGTGATACGAAATTTGAGTTTGTCCATAAATAGAGTGCTGTTGGAACACAGCCCCAGGCACTGGTTTCTGTCCTGCTGATGCCCTCACACAGAGCTGAGTGCTAGCAGCAGAGATACAGATGGCTCACAATGCCAGACACGCTAGGTGCACTTTATAGAAAAACTTTGCTGACGCCGATCTGCGTTGGGAAGTGGCTGATGGGGCCTTCTTCAGAGTGGTTTGTCATCGAAGACACTTCTAGGGGGTGACAGTGGGAGCCAGCCAAGTGAAGGTCTAGGGGAGGGAGCCCCTGTTTCGAGGTGCTGAGGTGAGGAAGAGCTCAGCGTGTTCCCGTGGTGGGAAAGGCTGGGGTGCAGCTGGAGCAGTTGCCTGTCCTGGTTTCATGGTGGCCCTCTCTCCACTGGTTTCCTGGAGGACAGCAGTGTTTTCAGGGCTGGGTTCATCCCCCAACTGCTGCTTCCTCCGGTTGCTTTTCTCTTCGTTTGTCTGGGTCTCAGTCATTTGTGTTAGAGTCTTTCCTCGGAAGCTCGCTAGTGCTCAGTTGTTTGTGTCCACCTGAAATGGGGCACTGAAGGCCCTGGCTGGGTCGCTTAGTTGGTTAGAGTGTTGTCTCAATACATCAGAGTTGCAGGTTTGATCCCCGGTCAGGTCACAAACAAGAATCAGCCAATGTGCCTGACCTGTGGTGGCATAGTGGATAAAGCACCAACCTAGAATGCTGGAGTGCTGAGGCCGCTGTTCGAAACCCTGACCTTGCCCGATCAAGGCACATATGAGAAGCAACTAGGAGTTGATGTTTCCCTCTCCTCCCCCTTTGTCTCTCTCTCTCCTCCCTCTAAAATCAATACATAAAATCTTTTAAAAAAAGAAAGAAAAAGAATCAACCAATGAGTGCATAAATAAGTGGAATAACAAATTCATATTTCTCTTTTATTTTTTCCATTGATTTCAGTGAGAGAGTGGAAGGGAGAGAAAGAGAGCAGCATTAACTTGTGTTTCACTCAGTTCCATATTTAATTGTGCACTCATTGATTGCTTCTAGTATGTTCCCTGACTGGGATCAAACCCACAACCTCAGGACACCGTGATGACACTCTATCCCCAAGCTAGGGCCTTTCTTCTTTCTCTGTAAAATTCATAAATAAATTTTTTGTAAGGCCCTGGCCAGTTGGCTCAGCAGTAGAGCAGCAGCCTGGCATGCGGGGGACCCGGGTTCGATTCCCGACCAGGGCACATAGGAGAAGCGCCCATTTGCTTCTCCACCATCCCCCCCCTTCCTCTCTGTCTCTCTCTTCCCCTCCCGCAGCCAAGGCTCCATTGGAGCAAAGATGGCCCGGGCGCTGGGGATGGCTCCTTGGCCTCTGCCCCAGGCGCTAGAGTGACTCTGGTCGCTGCAGAGCGACGACCCGGAGGGGCAGAGCATCGCCCCCTGGTGGGCAGAGCATCGCCCCTGGTGGGCGTGCCGGGTGGATCCCGGTTGGGCGCATGCGGGAGTCTGTCTGACTGTCTCTCCCCGTTTCCAGCTTCAGAAAAATACAAAAAAAAAAAAAAAAGAGAGAGAGAGAGAGAGGCACTGAAAGCCCAGGGAGGCTCTGACCAGGTGGGCAGGTGTTGGAGGCTGGCTCTGACCATCAGGTGGGGCTCTTCTTTTAGTATATGTGCTGCCGAAGTGAGCACAGGGGGTCTTATTCTAGGGAGTAGATTTTGTTAGGTTTTTCTTCCTGGCCCAGTCAGATTCCATGGAAAGTGTTCCCCCAGTTCCTTGCTGGAGAGAACTGTCTGCCTATCAGCATTCTGGGAACTAAGTGGGAGAAAAATGCCAGGGATGTCTCAACATTCAGTATGGAAACCACCAGTTCTCCTGTTTTCTGCATGGTACTCTTGTGTCCTCTGGCCCAGAGACAACCATGTTACCCTCTTCCAGGGAAAGAGCTCCCGGCTTTTGGCTGACCTGAGCAGGGGCAGCCCCCTCTAAATGGAGTCAAGGAGAAGATTTGGGGAGCTATCTCTTCTTGAACTAAATTTGAGCAGACTCCTGTCTGGTTTGTTTGTTTGTTTGTTTGTTTGTTTGTTTGTTTTAGAGAGAGAGAAAGGAAGGGAGAGAAATGAAAAGCATCAACTCATAGTTGTGGGACTTTAGTTGTTCATTGATTGCTTTTCATATGTGCCTTGACCAGGGGGCTCCAGCTGAGCCAGTGACTCCTTGCTCAAGCCAGCAACCTTGGGCTCAAGCCAGAGACCATGGGATCATGTCTGATTCCATGCTCCAGCCAGTGACCCTGCGCTCAAGCTGGTGAGCCAACGCTCAAGCTGGCAACTTTGGGGTTTTGAACCTGGGACTTTAGGGTCCCAGGTTGACACTCTATCCTCTGTGCCACCACAGCTCAGGCCTCTTTCTTTACCTCCATTTCCAGAGATACCCAGTACCTTCAATTCTTGACTTTGGGGGAGTTAGTGGTATAAATCATGTTTCTTCTTGGACTTTCTCTGGGTTATGTTCAGCTTTATTGGGTCTGCAAAGTCAGTTGGCATTTGTCCTTCTGTTTTCCAGCTTCTAAATTTTTGTTACTATTATTTCCTCTCCTGTTCTCTTTGTCCTATAGAGACACCTTTAAAAAAATCCCTTTATGGTCATCATAGAAGGGTTTTAAGCGGGAGCAAAGTAGTTTTGTTAGATCAACTACCTTTGTCCTGATTCACTTATTTAAAATACTACTCTGATCATGTGTGAAGACAGACAATAGCAGGAGTGGAAGTAGAGAGACGGGCCACACAAAGATCTAGGGGAGAGATGATGGTGCTCTGCATGAGAGTGTATTGTGGTGGGGCTGAGAGACAGTGGGTGGCCCTGGGTTATGGTTTGAAGACAGCCACTGTGACTCCCTGAGGGCCTGGTTGTAGGGAAGGTGGGAAAGTGAGGCATTAAGATTTACTCCAAACTTCCTGGCCTAAGTCGTTTGTGCCATTTGCTATGATGAGGAGTGTGTTGCAGAGGAGCAGGTTTGTGGGTGGAGATCAAGAGTTAAGTTCTGCTCTTCTTTTCAGTTGACCTGTAATGGCACAGTAGACAGTATCAACCTGGAGCGCCGAGGTCGCAGGTTCGGAACCCCGGGCTTACCCGGTCAAGACACATACAAGAGGTCATCAATGAACAACTAAAGTGAAGCAACTACAGTCTAGGTCCCTTTCTCTCTCCCCTTTCTCTAAAATCAATAAACAAAATATTTAAAACCAACAAAAAGAGTTAAGGTTGAGATACCTATTAGATATCCAGATGGTGATGTCAAATGGCAGCTGTGTATATGATTCTGGAATCAAGGGGAGAGGTCAAGGCCGGATTTAGACTTCATTGGCATCTGACTTGGCATTTAAATCCTTGGGACTAGATGAGATTACTTAAGAGGGGAGTATGGATGGAGAAGAAGAAAGAGGTACCCCAGGACTGCCTGGAGTCATTCCAACGTTTAAAGATAGAAGAGAGGAGGAGGAAGACTAGAGAAATGTGGTTTTCTTCTCAGTAGTAAAGAAAAAAGTGTTTGCACGGGGAGTGGTGGAACACTCTGGCAGGAAGACTGAGAGGAAGACGGAGAAATGACCATTTGTGGTACAGACTTCCTGGTATCGCCATCTTCATGAGTAATAGGGCCCCTCCATTCTATTTGGGCACATGGTCACTCACTTTCCAATTTCCAGTTAGATACAGCCAGCGGAGATAAGCAGAACTGCATTTTCCAAGAGTGTCCTAAAACGGAGGGGTGTGTTTTTCACCTCTTTCCAGTTGACTGCAATGCACTGTGATGTAGAGGCTGAATTTTCTGCAGCCTTTTTGGCCCATGAGAGGACCTTAGAAATGGAAATTACCCATGGTAAAGTGAAAGATAAAAAAGGATTTTGGGTCTTTGATACCACGGAGCACCGTCACAGCTCTGGACAGATTTTATATGAGAGATAAACTATCCTGCTTAAGTCACTTTTATTTTATGTTTTTTAATTCTAAATGATATATCATTGGCTCAGGCAACAAATATTAGAGGCAAAATGGTTGAAGCATAAACGGCTGTAAAAACAACAATAATACCACTACTGACTCTGTAGCACTTTGCAGTTTACAAAGCACATCAAATACAGTCCTGTCTGATGTTTGCAGCTCCATTCTGATACTGTAGACCTGGGGTAGTCAACCTTTTTATACCTACCGCCCACTTATTTTCTAACTGCCCACCGGTTCCACAGTAATGGTGATTTATAAAATAGGGAAGTAACTTTATTTTATAAAATTTATAAAGCAGAGTTACAGCAAGTTAAAGCATATAATAATAATAATTACTTACCAAGTACTTTATGTCAGATTTTCGCTAAGTTTGGCAGAATAAATCTTTATAAAACAACTTACTATAGTTAAATCTTTTTATTTATACTTTGCTCCGCTACCGCCCACCATGAAAACTGGAACGCCCACTAGTAGGCGGTAGGGACTGCTGTAGACATTGTCTTTATAGATGAAGAAACCGAGGCACAGAGAAATCACTAACTCATGTCAGCTGGTTAGTAAGTTGCAGGACTTACACTTCAACCTGGGTCTTCTGGCTCCTCGCCCAGTGCTCATGAATGCACACGAGCTTCTACCCAGAGTTAGCTTGCTCCTGGGCAGGGTAGTTGAAAGTTAGACCCCCAAAGCTCCCAGACAATGCTGGCATTGATAAAGCAGATTTTTGTGGTGATTTCTTCTTTTTTTTTTTTTAATGTGCAGCAAATTTTTCTCACTTTTTCAGGAAAATGCCTGTATTTGTATAGGGGTGATGTGGGATACAGGAGGTTGTGGAGAATAAAGTGAAGTAGACAACCACCAACGTAGGGGGGAAAATGTGTTTGCCAGCTGGCGTGCGAGCAGTCCCGTCTTGGAAGTAATTGGGTAGCAATCAGATGTTCAGACCAAGAGTCTGCTGAGTGTTCTGTGACCATATAAAGGTTTTCTCGGTATCAAAGGGATCTGCTTCTCTTCGCAGTCTTTCCTCCTCAGAGGCCACGCTGAGAACTTTTGAAGTTTGGCACGGTTTTCCCCCTCTGCTTTTCCTCTTCAGTAACTGCTTGGCTGACTTCCTTCCAATTTCTTTCCCTAAATCCCCATCAAACCTGATGTAGACACTTTTTGGGGGATGCATGCCAAAATGTCATTTTGAGATGGTTGGGGATATACAGATTTTAAGCCGATTAAGGGTTTGCACCTTCCTAAGAACAAGCAAAGGTGAGATGACTTCTAACTAACTTGCTCCAAGTTACACAGTGAGAAAGTGGAAGCTGGGATCTGAAGCCAGCCCGGTGATTCTGAGGCCCCATGTTGTCTCCCCAGCTTTCACCCTGGAAAATTAAGGCCCCCTCCCTGGGAAACACCATTCTGTTCATCCCACCCAGGGCCCCCGTTAAGCTGCCTGACCCACCCTAGCGCTGCTCCTGGAGGCACATTAAAGCGAGCCTCACATGCCGGCCCCAGGGAAGGCCTCGGCCCCTCCTCAGTTACCATCGGCCCACTTGCTCTTTCTCTTCATCTCCCTGGGTCCTGGATTCCTGGCTGTAGTCCCTGGCTTTGATATTTGCTGCTCCCTCAAGTTTGGCAACTCATCACATTCCCCTTGAAGCTTTTCTCTTTAGCCCTCTGCTCTGTTCCTGCCTCTGAATTTGTGTCCTTCCATGGCCTTGGGTGGGGAGGGCCCTCCCCTGGCCTAGGCCCCGGAGGTCCCCGCAGCTAGGCCGGAGGTAGAAGTGGCATTGAGACGGTATGGTATATGGTGAAGGGCATAAAAAGACCTGCTTCCTGCCCTTGACCACAGTCTCCCACCCGCAAGGGAGATACATGCTCTTACCACTGTTTTTATCTGGTGAGACTTGACCCTGATATTGAATTCCTGAAAGGCTAGCTTGAATGCCTAGAGCCCAAAGAGGCCTCATTCATTTCATAAACACTTTCTGAGCGCCCAGGCTGTGTCTGCAGGGTTCTAGTTGCTGGCGATGCAGCTGTGAATAAAATCAAAGTCCTTGGCCCTGGGAGAGCTTACATCTAGTGTGTGTGTGTGTGTGTGTGGGGGGGAATCACACAAAAATAAACAATAATTAAAATAATAACCACAAAAAATAAAGTTACATCAGGCTTCCTGTTCTATTTACTCCACTAGCGCCATACCCAAATACCTATAGTCTTGGATCTGATTTCTGTGATGTAGACAAGGCCACACTCACATCCAAGATCATCAGCACAGGGAGTGTAAAATTTAAGGTGAGGGGCAACTGTCTCAATGCCTCCAAAGACGAGGACAGCAGCATCCCATCCATCAATTCCCCCAACCCCTACCCTTATCCCCACCCAGGACCCTGACAGCAAAAGTTTGTTCCAGCCACAGAAAAAACGCAAGAGATCATGAGCACAGGGGTAAGCGAGAGCTTACTCATCTGGCTGAGGGAGCAACTCCAGCTCTTGGTCCCTGGTAACTGGGACCATGGAAAAGAGCCACATTGCTCACATTGCAGTACGTGCACTTCATGGGCTTCAGAGTGGTTCCCAGGCCAGGGACTGGCAATGCATCAGAAATGCAGTAGAATTGCAAACTCTCATCCCACCTGTTCCAGTGGTTCAGAATCAAAACCTGCAGGCGATCCCCAAGCACGTTCAAGTTTGAGAAGCAACAGGCTAGACTTTGACCAGCGCAAAGTAAAGATTCACCCCTAGGTTGTGACCAATGATAATTCCTTCCTCATGGAGATGCAGAGTTGAATGGAATAGAGGCCTTCCTTCCCTGGGGAAGATTTATACTTATGTTTGAGTTACATGTTTATCATTATTTGTGAAAATTAGTTACCATATTTCCCATGTGTAAGATGCACCAATTTTCTGAAAAATTTGGGGTCTAAAAACTGAGTGCATCTTATACAGTGGTTGTAGAATTTTTTACTTGCATTTCCCACTTTTTTGTGCGGATTAGGAGTTGTAAGAATTTTATGATGAATAAAACTTGAGTTCAATAACTTATGTAATTCTTTTTTTTTTTTTTTTTTTCATTTTTCTGAAGCTGGAAACAGGGAGAGACAGTCAGACAGACTCCCGCATGCGCCCGACCAGGATCCACCCGGCACGCCCACCAGGGGCGACGCTCTGCCCACCAGGGGGCGATGCTCTGCCCATCCTGGGCGTCGCCATGTTGCGACCAGAGCCACTCTAGCACCTGAGGCAGAGGCCACAGAGCCATCCCCAGCGCCCGGGCCATCTTTGCTCCAATGGAGCCTTGGCTGCGGGAGGGGAAGAGAGAGACAGAGAGGAAAGCGCGGCGGAGGGGTGGAGAAGCAAATGGGCGCTTCTCCTGTGTGCCCTGGCCGGGAATCGAACCCGGGTCCTCCGCACGCTAGGCCGACGCTCTACCGCTGAGCTAACCGGCCAGGGCCTGTAATTCATTTTTATTTCAAATTTTGGGACCCCAAATTAAAGTGCGTATTACATGGGAGCATCTTATACATGGGGAAATACGGTACTATAAATAAAATAATCAACATCATTAAAAATAGAATAAAATAAAATTAAATTAAAAAATGGGTGCTTTTAATTTGATTTATCATATTTTCAACTTTCAGAATTTCAGCAAAATACTTTGTATTTAAAACTACTATCCTGACCAGGTGGTGGCGCAGTGGATGGAGCATCAGCCTGGGGTACTGAGGAGCCCGTTTTAAAACCCCAAGGTCACCAGGTTGGGCACAGACTCACCATCTTGAGCACCGGGTTGCTGGCTGGAGCATGGGATCATTAACATCAATCATTAACATGACCCCATGACTGCTGGCTTGAAGCCGAGGTCTCTGGCTTGAGCCCAAGGTCACTCACTGGCTTGAGCAAGGGGTCACTGGCTCAGCTGGAGCCCTTGGGTCAAGGCACATATGAGAAACAATCAGTGAACAACTAAAATGACACAACTACTATTTGATGCTCTTCATCTCTCTTCCTTCCTGTCTCTATCTTGCTAAAAAAAAAAGTTGTGTATTTTAACTGTAAATTATAATTAAAATTTTAATTAATTAAACACTTTAATGTTTTTTGTTGATAATATTTTTTTGGAGAGAGAGGAAGGGAGAGGTACAGAGAGAGAGAGACCGACATTGATGTGTGTTCCACTTATTTATGCATTCATTGGTTGATTCCTGAGCTACCTGGCCATGGCCGAATTTTTTTTCCTTTTTGTTGAATTTATTGGGGTGACACTGGATAACAAAATTATACAGGTTTCAGGTGCACAATTTCACAGCACATCATCTGTACACTGTATTGTGTGTTCACCACCCCAAGTCAAGTCTACTTCTATCACCATTTATCCCCCTATACCCTCCTTTACTTCTCCCCCTCCTCCTGGTAATCACCACATTATTGTCCATGTCCATGCGTTTTTTTTCTCTTCTTTTTATTTTTTAATTATTTTTTATTTTATTTTATTTTTTATGTGATAGGAGGGGAAATAGTGAGGCAGACTCCCACACAAAATACATTTCACTGCATCTTTCATCGCTGGGTGTCACACTGCCAGGATATAAATACAAGAAATTTACAGTTTCACTATTAACCAATGGGAATTCACTGGGCAACCCCATCTGGAGCTGATCCTCGAGTACCAAGCTATTTTTAGTGCCTGAGGCTGATGCAGTCCAACAGAGCTATCTTAGCACCTGGGGCCACACTTGAACCAGTGGAGCCCCTGGCTGCTGGAGGGGAAGAGGGAAAGAAGGGGAAGCAACAGATGGTGCTTCTCCTGTGTACAATGACTGGGGATCGAACCTGGGACATTCATATGCTGGGTCAACGCTCTATCCACTGAGCCACCAGCCAGGGCCCTTTCTTTTTAAATTGTAAATTTTAAAGCCTAATTTTATTAAGCTCAACTTACAAATTTTGCTATTCATAAAGCTAGTATTTTTTTTTTTTTGTATTTTTCTAAAGCTGGAAACGGGGAGAGACAGTCCGACTCCCGCATGCGCCCGACCGGGATCCACCCGGCACGCCCACCAGGGGCAAAGCTCTGCCCACCAGGGGACGATGCTCTGCCCCTCCGGGGCATTGCTCTGCCGCGACCAGAGCCACTCTAGCACCTGGGGCAGAGGCCAAGGAGCTATCCCCAGTGCCCGGGCCATCTTTACTCCAATGGAGCCTTGGCTGCGGGAGGGGAAGAGAGAGACAGAGAGGAAGGAGGGGGGGTGGAGAAGCAAATGGGCGCCAACCTAGTATTTTTATGTTAAATCTTTTACTTCCTCCTTAATATCAGCTTATAAATTCTGTAAGCATTTGCCCTGGCCGGTTGGCTCAGCGGTAGAGCGTCGGCCTAGCGTGTGGAGGACCCGGGTTCGATTCCCGGCCAGGGCACATAGGAGAAGCGCCCATTTGCTTCTCCACCCCTCTGCCGCGCCTTCCTCTCTGTCTCTCTCTTCCCCTCCCGCAGCCGAGGCTCCATTGGAGCAAAGATGGCCCGGGCGCTGGGGATGGCTCTGTGGCCTCTGCCCCAGGCGCTAGAGTGGCTCTGGTCGCAACATGGCGACACCTAGGAGGGTCGCAACATGGCGACGCCCAGGATGGGCAGAGCATCGCCCCCTGGTGGGCAGAGCGTCGCCCCCTGGTGGGCGTGCCGGGTGGATCCCGGTCGGGCGCATGCGGGAGTCTGTCTGACTGTCTCTCCCTGTTTCCAGCTTCAGAAAAATGCAAAAAAAAAAAAAAAAAAAAAAAAAAAAAAAAAAATTCTGTAAGCATTTAATATCACTTACAAATTTCATTAATTAAATTAGCTTAGATGGTTTGATCTATAATTAAGCATCTAACAAAGCAGACTTATAAATCTAACAAAATCTTAGACACTAAGAATTTAGACATAGTCTCAACTTATAGATCTAATCATATCTATTTAAGCATTTAACCTTTAAACTTATTCCATCTAAGTATTAAATTAACATCACAAGTCTAATATGTCACAGGCTTTTATACTTTTTCGACACCTTAAAAAGCAGATAAAAGTTGTACACTTAAAAATAATTAATTTAGCCTGACCAGACGGTGGTGCAGTGGATAGGGCGTCGGACTGGGATGCTGAAGACCCAGGTTCGAGACCCCGAGGTCACCAGCTTGAGTGCAGGCTCATCTGGTTTGAGCAAAAGCTCACCAGCTTGGACCCAAGGTCGCTGGCTCAAGCAAGGGGTTACTCGGTCTGCTGAAGGCCCGTGGTCAGGGCACATATGAGAAAGCAGTCAATGAACAACTAAGGTGTCGCAATGCGTAACGAAAAACTTATGATTGATGCTTCTCATCTCTCTCCATTCCTGTCTGTCTGTCCCTGTCTATCCCTCTGCCTCTGTAATAATAATAATAATAATAATAATAATAATAATTAATGTAATGTGAATTTTTAAAGCAATTAAAATTTTTACTTACCAAAAGAATAGATAAAATATAAATTATCCCAGTAGTTACAGTAGTTACTACTACACATACCCTTAAACCCAAAGTGTTAATATATGTTTGCATCATTAATCATCTTTATTTTCAAGTTTATATCCAGACTTTTAAGCTTCTATCTAAACAAAGCAGGTACAAGATCTCAGATGAGCTGAGGTGACTGCACTGAAGATGTAGGATTTGTACACACTTAAGATTAGAATTTTGAGTTCCATATTTGGAGTTACTATACTGTTACAGATGTGGAGAGTTGCCCCAAGATTGAGCTGGGCTAAGGGTAGGGCCTGGATGCGCTTTCTAAAATAATTTCACCCAACCTGACCAGGTGGTGGCGCAGTGGATAGAGCATCGGACTGGGATGCAGAGGACCCAGGTTCGAGACCCTGAGGCCCCCAGCTTGAGTGCGGACTCATCTGGTTTGAGCAAAGCTCACCAGCTTGGACCCAAGGTAGCTGGCTTGAGCAAAGGGTTACTCGGTCTGCTGAAGGCCCACGGTCCTGGCACATATGAGAAAGTAATCAATGAACAACTAAGGTGTCGCAACGAAAAACTAATGATTGATGCTTCTCATCTCTCTCCATTCCTGTCTGTCTGTCCCTATCCATCTCTCTCTCTGACTCTCTCTCTGTCTCTGTAAAAAAATTTAAAAAAATAAAAATAAAATAAAATAATTTCACCCAGAGGCACATTTCTCTCTTCCTCCTAGCTCCCCTTCTTTTGCCTCTGTAATTTATCTCCTAAAGCCCATTTCTTTTACCTCTGTGACTTTCTACATAAACTTCCTCTTATAAAAAAATAATAATAATTCCACCCAGCCTGGCAATTATCTGTGGGAATGCCTTCCTGTGGTCAAATTTAGCACGCCACAATAACAAAATTCATAAAATTTCACTAAAAATTACATTTCACTGCATCTTTCATTGCTGGGTGTCACACTGCCAGGATATAAATACAAGAAATTCACAGCTTCACTATTAACCAAAACATGGCATTGTTTGGATCAGGCATCCCCAAACTACGGGCCCCGGGGACCGCATGTGGCCCCCTGAGGCCATTTATCCAGCCCCGCCACACTTCCAGAAGGGGCACTTCTTTCATTGGTGGTCAGTGAGAGGAGCACTGTATGTGGCGGCCCTCCAAGCGTCTGAGGGACAGTGAACTGGCCCCTTGTGTAAAAAGTTTGGGGACCCCTGGTTTCGATGGTTGACATTCTGGGGAACTCACATGTACCTTTCTTCGTCTTACTCATATTTAATATTATTATGGACTAAGGCTTTTCGTAAGACTTGCTTTCTTTCTGAAACTCAGATTGTCTCCATTTTCTTTTACTTTTTCTGTGTCTCTTTCCTGTTAACACTGCTTCAAACATTTTTAAAACTAACAAGCTTCTGGCATCATCTGGCAGATTGAGGTCTGCTTTGACTTTCTAGCCCTGAGCAAGGAATCAGCTAGTCTCCAAGGAGCCCTGGTTTCTTTAAGAGGCTGATGTTATTAGGGACCAATATCTGGATGCTCGTGGTATGAATGAAATTATCTATCTGAGGACGAGGAGGGAGGAGGAGTCTCCACTTCTCATCCACTCCAGTGAGAGAGCCAGAAAACAAGTTTACTGTGATGCGTCCAATGTAACTCCAACGCAAAGTCCCTTAGGAATATATGTTGTACTATGAAAGCTCTTCATTTTATTATCCCCTTTTCAACCACCAGCTTTTAGCTATGAGCTGCTGCTTCTTTTTAAAAAACAATTTTAATGTCATGCTATAAGTATGTTTTAATTATAAGAAAAGTAATCATAATGGACATATTTTGACTTAGATCCCAGATGCCCTCACCAGGGCTGCAAATGTGTCCCTCATCACTTTTATGATCCTTTGTGTGTCTTATCAACCATCATCCTCTGATCATTTTATTGATAGTTACACAATTTCATTTCACCAACTCTGTTGAATTCTCCAGACTTGATTCCAAGTTCAAAGCATCAGCTTGGCTTCCTCCTTTCTCCTGGAGCGATCTTTGCCTTCTGGCTCTCCTCTGCCTGTATGCTGAAGATGGGTTGTCCTGTGGTTTCTCCCTGTTATTTTCAAGACTCCTCTCAGGCTGTCTCAGTATATGTGCTGCAACCATTTGCTCTCTAAAAAGACCAGCCTTTCAGAGGAAATAGGTCAAAATATATTTGGCAAAGTTAACCTATTTGACACAACATAAATAAGTAGATATTTTCCCATAGTACAAATGATGATGAAACGCAGAGAACCCAATTTCCATCAAATCCAAGCCCCCCACCCCACCCCATTCATCCTCTGCCAAGCCTTCACCCTCAAGTGCTCAGCATGTCTTTCTCCTGACCCAGCTCCCACCCCCACCTCCACCCATTGTGCTGCCCCATAGTGACCAGCAAGCACACCAGACCCCCACCCCTCTGTAGAGGACAGACCCCCCAACTCTTGGTGTTCACACCTTTGTGGGATGCCCTCCCCTTGAGTGCATTTGCACCTGAGACTTGATTCTAATGAATAAGATATGGCAAAGATGATGTCGCACCTGTGATAAAGTTATGTTACATAAGACTGTCTTGCTGACAGACTCGTTCTAGAGACTCTTTGCTGGCTTGATGAAATAAGTGGCTGTGCTAGCAAAGCCACCTGGCTGAGCCTCAAGGGTTGCCTCTGAGAGCTGAGGATAGCCTTCAGCAGAAAGCCAGCAGGAAGCCAGGGTCCTCAACCATACAGCTGCAAGGAAATGGATTCTGACAGCAGCCTGAATGCGTGGATGCAGATACTTCCCCAGTCAAGCATCCAGATGGTAATCTGGCCAACAACCTGATGGCAGCTCTGTGAGACCCTGAGCGGATGACGCAGCCTGGCTGTGCTGGTGTTGACTCCCAGAAACCGTGGGATGATAAACGGGTGTTGTTTTAAGCTTCTGAGTCTGTGATAATTGCTGTGCAGCTGCAGATAACGAGTACGCCCGCACACACTGTCTGTTCCATGGCCCTCCCACATGGCGGCTCATTATGGTCTTCCATACCGCGATGGAAAGCCAGGGCCTAGGGGCATTGTCTTCCTTACTTCCCTCTTCCTTTAGACCATTTTTCTGAGTCTCAGCTCTCTGGCCATGCCATCCTCTTCCCCTCCTGAGATCCTCTGCCATTACTGACCCCCTGATCCCTTGTTGTTCAAAGATCTCAGCATTGGGATGTGTTTCATATCTTCTTCTCATCCTAGGGAAATTCAGTGTTGGCTTGAGTGGACTGTCAGTTTCTTGACTTTCTTCTCTCTGAAGTTATCTATCTCTATTCTCTCTAACCCACTCACTTCCTAGGTCACAATAGGGGCTTTGCTATCACTGGAAACTGTTTCACTCCAAAATCATGGAGTCAGTCTTCTACCCCTTCAACCTCCTCTCCTTTCAGCTGGCTTGTTCAACTATGTCCCCTGCAGCGATTTCCCCTCATCAGCACCTCTGTGCCATTGATCTCTCTATCCCCATACCATCAGCTCTCTCCTTCTCTGCCATCCTTAACAAGCTTAGAGTCCTTGTCTATACCTTAACCTGATCCTTTGTCATTTTGTCATACCCATCTGGCAAAATCCCAACTGTGGCTGCACCCACTTATCCAAAATCACCATGCTTACACGCAGCCTCTAGGAAAATCACACAACAGGGCATATAAGTTCTACACAAATTCACGGTTACTATGTTTGAATAAGCGCTCAATATACCCAGGGAACCCTATTACATATCTTTGATGAACTCGCTTTCCTACAGTGATTATTTCAAACCACTGGCCCTTCCTAACACCTCCACTTACAGCAGATAACCTTTGTCTCTCACTTGCTCTCCTTTACAAGGAGAATGGAGCCCATCAAATGAAAATCCCCATCTAAGACATAAATCCACCTACGTTTGCTCCAGTTCTATCCTCTTTCCCTCTGGTGGCAGTGCAAGTGCTGTCGTCATCTGTTCTGCCTTTTCTCTACACTTAACAATTTTGATCCCATTTACTTCCTCCTTATATAAAACCTTTTATTATTTGTGGTCTCTTATCTTTTCTATATATTATTCAACCATTTCCTCTAGACTGGATCCTCCCCAAAAGTTTTTTATTTTTAACAGAGACAGAGAGAGAGAGAGTGAGAGTGAGAGAGAGGGATAGATAGGGACAGACAGACAGGAAGGGAAAGAGATGAGAAGCATCAATCATTAGTTTTTCGTTGCGACACCTTAGTTGTTCATTGACTGCTTTCTCATATGTGCTTTGACTGTGGGCCTTCAGCAGACTGAGAAACTCCTTGCTCAAACCAGTGAGCTTGGGTCCAAGCTGGTGAGCTTTGCTCGAACCAGATGAGCCCACGCTCAAGCTGGCAATCTCGGGGTCTCGAACCTGGGCCCTCCACATCCCAGTCCGACACTCTATCCACTGCACCACCGCCTGGTCAGGCCAAAAGCTTTTAAATATATAATTTTTCTGTTCATTTTCTCTTTCTTCTCCTTCTGGGACTCCAATTACCATATATTAGACATTTTGATATTGTCCCGCAGGTCTCTTTGTTACCTTTTTTTCCATCCCATCCTTTTCTGTTTTTCTTTTTTGTTTTTTCTTATTTCTCCGAAGCTGGGAACGGGGAGGCAGTCAGACTCCCACATGCGCCCAACCGGGATCCACTGGCATGCCCATGAGGGGGAGATGCTCTGCCCCTCTGGGGCGTCGCTCTATTGCATCTAGAGCCATTCTAGCGCCTGAGGCAGAGGCCACAGAGCCATCCTCAGCGCCTGGGCCAACTTTGCTCCAATGGAGCCTTGGCTGCGGGAGGGGAAGAGAGAGACAGAGAGGAAGGAGAGGGGGAGGGGTGGAGAAGCAGATGGGTGCTTCTCCTGTGTGCCCTGGCTGGGGATCGAACCCGGGACCCCTGCACGCCAGGCCGACATTCTACCACTGAACCAACCGGCCAGGGCCGAATTTTTGGTTTTTAAAAAATGTTTATTTGATATTTAGAAAGAGTGAAAAGAAGGAAGAAAGAGAGAGAGAGAGAGAAACATCACCTTGTTGTTCCACTTATTTATGCATTCATTGGTTGACTCTTGTATGTGCCCTGACCAGGGATCAAACCTGCATCCTTACCATATATGGATGACGTTCTAACTGGCTGAGCTACCCGGCCAGGGTAGCCAACCCAGTGAATTTTTAAATTCCATATATTTAGTTCTAAAATTCCCATTTGGTTTTAAATTTAACAATACTTTTTATTTTTTCTGTTGTCATTTTCTATGTGTTCATTAATTATAAACATATTTTCTCTTATATCTTTGAACATTGTTATAATAGCTGCTTTAAAATCATTGACCTTTATGGGATAGCTCTGTTGGTTAGAGCGTCATCCCAATGCAAAGGTTGTGGGTGCAATTGTACAGGAAGAGTTTGATGTTTCTGTCTCTCCCCCTTCCTTCTCTAAAAAATAAATAAATAAATAAATAAATAAATAAATAAATATTCTTGTCTGACAATTACAACATCCGAGTTATCCTGGAAATGGCTTCTGTTGTTTAGTTTTCCCTCAAAAACAATGTTCCTGGTTTATTGAGCAATATTTGGATTATATCCTGAATATTTTGAAAGTCATGTTGGGAACACTCTGGATTCTATTTTATCCCTCAGAAAAATGTAGATATTTTTCTTTTATCAAGAAGTTAACTTGGTGATACTCAAACTATAAACTCTGTCTAACCTACGGCCAGCAAGTGCTCAAGTCCTGGTTTGGTTCCTTTATCTTTAGCTGCAATTCTGGTCATGTGTGGCTCAAGAGTGAGAAAGAGTTTTTATTTATTTAATATTTATTTTTTAAAGCCTTTTTTTTTTTTGTATTTTTCCGAAGTGAGAAGTGCGTGGCTGGGGGCGGGGGGGGGGGGGCCGGAGGTAGGAGACAGACAGACCCCTGCTTGCGCCTGACCGGGATCCATCCACCAGGCATGCCCACCAGGGGGCAATGCTCTGCCCATCTGGGGCGTTGCTCCGCTGCAATTGGAGCCATTCTTGCGTATGAGGCAGAGGCCATGGAGCCATCCTCAGCGCTGGGGTCAACTTTGTTTGGGTTTATAGAGAGAAAAGGTTTATAGAGAGAATTTTGGGGTTTTCTTCTCTGGCTCTCTCTTTTCCTCTTCCCAGGATCCACTTCTCACTACAGCAGCCTTGGTTGCTCTGGGCTCTATCTGGTTCCTCTGCCAAAAACACAGAGGGTTTTCTGTTGGAATCTTAGCCATCCTGTGCTGGCTGCACTGGGACCTTGGCCAACATGGGGAAATCCACAAAAATGGGAACTCATCTCATGCCTATTTGGGTTTTCTTTCAGGAATCCTCAGGTAGTTGGGGTTTTATTTTTTATTTTTTGTTGGTAGTAGTGGTAGTATTTTTCCTTCTTTTTTAAAAATTTTTATTTATTTATTCATTTTAGAGAGGAGAGAGAGTGAGAGTGTGTGTGTGTGTGTGTGTTTGTGTGTGTGTGTGAGAGAGAGAGAGAGAGAGAGAGAGAGAGAGAGAGAGAAAGGGGGAGGAGCAAGAAGCATCAACTCCCATATGTGCCTTGGCCAGGCAAGCCCAGATTTTTGAACCGGTGACCTCAGCATTCCAGGTCAACTCTTTATCCACTGTGCCACCACAGGTCAGGATGTATTTTTCCTTCTTTATTTATTTTTTGGATGATGTCCAGAGTGTAAGGGTTGGTCAATAGGAGCTTATTTCTTTTTTCTTTTTTACAGAGACAGAGAGAGTCAGAGAGAGGGATAGATAGGGACAGACAGACAGGAACGAGAGAGATGAGAAGCATCAACCATTAGTTTTTCGTTGTGACACCTTAGTTGTTGTTCATTGACTGCTTTCTCATATGTGCCTTGACCATAGGGCTACAGCAGACCGAGTAACCCCTTGCTCGAGCCAGCGACCTTGGGTCCAAGCTGGTGAGCTTTGCTCAAACCAGATCAGCCCACGCTCAAGCTGGTGACCTTGGGGTCCCGAACCTGGGTCCTACGCATCCTAGTTAGACTCTCTATCCACTGCACCATCGCCTGGTCAGGCAGGAGCTTATTTCTTAATACCAAAGGTAAGACTGTTCCACAAGGTTTTAAATAGATTCAAGTCTTTCCTGACCAGGTGGTGGCTCAGTGGATAGAGCGTCAATTTAGCACAGACTCACCAGCTTGAATGTGGGGTCACTGGCTTGAATGTGGGATCATAGACATGACCCCATGGTCCTTGGCTTGAGCCCATGGTTGCTGGCTTGAGCAAGGGGTCACTGGCTCAGCTGGGTTCCCCCGGTCAAGGCATGTATGAGAAGCAATCAATGAACAACTAAAGTGCCACAACTCTGAGTTGATGCTTCTCATCTCTTTTCCTTCCTGTCCCCGCCCCACCCCCTAAGTAAATAAATAGTTTTGATTCTTCCTGTTAATTTTCCACAAACCCTCCCTTGATCTATAGTTTTATTCAGAGAGGGGAAGGAAGGGAAGAGAGAGAGAGAGAGACAGACAGACAGAAAGAGTGAGAAAGAAGGAGGAGGAGGAGGAGTGGAGAAGCAGATGGGTACTTCTCTTGTGTGCCTTGACTGGGAATCGAACCCTGGACATCCACACAATGGGCTGATGCTCTACCGCTGAGCCAACTGGTCAGGGCCAATATGGCAACCTTTTTTTATTATTATTAATTTTAATGAGGTGACATCGATAAATCAGGGTACATATGTTCAGAGAAAACATCTCCGGGTTATTTTGACATTTGATTATGTTGCATTCCCATCACCCAAATTGTCTTCCGTCACCTTCTATCTGGTTTTCTTTGTGCCCCTCCCCTATATGGCAACCGTTTTAATAAAGACTTGTACAAGCTGCCTTCATCCTGCTCCACCCCCTGCACTTTGAGTTTTGGAAGAGAAAGAAGCTGAAGGAAGGAGGGGCCCTTGGTGATGATCTGTATTCTTTGGAGAAGGGAGCCTGGAAAAGAAGCAGAATAGTCTTTGGTCACTTCTGCCTGCTTCCTCATGACAAAGGTAGGAGGTCTAGGTTTGGGTCTTGTGGCTGGTAGGTTTCAGTGACCACTGTTCAAATTGCATGAATAGATGTTATTAAGGGGGGTGAGGTAGGGAAGGAACTGTTTCATTCTTCACCCTGGAAAGTGCTTCTTTTTTAAAAAGATTTTTATTTATTGATTTGAGAGAGAGAGAAACATTGATTTGTTATTCTATTTATTTATTTATTCATTGGTTGATTCTTGTATATGCCCTGATCCAGGGTAAAACCCAAAACCATGGCATATCAGGACAATGCTCTAAGTCTAACCAACTGAGCTGCCCAGCCAGGCCCCACTGTGCACTTAACTGACGGTTTATGAGTTTTTTCATTTTCTGGTTTAATGGCCTGATTTTAATCTTGGGTAGATGTGGACACTACCACTCTTACTGGCAGATGTGGAAGCCAACCTTCTAGTATTCTTTTTTTTTTTAATTACTGTTTTTTATTCTTTTTTTTCCTTTTTTTTTACAGAGACAGAGAGAGAGAGAGTCAGAGAGAGGGATAGATAGGGACAGACAGACAGGAACGGAGAGAGATGAGAAGCATCAATCATCAGTTTTTTGTTGTTAAACCTTAGTTGTTCATTGATTGCTTTCTCATATGTGCCTTGACCGCGGGCCTTCAGCAGACCGAGTAACCCCTTGCTCGAGCCAGTGACCTTGGGTCCAAGCTGGTGAGCTTTGCTCAAACCAAATGAGCCCGTGCCCAAGCTGGCGACCTTGGGGTCTTGAACCTGAGTCCTCTGCATCCCAGTCCTACATTCTAACCACTGCGCCGCCACCTGGTCAGGTGACCTTCTAGTATTCTATGCTTCTCATTCTCCCTTCATATCATCGCATGTCAGAGAGTTGGTAGGAGTCACTTTAGACAGAAGACACCTCTGAACTAACTTTGCACATGTAGCTGATAGAAGCTGGATAGAGTAGCAGTTAAGTGCTAGGCCCTGCAACTAGACAACCAGGGATTAGATCCTGGCATAGTCATTTACTGGCTAAATGACCTGGGGGAAGTTACTTAACTCTTTTGATCCTCAATTTCCTCATCTATAAAATGGAGGGCTGACAACAGTAGCTACCTCCTAGAGTTGTTATGAGGCTCAAACAAATTATAACATGTACTTAGAACTGTGCCTGGCACATAAGCATTTGGAAAATGTTAGCTGCTGTTCTGTGCTTTACAAGCAATAAAAGCTGAATACCAAGTGTCCGAAAACAGCTTCCAGTGAGTGTGAATTCTCCCCACTAGGTGTCACAATTCAGCAGGCACTGTCTGTCTCTTAGCTTGACTTGGGGTGGCTGGCTGGAAAACTTAATTTCTGCTTAGTATCATTTTTGATTTGATTTGGTGATTTCAAGGGGATAAACTGACATCCTATCTTTTGAGGTATCTGGGATCCAGAAAATCCAGCAGAATTGCCGACATGCAGCGCTGGAAGGAGCTATTATTTGAAGTACTGACTTTGTTCATAGTTAATGTGACCTATAATTTATTGTCCAAACCAAGATATTTTGAGAGTGAAAGGGGGATTATTAATAATTACGCCAGGTCTAACAGGCGGTGGCGCAGTGGATAGAGCATCAGCCTGGGATGCAGAGGACCCAGGTTCTAAACCCCGAGGTCGTTGGCTTGAGCATGGCTCATCTGGCTTGAGTACAGGCATGCTAGCTTGAGCGCAGGGTCACTGGCTTGAGCCTGTGATCATTAACATGATCCCAAGGTTGCTGGCTTGAGCATGGGCTCACCAGCTTGAGCACGAGATCATAGACATGACCTCATGGTCACTGGCTTGAAGCCCAAGGTTGCTGGCTTGAGTCTAAGGTCGCTGGCTTGAGCAAGGGGTCATTGGCTTGGCTGTAGTCCCCGGGTCAAGGCACATATGAGAAAACAATCAATGAACAACTAAGGTGCCACAACGAAGAATTGATGCTTCTCATCTCTCTCTAAAAAAAAAATTATGCCAGGACAAGAGTAGTAAGTGCAATATGCCTGACAACCTGGATGGAGTCACCCTATCTATATGGTGTTTTTTTCTCAGCATTTTCTGAATTTCCAAGACACAAATGGTGATATTTCTCAGAAGCTTGGTACAGTAAACTGGGACCTCATGCTTTTGGGAATTCCTGCCGTACAGGTATCTTGCTTCCTAGTCAGGTCATTTATTTGAGTTTTATCCTCAGTTGACATAGCAGTATGTGTCTGCCTTACAGACTGCAAGTCACCTTAGCCCTTTTTTTTAAAATTTAATTTAATTTAATTTTTATTTTTTTATAGTGTAAGAGAGAGAGTCAGAGAGAGGGATAGATAGGGATAGACAGACAGGAATGGAGAGAGATGAGAAGCATCAATCACCAGCTTTTTGTTGCGACACCTTAGTTGTTCATTGATTGTTTTCTCATATGTGCCTTGACCATGGGCCTTCAGCAGACCGAGTAACCCCTTGCTTGAGCCAGCGACCTTGGGTCCAAGCTAGTGAGCTTTTTTGCTCAAGCCAGATGAGCCCGCGTTCAAGCTGGCAACCTCGGGGTCTCAAACCTGGGTCCTCCGCATCCCAATCCGATGCTCTGTCCATTGCGCCACCGCCTGGTCAGGCACCTTAGCCTTTTTTATGTTGAATAATTCCATATCCTCTGTGGCTTTCGTCTATGGCTTTTTCCTGCAACTGTAATCCCTTTGGAGGCACTGAGTCTTCCCATCCCTGGATGTGCTGAAGGAGGGGGAGCAGCAGGGCCGCTTTCTGGGTTATTGCTGAAGGGATTCTTCTAAGGCAGGGGTCCCCAAACTTTTTACACAGGGGGCCAGTTCACTGTCCCTCAGACCGTTGGAGGGCCGGACTATAAAAAAAACTATGAACAAATCCCTATGCACACTGCACATATCTTATTTTAAAGTAAAAAACCAAAACGGGAACAAATACAATATTTAAAATAAAAAACAAGTAAATTTAAATCAAGAAATTGACCAGTATTTCAATGGGAACTATGGGCCTGCTTTTGGCTAATGAGATGGTCAATGTGCTCCTTTCATTGACCACCAATGAAAGAGGTGCCTCTTCCGGAAGTGCAGCGGGGGCCGGATAAATGGCCTCAGGGGGCTACATGTGGCCCGCGGGCCGTAGTTTGGGGACCCCTGTTCTAAGGTTTCTCTCATCCCTAAGGCTCATAATCCTATTATTTCAAAGGGCAGAAGGAAGCTAACATTTGCTGAGCACCACCTGGCATCAAATGTTGTGCTTTTGCTACCCATCATCTTGGTCATCTCAATCCTGTGGCATCAGTATTATTAAAGGTGAAGAAACTGAGGCCTAGAGATGTCACAGCCCATAAAAGGCAGAGTCAGGATTCAATTCCAGGTCTGTCTGGCTCCAAAGAGACTATGTTTCTACCAAACTGGTCTGCCTCCCACTACAGACATCACTAGCAAGTCCCTTTCCCTCTCTGGGTCTCTGTTTCTTCTGGAAATTGGGTGGAGTTTGCATATGTGCTAAAGGGCTGGAGAGACAGGGGCTGGTAGGGGCTAGTCTTTGAAGACTTTATGGGGGGGTATTGAACAAGGTTTTGAAGGAAGGGAATGGAGAGTCAGGAGATGGGTTATTGGTTTAAGTCTAACAGACAAAACAAGACTGTGTTTGTATGAGGAGTAGGGTCTGAGGAAATGAATGGAAACTGCCAGTCTAATTAGGAGAGGTGAAGGGGACCCTGGCGATTGTAACCAGGTTTAAAACTTTGTCTCAAATCATACTTAGCCCATGATTATGCACGTGAGAAAGCACAGAATACATTTCTATGATACTAACAATTATGAGTAGAGATGGCTGTCAGTCACCACTTTGGAAGAGAGTACAGGCCTTCTACAGTGTGTCCGTAAAGTCATGGTGCAACTTTTGACTGGTCACAGGAAAGCAACAAAAGACAATAGAAATGTGAAATCTGCACCAAATAAAAGGAAAATCCTCCCAGTTTCTGTAGGATGATGTGGCAGCATGTGTGCATGCGCAGATGATGATGTAACACTGTGTATACAGTGGAGCAGCCCACGGCCATGCCAGTTGAGATGTGGATGGTACAGAGGAAAGTTCAGTGTGTTCTGTGGCTTGCTAAATTCGAATCTGTGACCAAAGTGCAACGTGAATATCGGCGCGTTTATAACAAAGCGCCACCACATAGGAATAACATTACTTGGTGGGATAAGCAGTTGAAGGAAACCGGTAGTTTGGTGGAGAAACCCCATTCTGGTAGGCCATCAGTCAGTGATGAGTAGAGGCTATACAGGATAGCTACCTAAGGAGCCCTAAAAAATCTGTGCGTGAGCCCACATTGAACTGAATAGGTATGAAACTGGGAGAGTTTTCCTTTTATTTTGTGCAGATTTCACATTTCTATCGTCTTTTGTTGCTTTCCTGTGATCAGTCAAAAGTGCACCATGACTTTACGGACACACTGTACTTCAAGAATCCAGGCCTGACAATCCTCCAGAGATGTCTAACTTGAGTTTTTCCTGCTTCAATTCAGTTTTTCACGGTGCCCTTTACCACCACTTGGAGGCCTATAGCTCCTGGGGAGACAGCGGCTCCTCCCGGCAGTATCAAATACACACCCGCGACCTCAACAGCTCAAACAGTCCGCCCCAAATACCAGGGAAGGATTTCTTGGGTGTGGGGCGCGGTTGGGGGTGCTGAGGTCAGACAGCCCGACCCAGGGGGAAAGCTAAGATCCGGGCCAGCGCGGGCCCTGGGGTGGTGAATAGGACAGAGCCTAGGAGCGCGAACTCCCAGGCCCTGACCTCCCTCTCCCCATCTCTGGTCCGGGCTGCGGCTCAGGAAGGCATCGTACTAACGCCTCTGAGGAAAGGCCAATCCGAGAATCCAGGAGGTGTGGAGGGAAGGTAGGGTTCCGGAGCACCAGAGGGCGGCCACGCCTGGCCTCCCTCCTCCGGCTCCCTCCAGCTCTGGCACCGAGGATCGAGCCACGGGTGTTAGCGGCCCCTGCCCCTCCCCCACGCACCGCCCGGGCCCCAGCGCACACTCCAGCTCCGTCTGGCCGGGTCACTCCGCCCCCCGTGCTCTGCCCCGGCCGGGGGCCTCGCCCCGCCCCCGCGGCCGGCCCCGCCCCGTGGCCTCGCCATTCCTGGGCAGGCCCCGCCCCCCACCGCGAGCCCCGGCCCCGCCCCTCGTTTCCGCTGGCTGCGGCTGTAGTGGCGGTGGCGAGGAAACGCGAGAGAGTGGGGATCCCGCATTCCTGGGAGCTCGGTGAGTGCGGCCCGGGGCGGGCTCGGGAGCGTGCGAGCTTGCGGGGTCCGGGCCGGCTGTGGGCGGGCTAGGCGAGCCCTTGACCAGGTTTCCAGGGCTGGGGGCGCCTCAGGGACACCCTGCGGAGGGATGTCGGGAGGGCGGCAGTGGGACGGAATGAGGGAGGGATGGGATAGGCGCCCTGTGAGGGCCGGGAAGCGGCCCAGGAAGGGGAAGGTGTGTGCGGGGCCCGGGATTGGGGCGGAGAGGGATCTGCACGGAGTGGCTCCGGGGACCTTTTGGGAGTAGAGCCGCGGGATCCCAGACGAAGGGATGGGAGGTCTGTGTGTGCAGCAGAAAGAGAGAGACTCAGAGCTGTCATGGGTTTCTGATTGTGTGGCCCAGTAGACTCCAGTGGCTTGGGGGTGGCCCATGGCGCACCCCCAGGGAGGGCCAGGGGCTCGGGCATGGCTGGGGTACCGCCTGCAGGACCTCCTCTTCCCCCCCGCACCCCTGACTGTTCCTTAGGCCATCGCTGGCTGGTCGGCACTTAGAGTGACAGAGCTTTGGCACACCTCGAGGTCCGAGATGTAGTCCATCTGTGCCTTCAAGTTTGGGACTTTAAAAAACTTTCTTGTGGTTAAACAAAAGTTCAAACAAGAAACCGGCTGTTTAGAAGGCAGTATTTGTACTTGTGTATCTCGAAACTGAAGTCTTGGATAGCCTCTTTTTGTAAAAGAGGAGTCTTCTGTACCTCTTCCCTGGATGCCTGTAGTGCCTGGGGAAGTTTGGAGCATTGGGGTAGTATGAGATCCCCTGGGCCGTGTGGACCTTCCTTCCCGTACCCCCAAAACGGGAATAAGAAGGCAGCTGCTCACCTCCCTTTGGTTCAAAGAACCTAACTAACGGATTCAGTGAGGGTGCCCTTCTGACCTGCACCTGTCCCCCTTGTCTGACTCAGGCATTTCCTCCTCCAGGAAGCTTTCCTGGACTAGTGGAGAAAACTGAGGACTCATGCTCTGATCCCTGTATACCAGCCAGCTTTTCTCTCTCTACTAAAAATAGCCATAGAAAATGTTTTGTATGTAGTTTTGCTATAAGATGTACAGTCAGCTTGTCATCATAAGTAATGGAGGGGGAGGTATTATGGATAATTTCAAACAATGGACTGGACAAATCATTTATATTTAGCAAAGGAATGCAGCCAGGGAGGCTGACATTTACACCAGTTTCTGGCATGGTTCTGGTATGGCTGTTGCAGGGGGGCTATGGGTTGAGGGGTGAGGGAGGTAAAAGGACAGGGGTGGATAAAACCTGAAGGGTGATTCAGTTCACTAACTCATTGAAGACCTGCCATGTGCAAGACTTTGCATAGCTGAGAGTGGGCCACAATGAAGTGAGATTATTTTTTTATTTGAATTAATCGATATTACTTTTATATTTTATTGATTGATTGATTTTAGAGAGAGGAAGAGAGGGAAGAGAGAGAGAGAAACATTGATTTTTTTGTTCCGGTTATTTTTTCACTTATTGGTTGATCTGGGGATCGAACCTGCAACCCTGGCATATCAGAACAATGCTCTAATCAACTCTAATCAACTGAGCTACCCAGCCAGGGCTTTAATCTTCTTTAAATCTATGAACTGGTATTTAATATTAATAACAATAACTAGTGCTTATGGAATAATTTATAGTTGGCTGAGTACTTTCTTTGCATATTAGCTGTATACACCAGTAATTTTATTTGATTCACACATAATATTGTCAAGTATATGTTATTTTTATTTTTATTTATTTTTTTGTATTTTTCTGAAGCTGGAAATGGGGAGGCAGACAGACTCCCACATGCGCCCGACCGGGATCCACCCGGCATGCCCACCAGGGGGCGATGCTCTGCCCATCTGGGGCATTGCTCTGCTGCAACCAGAGCCATTCTAGCGCCTGAGGCAGAGGCCATAGAGCCATCCTCAGTGCCCGGGCCAACTTTGCTCCAATGGAGCCTTGGCTGTGGGAGGGGAAGAGAGAGACAGAGAGGAAGGAGAGGAGGAGGTGCAGATGGGTGCTTCTCCTGTGTGCCCTGGCCGGGAATTGAACCTGGGACTCCTGCACGTCAGGCTGACGCTCTACCACTGAGCCAACCGGCCAGGGCGTATATATTATTTTTAATTGCCTTCTTATAGGTTGGGAAAATGAAGCTCAGAGAATAAATTACTTCTCTGAGGTCACAGAACTCATTAAGTGGAAGAAGCAGACTTGAATCTGGGGCCTCTGACCCCTCATGCCCTGTACTTTCCTATTATGCTGTGTTGCCTCCTGCCGTTTTTCTCTGTTGATTCTGAGGATCTTAGCTTCAGCACCACTTATGTGTGCAGCCCTGGGCAAATTACCTCCCCCTTCTAACTTTATGATTGGAGGGTTATTGGGTTAAAGTGTTTTCTAGAGTCTCTTCCAGCATGAAATAATTAGCAGTATAAGATTATATTGGCAGCCAATCAGACAATTAATAAGTGTTTTATTTAAAAAAATTTTAATTGTGGTAAAATACACATAAAATTTACCATCTTAGCCATTTTTAAATGTCCAGTTCAATTTCATTAAGTATATTCATTGTTGTACAACAGCTCTCCAGAACTTTCTCATCTGCAAAACTGAAACTGTATATCCCTTAAAACACTAACTCCTCATTTCTCCCTCCCCGGTCCTTGACAACCTCCATTTTATTTTATGTGCTCAATAAATTTTGCCCTTGAGGAATTAATAAGGAGAAGCAGCTCAGCTTAAGTGGGAAGCCCCTGGGCCCTTGGGGAAGCTGGCGGATACTCTGGTCCTCATCCCTGAGTCTCTTAACTCTAGCCTGGCTGGCATCATTAAGTGAATGAGGTGAATGAGGCGGTGAGGGCTTGGGCAAGTGCCCTCTCCTCTTGCAGCTTTAGCTTCCTGCTTGCTAAGTGAGGATGACAATACCAGGCTCTCAGGCCTTTGGAGGAGCAATGAGATAACAGTATGTGAAGCACAAAGCTAAAAGGCCTCCTCCTACACAGCAGGAGTGCAGTAGATGGTGGCTATTGTTTATACTCTAGCTGAGGAGACTAGACTAATATGCTTGGAACATGAGAGGACAAGACTTCTTTTTTCTACCATTAAGGCCTAGGCCTGCTGTGGTTGTTCTCAGTGACTGAGGGAATGGATCTAATCTACTATAAGTTCCATAGCCTGGCATTTGAAATCCTTTGTATCCATTCCTAACCTCCATATCTAGCCTTGTCTTCCACTGATCTCCGCCCGGGCACCCTCAGTTCTAGCCAGACAGATAAGATCTCCCAGGTATGCTTTGCTCATTCCTTCTTTGTCATTTAGTTACTGTTCCACCTTCTTGGAATGCTCTTCCCCAGGTCCCCCTTCCCCACTTTCAAGACACTATTCATGTCTGAGCTCTTGCATGAAACCTTCCCTGGCCACCCATCCAAAAGTGATTTCTTTTTCTTTGGAGTTGCTGTGGCCTTTTCTGTCTTCATCTCTCCTGGCTTTTATATACTGCCTGGAGTGATTCTTTAGTGAATTTGATGAACACTTAGTGTGTGTGTATGTCAGTACAAGAGTCTGTACTAAGTTTTGATGATGCAAAAATGAAAAAGATAAAGGTCCTTGTCTTCATAGGACTTGTAATGTGGTAATGGGTTAAGAAAGAGGTTCAAAAATGACATTCAAATTATAATGTGAATGGCGTGTGGGAGTAGAATGTTATGTGGGTTCAAACAGCGGGGTAAAGCACTCTGATTCTGGAGGAACGCTTCATGCAGCAGGTGGCATCTGACATGAACTTTTTTTTTTTTACAGGGCAGAGAGAGAGTCAGAGAGAGGGATAGATAGGGACAGATAGACAGGAACGGAGAGAAATGAGAAGCATCAATTATCAGTTTTTTGTTGCCGTTGGGGCACCTTAGTTGTTCATTGATTGCTTTCTCATATGTGCCTTGACCGCGGGCCTTCAGCAGACCGAGTAACCCCTTGCTCGAGCCAGCTGGTGAGCTTTTGCTCAAGCCAGATGAGCCCGCGCTGAAGCTGGCGACCTTGGGGTCTTGAACCTGGGTCCTCCACATCGCAGTCCGACGCTCTATCCACTGGGCCACTGCCTGGTCAGGCTGACATGAACTTTTTTTTTTTTTTTTTTAATTTATTCATTTTTTAGAGAGGAGAGGGAGAGACAGAGAGAGAGAAGGGGGGGAGGAGCTGGAAGCATCAACTCCCACATGTGCCCCGACCAGGCAAGCCCAGGGTTTCGAACCGGCGACCCCAGCACCTCCAGGTCAACGCTTCATCCCACTGCGCCACCACAGGTCAGGCTGACATGAACTTTTAAGGGTAGTTTGCCTTTCAACAGAAGGGAGAAGGGACCAGCCTAAGGGAAAGTACTGAGAAAATATTGAGGTGTGTGAATAGCTTAGGTGGGCCAGTGAGTGGGTTGTGTGAAGGAAAGCAGAGAAAGAAAAGGCTGGACAGGGAGACAGTGGTCATATTGTGGGTGGTTTCAAATGTTCAGCCAAGGAATTTCATCTGTCCAGTTATTTATTCAAGAGAAGGTTAGTGCCCACCAAATACAGTTTCTGAGCTGGTACTGGGGAGACAGCAGTCTATCTGGGGATGCCCTGGGAACTCTGCCTCCTAGGTTTTTGAATAGGGGTTGCAGAAGTAGGGCTAGGCTTCAGGAGGGCGAGTCTGGGTTCTATCACGAGGGGAAATTATGGTGGAGAGAGTGGCTGGGCAGATGTGAGGAATGGAGAGGAAAGACTGAACCGGAGGTATTTTGGAAGTAGGATTAAGACCATCATTTGTGAGTTTGACCTGTGGTGGTGCAGTGGATAAAGTGTGGACCTGCAGTGCTGAGGTTGCTGGTTTGAAACCCTGGGCTTGCCCAGTCGAGGCACATACGAGAATCAACTACTACGAGTGGATGCTTCCTGCTCCTACTCCCTTTCTCTCTCACCTCTCTCTAAAATCAATAAATAAAATCTTAAGAAAATAAAAAAAGATCATATGTGAATTGATTGGCTGGGGGTGGTGAAGAATGGATGAAGGTGGGTTGAAGTGGATTCTGAGCGTTATTACAAAGATGAAGTGTCACTTGCTATTCTAGTGGGTATCATAATTTCTCTAACTAGATTGTGAGCCCCTTCAGGGCAGATATTCTTTTATTTATTTATTTATTTTTTACAGAGACAGAGAGGGAGTTAGAGAGAGGGATAGATAGGGACAGACAGACAGGAATGGAGAGAGATGAGAAGCATCAATCATCAGTTTTTCTTTGCGACACCTTGGTTGTTCATTGATTGCTTTCTTATATGTGCCTTGACCGTGGGCCTTTAGCAGACTGAGTAGCCCCTTGCTTGAGCCAGCGACCTTGGGTCCAAGCTGGCGAGCTTTGTTCAAACCAATGAACCCGCACTCAAGCTGGCGACCTTGGGGTCTCGAACCTGGGTCCTTCCACATCCCAGTCCAATGCTCTGTCCACTGCGCCACCGCCTGGTCAGGCTCAGATATTCTTATTGCCTCTGTTCTTGGCCCAGTACTCACTGATGAGAGGCACAGAGTAGGCACAGTATGGACCTCTGACATTCTCAAGAAATGAGTCTTGTCATGGGGATGTAATATATAGCATGATGACTGTAGTTAATACTGTACTTTATATGCCTGACCAGGTGGTGGCACAGTGGATAGAGCTTTGACATGGGACATTGAGGACCCAGTTTTGAAACCCTAAGGTCGCCAGCTTGAGTGCAAGTTCACCAGCTTAAGCATGGGATCATAGACATGACCCCATAGTAAGCTGGCTTGAAGCCCAAGGTCACTGGCTTAGGCCCAAGGTTACTGTCTTGAGCAAGGGGCCATTGGCTCTACTGGAGCCCCCATCAAGTCACATATGAGAAGCAATCAATGAATAACTAAAGTGCTGCGACTATGAGTTGATGACACTTCTCATTTCTTTCCCTTCCTGTCTGTCTCTCTAGCTAAAAAAAAAAAAAAAAAAATATTGTACTTTATATTTGAATGTTGCTAAGTGAGTTGATCTTAAAAAAGTTCTCATCACAAGAAAAACCTTTGCAACTATGTATGTATATTGATAGATATTGACTAGACTTAGGTGGTAGTCATTTTGGTGTATATACCAATATCAAATAACTATTTATACACCTGAAAATCATATAATTTTGATGTCAACTATATATCAATAAAAATATGGATCCATTTTGCCATCCAAAAATATATTGATATGTGAAAAGAATCTTGCATCTTCTAGAATCCCAAATTTGCATCCATAGCAATATTTGTATATGGGCCTGGCTTTCTCCAGAGTCCTATTTCCACAGAGCCAGATGTTTTCTGTGTGTATCTTAACACCAAGTTAACTACCCTTTCAACTTCTGCTACAGTTTTGTCTCTCACTTGATGGCCATTTTTCACCAAGTTTTTATTTTTATTTTATTTTTTATTTTTTTTCTGAAGCTGGAAATGGGGAGGCAGACAGACTCCCACATGCGCCTGACCAGGATCCACCCAGCATGCCCAACAGGGGGCGATGCTCTGCCCATCTGGGGCATTGCTCTGTTGCACCCAGAGCCATTCTAGCGCCTGAGGCAGAGGCCATAGAGCCATCCTCAGTGTCCGGGCCAACTTTGCTTCACTGGAGCCTTGGCTGCAGGAGGGGAAGAGAGAGACAGAGAGGAAGGAGAGGGGGAGGGGTGGAGAAGCAGATGGGTGCTTCTCCTGTGTGCCCTGGCTGGGAATCAAACCTGGGACTCCTGCATGCCAGGCCGACGCTCTACCACTGAGCCAACCGGCCAGGGCTCAAGTTTTTATTTTATTTATTATTTTATTTTTTTACAGAGACAGAGAGAGAGTCAGAGAGAGGGATAGATAGGGACAGACAGATAGGAAAGGAGAGAGATGAGAAGCATCAATCATTAGTTTTTTGTTGCGACACCTTAGTTGTTCATTGATTGCTTTCTCATATGTGCTTTGACTGGGGGAGGGGGGGTTAAAGCAGACCGAGTAACCCCTTGCTCAAGCCAGTGAGCTTGGGTCCAAGCTGGTGAGCTTTGCTCAAACCAGATGAGCCCGCGCTCAAACTGGCGACCTTGGGGTCTCGAACCTGAGTCCTCCACATCCCAGTCCAAAGCTCTATCCCCTGCGCCACCGCCTGGTCAGGCTTCACCAAGTTTTTATTGAGCCTGACCTGTGTTGGCGCAGTGGATAAAGCATCAACCTGGAACACTGAGGTCACCCGTTCCAAACCCTGGACTTGCCTGGTCAAGGCACAAATGGGAGTTGATGCTTTCTGCTCCTCCTCCTTCTCTCTCTCTCATACTCTCTCTTTCTCCTCTTTCTCTAAAAATGAATAAATAAAATCTAAAAAAAAAAAAAAGATTTTTATTGTTCCACAAGAGTACCTTTGGATGTGGTAAAGGTGAAAACAACAGCAGCCTGCTCTTTCCACCAGCCACCTAAGCTTGATTGTGAATCACACTCGTGTCTCGGTAAAGTCAATATCTTTTTTTTTTTTTTTTTTTTATGGAGACAGAGAGAGGGATAGATAGGGACAGACAGACAGGAACGGAGAGAGATGAGAAGCATCAATCATTAGTTTTTTGTTGCAACACCTTAGTTGTTCATTGATTGCTTTCTCATATGTGCATTGACTGTGGGCCTTCAGCAGACTAACTAACCCGTTGCTCGAGCCAGTGATCTTGGGTCCAAGCTGGATAGCTTTTTGCTCAAACCAGATGAGCCTGCGCTTAAGCTGGCGACCTCGGGGTCTCGAACCTGGGTCCTCAGCATCCCAGTCCGATGCTCTATCCACTGCGCCACTGCCTGGTCAGGCGGTAAAGTCAATATCTTGACATTTTGGGTCACTTGTGAGTGGTCAAAATTACAAATGTTCAATCCTTGGATGCCAGAGGTCTACCTCAGAGATGACAAATATGTGACATTGATTCTGTTACTTCCATAACTGCCCATTGTAGACATCACTAAATTGATCACAGCTTTCTTACCTGCTGAGCTAGGGCTTGTCTGCTTATAATGCTTTAGGCACCCACCACCAGCGGAGTGGAACGGGCACAGCAGCTGGAAACAGTTTGCCATTTCTGGCCTTCTCCACTTGTGGAATGAATGGGTTCTTGATGGGAGGCTGCTGTCTGGAAGAGTGGTCACTGCTGGACAGCATTCACTTGAGAGTGGCTTCACAGAGAAGTGATGACCTAATTTTTTTGTTTTCCTGCAGGAATATCCTGGGATCTTCTCTTCTTTGTCAGCAGCCAACGCATTTATAGGAAATTCAGAGAAAACAGGTCAGTGTTGGTGTGTGTCTAATATGGTGGAGTCTTAGAAAGTCTGTGTTATAAACTGTCTGAACTGTGTTATAAACTGCCCTTTAACTGTGGTTTGGGGAGGGAGGATAAGATAGGATGCTGATATTTTAGTTGTTTCTTTGCCTTAGAACTTGACTCAGAATTGATAAGCTCCTTATATTGGGCTTGGGGTATCCTCCCCACATCTGTTTTTGGTTGGCATTAGGCAGTATTCTTAATTTCTTTCTTGGAGAGCCACATTGATTCTAAGGAGGAAGCCTAAGGAAGCAGGAGAGGTCTAACTTCCTGTTTCCTGTCTCCTCCCAGCAGGTTTGGGAGCTGGGTGGAGGACCTTCCACCAGCCATTCAAAAAAGCATCTCTGGGAATCTGGCCAAGGCTACCTATGCCTTGTTCCTCTGCACTGGCTGCTGCAGCAATGCCCCTGGCTCTCCGGGTGGCACCCTCTGCCTGGACCATCATGGAGGTCCTTCTTTCAGCTCCAGCAGCCCCCTGGGGTCTTGCTTTGTTCCCAGCTCTTGTTCACCCAGTCCCTGTTGAGCTGGAGCTGGGCAGAAGCTCCTTAGGTAGCCCCATGTGGATGGTGCTGATTTAGGTTCCCTGGGGTTGCTGTTTACAGACCCAGGTCTTTTTATGTTTTAATTTACGTATGTTTTATTCTGTGGCTTCCTCCTGCTGGGTGATTTGTAAATCTTTTACCTTTAAGAAAGAACTCAGCAGTATGGTGGTAGGGGTGGTGGGTGAGGGAAGGATGGTGCTGGATGGTAGCTTATCGTGCCAGAAGAGTACCTTCTTTGTGAGTTTCAGACTCTTTATGTCCAAAACTAATTTATTTAAAGTGTATTAAATCTTAATTTAAATTTCATTTAATTTTCACAAGCATCCAGGGGTGTAGCTGTCACTTCCCCCATTTGACAGAGGCAGCAGCTAAGGCAGACTTGCTGAGTTCAAACCCAGAGGTCTGGCTGCCCCGCTGCCCCTCCCATTGCAGACCTGGCCGACTATTCTCACCAGGGCCTGGGCATCCTCTGCAGGGCCCGCTCTGAGCTGCTGCAGCAGGAATTTGGGAGCTCCCATTTTAAGTCTGCCCTCCTTAGAGCCTGCCTGGGTGGGTGTTGGCTTTTATTCTCACCACTTAGAGATTTGGGGCACCACCTGTGAGTGACCTGTGCAGGGCAGCCAGGCACACAGACCTGGGCTGAGGGAAGTCAGGCAGTGGGGAGGGAAGGGCTGAGGACAAGTGATGATAGTCCTTGCTGCTCAGCACATCCTGGCTCCTTGTGGCACGTCCTGTACCATGACAGAGATTCTGCGGGGCCTATTCCTGGGGGCCCTACCAGGCAGAACTTGGTGGGGAGTTCCTGAGGAGGCCCGCATGGTCTGACATCACCCATCTTAGCCAGATGACCGTCCTTTTGTGCATCTGTGTTGAAGCCACAGTGAGGGAGACAGTGGAGGAAGTGTAATCTCTCCTATGGCTTTACCTCGGAGGCCTTTGGTTCGGCCACTTCTTGTCGTGCTGTTGAACCTCTGG